>NC_137154.1:104602291-105985189 GCF_951394435.1 Stenella coeruleoalba | reverse complement strand
GTCCTAAGATCCAAACACACGTCTGTTTAATTCCACACCTATGCTCTTTCTCCTGTGCTGTTTTCCTTCTATGTAAACTTGGTTTCTATAGATACCATACAAGTTAATGAAAAGTAGCCACAGCAGTTATTACCGTGCGGCTTTGTAAGGATCCCCTGAGCTTCAACAGTCTTATCTATAAAATGGAGATTATAATGATATCTAGCTCATTGGGCTGTAATGAAGATCAAATGTGATAATAGACGGAGAGCACTCTGCACAGGGTTGGCAAAGAATAAATGCTCAAAAAAAAGTTACTTAGGGACGTTTTTAACCATTTCAACGACAAGAAAATCATCCTTTGGTCATGGCTTTTATTTTCGTAGAGAGCCATTTGGATCAGGGTATCATGTATTAGATTAGTAATAACATCATATATATTATTATAGGGTAATAATTACTATATATTATATCTACTTTGACGGCTGTATATAAATACGTTATCCAAAACTACATATGTATACATAGATACAATACACACAACTATACATTTTTTAAAACTTATTTATTTCTGTCTGCGTAGGGTCTCCACTGCTGTGCGCGGCTTCCTCTAGTTGCAGTGAGCGGGGGTTACTCTTCATTGCGGTGCACGGGCTTCTCATTGTGGTGGCTTCTCTTGTTGCGGAACGCAGGCTCTAGGTGCACAGCCTTCAGTAGTTGTGGCTCGCAGGCTCTAGAGCACAGGCTCAGTAGTTGTGGTACATGAGCTTAGTTGCTCCACGGCATGTGGGATCTGCCCGGACCAGGGTTCGAACCCGTGTCCCCTGCATTAGCAGGTGGATTATTAAGCACTGTGCCACCAGGGAAGCCCTACATTTTTATATATATATATATATATATATATATATATATATATATATATATATATATATATATATAGCCATCAAATGTTTTGACTAGAGTACGCATATATGCTCCTTTAGTCAAAAACTTGATGGTTTAGTTTTTAAACTTGCACTTTCAGGAGAGGTACTTCCAAGTGGCTCTGAGCACGGGCAGCCCTACTGATGAGTGAGGGTCTCACTGAATAGCAAATTCTGGTATTTGTTAATAGCACCATACTGTTCAAATAGACTGTATATGCAAAGGTGAACATTAATTAGTTGCAAGCTTTCCCAGGGGATTCACTTTAAAAAACCTTAATGATGAGAGAATAAGCAGGCCCACGAGCATTCTGAGGAACTGACTTGGAAACCCATCCAACACCTGACTCTGTCAGCTGTTGAACTGCCGATGCTTCTGGTGGGGACAGTCTCTGATCACATGTGTCTCGGCATAAATTACCTCAGCTAACTGGCACAAAGCCCAAGGGACTCTCCTAGGGCATGGAGTTCTTTAGTGGTACATAGAGAGAGGAAAAAAGAAAGAAAAATGGAAAAAAGAAAAAGAATTTCATTTTCATAGTTTTCCCTCCCATTCCAGGGCTACCCAATGTACTACATCCTAGGCATCGGCTAATTCTAAAACCTCTCCACTTTTCCAACCAATTTAATTACAACACAAGAGGAGGAACAGTCTGGAGGCTAGAGATGCATGGGAAGTAAAGACGCACATGCACACACACACACACACACACACACGTGCACACCCACATGCACACACATACACAGAACCATTACAGCTTGATGGGTGTTTGATCACACACCCTGCTTCCCACTGATGCCATCACAGGGCTCCAGAGTTTTTCACAATCACCAAACATGACTGCAGTGGTGTTTAATGAAGACTGCTCTGCCTCAGGAAACCTATGTGGGTTGACTTTAGGATCCAGGCTTTGTTCCAGAATTTATCCCACTGACATTAGGGAATGCCATGACTCTGACTTCTGCTGAAACAGGGCCTTAAGATCATAGGGAGCTCTGTGAATCACAGAAAAGGGGGAAATGAATGAACAAATCCAGCTTTGTCCCAGGGCAAGAATTAGTTTATGATATGGCACGTTCGCCGGGAGCTCACCAAAGGTCTAGTTTTTTAAACTCAATATCTTATCTCTTCCAAGCCTATCTTACTAGCATTTAAAACTGAAAATCTATTTCTAAAGGTTAAGTTTATGATGATAAAATTTTTGAAAACATATATTAAACGTTCTGAAAAGAAGAAGAATTGGGAAGAACGGAAATAACACCTGTACTTCCAACAGTTGCAAGAACCACTTATTCATTTTCTGATGTAAAGATTGGGATTCGCTTTTGAAAGTGAGTGACAGGATTTCAAAGCCCATCTCAATAGAAAAGAAATCTCTTGGACAGAATGATCCTTTTCTATCATTGGTCAATTATTGCTATTATAATAACGTGGAAAGTAGTTTTGAAACTATGAAATCATAATGATGGGATTCTGAAAGACTATTCATCGAGCAGGTGCCTGAGAATTTCAGAAGGAAAGTAATAAACTGAGAAGAGTCTGTATGACCATGATCATTCAGGACATATAAGACCTGTTCCCTCTGCTTCACAAATAAACTCAGTGCTACAGACCTATTTCAGACAGAAACAGGGAGCAGTGGGCAGTGCTGGTGATGGTCAGATAGGGTGTGAAAGCACAGGAGCTCAGGCATCTGTACTCACATGGGGGTGGGGGTCGGAAGGTGCTGATTTAAAGCAAACCTGCTCCTCCCAGAAGAGGATGCCCAGCCTTAGACTATGAGCAAAGGCAGGAACAGATGCTACCACAAAATGCCACATAAACAAGAGAAACAGCAACGACATCTGAACAACTCCCCCAAGGGTAAAATCAGAATCAACAACAGAGGAGTGATCATGTTTGAAGCTTATGAGATCAAAGACCCAGGGCTAGGGATGGATTGTTTTGATCCCTCCAGGCAGAAGAAGGCAAAGTGCGTGGAGGATAGAACAGTGTGAAAGTCAGGGAAGTGCTCTTCCGGGGCCAGGCAAGTAAGAGCCTTGTGTTGGCAGAGGTCAAAACCAAGGTAAGATGTAGCTGTCAACTGGAGCGTGACATCTGGGAGCCAGCGAGGAGCCCCTGAGGAAGGCATGGCCCCCCTGAAAGGATCACTCTTGCATGGTTGTGAATGTGGATAAGAACAACCATAATTGCAAGTTCACAGGACAACAGGAAAGAGAACCAAGGGAGCTCAGGGATAAAAATAAGAATTTTCATAGCAGCAACCACAACTGTCAAGTCTTCAGCAATGTGGATGGACCTGGAAATGGTCACACTGAAGTCAGAAAGAGAAAGACAAACATCATAGGACGTCACTTATATGTGGACTCTAAAAAAAAGATACAAATGAACTTATTTACAAAACAGAAATAGACTCACAGACATAGAAAACAAACTTGTGGTTACCAAAGGGGGAAGGGGGAGGGATAAATTAGGAGTTTGGGATTAACAGATACACACTGCTATATATAAAATAGATAACCAACAAGGACCTCCTGTATAGCACAGGGAACTATACTCAGTATCTTGTAATAAACTATAAGGGAAGAGAATGTAAAAAAAAGAATGTATATAGATATATATATATATATGTCTAACTGAATCACTTTGCTGTACACCTGAAACTAACACCACACTGTAAATCAACTGTATTTCCAAAAATATTTTTTGAAAAAGGAGCCAGTCTTCATGTACTGCAGATACTGACAAACTTCTTTTCTCAAGGACCAGATAGTGAATATTTTAGGCTTTGCAGGACACACGGCCTCACTGAAACTACTGAGCTCTGACGCTGGAAGAGGAAAGCCCCCATAAGCAAAGGGCTGTGGTGTGTTCTCATAAAACTTTGTTTTATGTTCTCATAAAACAATTTAATTTCAAATAATTTGCACATGTCATGAAAT
Organism: Stenella coeruleoalba; assembly: GCF_951394435.1. NCBI lineage: Eukaryota > Metazoa > Chordata > Mammalia > Artiodactyla > Delphinidae > Stenella > Stenella coeruleoalba. Next base: position 105,981,344 of record NC_137154.1, on the reverse strand, counting down.
ACTACTCTTCTTTCATTTTAAATTCAGCCATCAAAAATGTAAAATTCTTTGAGCTCACAGGTTGTTCAAAAGCAGCTAGCAGGTGGGATGTGGCCCACGTGCCAGCCCCATCCCTGTCGTTGTGAAACAGGACAAAGAGAATCAGCCCTGGCCTGGAGATCCTGAGTGCTGCGGAAGCCAAAGATCCCGGTCTCATCCTGAAACCAGCACCAACCCGAATATTCCTGTCGCCCTGCAATTTCCCTTTTGATTTCTGCAATTTCTGTTTTGCGCAGTTGTGGCCCGCTGTTCTGCTCTTTTCAAACAATTTCCAGGTTCAACTCTTCTCACTTGGGCTATATTCTAGGTAGCCTTTCTGAAATGCTTAGGAGAACTTTGACATTAATTATGCTGCATTAATAAAAGTAAGACAAAGATAACGGGAACACAGGAGAAGTATTGTTCTTATACCAAGGGTCACAAACAGTGGTCACATCATTTGCTTTTCAAGTTTGCGTTTCAGAAACATAAAAACGTCTTTGTCTTAGAAAAGACTGCTCTGTGCTGGGGTCACGTCTCCCCTCCTTGCCTTCATGACTTTCCTGGCATCACCCTGGAGAATATGCATGATTCATGCAGAACTGGTTATTAATAAAGGACCACACACACAATGTTTTCATGTTGGCCAAGCACCTGGAATGTGGGGTTGCTGATCTCCATTTTCTGATCCTGTTTTATGGACTAGGTGGCAGAGGCTCAGGGAGGTTGATTGGCTTCAGGAGGGTCACTTAGTAGCCGGCAGAGCAAAGAGTCGAATCCAGTGCCCCCACAAAAGCACTCTTCACATCCCTCCACCCCTGACCGCGGCTCTCCTCCTGGGTGACCTTGCGCTGCCAAGTGGGCATCTGCGCATGGAAGGATTTCCTTTCCCGGGTGCAGACCAGAGACAGCCAAGCTGCACCGTGAAAACACGTGCCTGATGGAAGGCCCTGGAAGGCTGCCCCATTTCACAGGGAGTCTCTTCAGTGAAGACCCGACGATCTATCCTCTGCCAGCTCCCCAGCACACTCTTTACTTTCTTTCCTCCTTTTCTTTGCCCCCTGACGTTGCCCAATGTGATGTATGTCTTCAGAGGGTGAAATCACATGCATTTCCCCCTCTGTGCACTTGGCAGGCACCTCCTTCCTTTATTCTTGCAGCGGGAAGTTTATAGTCCACGTGACGGGAAGAGCTCTGCAGGGCTGGGTTCTCAGCACTCGCCAGCTGCAGGACTCTCCCAGGCGAGACATTTTTAGGGTGACGGCAGCTCAACAGGAAGTTTCCAATTCCCTGTTGTGCCTAAATTGCATCCTGACAGAGACACCGCTGTGACCCTCCTGGCCCTCTCCCACTTGGCCTTCAACTCCCTTAGCAGCTGTGGCACCCAGGGGGCAGCAGACAAGCCGACCTTCTCCCACTGGCTGCTCTATGCAGCTGGCCAGGCAGAGAAGAGAGTTTCCGTCTTAAAAGGTGCATGGAAACGTCCCCAGAGGTGACAGTTAGGCATCGCATGTGCACAGCAGCGAAACACCTTGACCTTATCAAGTCCTGTGGGCAGCACGGACCCTATTTCCAAGCTACTTTTTTTGGAAGTGGGACTGCAGGGAGGTCTTTGTCAGGCCCCCGTCTCTGCAGACTGGACTCCCTTAACGGCGCTAGAGCATTGCTTTCACAGAAATGAGAACAGAACGCATTCCCAATTCAATACTGAATCACTACAGGCCAGATAAGTGTCTTTTTTCCATTTGTGGTTTTGTTTATTAACACCCTAGGACAAAGTATTACTTTGGGTTAAATCTCAGTCACATTCTGCTATTTTCATTCAACTTCTGTTTCTATCCAAATCAGGTGCTGCTAACTGTGAACTTAATTCTTTTGCGGGTAAAAGACAGGATGGTGAGGAGACACTTACCAGTCAGCCATTCACTGTCTCCATCCAAGGGACATTTGTTAGGAGCCTCCAGTGTTCACTGGGGACATCAGAAGAGCCTATAGGTTTGATCCAAGGGGGAAACCGAGGCTCTGGGAAGGGCTGTCCAAAGGAGATGGAAATGTGGCCCTTCTATCAAGCGGTCATTTAAAAACAGCGTTGGGCCTGCTCTGTGTTAGGTGAGAGGGGGCGTTTGGAAAGGCACGAGACTGGGCATCCACATTCCACCTGCCACATACGACCTATGGCGCCTCCCACATGTTCTGAGCGGTTTGCTCATCTTTAAAATAAGATGAGAGGCTACCGTCGAGGGCAGGCTCATCACGCCCTCTATTTCTTTTTAATTTTGTATCTTTTAATTAAGTTTTATTGGAGTATGGTTGCTTTACAGTGTGGTGTTTGGTGTTAGCCTCAACAAAATGCATCGCCATACACGTCCAGTGCGCACGCCCGCACCACCTCTGTGACAAACGTTTACGGAGCATCGCTCTCTGCCGGCACAGGGCAACGCACTTACATGCCCCACTCACGCCATCTTTACAAGAAGCCCAGGATGGAAACGCTATCGAGATACTCACTTTACAGGTGCGATGACCAAGGCTCAGAGGGTGGGCAAAGTGCTAAGTGGACACCGCTTAGAAAGCAGTATAATCAGAACTCGAGTCGTGAAAGTGCACCTTGCCGTGCCTCTGACTAAGCTCAGGCCCAGTTCCCGGAACCCAGTCCAAGCCCACGACAGGCAGCGGGCCAGTATCCACAGAGAGATCTGGAAGGCCAAGGTCGGTGTCCAGGTCTACTTCTTAGCAGCTACCTGACCTGCAGCAGGTTACTGAATACCTGTGCCTGTTTCCTCATTTGTCAAATATGGGTAATAACAGAATCTAAGCTCACAGCGTTGTTCCAAAGATTAAACGAGCTGGCACGGGTGAAGCGCTGGCATACAGTAGTAAGAACACCATAAGCCTTTGCTACTATTCTTTTTATCACCTTTATTAACTTCACTGTCACCCACCCGCCCAGCACATCTCCCTCCAAGCCCCTTGTACCTGAAAGAGACCCGTCAACTCTTAGGCCTGAAAGTCCTCTGCCTTGAAAGCTGTACTTTCTCAGAGGCTGGTTTCTGAGTAACTTATTTGTATTTAATTGTCATTTTCTGAAAATCCGCATAGACACAGGGCTGTAATTAACTTTTTATTGGGATTCTCCCACATAGGTTAAACTACTTGCTCAGAGGAGCGCAGAGTCAATGACGGTAGTCAGGATGGAGGGAAGGCTGCCCTCTCCTGCCTGCCTTGTGATAGACAGAAGCAGCTGCTGAGACCCTGGAGTTGTTACACAGAGAATGTGGAGGCCGAAGAGGACAAATGTCCACCCGAGTGACAGGCTATTACCTGCCATTTACCCCTTCTACCACCAACAGAGGTGACTGCTGGCAACTCGCCCCCTTTGATGGTTTGGTCATTCCCCTCCCCAGAGCCTGCCTTTGGGGTACATCACGTGATCTGATGGACAGTGGGGCAGAACAAAACCCTGGATTCTGAATCAGCAGATAGTCACATATTCAGGACTAGTCTGAGAGTTCAGCAGCTAAATTTCTTTGGGAAACCACAGACTCTCCAACCTTGGGTTTTCTCAGCTGTAAAATAAAATTAATAGCAACAGTAACTTCATAGGGGTGTTAGAGAATCGAAGGAAAATATGAAAATATTTTAAAAATTAAAATTGGTGTAAACTACTTGAATTCCAGCGGGGAAAAAAAAAGATGATCTGAGTTGGCACCTCCTTTGGTAGCTGGGCCGATTCATCTTGATTTTTGCTGTCAGGAATAAAACAGGACAATGGCAAGCAGTAGATTAATGGGTTCAGAGTGAGGCCCCTGCAACCAACGTGGCCGGTTAAGTCTTGGCCACCTCCTAACCTACTGTGTGTCTTTGAGCGAGTTACTTAAGTGAGTGCTCTGGGTCCGGGTTCCTTTACCTACAAAAGAACATTAATAACACCTACGCCAGAAGACTGTCAAGGGAATTAAAGAGTTCACGCAGGTAAAACATTTAGAAAGGTGCCTGGAGCACAGCCAACCTACGACAAAAATATTAGGTACTAGGTTGATAATGATGACGACGACGATGATGATGATGATGATGATGTTGATGATGATGATGATGATGATGACGACGACGATGAAGCGGGGGAGGACATGATAACGCTGAGGAGGACGGCGGTGAGGACGGTCCTTTCAGGCTCTCCTTTTCATACAAATAGTATCTAACCATTTTAGACTCTGCCGCTATTTTCTTCATTACTGTCACTTGCATTTTCAGGCACAGAACCACTAGCTTCTCCTAAGAATTCAGGCTTGCCGAGAGGTCCTGGGTTCCTTCCTGCTGGCTGTGTGATGACAGTGAAGTGGGGCTCTCATCAAGAGGTCCTTACAGCCGTGACAACACCTGAGTGACCCAAATCAAGAGGCCTAGGAAAGTGCTGTGATAAAGAGAGAAAACACATCAACACATGGAGAAATGTGACCGTTCAAGAGGAGAACAGGACTGGTCAGCGTGGACACTTGACAGCAAAGCCAAAGGGAGCAAAATAACGTTGAAGAAAAAGTTGTGTTCGCCCTCGCTAAATTGTCCTGAATTCTCAAGGGTCATGTGGCTCTGGGTAGAAATAGAGACGCAGAGCGAGATGGAAGCAGTTCCTTCCAGTCCTTCCATCTTACACAATGTGCCTTATCAATTCCGGGGTTTTCCCCTCTCAGAGGAAATGGGGACAAGGTAATGGGGCAAGGAGAATGGATGCTGAGACACTGCTACCTGTCACAGCAGGTGCTTTCTTCCGGGTTGGTGAGCTCTCCCCCAACCGTGACATTTTTCTAGACTGAACACTGAGATCGTCTGCTTCCTCTGCCCCATCTGACCCGGGCTCAGCAACAGTGAAGCAGCAGGGCTATTTCCAGAATTTCCAGGGTATACATCTGTAAAAGCTGAAGTATTTCCCCCAGACAATATCACCCTAGAGAACTGGATTTAGGCTGTATTTGTCCACACTTCCAGGCATTCAGTTGACCTTCTCCTTCCATCCATAGGAAGCTTTCTTTGGGCAAGATGGGGGCTTCACTTGGATAATGACGTGGCCAGAGTCGGGGGAGGCTGCCCAGGCTCACCTGGTTCCTGCTCTGATTTAAAAGAAAAGATGAATGCAGACATCCTGCTCCAGGTGAGTATCAAGCCAAGGAGGGTCAAATACTGAGGACTTTGAGAACTTCTCCGTGGTCCCTGGGGAGAGGTTGGGGGATGGGCAGAAATCATCCGACACCCCCAGGCTCCTCCTCTTGGGCGGTTTCACACTCCAAGAAGTAAGTGCTTCAATGATCAGTCCCCAGCGGAACCCTCGCTAGACCTTGCAGCAGAGGCTCTCCTCCAGGCGATGCTTCTCAGGGTCAGAGATGGGCAGTTGCTTTAGCAACATGGTGACTTCAGCTCGAACTTCCTAGAGCACTCAAAAGCCACAGAAAGAAACTTTGGGGTGATGTGGCTGAAGGTCAAAATTGACAGGCTGCTCCACAAGCAGAGACAAGACTTAGCTAATCCTTTTCTTATTTCATCTGAGGAAGAGGGATGACCGAGAACTCGAAGGCGGGTAATTACCCAGCAATAACAGCCGGAGAGTGGCCAAGGGTGGCCGGGCTGCAGACTGGACTCCGGGGAAAAATCCCTTTGACCTCACACTCCCCGCCAACCCCACATTCTGCTAATCCTTAGAGCATCACTTCTCCAAAAAAGTTTATTACTCTGTCCATTTCTTCCACACATTCTCTCCCATTCCAATTAATCTTTATCTACGATCTTTCATCGGAACCTTTCTCACCAATGTCTTGTGTAAATGCACTCTGCCAGTTCTCATCTCCCTTAAGGTCTTAGCAACACATGTGATATTAATCACCCCCTCCGTCCATGAAACGTTCTCCGCACTTGGCTTTCAGATTTCCTTCACGGCTCTCCGGCCACTTCTTCACAATCAACTTTGCTGGATCCTCGTCTTCTAACACCTCAATATTGGAAAGCCCTGAGGCCCGGTCCACGGATCTCTCCTCTATCTATCTTCACCCAGTAGGTGGCGATAACCAGACCCATGGATGCAGACACGATCTGCATGCTGACGACGCCTGGATTAATTTTTCTGGCTTCTGGATCCTTGCACAGCCAACTGTCTACTCAGCATCTGCACCTGCGTACGTAAGGCACCAGCTCCCTTCTTCCTCTGCAAGCCTGCTCCTCTTGGAGCTCCTGACGGCAGGAACTGAGAGAAGCAGCCACCAGTTGGCACAGGTCACAAACCTTAGAATCCACCTTGACTCCTAACTCTTTCTCACAACGTCCAGCTAGGAAGTCAGCAAACCTTGTCAGCTTGCAGAATACATTCCAGACTAAACATGGTCTTACCGTCTTGGACCCCACCATCACTTCTTGAGGGACTAAAGCAACAGCATCCTAACTGGTATCCCAGCTGCTACCCTTACGCCCCCACCCCTCTACCCCGTCTTTCTCTTCAAACCGTAAACGTGACCCATTAACAACATTTATTCGCTCAGTTCGCTCTCCTGCTTGAAACTTGCCAGTGTTTTTATTGGAACAAATGCCAAAGTTTTTACCTTGGTTTTCAAGGCACTACATGACCTGACTCCTGACTCTCTTCACACCATCCTATGTCACTTCTTTGCATCAACATTCTTGCTGTTGCACAGAGACACCAAAGGTCTCTGCAGCTCATGGCCTTGGAACGTACAGGTCCCTCTGCTTGGAACGCCCCCTTCTTAGTCCAACCAGTTCACTGCCTCACTTCACTCAGCTCCCGAGGTCTCTGCTCAGGCTTTCACTCAACAGTCTAACCAAAGGAGCACCAGAATCATTCTTTGCCCTGTCTCTGTTTTCTTTTTCTCCATATACTATCTCTCCCTGACATCGGCTCACATATTTGTTTACTGAATATCACCTACTCCCACATGGCAGTCCCGTGGGACAGAGGCCTTGAATGCTGTGCTCACTGCAATGCACTGTCGTGTTTTGGGTACTCAAAAAATATCTGTTGAATAAAAGATGATGCATTTCTGCCTATTTATCATATCTCTGTTGTACTCTATCATTTCTGTTCAATCGAATAAATCCTGATTCTCTAGAAATAAATAAATAAATATGTCTGGGGTTGTTATGAGATCATCTTTGGAGAAAAGGAAACTAACCCACATGGATCAACAGGCAGAAATAAATCAGACACCAGTTGGTTCCTAACATACTACCTATCGCCACATGGGAGAACAGCCAGAAAGATAATCCCTAGTCCCCCAAACCTGGCAACGAGGGAGGCCAAATCAGAAATACGGGGCCCCTTCTCAGCTTAGTATCTACCCTCACTCCCGCCCACATTAAAGCCATCAGCACTTGTGGCAATTTGGTCCCCTGCATATCTCTTAATTCCATACTAATCCTCCACTCCTGCCATCTCATGACCTCTGACTCTGACCTTTCAGTAGCTCCCTAAAGGTCAGTCTCCCAGCTCTGGAACACAAGAAGGCTTGGCCTTGCCAACAGCTACCTCCTGTCACCACCCCACCTTCGGGCTCAGAAAGAAATGGGATTGAGGCTACAGACGAAGCCTGTGAGATGTGCTTCCCTGCCTTCCCTTGGGGACCACAGGGGCTAAATCCAACCAGCTTCACTGTTGGGGGTGCCACGCAGCAAGTGACCGCCTCCTTCACCATCAGTGCTCTGCAGATCTGTCATTCCTCATGTCTCCCGACCTTCCAAGCCTCATGGCTCTGCCTCTGGAACACCCACTATCTGAGCAAAATGCTCCCCCAGACCTCAGGCTCCAGGCTGAGCATCCCCTGACCTGCCTTTATTAATTAAAACCCAGCTATTCCCTGAGGTCAGCACTTCCTGGATTGTTGGTTTTGGCATTGGAGGTTGGGGTGATGGCCTTCTTTACTCCCCAAGCTTGTTTGAAAACCTTTCCTCTTTCACATTTTTGTTGAAAACCTTGCTTCTTCCAAGGTCTTGCCCTCCGGCGATGTTGCATGTACCTCTCCTCTACCTGCTGCCAAGGACTGGTGTCCTGAACTCCCCATGATTCTTTGAGGGCTTTCACACTTGAATCACAGCCCAACGTGTCACTCACCTGGGCCGTTACCTGGACTGTCTTCAGTGTTCCCTCTGGTGATCTGTCAGCTTACCTGGACCCTGCTTCTCCATGGACCTGTTCCGTCATCTGAGCCCTCTGCTACCACTTTCACAGGACGAGACACGTCACTCTCTAGAACCTGAAGTCGCTGATGAAGGGACCACCATTTCTGACTTGAACCTTATAACTTCCCAGCATGCTCAACTACTCACTCCAGAAGCCCGTGTTCACTCTACTCACTCATTCGTTACACAAATACTTATTGAAGGTCTAAGACTGGATAGACTCCACGCTCTGCACTGCTGCACGCACGCTCCTTGCCTTCAGGAAGCTTAGAGTCCACTGAGAGGACGGCAGGTACTGAATAAATCTCCTGTAGCCACATGGTCTCCGCGACAATCCTGGAACGTGACCTCGGATTCACAGTTTGCCCTTCCAGGAATGCTCCACTGGAATTATCCAAACGCCTTCTCTCCCAACTTTCATAGGGTATCTTCTTAATAAACCCAACCTTATCTACTCTGTGGAAGGTTGCAAACCCCAAACGGATGCTTGATCATCTCTTTGCCTCTTATCCAGTTAATTTTTTCACAGTAGTTACCATAGAACACAGTCTCAGGTTCACTTATCCTTGGACTTATTTTCTGTCTCTCCCGGTAGAATAGAAGCTCCGTGAGGCCAGGGGTTTTTTTCTGCTTTGTCCTGTCATGTATCTCCACGGCCTAAGACAGCTGCATAGCAGTAGGTGCTCGACAGCAATTATTGAGTAAATGATTGAATCAATGTAAGAGCAATGAAAATTGTTTTGCCAAGGAGTTTTCCCAGGCACAGAATCCATGTCACCTTCTCTGCTTAAATCCTTTTCGGGGAGATGTGTGACAGAGGAAATAAATCAACAGAGGGAGAAAGCCACTCTTCTTTCTCTATCATTGCAGATGACTGGCCAAATATCTCCAACCACTGTGACCTCCGTGAGTCACTCCATAAAGGGCAATGCAGTGATGCAGGGAAGTGAAGAAGGAGCACAAGGCCTCCTGGTTGCAGACCAGTTAAACAGGAGGAGTCCTGAATCTACTGTGGAGGAACGATTAAGCCCAAAGTCATTCCTCTGAACTCTCAGAGAAGAGGGATTTGTTTTGGGGACGCTGGGAGAGGGGGTTAGCATAGAAGAATCCACCTCTGTTGGAGAGAAGTAAGGGGTAAGATGATCCTCCTAGGGAAGGAAGGGCTACCTAACCCTCACCCCAAATACGCAGGCAACGAACAGGCTGGCTGACTGTGCAGTAGTATCTGGAAAGCACGAGCAGCCCAGTCAGGAGGGGGCCGGCCCCTGGATCTGCGAGAAGGGAATCGGTATTCCGCTCGTTGCTTTCCTACTGTCCTGGCTCCAGCAGGACAAGCATTTTACACCCCTAGGAAGATGAAATATGCCAAATACCACAAGGACACAGAGCGAAACTCCATGGAGTCAGATAATGAAAAACATAGCCTGGAATCCAGCAATTTCTTTTCATATCTAAAGCCGTTAATGTGTAAAACAACCTAATAATAACAACCGAAGCACAAGACACACCATTGTGTGAGTGAATGGTAGTATTCAACATGAGGAAGACATAAATCAAGTCAGAGAGCAGCTACCTCATTGCCACGCATGCTCTGTGGTCCAGGGGGCGCGGGGAAGGGGGAGAGAGCGTGAAGTTCACACAGGCAGCTCCGCAGGAGGAAGATGCCTCACCTGAGAACGGAGTGGTTGGCATCTGTGCTGGGGCTATACGTCCTTTGCTCAGAGGTATCGTGCAAAGACCCACTGAAAGGAGTCTGAGATTGTGGGAAGAATGGAACACCCAGGCCCAGCACAGAGCCCAGCCTGGAGTCTAGTGTCTGGACAAGAGTGTGGGTAAACTTGTAAGAACACTAAGAAAACCTGGACGTCCAAGGACCACAGGCCCTGGGCTGGCAGGAGGCCTGAAACAGAGAGCAGCCGTGTCCCAGAGATGGAGAAGAAGCCGTGGGTGAGAAGTGAAGCAGGGATAAGAATATGAATCTTGTGTGGCACATGTATACAATGGAATATTACTCAGCCATAAAAAATGAAATTGAGTTATTGGTAGTGAGGTGGATGGACCTAGAGTCTGTCATACAGAGTGAAGTAAGTCAGAAAGAGAAAAACAAATACCGTATGCTAACACATATATATGGAATCTAAAATTTTTTTTAAGAATGGTTCTGAAGAACTTAGGGGCAGGACAGGAATAAAGACGCAGACGTAGAGAATGGACTTGAGAACACGGGGAGGGGGAAGGGTAAGCTGGGACGAAGTGAGAGAGTGGCATGGACCTATATACACTGCCAAATGTAAAATAGATGGCTAGTGGGAAGCAGCTGCATAGCACAGGGAGATCAGCTCGGTGCTTTGCGATGACCTAGAGAGTTGGAATAGGGAGGGTGGGAGGGAGACTCAAGAGGGAGGGGATGGGGGACATATGTATATATATAGCTGATTCACTTTGTTATATAGCAGAAATTAACACAACATTGTAAAGCAATTATACTCCAATAAAGATGTTTAAAAAAAAAAGAATATGAAACTTGGAGTCAGAAAAGCTTGAATTTGAATTTCACCTTGGCCATTTAAAATTTGTGGACCAATTATCCTCTCAGCTCTCCATTTCTTCATTGCTAAAATGGAAATAACGCCTACTTGTCAGGGCGTTTATGAGAATTAGGTGATATAAGATATGTAAGGCAGAGTGCCCAGCACAGAGCAAATATCCCACAGCAGTGGTTCTCAAACTTAAGTGTGCAACACAGTTCTCCGGGGATTTGCTAAAATGCAGGTTTCTGGGTCCCATCCTGGATCTGGGGTACAAACAAGGTGACCCCATGCTGCTGGTCCAGGGACCACCCTTAGATAACGGTACCATGCAGCACATGCCTTCTGGAGACAGTGTCGCTGGGGGTGGGATTTCAGCTTTGCCACTTGCGGCCTTGTGACCCCGGCCCACTTGCCTGGCGCTCCAAGCCTCGGCGCCCTCGTTGGTAAAGTGGCCCATCACAGGACCGGACTCACACCGCTGTTGAGAAGAATTCATACCAGTAGGCTGCATGTTTAGAAGAACGGCCAGCACATTCTGAACATCCACAAATCCTTACTGTAATCACTGGATAACAGCCACTCTGCAAGTTAGACTCTAGGGAAAATGCAGTCATCACAGGTCAAGGTAAGATTCAGGATGGAAAAGGAGGTGCAAAGTCAGAGCTACAGAGACGTCCTCGTGGCCAGGACAATCTGGTTGGAAACAGTCTCCAAGCTCTTCCGGCAGCTCCTGGTGGGACCTGGCCGTGGGACCCCAAAGCCTTCAGCTGGTCTACAGGGGTTCCTCAGTGAGGAGGTTACCGTGCCTACGGTGGGAGGGTGAGGCCCCGCTGAGGCCCTTCTGTACCCCCCAGAGAGCTGCCTGTCACGGATGCTCCTGAGAGAGGGGGTCTCCTGGCCTGGAGGGGCTGCCGTTTTAACCAGCCTTTGCAATAACTGAGCCAGGGCTGGTTAGCTTCGGTGGGGAAGATAATACAATCTCCTTGCTTTTCTGTTTCCTTTCTTGTTCCATCAAAACAGTTCTGCATGGTAACGGTCACCAAGCACCCGCATAAATAGCCCAGGACTCCAGAGAGCATGGGGGAGGACGCTGTTAGCGGTGCCTGCGCTCGGCAGACTACAGCATCTTTCAAGGGTTCTAAAATAATTGGGCAAAACCACAAACAGTGTCTGTGGTGTGCACTCCTGCCCTTGGCTTCTAGACTGAGGCTTGATTTCATATGTTCTCAATTGAGGCACGCTGAACTCATTAATTTCCCCACTGGTCTTTTTACGATTTTCCTCTTCTTTGAAGTAGGAAGTCGCACAGCTATAATACTGCTTTAAACCAGATCATAAATATTAAACTTACAAAAAACCTTATTGACACTGGCAAATTTTACCCTAAATGTATCTATCTAACCATAATGTTACAGTTAAAGAAAATTGCGGAGTTAAAAGAGTGATCTATAAACGTCTCACTCTACCTTTTTCTTTGCCACCTTGGTCTGTGTTTAAACCGTTTACTTAATGAGTTTCTGGATCACTTTGCCTCGTATTGAGGTTGGACCACTGGTTTATCTCCATCATAAGAAACTGCTTTCTCTGTACAGGTTGGACCTAATACCGTACGCTCCCCTGTTCCTAGGGAGAGGAGATCTGCCACTTTCCATTATGATGCAATTATTTTTTTTTCTCCCACCATCAGCGACCAGACCACTATAATAGCTTTCACAATAGCAATTCCTTGTCCCTCCTGGGACAGCCACTGGGGGTACTTGGGGAATTTTAATCAAGCGCCTACGTTAATTAGAAAATCATGGGGGTCAGGGGGTGCTGATTAAGCACCTTCGAAGATCTGTTCTTCCTGGCAGTTGACTGAGCTTGGGCTTTTGTAAGGATTCAAACTTTTCAGAGGAAAAAAATTTCATTTCCTCCCTTTTGTTCTTGTCTCCTGGGTGGGAAAGAAGGGGAATGGGCTGGCTGGGTGCTGGGAAGTACCGGGGTCGGGCGCCTACCGTGTGTCGCTGGCCGGGCACTCTGCATCGGGAAGCGTGGCTCATCCCGCCAATCTACCCTGACACGGCCCGGTGATCTGTCTTCTGCAGATGAAGTGTCTGAAGCTCAGGCCTGGGGTCAACCAGGGAGGCAACGGTTGGGGGAGAGGCTTTTCTTACAAATTCCTTTGACTGGTTTGGGAAATAGATGATGATGCAGAGATGAAGCTCCTGGATCTTACCCCTTTCCTCACTAAAACTGATTTTGTTTTAAATGATGTGCCAGAAAGACTCAATTTTAAAAAGGGAAGAAACATACTGTACCTACACCATTGGACACTTCTTTCAATGATCCCCAAAAGGGCCTGTCACTGTCTCGTGCTGCGCTCAGCACTGGTGATAAAATACGACCACGAGGGGCCTGTTGCTGCTCCCCTGATCCGTGGACACCGGGGTGTCCGGCAGTGGGGGGGGTCTCTGGAGCTGCAGGTAAGTGCGAACATCAGTGCCGTGCAGAGTGCCGTGGCATCTCGGGAAGGGCCGAGGCACTCCGACTGAAGAAAAGTCATCAGAGGCTCTCAAACGGGTAGTATCTGAGCCTGGTCTTAAAACAAAAGTGGACTCTCTCCAAAAGCCGCGGGAAGATGGTCTAAGGAGAGTGGAAGTGAGTCCAAGAAGGAGACGCCAAACAGGTGGCGAGCCTCAACCTGCCAGTGTGACTGCAGTGCGGGGGTCTTGGGGTAAAGGGCCGGATCACGGAAACTCAAGCTGCCGTGACAAGAAGAACAAAATCAAGAAAGAAGCGTATCTTCAGAGAGGCTTACTGCTGCCCCAGCGTGACCCAGGCAGTGACAGTGCAAGGGAATCCAAATCCAGCTGGACCTGCTTTCAAACCCATCTGTTTTGGGCAGGTCACCTCCAGCTATGAAAGGGAGTCACTCACTGCAGGTGGTCAGAGCCTCAGAGAAGGGCCAGACATTCCAAACAGCTCAGCAGAAAGGACCAGCTGGACCATTCTCACCTGTCCTCAGGAAGCAGGTGGAGAGGGCAGACATGCTGGTCCCCACCCATGCCCACCTGTGGGAGGAGCCTCCACAGGGAAGGGTCCTTCTCTTAACTGTATCTCTTGGACTCTAATATTCTAGCAGAAGATAGGTGGGCAGCTGGCGGCTTAGCAGGTGCCCCCTCCAGGGAGACTCCCTGACAGGGAGCAAAGAACCACAGATCTCAAGGCCTCCTTTCCCCTCAGGCCCTTGTTTCTTGGGAACTGAGGCTAATTCCTGGCTTCACAACACCTTGGCCATGACTGGAGAGATAATTCAGTCATTGAGTTCCCCTTGGCTTATGGCAGAAAAGATGTATCGCCTGTATCATTAATTACAGGGCATCCACTAAAATGAGACTCCAAGAGTTGTCCAGAGTCGGCACAGATAGAGATCTTTCATAAGGATCTTTGTCTTTCCTGTTTGTTTGTTTGTTTGTTTTTGGTTCCCTGCTGCTGGGTGGTGAACATCGGTGGTGGGTGAGGTGAAGCCTTTAGTTCCATTTTGTCCTCCTTCCCTCCCATCCCCGGTGCCTCTTTGCTGGAGACGATTTTCTCGTCTGCCATCCTAATGATTGCTGTGCCACACGGGGCCCCTGACGCTGGTGCTGACAGGCTGCTCATTAGTGCCAGGGTGCCACGTCAGCCAGTGGCACGCCAGAGTTCCACGCCTGACACTCTTCCGCAGAGCTGTCACCGGAGTCGCGGCACCTGCCAGCTCTGGTTGAACTCAAGCTGTGATACCTCCAGTGCCAATTACTGCTTCTGTGTCCTGCTTAGCTGGGGAGGAGGGCCTGTCAGTGCTGACAAATGGGAAATAGGTGGGCGGGGAGAGCTCAGAACACTGGCGAGAGGAGAAGGGCTCCCATCCGAGGGTCACTCTGTCCTCACCAGCTGGTGCCTTTGAAGACTCTGGGAGGCAAGAGGCAGGGCAGCCGACTGGGCCCTGGGCCCTTCAACTCCAGCAGGAGAACTGAGGTGGGAGTGGGGGAGACTGGCAGCTGAGGCAGGTTGCCCAGTCCTGCGGATAGAGGTGTGGAAGGCATGCAGAAGCGCCCACCCCGTGCCGTGGCAAGAGAAGGCTTCCACAGCTAGGGCGTGGTGTGCAGCCCAGTGGACATACAGCTTTCTTCTAATTGTGCACTCTCACCCCGGGTCTTTGTGTGGCCCTGGGAAGAAACAATCCATCTCTACCCGAACCTCGATTCACACACTGGGGATGGAGGGGAGAAATTTTTAAACGATATGTCTCTTTTTTGGGTACTGATTTCTTTCTTTGTATTAAACTTTGTTTGACCCATGAGGAGCAGCAAGTTTTCATGTATTATTGAATTCACTCTCTCTGGGAACATCCAGGATTGATTTATGAAACTGTTGGGAGCCACTGCGGGTTTAGGCACAGGTAGGGTTGGGATGAGTAAGTCAGCAAGAGGATCAGGTGCCCTGGAAGAGCCGGGTGAACTACACATCAGAGAAGCACCGACATCATGAGCGCGATCACGGTGAGGCGGTGATGAGGGCAGAAGGCAGCTCGCGCAAGACCCAACTTCAACGATGCTCGTGAGCCACTCTGACCCTTGCAAAAGAGAACTTGAAAAGGAGTCACTTCTTCAAGGAGAAGTCCAGCCCTGGCACAGCAGCTTCCCCACCAGACGGACTTCGGGAAAGGCTTCAAGACCACAGAAAATTTCCTGGAGACTTACCAGCAGAGACTTCAGCAGGAGACACACCAGGTCTGGACCACAACATCAAAGTGGACAAGAATTCCTCAAGGATGGGGATGGAATCTTCGAATTAGGAGAACGGCCATCCCCTTTGGGGCACCAGCAAACACAAGGGCTGTTCACGGAATCAACACATATTTCTTAGAAGCTTTCTAGGTGCTGGGCATTGTGCTAGGAGGTGAAGAACCCAAGAAAAGAGAGACATAGGCTCTGGTCTCAAAGAACTGATGAATCAGGAATCAGGACATCTCTTCGGACAGATCACTGGAACCTCCTGAGCCCCCTGCCAATACCCAGGTAGGAGGTGTTCTCTCAGCAGCCTTGGTGAGATTGTTATTGATACTTTCAGTGTTTTGTTTGGTGGGATAAAGGGTGAGGCAGGTGCAGCCGAGAGGGCAGCCCCATTAGGACACTCGGTGAGCCATGACCCCATATGTACAGTGGAGCCCACGCAGTGGTGGCTGGACTCAGGCCTTCATCTGGGTTTTGTGGTCGGCTCCCAGGGATGTGGAAATACAGGAACCTCAGCCTTCTCTCTAAAGCTCTGACAGTCCAGCAGAAACTGGAGACATGAAAATTGGCCTTTGAGAGTAATTTTTTTATGAAGTGTGAAGTCTTGAAGAGCCTTTAGAATACATTGAGAGAGAGAGTTTATCTGTTAGAAGACTCAGAGGAATAGAGAGCATTAAAGGTATTCTTTTGGATAGAAAGACTCGAGCATAAGGGCTATGACAAAATAAATTCTTGCATGCCTAGACAAGGAAAAGACAAGATGCAGAGTCATGAGTGAGAGTTGCGTCTAAGGGACCCTGGGGACCACTGACGGTCCTTCAGCGCCCGGAGCAGCAGGCTAACAGGTGGGATTCGGTGAGGGGCCGTTAGAACATTCGTGCAGTTCCAGGCGGCATTCCCGTGTGAGGAAGTGACGTGGGCTCTTCCTCTTGGAAAGACCAAGGCCTGTGCAGGTACAAGCAACACCTGTACCCTTCAAAACAGGTATGCACCATGAGGGCAGGTGTCTCTACAAAGCTAGTGCATCTTCTCTTTGAACTCCTGGGAGCTATAAGTTCATGAAAGGAGCTAAAAAGACATATAACCAGTAATAACAGGTGAGATACTACTTCTCATGATCAACAGCAATGCCAAGAGGTAGCTTGGGAGGTCTTACCTCCCTCTCTATCTTGGATAAGTACAACTGACATTTTCTCCACCTGATGTCAAGTGCCAGGTAGGCACCTTCTGAGAAAGACCCCCAACACCCCTCCCGCCATAAGATCACTCCCAGTTTCTGTATATCTGGATGGGTGAGCCACTACTGATACAGCGGTGGTTAACGTTGCTTTATTACTTTTCCACATAAAAGGAGTCAAGGCTGGGACCTTATGCTAAGTGAAATAAGTCAGACAGAGAAAGACAAATACCATATGAGCTCATTTATATGGGGAATATATGAAAACAAAACAAAACAAAATAAATGTGCAAAACGAACACATAGATATAGAGAACAGAGTAATGGTTACCAGAGGGGAAGTGGGGTCAGGGGAGGTAGTGAAATGGGTGCAGGGGGTCAACTGTATGGTGATGGATGGAAAACTAGCCTTTTGGTGGTAAGCTCGCTGTAGTGCATACAGAAGTCAAAATATAATACACGGAACTTGTACTGGGTTGGCCAGAAAGTTCGTTCGGGTTTTCCTGTAACATCTTACAGAAAAACTGAACAAATTTTTGGCCAACCCGATGTGTTATAAACCAATGTTACCTCGATAAATTTTTTTTAAAAGGGAAGAGATTTATATCAGCTTACTGCAGCCCCATATAAGTTGTGATAGAGGAAACTAGGAGTTTTCAGAAATGCACAGAACAAACAGACCCGTCTGGAGAGAACATGCAGTGAAGCCATCAGGGTTGTGCAAAGTGCTTGGCCAGGGTCAGCCCCCCATCAGGGGCTTAATGGGTGTAAGCATAAGAATGACCTTGATTGAAATGTGATCTGCCCACAGAGCCTGGGAGCAAGGGTGAGAGCAGCCCTCTGCCTTTGGAGGCTTCGCTCAGGTGTAGCGTATCTTTTTCTCCAAGGAACCCACATCTTGTCCCTAAGTTATTTAAAATAAGCAGCCTTTTGGAGATATTTAGTGGGGCAAGATGAAGGCCCGGCTGCTAAGGGTCTCCTGCGCCAGTTCGGGCTGGGCAGCAGCCCGATGACAGCTCTGATCTCCAAATAATCAGTCACCGTGAAGCGGCACCCCGTGAGCCCCGGGGTGATCAGTTACCGTGTGGCATGTCGCATCAGTTTGAATCTGCGTTACCTAATCCAGACCACAGATCTGGGAAAAGCTGCTCGTCTAAATTACTCTGATCCACAGGTAGATTCTGATTATCCTTCTCCTCTCCCCTTGATCCATCTTCTGTTTCCATAGCAGCTAAAACCCCCGTAAAACGGAAGCATCAGGTCGAGTCCCCTGGGGAAATGAGGCGGCTGGATGGCCAGGAGGGAGGGAAGGATGCTAGGGCACAGTGGTGAGAACCTCAGCAAGAGGAACGGAGAGGGTGCCGGTGCAGAGGGAATACAAAAGTGCTTGTGAGGAGAAGAGAGAGAAGAAAGAAATGACAATGTGGGATGAAACAGAAGGAGGCTGTGTAGGAGGCTGTGAGAGATAGGAAGGCGGAGAACAAAAACAGAAAGCATGAAAGGACAAGACAAAAAGAGGAGCTGTACAGAGGAGAAGGGAAAGAAGAAAAAAAAAGGAGAGGGGAGGGAGAAGAGAGGAAAGGAGAGGAGAGGAGAGGAGAGGAGAGGAGAGGAAAAGGAAAGGCGAGGCACCCAGAAAAGAACGAAGAGCTGCAAGGCCAGAGGAGGGATGAGAAAAGACATCAAGCAGGAGACAGAGGGGACTTGGAGGATGGAGGCGGCGGTGCCACCTGACAGAAGGAAAGTCCATGTACCTGGGATGATGAATGTTTGCGTATGCTAAAGGCACAGACGGCCCTCGAGTCCAGCGGCACTGAGGTCCTGGCCTTAAGCAGTGATGAACAGCGTGCACCATGGACCAGAAAGTCTGTCCATCTGGGTGCCCCACCCTGGGATGTGCCCCAGGGCCAAGTTCCAACACTAACAACTTCATGCACAGTGAAGCCTCCTCCCAGACTGTGGGCCAGTCCACATGTAAGGTCGTTTCCAGTCGAGAGATTGGCAGAAATTCCAGCATCTCTCTGATTCCTTTGCTCATGGTGGTAGTGTCAGGAGCGGTGGCTAGGGACAGCTCCCAGCGTTTCAGGCCAAACACAATGAAAACCTCATCCCTTTTCTGAAAACCTCCATAGGGCTAACTGTCACCCTGAGAGAGGGAATTTGGTTTCTGGGGCCCATGCGTAGTCTTCAACTGATTTTTTTTAATGTCCAGGTGTCGTAGACCTGTGATGCACAGCCTTCTTCAGGAACGAAGGATGCCTGCCCCAGGGGGTGGACGGACAGCCCTTGGCTGCAGCCCCTCATGGGGACTGTCTCATACGAAGAGAGATGCCTGGCCTAGGTCACAGCTCTTCTGGGGACAGCCCAAATTCCCTGACCTCGACCGCTGTGCTGGCATAAAAGGTCACCCCCATAACCTCAAGAGAGGACAATTCATCCTATCTTCAGAACGCCCCACATGGCTAGTAGAGATGCTTCCCTGGTCATCATGGCAACTCAACCTCTCCCTCGGCCTGACCCCGCCTCCCTCCCTCCCCTTCCACAGGCTTGATCCCAAGGGCACCTCCAATAAACTTCTTGTTTGCCAGTCACCTTCTCAGGGTCTGCTTTAGGGGGACTCAGCCTGAAACACCCAGCAAACCACGCTGGTGGCGACGTTAGCATCTTTATTTTTATTGAAATCTAGTTGATTTAAAATATTGTGTTAGCTTCGGGTGTACAACAAAGTGACTCAGTTTTATATATATATATATTCTTTTTTGGATTCTTTTCCATTATAGTTTATTACAAGATATTGAATACAGCTCCCTGTGCTATACAGTAGGTCCTTGTTGTTCATCTATTTTATAGCATGTGTATCTCTTCTTTAGCCTCCTTAAACCTGCGTGACTCAGCAATGCGCTTACCTTCATACATACATGCAGGCATGCACACACACACACGCATATATACATACGTACATAAATACATTCCACGTTAGCCAGATATAAGCAGTGAAATTAAGGATCTTTTTCAGGTCTCTGCTCAAATGTCCCCTTGTCGAAGGCCTTTCCTGACCAAACCTCTTGTCCTTCTGTCAATGTATCCTGCTCTATTTTCTCATCCTTATCACCACATACTATTAACATTATTATTTTGGTTACTCATCTCATGAGAATGTGAGCTCATGAGAGCAGGGACTTGTCTGTTGTGGTTTATTGCTATATAAATACCCAATAGACATTTTAGAACTAATGAAATAATGTAATGCACCTCGCATAAAAGCCAGCTTAATAATACATGGCATGTTGCCTTAAATTCTAAAAGTTTAATGTTCAATCCGTGAAAGCACAAAACAACGCTTAGCCCGGCCTGCGAAACATCTAGACGTTTAGACAAAGTGAATTTTGCAATTCAGTCACACATTAAGTTGTACTTGTTATTAGGATTAATCAGAGTAAAGCAACAAGAAAACCACAAAAGGACTAATGGCCTAGCGACCAGATATTTGGCACTTTGAAGCAGCACCGACGTGGAACTTTTCCTTGTAGGCATATGGCCATCCCAAACCCTCATCCATCACTGTGTGTTTGTGTCTTCTCTCTCTTACAAAACAGCCAGCTGAACAATGCCACCAACACCGAGCAGACTCCTCCATTGCCAAACGTGACCAGGAAAGTGGCCCAGAACAGCTTACCACCACTTCACCCAGAAACAACTGGGATTAATTTCCCAGGGACTGGAGACATCCTCCAGTGCGATTTCTGAAATCTCAGAGGAGATGCCTGTCTTGCACTGAGAACACCGATATTCTCTGTGGAGCCATGAGCAACTTGGTATCAGGCCACCAAGAAGGGGGAACCCTCGACACCAAGTCACCAGCGCCATAACGTCCTGCCAAGGCCAACGATTCCCCCACTTCCTCTCACGACACGATACACCAAACTGCTTCTCTCACCTTTGGGGGAGATGTGTCTCCAAGTAACCGTCGGCTCTGGTCGACCCGTTGCTATGCAGGTGAGGCTGACATTGTTGCCTTCGTTGATGGAGATATCAGAAGAAATCTCTACAATTTTGGGAGATACTGTGGAGACAATACAGGTAGAAGGAAAATTAAAATCCTGCTTAAACATTTCTTTGTCGTCTTCAAGTGGTAGTTGGCGGAATAAGCCAGGGATGGCAATATTGGGGCTACAGAGTCGAGGAGGAATCAGAGGAATCACCTTACACGTGAAAGAAACGTCTCACCTCGACTTCAGCTTCTATTTCCTCCTACGTACACCCAATGTCAGAGGGTCTGAAAGGGATGGTTCCACTGCAGCCCCACAGGAACTGGTCTAGCCTCCACCCTCTTCCGGTCTCCACTCTCACCCACACGCTCCGCCCACTCCGGCTCCACACCGCGTCACGGCTGGCTTTATGTGATGCACTTCTGATCATATCACGTCTCCGCCTAAACACCTCCAACCATTCCTACTGCCCACCTGAAAACACCCAAGCCCCTCATCCAAGCAAACCAGGCCCTTCGGAATCAAGGCCGAACCTCTGCTTCCACTGACATTCCTGGCGATTCCACCTCTACTTACCCTGTTGTCATCCCCAACTCATAATGTCCTTCCTGGTCAGCCTGCATTTGGGATCTATATTCTTCCTTCTGTCCTTCCTGGGAAACTCCCAGTCATCCTTTTAGACCCAATCATATGCCACTTTGTCGCAGCTTTCCCTACCCCTACTCCCTCTGGCCTCCTGCACAACTCAAAGATCCTGCAACCAGATATGTTACCCGCACCTGAGGGGGAGTCAATCAGACGTGACAGACTTGGCCTCTTTCTCTGTGTCTTAGATTAATCCCCCCAAAGGATGAAGAGGTTCATCCCAACTGTAGATCTGGGGACAGAATCCCCCAACTTTGTTTAGTCTTTCGTTTTGGAGCCAGGGTTTCCTCAAGAAGTTACATTATGTCGTGCACTTTCTCATTTCTGTTTTACAGGACAGCATCCCACGGGGATGAGCACAGCCAGCAGTGTGCATCTGTCTCATTCTGGGGCTCATTGTTGCTGCACATCTAAGCCCAATTCTCCAGTATCATCTTTACCACTAGCGAATGTGATGCTTGACCATGAAATGACTACTCATTTGTCTTGTCTGCCAATGGGTTTATAAAGTAAGGGTGTCTTTTATTGGGCAGCCCCCCCCAACTCCAATTCTTGGCCCTTATCCCACTGTGCTGTAGTTATTTGCGTAGCATCCCTCACCCCCTAGACCATGAGCTTTTTTGATGGCTTGAGCCAGGTCTTACTTACATTTATATCCATAGTATAAGATGCGACACATATTTATAGGATGGAATTATAATGGTTGTTCACGGGAGCCACCTCCCCACCTGGCTACATGTCTGCGACAACCTCAGAACCGGGCCGTTAACACAAGTCATTTCAGTTCTACTCACACTGGTTTTGGCACATTAGCTCTTTACAGGTTAAGGGGCCCCTCTGTCGGGTTCTATTAGGCATCTTCAGGTCAGGTTGCCTCCTTGAATCAGCATGCTTCTGAGCCACCCCCGTGTGCTATTCCAGGACCCGTTATCCCCAGGACACAGTGCCATCTGGCCTGCAGGAGACCCCAGGCGAGCTGACCATCACCCTTATTCCCTGGATGGGACCAAGGTCATGGGGCAACCCTCACAGGAAAATCAGACTGGTTGGAACTTTCCGTGCTGGTCTTTCCTCTCCTGGATCCATTCATCACTCACTCCTGATGGTGTTGCATTTCTTCCTCCAGAAAGGAGCGTGTCGTGCAGATAGCTGCTCTCAGCCTTTGCTCCTTTCCCTCCTTCTCCTGAAAATTGACTTCCCATCTGTTTCCACACTGCGCCCAACCAGGAACGCTCATTAGCGAGAATGCACTGGACTTTGGTTTCTGAGCCCCAAGCCCTTGCTACTGGTTTTGGTCCCTTCGCCTCTTTCTCCAACTGTCTAGACCTACTGGAATCATTCAACCTCATTCAAGGTTAAGCTGCCACCCCTTCCACGAGGTCTTCCAGGCGACGTCCAAGGGGATGTGGCCTCTCCTGCTTGGAGACTGTAGCCTCCTCCACGGCATTAAAATAAACTGGCTTATGTTACCTTCTCTCATCTTTTTCCTTGGCTATAAATTATCATAGTATAAGATATTGGACAAGAGCCTTGCTCATCTTTTTATTTTCTGCTGTCTCCAACACGGTCCCTTGCATAAAGCAAGCACCAATTAATCATTTTTAGTCTTAAATCCGCGTGGAGCTTCCGGTAGAGAGGCAACTGTGGTGTGATGTCTGTGTGTGCGAGTGCGTCTATGCCCTTGCACACATACATACCTGCATTCTCAGGGATATTTGGCAGGACAGACACAATGGACGGTGGATGTGGCCAGGGCTGGGAAGCGACTGCTGGCTCTAAGACGCGGGACTTCTAAGACATTATATTATGATTCATGGCTGTATCATTTTAAAAGCTAGATTGAACCTTCCAGGAGAGAAAGATACTTGACGAGTTAATGACTGGACACTTGATTTGCTGACTGTCCAAAGGGTCCAAATTTGTGAGCTCTCTAAGTTCTAGAATCATTTGAATTTGATGTATTTTATTCGCAGAGCTTTAACTGGGACTTGCACTTCTTGAACCCCACCTCACCCCCAAGCCATACATTTGCCTGGCCCTGATCCTGCCCACCCTTGGCACTCACACAGCCTTGCCTGTTTCCCAGAGGACAGGCTGCCTGCAGAATGGCTGTGCTGGCCTTGCAGACATCGCTTTGACTCTGCAGGTAAGTAATTTATTGATCCGTAAGGCACTCTGAGATGCTCTGCGAGGGATTATGTCACGAAAATGCCATGCAATAAAATTAAAAAAATGATGGACTTTGTGAACACAGGGTGATTTAGGGTTTGTAGCTGGAAGTGTGCTCAAAGTACATTTTAAGTGGAAATCAGGCAGGGTAATGAATTACTCTTGCTTTGGAAAGGCTTCCTGGGAGTTCATTTTCCTGGCTTCCTACATGATAGCTAATCTGCTAATCATACACTAGAGAACAATGGACAGTCCCCAAGTAGAAGAGAAGGTAGTCTGGGCCAAGCTGTTGGCACAGTAAGTATATAAAATGAGACCATCACACCTCATGCTTGGAAGAATCATCTAGAATTCTCTCCCTCCACTAACAACTGGAACATGTCCAACTCATGAAGTCGCAGTTGGTGAAATGCTTGGCCTTTCAATCCTGCCTCAGGGTGTAGCTTGAAGGTGGCAAATTGCCTCGAGATGACTTTGAAAGGCAGACCATTCATGCCATAGAGCTGAGACGGTCTGACCAGAGGTGCAATCCCCATCACCAGAAGCAAACCGGCACAGTGCCGAAGGTGCTAGGAGGTTAGAAGTACCATCTTCCAGGCGGCAACTTCTAACATGCTGTCAGTATTTAAAATGAAAGTGAATTGACAAGGATGCGCTGTGGTCTCAGCTAATCCATGTTCATAAGAAAATTCTGACCCACTGAGACAGGGCTATTTACATTTTTATACTGTTTCCATGGATACCTCCTGCATCTTATCTCATCTCATCATGCAGGTGGTTGGAAACACACTAGGATTGCTTTGTTTTCACTGATTCACTCACACATTCATTCATTCATTCATCAATACTCACTGAGCACTTCCTTATACCAGTGTTGTGCTTAGCCCTAAGGGGCAAGACATCTAGAAGACACAGTGTTTACCCTCAAGGAGTCCACAGTCTAGAGATGCAAAGACAGGAGCAGAAGCAAACCCCTTTAGTGCACTGTGACACAGAAGGACAGATAAGGTGTTGAGGAAATGCAGAGGAGAGACGCATTAGCCAGCCTGGAGATGCATGTCATGGAAGGCTCCTTGGATATGAGACACCTAAGTTAATCCCCAGAAGACAAGCAAAAATGGATCAGTTCTGAGGAGGAAAGGCATTTTGGGCAAAGCAGGTGATGTTAGAAAAATACTCTTAGTAAGACTTTTGGTGGCCAGGCATAATTATTAGTGGAAGGATAGCTACTGGAGGAGACATGGCCAAAAGTCACTCAAGTCCTGAGTGAGCACCTCCTATATACACACTGTGGCTTAGGTACGTCCATGACGTGCAGCAATGCACACATTTTCTTGGCCCTCCATGAACTTACAATCTGTTTGGGGAAACAGTGCATATATACGATCCACCGCGTCACAGGGTTGTGTGGGATTGGATGCTAGAAGGTTGGTATAGACATTGCACTCTGTGAGTTAGTAAGAGTGTGGGTGTCGGCACGGCTTCTCCTGGGCTACAGAGTCTAGTTCGGGTGCCAACAAAAGAGAAACGGTCATGTCTGCAGAGCAAGTGAAGCTGCTTCAAGTGGGACAGAAGTGCATGGGCACGGCTGGGAAGGCAGAAATCCAGCATGCGTGTGAGGATGCAAAGTCTACTCCGCACCAGAGGTGATGGAGAGCAGTGGTCCAGATCCCGGCTCTGCTACATTCAAGTTGTGCAGCCTTGGCCCAGTCACCTCACCTCTCTGTGCCTCATGTCCTCAGGTCGTGAAGCCAATTGCACATATCTCACCGGATCCCTCTGAGGATCTAGGGGTAAGTTTATGAAATGCACTTATAGAGGCTCTAAGCGATGCGAAGTACGCAATAAGTGAGTTTTGGTATATCGTGTGCTTGGCAGACACATATGTCACATCAACACAGAATGGAAGGTTGACAAATTCTAACCGACTCGAGGAAGAATGGGATACGAGATCAATGAGGTAAACTAGAGCCGGATTACAGACCAGCCTGAATGGCCAGGTCCTTCCTGGGTTTTAACTCTATCCTATAGGCAATGGCAACCATTTGAAATTGTTTAAAAAAGGAAATACTATATATAAATATATAGTGAATATACAAATATACTAATATACTTTAAGCAAAATAAGCTTGTAACAATGTGTCAGAGGGACTGGGTAGACAGACACTGGATTTCGGAGAGTGATGCTCAAGGCCTGGGTTAAACTGTGGGCTCTGTAAGGGTGGAAAGAAAAGGATGGGTTTGAGAGCAAAGCCGAGGACAAGCTGCGGGTGCCTGATGGTGCCTGGATGGGGGATTCAGGAACACGGAGTCAAATGAAGGCCATTTTGTTCAACAGCAGCTGGATGGCTGAGCTGGCAGATCCCTTATGTTATATGAATAACGTCTCTGGGGGAGAACATTAGTGTGATTCTGTTTTAGACAAGCTGATGAGATGACAAGGGGCCAGCAGGGTGGCAGAACTATTCTGTTAGCAGCTGGGATCACACAGCCAAAGGTCTGGGGTGAGTCTGAGACCTGCTAAGAGTCCAAGATTCCTTAAAAAAGGCCATCAGCTTATTTCCACATTGATGGATGTGATGTCTCTGCTGACTTTTGAGGTCTGAATCTAGAAAGATCAAGAAGTGGTTAGATTATGTTTGGAAAAAGGCAGAGACCCCCTGAGCCATGCTTTTTGGATAGAGTTCCACATTTAATTTATTATGTTAAGGTTTAATCTGGCTCTTATTGAATTTTAATTCAAATGTGTAAATAATTAAATAACATAATTATTAAAACAGTATTCTAGGGAACTTCCTCACTCTTCGTGTAGCCTCCACTGCCCAGGTGTTAAATTCTAATAATTATGTCGTTAATATATAGCAATTTTGCTGTTTTTAGCACACAGTAGATATCCTATTAAATCCAAATTGAGATGTTTTATTAAGCCCTTCACGGTCCCGTGGAGCTGAGGATGCATAGAAGCGGCTTGGACCAGGTTCCTCCACAGGACGCACGCAGATCTATGCATCCCAGGTGCTGCCTCTGGTGCTGGTGGCATGTTCCCCGTTCCCCCTGCCCCCCACCCACCTCCTCTCTGCAGTGAAGGTCTGAGATGCCCACGGGGGCTCGGGACAGTTTCCACAGCAAGGGCTGCGCCACAGCTAAGGCCTTGGCACCTTTGTCTTTACAGAATTAAAGGAGCCGTCTGAAACACCCTCGACTTTCCTGGTGTCCAGACCCCACAGAGACATCCAGGCCTGGGTCCTAACCTGGTGCATGAATGTCCACTCCACTGGCCTCCTTTCCTCCTGAAACACCTCAGGCCAGCCTTTGGTTCTTCAAAGTCTCCTTCCTCCCAGATCTTCACTTGGCCAGGTCTGTCCTGTTCTTGAAAACTCAGCTCCTCCATGAAGCCTTCCTCGACCATCTCTCCTGAAGTAGAA
The DNA here is from genome assembly GCF_951394435.1 of Stenella coeruleoalba. Classification (NCBI taxonomy): domain Eukaryota; kingdom Metazoa; phylum Chordata; class Mammalia; order Artiodactyla; family Delphinidae; genus Stenella; species Stenella coeruleoalba. The sequence continues at coordinate 105,954,464 of NC_137154.1, read as the reverse complement.
CTCCCCACACCAGACTGCTGCATATGGTCTGCTCTCCCCAGTAAAACGTTAGCCCAGCTGGTGGTCTTGTTCACTGAAGCGTTCCGCGCACACCACGATGTCTGAACAGTTTGTGTTCAACACGTAGTTTTTGAATGAATGAATGAAAGTGTTTTGACAAGGCTGTATGGAAATGCAAGTACCTCAAAATGACTGCATTTCCTCAACATCTCTGAATAGCCCTCGAAGACTCTCCGCATGTATAATAATGTCAATGGTTACTATTTATTAAATGCTTGCTCTATAACCGCTGTTTTACACATATTGCCCTCACTTTATCTTACCCCTGCATGAACCCCACAAGTAGATATTATTTCTAAGCAGACCAACTGTCCTGGTTTACCAGGAACTAAAGGAGTCTCCTAGAACACAGGACTTTCAGCGCTAAAACCAGAAAAGTTCCAAGCCATTGGTCACCCTAATTGTTTCCTTTCCCACATTTTACAGATGAAGATACATCTGTTCAGAGAGGTCAAGGATATATTCAAGGACATGCAACTGAAAATTGCAGAGTTCCAGAGTGTTTTCTTTTAATGAGGGGATAGATGGGTTAGAAAAACAATAAATGCATGTTGAAATTTGGATGCATACATAAAAATAAACAGAAACCAACTATATACGTATATGAACTGAGACTGTGAATTTCTGTTGTGCGTTAGAAATTTTACAGGAACTTTGACTCCATTATTTAATTTAATCTCACAAGAATCCTATGAGGTGGTACTATTACTATTCCAATTTACAGATGAAGAAATTAAGGCTTTGTGAGCTATTAGTGATGTGCTCCTGTTACCCAGATAACAAGTGTTGAAGGTGGGACCCGAATACAGATTATATCTGATCCCAAATGTATTCTCTCCATAGAGAGTTCGTGCAGGGGAGTGCACACACCCCGCCTGGGGTTCTCTGGGTCTGAAGTCTTGCTGATTCACCCTCCCACGTGGGGCACCCTGCTTTTGCACCTCCACGTGACCACCCGTCTGCCCACAGGGCATCTAGAAAAGGGAGCACTCTCTGTCGTTCTTACACGGCATTGCTCTCTATCAGGAGAGTGGGCGGGAGGTTTCATCAATATATTTTTGGACCATCCAGCATTTGCATGACTATCTCATCTTCCTCCCTCTTCCGTCACGGGCAGTTCCTACCCATCCTCCACCTGTTCATCGTCCTCCCACTGTGCACTGGACCAGGGAGCCGTGGCTTCCGGGGAGCTTTCATTTGAGGCAGGGCTGTAGCTGCTGCTTCCTGTAACCAGGGGTCCCAGCTGTCCCCGTATCATGACAGAGGAATGATCAATCAAACCCACTGCTGAGTCCACTGAGAGGTGTTTCTTTGGCTCATTTTGACTGAAAAGACTAGTCAGTCTGTCTTTTCTTCTTTCCGTTTTCCCTTCTTCCTTCTTCCCAATACAAATGTTTGTATAATAGGACACCAGTATTGTGGGATCTGTGGGATCTCTTAAGAGAAAGAATTCTAAGCGTCGCATCAGAAGACCAGGTATGTGAAGCCCAGACCCGACTATTACTAGCTGTATAAACTCATGTAAATCCTTTAACTCTGATTATTTTAGTTATATCAATACCTATCTTGCCTTTTTAAAACACATGTTCTGTGGATCAGATGAAACTGTGAGAAATCACGTTTTAAACATAAAGTACTATTCAAATGCGATTTATTAATGTTACTAAAAATGTATACTTCTAGAGGCCAGGATGAGGCTAAATTTGGACGTCAGGTGCAGTGCGGGGCCGGGAGGATGCTCTGGTTTAGAGGCTGAGATGGGCTTGCCTGCCCCCGCAGGTGGGTGCTGACCACTTCTTCAGATGTGCTAGTGGTTCTGAGATAAACAGCATCTTGAAGTGACTGCGTGGAGGCAGTGGGGGATGGAGGTCTGCTATAGGACCCTCCCCCCTCGCCAGCGCTGGGCTTTCCAGAAGGGAAAGGTTAGAGTCCAGAGATTCAGAAGCCCAAATGCGAGCCTGACCATGCAGAGAGCTCCTTGATGACACAGCCTCGGGCGGCTTGTTAGTTCTTTTACCAGAATCATTTTGTCATTTCTTCCATCTCATTCTTTCTTTCTCTCCATACTAAAACCATTCATGTTTACGGGGGAGAATCAGGAAGCCCGGGGAGAAACGCTAGTGGTTTATTTGGGATTAGTCATAAACCACTGGTTCTGAAGTTCGGAATTTGTTCCTTTCAGGATCAGCTGAAATGTGGAAATTTTTATGAGCTCTGCTCCCTGATCCAGTTTCGTCATTCCTGATAGAGATGTTGGAGAGGAAAGTAAACACCACGCAGGCCCCACTCCACACTTCACTGCTTTCGGGCATATTCGAGTAAATTGAATTTCACAGCAACCTACTTGTCACCATCGGAGCTCCGTTATATTTGGCGACATCCAAGAAATTGCCGGGAATGCTCTCTTCATCAATTGTTTAATGGGGGGATGTAAGGTAATTATTGCTAAGCACGATATCCAGACAGGGCGAGCTACTGTACAGCTCTAGCGTGATGGCGGCTGAAGGTACGTGACGGGCTTCACCCTCCACACCCCCGATCGGGGCCAGCTCTTCAGGGACCAGTTCAGGAAGGGAGCAGAGGCGGGACGGGGAGGGAAGGTCCATGGACACCTTGTACGCCGAGCACTTTGCCAGAGGCTTAACATTTGCTGCTTCCTTTTAAATCCTTTTGGTAGCTCACAGGCATCCCCCCCACTGTATAGTAAAGACCCTGAAACTCAGAGAGGTAATGCAGTGAACCCAAGGTCCTCATACAGGAAGTCAGGCAGACTGCAGATGCTTTAATAACGTGTCCCTACAGAAATCAACTAAAATGTACACAAACGGGTCCTCAAAGATGAAAATGATAGTACAAAAATATGGAATCAGTTAAGAACCTGATTCAGCTACCTGACTTCATGAGGAAAACTGAAAAAAAATTAAAAAGAGAAACCCAGAAAAAGATTACTTTCTTATTATTCCTCATGGAAGAGAATTAATATTTGTCACATACCTAATAAGTACTAGATACCGCCCGTTTCTCTTCCTATTTAAGCCAGAACACTGAGGCTGTAACCAGTTCCTAACCTGCCCTAAGTCAGTGAGCTAGGAAGTGGCAGATCTCAGACCTAAGCTCTGCCTACAGGGTTTTGGAATCAGATGAGATATGTCCTATAACCGAAAGCACTTAGTGAACTGCTTACCGCGCTGCAGAGGAATGCTATTATGATCGAGATAACGCAGAGTCCAATCGATTCCAGGCAAAGAGCATTACTGCCTGCCGTAGAAGCCAACCCAGAAGGGCCGACCAGGGTTTCGGGACAGGATTCTTCCCACGGTCTCAGAGGTAGTGGCTGGCAAGGTGCTTCTGGTCTCTCCTGATTCTAATTTTTCTTCACCAAGAGTTGTCTACTCCTGCTGGTCGCAGCAGCCAGAGCCTCGCCACATCTTTGGAGGCCCTGCCTTAGAGCCTCTTCGAGTGGATTCTTTTTCTGCCTTGGCATCCAGCATCTTTCAGTGGTTCTCACTTTCCAAAGCAGGCATGCAGCTGATGCCCACGAAACTCGAGGGGCCCGTTAAGGACAGCTACCCAAGTGGGACTGCCGCTCGTGCCGTATCCCAGACCCCATCCTCCAGACACACTTTTTCCACAAGCTGTCGAAGATCTGCAGAGAAAGGAGACCCAGTCCCCATCTGGCTCAAGACACACTGCCGGGCCCCGCAGACAGCCTGGGCCTTGGCTAGAGGGACCCTTTACACACTTCAGTTTTAAGTCCTCCATTCCTGTGCTGCCACTGCGTTTTTAACAGGGCTCGTTCTTCTCCCCATTCAGGAGGATGTACCTCTGCCCCTTGGATGTCCTTCCTTCTGCTCAGAAACCCACTGTGTGGAGAGAAGAACGGTCTTTCCACGATAGCGCTGTCACCAGACCCAAGGATGAGCTTCACGCTTTGCCATCCTGAGAGTAAACAGTATGCAAATGTGCCTGTACACGTCACCATAATCTCCCAGACCCCTGGAAAAGATTTTCTTTGTTCAGACTCTCCTCGTGCCCTTAAGAGCTGCCCAGGAGAGCAGGTTCCAATCGGTCCCTTCTCCCAGGCTGCCCCATCCAGGTCAGATGGAGGCAAAGGGTCAAAGGGGCACGGCAAGGACGGAGCCCTGCCTCCTGGGGGCCCTGTGCTCAGCTCTGCAGAAGCCGGCGTCTCCAGGCTGCCAATGGTGCCAAGATCACGTCCATTCTCAGCTGCCTCGATGGCGTCATCAGCACTTTAATTCCTAGTTGCCTGGAAGCACTGGCAGTTATACGCTCAAGCCCAAGCTATAAAACGTGTGCAGCGGGGAGCTGTGCTGACTGCAGCGGGAAGGTGGCCGCAGTGGCCTCCCCACCCCGCCTTGACCACCGTATGGTCCAAATTCTTCCACAGACTTTTCTCTTTCCCTCAAGCACCCTCAAGGTTAAGTTCAGAGGAAGGCGGACAGCCCGAAGGGGAGTTTCTGCCTCTCTCCATCCAAGTAGCAATGGTGCCAACATTGAAATGAAGCTGTGAGTTATACCCACTCTCCCTGTGACCATCATCTTTGGCAATAATTAAGGCTAGTGGAAGGAACACCTCATTATCTGGCCTTGAATCCAGAGGCCCAGGAAGTGGCCCCACTGCTGTGCAAAAGAACTTGTCAGTTGGTTTTAAGTGGAGTTTTTGTTCCGAGGCCTTATTGCCACTAAATCCCTCATAAAGGTTACGGTCTGTGAACAGATCAAGATGAAACCTCTTCCCCTCTAGAACGAGGGGTGGAGATGCAGCTGGTCTGTTTGAATCTACAGTTTCTTCGCTCTGTGAATCCTCCTGTGAAATGGCAGGGATCCGGGGCCAGGGAGGGAGCGCGGTTGGAAAGAGAATAAAGTTCCAACAAGACTTCTTGTTAATACAAAGCTTGTCAAATACATCACCTAGAAACACCGAATGTCTTTATTAGATTCTTTTATCTCCCCCCTGAGACTGGGGAATGCCACTGGTTGCTTCTCGGTGGAGATGTCATCATCCAGAAACTAATTAAAGGCTACTCGGGAAACTGGGTCTCTCACACTCCGGAGAACAAAATGCATTAGCTACCTAAGTTAAAAAAATATCACAAGCGAACTTCATATCAAAAAGGGCAAGCTGGGAATTTGACAATAACTCTCTTTCTCCCTCATCAGCTCACAGCAGACAGAAGTGGGCCCATCAGGATGTCAGTGAGTCTTGACAGGAGGCCACTGGCTCCTTGGCACCCCTCAGGAGGGGAGCTCTCCTCTCCTGGTACGGGGGGGACGAGGGCACCTGACCACTTTCTGTGGGACATACAGTCGCATGGCCTCCTTGCCAGCATCCTCCCTCAGCCATAAGATCTCCAAGAGATGTGTGTCTCTGAATAACACTCATCTGTGCACATGAAAGAGCATCACCTTCTCCTTCTTCCCCAGGTTACCCTGGGGATTCAGTGAGGTCATACACCTAAGAGCCTAGAATAATACTGGGTATACAGTGTGTGCTCAACAAAGGATAGCAATGTGGCCTCCTTAATTGTTCAATAGACAAGTTCACTTACTATGTCCCAAAAAGAGTTCTAGATTCCTCACCTCCTTCTCCTAATTGACCCATCCTAGTTAATGACACCATCATCTACCTAAGTGTCCGGGACAAAGACATAGGAATCACCCATCATTTCTCCCTTTCCTTCAATTTCTACGTCCAGTTATTAAGTACTGTTGGCTTTATTTCAAAAATAACCCTCATGCTGCCTTGATACATTCTCTTCCCTCCTTTTTTCTACATTCCATTTTCTGCATCACAGGTGGACTAATTAAAAACCACAACAACATAAATCTAATCATATCACCCCCTATTTAGAAACCTCTCATGGCAGGTGACTGCCCTTAGAATGACACTCAAAGTTCACACTGTGTCTCGAAGACTCTGCATAGCTGGCCCCTGACAAACTCTGACCTTAGCGTGACTGCTTTGCCCAGAATTCACTCAACTCCAGTCCCCGGACCTGCTGTCTGCCCCTGGAAGGTGCCCAGCTGGTCCTTCCCCCAGGCCTTGCAGTTTCTGTTCCCTGCCTGAAATGCTCTGTCCCCAGATCTTCACGTGGATACTTGTTTGTCACTCAGTTCTCATTTCAGTTGTCACCTACTCTGCGTCCTTCCAGACCACAATATCTCCGAGAGCTCCCGGCCCCATCCCAGTATGTGCTTTAGTTATTTTATGGCCCCTGTCCATTCTCTGAAGTTCCCATTTATTTGTTTAGTGTTGTTGTTTATCTCTTCTCATTAAACCTAAACTCCATACTTCCCCCCTGTAACCCTGTCACCTAGGACAGTGCCCAGCACACAGTAGGGACTCGGTACATGCATGTTGAATACATGAACTTTCCTGGTCAGAATCAATTTCTTTTATCTTCAACCTCTCACAGCCCTTTGTTCAAAACACTCCCATACAGAACCCTCCTGCACTGTTGGTGGGAATGTAAATTGGTGCAGCCACTATGGAAAACAGTGGAGGTTCCTTAAAAAACTAAAATTAGTGTTACCATATGATCCAGCGATACCATTCCTGGGCATATATCCAGACAAAACCATAACTCAAAAAGATACATGCACCCGTATGTTCACAGCAGTACTATTCACAATATCCAAGACATGAAAACAACCTAAATGTCCATCGATAGATGAGTGGATAAAGAAGAGGTCGTACATATACACAATGGAATGGAGTGGAATATTACTCAACCATAAAAAAGAATGAAATAATGCCATTTTCAGCAATATGGATGGACCTAGAGATTATCATACTAAATGAAGTAAGTCAGACAGTGAAAGACAAATACCATATGATATCACTTATATGTGGATTCTAAAATACAACACAAATTAACTTATCTACGAAACAGAAACAGACTCACAGACATAGAGAAGAGACTTGTGGTTGCCAAAGGGGTGGGTGGGGGAGGGACGGATTGGGAGTTTGGGATTAGCAGATGCAAACTGTCCTATAGAGAATGGATAAACAACAAAGTCTTACTGTATAGCACAGGAAACTATATTCAATATCCTGCAATAAACCATAATGGAAAAGAATATGAAAAAGAATGAATATATGTGTATAATTGAATCACTTTGCTTTACAGCAGAAATTAACATAACATTGTAAATCAACTATACTTGAGTAAAATAAATTAAAAAAAAACAAAAAACACTCCCATACAGCAGATTATATTCTGCCTTGGTAACTGCTGGTACACGGACATTGCATCCTCGCTGGAATATGTGACCCATAAGGAAAGCTCTTTCATATTTTTATTTTTCTATGCTTCACCTTTGCATGTCCCAATGTGGATCAGGGTTCCTTGCAGACAGGAGGGACACAACAAATGATTGTTTACTCGTATGTTTGAACTGAATCGTACCTATTAATCTTTCCTGTGGCTCCCTGGTAGTAGAAGACATATTTCTGGTAAAAGTTTCTATGGACAAACTGTTATGGCCACATGCACCCCCAAAGCCACACACGTGTCCTGCGTGTGCACACACACCTCTCTGTTGTGAATCAGAGGGCGGGACAGCCGTATCTACTATTTCAAAATTTGCTGCTTGTTATGAAGCCAGAGAAAGTGTTGATGTGCTTCTGAGATGGCCAGGCTCCGTGTCTTCGGAGGCACCAGGACATCAAAGAAAACAATGGCCTATGGTCTGCTCTTCTTTCATGGAGAAGGGTGTATAGAACTGCAGAGAAAAGCTAAACAAAAAACCTGTCACTGGCAAGACAATAAAAATAACTGTGCTACTGAAGATAAATCAGTAACTTTAATACTCCTCCCCTGCACTGGGCATCTTTTTTTTTTTAATTTATTTATTTATTTTTGGCTGCGTTGGGTCTTCGATGCTGTGCACGGGCTTTCTCTAGTTGTGGTGAGCGGGGGCTACTCTTCGTTGTGGTGCACGAACTTCTCATTGCAGTGGCTTCTCTTGTTGCGGAGCACAGGCTCTAGGCACAGGGGCTTCAGTAGTTGCAGCACATGGGCTCAGTAGTTGTGGCTCGTGGTCTCTAGAGCACAGGCTCAGTAGTTGTGGTGCACGGGCTTAGTTGCTCTGCGGCATGTGGGATCTTCCCAGACCAGGGCTCGAACCCGTGTCCCCTACACTGGCAGGCGGATTCTTAACCACTGCACCACCAGGGAAGTCCTGAGCTGGGAATCTTTTTTTTTTTTACATCTTTATTGGAGTATAATTGCTTTACAATGGTGTGTTAGTTTCTGCTGTATAACAGAGTGAATCACCTATATGTATGCGTATGTACCCATATCCCCTCCCTCTTGAGCCTCCCTCCCACCCTCCCTATCCCACCCCTCTAGGTCGTCACAAAACATCCAGCTGATCTCCCTGTGCTATGCAGCAGCTTCCCACTAGCCATCCCATGTATCTATTTTTTTTCAAATTCTTTTCCCATTTAGGTTGTTACATAATATTGAGCAGAGTTCCCTGTGCTGTACAGTAGGTCCTTGTTGGTTATCCATTTTATTTTATTTTATTATTTATTTAGTTTGGCTGCGTTGGGTCTTCGTTGCTGTGAGCGGGCTTTCTCTAGTTGCGGCGAGCGGGGGCTACTCTTCGTTGCGGTGAGAGGGCTTCTCATTGCGGTGGCTTCTCTTGTTGCAGAGCATGGGCTCTAGGCATGTGGGCTTCAGCAGCTGCAGCACACGGACTCAGTAATTGTGGCACACAGGCCCTAGAGTATGTGGCCTTCAGTTGTGGCACACGGGCTCTAGGGCGCACAGCCTTCAATAGTTGTGGCGCGCGGGCTCAGTAGTCGTGGCTCGCAGGCTTAAATATAACAGCGTGTACATGTCAATCTCAAACTCCCTAACTATCCCTTCCCCCCACCCTTCCCCCCGGTAATCATGAGTTTGTTCTCTAAGTCAGTGAGTCTGTTTCTGTTTTGTAAGTTCATTTGTACCATTTCTTTTTAGATTCTGCTTATGAGCGATATCATACAATATTTCCCTTACTCTCTCTGACTTACTTCACTCAGTGTGACAATCTCTAGGTCCATCCATGTTGCTACAAACGGCATTATTTCATTCTTTTTAATGGCCGAGTGATATTCCATTGTATATATGTGCCACATCTTCTTCAGTAAGTGCTTTTCTTAAGCCCATTTTATAGATGGGGAAACTGAGGCTTGGACAGGTGATGTGACCTGCCCAAAACCACACAGCTGGTAAGAGGCAGGGCCAGGGATTCCAATCCTCATCTGGAACAAAGCATCCCTCTCCCGTGTCTTTCAATAATCAGGACCCCAGATAAGGTGGGGTCTTACCCACTATCCTGGGTCTTCACCAGGATGAACTCCCTGGGGAAACATTTTTAAGTACAGGTTCTATCAAAAAGACATATCTTGGGGACTTCCGTGGTGGTCCAGTGGTAAAGGATCTGCCTTCCAATGCAGGCGACGCAGGTTCGATCCCTGGTCAGGGAACTAAGACTCCCATATGCCTTGGGGCAACTAAGCCTGCGTGCCACAACTACTGAGCTTGGGTGCCTCAACTAGAGAGCCCGCGTGCCGCAAACTACAGAGCTTATGCACCCTGGAGCCCACGTGCTGCAACTAAGACCTGAATAGTGCTCCTCAAAACTGTCACAATCATCAAAGACAAGTCTGCGAAACCAGCACAATCCAGAGGAACCGAAGGAGACATGACGATTAAATGGGATCCTCACTCCCTCCCGCTACCGGGCCTTTGCACATGCTGTTCCCGCGCCTCCAGCAGTTTTAAGGTGAAGGGCTCATACAGGTACAAGTGCCGTGACCCAAGGGCTCCGCACGGCTCCGGGGCTCCCAGGCCGCCACGTGCCGCACGCTGATCTGAGCTGGGAATCTTAAAGGAACACAGGAAAAGTGTCTCCCAGCTGAAGTATTGGTTAAAAAGTTGGCCTTTAAATTACATTTGGGCTACTTCTTTTCTGGCTGGCTGTATTTTTTGTGATCTATCTAGAGGCTTAGGAAGACACACAGAAAAATAAATCTCGGTTCCATTAAGCACACACTCTGGACTTGCATATTTGTTCTTAACTTCGGCCCCTCTTTCCTTCTATCTGCCCCCACCCCCCTCAACCTTCCCCCACCATCAAACACCGGCTCAGGGAAATGTTTACGACTGCTCCAGATACTCAGACGAGTCTACGTCCCTGTAATGACTGTTCATCATAGGAGACTTCTTTCCTTTTTTTTTTAATGAAGCTCTAGCGCTCATACCCCCACGAATCCTAGACTCCAGATATAAACTCGTATGTGCTTATTTCTCTAGTCAAAAGCGGGGCAAGGAATCACTCCCCATGTACACTGTCAGTTCAGGAACAAGGGTCAGCAGCGACAGCCATGGGTGCAATGCCAGGGGTACAGATGAGATCAGCACCAGTTAATGCACTGGCCTCCATCTGGAAGCAGGCACAGGGCCCAGCTGAGGTGAATCAATATTTAATAATGGTTAGATATAGTTATGTGTGCACGAAGGGGTCTCCTTCCCACCCTCGCGGGGAACTGCTGGCAACAACACTGCACATCAGCATCTCATAACGCCTGGTGCTAGCTCCTCTGGCAATTCCTATTTTTATCAGCAGTACCATCCGCTTCTAAATGCATAACATAGATAATAAGCTACCTCCCCAGAAGAGATCTGTCTAGACCGAAGTGGGTAGGGACCGGCGTGTGTTCATAAAGGCCGGCGATGGAATTTTCCTTACGAGAGATGTGGGCTGGAAGGGTGCTCTGTGGTCCAGAAGGAGAGGAAACAACTTTGTTTCTGAGGGTACTTATCAGTGCAGAACTGGAAAGCAGACCTCCCGGTTCTAGGGACATCATAGAGACGAGACAGAAAGACTGCAGGCTGCTGCCCTCCCAGCTCCTCCACCCTCTGTGTAACCTAGAGCCCGTCACCTTTGTCCTACTTCACCTTTCTCATCTGCAGTAGGGCAGGTTTCAGCTGGCCGGTTTCCCACACTTGGCACTGTTGACCTTTGGGACTGGCCGCTTCTGTGTTGTTTGGGGCTGCCCTGTCCATTGCAGGCTGTTGAGCGGCATCCCTGGTCTTCACCCACTACGTGCCAGGAGCGTCTCTTTCTCCACCTGAGAGTCTGGACAACCACGACTGTCTCCAGACATTGCCAAATGTCCCCTGGAGGGTAAAATCACTGTCATACACCCCACGCCCACCCCTGGAGTCACGGGCTAGCCAATCTCTAGGATGTCTCCTAACTTTCTTGGGCTCTATGTCTGTCTTTCCCTCCTTGAACATTTCCGTGTAGAGATGTTAGTTAGAGGCGTAGACTGCAATTGTTTGTAAGCTCCTCCCATATACACCCTTCTCTGGTTGCCCAACTGGGGTTCGCTTTCAAAGCCCAGACGTCCTCTGTGCACCGTGAACCTCACTCCCCAGCCTTCCAGGGCTCAGCGGTGCCGTCTGAGTTGCCACCTTCCTTGGCACCTGCACCAGATGCTCCTTGGTTCCTGCTGCAGAGGCAGATATCGTGGCCACAAGCACCTCTTGTTCCCAACGTCCCTCCAGGGCCAGAGGTGCCCAGACTGACCCTCTCCTTTGCACTTTACCTACTTCTGCTGGGCTCCCTCTCAGGCCCCCTCTGCAGGTTGCCAGCAATACAGGGGAGAAGCTGCTGAATGGCTCATTACCCAGGGCAGATTTGTCAGAGGAGCCTCCGCCTGAGCACTGTAATGAATCCTTCAATTGGCTAGGAATGAATGCATTAATCTGGGGCGATTAGAGTCTTTTATCAGGCTGCCTAAAATATACTGCCTTTCCGAAGCTTACTGAGCAGGCATTTCACCCTAAAGGGATATGTAGGAGGGGAGACTATATTGGCACTAACTAAAACAGAACAGCTAAGAAAAATACGAAGTGGGGGGCGCGGAGCAGCAGCTACGGGTGTGCTGAACACACTTGCAGACTTCATCTGGTTTTTTCCAGGGCACCCGAGCCTAAAAAAAATCCCACCATCTGAACAACTTCCTTCCCAGCGAGGATGAAGGAAAGAGAAGCAAGGCTCTGGGAAGGTCCTCAGAGGAGGACATTTTCCTGTGGGACTGTCTCGTGAGGGTAGAGAGGCCAGAGGCCCGCCGGCTCCGTTCCTGTCATGCACACGGTGGAGGCTGTTACACGGATGGATACGGACAGTGGCCTTCAGGGATGCACAGTGCTCCCCTGGACATGGGGCCAAGCAGCCGTGTCCACATACCAGCCAGCAATGCACCCTCTCTGAGAGGATGACATACGTGCAGTCCATGGCCAGTCACCCGAGCTCTCAAACCCTCCTGCGTGAGGTCACAGGGACCCCCAGCCAGGGCGCCTGAAGCAGTGGAGCCGGAGCCGGGGCAGAAGCGCAGGACTCCCAGCTCCAGTCCCCAGTGCACTCGGCGCCAAAGGGTTGATGTCTCGGGGCTTACTGTCTTCATTTATAAACTAGAAATGATTACAACTGCCTTGCCTTATAGGGTTTTTGTTAAGAATCAAATTAGGCAATTTATGTGAAAATGTTTTCATATCATTAAAGAAAAAACTATGAGGCATGGCTGTGATGCTCTGACCCAAAGGCCGGACCATTTAGGGTGGGATGGGGGAGGGGAAGCGGTCTGTCCCATGCACTGGCCACGTGGGTGAGTAGCAGGGTCTCCACCCGCTGCTGTCATCGTGCGGGTTCCTCAGGGAGTCATGACACCAAAGCCAAACTGAAAATGGGAGGCCACCTAAACAGCCTGAGACTTGATGGGGTTTCCACGGAGAGGTCTGGGCTGTTAGAAACGCCAAACTAACGTATTGGCGGGTCTGCTGGCCACTGACCAAGTCCTGCCACTTTGGCTGCTCTGTTTTCCGATTTGCTCGATCACGCCCACCCTCACTATGATGGGCGCTCATCACGGGCAGGATGTAATGAGCTCCCGCCAGGAGGTCCCCGTGGGGAGAGAGCTGTGGGAACAGCCCGGTGGTCCAGTGTGGTCACCAAGGCTCCTGCAGTTGTCTCCTTCTTTCTGTCACGTCCATTTGGAATCCAGTGGGCTTCCCAAAAGCCTGGGATTGACTGACTTCTATCGTCCTCTTAACCACCTAAGGCACAACCATTTAGATTTGACTTCCTTCTTCGCCTAATCTCTATTTCTGGGTGGAAAAGAGATTCATGGGCAAGTGCGGCCATTATTTGTGATTGGGAATGAATCAAGTCCAGCGCAGCTGTCTGCTTGTAAGTGCTATGACCCGTTATTTGCCTGAGCACAAAGCAGGGTCAGCATTAGAAAATCCTAGCCCAAAAATAACGTGAAAGTGATTGATGCTCCTGGACCCAGCAGCCCCTTCCCACCCTCTCCTGGGCCCTCTCCCAGCTTTCAGAGAAGCCGTGCTCTTGGAGAACCAACTTCCAACCCTCCTCCATGCCACGGACCTGGAGCCTCCTTTGGTGATTGGGACCAGAGTCTCCAACCAGATATTCTTCTTCTAATAACTGACATTTAAAAACTATATACAGCAAACTTAACAATGCCTGGTCATTTATTTTGGAGTAGATTACCACAGCCCGCTTATGTAGCTACTGGGGAGGGAAACAGATAACTATGTGTGGAATAACCGAATCACGAGCAATGGGATAATTGGGAGGCGGCAAGTGCTAATGCTGGGTATCATTTTTCATTAGACCAGCACTGGAAAAAATCTTTACATGCATTATAAACGCAGGGCTAATTTCAGAGAGATGCTCTGATGGAAGAAAACCTCCTCTCTTGAGAAAGAAAAGTGAGAAGTGTACATTAAAAGGGAACAGCAGAAAGTTCAACATCTCCCGCAAAATACGTGTTCATGCATGTGTGTCGGTAGATAGGCGTGTCTGCATGTACACAGACATGTATGCGCCTCTGTGTATATATCTGTATTCATGCACACGTGCTGGGAAGGAGTGAGCAGAGAGCAACAGAGAGGGAACGTGATGTTTAAGCGTGTAATGTCTTCCGACAGCCAGCACATAAGAGATTTTTGTTTTGTTTTCCGTTTTTGTCAAGAAGTTCTGCTATTTCTATAGCACTGAACACAGACACAAGACTTTTTTTAGAGGAACTGGGAGAATAACCGACCAGATATCATCATAAGACTGTCACAATGTATAAACAATCTCAGGCAAAGAATCTGCTGTGCTGAGGCAGACTTCAGTAAAAATCCAAATCAACAGAAATTAAAACCACGCAAAAGACGAGCAGGAAACAGAAGCCCAGGCACACAGTTTCACAGGAATGTCGCCTCCTAAACTGCAACACGTGACCCAATGATGTGATGATGTATAGCGTAGGTTCACATTAATAATGCTGTGTTAACCTGCCTAAAGACCCAATACCTATAATTGAATATTTTTTAGCCAGAAAACTATGTGTAGCTAATGTTTCATTGAATTCATGTGGCAGAATTACAAATAACCTAAATTTAAAAAATGCAGCATTGAAATTTTAGGGTGTTCATCTTTCCCTGGGCCTTTCTTTCAGTTACTAACAACAGTCGAGGGATGGAACAAGCTTCAAGTGGGATCAATGGCTACACCAGCTTTACTGCCAGGTGGGAGGATCTGGAGTGCAGCAGACCTGCAGGAAAAGGGACTTCCTGTTTCCTCTGACCTGAACTGAAAAGGAGCAGCTCTTCACCTGGAGCCATCTGGTCTACCTAGCCAGTAGTTGGTGGACAGTCTTAGAGGGAGCGGAGCTCCACCTGCCTGTTACTGCAGTGCCTTCTACACATGGGCAAAGGAGAGTCCAAAGAGAATGAAGGGAGAGGAGTCTGCTCTGGAACTGCTCAAGGAACTAGGGGTCAACTCAGTATCACCCTTTCTTCTCCAAGACAGTAAAGTGGGCAGAGAAGGGACAAATCCTTTTCTCCAGCCCTAGCAAGGAGGCAGACGTTTTGGTGGAATTTCCCCCTTTTGGTGGGTTGACACAGGATATGATGCAGGAAGAACCATGGCTACCCCTACAGCCAGTCCTTTCCAGAGAGGCTCTCTTTCCTATTTTAGTTCAACTGCATGCATAGGAGATGCTGAGATCAAATGATTTTCTACAGTAATAACATAGGTAACATTCACCAAGTAGCTCACAGGCAAGGGTACAGGTGTTGCAGGAGGATAGTTGGGTGTGGGCATCAGATTCTAGAGCAGTGATGGTTGCCATTCAGCAATGGAGAACTTGAGGCTGTTTGCTTTGACTACAGGGAAATCAGTGCAATCCTTTAGATCAGTGAAATGAAGGCGCTCTGCCTTTGCTGGTGGGCCTTTGCTTATTAGATAATGATTCATAATTTCCAAATACTCACTAAAATCCTTCATTCTTGAATCAGAGCATGGTGACTGGGATTGGAAGCATTTTACAGAAGGATTTTCCCAACTCTGGTCTCCAGAATATAATATTCCAACAGAATTCCTTCTGGGTAGTGTGGTATATTCAACAAATAAAAAGTTCATGCAATTGTATAAAATTATTCTTTTTCAATAATTAAATATTGTAAGAATTATTTTCTGAATTCAGCTGGGTTTTTTTTTTCTACCAATTAGATAATTTAGTTTCACCCAATAGTACTTACTGTTTTCAAATACAATAAAGAGAGTGGCAGTTAGCCTAATTAGGGTGAGTGACTATTTCTTGGAGAAGGGATGCAAAGTTTCTACAGTTTCTTAGATCCAGAGAAAACATACTTGTCCTGCTTCTCCCAAGGAACACAGAGCTTTTTCATGTGGCACCTGTGTTTAATAAAGGTAGTGATACCAGTTTTAGAAAATGATACTAGGAAAGGCACAGCCCATGGGTTCTTCCCCTGAATGGTGATTGCAAATTTGGCTCCAGAGTCCCGTAAGGATGATGTCCGCTAATCTACTGAAGAAGTAGACTAGAGTCTACTGAAATGAAAATTCCTTCAGAAAAAGGAAGACTGTGTCCTCCCGGTATTATGTTAAAGTATCCAGCAAGGTGCCTGGTGCCAAGCACCAACTGGAAATGATTAAAGCAGAGCTGCAGGAGTCAAGGACCTCAAATGCTCTGTTTGCTTCACTGCCAAGTGTAGCCGGAGGGACACAGTGCACTCGTCGGGAACAAGTTGCTACACCTCTCCCTGGAGTCCTCTGGGTCTTCACAGAGTCCTTACAAATGTGTGCATTAATGCACGGGTTAAATAGCCATTCCCTGAGCACCTACTATGTGCCAGTCCCACATAACAGAGGTAGAAATGAATAAGACAGGAGCATTCAGGGCAAGGGCATGCCAGCAGGTGTAGAGGTTGACAATATATGGAACAAACACTGTACAGCGCCACCATGTGATGTGCATGGACCAAGTGTGATGGGCACACAGGGAGGAGGTCAAGGGTGGGGATACAAAGAAAGCTGCCATGTGTTTGGGTCTTCCAAGGCTGCAAAGGAGAGGAGAGTGTTATAGGAAGAAGAAACAGCATGTGTGTGAAAACTAGGAGAAGTACAATCTCTGAGATGCTGAGGAATGAGTTGGTCCATGTCCCTCTATTTGTAACCTGAGTGGTGACAAGTGGCAGAAGACAGTGGTAGAAAGATAATTTCAGGTCCCGTTTTGCAGGAGTTTATACACCTTACTAAAGAGTTTGGTTTTTATCTCACAGGGAATGGCAGCCACCAAAGGATTCCAAGCAGGAGAGTAACAACATCAAATCTTTGTTTTGGAAAGATAATGCTGACAGCAATATAGACTGTGTACTGGAGGGTACTGGTTAGAGGAAGTTACTATTATTACTACCACCATTATTATCATCTTCACCACCTCACCACCACTGCTCTTTTTTTTTTTTTGCGGTACGTGGGCCTCTCACTGTTGTGGCCTCTCCCATTGCGGAGCACAGGCTCCAGACGTGCAGGCCCAGCGGCCATGGCTCACGGGCCCAGCCGCTCCGCGGCATGTGGGATCCTCCCGGACCGGGGCACGAACCCGTGTCCCCTGCATCGGCAGGTGGACTCTCAACCAGTGCGCCACCAGGGAAGCCCCTGCTCCTCACTTTTAACCTTGCTTTACCTGTAGGGAGCGACTACTGTTTGTGAGCACCCACAGTGCTTTAACCATACTGCCTCAACCAATCACTGCAGCAACCCTATGTGACAGGTATTATTTTTTTCTTTAATTTTACATCTTTATTGGAGTATAATTGCTTCACAACAGTGTGTTAGTTTCTGCTTTATAACAAAGTGAATCAGTTATACATATACATATGTTCCCGTATCTCTTCCCTCTTGCGTCTCCCTCCCTCCCACCCTCCCTATCCCACCCCTCCAGGCGGTCACAAAGCACCGAGCTGATCTCCCTGTGCTATGCGGCTGCTTCCCACTAGCTGTCTACCTTACGTTTGGTAGTGTATATATGTCCATGCCTCTCTCGCGCTTTGTCACAGCTCACCCTTCCCCCTTCCCATATCCTCAAGTGTGTTCTCTAGTAGGTCTGTGTCTTTATTCCCATCTTACCCCTAGGTACTTCATGACATTTTTTTCCCTTAAATTCCATATATATGTGTTAGCATACGGTATTTGTCTTTCTCTTTCTGACTTACTTCACTCTGTATGACAGACTCTAGGTCCACCCACCTCATTACAAATAGCTCAATTTCGTTTCTTTTTATGGCTGAGTAATATTCCATTGTATATATGTGCCGCATCTTCTTTATCCATTCATCCGATGATGGACACTTAGGTTGTTTCCATCTCCGGGCTATTGTAAATAGAGCTACAACGAACATTTTGGTACATGACTCTCTTTGAATTATGGTTTTCTCAGGGTATATGCCCAGTAGTGGGACCAGAACACAGGTATTATTATTAAGCTTATTCCACATACAACATAGAGCAAGCTGAGGGAAAATGCTTAAGGTCACCCAGCTAGTGAGTGACAGAAGTATGATTTGTACAAGCAGAGTCCACAGCCTTTACACCCTTCACCTCATCATTGCTTGAAAGTATTAAAAGTCCTCGAGAAATGGCATAGGTTGATCTAAGATGGCAAAAAGTAGAGTGGAAAGGAGTTAAGGAATATTTGGTCAATTAAATTGTAAGACTTAGTGACTTAAATAAACAACACCAACAAAACAGATGCGTACCATAAAGAGAAAGAAATACTTGGGAATTCCCTGGTTGTCCAGTGGTTAGGACTCCACGCTTCCACTGCAGGGGGCATGGGTTTGACCCTTGGTCAGGAAACTAAGATCGCACATGCCATGTTGTGTGGTCAATAAATAAATAAATCCATAATAATGAGACATATTTAAAAGAAATAGTTGCAGATGATTCTGATCTTGGTTGACTGAATGTATGCTGGTGTCATTTGTTGAGATGAAACATACCAGTTGGGTAGACTTATCTCATGGAATATGCAGTGGGCACTTCTCATTCTTTCAAGATATGACCTGGACTCTGAACCCTCTTCCTATATATCAGAAGCCCTAGATAGTGCGAGTCTAGTCTGAAGTCTGGTGAGGCCAAGAAGCTGTGCTTCTACACTCCAGTAGCTGGAGAATGGACATGTCATCTGGTCTCTGTGTGCTGGGTGCTCCTTCCAAGGACCCTGCCTCTAGAGCAAGCGATGAAAACAGGCAGGAACACTTTGGAATCCATTCTTGTTGGGATGTCTGGCGCTCAGAGGCGTCAGAAGGACCACAAAGGTGCCAAGAACAGTTCCTATGTTAGCTGTTATGGCCACAACGCCCTGGAGAGACTCTTCCTGTATTGGGAATTGTTTTCTGTGTATTGACCTCTTTCACATTTTTGCATCAGCCCTCTGTGAATTTCATGAGTTCTACAATAGAGCTGCAATCAATTCCTTTTTTGTTAAGTCAACCCGAGTCCATTTCTGTCGATTGAGACCAAGAACCCAGTTAGGTACAGAAGATAATAAGGGCAGTTTGAAATATGTTGAGTTCAAGTTGTCTGCAGAATATACATGTTAAGATGTTCATCAGACAACCTGTAATCATGTGGGAATTTAGAGGCAGAGCACACCCTGAGGCCTGTCCACATGAGGATCTCCAGCTAATGCCATAGCTGAGTAGCATCACCTGGGAAAAACATCAAAGGAAGAGACTCAAAGTTGAAACCCAGAGGAATGCCAGCACTTTTGATTTATGAGAAGGATTCAGGTTATTAAACAAAGGGGACTGAGATGGAGTGGGTCAGAGCTGGGTGAATGTCAGGAGAGAGCTGTTTTATGAAAAGTTAGAAAAAAATACCAAGAAAGAGAGTGGTAGCAACGACATCAATTTCAGCAGAAAGAGTACTGAAAAGACGCCCTGGGAGTTGACACTAAGAAATTACTGGTGTCCTTAGAAGAACAGCTTACCTTTTAGTAACTTATTCTGAGATCCTCAAGTAAAATGGGTAATACTAATCACAGGGTTGGATGATAGACCATATCCACACAGTGACGGACCAGCTTTATCACTTCTCTCCTCTCCATTCTTCTTCTCCCTCTCCCTCTTCTTCTTCTCCTCCCTCTTCCTCTCCCCCTCTATTGCTTTTCTTTCTCCATCTCCTTCTTTTTTCGGAAACTCTTTCCGGGAAGGGGCCCATGTTTGCCTGGGACTGGTAGCAGCAGAAAACACTGGAAAGGCAACCTGACAACAGGAAGCTTCACCAGATTTACTTTTTCATCCTCTAAGGATAAGTGGGGTGGAGGTGGTGATCTGAACTCTTCACTTTGGTGACGATAAAGGCATCAAACTTGTAAGAGGTTAGTAAATCAGGTCTTTGTGTTTGTGTCCAGCTGCCCGGGACACAACTTACAGAAAATTTTGAGAGGGTTTGTTTTGTTCTGTTTTCTTCTCCTTTGGGCTTGGAAACCTAGAGCTTGCAGTTCTGGAATCAAGGGCAGACCAAAACTACTTGTTTAGGGGAAGCTATTCAGTTATATAAAATTTCTACTATTTGTCATTTTCCTTTAAAGATTTAAAGACATTTTCCCCTTTTTTCTTGTTCCTTTGAAGTTGTCTGCTTCACTTCTTGGCTAATCTCTGCTTTTAATAATAACCCATCACTGTTTAGTAGCTTCTTTAAAAGTCATTTTTGACTTAACATGACTGTCAACTTCTCTCTGCCTCCCAAATGCCCTTGCTCATCATCTCCAACATCTCTCTATTGGATAATTTCATCCTCTTTCAGGATGCTCTTAATTCTCTTTCATCATCACAGATTGTGAAATAATTTATTAGACTGTGAATACACGATACAAAGTGAATGTGAAGTTCCACACTGAATGAATCACCTTTCTCTCCAGACCCAATCAGTCTCCTTTTATATTCCAAAAGCTCTTAAACGGGTGTTCATGGACCTTTAAAAAGGTTTAAGGAAGAGTATCAGATTTTCCAATAACTTTTTGAAAGTGTATGTGAAGTAACATGGTTATATTATCACTTCCGATTTCAAGTGAAAAAAGTGAGACTCAGAGAGCTTAAGACACATGTCACAGTCAAACAGCCAGATTTTAGAACAGCCAGTCAGCTCTCAGTGCTAAACCACTATGCTATACTACCCCGCGATCGAGGCATCTTCCCATTCTGCTTCAGTTTCCTTACTCTCCATGCCAGTCACCAAGTCCCATGGATCTTCACTGGTGAAAAAAGCATCTGACTCTAGTTTATCCATCATCATGGCTAATTACCTTAATTCAGGCCATTCTCACTGCTCCCCTGAAATTACTAGACTGGGGTATGCCAGTTTTGTACCCTCTCCAGACCATCTTCCAAAATGACTTCAAGTTATCTTTTCAGAAATGCAAATCTCCTTGGCGTATAATATTTTAAAGTAGTCCCTTTTCTTTTCTTTGTTTTTTAAAGTAGTCCCTTTTCATTCACGTTAGCGGTGTGTAAAACCTTTAGCTAAGTGTAGAAACCGAGGACCCTTAGGACTGGCACGTTTACACCTCTGCAAGCTTCTTCTTTACTGTAAGGTGCCCATTCAATCACTCTCTCTCTCTCACCCCCCTACACACACACACACACACTCACAGCCTTTGCCTATCCACCCCTACTTTGCAACCGTTAGCGCCCATAAACTGCATTAGGATCCTTGTACCATCCTCCTCTCCCCAGAATTTTCTCTCATGCATCCATTCTGGCTCCTTGGATCAGCAGATGCTCTATCATCACACAGCTAACTTCTGTTAGCCCTTTAATTCTAGATCCAATCTAGATGCCTCACCTGACTCCTCTACCTTGAACCAGGTCAGTTTTAACCCTCTTTTTTGTTTCTCCAGCATCTTACAACAGTTCATTGCATTAGATGTTAACAAAGGGTGGGGCATCCCGGAAACTCTTTGAGAACAGCAATTCTCTTTTATCTCTTAATACGCAGACAGCACAGAGCGCCTGAAACATGGCAGGTACTCAATAAATGAATGGCAAAATATATAAAATCAGGACTAAAAAGTGAATTCAGCTTACTTAATTAATGTAATTGTTTGAATTGAAACACCCAAGTTTTTCTTTGCTTTGAATCTGTCAATCCAACCGACAAGTTAAATTCTAATAACCTACATTTCCCATAATACTGAAAAATCATTTTTGTTCTGAATAAAAATCTTTGCTCTCTTAGATGGCCTGTACCTACACTAATGAAATCCTTATTATTTCGATTCAGTTTTTAATCGCTTCTTCCCCATCATGTTTTCTTGATGGACAAATGACGAGCATTCCTACCCCACTCAAGTTTTAAAATAGACAAAGGATCCACA
Organism: Stenella coeruleoalba; assembly: GCF_951394435.1. NCBI lineage: Eukaryota > Metazoa > Chordata > Mammalia > Artiodactyla > Delphinidae > Stenella > Stenella coeruleoalba. The sequence goes on along the minus strand of NC_137154.1, from coordinate 105,932,623 downwards.
TGCATAAAAAACACAAGTTGTCAGCTGTCCAGGGCATATTTAAAACAACATTAAATTATACATACTTACATATTGTATACATTTATATATGTTCAATTATAGATATAAATCAAATTATTCATAATTATTTATATTCCACAATCTCCATGATAAACTTGAGACATCTTACAATGGAAACACAAGATACAAGAGTAAGTAAACACATAAAGTAAGGTCCAAGGAAAAGGAGAATACCTCAAATGGCAATCATAAATGTTAACACACAGTCTGATGATAAGCTTTAAATTTCTTTTCGATAAAGGGCAAAATGGGAATGATATTCAGTGATATGAATGCTGTGTTAGGTAAGAAGGAAGCACTGCAGCTTTTCCAGATAATAAAGAAAAAAACAGGTAACTTACATCATATTAAAGTTTGTCCCCGCCTTTTTTTTTTTTCAAACAGGTACTAAGTATGATCTGTGTGTTTATCCCTGAGACCTCAGCCAAGGGATGAGGCTCTGATGGTCCAGAGTTTCCCCATCTATAAGAAGACACTTGTCCTATCTGTGACATGTACTCCATGTTATCTAAGACCTGTATCACTTTATGTTCCATAAAAATTTTAAATTCTGGCATCAACATGGATATGTTTCTAAAATCCAGCTTACTGTTAGTCAGTCAAGTCTCTGAATTACTCCATTATTAGTTTTCATTTATTTTGTCGTGTGTGAAGAGTAAAAAAAAGTTGCTTTGGAACATTTATAATCTAACACTGAATAAGGAAGCAAACAGTATCCTGGATTAAGATTGTGTCTTTATTTTTAAAAAGGTTTTGAACAGTTGCCTGAAGCAACTGGGAATTAACTGAGGTGCACCTGGTCAGGATAAGTATATTAGTTCACGGCCATTAAGGCAGAGATCCTAATCTTCCCAGTATTTTACCCCATCCCCCACTGGGGCTTCACTGCTTTCAACAACAAGATTTTCACTAGTTCTCGGCGTTTCGTCAGTCTGCTTGGTTCATTGCTCAGGTGTGGAACCACTGAACTCAATTATGACTCCATGCATAGAGTTTTGAAGGACAGCATTACTAAGAGGTTGCTTGTTAGGAAAAATTCAAATGTCTTCTGAAATGTTCTGTATTTTCTCTGACTTGCTGGAAAATATCCTTATGTTTAGCAACGAAACGACAGTAAGGATAGTACCATGAAGTCAGCCTATCTTGTCCCTGCTCCACTTTGTGGTAACGTAAGCACACGATAATGTATTAATGTTCTGGTACTCGACAGCTGGAATTGCTGAAGCTATGAAATTGAGTCATACCGTGGTTACTGGACTGGAGTTTACTTGTCTAAAGCCAACTGAATCAGAATGAAAGGGAGTTTCTGTCCACGGTTCTGAAAGAAATTAGTCAAATCCCACAGGATTCGATACTGAACAAGTTCAAAGGAACCTCTTATGTGGAATTGTGCATGTGTTGTGATGTCTCTAATAAATCAATTACTTTCTGGCAGCAAAACGTCACAGCATTTCAAACTCTGATAATCACCTCCACTTTGTTGAGCTTTAGGCTGTTATAACCCACACAATCTAGCAAGGAACGCATCAAGGAGAAGGCTGAGCAACAAAGAAACAACAGACTTTAGGCTCATATACTTGACTAGGATTCAGAGAGGCTAAATCCTTTCTCACTCCCCGAATACTAGGGCATATATAGATATAATACCGCATGTCAAGCATAATCTGTGAGGACATCTACTGCTTGGTGTCTTCTTTGGAAAGTCCTTTGGCATTTATAGAGAAAAGTCTCTCAAATATTTATTTGTTCAGCACCACTGAAAGCATGATCTCTCTTGTTACTTATATAATCTAGTTTTACACCCTTCAAATGACAAGGTGAGACAATATCTTCTACTCGCTATATTGCAAAAGGGAAAGAAACTGCCTTCAACTTAAACGTACTTCATCTCCTATCGAGACGAAAACTCTTCCTGAAACTAATTTTTCTATGTGTGCATTCTTTTTTATCTTTGAAGGATGACTCTCTCTAACTGACCAAAATGCCCAAAACGCATCTTTTACAAATGCCCGCCTTTTATCACCTAGCCCTGTGCACACAGCCCCACCTGAGGCGCATCACCTGACCCCTCTCCCTCTGCAGTGAGAAGCCATGTGAGTTTCCCAAGGGCCGGTGAATGATCACGCCTTCTGCACACCACACAGATTCACTTCTGCACACAGTGACATGAACCTGGGGGGGGGACGATCTCAACGTGCTTTGATGCCAAGCATACGTTAGGACCACACTACAGGGTAATGGTACAGAAATAAACAAAACACCTGCCTGGCTCTTGTCCGGAGTGAAATGAGGGCAAAGGGAGCACCCTTGAGATGGATAATCCCAAAACAATGTAGGGAGTGCTGCAGTCATGAGAGGAACAAAAATCTTTGAAAGTTCAAGGACGGAGACCCACAGCTTTCCTGAAATGGGGTTGGGTGGGGAGTGGTACTCTAAGAGTGGCTTCTCAGAGAAGGCAGTTAATTTCAGTCTTAGAGAATGGGCTAGTTTGTTTGTTTGTTTGTTTCAGGCTGAGAAGGAAGTTGCAGAGAATGGCGGGATCTTAACTAAAGGTTCTCAGTTATACCTCTCACAACCACTCCCAACTCTCAGTCTCTGCATCTCCATCTCCAGGAAAGTGGAGGAATTACTCTTCATCTGCCATAAAGACTATGTTATGTTATATTCTAAATTTCTACAAACTTGGTTGACTTTACCAAATCTGAGGTTCTAATGCTTATGGAGCAGAAGGGCAGGAGACAGGGTGTGGACATACATGGGGGGATAACAGTGTGGGCTAAAAAAGAGAGCAGGGCTGAGAGGGATGTGGTGATCCCTGCAGAGCAGAGAGAAGACCCCAGGCTGAGGTGGGGAGGAAACGTGCCTCCACCCACTCTGTCACTGAGAACCGAGGTCACCGCACACCTTTGCTTAGAAATCTTAACATGTATATATTCTGCACTAAATCATTCTCTAGTACCTGAGCTGGACACTTCCATTACCCACTTTATTTGCAAAGCCGCAGCCTCCTACCTCCCAGGACTGCATGTGGCAGAGCCCCTCCAGCAGGCTGCAGGGAAGGTGCAGGTCCCTGGTCCCCTGGTTCAGAACATCCACGTCAGATAAACGTGAAGTCCTGTTACTCAGAAATATCCATCTAAGGACAAGAGAGGATTTGAGGACCGTGAATTCTGCTCCGCACTCCTCTTCCTGCCTCACAGTCACCTCCCTCTCCAGAGCAACAAGCATGTGAACACAAACAGACGTGAGGCTTTTCAAAAAGTAACGAACTCGGAGACACTGGAGCCAAGGCGAGCGTGGTTTAAATGCAGGGCTCCAGCAACCCAGAGAGGCCATCAACTATACAGCCCTGCCGTCGAGGAAGCAAAAATAATATTTCAAAGCGTCATTGCCAGAGAGAGAAAGAGAAAGAAGAAAATGCCACAGAAATCACACCATTCAGAGCAAAAAGCAGTTCCAAAAGCAGAGATGAGTCGATAAATCCCGCCAAGGCAGCTCCCTCCACCCAGAGGGAAAAAGGCAGGACATGGCAACTTCCGTCCTACCCAGCCCTTCATCCAACACACCTGAGTCCATGATGTCACTCTGTCAGCCTTGTTTTCGGTTACCCCTTGGGGTATGTAGAAAAGCACATTCTTCATTTGTCAATCCATTCCCAAACATTTGTGAGAGCTTAACAGTACATATCACGGGATATAAGTACAGGAGTCATTTCTTTGTATTTCACCAGTTCACATCCGTGTTGTAATTTTATTCTTAACAATAACTATTTGAAGTAGGGAAAGGATCACTATTATGTCTATTTAGCAGACGACAGAATCAAGGCCTGGAGAAGTTCAGTGACTTGTCCAAGGTCAGCCAAGGTTAAGTGCCCAGCAAAGGGTCTAGAAAGCAGAAGTCCATCAGGAAACGTTTTTTGGTAATAAAGCGTGATGAGACTAAATCATTCAGTATCTGAGTCACGGAGCTGGTCCTCCAGTAGCCAGTGGAGTCCTCTATCCAAGGCCTCTCTCTGTTGAAGGCAATCTATTAAGAGGTAGGTAGGGTCAAAGTAGGTAGGACCAAACCGCTTATCGTCGAACCCCAAAGAACAGAAGACACACTCTTTGGCTAGAGCATTCTGGAATGTTTTTGGTAGATGCTGTCATTGCAGGTGTTGTTTCATGCTTTTAAGAGAGCAGGGATGGAGACGGTCCAACACTTAAGAAAAAGGTTCAGCCCATTTAGGCTGTACTGTGGTTAAAAATAAATGCTTCATCTTACAGAAGGGAGGGGAGTGAGAAGACCAGCAGCGCTGTAGCCAGGGGGCTTCCCTCTTTACTTTCTTGGACACTAGTTACACTCTCTGAGCCTCACTTTCTTCACTTAGAAAATGGGCCTGATAATACTTGCCCTGCTTCATAAGCTGCTGGTGATAGAAGACAGGAAAGACACTTTATTAAGTCACATGCATACAACTAGAGTCTGAGAAACTGTCCTCTGAGGATCTCAGCATCCCCTCACGGAAAGGAGGAAATGGCGAACCAACTACACACCTCTGGTCGAATTACCAAAATAGCAAAGAGTAGCGGCGGCAATCATAATGCTTATTCACGTCAGTGTAAACCAGCGTTGTGGTTTAAAAATACAAAGAAAACGAAAGCGATAGTAAAAAGCATAGGATTTGGAGTAGTCAGAACAGAAGTCCCAAACCCCACCTCCTCTGTGCTCAGGAACGGTCATAAACAGACTACTTAACCTCTGACTCCATGGTCATAAAAGGGTAATGATGAAGAGATTGAACTCAAAGCTTCTACTGAAGTTTAAATTAGAAATGTGCATATAGGAGAGAACACAGAATCTGGAAAATATGTGGAGCAATTATAATAATTATTTGTAGTATTACAGGTTGTCTCACTCTTGGCACATTTTCTGCGTAAGGACGGGTGGATTGACGGGGAGTTATTTCCCTCTCTTCTAGATAACCTGGGAGATGTTTAGACACAGAGAGTTACAGGAGGACATGTGAGGGGCATGACTTTTTATACCAGTCCTTTGGTATTACAATTGATCTTGCCTGGTTTCCTCCTCCTGCACTGATCTGTTCAGAATGCTCCTGACACAAATGCAATCAAATTCGCCAATCAAACATGGCAAACGCAATCGAAACAAAGGGCACAAGTGGTGCTATTTCCAGCACAAATGATCAGTTTCTGACAGCTTCAGATGGAAAAATCAAAATAACTTGAGACAGAAATAGCCCAAAGACCCTGGGCCCCCAACCCATTTGCAATAGTCCTATGGGACCTGGAGCCCTCCACGATGCACAGATACACATCTGTGTAGGATTACACATCTCGTGAGGCTGCGTGCTCGGGGGACCTGGGAATTAGCTGGCCTTTGCAATACTGTCTCTGATTTTTTTTTTTAAAGTAGATTTTAATAGTCTCATTCCTCTGTAAGGCCAAAACATATCTATATCACCCTACCAAACTTAGGGTGATTTCTAGCCAATGAACAGATTTTCCCCAAGTCCTGTTTTTTTTGTAGAGAAGCCTTGTGTTCTCTGAACACATTTTCTGACTGTGTCTCAGCCAGAGTGCTGAGAAAAGGGAGTAAAGTAGATGAGAGGAACCAGGGGGAGGCAGACACAGTTCGTGCAAACCACCCGTGGTTTTTAACGTGTAGACATCACAAAACATCTCTTTATGGAAGTCGACAATTGCTAACCCTTTACCCATACCAAGTTCTGCAAGAGCAGAACCCTAAGTAGACACATACCCTATTATCTCTCCCCTCTCCCCAGCCTTCGGTGATTGGAATAAGTGTGGTCACCTGACTCAAACGAAGACCATCTGACTTGAGAGCCTGCTAATCTGAACTTGAGGCACCAAAACCAAGTCACTTGGCTGAGATCTGTCAGCTGTGTGGATGTGCACAGAGGCAGGCCAGGGCCGCATGTGAGATGAAGTTAGGGGGACCAGAGAAACCCTAAGGAAAACATTCAAGAGGTCATAGGAGAATCGAGGAAAGAAGCAAACATAAGGAGACCACAGCCCCCATAGAGAGCGAAGAGGATCCCAGGCCCTCCTTAGAGGGTTTGCTGTTCCTCCGGTTTCCACAGCACCTGCCCATCTTTCCAATGAACCCTCTTCTACTATTTGAGTGAATTCCTGCAATTCAGCTGGAGTTCTTAACCATGGCACAGAGTGAGCTGGGAGAAACTGTCAGTGAGGGAAGCAAACAGACAATAGAGGCAGAGGCATGAAAGGATATTATCCTTTATTAAGGGGTCAGCAACAGGACAGGCGGGGACTGGATGAAGGTCAGAGGGTGTGTTTGGTCTCCATGAGCTGGGCTGCCCCGGGAGAAAGTTAGTGAACATCTAAAGAGAGAAGTAGAGACACTAGAATCTCTCACAAGATGAATGATGAGGAATTAGAGATTCATTCAACAACCCACATTTACTGAGAACAGTATCTGACATTCAGTGGATGATACTTGAGCCCCAAAGAGTTACATCTTCTGGGTAAAGAGATAATTAGAATATAATGAGGTAAGTACAAGGAGAAACCTATGCAATGCTTGAACTACCACTTAGGGGACAAGGGGAGACTTAAGGAACGTTAACAGGCGTCGTCCAATAGTACAATTTCCAGCATGAGGTCAGGACCATTTAGGGCTCATTTTCCTACTTCCAGCACTCAGGACAGTGGCTGACACATAGCAGGAGTTTAACAAGTATTCGTCAAATTGAATTTTAAAAAATACTGAATGCTTCCTAATATTGGGCATTTCACCTAGTTTTAATCCCCCCTCACAATAAACTGATGAGTGGTTATACTCAGGCCATTATAAATGAGAAAAACAGAACTCAGAGAGATTAAGTATCAGACTGAAACATACACAACTGCTAATATTCAGCCGTTTTGATCTATAACTTATGGAAATTTACATGGGTAGTAAGATTCAAAATTTGCATCTCTCTATTCAAAGCCAAGCACTTCTTATTACTGCAAAGGATTCAACTTATTCTATGTAGTTCTAGGAGAATAACCAAGAGGCAGACATTAGAACGAGGCACATTTTTGGCTTAATATTAAGAAAAAAAAAGCTAGAGCTCTTCTAAAGGAAACAGGACCTACATGACTAGATGGTTCCCCATCATTGACAGTCTTCAAATGAGTGGTAGTTTCTATCTACTACCCACCTACCTACCTATTATGGAGAGATTCAGGTTTGGGGAAAGGAATTGTGGGAAGATATAGGACCTGGGGTTTCTACGTGTGTTAAGAGCACGTCCTTTATTCTTTGGGGATATGAGGGAGGTTGGGGAAAATGAAGCAGACAGTGTCTTCTACCGTGACCTTCATGTATTTTCAGTGAAATATTCCCCAAGAATCTTTTTCAATTGCACATGTTGTGGGCACACAGGCTTAGTCAGCCCTTGGCCCTCAGCATCTAAAGGTTAACATTCGGCAGGTGTCAGGGGCCAGCCTGGGTGGTTGTCTCCCTCTCTGTCCCAGAGTGAGACAGTCCTCACCCTTCTCCTAAACCCCAGCCTTTTACCAGAGGCTCTGACAGTTCCTGGCATAACTTCCTAACACTAGAATTCTGAAGATGTAGGACCTAGTAGGGCACAGAGAGAAAGATGGGATGAGCTGAAGTCCAGGCAGGAGACGGTCACAGCTCTCTGCAAATCTCCAGAGAGACACTGACATGCTCCAGTCCTGCCAGGGAAACTCCCATCAATATTTACTTCCAGTTATTCTCCTGTTTGTCTGTCAGTGTTGAAGGCAAAGACATGATGCTCCCTCTGTGTCTCATCTCCAGGCTCAGGCCAGTGGCAATGCCAGTCCAGGAGGCTATTCTTAGGATGGGGAATTAAACATGGAGATCGCCCTAGCTAACACAGCTGGCTGGAGATGTCTGCATCCCTCAGAAAGTGTTTTATAAAGTGTGTGATGGCTCCATCCTACGATGGATTGACGAAGTTAACCACTCAGCCACTGGCCCTTGGAAAGAAAAGAAAGGAAGATGAAATGAGAATGAACCAGAGGTCCAAAATAAGTGAAAAGCCAAAGGACTGCGTGATTAGAACAGATGACTCAAATCCTAGGAATAATAGAGACCAAAACAAAAGGAGGTGAATGGATAATGGATTAGATAATGTCTGAAGAGCTCTGATGTCTGATTCCAAAATCAATTCAGCACACCAGTCGTCTGCTCAGTAGTTCTGGTGGTGTGACTCCAAAAGACCTTCCTGGTACAACCACCTGAATCCCAAGGGGGCCAGGCTTCCGGGTCTGGTATGAGTATAAAGCCAAGATCTGCTTTACACAAGCTCAGTCTTTTTTATCCTGCCCTGGGAAGCGAGCTACTCTCAAGTGTGGGCTCCTCCCCGTCCTGCAGACAGATTTCTCTCAGGCCTTGGGTTGACTTAAAGATTCCCCAGGAGATCTGGCCTGAAAATCAGTTCCAAAAGCCAAAAACAGCTGAGGAGAGCCAGATTAAAGTATCAGCCCAGAATTTATGCTCTAGACTTAAGGTTTAATAATGCAACAGAAAATCAATATTTAATAAGGCAAATGATGGAGAAAAACACTGCCCAGGAGATGAGGCTGCTGCACTGTTTTCAAATGTCTCGGTCCCAGAGGACATTGGTTTGGCAGAACGCACTGGAGATGAGGTTGACAAGAGAGGCCGGCATGCAGACAATCGCAGGTCCCACTGATGCCTATTCTGTTATCTCTGGGCGAGCTAGCCATTTTTATTAAAGGACTGACATAGAATAACGATGAGAGTGCTATAAGACACCCAACAGAGTAGGGACAGACGGACCAAGCCAGCCTTCAATCAGCAGCCCAGGACTGTCCAGACCCAGGCAAGAGGGCCTCCTAAATTCACAGTCTGTTTGGAGAAAGGGGAGGGTGAGGATGGGCCTAGATTTGTACCTCTTTAGATGGACTCCAGAGAGGGAACAAAAGATGAGTCGTTCCAGCCAAACTCATCGTAAAATCAGCAGTAGGGTGGAATGTGCTTACTCAGCACAAGCAATGTTGTCAATAGTGGCTTGCACTTAGTAGGGATACAGACTGCCACTGAGTGATTCATGTATCTGGAGAAGACGGGGCTAAGGAATGCAAAGTTTCTTGGGTGCTCTCTGATTACAATGTGGATTGTGAGGTGTTTCTGAGCTGCAGAAAAACTTCACTGAATTAGGTCTCTAGGCTGCCTCCTTTGTAGCAAATTAAATATTTCTGGTTAGTCATTTTTCATTGGAAATTATTCTTCCCTTTGGGGGCAAAACACGCTTCATCCTGTTTATTTCTCATTGACCTAGACATGAGAGTCATAGTTCATTTCATATTCTTATTTGGCTAGAAGGAAATACAGTTGTTAGATGGCCAACAACCTTTGGTGAGGAGAGAAGGCTATACACATCCACCCTGAACAAGCTCATTGTGTTTCCTGTTACTGAAACTATGCATGGCCACCATGTATAATGCAATAACTTCTTTGAGTTACTGTGTCTTCCATTCATCTAGGGCTCCCAGTGTAGCTGGGAAGAAGTACAGACAACTCAAGCCAGTATGTTGTTCGTAACTTAAGAAGACTCAGGCTAGGTATGTGCCAGCCACTGCCTGAATAGGAATGAACTCATTTGTAATGGACAGACTGGCTACTCCCATTTGTTCTCTAAAAACAGAGTGGAGACAGCACAGTGTATTGCTCTTCGTTAATTAGGAAACTTCTTCAGAAATCCTGAATGCAACTGTAAATATTTGCTTCAGACGAAAACAAGTCAATATGAAAGGAGGAGAAGATGTGAGGAACCCAAAGCCCAAACAGTAAGGAATGAGGTCGGACTTGCTTATCCTGGTACACGCCAGCCATAGAGTTGGGATGTACTGGGTTGGCCAAAATGTTCGTTTGGGTTTTTTCATGAATTTTTACTGAATGAATGAATGAGTAAAATTTGTTGAAAATAATTTGTTGAAAAAGGAGTCTGCTGTGTGGGGAGTTGAGAGAGAGAAGGTCAAATCCAATAGCATGGTTTGGGAGATGTCCAGGAAGAAACCACAGCTCAGCCATTGGTTTATCCTGTGAATTTCTCATCACATCACAGACATTCTATAAATAGAAGACAATGGCCCTCTCATATCTCTTGCAAGTAAAGAGCTATGAGGCTGAGGTAGCAGGCAGGTTTCAGAAAGTAGCCTTAATGCGAAAAATGATGGCCAAGGACACAGAGACTCTCACCCTATTCCTCTTGTTTGGGCTTCACTTCCTTCCAAGACTGACAAATTTTGTGTCTGCATAAGTCTCTCAACATAAGTTTAGAGTTCTGAAATTCTCAGTTCCAAATAAGTGTCGTGATCAATTCCTATCCAGTCCTAGACTACCCTGGAAGAGATTTCTGCCGCAGTCTAATAACTAACGCAGTCTTATTTAGCATTGAGTGGAAAAAGAGGGCTGAATCATTGCAAAACTGACATTATAGGTCTAGCAAACGGGTCTTGGAACTTCAGAGATTCAAAAAGATGAAAAAAAAAAAAAAAAACCTAGGTCATGTTTTCCAGAATACATTACAGGGAACTCTGGGGAGAGTGAGGAGAAAAGCTGCATGACTGTGTCTAGACTCCAACAAGCAGGATACAGCAGCAAAAGACAGGGAGAACTTGGGCCATAAAGGGCTTTAGGTGAAAGTTTTCAACACTGAAAGTAATCGATATATCTACTAAATAGCTCAGGGGCTGCTATCAGAGCAGCTGTAATAATAATTTTATTTATAAAATTCTCGCTTCTCCAGAGGTGCCCAGGGCACTGCACAATAGCACTAAATAAATTAAATTAAAGCATGAAATATTATGAAAATGCAATGAAATCAACATTGCTGAGGAAACAGGGAAATCCCACAAAATAAAAGAAAAAGGACTCTTCTCTGCAAGAAGCAGCACTTAGCAAGAGGATGGTTTTGAGAAAGTACAGCAAAAGCTCAGCCTCCCGAGGAGGGGGCAAACCACCCACGGGCATCCTTTCAACGACAGATAAGGGTTCAAACCCCATCTTCCACGTGAAAGCTTTATGATCTCCAGCAAGATTGTAAGACCTTTTAGCCTTGGTTTCCTCATCTACAAGGTGTAGATATCGTATTCTCACCTACTGCCTATGACTATCGTGGGATTTAAGTGAGATTTTGTAAGTGCTAAGGCTGGTACCCATGATCTAGTAAGAACCTAATAAATGTTTCTATTATTATTACTGTGACCACTGGACAGAGGATGTATAGTAGAGGACAGAGGTTGTATATAAGGCAATCGGTTAGGTAAAATGAGATAAGATCCTGAACCAAGGCAGTGACAGTAAAGATGGGGAGATATGAACAAGGGGTATCTATAGGATCGGGTGATTGACTGAATTAGGAGTGCTATAGGAAGGAAAGAATCAAGGACAACCTCTAGTTCTCTGTCCTTGGCAATGGGGATATAGTGTTTCCATTCTTCAAGGTCGCTAATACACAAGGGAGAGAATTTGGGGTGGTGAGGACAGTGGGGTGAGATGATTTGTTCAATGTTGAACACATCACAGAACTTCCCAGAGGTGAATCCAACAGGCTCTTGAAGATACAGTCTTGCTGGCACTGAATACAAAGATGTGATTGGTTGTCATTAGTGAAAGCCCAGTAGTTGAAGTCATGGGCTTGGGCAAGTCATCGGATATGATGTAGCCCAGGTGAAAAGAATGGAAGAGTAAAGGTGTGGACACCAACAGGTGAGAAAAAGCTGAGAGTAAAACCGCCATATAGGAAGGGACCAATGGGGGAAGGGGAGACTTGGGAGGAATAACGTTTCATCAGCTAAGGGACAAGAGGAAACATCATTCTACCATGACTTCTCTGTTAAACAGAATTGAGAAAAAAGTCATGCCTCCTGAGAGTAACAATTCCATAGAGAACAGGTCTAGTTAGTCTGTAAGGTAAGTGCTAATGCTATTCCCCAGCATCAGCATTGCAAATGCCTTTACTTCTACTCTGGTGATGACATTGAGAAGAACCAGGGGAGACAGAACAGCAGCCCCATTTGTGGTAACATGCTAGGGGCAACATGGCGACACTAGATCTGAATGCTAGGCCCACCTCAGCCAACAGGTGGCCAGACATGCCATCGGTAAGCGCCCAGCAAGGGCCTGCAGGTGATGCCAACCTGCTCAACTTCTTTTTCTGATTTTTTATTGAAGTACAGTTGATTTACAATATTGTGTTAGTTTCAGATGTACAGCAAAGTGATTCAGTTATACATATATATATATTTCAGATTACTTTCCATTATATGTGATTACAAGATACTGGATATAGTTCCCTGTGCTATGCAGTAGATCCTTGTTGTTTATCTATCTATATATAGTAGTCTGTATCTGTTAATCCCACACTCCTAATTTATCCCTCCCCACCTCCCCCTTTTGGTAACCACAAGTTTGTTTTCTATGTCTGTGAGTCTGTTTCTATTTTGTATACAGATTTATTTTTATTATTTTTTAGATTCCACATATAACTGATATCATATGATATTTGTCTTTCTCTGTCTGACTTACTTCACTCAGTATGATAATCTCTAGGTCCATCCATGTTGCTGCAAATGACAATATTTCATTCTTTTTTATAGCTGAGTAATATTCCATTGTATGTATACACACTTTCTTTATCCATTCATCTGTTGATGGACACTTAGGTTGCTTCCATGTCTTGGCTATTGTAAATAGTGCTGCTATGAACATTGGGGTGCATGTATCTTTTCAAATTAAAGTTTTCATCTCTTCTTGATATATGCCCAGGAATGGGATTGCTGGATCATATGGTAACTCTATTTTTAGGTTTTTAAGGAACCTCCATACTGTTTTCCACAATGGTTGTGCCAATTTAAATTCCTACCAACAGTGTAAGAGGGTTCCTTTTTCTCTACATCCTCTCCAGCATTTATTATTTGTAGATATTTTGGCGATGGCCATTCCGACTGGTGTGAAGTGATACCTTATTATAGTTTGATTTGCATGTCTCTAATAATTGGTGATGTTGAGCATCTTTTCATGTGCCTGTTGGCCATCTGTATGTCTTCTTTGGGAAAATGTCTATTTAGGTCTTCTGTCCATTTTTTGACTGGGTTCAAGGTACAGTTGAATAACACAAGCCATCCTCAGTGATTTTATAGTCTAATAAACATTTTTTACTTATGCACTATTCTTTTCTAATTTAAAGTTAAGACTACTTTGAGAATGGCTAGCAAGACTGATGTTTAATGAAGGGTACTTTCCATACGATGAACTAATTACCATATGCTGGGCAGGATTATGAAACCTTTAGGTGGTATCATGTCACATCATCACCTCACAACAACTCGCTATGACAGGCCTTATTACTGCTCGTTTTGCAGAAGAGACAAACCCAAAGCACAGACAACTGAAGCCCAAGGTCACAGCTACTATCCTAACCCAATCATGTGTCAGGGCAAATTCTTACCCATCATGTCTACTGTGTTCTCTCACACACATAAGGAGGGATTTGTCTTTCATCAGGGGCAAGGGAAAGACTGGATGAGAGGCAGCAGGACTGGGATTGGTCCTCATAACTTCCTGTAACCTGTGTGACCTTGGACAGGCCAGTTAACCTCTGAAGTTTCATGTTTTCCCATCTGTATTATTAGAACGGTGGTTCTCAACATGGGTGAAATATACAAGCACCCAGCGTGTTTTAAAAAAAATAAGGATGCCATGACTTTATCCCCAGTAAACTGAATCAGATCTCTGGGAGCGGGGAGGCTTTCAACACTGCTGCTGCTTAGCAATGCCCACAAGTAACAGCGATATGCAACAGAGCTGAGAACCGCTGGTAGGTGGCCTTCAAGGTGCTTCTAGCTCTGAAATGGTCTGAGCCTGTGGTCCATGCTCATGGCGCCCATTCCCGCCTGGGAATCAGACTCCTCTGAGTCAGATTACCCTGAGTCTTTGCTCACGAAAGGGAGCACGGTGCCTGAGGTTGGGCTGTGTAGTCAGAATGCCTGAGCTCAGATTCTGGCTCTGCTGCCTCCCAATGTGGAACACTACCCAAGCTAGCAAGCACCTGTTTCTCATCTCTAAAGTAAGGGTAAAACAGCATCTGTTGCACTGGGTTGTTTTGAGCGTTAAACAAGATGATATACGTAAAGGGCTTCACCCACTTCCTGGCTGCCATGTAGCAAGGGTTCGATAACATACAGCTGTAAATATCACGATCACAACTTGATGAAAGCCTGGGCGCCCTGTTCTCCTCCAGCTGCCGCTAACAGTGAGATTAGATGAGAAGCTATGCTTACAACCTCCCAACATCAGCACATCTATGGACACACTGTACCCCAGTAAAGCACACCAGCCTGGAGCCTCTGAGAAGACCCCTCCACCCCAGAGGGGTCCAGGGAAGACCCTGGAACTCAGCTTAGATGTTTGCACTGCAGCCACTGCCCCACTGCAGGAAACCCCTCTTTCCTGCTGCTCTTGCCTGTGGCCAGGCCAGGCCTGATAACAGGCGGTGCCTCTCTGCAGAGAAGGGGCCAGGCGGCCGGTGGAGCACGTTTCTGACAATTGGTACTTTCACTTGTCATTCTCTTGAGTGGATCAGTGGAGAGTCAGGTGGAGTGAAAGCAGCAGCCTTTCAGAACGGTCCCTCTTCCAAAGTCATCCTGGGAGTTCCCAGCCCCAGGGTTGAGCCCTCCTTCCCTCTGTGGTCCTTCACATTCGCTGTGGCTAATAAACATGACAAACCCAATACACCACGATCAGCTGCGAGTTCCTTCTGCCTCATACACAGATGCGACCCCCTCTCCAACACACACAACTACATTAGGGACAAAGGACAGAGACACACCATGTTTGAAGCTCAACAAAGAAACTTTAAATGCACCATCTTCCCTCCCTGGGCTGTGCAGGGAGAGAATTTCAAGTGAGACTGAATGCGAACTCCCCAGGGGAAGTGATACAGTGTGAGTGACATGCAGCTCAATTTCAAGATGTGCTTATTAAGCAAAATGAAAATACATAAATAAAAGGTGCACTTGATTATCTTATTCTCTGCACAGAAGCCATGTGAGCTCTTGGTGTTGGAGGGAAATCCACGGATGCCACTTACAGGAGAAAATGTCCTAGTGGACAGGTCAGAGGACAGAGGCGGCCTGTCTGAGGAGCCAGAGGGGGTGGTCGGCTGGCTGGTATGGGGCTGTGGACTGGAACGAAAAGACCATGGGCACCACTGAGGGATGCCAGAGGAGAAGGGGCCAGGAAGGAGAAGAGAGGGAAGAGGGACAGAAAGAAAACATAGGGGAGCAAGGAGATTCAGAAAAACATGAGAACAAAGAGCCCATGAGCACAAGGGGGCACAGGACGGAGACCAGAAGGTCAAAGTGAAGATGGTGTGGAAATGAAAAAAGATAAAATGCTGCAAGAGGCAGAAGACAACAAAAAGTACAGGCGGCAATGAAACAGAAGTTGCTGGTAAGATCAAACGAAAAACAGCCTCAGAGAGACAGATGGGAGACGGCAAGATGATCCCAGGGAGGACAGATTGTACATCTCACCTCTACACCAACCCCACTGATCTTCCACACGGGAACTCACTGCAGCCAAGTCGGAGCATCAGTCAACGTTTACACCCGCTCAAGGCTAGGATACAGGCTACGCACTGGGTTTGACATGGCCTCTGCTTCCCGGCAGCTCTGGGAGCCCAGGGGAAGGAATGCGGGAAGGCTGATGACCCAGGCAAGGCCTCCTTGCCATCACTTGGCTCCCAGGAGCCCTCTCGGAAAAACAGAAACCCTGTGAGAAATCTTCCTGAATAGGGTCCTTTCTCCTCTCATTTGGGCTTTTTTTGCCCTTGAGAAAAATTCCAAACTCTGTAGCCAGCTTCCGGGACCTCGTGGGACCTGGCTGGAGCTCATCTGTCCGGTCTCACCTGCCACCCTCTCTCCCCTCCTCTCAGAGCCTGCCTGAGGGATGTTTATGGGTTTCCTGAATCGGCCACGTTCCCGTCCATCTCCTGGCCTTGGCAAACGCTGTCACCTGTCTGGGGCCACCCACCTGCCCCACTTCACCTGGCGAACCCTATTCAGAGCTTCACTAAGGTGAAGCTTGCCTTTGGGGGTCCCCTGGGGTTCTTGGAGGTAAGGGTCTCTCCGGGGCACTGCCACAGACCCCGGTCCTTGCCCCGACCTTCTTCCTATATTTCAATGAACCCTTCACTTCTCTTGTCACCCGCTAGCAATATTCTTGTCTTTGGGGACAAGTACCTGGTCTTTGTGCTCTACCCCAGAGTCGAGCATAATGCATGGCTCATAGGAGGAACTCAGTGAATATCTGAAAAGCGAATGCTTGAAGGAAGGACAAGTTTATGTTACAAATGTTTCTTTCTTCACCCAGGGCCTGGGCCAAAGGTGAGGCAGGAGATACTGTGTGTCAGAGGGGGGCAGGGATGCTAACGACCCTGTCTCAGCTCACCTTCTGTGGTGCCGCCGGTGGGCTGCCTGCTCTTCTGAGTGCTATGGGCCACCCTGGCCTACACTTCCAGTGTCATCAGCTACCACCAGTAGGGCTAAACTTCCTCTCAATCTATGCAGGATTTTTACTGTGAAAAATGCACCTGTCATCTCTGTTAGCCTGGGTTGTCCAAAGAAACAGAACTAATAGGGGAGAGAGACAGATAGACAGATATACTATTTTATACTGAATAGTAATTGTCTCACACAATTATGGAGTCCAGACCTGTGATCTGCTGTCTACAAGCTGGAGAAACAGA
The DNA here is from genome assembly GCF_951394435.1 of Stenella coeruleoalba. Taxonomy (NCBI): domain Eukaryota; kingdom Metazoa; phylum Chordata; class Mammalia; order Artiodactyla; family Delphinidae; genus Stenella; species Stenella coeruleoalba. The sequence goes on along the minus strand of NC_137154.1, from coordinate 105,915,768 downwards.
AAAGCCAGTGGTGTAACTCTGTCCTAGTCTGAAGGTAAGAGAACTGGAACTCCAGTGTCTGAGGTCAGAGAAGACGGGCGTCCCAGTTCAAGCACAGAGAGCAAATTTCCCCTTCCTCTGCCTTTTGGTTCTATTCAGGCCTCCAACAGATTGGCCGCTGCCCGCCTGCGTTGGTGAAGGAGATCTTCTGTACTCAGTCTATTGATTCTTTTGTCAATGTCTTCTGGAAACACCCTCACAGACACACCCAGAAATCATGTTTTCCCAGCTTCCTGGGCATCCCTTACTCCAGACAAAGTGACACATGAAATCAACCCTCACAAGTCCACCCCCTGTTAACTTGGTACCAATACGCAGCTCCTTAAAACATACTTAGTCTCCAAATAAAGACAATAATAAGGTCCTAATTCCACCTAGTCTGATACAACTAACCTGCCCTAATCCCTTCCCCAGAAGAGGAGGTAGAGTCCTTGAGTGATGTTTACTCTTCTCCTGACATCCTGTAACTTAAATACTGTGACATAAAATTAACAACACAAATACTGACATAAAGTCAATACATGTTACATTATATGATAAGGGAATGAGAGAAGAGAGACAACAGAAACAGTCGCTTAATATATGTACACAGACACATACAAACACATATTCATAATAAAATAGAGGGAACTATTTGAAATACTCATGACAATTAGAGTCCTCATTTCTGTAACTGGGCACAAGCTTGCGGCCCGTATTTACAGCTACTTTCTTCCACTAACTACCCTGCATTCTCTCTGCCTTTAGCAAGCACCTCAGCTAGTCGTGGTTCTTTCCCTGGTGGTGTGACCCGGACCTTCATCCCTGAAGGGCCTGGGCCATTCGTCCTCCTGCCTGGATGGGGTTGTTATATTTCCCATCGGCCTCGGTCACAGGCATGGTGAAGCCCTAAGGAGTCCCAGCCAACATCATCACTCCCTCCTTTGCCTGCTGATTTAGAGGCCAGAGGAGCCCAGAGCAGCCAGGCAGGCCTCTTAACTTCCAGTTCCACGGAATCATTGCTGTCTCCTTATGGAAGCTTCCCTCCCCCTGGAACTAAGGTCTCTAGACCAGAAGAGTAGAAGGCCAGGGGAACAGGAAGCAAAACTTCTACTAGTGGGTCCCTAGGGGCACCCCCTTCCGTTTCCGCCCTCGATTCCTGGTCCTGTGAGCCCTGGCTCTGGAAAAACAGCCCCTGGAGCTGCAGCAGAGGGTTGGACATGCATTCCCCGCCCGCCCACAGGGAGGAGAGGGGCTGTAGACGGGTCAGTGTATGACCACAGCAATGAAGGCGGAACCTAGTAACTCTTCAGAAGTTATTCTAAAACCAAGTAGGGGACATGGGAAAGTCTGTGCTGATTCACTTAGCTGGGCAGCTCTTCTTTATGTCTCTGTTTCCCAGTTTTCATCTGGACAACAAACAGCAACAAGCTCAGGGAGAGGAAAGCCACACTGTAATCAGAAACGTGGCACAGGCCTGCTCCCCTGACGGACGCCTCTCCCGCTAACAAGCACAGACAGAAGCTAGCATTTTATATAAATATGCTCTCAATTGCACTTTCGGTTGCTTCTTGCCCTTAGCTCCTCTGGGCCCAGATCTGTGATTCCCAAACCCACCTGCATAAGGTCCCTACTCATACCTCCCCCTGGGTGATTCAATCGGTCTGGGAGGTCATCAACATCCTTTTTCTTCTTCTCCCCATTTTTTTTTTTTTTTTTTTTTAATTTTAGAAAGTGCCTCATGAGATTCAGAGGCAGACAACAGACGTGGATGGTCTCATGCACAGTTCTGGTATCTCATGTTTGGGGATTATCTGAACCTACTACTCTGCATATTTCCAAACATCTCCTGTGTGAGAGGACTTCCTGGTGCTTGATTCCACCTTATCCTGTCTTATTTTAACCATTACCGTTTTCTCCTGGCCTGTTGTAAATCTTACCTCCACTGGGTGATCTGGTTTTATTTCAATAATCCAAAAGCCATACTCTCAGATTTCCAAACCGAAACAAAGCCTGGCACACTCTTTTCCCTTTATTTATAAACATATAAACCTGAAACTTTTACGAAGATGTAAACATTAACCTCATTTTACTTCCAACCTTAACAAATCCCACATGGAGGAGAACACATGTTTCTTAGGAAAAGGACCATCTGGGAAACCTGGGACCAGCCCACTCTTACTTGTGTGCACAAACTTCTGTCCTCAGTCAGATGCCCTAAAGTTCTACACGTGTAGCTGCTCAACAAGAGAGAGGGTCTCGGGTTTCCCTGGTGGCGCAGTGGTTGAGAGTCCGCCTGCCGATGCAGGGGACACGGGTTTGTGCCCCGGTCCGGGAAGATCCCACATGCCGCGGAGCGGCTGGGCCCGTGAGCCATGGCCGCTGAGCCTGCGCGTCCGGAGCCTGTGCTCCGCAAAGGGAGAGGCCACGGCAGCGAGAGGCCCGCGTACCACCAAAAATAAAAAAAAAAAAAAAAAGAGAGAGGGAGTCTCTCCAGACCAGGAACGAAGGATAACACGATATAGACCACATTCTCTCTCTGAATCCCTGCCACAGAAACCACCCCTCCAGGGCATCCTCCATTCTGATGCCAAAGGTCCTTCTAAAACATAAGTCCTGTCGTTTTCTTGCCTAAAACCTTCCTAAAATTCACCATCCCTTCCAAGATGAAATCTGGACTTGATGGGCTGGCTGAGAGCTGGTCCTCTCCCTCCTCTGGGCCGTGGGCATCCCTCACAGCCTGTGCTTTCCAACCAGCTGCTGGATGGAGTGACCCGTTCGGAGGTCTCTCAAGCCCTTCCCTCTGAGTGTGGTTCCTTCAGTCTGGGGCACTAGTCCTCGTCTTTAACTTGATAAGAAAATCCACCCTGTAGGACTTCCGGGAAGATGGCGGAAGAGTAAGACGCGGAGATCACCTTCCTCCCCACAGATACATCAGAAATACATCTACACGTGGAACAACTCCTACAGAACACTTACTGAACGCTGGCAGAAGACCTCAGACCTCCCAAAAGGCAAGAAAGCCCCCCACGTACCTGGGTAGGGCAAAAGAAAAAAGAAACAACAGAGACAAAAGGATAGGGACGGGACCTGCACCAGTGGGAGGGAGTTGTGAAGGAGGAAATGTTTCCACACACTAGGCAGCCCCTTCGCGGGCGGAGACTGCGGGTGGCGGAGGGGGAAAGCTTCGGAGCCGCGGAGGAGAGCACAGCAATAGGGGTGCGGAGGGCAAAGAGGGGAGATTCCCGCACAGAGGATCGGTGCCGACCGGCACTCACCAGCCCGAGAGGCTTGTCTGCTCACCCGCCGGGCCGGGTGGGGCCTGGAGTTGAGGCTCGGGCTTCGGTCGGAGCGCAGGGAGAGGACTGGGGTTGGAGGCGTGAACACAGCCTGCAGGGGTTAGTGCACCACGGCTGGCCGGGAGGGAGTCCGGGGAAAAGTCATGAGCTGCCGAAGAGGCAAGAGACTTTTTCTTACCTCTTTGTTTCCTGGTGCGCGAGCAGAGGGGATTCAGAGCGCTGCTTAAAGGAGCTCCAGAGACGGGCGCGAGCCGCGGCTAAAAGCGCGGACGCCAGAGACGGGCATGAGACGCTAGGGCTGCTGCTGCCGCCACCAAGAAGCCTGTGTGCGAGCACAGGTCACTCTCCACACCCCCTTTCCGGGGAGCCTGTGCAGCCCGCCACTGCCAGGGTCCCGTGATCCAGGAACAACTTTCCCGGGAGGACGCACGGCGCGCCTCAGGCTCGTGCAACGTCACGCCGGCCTCTGCCGCAACGTCACGCTGCCTCTGACGCCGCAGGCCCGCCCCGCACTCCGTGCCCCTCCCCCTGCCCCCGGCCTGAGTGAGCCAGAAAATGCGAATCAGCTGCTCCTTTAACCCCGTCCCGTCCCGTCTGAGCGAAGAACAGACGCCCTCCAGCGACCTACACGCAGAGGCGGGGCCAAATCCAAAGCTCAACCCCGGCAGCTGTGCGAACAAAGAAGAGAAAGGGAAATCTCTCCCAGCAGCCTCAGGAGCAGCGGATTAAAGCTCCACAATCAACGTGATGTACCTGCACCTGTGGAATACCTGAAGAGACAACGGATCATCCCAAATTGAGGAGGTGGACTTCGAGAGCAAGATTTATGATTTTTTCCTCTTTTCCTCTTTTTGTGAGTGTGTATGTGTATGCTTCTGTGTGAGGTTTTGTCTGTATAGCTTTGCTTCCACCATTTGTCCCAGGGTTCTATCCATCCGTTTTTTTGTTTTTTTCTTTAATAATTATTTTTTTATTTTAATAACTTTATATTTTACCTTACTTCATTTTATTTTACTTTATCTTCTTTCTTTCTTTTTTTCCTTCCTTCCTTCCTTCCCTCCATCCTTTCCTCCTTCACTCCTTCTTCCCTCCCTCCCTCCTTTCTTTCTTTCTTTCTTTCTGCTTCTACTAATTTTTTCTTTCTACTTTTTCTCCCTTTTCTTCTGAGCCATGTGGATGAAAGGCTCTTGGTGCTGCAGCCAGGAGTTAGTGCTGTGCCTCTGAGGTGGGAGAGCCAACTTCAGGACACTGGTCCACAAGAGACCTCCCAGCTACACATAATATCAAACGGCGAAAATCTCCCAGAGATCTCCATCTCAACACCAGCACCCAGCTTCACTCAACGACCAGCAAGCTACAGTGCTGGACATCCTATGCCAAACAACTAGCAAGACAGGAACACAATCCCACCCATTAGCAGAGAGGCTGCCCAAAATCATAATAAGTCGACAGACACCCCAAAACACACCACCAGATGTGGACCTGCCCACCAGAAAGACAAGATCCAGCCTCATCCACCAGAACACAGGCACTAGTCCCCTCTACCAGGAAGCCTACACAACCCACTGAACCAACCTTAACCACTGGGGACAGACACCAAAAACAACGGGAACTACGAACCTGCAGCCTGCAAAAAGGAGACCCCAAACACAGTAAGATAAGCAAAATGAGAAGACAGAAAAACACACAGCAGATGAAGGAGCAAGATAAAAACCCACCAGACCTAACGAATGAAGAGGAAATAGGCAGTCTACCTGAAAAAGAATTCAGAATAATGACAGTAAAGATGATCCAAAATCTTGGAAATAGAATAGAGAAAATGCAAGAAACATTTAACAAGGACCTAGAAGAACTAAAGATGAAACAAACAATGATGAACAACACAATAAATGAAATGAAGAATACTCTAGATGGGATCAATAGCAGAATAACTGAGGCAGAAGAACGGATAAGTGACCTGGAAGATAAAATAGTGGAAATAACTACTGCAGAGCAGAATAAAGAAAAAAAGAATGAAAAGAACTGAGGACAGTCTGAGAGACCTCTGGGACAACATTAAACGCACCAACATCCAAATTATAGGGGCTCCAGAAGAAGAAGAGAAAAAAAAAAGGGACTGAGAAAATATTTGAAGAGATTATAGTTGAAAACTTTCCTAATATGGGAAAGGAAATAGTTAATCAAGTCCAGGAAGCACACAGAGTCCCATACTGGATAAATCCAAGGAGAAATACACCAAGACACATATTAATCAAACTGTCAAAAATAAAATACAAAGAAAACATATTAAAAGCAGCAAGGGAAAAACAACAAATAACACACAAGGGAATCCCCATAAGGTTAACAGCTGATCTTTCAGCAGAAACTCTGCAACCCAGAAGGCAGTGGCAGGACATATTGAAAGTGATGAAGGAGAAAAACCTGCAACCAGAAAGTCCTATACACTGATGATGAAATATCTGAAAATGAAATTAAGAAAACACTCCCATTTACCACTGCAACAAAAAGAATAAAATATCTGGGAATAAACCTACCTAAGGAGACAAAAGAGCTGTATGCAGAAAATTATAAGACACTTATGAAAGAAATTAAAGATGATACAAATAGATGGGGAGATATACCATGTTCTTGGATTGGAAGAATCAACATTGTGAAAATGACTCTACTACCGAAAGCAATCTACAGATTCAATGCAATCCCTATCAAACTACCACTGGCATTTTTCACAGAACTAGAACAAAAAATTTCACAATTTGTATGGAAACACAAAAGACCCCGAATAGCCAAAGCAATCTTGAGAACGAAAAACGGAGCTGGAGGAATCAGGCTCCCAGACTTCAGACTATACTACAAAGCTACAGTAATCAAGACAGTATGGTACTGGCACAAAAACAGAAAGATGGATCAATGGAACAGGATAGAAAGTCCAGAGATAAACCCACGCACATATGGTCACCTTATCTTTGATAAAGGAGGCAGGAATGTACAGTGGAGAAAGGACAGCCTCTTCAATAAATGGTGCTGGGAAAACTGGACAGGTACATGTAAAAGTATGATATTAGATCACTCCCTAACACCATACACAAACATAAACTCAAAATGTATTAAAGACCTAAATGTAAGGCCAGAAACTATCAAACTCTTAGAGGAAAACATAGGCAGGACACTCTATGACATAAATCACAGCAAGGTCCTTTTTGACCCACCTCCTAGAGAAATGGAAATAAAACCAAAAATAAACAAATGGGACCTAATGAAACTTCAAAGCTTTTGCACAGCAAAGGAAACTATAAACAAGACCAAAAGACAACCCTCAGAATGGCAGAAAATATTTGCAAATGAAGCAACCGACAAAGGATTAATCTCCAAAATTTATAAGCAGCTCATGCAGCTTAATAACAAAAAAACAAACAACCCAATCCAAAAATGGGCAGAAGACCTAAACAGACATTTCTCCAAAGAAGATATACAGACTGCCAACAAACACATGAAAGGATGCTCAACATCACTATTCATTAGAGAAATGCAAATCAAAACTACAATGAGATATCATCTCACAGCTGTCAGAATGGCCATCATCAAAAAATCTAGAAACAAATGCTGGAGAGGGTGTGGAGAAAAGGGAACACTCTTGCACTGTTGGTGGGAATGTAAATTGATACAGCCACTGTGGAGAACAGTATGAAGGTTCCTTAAAAAACTGCAAATAGAACTACCATATGACCCAGCAATCCCACTACTGGGCATATACCCTGAGAAAACCATAATTCAAAAAGAGTCATGTTCCAAAATCTTCATTGCAGCTCTATTTACAATAGCCCGGAGATGGAAACAACCGAAGTGCCCATCATCGGATGAATGGATAAAGAATATGTGGGACATATATATAATGGAATATTACTCAGCCATAAAAAGAAACCTAATTGAGCTATTTGTAATGAGGTGGATAGACCTAGAGTCTGTCATACAGAGTGAAGTAAGTCAGAAAGAGAGAGACAAATACCGTATGCTAACACATATATATGGAATTTAAGAAAAAAAAATGTCATGAAGAACCTAGGAGTAAGACACGAATAAAGACACAGGCCTACTGGGGAACGGACTTGAGGATATGGGGAGGGGGAAGGGTGAGCTGTGACAAAGCGAGAGAGAGGCATGGACATATATACACTACCAAACGTAAGGTAGATAGCTAGTGGGAAGCAGCCGCATAGCACAGGGATATCCGCTCGGTGCTTTGTGACCGCCTGGAGGGGTGGGATAGGGAGGGTGGGAGGGAGGGAGACACAAGCGGGAAGAGATATGGGAACACATGTATATATATATAAAATTGATTCATTTTGCTGTGAAGCAGAAACTAACACACCATTGTAAAGCAATTATACTCCATAAAGACGTTAAAAAAAAAAAGAAAATCCACCCTGTAAAGTCAGCTTAATGTCACCTGGTCTGAGAATAGGGTGACCACAGCATTTTGATAGAAATAACAGAAAAGTTCACGCTCTCACACGCAAGCAAGGGAACAGAATAAACCCTGGAATTGGAGGCAGAGGAGGGAAGATTTTCATTTACTGTCAGACCCTAGTTTTCATTCATTTATTTATTCAATAGACATCGATTGAGTGCCTACCACATGCCAGACCCTGTTCTAGGCACTTGGATGTAACAGTGAACAAAGCAGCCACGTCCCTGCCTTCCCCCACTGGAGCATGTGTCCTCGTGGAGGGAAACAGACCACGACTCCAAACATGTGAATATATGTTATGCCAACAGGTGAGCTCTGCTACGGAGAAAAGCGAAGGAGAAAAGTGCTAGAGAGTGAGCAGGTGGGTGGGATCTCTGCCTTATACAGGTGGTCAGAGAGGCCTCTCCCTAAGGTGACCTTGGGGCAGAGACCTGCAGAATGGGGGGCTGCTCCCAGGGACACCCGGCACGGGCTCCAGCAGGGGAGGGGGCACAACCGTGAGGTGGGGGCCCCTTTGTCATATTCCGAGAACAAGCAGAGGAAGAGGTGGGGTAAGAAGAGGGAGGAGAGACGCCAGGCGGTATAGGACCTGTCAGGCCACAGTAAGGACTTCGGGTTCTACTCTGAGGGAGCTGGCGAAGGACTGGGAGGCCCGCTCAGAGGGATGAGGAAACCTGTAAAGGACCAGTCCTGCTGAGTGTGAAGAGCAGAGCGTGGGGAGTGAGTGGAAAACAGAGAAGGGATGGGGGCTTGGGACAGGGCAGTAGAACTGCATGTGGGGAGAAGTGGTGGGATTCTGGATAAACTTCAAATTTCAGCAACTCTAATAGGAAGTGCTCAAGCCGGAAGAGGAGTAGGGGAGAAGGAAAAGAGTCCGGATCGATGCTGAGGTTTGCAACAGGAGCTCCTAGAAGAATGAGTTGCCATTGACCGATGGGAAGCCCACAGAAGGGAGACGTTTGGGGTCACGGTCGGGGGCCATCACAAAGACAGCTAGAATTCAAGGGCTTGATTTTGTACCTTTGGAGTTTGAGGCACCGGTGAGACAAATAGTAGTGATCAAGCCCAAGGAGTAGGCCCCCCCAGCTAACAAGAGAACACTTAGCAACTTTATCTTCAATTCTAATCCCAGGTCCCCAGACCACATCTCAGGGCCCAGTGCTGGGCCACGTCACCAGCCTCCTTCCACTGGAGTCACATGTGGCTCCTCCAACCCCCGGAACCTGGTGGGAGTTATTTTCAACATCAGAAAGTAGAGTCGGGCTTCCCTGGTGGCGCAGTGGTTGAGAGTCCGCCTGCCGATGCAGGGGACACGGGTTCGAGCCCTGGTCTGGGAAGATCCCACATGCTGCGGAGCAGCTGGGCCCGTGAGCCACAACTACTGAGCCTGCGCGTCTGGAGCCTGTGCTCCGCAGAGAACAAGAGAGGCTGCGATAGCGACAGGCCCGCGCACCGCGATGAAGAGTGGCCCCCGCTTGTCACAACTAGAGAAAGCCCTCGCACAGAAACGAAGACCCAACACAGCCATAAATAAATAAATAAAATTAAAAAAAAAAAAAAGTAGCGTCTCTGTTTCGGCATTTGGATTATTCCATCACCTCCTGTAGGTACCCCAAGGATAAGGAGCTGATGTTGTCCAAACATCTACATGACAAGGGTGGCTGTCCAAAGAGAGTCTTTAAAGAAGAAATAAACAGCCTGCCTGCAAGATGACTCTTTCTTCAGCTCTCACATTGGCCAAACCTGAACTTCTGACAGATTTGGAATCCCAACCTTTTCTGACTTTCAGCCACCAGGGATTCACAGGGTTGAAGGCCAGTGTATTAGTTTCCTGCGGCTGCTGTGACAAGGTACCATAAACTCGGCAGTTTAAAACAACAGAAATGTGTCCTCTCACAATTCTGGAGACCGGGAAGTCCAAAATCAGTTTCACTGTGTTGAAATCAAGGTACCTGCAGGGCTGCACTGCCTCTGGATGCTCTAGGGGAGAATCTGTTCCTTGCCTCTTCCAGCGTCTGGCGGCTGCTCCCTGGCTCATGGCCACATCACTCCAGTTGCCAAGGAGAGCAACTCTGAGTCTCTCTCTGCTCCATCTTCACGTGGCTTTCTCCTCTGTGTGTCTGTATCAAATCTCCAGCCTCCCTCTTACGAGGATACATGTGATCACATTTAGTGCCCACCTGGTTAAGCCAGGTTAATCTCTCCATGTCAGATCTTAACTTAATCACATCTGCAAAGACGTCATCATGTAAGGTAACACTCACAGTTCCAAAAATTAGGACCTGATATTTTGGGTGCTCATTATTTAGCCTAGCACAGCCAGTCTCAACACACAGTAAGTCCATTAGCTTAATGATTGAAAAAAGAAGCTTTATGGGTCCATTCATGATCCAACAAGTAGCCTGGGAGCCCCTATTAAGTTCTAGGCCCTGGGGATAAAATGCAAAAGCAGACAGGCTCCTTGGAAAACAGACACAATCAGCTAATCACAAAACAAATGCCGAATTACAACTGTGGTGAGAGATACAGAGCGCTGCATGATTCTAAGTCCTGGGGGAGGCCGGGGTGGAGGTTACCGTAAGACAGGAGGTCTGAGGAAGCTCCCTTAGGACGTGGCATTCAAGTTACTGTTTGCAGGATAAATGGGGTTAACTGAGTGGAAAGAGGAAAGGCTGCAAGGCAGAAGGCAGAGAATGGAGAGGCCATTTCTGGTCATTTCCACGACCAGAAAGAACAAGTCAAGTAAAATACAATGAGAGCAGTGAGGCAGGAGCGTGGGGGTGAACAGGGACTGGAGAGGAGGCGTCCCAGGACGTGCAGCCCTCGGTCAAGCCCTTGAGGTTCCATCGAATCCAGGCTTGAAAAGAGCACTTTGGCTGCGCGTGGAGAAAGTGGGGGTGATGGAGAGCAGAGTGGGTGTGGGCAGACTAGCTGTTTTATTTTCATTTTAACAGCTGAGAGCTCAACTGTCAGACCATCATTTTCAGAAGACTTGTATCTGTGTGGCCTTCCCGGACACCCAAGCCAGCTCCCCAGCTTGCAGGAGCATCTCTCTTAGTCCCAGGATGCTCGTGAACAGCTCTGTCCCAGCAGTTCCCCCTTTAAACCCCAATTGCTGCCTCAGCCCCATTTTATATCCTGATCACAGAGATCGGTCTCAGTCATCTTTGTATCTATTCCAACTCGTATTTCAGTACTCAACACGCGCTAGTCTACGTGTGAGTGAAAGGGGAAAAGGAAAATCAAATTTTCTGATCCCTCAGCTCAAGGTCGCGAGAAAGGTCGTGGCTAGCTTGGGTGCTTAGAGTGAGGGGCAGCGTGAGCACAAGTCCCCCTTCTGAAGTGCAGACACGATAGCAGTCTAAGACCTCCATAAACCAGACCCGCAGAATTATAAGAGCAAACGGGGTGATGGCAAGAGAGCAGGGGAACGTCAGCAGGTCAGAGGTCAGAAAACCAGGCACACAGAGTGCAAAGGAGGGGACCAGGATGGGAAAGGGGGATGCAACCCAGACAGCCTCCTGGGAATAGAGACCCAAATCCGCAACAGGACACGTACGCATTCTTGGTACAGAGGACCGGGACTGTTTAAAGTAGCCCACGTAAGACACAGGGAAGGAAGAGCCTGGAAAAGGGACGGAAGAGGCTGGAAACCTTTATGCTGATAGACAATTACACAAATGAAGGACGTTACTTTCTAGCGACGTTCAGCTTCCTTCTGTTTGGTACCTTCCTCCAAATCAGACTGGGTGACACATCAAAACATTTCTCTAACGTGTGTCTAATCTGAAATAGATTACAGAAGTAGGTCATTTTTCCAGGTACTTGTGTCAAAATTCAGACCGGAATCCAGGACTCCTAAATCCTGAAATTTACTGCTTTCTGCTAAGCTGTTCTATCCCCAAAGGAGCCAACACTGGGTTCAATTAACCACAGTAGAAAGCACTATTTGCCAAGTGAACATCCTCTATTTTGAATTCTTAATCCCCCCACCAGCTGACTTCACCACAAAGACGTGAATGTATAATTGAGACGTAAAGAGACACGCCACCAAATTAAACTGCCCTAATTTTAAATCAATAGTTTTTTTTCTCAAATAACATGAAATGAAGATCTCTCAAGAGAAAAAACATCTTGTTCCAACATCTCCAGGAGGCGTTCTCCACTAAGCCGAACTCCAGCAAAAGCCAATTAGATTTCTTACCAACACCAGACACTAAATTATCACAGACAACGCTCAACAGGAATAGAAATCTTAGGATATACTCCAAGGGGTGACACCGTCTACCCTAAGTTGGCCTGGAGACATCCGAAACACCAGGTCTCCTCTACCCAACGGCTCTTGGGTACCAGTGAGAGGTGGCTGCCAGCGGTGGGCGGGTCTGGCGGACCCGAGGGGCTGCAGACCCCTTCCTGCGGTTCTCATTTACCTTTGGCAGCATCCTCAACCTCTCTGGCACAATCATCACTATGACAGAGCTAAGCACCCCAGTGCCAACAGCTCTGTTTGCTAGTGTACCAAGAAAGGCACCTTAACTACACCGAGGGAATATCATCATTAGTGCCCTGTCCTAGGACCTCGTATCATCCTCACTCTTCCTCCTCCATGTCAGACGTTGCCAGGCTTTCCAGCTTTGTGCACGCCAGTGCTAGGACGCTTCTCTCCAGATCCCCTGGAAAATCCTGCTCACCTCTGAAGACCCTGGAGAAACACAAGCTTGTAGTTTTGCCTGATCTTGCAGATGAAATCAGTTCTTCCCTTTCGGTGTATTCATGGCATTTCTACGCATAAACATCCTAATTCCTAACCCCTGTTATCCTCTAAGAGGGTTATTAACAAATAATACAGCAGTCTCCTCTGCTAGACAGGGCGGGGACTCTGAACACGTGTGGGTCCCCAGGGCCTGGCTTCCAAATACTGTTAAATGGAATTGAAAGATGACAGCTGACAATCCTCATGTGACAACAGATGGACTAAGGGACTTGGTCACCAACGTCTCCCCACGCCATAAGAAGCTAGACGTTTCAATTTGGCAAGAAGAAGAGGGAGGGTTTAGACGTTTTTGAGTCGACTGCAAAAGTCATGGCCTTCAAATCAATGATGCTGTCCTTGATATCACTTTATACACACCCTTATAGGGATGACACCCAGAATCTTTAGGAATATAGTCATGAGCCAGATCCAATGGATCACAAAACCATAAAGACACCTCATACAATCCTTCGTTAAAAATATCTGCTTCAAGTTCAATTTGAGTAAGCCACAGGGAGCCTGTGATACGGGAACAGAAATCTAAAGGAATGCATTAGGAAGGGCCGCTTACTCAGAATCCCATGTTTGCCCTTCCCCAGTAGAAAATGACAACACATCTTATTTGGAGGCTACAGGGCTACATACGACCCAGGAGGAGTCACAGCTGCTTTCCTCAGCCCTCTGGTATTGGAATCTGAGGCAGCACAGACTACCTGGAGAAAACCACCTAAGGGACAAGAATTCTGTGGTTGCTTAAAGACCTCCCCCCTTGGGAGCCCTAACTGCTTACCTGGAGGGATGCTGCCTGACTCCCATAAGGCTTGCTGTGAAGCAATAGGGTCACCCGGGCTTCCTGCTTCCCTAGAGCTCTGAGTGGTGTGGAGGACAGGACAGGGGACCTGTTATTACCTACTGTACTGACCAGGAAGCACCAGCAGGCAGGTGCCGAGTTTTCCCAACTGCCTAGGAAACAGATCCTCCCCGGCAACACCAGAGGGCACAGAAAATGCCATTATTAAGCCTGTATAGATTTTACTATAGCTATTTTCTCAGATTTCTTTAGTATTTTAGACTCTACCCTACTTGGTAACAGATGGATGACGTTCCGGGGGTTTACTGAAATTGAGTAAACTCACGAAGAATTTTTGCCTCTCCACGGCCCATAACTGCATCAAAAAAATTAAAAACTCAGCAGGTAAAACTGAGTTGCCTCATTTGCATGCTGTCGAAATTCTGTAAATCAATTTCAGGTAAAATGCCCTACTTCCTTGTCATTCTCTAGGGTGCTTTGAGGAGCACTTTAATTTTGTGGTGGAATTTCATTGCCTGACTTTTTGAAAGTTCTGCCGAATTCAGAGGTACAGTCTTACGACCAGGCCCAACGTGCATTTTGAGCTACATCTTGAACGGGGGAAGGAAGAGGTTAGATGGTTTGGAGAGCAGTTTGGGATGGCAGATGTGACCTACTGTCACACAAGGCCACTGGCAGCTGAAGAATGCAGATGTGCTCAAAAGGCGACTTCTGTGGACTTAGGGCTGGACGGTGGTGCTTCCTCTACTATGGACTCAGCGAGATGTAGCCCGAATGGAAATTAGATGGTGCAAAGGTCTCTTCAGCTCCACCACGGGAGCCTCGCAGGGCCAGGGGGCAGGCTGCTTTCAGCGGGGGATGTGGCTGTCTGAGAGACAGAAGTCTTTGCTTTCAGTGTAAGGATTAGAGCACATTATTCCCTTTGATCTGTTGTTTTTCAAATTCCCTTTTGTTCAGGTTCTGGGTGGGGAGGGTCTATGGGGCGTAGGTATCTAGAAATTAAAAGTTATTGTTCCTGTTCTCTTAATCATAATAATGAGTTTGGCTTGACAAGGTCAATTAATTATTCAGGATTAGAAAGCAACACGATTCTACATATCAGGCGGGTATGAGGGGAGGGTTCTGAGCAGGGAGACGATACCAGGTAAATGCAGGGCTGGTACCACCAAAGCTCTGTTGTTGGCAAGTCACCTGCTGGTGCTGGCTATTCCCCGGCCTGGTCCCTTTCTCTCCGGGATCCCACCAGCCCAGGGAAATGGACGGCCACATCCTGGCTTCCTCCTCTCATCCCTGTCTTATTCCATAGACATTAGCGGGGGACCCCCTTCACGTGCGCTTCAGAGCTGTTTGACTCCAAAAGGCAGGTAATTAACTATCAAACCATAGCAGGGATTTTCAGATTAATTCTGCCCAGGAAGAAATAGGAAAATTCATTTCGACCAAACAAAAGGGAGGGGGTAATTAGATGCTCCAATGACAAAAGGGAGACCTAAATAGAGTCTAGAAAACTGATACAGGGCCCAAAGCTTTTGTTAGTGTTATTTTTACACCAATACCCCCATCTTTATAAGCACTGCATTCTACCTTCCTCTGTCACGCAGGTAGGTCCCTAAGTGAGACTGAAGCCCAGCAGGTAGAGCAGCAGACCTGCCAGGCCGGGCTCTGCATGCTGATAAGGAGAGCATTCCCTAACGTCCCTGAAGACCACCAGGGCAGTCTTCCTGCACTGCCACATAAGGGCTTTTACAAATACAGTTAGGGCTTTGGGGATGTCTTCCGTACTGTCCTGAATCTGGCAAACAATTCAGTCCCACAAAGCATTTTTATTCACTCAGCTTTCCAGGATGGGGCCTCTTCCAAGAAACAATGGAGACGGGGTAGAGCTTTTCCATATGCAGAGAAGCCTGGTTTGGCAGCAGGATCAAGAAGGGGAAAGGATTAAAATACATACGCAGCTGAACTGGAGAAGCAGCCTCTTATTAATTACACTCGTAAAGCAGGGCACCCTGAGGTCACAGAGGTGGAAAGCGCTAGACCCATATTTTCATAAATCGGAGGTGGGTCGCCCTCACGCTGGTCTAAAAGATCACGTTCCGGCTGCCTAAGTGGGCATGCGAACCCCCGGGTGGTATTTCTTACTTTTCACAAACACATTTTGAATGGAGAATTCAAGGCATCAGAAAATCACGAAGTCCAAGCATCTGAACACCTCCCCACTTCCCCGCCCCCTGCCGCTGCCTGCGGCTTCACCACAGGGCACTTTAGATGCAATAAGCGTCCCCCTCCCCCGGCTGCAAGGCCAGAGTCTCGATGTCCTGGGGGATGTACCTCCTGCATCTGCCCACTTATCCAGTCCCCAGGTTCTGCCTCTGCTCCTTGGGACACAGCTTCGGACTCCGGAGGTCCTACTCTGTGTAGCTATCAGAGGAACTCCAGGCCTCCACCTTTTTCAACAAGTCTCTCCTGTTTTTCTCTTTTTAAAGATTTTTTGATGTGAACCATTTTTAAAGTCTTTATTGAATGTTACAATATTGCTTCTGTTTTATGTTTCGGTTTTTTGGCCCCGAGGCGTGTGGGATCTTAGCTCCCGAGACCAGGAGTGGAACCCGCACCCCCTGCATTGGAAGGCGAAGGCTTAACGCTGAACCACCAGGGAAGTCTCACTTCTCTCTTGTTTTTAAAGCACCACCATCTTTTCTAATTTCCATCTTCTCTCCAAAGTCCCATCCCCCTTTACACCCCACAGCCGGCCTTCGAAGTCAATGATGCCCATTCTTGTTTCAGCACCTGCCGCCCAGCCGGCAGTTCAAGGCCTCTGGGGATATTCTACCCGCACGGCCCGACACAGGAGCCACCCGTCCCCAGCGGCTGCTGTAGCACCTGAAATGCGGCTGGTGTGACTGAAGGAGTAAATGGCAAATTGTATTTGGTTTTAGCTAGTTTACATTTAATTTTAAATAGCCACTGTGCAGAGTAGCTGCTTAGCTCAGATGTCCTGTCCCTCGCTTCCCTCCCACACTGGCTCCAGGACCGCTCTCCTCCTGAGGCCGCCCCTTGCTCCTGACCTGCCTCTGGCACTCGCCCCACGTGACTGCCCGGGCTCTGTCTGCAGCCCTGAGCCCGCTCCTGCCCGGACGCTGCCCCTGGACGGTGTGAATCAGAAGCGCCGTCAGCCTTGTCCTGCAGGCTGGTCTTACAGCCCTGGCCATGCAGCCTGAGTCCTCTGGGGTTTCACACTCTCCCCTCCTCTCCATGGCTCGACTTCAGAGCCGCTTCTCCACCCCTGTGCCTTCCACCTCGGGGCTTCTCTCTGGAGCCCAGGCCTGCCTGACCACTGTCCCCACTCCAGCTACTTCACCAGTCCTGCCGAGACCTTTGGAGACCACCCGCCCCCAACAGCACAGGAAAGATTTGGGAGAATTTAGGTAGCCCCAGAGCGATCTTCCTAAAAAAAAGATACAGGGAAGAAACAACGTAACAGCAACAGGTAGTGAGAAGAGAAGAGATGGACCCACGAACAAAAAAGGAACCAAGCATCCCCTATTTCCCTTTTCCTTTACTATGAGGACACGATGTGCTATCAACAGATGTTTAAAATATCCTAGGGAGCGAAGCACAAATCTAGAACTTGCCATCAGTGAAAGGCTCGCCTTGAGGGTTGCAAGGGCTGAAGATGCACTAAGAGCTAAGGTCCAGAGCACCCAGGCCAAGGAAGGCCCGGCCCTGAGGCCCAGGCTTGAGCCAGAGGACGGGCCAGTGCCCAGGAGCCCACAGGAAATGTGGCTGCCGTGTAAGCGGACCAGCCTGGTCTCTGTATAGGTCATCCTGAACTCTATTAAAATGTCTGATCAAACACCACGGGGGTGAGAGGACCCAAGGGTTTGGAGGCACTCAGTGCTCCGGAAGGATTTAGACAACAGCTACACTCGCAGAACCTAAATTCCTGGGGAGGACTTGGGCACATGGCATACAAGTCCATCTTCCCCCCACGAATGGCAACTAATACTTCAGGGGCAGCATTTCATTCATCTTCACGTGCTGAATGCTTGGCCAGGGTGCTGGGAAGCAGAGTTGTTTCTCAGTGGCGATTTATGTGTGAATGAATGAAGGCGAGGGTGGGGCAGGCACGGAGGGCTGAGGGGCTGGTACTTAGGCAGGTGCACGGGTGGCACCAGGTCTCAGCAGGAGTTAAACACACAGCACCGCAAGCAGAGAGAAGACCCAGTACAAAGAACAAGTGGGGCAGTAGGGGTATTTGCTAGAAAGGGGGAAAATATAATCTCAGACTTCAGTAAGCTCACTTAATTCTGTGAAAATAATATTACTTTCCTTCTGTGTGCGTTTATTTATGTATGAAGCTGACGACATGGACACAAATACACACACTCACGGGTGGAAATATGAGTTTCGTTATTTTCTGCTGCTGCTATCATGTGTGTGTCTGTCTGTGAGTATGTGTTTAATGACGGTAATACCATTTTGAAAAGTTAAGACGTCTTCCATTCCAACACCGTGCTGCAAAGGGCTGAACAGGGATGTCTACAGAATCCAGCAGTCCGATTCTGCTGGGAATTAAGGTTTACGTTCAGTACAATAAATGATTCCAAGATAAATACATTTCTTTCTTTTTTTTTTTTTTAAGTCCTGGATGGTGATGTATCCTCTTTCCAATACAGAAACAGGGGAGCCTGGCTCTATTTAGTTTGTCTGATTGCTTTTAAGAGGAGGGACAGGTTGGCTCCGAGAAACCATGGTCCTCTGTTCATTAAAGTGTCAATAATGCCCGGTCCAGGCATATCGACAGCAGATTCGCTCAGGCTGAGTCTGTGGACAAGACCAGAATCTTTTTTAACCCAGCTTGTTTCCAGATCAATACACCCATCAGCATTTGAAAATTAGCCCAAGATGAGATTCTGATACTTGAGGTGGTATGTCATGCTCAGAGGCCACCTTGCCAAGCCACAGGTGTAAACGCCCAGCTGGGGATTAGACACTTCCATCCCCATGGAGACGAGTGAGGATTGATGTAGACCCCATCCTCCACGCCCTGCCCCTCCCAGCCCCCCCCCCCCCACACTCTCAACCTTCCCTCTTTGAGCCTGTGGAAGTCCTTGGGGCTATAACCCAGCCATTTGCCTCAAGGGGCATTTATTAAAGTGCACTTTGTTCAAGGCACTTTCCGGGTGCTCAGGGCAGGAGTGTATGGGTGTGAGCGAGGAAGGGGAGGGGACCTTAAGGAAAAACAATGACGCACACATGATCCTTGTTTTCAAGGAGGCTTCGGAGTTTTTCACGACTCCTTCCATTTTCCAGTTCCATAAAGGTCCTGCTTCCTGAGGCCAGCGTCTGTGATGGTGTAGAGTTCCTAAGGTCTGTCTGTCATTGTCAGGCACTCTCAGCAGTAAGTGTGTGCACTGGGGGGAGGGAATGGGGTGGGGGGGGCATGGGGCGTGGCTGCAAACGTACCCCCTGGTGCTACCGACTGGGTCACTAGGGCATCCATCAAACTCCCTCACAGAACAGTGTGTGACTCTCAGTCTTTTTCTGGCCAATAATAAAACTTTCGCCCACCAACGCCATCTCATGCAACAATACCTACTCTGCTATTTGTGATACATTCTGATACTGTCTATGCAATTCCATTTCCTTTAAAAAATGCTGTTTGTATCCAGCAGTTTGAAGATTTTCATATATAGAACCAACAGAGGAAACAACCATCATCATTTCCTTTTAGAAAGAAAGAGAGAAAAATAACATAAAATAAAAACAACTTGGTGTGACCAAGCTGTGTCATAGCACGGGGGGCCGCCCACCCCACTGGCCTCATCCCTCAGCCGCCGGAGCCTGTGTGGGTCTCCCTCCAGCCTGTCCTCTTCCCACCACTGCCCACCGACCTCGCCCTTCACAGTCGGGACCCTGACCCAAGCTGCCCTCTGTCCTGCCTTCTCCCAGCTCCCCTCCCTTCTCTCCCTTCCCTGCTCTTTGTCGCTCTCACCTACCATCCACAGCTCTCCCCTTCCCTCTGGGCTGCTGGAAAGGAGGGGAGAGGAGGCTGGAGGAGCCTCTGGACCTGGAGCTTACTGCTGTGGACCTGCCATTCAGGGGGATGAAGAGAGCTGGGAATGAGAGCTGGAGAAAAGACCAGCAGAGGATCTGGCGCCATTGCTCGGGGGCTTCCCCTCTGAGGTAAGGGAGCAAGGATGTGGTGCAGAGTTAAATACTGTTTTTTTTGTTTGTTTGTTTTGTTCTTTTAATATCTTTATTGGAGTATAATTGCTTTACAATGGTGTGTTAGTTTCTGCTTTATAACAAAGTGAATCAGCTATACATATACATATGTTCCCATATCTCCTCCCTCTTGCGTCTCCCTCCCACCCTCCCTAACCCACCCCTCTAGGTGGTCACAAAGCACCAAGCTGATCTCCCTGTGCTATGCGGCTGCTTCCCACTAGCTATCTATTTTACGTTTGGTAGTGTATATGTCCATGCCTCTCTCTCACTTTGTCCCAGCTTACCCTTCCCCCTCCCCATACCCTCAAGTCCATGCTCTAGTAGGTCTGTGTCTTTATTCCCGTCTTGCCCCTAGGTTCTTCTGATCATTTTTCTTCTTTTTCTTTTTTTAGATTCCATATATATGTGTTTTTAAAAAGTTTAAAAAAACAGCAGCTGTATTTTTTAAAAACTAGCTAACACTTAACCAGCACCTCTGTGTGCCAGGCCCTCTCCTGAATGTTTACACATCAGTACGTGGAAAATATAATCCCCTCCACTGACCCTCGCAACGTTGACTCCGTTTTACAAAAAGAAACTTTGAGTCACAGTTGGAACCTGGGGTCCCACAGCCAGAAAGTGGCCGAGTCTGATTCTGAGCACTTGCTCCCTGTCTGAGAATCCGCCGCACGGCTGCGTGTTGTCTGAACGCCCAGCACCTGCTCTGCTTATGGGGAAGCAGAGAAGGGCCTGGGAAGCATGGAGACAGCGGAAGCAAGAGATGCAAAAACAGACCTCAAAAGCTGGGGGTGGGTGTGAGAGGCTCAGAGGAAGGGGAGGGGAATGGGGTGCAAGGAAAACACAGAGGACATCAGACACAGGCATTAAAGGCGAGATGTGGCATCAGAAACCCAGGGCTGGGTGGTGAGAGAAGAAGCCAACAAGCTGGAAACCACAGAGGTGGCTGTGACGGCCATGTCCCAGGTAGGTGTTTAGAGCATCTGCAGTGGGCTCTGCCTTCTTTGAAGGCTGTGTGAGGGATGGCATATGCGCAGTGCCAGAGAGCTAAAATGCTGGTCTTAAAATAAAGCGAGCTTAGCAGTGGATGGAACCTTAAAAAAACTTAGAGGAGAAAAAAGCCAAGGAAAGCAATAATCAGGAGCTAATTTTCTGAGAAAATGTATTATTGGAACAAAAGCAAAGAACAAACAAAAAAACAAACCCTAGTCCTATTCAATGGGAAAATGATTTGAAATTTTAGCATCAGATGGCAAAGCGAAAATTAGGAAATTGTCCTGGCCAGATGGAACAGACAGACTCATCTCAGTTGAGAATCACAGTGAAAGTGTTGGGTACAGGCTCTCTCAGCCGCCCCTGCACCGGCTGCCCCCAGGCCACCTACCTTGCACGATGAGGTGCACCCGGGAGGTCTTGGGGTGGTTGTCCGTCTGCACGGAGCAGGTGTACGGGCCCTCGTCGTACACGTCCACGTTCTGGATCTCGATGCTGTACTGGGTCTGGGTGTTGCTCAGGAGGACCACGCGGGGGTCCAGACACCACTTGTCGTTCCCGGCGTAGAGGATGGTGCTGCGGTTCAGCCAGGCCACCCGGGTGACCCGGTTGTCAATCGTGCACCTGGAGGGAGGACCAGACAGGTAAGTCAGGGGACCGCAGAGAAACGGGAGTCATCAGGGTCTTCTTGGCAAGGCTGAGATGCCTGGTCACCGTGCCTTGTCTTCGCCCCCTGCCCCCAATGTGTACACGCACACCTCCTGTTTGCTGTGGCCTGGGTGGAACTTTCTGGAACTCAGCGTCAGAGGTCTTGCAGAACTGCAGCCTCAGAACATGGGCTGTTTCAGACTTCCAGGTCCTGAGTGATTCTGTGCTTCTGAAAACCCCTGAGCACAGGACTATTTCAATACCCCTAACCATTCACTAGTTATAGCCTGGAACCATCAACCATCCTGGGAATGGCTGGGCCCTGGGACTACCCCCATCCTCCCCCCCGCCCTGGGATTTCCATGATGTGCATATGATAATCCCTCACACTGCTTTCCAGATGTTCTGGGTGTACTAAGTTGCCCAATACTCAAAACAACCCTGTGAGGAAGGTTCTATTGGTAAAAAGAATTGAAGAACAGAGACACTGAACGCTTCTGGCAAATGGCACAGATAACGTGCGCTAGATCAGAAACCCAGCTTTTAACTACTAAACATTCCTTCTCCCATCTCAGAATAGCGAACTCCAACAGAAGGCTTTTGAAGTCAAAACTAAATATGGACCCACCACCATTGCTATTTCTCCTCATTATACCCAGGGGCAGAAATGTTCAATTACTGCTAGACTAAAGGCATTTTCCAAAATCTCAAAATGGTTCGTACATGTAAAAATAGACTTTCTTTCTTTTATTTTTGCATCTGGAGTCCCCAAATTGTGGAAGCTCCCTTCTCTTTTCCTACACTTTCAAATTTCCCAGCTACTCTGGCCAAATCCTCATCAAATCTGTCTGCATTCATTTCCCTCTCTAGCCACAGCGAGTATGTTTTACGGCCTGAGGCTAAATTCACAGACACAGTGTCCTGATCCTGGCTAGAATGCTGGAAATAGCAACTCAGCCACGGTAGGTACAGTGTTGCCTCCAACGTAATCATGCTTTTGCAGGGTACCAGGTACTTTTACATCCACCCTGTGTCACGTGATTCTTGCAGCAAATCGGTGAGATAGATGATCTCACCCACCCATTCTCCACTTTAAAGATCAGGCCTCCAGGGTCGGAAATGGTCTGGTGCCTTGCCTCAGGATAGGGAGCTAGGGAGTGATGGAGAGTCAGACCCCTCAGCCAGGTTCTAAGTCCTGGTCCTGGGTGCCCCTCAGGATGTGCAAAGGTGAATTTTTCAGGGACGGTTGCTTCCACTGAATTCTCCTAATTGTCTGTGACCATAAAAAGCCTGAGAACTGCTGCTGAGTACAGCAGCTTCCCCAGGCAGTCCCTCTCGAGATGTGCTCTCCAGCGCTGTGCATCCTTTCCACGCGTACTTGTGTAAATGTCACACGATCATTGCCGGGCCTCTCAGGCACAGGCAGAAGGGCTTGGTGAAAGGCCCTGTAGGGAAAACTGCTCAACCAGAAACACCTCTGCTCAGCTGTCCAGCTTGCTTTGCGCTGCTTACTGTGTTTTTTTTGGACAACAAAGGATAGAAATGATGGGAAACCTGACCAGGGGAGTATTTCTGAAAGCGGGCGTGGACCACTTGCATCAGAATCACAGGAGGTGACTTTGTTACCGATTTTCTTGTCCTACTGATTCAGAATCTTTGGGAACTCAGAAACATGAATTTCTAACAATACCCCAGCTGGGTCAGACACCCACCACAGTTTGAAAAGCACTGGGGTATACAGCAGGGTATCCAGGACCAGCCGCATACCTTGTGGATCTCAGTGCAAAACGCAAAGGCAGAGTCCTTTGCTCAAGGACTATTAAGAATTTCAAGATGGTGAGAGCCAGGCATTTCACAAGTGCAGG
The DNA here is from genome assembly GCF_951394435.1 of Stenella coeruleoalba. Taxonomy (NCBI): domain Eukaryota; kingdom Metazoa; phylum Chordata; class Mammalia; order Artiodactyla; family Delphinidae; genus Stenella; species Stenella coeruleoalba. The sequence continues at coordinate 105,892,688 of NC_137154.1, read as the reverse complement.
GTCCTGTGCGAATAAACACACACCCTGAAGGGATGTCCCACACTTCTGTGCTTGTAACTCTCTTCGGGATCTTACTTAAATATGCGTTCTGATTTGGAAGGTCTGGGGTGGGGCCCAAGAGTCTCTTACGAGAGTCTGCATCGTAAGCTCCCAGGAGATGACAATGCCGATGGCCCCCAGACCATCACTTAAGCAGCATAAAGCTAGAGGGAACTGTATGCGCGTGAGGGTTTGAGAAGCACTGAGCTAGCCCTTCACTATGTGAAAGTGTGACCAGAAAACCAGCAGGTCGTCATCGCTGGGGAGCTTGTTTGAAACACAGACTCGGGCCCCACCTCAGATATAATGAACGAATCTGCATTTTCATAAGCTCTCCAGTAACCAGGATGCACATGTGGTCTGGACTGGTCTAGAGTGAACTCCAAGACTTGCTGTCGGCTGTGATAACAATATCCTGAACATACCATGAGACTGAGCAAGAGGTAGGGAAGAGCAGCTGATGCAGGAAGCTGGGCCTCCCTGATGCTGTACTTGCCTTGCACACCTGATGCTCGTCCTCTCAGGCTACCTCACTAAAATGTGGATGTGAGCCACCATGGTGTGAACCCCCTTAAGAACAACACACTCCACAGCTCGCTTTGCTAGCAATGTACCTGGGATGTCATTCATATTCATGACTTTAAGGGCAGTCACTGCTCCGAATTTTCCTTGGATCCAAGGGGAGGAATTGGTGAAATTCATATTCACAACTGATGTTTCATATTACTGTATGCTAGGTATCCTGTGAGTCTATGGTATGTGCTATTTTATCATCTTAAAAAAAACTTGGTTGCATTCACCTACTACGGCCAATTTACAGATGAGGTTAACTGAGTCTAAGAAATATTATCCAAATGAACTAAGATCACCCTGCAGAACCAAGATTCAAACCCAGTTTTTGTTTGTTTGCTTATTTTCCCCCCAAGTCAGTGATCTTAAATGTCCTTATCCAGGGCTTCCCAAGAGTCCCTACAACATTTAAATTCAACTATCTGTAAGTCCTGACAAAGTACAGATTGCTGGGCCACTACCTGGTCCGGGGACCCCAGTTTGAGAACCATTAATTTAGACATTTCACTGGTTTCTGGTGACACGAGAGCCGCAGCGCAAGTGGGCACTAGGAAGTGACTCTCATTTGAAACACTTTTCCACTACTTTACGGGAGAGAACTTTCTTGCAACCAATGTGCCCTGGGAAGCCGGAAGCAGAGTCCCATTTATTTTGTCCTCCGGCAGCTGAAATTTGACCAAACACCAGGTGAGTGGCAGTGGGGCAGGAAATGCTGATCAACAACCTCTAAACTGCTTGAATAATTGTTTCTGATGCCCACAATGGGGGCATTTCACAGCCTCTCGGTGAACACGAGAGGACCGTCCTGGGCTTCCTTGTGAGTGTCTAATGATTGGAAATTGAATGCAACGGAAGTGGTCTCACCACACTGCACCGCACTCACAGGGCCAAAGATGTTCATTTGCAGAAGCACTCGTGCTCCGACACGGCCAGTTTCAGCACAGTTATGCGGCCCCTGTGATATACTACACTGAAAAGCTGGCATAGCTTCCGCCCTGGTTTGGGGCACATCGAAGGTCATGATTAGAGGTCCAAACTGTCATTGCTGGGTATCAGTCTTGCTGTGTCTCCATGGAATTAATGTGGCTTCTGAGAGATGAATCACAAAGGTAACTTGGTGGCCAACTCCTGCCGCCTCCTCATACCTGCCCTCATCTATCCGTCTCATTTACAGAACGATACACAGGAGACAATTCTCCAAGTATTAAAAAAAAAAGTGGACGTGAGCATAACTGCACTCTCAGGCAGAGTTGATGCTTTGGTTAGTGGGGAGTTGGTGGGGAGACCAGGTGGGAAATTCAGTCAACAGGTTCCCTTTTTCCAGAGACAGCCCTTAGTTCACTTCTACAGAATTACTCCTAAAACACATGTATTTCATGCCATTTCAGCTCCCTCAGGAAGGGGATCAACTATAAGATTAACTGGAAGTGAGCAAGGTTTCAAACTCAACCCTCCCTAACTAATCCAGATAAGTGTAACAAGACATGGCCACTTGCCACTGAGGAAAGAGTCAAAAGGTCAGCCTAAGGCAGGCCAGGAAGAGAAGCGGAGAGTCAGAAAGGATTGGAGATGCCCTGGCCCAACCCTGAAGCTCTCCACCCCTTCCCCCCCAGTCTTGAGATGCACTAGGCACCCACCCTGAGCATCCTCTCCTCCGTCCGTCCCACCACATATGCAAAGAGCAGAGGAGAAACCTCTGCACACACAGGGCTTCTGGACTGAGCCCTGGAACTCCCCAAACTCCAAACACGTCTCCTCTCAGAGCCTCAATGCCTGACCTCACTTGCATCCACACTCGAGCCAGGGGCCATCAACCTTCCCTATATCTGTAAGCGATCCTCCCCTCCCACAGGGCTGGCGGCTCTCCCTCCTGTGTGCGGTCCCCACGGACAGCCCACAGCCTGGCCTATGCAACATCCTGACAGAATCCAGACAGAGAGAGAGTGCCTGGGAGGGACGGGCTTGTTTACCATTCCACTGCCGAGCGAGTGTCCCTCTCAGTCTGTCTGTCTGCACCCTGCTCCCTTCCTGGGAGAAGCTGCTTCTTACAGAGAACAGGCCTGCTTGAACACAGGCCGTCAAGGACATCCAGGCTGCACAGATCATCAGTGCATTCTCCATGATGATGAGAAGCCTCAGGTGTGGCTGACCAGAATGGGACCATCCCCGTGCAGCCACGCCAGAACAGGCACCTGAGCACAGTGCACGGTGTAGAGAACTGACACACCTGAAATGTTCTGCAGCTGCGCCGATTGTGCGGAAGCTCTAAAAATGCAGCCCTCTGTGCCCTTCATCTCCTGCTGATGAACAGTGGCTTCATTACAGTTGCTGCACTTGTACATAGAGGAGTAGCAAAAAAAAATGATTAAGCAAGGCCAAGATGAGTGCGGCAAAGATAAAACATGGAAGTGTGGATTCGGGGCCTCGAGCTACTTTTGGATTTTAGAGGAAAGGAGAAAAAGAGACAGAGACAGACAGAGAAAGAGGAACCTGGAAATTGGAAGAAAAATAAAGCAGAAGTAACTGCTTGGCACCTTCTCAAGACAGACAAAGAGGGTGCTGAAATAAAGAGTAGGATTCTTGAAGAAAGAGGGAACAATTCCGGCTTGGCCTTTCTTAAACGCACCTGCCTGAAGATCTGAGGACTCTAATGGACCAGAACAGTGAGTACTCCAACCATCCCTTCTCTCAAACGGCCCTTTAACTGCCTTTGAAAAGCAACACATCTCCAGCAACATTTGAGCCTACAGAGAAGTAAGTGTTTCTGCCCTTTGTTGCTCCTGATCACAATCTCCTCTTATCGCTCAGAAATGGTCCCGCGGTCCAGCTGCCCACTAAGTTTTGTTTCTCTGAGGGTTTGGCTTGTGCCCGGCCCCTCCCCTCAAGCTTCACAGCAAAGCATCACAGGTGGTTGGTTCGGAAGTACTGACACCCAGCTCCACGGAGTTGGCCTGTGCATCTTCCAGGTCTGCTTCTGTGGGAAACCAACAAACAGACAAACCAGGATGCTTCATCACCGGCCTGCGGAAAACTCAGCAAAAGCACCTGTCCCCTGAGCTCTTTGCTGGAGGAGCAGGCTGACCTGGTGGGGTTGCTAACTTTGACCCTGTTGGAATCTAAGCTCGTGTCACTATGTATGAAATTGGCTTGGGTTACCTAGAGACACAAACACTGAACTCACACGATCCACACCGGCCTCACGTCTCTCAACCACTACTGTTTTTGCTTCACATGGAAAACGGGGTGTGTGCTATGGAATCTCTCTTAGTCATGAAAATAAGGCCAAGGCTGACCACGCCTCGGTAGAAGCAGAAGGAGAGCTTATGATACACGGGAAAGGACCAGAGGAAACCTCGGCTGTGTCCACGGTGCCCCGTGAGTCCACACTGCCGGTGGAGGGCAGGGAGGAGGAAAGAGCCAGGCCCTGAAGTCGCGCGGCTGGAACCCAAGTGCCGGCTCTGTTCTGCTGCCTTTCAACAAGTCACCCGACCTCACTGAGTTTCACTTTACTCGCCTGGACCGGAAATAAATTTTCCTCCTGCATGGGGTTAATGGGAAGATTAAACGGAAGTATGCATGTAAACGCATTGCCTGGTATGGAGTAGAAACTCAACAAATAATGGATCACACAATCTATCACACACATGGCCTTCTCCGATCTACATGTTCATTACATTGCTCAGTAGATGGTAACTCCCAGAAAGGCAAGGGCCATACCTATGTTTCTCATGTGCCTTTATATGTCATATTGAGCACAAAATAAGCACTCAATAAATATCTGTTGACTGATTATTTTTTTTAAATTAAAATTTCCCACGTTTCACAAACTCCTGAGAAATGAAAGGGCAGGAGCCCATGCCCAGTAAAGGCCCAGGCCATGAGTCAGCACCAACCTGCACTTAGAAACGCGCCCCCTGCACACACACCCCTGCACACATGCTTGCTCTTGGTGGGAATCTGTCACCTTTCACCACTCTAATGTCCTGGGGATGAATCAAGAAGGCCTGGCTGTGTGGACCTCTGAGGAGGGCTCTCGATAAACCCACCCACCCCTCTGCCCGTCCTGTAAGAGTCAAATGACGCGGCACCATCACAAGGCAGACTTGCCAAGTCAGGCGGGCCATGACTCCTCTGAGACAAATGGTGCGCCGCTGAGATCTGTACTGGTGACAAAGCCCAATACTGATTCCAGCGCTGGAGGAGGCTTGGGGCTGTTCAACAGGTCATTTCACATCTGTAAGCTACAGCGCCCAAAGGCCATTTTTTCATTTCATAGCAGGGTGTTACATCCATGTGGTGAGAAAGGAAGAGCTCTGGACCGACTGACGATCCTGGTGAAGGCATCTGGATCCTGTCACAGACCAAAGCAGTGGCGCCTTTTTCTCCCTTGGTGACCAGAGCCAGGCAGCCCAGGGGGGCGGTTTCTTTCCATTCCCTGCCTTAACGTACCCAAATAGTCCAAACACAGATGAGCATCTCCTGAGTCCCTGCGTGGGGACCAACGTTTCCCAGGGGAGAGAGCCCAGAAGGGCCGAGAGGTGAGTGGAAATTCACTTTGGACTTCATCTGCCCTTTGACCCTGGGCTCCAGCGCACAATCTCCTGCAAAGCCCCATCTCACCTCCCACCCCACACGCTCCAGATGGGACAGGAACTGGATATACTGGACGGCTTCTCACTGTTTCCAGAGCACACCGTTCACTATCAGAATTCAGGGACCCCCTGTACTGGGAACACCCTTCCCTATTGTTTATTAGATAAATTCCTATTTCCCTATCAGAGCAACATTAGGTGTTATTTTGTATGCCAACCATATTTCCTCTGCAAATTTTAATCCCCCATGAATGTTGGCTAGACATACTTTATCCTGGTGTGTGTTGACGGCAGTCTGTCCATCCCCCATCTACCTGTAATATGGTGGGGGGAGGAGGCATATACCATGTGTTTCTCTGTTGCAAGGATTCTTGGTTACTTACAAGGCAATCTGGGCCTTGTGAGAGTTAAGGTGGCCTTGGAGGTAGGAAGGAGCTTGCTACATACAACAGAGCAGGGCACAGCATTTCAGGCGGAGGGAAGGGCACAACAAAAGCACAGTGGAACTGTGAAAGGATACCAGCATATTTGCAGAAGGATAGAAATTTGGTGGGTGCAGAGTGTAAGGCTTTGGTAGAAGAGAAAAGTTAGGCGAGTTGAGGCCAGTGAAGGAGTGTCCTACTCTTTCTGTGCCCCCTCCGTCCACTGCAGACTGACCAGCGTGGGCCACATCAGCTGGCTCCCCGACCTCCGGCCTCCCACTGAGGTCAGCTGATGGGAAGGAGAGGGGATGCCACAGGCCGTCCACGGCCCTGTCAGAGGTCACAGCTCCTGGCCGGGGTCCTCTGGCCCTGGTGGGAGCCGAGATCTCCTCTTTTCTTCACTTGAGTCCTGGAGGCATTAGCCACTCCCTCCTGTTCCAGCCCTGGGGTCAGGACTAACCCTTGTGGTCTTTCCTGCACTTTGGCTGCACCTTCACATGATTGAACTCTCCTCCCATTGCCCAGTTGAGCGTGCCCTCTTCTCCCTGCAGGAACTATTGCGGCACCCGTGTGACAGACTGTCCCCTTTATCCTGAGGACAAGAAGGACCAGAGAACCGAAATGAAGAGCTCTGCAATGGCCACCTGAAAGAATCGCCAAATCACAGAGGACCGCGAAGGCATGAGCCTGAGCCCCTCCCCCTTCTACAGTGGGTGGCCCTCCGTGGGAGGGAGGAGTTGGGGAGAAGAAGCCCGGATCCCGGCAGGTGAATCTCTGCTTCTTCTTGTCTGTGTCTCCGATCGATCCTGTCATCCGGTCCTTACAGCTAGACCACGTAAAGCCCACACCTGAGATGGGGTTTCATCCTGGAGGTGGTGGACCAGCTGGCAGGACAGCAGCAGGGGGAAGCTGATCAACCCAGACACTGTTTATAGTTACACTTTGAAAACTAAGACTCACTCAGGTAAACTGGGGTTGACGGTGCATACCAGGATGCCCTGTCATGCTGGAAAAGGGGTCTGGGAAGTATCTGGCTCCTCTCGAGCCCAGGGCTGGGGAAGACGTGCCAGCCTGGCAGGCCCTGCGCCTGAGAGGCAGCTCAGACGAAGCATCTGTGTCCCTCCCGGTCCCATCGCTGGGGCTAGCTCCAGATCCAGCTCCCTGTCTGGACACACTTGAGTCAAACCTGGATCCTGCCCCCAAGGCCCCTCCTTTCATCAAAAAGAGCCCCCTAGAGTGAGGACTTGAAACACCAGTGTGGGGAGGACCTCAGGGCTTAGGAGGCAAAACCACACCCTGGAGTAGGGAGGGGCGGGTCCAAGGGGACGTCCCCTCCTGTGCGGGGCACGGCTGCAGTCAGCCAGCCCAGCCCCTCAGGGCCCTCGTGTCGTGTCTGTGCTGCTGCCAGGTTTCTGTGCCAAGAGCCCACACCTGCCGCTCTCCCTGGAGCCTGTCTCCAGGCTGTGGTGCCTGGGAATGTGTGCGTTCCCAGGGTGGCGGCCGCGGGCTGGCCGCGGGAGCAGGTGGCCGAGTCTCGCTGCAGGTCCCGTGGGAGCCACCCTCAGGACACCTGCCTGAAAGTGAGCCTCCACGTGGCTTCCGGCTGTCCCCCGCTTCCGCGGTCTCTCTCCGGGGGGCACTCCCTTAAGGAGTCACTTCCACACAAATTCGCATCTCAGGGCCTGCTTCTGGGAGGCTGCAGAGAAGAGCTGGGTACCGGTGGAGTGGGGAGGGAGGGGGGGCCGAGAAGAGCCGGCCGCCAGAGGACATGGGGAGCAGGGACCTCCCAGGGGCGCTGACGCCACAGCACAGTGGCCAGGGCAATCCAGCCAGGCCAGAGCGCCAAAAGGGACCCCTGCTGGAGGTGTCAGGAGGGTGGAGGTGGAGGAAGGCACGCAGACTGGAAGTCAGGGGAGTGAGCCCTGAGCTCGCCTTGAACTGAACATACATGTGCACGAGCAGAGGGAAGGAAAGGGAGTCCAGAGACGCGGCCGTGGCCACAGGGCCCGTGTTCAGGGTCTGGTCTGACAGACGCAGAGGAAGCCACGGTCACTGTGGAGGCCCCGGAGGGGCTGCTCTCATCCGCGGCCGGTTAGGAAGGTTGGGGCAGCCAGACCGTAACACGCAAACCACACTTGAGGATTCTCAGGATTTCACGCAGGAGAGAGAAGATCGGGGGACAGAGACAAGGTGAATGCCGAGGTTTCCCTTCCCAGGAAGGGGTTCCTCCCACAGCGTGCTGGGGCTCATTGCTAGTGTCAGACATCGGACCCAACGCTGTCCTACGGAGACAGGACCTACTGAACCTGGGCCAACAGGAGGGCTGTTCAGGGCGTCGGTGGTCACAGGATCCCTCCTCCTTCCTCAGGCCTGGTCAGCAGCCTTTCCTCTCACAAGGCTCCTATCCCAGGCCCGTCCTTCTCTTTCCCATCACGTGAACTTCACTTCTAGTTGTGAGAAGTGAAGACGTAGATAATTTGAGGTGTAGAAAAATAGGTTTTTTGAATTATTCACTTGTTTGACAAACGTGCATTGAGGATCTATTATGCACCATGCAGGGTGTTAAGCACTTAAGGGGTGTGATACAGGGTGAATAAGACAGACACAGACATTCTGCTTCCGCGGAAGTAGAGCTAAGACAGATCACTGTCGAGCATGAGGACTTTTATGAGCGGATACAATGGGGTTTTGTACAGAAAATAAACAGGTGTTGAGGAACCCACCGTGGTCTAAGCGACCAGGGAAGGTATTTTGCTGAGAACTTTGCAGATGGTGTACATTTGCTGCTTGGAGGGACCTGCAAAGTCACCTATAGATATAGACCCTAGAGACACAGACGTACAGCTGCTTCCTTCTTAAGACTATGGCTATGCAGCTGTTTAGTTCAGAAAAGAGTGGGGATGGGAACTTGCATCTCCTGAGTCCCTAACCTGTGTTTTCTGGGGTTGGTGGATTTGAAGAAAGGTTCTCCACTGAGCATTCTGAAAGCTTGACAATGCATTGGGTATCACTCAGATCTTAACATCATCTCTCCCATCTGGAAGCTGCCATGCACTGGTATATTCCACCTACTAGGACCTCAGCTTGCACGTTCATACTGAAGAGAAGCAGTGGCCATGCCCCGAGCTGCTGGCCTGACTTCCACGGAGTCAAGCTAGCTAGGTCCTCGTCTTATTATCTAATCTGCTGTGACAAGCCTGGGTCCCCAGTCCTCCTGTGACTCAGTTTTCCTATGTGTCAAATGGGGAAAAAACTAGTCTGTCCACTCAATCCCTATGGCTGTCAGAGGAAAGTAACACACAAGGGAAAAGTATAAAGGACTCTGGAAGAACAGGGAGGTGTTAATGTTTACTATCTTCTGTGTGAAAATACAGATGTCCCCTCTCTTCAATATTATTTTCCAAGTAACTGAATACGTGCCTGCATCACCCCGCTCAACATTATACATTTACTCACTGTGCTTCTACGCCGGTGAGGATGCTGTGCTCACTTTTTAGAACAAAACATCTTCCTTACTGTCTATATTTTCGGGGCTTATCCTACAAAGAAGACCACAGCCACTGAAATGAAAGAAAGCAGGGTACCTGCACGGGCAATTCAGTGACAAACGCTGGATGGACACGGAAAAGACGGATGCAGTCTTAACGCTGAAAGCACAGTGCCCGGCCCTGAACCAGAAGCAGAGAGCTCTTGAGAGGGGGGCGCTCTCCGTCCCTCTGGCCACCTCCCCAAGCAGCAACCGGAGCAGGCACAGCCCTGATGGGCGAGGGGGGCTGGGGGAGGAGGCGGCGGGGTGCAGATGCAAAGACGCAGCCACAGTCAGCCCTCTCTTGGCTGGAGCCACATCAGCTGAGCCTAGCGAAGCAATGTCCTTCAACCAACCCTGGGCAAGCAGTTATGCAAGTCCTTTACAGAACCCCCTGGTGCCTTTGCGATACTCTCTAGTAGCTGGTCTCTGTAAGAAGGGATTCTCACTGTGCTGGAGGAGAGCTCCTTCTTCCCCCGCATAAATTACTCCCTGATCTTCACCCTTCAACAAGCAGCTCAAATCACCCATAATCTCACTCAAGTGGACCCCCTTCTGAATCTAGGCAATGGGGTGGGTGGGGAGATTCCGACCTTACCTCACCTGGACGGCGGCCATGCCGGCCTCTCTTAACCTCCAGCCACCACCCTCTCCTTCTGCTGGAAGGACCTTTCTAGCAAATCCATTTGAGACTCATTTGTTCCAAAGCCTTCACTGGTGTCCACAGCCCTCCATAGGAAGGGCCAACAGTTCAGAACAGCTCACCAAGATGCCCCATCCTCATCAGACCCATCGCCTTGCACAGAAGCTGTATCACAGGGTGTGCCTGCGGGTTTCTTGCAGTTTCCGCAATGTGGATGCTCTCCCGGGACTCCAAACCATGTCCCACGCTGCCCCATCTGTCTCCCCACCTCCTCACCACACACACCTTTCCTTCCAAGGCTCCCTTCCATCTGCCAGGTCTACGCCGACACCCCCAGCCCATAGCACCTCTGTCCCATCACTCTCCAGGCCACACGGCCACTGTGAAGGCAAAGCCTGTGCATTTCCTTTATTTTTTTTTAACCCTCAGCCCTGTCATGCCCAGCACGGTACCTAGTCCATGCTCGCATTCAGTCAGTGAATGTCCGCTGCCCGAAGGGAAGGCACACTGCCAGTACACTCTGAGACCAAGCCCAACAGGGAATCTCTCCAACTGTTCTCCATGGTGACTCAGACCATGCTGCCAGGGGCATGCCACATGTGGCACACGGCGAGCCGCACCACCGGAGGTCACCACGTCACAGCTCAGGCTCCACGATAGCTTGCGAAGTGAGAAGGGAGGAGGCAGCAGACATCTCATAAGAGCTTTGGGGTGTTTTTGTTAATTAACCAGAAAAATAATAGCTCAAACTTTCCGATTCACAATAGCATGCAAAATCCTTTCACGAATAATTATATCTCATGGAATCATCAAAACAAAGCCAGAGGCAGAGACATATCTCTAACCTCAGAGCCAGGACCCTAAAACGTGTGATTTCTGGCAAGTCACTTCACCTCTCTGACCCTCAGTTTCCTCGTCTGTGCAAGACAGGCAGCCTCTGTGGGAACCCCAGCATGGCGGGACTCCCCAGGTCCGCTGCCTGAGCCCCCATAACTATTTCCCGTCCTCTGGCAGGCAGGGCTGTCTGACACTCTTAGCTGTCCCTCTCCTTGCCAAGGTGAACAGAGAGGAAGGGTTAGCAGGTTAGAACAGAAAGTGGAGCAAAACTGGGAAGGCAAAAATGCCAATTACTGAAATGCAATAAATGCAAACATGCCTTCACTTCTTATGCAAATTCTTGAGAGAAAGAGGGGTATAAGTGCAAAGAAGCACATTTAGTTTCACCTCTAAGAAGGATCAAATAATATGAATTAGAATTTAAATGCATTGAGTAGAATCAGCAACATGATGGCTCCTTTGACGGTAATTATCAAGAGAATCACAGAAAGTCGGAGGATGAAAGTGGAGGATCTCCTTCCTTCCACTTGGAGACTGGACTCTTCCAGGCTCCCTGACCTTGTGGCTTTCTCTGCCCTATGCGGTATGTCCTAGCATCTCCTCAACAAAGCTGACCCGTTCTCACCTCTGAGCCTTTGTTTCTTTCCCCACGAATCAACAGAGTCCAGAGGCAGTGGCCCCGCCTTCCAGAGTAAGCCCCTTTTCTTTGTCATCCCTGGGTTCCTTTCTCCTTCTGAGAATGTTTGGTACTAAAACGCATCTCCACTCCTAAGAGTCCTAACAGGCTCTGAAATTGGGTTCTTCTAATTAAGACCAGGATGCCCTTTGGTAGTTTTAGCTTCATCAAAACCAGTTTAAAATGTTCAGTGATCAGCAGAACACCCAGAGAGAAGGGGGGTGGCAATACAGGTATGTGCAGGAGCTAAGATTATTCTCAGTGCAAAGCCTGAGAGTCATCCAAAGCTGGCCTTGCTTCTAGGTAGGCATAGGAAACCCATCTAAGGTCTGCATTTAGGAGTTCCACCTGAAAATATATTCCTACTGTCTTCAAAATGAGAATAGAAACCCACGTGGTCTAAGTGATTGGGTCAAGTTTCACAGAGTTCTGATATACAGGCTCACTTAGAAACCACAAAGCCGAACTCAGACTCCCGGGGTCTGTTTGCGGCCCCTGTGTTATCTTCCTGGGGGTAAAGTCAGACGCCTTGGATCAATACTCGTGCAAGAGGCTGGAAAAGTGCGTTCTATGTTGGCTCTAAAACTGTCACTAGAGACCCAGCAGTAACAATGCTTCTCACACAATCATGTGCATTGAACAATGTTGCCCTTTTGAGAAATGCACAGTTTTGGACACCAAGTCCCTCTATGATGACCTCTGAACTTCTCTTTTAGAATACATGGCCAAACATGAGACATGGAAGCAACCTAAATGTCCATCAACAGAGGAGTGGATAAAGAAGATGTGGTACATATATACAATGGACTATTACTCAGCCATAAAAAGAAACGAGATTGGGTCATTTGTAGAGACATGGATGGACCTAGAGACTGTCACACAGAGTGAAGTAAGTCAGAAAGAGAAAAGCAAATATCATTTATTAACGCATATATGTGGAATCTAGAAAACTGGTACAGATGAACCGGTTTTCAAGGCAGAAATAAAGACACAGATGTAGAGAACAAACGTATGGACACCAAGGGGGGAAAGCGGGGTGCTGGTGGTGGGATGAACTGGGAGATTGGGACTGATGTGTATAAAATAGATAACTATTGAGAACCTGCTGTATAGCACAGGGAACTCCATTGCGCTGTACAGTAGAACACAACACTGTAAAATAACTATACCCCAGTTAAAAAAAAAATACATGGCTAAACAGATGCTACCTCACTGCCCTCCCCCCGCCCCCATGCTGCTTTGGCAAACTGTACTTTCCCAGGAGCGTTTTGTAAAGAAAAGGCTTCTGTGCCGTCAACACCAACCACCCCAAGGAAACCTTCCCAGCACTGTCCTTGGTGATCTCCAGCCTCACCAGCTGTCTCTATCTATGTGATCTCCTGGCAAGTCAGTTTGGTTGGGTGAACTCCTACACCCACAACTATAACCCACTGGAAGATTTTTTTGTGGTTCCTGTTCCTGTATGAAGGAGCTCTAAACCTACACAGTGTGGAGCCAGTCAGTCCACACTGGCTGGGGAAGGTCCCTGGAGGGGCAGCTCCTGCCCTTTTGCTCTCTGCAGCCCCTGGGTGGTTTCTAAATTCTACTTCTGAGAGAGTGAGCTGGACTTGCAGGAGCTGAGATGTAACATTTTGTATGCATATGCAAGAGACATTTATTATCTGTAGGACATTGTTTAGAAATTGCTCTACTATTTGATTTGTGATAAGTGATCAGTAAACATGTTTATCGAAGTAAATAAAACCTGTAGAGTGACTTCAATTGGATTCACATACATTAGTGTCTGGGAAACCTGAAAAGCCATCCTAGGAGGACCTGGTGTATCACGTACCACGTATATCTCCTCTCCACCTCCCTCTCGCCCACCCCTCTGCACTCAGACCTCACCTACAACACTGTCCAGCCTTCTTCCAAGTGCAAACTGCTGGTCACAAGCAGGGGAAAGCGAGGGACTTACGGGTGAGCTTGCCCAAACACAAGAACACCATTTGTCCACAAAAGCTTGAAAAGAGTGTCAAGCTTTCGGAAGGTCAATTCCTAAGGGAGAATCCTGTTGGGTTCATCACTTCCTGGAAGAAGGGTGGTGCTTGGGCCAGAGCTAGGCTCTGGAACTGCAGAACATAAACGTGAACATCACTAAGCCCGCCAGGATGACATCCTTTCTCCTATTAATAACATCTTCCTCTATTCTGCTCACCCCAGAAAATGAAGTGAATGAGGCTTGGCTGCAAGTGTAGGGGAGAATAAAACCCAGGATGGCAATAAATCGGAGTGCAGAGTGGCAGGCGCTGTAATCCGCCAGAATGACGCTCCGGCTCAAGGAAAAGAACCTCTTTGGGGAACCAGTGAAGGGAATCGATGCCCATAAAAGCATCCAAGGCCTCAGCAGCAGCAGGAAAAAGAGATACTGTTGACTGGGACATGCAGCAGATTGCAGGTTGTAAAACAAAATAGAAAGTCATTAAGCGGTGGGCAAAGGGCAGGATTGCACGATGCGGATGACATGGGAGACCACGTTATAGGGCACAGGACTCGCCATCAGTCAGAAGGTCAGAACGGCCAAGACTCCGTCTGCACAGCCCCGGATCCCGTACCAAGGCCATTCTCCATGCACAAATGCGGATAGAGGAGAGACGGTTAGTATTTATCGCCTCTTACGTAATAGGTCTATTTGGAAACACATTCTGACTGGCTTATCAGGGTATTAATACATCACAGGCATATTGAGCTGTATTCACTTAGGGTTTGGGTTGCTTGAACCAAAGACTTTCCTGGGAAATACGCCAAGGTATGTTTTCTGGAACTAGTCCCCTTTTCTGCCTCATTTCCACTTCTTAATCCAGCAGAGGGCAGAGTCAACCCATAAGACTCAGGCTCCGGGACCCTGTGGGGCAGTTCGATGCAGAAGATGTCCTGGGAGAAGGGGTGAGAAAAGCAAAGACAAGAATCAACTCTTCATCCTGTAAGGTGGATGTGGGGATGGCTGCTTCCTAGAACTCTCAGGACAAAAGACTGGGGGTAGGTAGGGCCAAAGAGGAGCCAGGTAAAGCGCCCTGAACGTGCCCTGTCTCAGTTTCCCAGCCTGTCTGGGGAGCAGACTCGTGAATCATTTCCATCACAACCCGTAAGTTAAATCACGCTTCACAGCGTGCAGGGAGCACCTCTGATGACAAAGGAGGGGGAGCTGGGAAAGAGACAGGATGGGAGGTTGAGACCAGAGAAAAGCAGAAAAAAAGGCAGGTTCCAAGGACTTCCATCAGCTGCCCTTCGCCTGCCTCTCTCTCTCCTCCCCGTCTGCACAGCTCTTTCTCCCCCTGCATTCCAATGCTCGCCCTCTGTCTCCTTTCCTTTCTCTGGCTGCCTTGGCTACCCTCTCCAGCAACTCTGTCTTGGGAAAAATAAAAGTAAAACCCAAAACAACTCCTGGGGGAAAACGACGGCAGCTGCTTCCTCCCCCTCTGCTGCGCCGCCACCGCGGTCTCTGGGAAGGCAGGCACACAGCCAGCGCTGGGGAGAGCTTTGATTTCCAATCCGATCGCTGCATTTTGTCAGCCTCTGCACACACACCGCAAACAGCTCGGCCCCATCTATCACAGAGGAGAAGGGGTGATGGAAGGAATAAAAGAAGGATTCACCTCTGTCTCCCGGAACGAATGGCTGGTGCAGGTGTCTCTGTCCCTGCACCTCGCCACCTCCCCATTGAGAAGTCACCGGCCACAGCTGGGCTGCAGCTCTACTGTCCGCAGTGCTCTAGCACCTACAGATTCCATCCACCAGACGCTTCTTCTGGGAAGAACGGATGGATTCAGGATGCTCTTGATCTTGGCTGTGTCTGTATTTCTGTTTCCATCCACATACATCCACTCATGTACACAGATGGCCAACCCCCCACTGAAATGGGTCTCCCACCACCCGCTTCATTGCAAGAGTGCCTGTGAGGACTCTCGGTGCTTACCACATGTGGTGTTGCACCTTTCCTGGGCTGTGTTCCTCCCTCCGAAGCCTAGACCACCTCTCTCTCTCCCTCCCTCCCTCCCTCCCTCTCTTCCCCCGCTCTGACACACACACACACACACACACACACACACACACACACACACACACACACACACACAGGCTACAGTCTCTTCTCCCTTCCTGCACCCTGTGGGTGACTGTGATATGTGACTTAGTCTCACTCTCTCTGGTATCACTGGAAATATCCTTTATTTATTTATCATCACTAAGTTGCCAAAAAATAATTTGCAACCCTACTGCGGACCAGTCAATGTGCTAGGGGCTGGGTACACAAAGGGGAATAGGACAGGGTGCCTGCCTGCTGTGTGGCCAAAGGCAGGGCGTGTTTGGGGCGGTGTTAATGCTTCCGAGCTTGGAGCTTGAAATGCACGTCAGACACACTTGTGGAATTCAAAAAACAAACAAACAAAAAACACTGCATTTTATAAATAGACCCCCAACCACAAATTCCAAATAAGTTCCACAGATTTTTTATTTTTTTTTTTGATAAATAAAGCTGTGAACCATTACTGGGAGTGGCTGGAGAGCAGGATTTGGGTAGTAATCAGATGTGTGAAAAGCCTGGACAGGTGAGCAAAGGCACCTTCAAAAAGGGTCTTCCATGTCACTGACCCTGAGGAATCTGAAATTTAACTTATGGTTCAAAGGGTTTCAAACAGGAAGGGAATGTGCTCAGATCTGTGGCCTGAGAGCGCCTCGCTGCCACAGGAGAGCAGACTGGGGGGAAGCACAGAGCATCTGCTTCCAGTGGTTCATCCCACCAGGTCTGCCAGCCTGAGGTAGGGCAGGGCCCGGGCTGGAGGGGAGGGACGGACACGAGGGATGTTCCCCCAGAATGGGGAGTGCGGGAGGGGCGGGGAAGGGAGGAAGGTACAGTAGCAAGAGCGGCACACAAGTCCTGGGCACCAGTGGGCACTGGGCACCAGGACTCTGCACTCCCTCCACCCGCCCAGCCGCCCTGCTAGGCCATGGTCGGCGACGTCTCTGCTTCATGTATGTCTGGTGGCCTCCCTCCAGGAGACCCCTACTCTGTAGCCAGGTCCCACTGGCCTCTGGCTGGAGTGGCAGGGTGACAGCAGGGCCCTCAAACAAGGGATGGGCCGTGGCTGCAGGGGCCTCCGTCTGGGACATTAATGTCATGTGCCGCTCTCTGAGGATGCCCATGGGCTGGCCCTGCCTCCTCACCCAGCCTATCGAAGCCCTCGGGACGGGGGCCTCTCAGCTGAGCCTCAGAGGCAGCTCCCGCCAGCTGGTCCCCTGGCAGGTGGGCAGACACCTGTTGACAGGCGAACGGGACATGCACACAGTGCTCTCTATGGAAGGACGAGTCCTACTGCCCCTCCAGGAGGAAGGGCTGCGGGTCGCCTCCAGAGCACTGTCCTCGGCTCTTCTGCACTCAGACAGCTCGCACCAGCTGTCTCCGTGGCTCTGTGCAATGAGACCCAGAGAGAGCTCATCACCGGAGCTCTTACAAGTGGGCGGGTCTCCCGGTGAGTCTTGCAGGGACGTGCCTGGTTTGGGAGAGATGGCAGATTCACCTCCGGGCACACATTCGTGTGGAAGCACACAGGTGTGCCCCCTCCCCGCCACACAGGCAGTCATCTGTCCACCCTTGTCCCCAAACCACTCCGCACCCTCCAGCCCCTTCGCTGTCATCGCGTGGACAGTGCATTTTACATGAAGCTGTAAAACCTGGTGACAGCTTTCCTTGTCAGTGTGGCCCTCGCTCTGATCCCTTGGTGATTTACAGCACTGACCCTCCGGCGTTGAGCAGCCTCATTACAAATGAGAGAAAAGAGACAGGAAGAAGCAAAGGGGGAGTCATGGTGGAGAAACAGGGGCGGGCGGCTGACAGGACGGGACTCAGGTGGGAAAGAGAAAAGCTGTACGGGAAGGCCAGAGAGCGAGACCACAAGGATGTGATGTTTTAATGGGGAGAAAGGAGAAAACAGAGACAGGTTTTTCCCTTCTCTGGGTTCTTCTTTGTTTCCTGTTGGATGAATGAGAGTCTGTGTGTGTGTGTCTCGCGTGTGTGTGTGTGTGTGTGTGTGTGTGTGTGTGTGTGAGACAAGCATCAAGAATCCAGTTCAAGGGCTTCCCTGGTGGCGCACTGGTTGAGAATCTGCCTGCTAATGCAGGGGACACGGGTTCGAGCCCTGGTCTGGGAGGATCCCACATGCCGCGGAGCAACTGGGCCCGTGAGCCACAACTACTGAGCCTGCGCGTCTGGAGCCTGTGCTCCCCAACAGGAGAGGCCGCGACAGTGAGAGGCCCGCGCACCGCGATGAAGAGTGGCCCCCGCTTGCCGTAACTAGAGAAAGCCCTCGCACAGAAACAAAGACCCCGACACAGCCAAAAACATAATTAATTAATTAATTAAAAGAAAAGAATCCAGTTCAGAGCAGCGCTGCGACAAGCCCTACACCTGGAGAAAGTCCGAGAAGGTTGGGAGTAAGCGTCCTTTAGCAACACCAGCTAAGCAGCGCCTGAGGTTGAGTCAGGAGGCATCGGTGCTGGAAGGGGCTGGTCTGCTCTGCATCCCCGGGATCTCCCAGGCAGCCCCGCCGGCCCTGCCCGCTTTGGGGCTGCACTGTTGATACCGCCGGTGTCTGTACTGGCTGCCCAGGGCCGCAGGGGGGTGGGAGGGGCCCCCGAGCCCATTCACAGAGGGGACCCCTGTTTCCTCCCCCCGGGTGGGTGAGGCACATCCTTAGGCTCCCTTAACAAATTCCTCAAGTCTGACAGCAGGTGGCGCTGGAGGAACCCAGGTTTTTTGTTACAAACATTTGTTCCCATGAAAACCCTGTTGATTTGACTTTAACAGCCCCAGGGGAGGCTGATTTTGCTGACTGTAGAGTTGCCTAAATAAAGCCAGTCGGAAGAGAGTCTTACAGAACGGTGCAGTGGGAACCCACACGCGCCTCTCCAGGTCCGAACTCCGGGAGGCGCCCTCCTTGGCCTCCCCTGTTGTGTAGCTCATCCCGCTGTTCCGTTTCAGGCAGGGAGTACCGCTCATGGGAATTCTCAGCCTTGGCAGGGTCCTAAGCTCCCCAGCCCCACATCTCCCCAGAGACGCTGGCACTGGGCCCTCCATCTCCGGCAAGGGCTGAGGCCAGCACACAGCCCCCAGCAACTGGCACGGAGAGCTTCCCCAAACAGGCTCTTCCGTGCCTACGGCACTTTACCTACATTTCAAATGAATAGGCAGGTGTCCCGTTTCAGGTTCGTGCACAGAGGCGGAGGCTGCACTGAATGCCAGCCCATGGTGTCTAGGTTATGAGCTATGTCTGCGGAAGGCAGGTAATTTGTGTTTCTGCTTTGTGCAATTGCCACTAATGGCACAGGCAGAGAACGAAGCCATCTTCCTAAACACACGTCAGAGGAATAGATTTACCAGGTACAAAAGGCGAGGAGCAGAAGAATTGAACTCTAACGCTAACATGTTTGCAGAAAAGTGATGCACTTAAGTTATTATGTATGAAAACTATCGGCAAAATTGTCAGTCTGGGCTCCTTAGAGAGAGAGGATGAACAGAATGAGTGGGTCCGCTGATTGGAAAAGAGGACCACGGAGCTTGTGGGGACATCGATTACACGTGGGAGAGGAAAATAAAGCGAGAACTAAAGCTTCTGAGGTCGAATTTAAGAGAGAAACGGGAGGGGATTTCATAGGTCAAAGGGGGGACAGCAAGAATAGAGCTCGAAACAGGATCCTGTAATGGACCAGCTTTTCACTTGTATTTTCTGTACTTCACAGTCCTTTTACTTAAATAAAAGGAGCCAGGCATTTTCTATGTAGTCCCTCACCACCTGCATCTCGTTGTGCCCCTGGTGACCCTCCCTGTTAGACTGCAGTATCCCTGGCGACTGTGGCTTTATACGTTTGGGTTTATATTTTACTTTTTATACTTGGTCCTTGATGCTGGTTTGTGTTTTAAGAGCAGGGCATTAACACCATGACCCCGATTTAATATTCAAAGCAAATGAGGTCCCAGGAAGAAGGGCGTGTGGGTGTCATCACATAGACCATCTGGTGATTAAGATGAATTACACTTCCTCAGGCTCGTGGAGTGAATGCTACTTCTCTGTCTCTAAAATAAGAATAAAACCATGACTTTTTCTACTTTCTTTCCGTGGACTCTGCAAACTTTGAAGAGAGTTAAACCAGAGAAGTGTATCGAGAGGACCATGTGACAGATTCTGACAGCAGAAAAGGGTGTCAAAATGATTAACACAAGATATCAGATCATCAGGAAACAGACTAGGGCACACACACACACACACACACACACACACACACTCACACACACACCCCCCACAATGTCCATTTCCATCCAGCCTCTCCTAACCTAGCTCAGCTTGTAGAAGCCCAGTCAGATTCTATCAAGGGCTGGCAGTGGGGTTAGAGTACAAATGAAGTATAAAGTAGATGCTGCGTCTGCGGACGACCTAGAAAAGTACGCCAAGCTCTTCTGTTGCGATCGGCTTGCCTCTTGGGGGAGTCTGGGGGACGAGATGGCTATGAGTCCTTGCAGAACCCAAGGAAGATAGGCAAATAATAGTTTCCTCCCATTGCCAGATGAGGAAAGAAAAGGACCGATCAATATAGATGATTTGTCTAATGTAGTGTACAAATTCTCTTTTTAAAAGTAGCCAGAGATTTAATTCCCTACATGCAGTGATTAAAATTTTCAACATTGTAGGCAATCCCCCTTATTCCCACAGCGAAGACCCTGATTTCCTCTGCAACCTTGTGGCCGTGCCTTTAGTAGGAAATAAAAATCACTAGCTAGTGTCTCAGGGGTCTCAGGCCATCGTTTCCAGGGAGACCAAATCTTGGCCAGGTGCTGTCCCCTCCGCTCCCTCGCACTCTCTGCTGTCTTTCACCTTCTCTGAATCCACCAGCCCAGCAATCCCTTGGGAGAAGGGAACCATCCTGGCATCCTTTCAAACATCTTCTTGGTCACATGTACTGAGAGAGAAATACAACATGTGCATCTGAAGAAGCCATTAGCTCTGATCAGTTTGAAAGCCAGAGCTGTTCAACATGTGCAGAAAGAAAACAGCAACATAAACAGAGAGAGAAACAAAGACAGGAATTAGAAACATCATCAGCTGAGCTGTAAAACCAAGCTGTGACGGGCGGAGGCAAGCCGGGATCTGGCTGGGGCCCGATGCCACGCAGCATCAGTGAGTTCACAGAACCTCATTCTTCTCCCTTTCCTGTTAATTTCCCTGCTCCGTAGCTCTGATGGGGGGCTCCTTTACTGAAACATATATTCTTTATACAGCCTGTTATAAATCCTTGTCTCCTCATGAGCTGAGGCACAGTTGGTCTGCCATCGTGGTCCCAAGCCCCTGGATGGGCGAACTCGGTGCAGACCAGCAGCAGTGCTGCCTGAACCTCACTCCAGCTCTGCCTTTCCACTGACAGGTGATTCATTTCATTAACAGCTTTGCCCGTCTTTGGCCTCGGTGCAGAAGGTCCCTAGAGCCCATCAAAGATGGGCTTCCCTTTGGGAAGAGGACTGAGGCCATGGGACCAGAGGACTGTCAGCTCATTTCAAAGGGGGCTGAAAATCCCATTTCAGCCTCGGGCGGCAAAGGCAAAACCATTTAAAGCATTAACCTGTGCTGACTCTTCACCCAGCTGCTTCCCAACTTGATTGAAGGGTAAGAAGGTTAATTCTTCCCAGGCTCATCTCCAGACTTCACAGACCATATCGTGGCTGCTGGGGGTGGGGGACGGGAGGGGGGACTGGTCTGGCTGGACCCAGGCTTTGCAGGAGGCAGTGGTCACGAATTTAGCTGTTGCTGCTCCAGTCTAAGTCTTTGATATCAGAAGGGTCAGTCATGGGGTCAGGCATCACCTCCCCACATTCAGATACCAGGAGGACACAGGGAGCCGTGATCTGACCGCTGCACGATGTGCTCTGGACGATACGACCAACCCTGGCAGCAGAAACCTCAGGATGGAAGGTCTCAGTAGGGACCACACCCAGAATGAGCATCTTCCATCCAGCTTTGAGGGAAGACCACAGAGCGATAGGGCCAGGAGTGTTCAGTGCCACTGGGAATCCAGATGCTGTAAGAAGGTGGAGAGGACCCACTGATGCCTGCGGGGAAGATGGCTTCGGTTTAGGAAGCAGAGAACAGGAGCCGCCCAAGGGTGGAGGAGTACCTCTTCATCCACTGGCAGTTGGAGAACCAGACTGACAGGGAGTGAGGCGGGCCAGGGGGGAGGGGCGCTTCTGCAGCTTCTTCTCTCTGCTCCTTCCCCGCCCCCCGCCAGCCCCTGCACCCCCTGGAGGACATCATCCTTAAAATATATTTCATTTCACAGCTGCATTATGGTACCACAAAATTCTGGGAATCCAATTTAAGAACAGATTACCTCCTCACTTACTTCATTTGAAGCAATTACATGTTAATTTTCATTGAAACCAGCCTAATGCATACCAATCTGATGGCGCAATCTCATTTGAATACTTAAGAGAACATCCACCGGGATGGATATTTAAAGGGCCACTTCATCATTCTTTTTCCTGGTGGGCTCTCCAGTCCCAGCCCCTCCCCGCAGCTCCTCAGGAGGGCAGTTTCTTGGTGAAAGGAGTACAGATCAGCTTGCTCCAAACTGCCAATAGGGGTCCCTAGAAAGGAAGCCCATGTTTGGGCATCTATCTTTTCTCTGCCACTTCTGCCCTGTATGTTTGCAAGGAAAACACCTCCACCTTTGCCTTCCTTGCAAAGTCAGGGTTCGTTCATTCTCTGCCATCTGCACAGGGAGGGGAGTGCAGTGCCAAACCCCAGCCTTTTCTCAGCCTCCGTCTACATCCATCTCAAATCATTGCTTACCACGTAATGTATTCTCAGCCACTCACCTAAGGAGGAAATAGCTTTCTAGACAAACCCTGTGTATTGATTTGAGCCACGGGTAATTAATAATACTCAGGGATGTTGAAATCAGCTGGTCTTTCAGTTTTAGAACAGGGAAGTTGAAAAAAGAGGTCAAAGGACCCAGGACTACTGTGAACATGCTATATGATGTGTGTTATATCATGTTGTAATTCATCTACACTGACAGGGAGGCAGGCAGACATGGGAGCGACAAGATGGTTTTAAATCAAGAGAGTTCTGAGGTCTTGGTTCCAGAGCAGCCCAAGTTCATCTTCCGTGTTGAATGACGTACTTGGGGTATTGAGACAGGCGTGGAACTAGACTGACACCTATACTCTTGGCCAAGCTTTGCCCCAAGGGGGGCAGATGTCTAGAATACGTACATCATGTAGGTGCATACGTGTTAAGCCCCTACTGTGTGTCTGTCTTCAGAGCCAGGAATGGAGCAGTGACTTAGAAAAGGCAAAGCCCCTGTTCTCCCGGAGCTGACATGAACAAACAACTAAAGAAACAAATGCATCGGAGGATAAGTTCAATGGAGAAAAATACATGAGTGAAGGGAGGCTAGGAAACGTGGGTGGTGCTACTATTTTATCATCATTGCGTCACTCAGCCAAGCACAGCCCACTGCCTTTGGGATTTTCTTCCTGGGAGGAATCAAAGGCTCCAGCATTAATTACGCTAATGATAGGAATGCTTTATGCGTCAGGGTATTTCAAGCCCCTGGCCAAGGCACAGCCCTCCACTCTTGAGAGCAATGACTTGTCATTCTTTCTACCAGTAGAAGCTTGGAAAAGCCAGAGGATCGTGGTGATCTGGCCAGTAAGATGCACCAGGAGGTACACACAGACCAGGCAAAGGGGGGCACACTCACTGCGCCCCAACCTAAAGCCTGACAGACATTTCTACTCTGCTCATCTCAACAACAGAAAGAACAAAAACGCTATTTCCTTCCCTTATACAGAGCTTGGCAAATACGCTTTTTGTCTTCATGTAGCAAGACTGAATACCATTTGCATTGCTGGAGGGCTTAACTAGACTGGTAGAATACAGTTGTAATATAAAGAAATGCTCATTTTAACAGAACACTCTTGATTTCTAACGGAAATTTTCTAATGCATAATTTGAAATAAATGTGAGTCACTCAGGAACTTTGAACTTCTGTGGCTGGTCGGGGCTAGGGGACATCCTTCCTCAGTCAACGGATGCCAGGAAAGCGTCTCACCTCTTGAGAAAATATTAGCATAAGCTCTGTAGGGTCCTCCGTGGACACTTCTATTCTCACTCTCCTTTAACCTGGGCTGGTCACAGCACTTTTCTTTCTTTTCTAAACAGGTAGTTTACTCATTCGCAGTCTCCTAATTAACTGGATTACTTTTCACCTTCCAGCCTACAAACAAGGATGGCATCAGGGAAAAGAGCTGAGCTCTGTCCGCTACTCGTAGTGAAGAAAGGTCTGGAGATCAGCCACCCTCAATCACATCCCTGCTTCTGGCTTGATCTTTATGGCAGTCAGTTGCGTTTCTATAGGATGTCATCATTTCCCAGACCTCAGCGTTCATTCATTTACTACCTCCGTGCCAGGCACTGTGCTAGGTCCCTGAGGAATATCAGAGGTCCCTCTAATCATGATGAACCTGTAACGCGGTGGCCACTAGATCTGAGGCTCTGAGTGCAGGGAAGGGGCTCAGCCGTCACTGCGTCTGTCCTCTCATCCATCTCCCCACCTCCTCCTCGGCTCTGATCCAGAGAACGACAGCCCTACACCTCCCAGGCTTCCTCGACCTCAGGCTTCAGCACGGGGCAGGCTCCGTGGGAGAAGGGCAGGAGGGGCTGGGGGTACCCTCCCTCCTGTCTGGATGGCATCTATGGCCGTGGCTGCGTCTCCCAGGGGCACCGGCCCCTCCCTGCATGGCATACCTCCTGACGGCCGGGTCTGGCCCCCGAGCTCGACCCAGGGCGCCTCCCTGTGTGCCTCCAGCCTGGAGATGCGCGTGGTTGGGAAGAGGGGGGTATAAGCGGCTGCTGTTTAATCCCCCGGCTCTCCTACTCCCTCCATCACCAGTGCGACCACCAATGCCTATTACACGGAGGGGGTTTCTGGCTGGGACGGGCACTACCTCAGGTTGAGGAGGGAGGGGAAATGCTCAGAGAGCAGAGGAGAAGACCACCCTGAGCTCAAGTTGGAAGAACCTGTAGCATTGAGCCAAAAGACAAGAGCGTTAACAGGAGGACCGGAGGGCGTGAAGGTGTGTCCAGGTGGCCGGCGTGTCTGCGCACGGTGCCACAGAGAGAGGACGGTCCCGGAGCTGGGCTGCAGAGGAGCTGAGCTCCACCAGCTGTGCTGGGCAGCCTCTAGGGTAGTCTGCCTTTCCAGACTCCGAGAAGGCATGGGTCTAATCAATGACGGGAGAGGAACGCACATCATCGTTTCGGAAATTAAGTTCACATTAAAGCAAGAGGGCATGTGGTCAGGGGATTCCAGGCCGTGGTGTCTGCAGCAGATCTCGGGCCAGTGCTGGTTTCCAAGGCTGCCCTCGAGGCACGGTGACCAACCAGGGGGAATGTCACCAAGTCCAGATGGATGGAGGTGATCCCCCCCTGCCACAGAAGTGTCTGCCTGTTCTGCCTGCTCTTTCAGAGACGGCTTCTTGAAGCTTGTACAGCAAATGTTACATATTTCTACCCTGACTTTTATCTACAAGGCAAGTCCACTCAAGGTCCCAAGCACTGGAATTGAACAAACATCAGGTAAGAAGATCGTGTGGGGCTTTCCTGGTGGCGCAGTGGCTGAGAGTCCGCCTGCCGATGCAGGGGACGCGGGTTCGTGCCCCGGTCCGGGAGGATCCCACATGCCGCGGAGCGGCTGGACCCGTGAGCCATGGCCGCTGAGCCTGCGCGTCCGGAGCCTGTGCTCCGCAACGGGAGAGGCCACAGCAGTGAGAGGCCCGCGTACCGAGAAAAAAAAAAAAAAAAAAGAAGATCGTGTGCACCTGGGGAGGTAAATATTGGCCCCAAAGACACTCAGAACATCCCACTGAACAACTTTCAACTAGGGGCTACCAGGAATTATCATATGGCCCTGAGCAAAACAGACCACCCTTCTGGGCTCGGGTCGCCTCATCTTTCTCCAAGGTCCTACAATTACCTACGATTGCAGTTCAGGGTGTAAAGAACACATTTCAATTCCCCGTACTCTTCTCTGCCATACAGATTTATGAATGTGCTACATGCCAACGCCCAGGGGCGTGGGAAGGCAGGACGGTGAAAGCAAGAGGGTGGCATGAGGTCAGGAAGAGTCTGCTTCTTATGAGAATGACATTATTTTCTGAAAACTATTTTTACCTCATTGAAATGGGCTAACTGTGGTAATCCAGACAGGCAGCAAACCAGGGCCCTGCTTGGCCCCCTGGTGGCAGATCAGGAAGGGACACGTCCTGACCAGGACCTGGGGTTGCAGGGACCTCATACATGAAACGCTTTTGCAGGGGCAGGGATGCGTTTAAAGCCGCCCCAGGCTCTCCCACCAGGATGCCAACTGCCGCGACACATGCCTTGTACAACACTTGCTCTTTATTTTAAACGCATTTTTAGATGTCATGTCTAAAGCAAGACAAGACCTTTTCAATAAAATTCCATATTTACACCTCTTTTATGATTTTTTTGAAACAAAAGCTTGTGTCTGAATAGAAGCACATCTTCAAAGGATGCCTTTTAAAAAAATCCATGGGGCAGAGAAAAATGTGTTGATGATGTAATGAGTTCAACGGTACAGTATGAAAAAAAAAAGTTCCTGCCAAAAGATGAGGAAGAATGACATGAAAAGGAACAAAAAGACTTGAGAAAGGCCCCGGCAAACGACAAACTGGGTAATCAGGATGGAGCTGTCACCGATGGGGCGGAAGTCAGTCCTGGCCTGCCCCCGATGTGCACTCAGATGCCTTCCCCAGCTCTGCAACCCGCCAGCATTTTTTCTCCTGTCTCCTCAGGAGCTGACAAGCCAATGAACCCAAGGAAGTGCATGGGAGCCCCTGCAAAGAGCAACGGTGCTCTGCAGGGTGACTGCTAAAAGTGATGGTGGGGGTCTGTGTTTACTGCCCAGGAACTACTTCCAGGTCAAACTAGCCTCCCTGACAACCCAAGAGATGATCTTCTTAACGACCTGGTGCTGAGTGCACCGTCTGCGCCTCAAGGATGCCACGCCCCGTCTCCTGCCCCACATCCCGTCTGGGACGGGGAGGGAGGTGCTGCATCCCGAGCTCACTGGATCCGGGCGAGGATGTGTGTCTGAGGCAGAGAACCCAGGGCACGCCTGAGCCGTTTGGACCCTCCCATCCTAACTCAAGCAAACACTTGTTTTGATCAGCGGGGTTCACAGATCTGCATTCGACACGGAGGGAAAATCTGTACCGGCTACACATGGGCTGGCTTTGAGATGAAGGGAATTCAGGTCGTGATGTTGAGTTAAGATAGCTTCCCTCTTTGTGATCTGCGGCTGAACACACTATTTAAATGCAAATCACAGAAGCATTTATTACAACTGTGGTTATGATTCCAAAGTTATCTAAAAAGCAAGTCACAGGTTGACTATCTTTACCACCTGCCCGGGTGAAGTCCCTCAGTGAGGCGGGCGCAGGCTGTGTGGCCACAGAACACGGCAAGGAGAGAGCCCAGCCGGCTCGTATCCTTAACTGGATGGAGGCAACCATGCGATCTGCACAATGTATACGATAAAGAACAAGCTTTGAGGGATGGGCACAGCGATGAAGCAGCATAAACAACAACTAGGAGAGGGTAACGGGGAAGAGCAGCTTTCACGATCTCTCCCAGGATAACCTTTCCTTCTGTCCGAAAACATAATAGATGGTCCAGTTGGCGCAGCAGGAATTCCAGTGCCTTCCAGGGCTTTCCTGGAGGTAACAAGACCTCCTCTGGTTGTTTCACCAACTGTGACCAAGGAAGATTATCCCTGTAATCTTTACAAGAAGAAAACAGTGTTGCTACTGTTTCATTCAAAGCTGGCCTGAGCAGAAGCCTGGGGTGGTGGATGGCCAGCAGCCCCTTCCCCTGAACGGGAGACGGCTGTCCTGCAATATGTATTTGCATGGAAGGGACACACTTCCCAGGCCAGGGGATGTTTACTATGCCAACAAGGGTGTTCAGATCCAAGCCTTGCCTCTGGGGAGGTTAGGGTTAGGGAGCGAGGGCCTTCTCTGGTGGAAGGAGGCACCGTGGGCTGAGTTCCCTTTTGCCCACGTAGAGCTTAGCAGGACACATCAGGGGCAGGACAGAACTGACTCTCCCAGTGGGAGTCTGGTTCCCAGCTATTGACTCAGCCAGCCACGCCCCATACCAAGACTGAAACATCACTTTCTATCAATTTAGAGAAACTCAAGGGATTTTCTAAGAAGTCCCGTTATTTACTAAGTGAGTGGTTTCTGAAAATGTCTCTCTTTTTTTTTCCTTTCTTCTTTTGTATTTGCACCCTCTGATAGGTTAGCTGCACCCTTCTATGCAACTTGTCTTTCGAGATGTAGAACTAGGCTAAATGTTAAGAAGCACTGGTTTCTTCCATGCACCATTCGATGCCTTCTAGTGGACAGGACAATGGTGCAAGACCGCTTCCACTGTGGTCTGTTCCAGAGGCATCCATCTGCATCGGCCTGGACCCCACACACACACACCACAATGCAGCACGTGAAGAAGGCCGTGAGGGGGACAGGAGAAGGAAGGGAGAAGGAAGAACGGCTTGGACCTCGTTCCAGACAACTGGGGAAGGAAACGTGAGAGGACGGAGTGACCTTCTGTTGCCTGGAGAGCAGCTACTCGCAATCGGAGTCATTTCTAGCCTCACTTGAAAAAAGTAAAGTTTCCCTCTTCCTTTGCCAAAATGCCTATTTAGAATCAAACGGGTGTCCTTCTGCCTCAAGCATGGATCGCTGACAACCTTGCCAGCAAATGCAAACGTGCACTAAAGAATGTTTATTAATAATCATGATTATGGAGGCAGACTCCAATCCCAGTTGGTGTCGACCGGCTGGAAGAAACGTTTTCTATCTCACCTAGTGAAGAATTTGCATAAGGGAGTCATTCAGGGGAATAAACGCGAAGTTTAGGCTTATTTTTCTTCAGTTGACTTCGATGATTGAGGCATCTGCAATGCTTCAGAAGGCCAGGTTACTGAACTCTTAAAACAACGTACATTTTACACAGAGGAGAAGGCGGCACAGAGAGACTGCTGGCTTGCTTAGTGCTGCAGGGGACCAGAGGACTGCAGATGGAAACGACACATCAGTGCTCACGCTTGTGTTTAAATCTCTAGGCTGTATTAGAGCTGTGTTTAAGCTTATTAAAAGTAGCTCAGGGTTGGTGGAGGCATGGAGAGAGAGTAGGGGTTAGCAGATGTAAGCTATTATTAATATAAATATAGGATGGATAAACAACAAGGTCCTACTGTATAGCACTGGAAACTATATCTATTCAATATCCTGTGATAAACCATAATGAAAAAGAAGATTAAAAAAGAATGTATACATATGTATAACTGAATCACTTTGCTATACAGCAGAAATTAGCACAACATTGTAAATCAACTATACTTCAATAAAAAAAAAAGTAGCTCAGAGTAATATGTTCCTTCTGTTCACTCACCCTGCTCTGAAGAATTTTGGGTTTGAAGTTTTTTTAACCCCGATGTTTTCCAACAAAAAGAGATGGAATGGACAAAGAAAATCAAGAGATCGAAAACTGTAGATAGATAGGTAGGTAGACAGACAGATAGGAAGATAATAGATGTGTGTGTGTGTGTGTGTGTGTGTGTGTGTGTGTATATATATCTTACATACACATACATATGTGGGAACTTTTAGAGATTTCCTGCTATATCTTCTCTTGTTAACACAAAGTGAGGATTCAGCTTCCTGGTTTTCCTCTTCAGGAAGAGGACATGTGACTATAGCCTACATGATTACAGAAGTTCAAGAAACAACTCTATGTTTACTCATTTAATCTTGAAAATATATCCAGAAATAATCGTGTCTTTGCATGTAAAATCCAAATTTAAAAAATTCATATTTCCTTAAAGTACTTCTTGCCACAAAATTTCAACTCAAGTGTGACTATGATTAAAAACATTTGCAGTGGAGCCATTTATCAAAGACGGAGAAGACACGAACCCCCGGCCCACCAGGTGACGTGAATCTACTCAGTGCCTGCTGTCCACACAGCCATACCTCAGCCCAGGCTGACAATTTAGCCCCCCAGAGAGCTAACTGTCCTTGGCACAGATAGAGCGAGTAGAAATTTTCAAGAGGATAGTATTTCCCAAGTTGGCCAGTGCTGGGAAGACCCAAATTATGGGGAGAAGGGTTCATGATGCATTTGCTCCATCGTTCATTGACTAAGTCACCGAATGTCTGGGGGGCACCGAGTTCCAGCCAGGCACAGCTGAGGCACTGGGTGTGCACACAAAAGACAGGGATTCTCCTCTCCTACTGGGTGGAGGAGAGACACTGAACAAGGTTGCTAGCTTGTTTCAGAGAGTGGTGAGTGCTCTAGACCTGCGGGGCAATGAACTAGGGAGAGATGGGGGCTGAGTGGCCGGGCGGAGGGGTTAGGGGAGGCGCTCTGTCTGGCAAAAAACACTAGTTCTGTTTTAGACCCGTACACACAATGGCCTGTTGGAATCACCCCTTGGATGAACAGTGAGTATTATCATTACGAGTTCGTGCGGGACTGTCCATCACATCCTTTCTGCTCGTCTGGAGCTCAGTGGAGATGTGGATGCAAAGACGTAAACTGTGAAAAGAGATCAGGAGCTTATGTGAGCAGACAGGGCACCATGGAAGACACAGGGTTAGGTCCCTTAGTAAAGGCAACGTTCAAGATGGTGCGGGGGTCTGAGCAGTATCTAGTGAAGGTGGACAAAGAAAACGAGGGGTGTGATATGTCCTGGAAACTGAGAAAACTAGGAACAATGAGAATGTACCAGAGATTGCTGTAGAGTAAGCTGTCTTTAATTCATGCTGAAAAAGTATAGATCTTTATTTGAACTACCATTCTGCATCTCACGCTGCAGAAGACAGGCAAGCCTGGAGGTGTTACAAATCATTGGGAAAAGTCAGAGTTGGGTCATGTGAACTTGACCCCAACTGGACATCAGAAGGAGGGCACCACGCAGGGATGGTGGGGGGCGGAGTCTACACTCACAAGGCCTGTGAATGCTTCCTTTACCAGGAGGTAGCACGTGTGAGAGTGGTTCTCTGTTTTAGCCACAGGGACCAACAACACAGTGCCTGGCAAATAAATCTTTGCTGAGTGAATAAGTGCATACATTTGGGAGTTTCGCCTGACTTTACGGATTTTTTCATAAAAGGTTTCTAGCACTCAGAAAGTCATGCGCAACGATGTGCACTCAAGTAACCCAGGCCCGCGTGCCGTAACCTGGCTGTAAATGTCTGGAGGAGCGCTCACGGTCACCATCGGAGAGGTGAGCGTCACCCTCGAGGACACCACGCCTTTCGGCTCCTCAGACAGAAGAGTGCGGCGCAGCCGAAAACGTCGGAGGCGCTAGGGACGCACTTGGGAAGGGACGCTGCCGCGGATGCCTGAGATTCACCCTCAGGATCCACTTGGCTCTGGACGTCCAACATTTTAAACAAACCCGGACGGAGGTGAGTCAGTTTCAACTCTCTGCAGACAGCGCAGAGGTGGGCTGTGGACACAGACAGATGGGACACCGGAGAGGGAGGAAGCCACGCAAATGCCAAGTGGCCGCGGCCGGGGCCAGCCTGGACGCCTGCTGGTGTGGACGCTTGTTTACTAATCTCCTGTTCTTGGCAGTGCCTCTGGCGTGGTCACACGGCTTCTCCCCGCTGAGCAGCTTAATTGCTGCCAGTGGACCGTTTGACCCTTTTTATCCAGATGGCTCAAACCTCCCCGGCACCAAGGATCCTGCCACTTGCCCGGTTGCCTCGTGACTTCTGAATGGGTCTCCTTTAGAAGAACTCCCCGATCACTATCCCATGGGCAAAGCTCAGCTGAAATACCCAACAAAAGGCAAAGGGAAAGGGGCAGGAAGAGGGGGGGGGCCAGGCAACGCCCCCTCTCCCCTTTCACTTCAGGAAGAGGAATGCGGTTATTTATAACCCAACATTCAAAGTAATTAGCTCAAGGCTTTCAAGTGAAATGTAGGTCAAGCCATATTACGTGGGTGCCGGCAACTGTCTCTGTCGGGAAGCAGGGCTATCACTGACACTTGCTATCTCACTGACCCATCACAGACCAACACCCACGCGGCAGCCACGGAGCATGTGCTCCAGACCCCCTTGAATGGACTCACGTCCACATCCCTTCGTCCAGAAGGGCTGGGTTCACAGCAAGGACTTTGTAGTCAGTGGAGCCACTTACAAGGTCCTCAGTCCCTGCCCCCGCTCACAGCAGGCACAGGTGACACCTAGAACAGACCCTCTTCTCAGGTCTCGAGAACATTTTGGGGTTAAGGAGAAAAAGATGGGTAGGGTGGAGGTGGGCCCACCACCCTTCATGCTGGGTGGGCCAGTGTCACCCAGCACGAAGCGACCAGCTCAGCACTCGATGGCCAGCCCATCAAGGCTGTGATGACCAGAACCTGCAGTGCCAGCCAGCCAACCAGAGAACACCAGGCCCTCCTGGGGGCCTGGAGAGTCAACTCGTGATCATTAAGGGCAATTAGCCATGCGGCCCAGCTGCAGCAGGACCCTGTGCTTTACGTGACCCTGGGAACCTAGGATGAAAGCTTCTCTGCTGGGTTCCTTGCCTTTTTCTTTCTTCCTTTCGTATTTTTTTTTCTCTCTGCCTGCTCTTCTTTCTTAATCAGATCATCACCTGTCCTGGCTCTTCCCCACTTTCTGCTGACCCCCTCTCCCCTTGTTACTCCTTTCCCCTTTCCTTTGATTTCTCAAGTTCCTCTCCTAAGAGATGGGTTTTAATACCTGTCTCTCCTCTGCACTAATACAAATGGGTTCCTGGCCTAACAGGGCATATTAAATTAATAAGCAGACACATTTATTTATTCTGAACTTACAGCATCCCATTCCCTGGGAATGCTCCATGCTCCAAGTTGACCTACATCCTCACTAAACACTGCACAACTTCAGGACATCACGCTACATCTTAAGCTCTGCTCAGACCTCTGGTCCCAAATCAGGCTCCTTCTACTGTTAGAGGCTTGGGTGAATCCTTCAAGCTGGTTTTTTATATCTTTTATGATTTTATAAAGTGTTAATTATAGGCAAAAATAGATGAACAGGAAGGAAGGGAGGGAGGGAGGAAGAAAGGAGGGAAGGAGGGAGAGCGGGAAGGAGAGAGATTACCCCATATTGTTTTCACTAAGAAATGTCCACTATTAACATCTTGGTGCAATTCCTCACACACATTCATAAACAATATACATACGTGTGTGTACATTATATGTGCGACATCCAATGGCAGTGTACTATGAATGAACTATCTTACGTTGAAAGGCGCCCTGGAGTAGGGCTCTGCCGGTGGAAGCCCATCCGAAGGACCCTGTTTGGCTTGGGAGGGGAGGGAATGGCATTCACTGAGCTCCTGCTGCATACCAGGCTCTGTGTTGGGCTGCTGCACACAGGGTACCTTGTTTACCCCTCACACCAACCCAGAAAGGACTTTAGAGGAGAGGAAACAAAATCTCAGGAAAACTGTCTCGCCTAAATCCACAGACAGTTTGTGGTACAGTCAAAACATGGCCCAGGGGGCGAATTATAAGCACTGATAGTCCTTCTGGGCTAAAGGACATACACGCAGAAGCCACAGGAATCTTAGGTGGAGATAGCAGGTGCTCTCCTTTGTCTTTGCCACTGTCCTCAGCCATAGTGAAGTAAATTAGGAAGAAAGTAACAATACTCCGAACCTCATTTAATGGTTTTGCTTTAAAATAAATTAAGCGGACTGGCTGTAGGAACAGGAAAAGGGCATTTTCACGTGCCCACGGGTGTCACCCATCCCTAAGCTGGAGGCTGCATCACTAGGTCTGGGCTCTGCAGCCACAAAATGCCCACGACGAGAAACACCAACCCCGGAGCAAAGGGAGGACCGGCCACGCAGCTGAGAATCACACTCCTTGTGCAATTTCCTTGAAGCCACCTGGACCCTAAAGATGGTAGATTGGCCGGGGAGATGTGCCAGTCGGTGTCAGCCCGTCAAGTCTGTCTTACAGAAGCCAGACAGAGCAGAGCGGCTGAGCGGGAGGTGCCCGTGTGCCCGCGTGCATCTGGGGACCAGCTCCAGAAACATCTGTTGCTGGTGTCCACAGTCGGCACGAGGGGCTGCCATGCGGGCCGGCCCTGGCACTGTCTGCTGTTCTACGTGGCCACTGTGCATTGCAAACGCCCAGGCTCCCTGGGACCCCCCAGACAGTGTGGTCTTTGCCGTCCAACTTGGCTCTGTTGTGCTGACTTAGGAAGGAGCGTCGCAGTCAGTTTAAAGTATCAATGTGGGGCATGTGAAGTGTGCTCACACCTGTAACTGGTGGGGAGCCGCTGTGCCCGGGATCGGGGGAAGGCAGGCTCTGCACGGCGGGGGGGCTGGGGGGTCTGTCTCCTAGACGGTGTGACGGAGGCCATGCCAGCCCATAAGGGCTCACCCGGGCACCTTGAGAAATGCCCAGTGTTTGCTCCCTTTAGGAAATGCCCTTCGGAAAACCGATGCTGATGGTGTAATGTTCGCTATGAGGTGGGGCAGAGGGAAATTCCATTCGGAAGACCGATGAGAAACATCCTTTTAATGTGCAGGTTGCTAAGCTCTCTCACACTGTGTAACCTAACCCATCTGCAACCCCTGGATTCTTTATGGTCAGAGAAAGACACCTGGTTACTTCCCCACCTGCATGAGGGGTGGGAATACTGAGGACAAGCGAGACCCTCCCTGGCTCTCGTTCAGGGCTCAGCCCTGCAGTACAGCATGTTACAGACAACATGAACACATCCTGTTGGACACAAAGGATGCCCCTGCTCTTGCAGTCCACTGCTTCTCTTCCTGTTTCCAGGATAAAAACATAATCAAGGTGCCAGGTGTCTTGTCCCACATTACTGAGGATAGAAAGACGAAAAATACACACACCTGTCCCCAAGGGGTTTATCTTCTCCTAGGAGGCAGAAACACGTGGAAAGAAACATGTGTGTATTCCTTGAAAATCTCAGAGGACAGAAGGCAGGCATTTATCGGGGGCTCTCGGGACTGAAAGAGTGGTTTTGGAAAGAGACGCCTTCTAAGCTCATTCCTCAGCGATGAGAAAGAGAGGACAAAGGGACAAAGGTAGAAAGGTTATCACGGGTAAAAGTAAGAATGTGCGCAAAGACTGGGGCGTCAGACAGGTAGTGCGGAAGAGGGGATTCCGGGAATTCTTCCTAGAGGGGCAAGGACCTGGAGGGTCGGGCTGGGGCTGGGGGAAGGGAGGGACGAGGTTACAGAAGCTTCTGTGCTACAGCCAGGAGCTTGGACAAGAAATGCACAAGGGGCATAATAGAAATGTGTATTCTACATAAATCTACTTGAGGTTTGTGAAGAGGATTTAAGGTTGAGGCTGGGGGGCAGGAGGCAGGACGGTCAATCATCACAGTAGAGGAGAGCCAGTCAGGAATCAACTGTATCACTGGTGACAGAGACAGAGACAGAGAAGGAGAGAGAGAGAGAGAGAGAGAGACAGGGAGGGAGAGAGACACAGAGAGAGACGAGACAGAGGGAGGGCGGATGGAATGAAGTAATTAGGATATCACATTGGAAAACCTTGACGAGAAAGAAGGTGGTCCTGGGTTTCTAGTCTGTGTTATACGGCACAGACTACCTTCACAGACACACACACACACACACACACAACTGAGTTATCAGTCTATCCAATCTCCTTTATTTAGCTTGGTGACATTAAAGAAGGGATATTCATCCACGAGGATCTGCTGACCACCAGCTCTGGGGCTTGTCTTCACATGGTCCCCACCCGCTGGGAGAGACCGTGTGTGTGGCTGCATCAGAGAAGCTGAAGGTCACTGGGACCCAGGACCAGGCCAGGAGCTCACGGAGGATGAGGCAGCGTGACATCAAAGGTGGATTACCAGTGAGGGAGGGCCAGCCACTGCTCAGCCTCTTTCAACACCCCGAGGCTTCTTGGTCTAAGTGAGCAGCCTCCCCGTGGCCGATTGCAACTGGCAAGATCAATATTCAAATAAAAGGTGGGGAGGGCAAGAGAGGAGGAAAACAGCAACTCGAGTCCACAGAGGTAGGGAAGATTGATCAACGGCCTCAGGAACAATCCATACTAATTATGGTGATAAAAAGCTGTCAGCCAATCCTCTGGGTATTAAATACAGTGGATTGGAGACAACAGGTCCGCTTTCATGTCCCCCACCACTTTCTTTATCGAAACCCTCAGATACAAATGAGCATTCAGTGCTAGACTGCATTATTGTTTCAACGGCTTTGAACCACAAATGCTTTGATAACCGGACTGAAAAGGCTGTCAAGTTTCCCTCTGTAGTTTCTATGCAGAATCTTCCTTCAGCATCTGATGGAATTTCATTTTGTGAAATCTGACAGTGATACTCTTCATTAAGTTACAGCTGATAGCCCACCTCACACACGGAAACACGGCTCAGCATCTGTGCACGTGTGCGAGGGGGCAGCAGCTGGTGGTGAGCATTCCGAGAAAAGAAAAGGCAGGGGCTCCCCCAGCGAGGAGAGGACAGAGCTATCCCAAGGCGGCAAGGTCGGTGACAGCTTGCTGGACAAAGTGGTGCTTCTGTGAACGCAGCCACTCAGGGGAAGTGTGTGCCCACCTGCCGGGCCTGGAGGAAATGAGGCCAGGAGGGGAGAAGCAGTCAACTCTGAGAAAACAGGACCGAGTGCACATTTTACCCACGATGCCCATCAGTGTTCTAGGAAGGTACTACAGCAAGTCCCCTACATACGAACCTTCAAGTTGACAACTTTCAAAGATGCAGACGTGCGTTCCATCACCGTGAGGCGTGAGTGACACTGCAGCTCGCCCTCCGTCTCCTATTGCTGACGATCCTTCAGCTCTACCATCTCCCACCTCCTCTCCCTCCTCCAGTCAGTACCTCTTCTTGCCTGTTCACTCGATGCCAGCCCCAGTAACCCAGCTGTTGGACTGCTCTACTGTACTTGTCAAGGTACTATACTGCAAGATTAAAGATGTTCTCTTTATTTTTGTGTTTGTTTTTTTATGTATTGTTTGTGTGAAAAGTATTATAAACCTATTACAGTACAGTGCTATGTAGCCGATTGTGTTAGTTGGGTACCTAGGCTGACTTTGTTGGACTTACGAACAAATGGGACTTACGAAGGCACTCTTGGAATGGAACTCGTTCGTATGCAGGGGACTTACTGTAAGTTGTTTTGGTCCATAGATTGCTTCAAAGAGTCATCGAGAGGAATCAGATGGCTGCAGTGATCAACAAAGAGGCGTTCATTGGAAAACCCCTTTAAGAACATTAAAAGTATGCAAACCTAGGCACGGAAAGCAAGACATGTCCGTCATGGTGTCCCAAGTATTTTCTTTTTTAAAACTTGGCATCGTAGTCTCCACGAGACTGCCTGTTTTATTCACCATGTCAGTCCGACGGCTGAGAAGGAGCAGGTCCAGTGGAGGTGAGTCCAAACTGAACCAGGGCGCAGCGTGGGTGAAGGGGTTGTGAAAGGGACAGGACGGGGCAGCAATGGGGCAGGACAGGCCGGTGTGGGACCGCAGCCCTTGTGCCAAGGCCCAGTGGTTGTCACCAATACTTTGCACATGAGAAAGCATGTGTCTGCCCCAAGGGCACGTCACGGAAGTGCTCAGCCCGTGTTATACTGAAGGGAGCAGGCTGCCCGGGGACAGGGTCCAGTGATGCAGGCACAGAGCTACTGGGAAGAGTTTCAGCGCAAGGTCTGACGCTCACGATCTACCCAGGACAAGTGACTTCGCCCTGCTGGCTCTCAGCCCTTAACGTTAACATTTAGGGACTGAACTAGATCACTATTATTCAGTCTTCGTGTTGTGAATCAGTAGAGGGCCGTGAATCAATCGGATGATTTTTAACCAGCAATTTTTAAATGAATTCAATAGGACAGAACGGAAATTATCAGAGTATATTGAACATGGTAAGAATAAGTTATATGATATAAAATTTTTAAAGGCGCTGGATTAAAAGAGCTCTCAGATTGCTTCCCAGTGAAACAAAATATTACTCGGAATCTCAGCCGGCCGCCACCAATCAGCCTGTAGCTAGCGACCAGCTCAGGAGAGAGCGCCTACGCCCCGTTCCCTGGTCAGCAGAGCTCTTGACCCTTTATCTTTCATTTACAGTTTGATTTAATGATGTTGCTCCGTTTCGATAGCACTGAGTTAATTAAGACACGATCTCTGAGAGGCGGGCTGTTCCGGGGTGATGAGCGGCCGCTTCTGCAGGCGGTAAACAGCTGGGGTCCTGACCAGCTTCGGGGGATCTGCTGCATTTATAGAAGAAGACAAAACTATCATTCCCGACTAAACATAATCGAGTTCACACAAATACTGAGCACCTCCCTCGGACGTTGCTCTGGCTGTGAGCACAACAGTCCAGGTCGTAAGAGAGCAGGGCTGCCCTGTATGAGCTGCACAGTTGTTCACCGTGCAAAGGAGCCAGGCCAAGGGCCCCCAGGGGCTAGAACCCAGCTACGTTGCCTGGGTTGGGGCTCCACCTCCCGAGCTATTTCGCACAAAGATGCCGTAGGTTTACCAGGCCTTGCACGTGTGGGGCACGTTTTCTGCTTCTCAGAAGGTGCCCTCTGGGCTGCCGGCCAGCCTTGGCTGCAATGGAAATGGTGGACTGAAAATCCAAAGCAAAGCACCGGCGTTAGAGTCAGAAAGGGCCACCTTCCGGGAGCAGCCAGGGCGTGTGGTCTGCAGGCTCGGTCCCTGCCGTGCCAGCACCTGGGTGACAACTGCAGCCCACAAGGACATGTTCTAACCATCCAGTTCACAATGCACAGAGGTGGCCCCCTTGAAGGAAAAACACAGACACTGGAAGTTTCCGAACTGACGACTTAATAGAGATGGCTGTGATGCCCAGAATCTTTACACAAAAGAGTCTCTGTAGGACTCTTTACATTTTCCCGTATTTAAGACATTATTAGATTTATCATAAATGTCACAGTTTTGGAGGGAAGAAGCTAACTGCACAAAAGACCTCGTGTTCTTTCATGCACAATGATACATTGTTTTCCCTTTGATTTGTAAGAAGCCTGCGGTATGGCTTTCGCCTTGGGTAAATTACCCCTCTAACCACTGATGGTTTCACAGTGACTAAACTGAAATCAGTCAACACCTTATAATTAAAGAACATCCAAACCGTTTTAACTTTCTGAATCAGGGCACATTTCCTTCCGGTAGGCTCAGTGGATGTTAAGGATAACAAATATTATAACAAAATATTTGCCACAATCTCTATTTGCATTAATTGGGCAAAGGCAGAACTGGTAGAGGGAACATGTTAGGTCCTCACCAAGTCTGTGCAGCTGGGTAAGAACTGACTCAACCACCGAATGGGCGTAATAAACCAGCTCCTTTTCCTGCAATGACCTGTCTGCTGTCTGCCCAGTAGGAGGAACTCAACCAACGTCAGCTCTGTCTCCCTCTTGCCCTTTTATGGGGGATGGTCCTCTGCAAGTCACCCAAGTGCAACACAACACTGTACTCTAAAGGTCACTGTGTTACCCATGGCCTCATTCTTCTCCCTGAGGTTTAGGAATCCCGTACTCCCTTCTCAGAGAATCTTTCCAGATGGGCCTGATCTGGGCGGCCCTGTAAGTGTGACTGGCTCACCACAATGCCTCAACCGCATGTCAGACAATAGGAGTTACAACTGAAGTATGAGAGAGAGTCAGAGTTACCATTTAGTCCTAGAAGAGACGAAGTCACCTCCCGAAGGGCCTAACTCAGGAGGGATCACGTGGCATCACTGATGACCTAGAAGCTCAAGCTGTTCTTACCCAGGGACACTGTGGTCACTGAGGCACAGGACAGGCGTTTCAGAGCAGCCTGGCCGACAGGGACCAAGTGGCCACGGGGTAACCAACTCAGGACGTTCTGACTCTAGGGCCGCTCAGGTCACTCTGCAAGGATCACGTTTCCAAACCGCATGTCCCTAGTAGGTGGGGTCCTACATTGCCGTTGTCCCAGCGGCAATGACGCAGCCAACATACACGCCACACTCACGTGCTCCCTCTGGAGGGCCAGGCCTTTCTGAACCAGCCGAAGGAAGAGGTCCATACGCCCCAAGCACCCCTCTGCAGCCCAAGTACTAAGGAATGCTGCTTATGGGCGTGGGAGCCTTGCAAGTCTACCTGGAGACAAAATCCAGACTAAGGGCTGGAATTTCACACAACCTGAAGCAAATTTACTTGGCGGGCTGGGGGGATGGCAACCTTAGTCAGAATCATATTAAGGGAAGCTACCATTTGTCTAGTGCCTGCTCTGTGCCCGACCCTCGGTCACACTCACACGCCCAAAGCCACAGGCCTCGGAAGAGGCAGGGCCCGATCTACAGGCCTAGAAAGTCTATTATTCCCTTCCCTTTATGCCGTTTGCTCCCCGATTCTGATGGTTAGTAGTGATATGGAAATCCAGCTGTCAGAGAACTAAATCAGTGATTGACATCGGATAAGCCAGCACACGCCAGCCCAGCTGGAAGCACCAGAGAATATCGTCTGAAACCTTAAGTCTGCACCCCACAGCCTCCCATCCCCCTCCCGATGCCCCCCTCCTTGCAAACCCACCATGATGGAACTCCCTGACACCCTCTCATTCTCATGGTTAGCTGGGCTTTCCAAAAACTGCGTGATGATTTATGGCCGGGGGAACGTCCATTCCCCTCCGGGCAGCCCCAGAACAAGGCAGGCAGGGAGATGCAAAGGGAGGAGACAGACATTGGTGTTTCTGCCGGCCGAGCAGGGCCCGACTGTTCTTTGACGGGTCAGTAATTAATTGCTCCAGAGTGCTGGAGAGGAGGCTTCAGAATCGTGCCTTGTAAACAGACCCTGGAGGGGGGGGAGTCACATCGCATGTAAGGTCATTAAGAGAATATTAGAAGTAATACTCCACTGACTCCCTCATTAACCACTAAGTGAGTCGTTCAGTCTTGGGGTTCTATTTCTATTCCCCTTCCTAAATGCAACTTTAATGATTTAAAATCCCTTCAACCCAATTACAGCCCTGTATTCTGATTAGGAACTCTGGCCTATTGTGAGTGAGAACCATTATCCAGCTACCTATAGCAAAATTAGCACCCAGAGAGGGTGCATTAGGAAATAAATCTTTCCTCGACATTTCAAGACCGAGTCCTGGCCAATTACAACACACTCTGTTACTCTGGTAATGTGTAACTGAGTTGCACCTTTGCCATCCAAGGCCACCGGTAAAAAAGAAAAGAAAAAAAAAATCATTCAGAGGAAAAAAAATAACCTTAAAGATACGGGTGCAAAGAACTGGCTACGGTGTTGAAAGAGGAGGAGAAGTGGGCCGGGAGACGGGCCCTGTCACACAGGCTTGCCTGCACTCAGTCCAAGAGGCGCTGTGGGGAGTTAAAGGGGCTGATGGGGCAATGCGGCTCCAGTTAGGAAATGACTCCTACTTCCCCGCACGGTAGAGTGAGGTGCTCTCCTACTTGGGGGAGGAAGAAGGGCTGCAACTAGCAAACTCAAAAGTGCCTTCGGCTCAGGCAAGGTCCGCCGACTGAGAAAAATGCACAATCTAAAAGTCGAGAGTTATGTTTTATTCAGTGCACTTTCTGAGGACCTCAAACCCGGCACAAAGCATCTCAGATGACGCTGAGAAAACTGTTCCGAAGAGGTGAGGGGAAGGGGGGCAGGATATATAGGGGTTTTTGCAACAAAAGACCAGGAAGTCAGACCATCAAAAGATGGCTGTTAATAAAAGAAAATCAGACATCTCAAGTTAAGGAATTTAGAGTTTTTCTTTATATGGGAAGATGCAAGAGTCTGGGCTCACTGAAATCACTCCTTTGATGTGCACCTCAGCTATCTGGGGCCAGCGTCCTGTGATTTCTCATCCTGAGTTCCCTCAGGGCTCACTGTCCCGGCAGCTGTAATGTGATGGCTTGATGGCTTCAACATCCTTTGTTTACTGATACGGCGGCAATATTTTTGTTCTCAAGTCCAAGGTGGGTGTTCCTGGTCACTGGGGCCAGGGTCAGGGAGCCTCTGCTCTGAGCAGTCTAGGGGCTCGGGAGGCTCAGTTCCTTGTGCTTTCAGCATCTTTCTTCCAAGACTGCCCTGCGAGTAGATAAACAGCTGGTGGGGAGTCTGAACGTGGCACAGGTAACCTCGTGAGTGAGGAGTAGACACCAGGCCACAACCAGTGCAGGGACTGCTGGAAAAGAAGCCCTGAGCTCTTCAGACACAGGGCACAGGGCTGAAGAGGGAGGCCAGCTGCAGTGGCCAGGTAGCTCTCT
The DNA here is from genome assembly GCF_951394435.1 of Stenella coeruleoalba. Taxonomy (NCBI): domain Eukaryota; kingdom Metazoa; phylum Chordata; class Mammalia; order Artiodactyla; family Delphinidae; genus Stenella; species Stenella coeruleoalba. Next base: position 105,850,968 of record NC_137154.1, on the reverse strand, counting down.
GACACAGAGGCCCCCTCTGGTTCTTGTCTTTGTCTTCTGCACTCAAATGCCCAGAAGAATGAATCCCTCTCCGTGCAGGGATTTCAGGTCTGTTTCTACGCCTTTCATGGTTGAGAAACCACCTAGATCCTACGGTCTCCTGATCATTAAGGCCACAAACAATACTGAAGGGGTCGCCCAGCTAGACCCGCCGGATCCACAGGAAAGACAGTGGGTGGAGGTGCTGCTTTGGAAAGGTTTTTGTGACCCTCTTTCGGTGCCTCAAGATGTTAGCGATCTGCTCGACCATCTAACAAGGGGCCCTGGGCTGGCTTCTCTTCCAACCCCAAATCAGGTAAAGAATTAGAAAGGCAGAGAGAGCAGCCGATGGATGAAGGGCCCCAGGGCTGGGGCTGCCAGGCAGTTGCATTCCCGTGTCCCACTGAAACCCAACGGGAGGCACCCAGAGAGACCCCCCTGATGGAAAGGAGAGGGGACGGGATGCCGAGTCATGACTCCGTCTCTGAGTTATGTCTTCTTCTCCGACACTTCTCTGGCTCTCGTTCTGAATGTCTCCATCTCTGCCCCCCCCACCCCCGCTATTAATCAGAAGGAGATGTCATTACGATGCTCCCTAATTGCTGAAAGGTGATAGTTGTCTGCTGGTTCAGCCCGATTGTAACAAATGCTGTAAATAAACACCACAATTTCCCCCGACCCAGCAGTGTTCTGGGGAACAAAGTGAGGGCAGGGCACACAGACAGACAGACAGACACACACACACAGACAGACACACACACACACACACACTTAGTCTTCTCAAGCATATGGGGGCTGTCTCATCACTCTAACCTCCCTGACTTTTTTGTTCTCTCACTCTAGTTGTTTCCATGGGAACCACAAAAATAATAATAATCATCACAATAAAAGAGGAGGAAAAGCCTGCTGTGCTTCTGCTGAAAGGGACCTCTATTTACCAACACCTGGAGTCCAGTGTGTCCTCAGGGGATGCTGAATGCGAGCCAAATAATTCAGCCCTTCCTCACCCCCCACTGCACGGCCCTCCAGGCTGCTTTCCAGGCCCCCCCAAAGAGAAGGGCTAAGATCCTGAAGGGTTGAGGCTCTCACCGGGAGAAACGAGGTAGAGACACCAGAGCAGCAGGGGTGAGAAGGCCTGGCCCCGCGGAGACTGGCTAGGGCCCCTGGGGGAAACCAGGAGGTCTGTCAGAGGAAGGCTCCCTGGGGCCACGGAGAGCCCGGGGTGCTCAGAAGAGCGCGGAATGTGGAACCAGAGACGGGGCTTTCCAGCTTACTCTTCCCTCTTTCTGCCCAGCCAGCCAGCAACCAACAAATATTACTTAGTGACCCCCATCGTCCATGAGCAGGGCTGATCGCTGGCATGGTATAGCTGTGGGATGCTCCCTGTCACAGCCCTCACGGAGCACATGGTCCCACGGTGACACGCACAGCAGTGAACATGCAACGTACAGCGCAGCCAGCACCCACCATGGTGGCTGGTACAACAGAGCCATTCGACACAGGTGTGTTGACTGACAGAAGCTTCTGCGATGGGCGAAGTTCAGGGTATAATGCAACTCCTAAAAAGAGAGAAGAGCGTGTGCACGCGTGCGTGTGCGCGTGTGCGTGTGCGCGCGTGCGTTAAAGGTCTCTGGAGTAGCTGATGACTAAGGTGCAGCATGAAGGTAAGCAGGAAGCAGCCGGGTCAAGTGTGTTTGGAGGAGGGAAGGAGGGAGCCCGACCCCATACCTGCTGCACGGCTGGGCAGACAGATGGAGGCATACATCCGTAAGCCAGATCTCTGTTCCAAGTCGTGCGTCCTTTCTGGTGCACCGTGCTCTCGGTAAGGGCAACACATGGACTCAGCGAGCAGTGTGACTATGACAGACCTTCTGACTGGTGTCCAGGCAGAAAGATCAGCATCACAAAGGCTAGAGGCAGGAGAGGGCCTGGGAGGAAGCTGCCAGAAGAGAATGTGGGCTGTGGGGAGTGTGTTGGGGGCATGAGGTGGTAAAGACACGGGGGTGGAGGTGAGAGGTAAGAGGACGTCAGATGGTGAAAGGACGAGGGCCCCTGAAGCCCCGTTACGGGGGTGGGACTTCATCCTGAATACAAGGAGAAAACCAACGAAAAGTTCTAAACAGTGAGAAGACAGAATCGGTATTCCATTCCAAAGGCCCTCTCTGGCTGCAGCATGGAGAATGAATCAGATGAGATCCAGCCTAAGGTGGGAAGATCAGTCAGGGGTGGCGGTCCCAATGAGAGGTCAAGGCCGCTTGAACAAGGCAAGCGGTGGTGGGAAAGGAGAGCGTCAGTGCTGAGGGACACTTGGGAAAAAGAGACAGAGGAGCTGGGACGATACCAAGGCTTCTGACTCGGTCCTCGGGGTGAGAGATCGCTGTACGAGAAGCAAGTTTGGGAGAAAGCTTATGGAATGAGTTTCAACCTGCTGAGTGTGAGGTGTCTGTGGCCTCTACCTAGACAAGGACAGGGATGGAGGGTCCGGGGAGAGACCAGGCTGGAGCTACTGACCAGCGAGTCATCAGCATGCAGATGGCACTGGAGCCCAGGCTCAACAGTGAGCCCCAGGGGGACACCAACACGTCCACGACTGTCACGGAAAGTTGAGCCACCAAGATCCCAGCTTCAGTGACGTGGTGGCAGCCAAGGCCAGGCACAGTGAGGACCAAGTGTGAGCTGGAGGACAGACATCAGAGCAAACAAAGCCAGGGAAGAGACAAAATGCAAGCTGGACGTGGAATCAAGAAAAGGGCTTTATTGATATTTTTAAATATGAAATAGATTTGATCACCTTCAACTGCTGAAGAGTAACAATAGAAAGTAAGATATTAAAGGCATCAGAAAGAGAGGATAGAAGATAAAACAAGGTAGCCAGGAAGACGGGGGTCAATGAGGCCCCAGCATCCCTGGAAGACAGAGCTTTGGCTGGGAGGGGAGCAGCCTTTTCTTTTAAGAGGACAAAAGATGCAAAGGAAGGAAGACTCACAGCTCCGGTGACAAGAGGTTAAGAAAGTTCTTATGTGATGGCATATGTGTATTTTTTTCCTCCGTTCATTAATGTATTCAGTCATCCATTTTCAACAAACATTTATTAGGCACCTACTAGAAAGTGTACTTGCTGAGGATACAACTCACCTCTTTTGACCTCTTGAAACAGAGGTAACGGTAAATTTAAACAAGTAATAAAAACATGTGGTGTTATAATCAGGAGGATCAGGAAACTAGGAAAAGACAGGTATCGGGAAGAACCTCTGAGAAAAATGATGTTTAAGCAAAAAGAAATTTGCCAAAGGAAGAAAGGCCAAGTTCGAGGCAAGGTAATCCTCTGGGAATAAGAGAGAAAAGTAGGATTAGGAGGGTTAAGTATTATGGAGAAGACTGGAAACGGCCATTGTACAGATGGGAGAGGTGACAAAACAGGAAGTTCGGAATTGCCAGGGTTTTTTGTTGTTGCTTGTTTGCTTGTGGGTCTAGGTAAGATCAGAGATTGTGTCTTTACGGAGACACCACTGTAAATAACTTTATGATTTTCTCCAACAGCACCCAGGGTGAACCCTGATGACGTAATTCTTTTTCTGGAATTGAGTTTGGCCAGGAGAGTCTGAGCCAGGGACCGTGGGATAAGGACGCTGAGAATATCGGCGATTGTAGATGAGGCCACAGACCGTCCCATCTCTGCTGGATGCGGAAGGGAGTGAAGAAAGGATGAGACTGCGTCAGGAAAGTAGAGCTGTCAAAGCACCCTCAGTTTCAGTGCTGTCGAGGAGGAGAAGGAACTAGATGAGCGGGCTGGGGAAGGGCAGGAGGCGTGGTCAGGGCACAGGGCATCTGACCCCGTGGTAGAGCCAGAGAATTGTGCATGACAATGAAGTTCAGCGGAGAAGCGTGCATGGAAAGCTAACACGGAAGGGACGTGAAGTTCACTTGAGACGAGAAGGTAAAAATACTGAATGGTCAGTGTCTGCTGAGTCATCACCAAACAGGGCCCGATGCAGGCCTGAGCAGAGGGAAGACTGCAACCCTTGGGGGAACCTTTCTCTCTGCCTCAGCTTCTTTTTTTTTTCTTTCACACATTTTATTTATTTTTTATTTAATTTTTTATTTCATATTGGAGTAGAGTTGATTTACAATGTTGTGTTAGTTTCAGGTGTACAGCAAGGTGATTCAGTTATACAAGATTCATGCACTCCTATGTTCACAGCAGCACTATTCACAATAGCCAAGACATGGAAACAACCTAAATGTCCACTGACAGATGAATGGATAGAGAAGATGTGGTACATATATACAATGGAATATTACTCAGCCATAAAAAGGAATGAAATAATGCCATTTGCAGCAACATGGATGGACCTAGAGATTATCATACTAAGTGAAGTGAGACAGAGACAAATATCATATGATATCGCTTATAAGCGGAATCTAAAATAATGATACAAATGAACTTATTTACGAAACAGAAACAGACTCACGGTCTTCAAAAAGGAATTGATATACACATATGCCCTGGCTTCTTATAACCACGATACTCTTTATTTCCCAGAAAAGTTGTGAAGGACAAAGGAGCCCTCACATGAGAAAGTTATTTGCAAGCAGTTGACCGCTGTGCAGATTCGATGATTTTATGACATACAGAAGATTGTTTAAATGCTGTTCTTATCCTGGAGTCAGAATGCCTGGTTCACAGCCTCATTTCATTATTTATTCATTCTCTGCCCTCAGGCTCTCAGTACCTTGTTCTGTCTGTGAATGGGGATGATAACGTTACCTGCCCTCAGAGGTCGTCATGAGGATTAGATGAAACAATGCACATGTACACATGGCTCTTGGGAGAGTGTTCGGCACACGGCAAGGGCTCTAGAAATTATAAACAATATAGGTGACTTTCACCTTCTGTGGGCCAGCCATTGGGATATTTCACCCACTATTTGGATGGTTTTTCCAGATGTTATTTCAGACAAGTGTTAGTAGATGTAAATAGCTACTCTGGCTTTGAAAAGAGATACTGTCCATCCTATTGGGAAAAAGGGATACTGTCCATCTTGTTGGGCAGTGAAAGAAGGTCTTACTAGAAAGATGCTAGTGTCCCATCACCATTGGCAACAGTGTCCTGCAGCTTTTAGTTACTGGAAAATTAAGGGAGGACTGAATACCGCTGGCTTTTATCTTCTGTGATGTGTTGAGGTGCTTGTATGTCTGTGTGCCTGGTTTCCTCAATGATGCATCCTCATTCCCAGATCTCACCGTTCCTCATACCACTCTTAATCCTACGCAGCTCGAAAGCCCAGATGCTGCACTGCCTTCTGGCCTATAGGGTATTCTTTCTCTAGAGCCTGTACCAAATTCCTGAGCACCCACTTGCATAACCTCTTACAACCTTGTACTCCTTCTTGCACTGAACTTGTGTCCCTTCCCAACATTAAACAGCCACCAGGACTGGGCACGGGATGGGGTCCTCGCCTTCCAGTCGCGTGTTGTTTTCTAGGTCCGGCAACGGGGTTGCACGGATGTTAGTACGGCAGATGCTGCTGCTGGATAAATTCTCTTCATTACCGCTTGTCTTAAGTTCCCCAACTATTAGATCTCTATGCAACCTCTCAGAAACAGCATATACAACAAGCACATTTCACAGTTTTCTGGGATTACAATCCAGACCAAGGCCTGTTAGCAAGAGAAGACATTTCCATGGAGATGCATCTGAAAAGCTCTCAGGTTAAGTTAAGAACCTGCAGGGGCTTCCCAGCTCACAGGCAGAATAGGTCAGTGAAGCTTAAAGGGCTTACCAGCGCCCATGAGAATACAGAGAGGAAGTGCAGCTAAAAGGTAAGCGGACAGATGGCTGGCCTCCTCGGCAGGACTTCTGGTTAGCTCCTGGCCCTAGCCAATGTTGTACCACGCCCAGCGGCGGGCACGGCCCTCCCCAGAAGTCGCCTGTTGGCCCGAACGATGAGAGTGGCCTTTGTCAAGCAAAGCCGCCTCCCCTTGGAGGCTGGAGAGTTCATGCTCATGTTCAAACCCAGTGATGATATTTTGGCGTGGCGTTTTAGTACCAAGACAAGGTAGATGAGCCCAGTCTGTTCTCTGAAAAGCAGTCCACTTGAGCGGCCACGTGGGCACAGCTGGCGGACGCCCGCTGCAGTGGCTGCACGCTTAGTCACCTGACAAAATTAAAGATGTCCTACACAGGCTGAGCTCACTCTCAGTCGCCTACCCAACGGGAGGGCCAAGGGCAACTGATTTTCCAGCACTCTTTCATGTAAAACTCACCGAGCTTCAAAATGACTCCAGAATGAGGCTTTGAAGGCTTGGGATCTGAGGTCTAGGAATCAGTTAATGTATGAAGAGGAATTCACGAAACTCTTCCTGTTTGATCACAGCCCCTCCTAACATCCAAATACTCAGCACAACGTGCATTTTCCCCATTAAACCCCTATTCGTTTTTACGAATTCAGCAGGGCCTATAAGAAAGCACCACATTCTGAAACAAAAGATCAACTGCAGAAGTACAGGAGATGGAGCGTTGCCTTACAGAATCCATGGAAAAAAAAACACCTTCTATTACTGGCATTAACTCTAAATCAACAAAAAGGCGTTATGTGAATTAGGCAAGCGAAAGGATGCTCGGACTGTATTAACTGGAGCATAAAACACAAACCCAAAGCAAGCAGGCTTCCTTTGTGCTTCACCCTGGCCAGACCTCAGCTAACACACTGAGCGTTCTAGTGCATCAGGACAGTGCAGCCAGGGGTAGACAGAGGTCAGGAAACGGGTCCCTTCCAAAGACTGCAGATCAAATATGGCTCATGCACCCTGGAAAAGAGAAGTTCGGGGGCACAACTGCTCAGTAAGCGTGAGAAGGCCTGCCACGTAGAAGAGGAATTAGCTGACATCTACTTTAGAACGAACGGGTATATTTTGTAAGATAGGAGATTTTGACACAGAAGAAGAAATGAAAACAAAAAAAGGACAACTTTCTAACAACAGTAGCTGACAATGGAAACAGCGGCTGCCCCGTGAGATAGTGGAGCACGACAGCATCCTCAGCAGCGTCAACACACCAACGATGACAGGACCAAGAGCGATGGAAGCACAATCTGGGGAGCATTCAAGAATTTTCCTAACATACTAGAGTTTATCATGTTGACACTGGCATCCAACGCCAGGTCAGCTGATTCTATATCCTAAGCTCACACCCACTACATGTTATGACCTCCGTGCCTCCCTCACAGTGTCTGCGGAGGATTAAAGGAGAAGACGCCCATCCAGCACTAGAGGGGCAACTGGCAGTCGAGTCGGTGTTCCTGAGTATCAACTCTTTTTGTTACTGGTATCGTGATTTTCATTTCTGTGTGTCACGGATGCCACTGGGTGGGATGGACCAGGTAGCTTCTTAGGCCTAATTCTAAGGCCCCCTGGTTCCCTAACACACGTGCACGCCCTCTGCAGCGCCTCTCTGCTCTGGGCTCTCACCAAGCCCTTCTCCCCGTGCCGAGTGCACCCAGGATGCTGGTGGTCCTACTATCATGCAAGGGCCGAGTGTGTGTCTCTGCAGGGTCGGCTCGGATACCCTTGAGGTTCTGCACTTAATCCTAAAGTTGGACTTCTCTTTACTCAAATCCCATTCAGAATTGGCACAATTCCATTTGCTGATTCAAAAAGGGGAAAGAGGTTTTGAAAAGGCTTATAACAAAGGCTCATAAGCCTTACAGATCAAACAGCTCTTAAGGAACAACATTTTGATGAGTTAAGTGTAAAAGAACCAGAAACATATGGATTAAATTCCCCTTGAAATTTGAATGCATTTAAAAATTAAAGGGAAAAGCACTTGGGCAGAATGCACTGGGGCCCTTTGCTGAATCTGAAACATTTAGAAAAACAGCTCGAAAATCTTGCCCAGATGAGGCAGCTCCCCATTTCTATCTGGCTTACTTTAAGTGCTGGGGTTTTTTTCCTCCTCTCTTAGGAGACTATTTCAGATCCCCAGTTTCCCTCCTTTCCTTCTCCCTTGACGGCTAATTGCTAATTAGCGAGATATTTGTGCGCTGGAAGAATCACTTCATCTCTGAAATGGCCAGAGCCTGCCCGCTGCTGGGATCATGCGGTGGCACTCGCCCAAGGCCCCCAGTGCTGAATGCATGGCAGCAGGGCACCCAGAGCCGCTCGGGGGAGGCTGCGCTCTGCTCCCTACACGTGCCATTGATCTGCTCAGGGCTAAAGACCTGCACCCGTGGGTGCCAGCCCCCAGTCTCTTGAGCCAGCCTCACTACACCATGCAGTGATCATTTGAGATTCTCGGGAAATGAAGGCTACATAGGCAGGGCTGCACGCAGAGACTAAACTCGATTACCAGGGAGACAAAATACTGTTAGACCTGATGCGTCTATCTGGCCTGCCCGGGTGGTCCAGTGCAGCGGGCTGCAAAGTACACACATCATTCAACGCAGCTGGGGATCCACTCACACGGGGGAGAAAAGTTCTTCCGTTTGGACTTACTTTTTAGTGCATCCTTTTTGCATTTCTTTTTTGTAAACGTTTGATAATTTGCTCAATATGTATTAGTATAATGGTACAGAGATTTGACTTGTTAATAAATAGGCATAGGGAGTTCCCCGGTGGTCCAGTGGGTAAGACTCCGCTCTCCCAGTGCAGGGGGCCCGGGTTCGTGCCCCGGTTGGGGAACTAAGATCTTCCATGCATGCTGCAACTAAGAGTTTGCACGCTGCAATTAAAGATCCCCCATGCAGCAACTAAGACCCGGGGCAGCCTAAACAAACAAATAAATTTATAAAGAAAGAAAGAAATATGCATATATTATGGATGATACGCACATATATGTTATGTATGCTCCCACGTATATAATGGGGGAATACGTATTTTTTAAAAATATTTGTTTTATTTTGTATGGCTTGTTTTTCTCTTGGAGGATGTAAGCAATCAAACAATTCAAAGCTCACTGCCTGGGAAATCAAGTGTCGGCCTTGGGTCAGACTGACCTGGGCTTGAATTCTGCTTCTGCCACTCCCCGGCCCGATGACCTTGAGGAAGATGCTTTGATTCTCTGAGTCTCCATCTCCTCCTTCGGAAAATGAACACTTTACTGTCTTCAAAGTTTGTGGCAGTTTACTGTGGGGCTTAGGATAAAGTTGAATCCAATGGACCTGACAGAGTCCCTGGCTCATAAGGGCTCAGCAAAGGTTAGCTACGATTGTGTTTTCTTCTCGCTGTTTCCATTTTGTAGTTATGCATTTTCTAAGAACTCTGAACTTTCCTTGAAATCATACTTCGGTAAGCGGAGAGTACGTATTTCAGATGGTCATTCTGAGTCAGAGAGGACTGAGCCAGAAAAAGCTTAATTATCTGTTTTTCACTCATCACATTTGTCAATGGATGTTTACGGAGCTTCTGACAGGCAAGAACAATTCCTAAGTTTGCTCACCCTCTTTCTCTGAGGGTCTAGACCAACTCTCCCTGTGCTTTTTCAAGTGTTAACGAATCCATAGGGTTGGTTGCTAACAATGACAGATATTCCGGTAAGGGTAACGTGTGGATACTAAACACTGGCTTCTCACGTCAGCTGAACAGGAAGATAGCAGCTGCAACTTGCCCGTGGACCTAGAGAAGTTCTCTCTTAAGTGGATACAAAAGGCAAAGAACTGCAGTCCACCCTGTCTCTTCGGTGCTGCATTCTGTTACGTTTGTCATGAAGAGTTTCTTCACTTACAAGCAAAGGTGAGGGATGATAAGGATACGGGTGATAAAACGACATCAAAAACAATATTGACAATAAGGTGTAGTGAACACGTAATGGGGCTTTACTGCTGCACAAAAGACCCTTCATAAATCTTATTCATTCTTCAATGTGACCCAATAGGTATCACTATTAATTGACAAATAAGGAAAGTGAGGCTGAAGGGAATCATGCGAAATTCATTAGAAAATGATGGTCTGGGTCTCAAACACATGGGTTCATAATCAAACCCCCCCCAAAACGTAAGTTATTCTTCATCAGATCACCTCTTTTCTACATAGAACTGAAATTATTTTGTTAACTTATTTGCTTTTTTGTTTCCCTATTCTCCATGAGAACATTGACTCCGGAAGAGCAGGAAAGTTGACCAGCTCGCCACCATGGACTTGAGCCATGCCTTCCACATGGTTGGCCCTCAACAAGTCACAGTGGTGAATATGGTTTCTTTCTCCAACCTTGGACCACAATGGGGTCAGCAGATACAGCATGTGGTCCAAATCCCACGCACCCACGATGTAAGCACACGAAGTCGAACTGGAATCCAGCCACACCCACGTGACTGCACCTCCTTCAACAGCTGAGCTGAGGAGGCGCATCAGAGACAGGACAGTCTACAAAGCCTAACGTATTTACTATTTGGTCCTCTGCGGAAAAGTGTGTTGACCTTTGGTTCACAAGAACCGAGTCGAGATTATGGATGAAGAAAAGGCATATTTAGCAAGCAGGACCATGGATGAAAGCAGGTGACAGCTGCAGGACAACTGTTTCAACACACACTCATTAGGTCAGATTAATGCAACTACTTAGCATGGAATGTATGGGGTGATCGATACTATTGTGTCCGTTCTTTAAAAAAATAAATGATGAGAGTATGCCACTGATTACATACCCACCAATGCCATCAACATTTACCTCAGCACAGATAAATGCCAGCAAGATAAAGGTTACCGACTGCATTAGAAGAATTAGATCTTCACCCAATTCTCAACCATTCTGAGACAGATTAATAAGACCTTCACTGGACTTTCTCCTCTCTCCTGAGTTCTGCCTTTTGGCTGTTCGGCCTTTCCTTCAAACGTCCACTGGGAGGGTGGGCTAGGGAAAGAGTCATCCATCCTTTAATCGAAGCACTTGTAAGCCCTTCTGAAAAATGCTATGTGCTAAAAAAAAAATCTTCAGAGATAATGAATAAACACTTTATTTTTAGATTTCTGTGTGGATTGCAATTATCTAGACTCTCCAGGCTAATAATAGCTCAGAAAATCCAGAGCTGTTTAAAGATGACAGGGGCTTTGTCTGAAACCCAAACCATCAGGAACTCTCTTCTTACTTAGATGTACACATGTATAAAACAACCAGTGAAAAATCAAAATCCTTCATTATCTTAAGAAATGTGATATCGACCTGGGAATCCCATTGGAAGAAGATTTTAGAGCAAATACGTGTGGGACTTTTGGCTGTCGGGCCACCAAAAATAATGTTTTACCTCTGTTGTACTGTTATACAAAATATGTTTTCACATTTTAGTGTTTCTGAATTAGCAATGTATCTTCTAATCGGTGTGTGTAAGAACGTGGTACCCATCCTCCTACTTCTCCCAGCCCTGAAAAGCTGATATTAAATCAATAAGCACCTTACAGTTCATGGCACCTTCAAATCAACAAAATATATTTTCCTGGGACACCAAAGGAGATTGGGTGGGGGGGAACTTCCCTGGTGGTGCAGCGGTTGGGACTCCGCCTGCCAATTCAGGGGAGGCGGGTTCAAGGCCTGGTCTGGGAAGATCCCACGTGTCGCGCAGTAACCAGGCCCGTGTGCCGCAGCTACTGAGCCTGCGCTCTGGAGCCCGCGAGTCACGACTGCTGAGCCTGCGTGCCACAGCTACTGAAGCCCGTGTGCCTGGAGCCCATGCTCTGCAGCGAGAGAGGCCACCGCGGTGAGAGGCCCGCGCACCGTGGTGAAGAGTGGCCCCCGCTCGCCGCAACTGGGGAAAGCTCGTGCGCAGCAATGAAGACCCAACGCGGCCAAAAACAGAATAAGTAAATAAATTTATAAAAACAACAGTTAAAAAAAGAAGAGAGTGGGGGGGGGGAAATCCATTTTTCATGAAATATCTCCTCTGAAATTAATCCTTGCTGAGGACAGAAGAGGTCCAAGATGTCAAACCTCATATTTCTGCAGGAGCCCTAACTCCCGAGGCAGGTCTCTCCAGCCACCTGTCTGATGAGTGCCCACAGGACACTGACAGCACCAGGAGGACGACACAGCCAAGCCCCAAATCAAAACCATCTCTCAACCCATGATGGCTTCCATTCCCACGTGCTCCTTTACTTCAAGAAGGCTACCGGGTTCGTTCCAAAACAAAAAGCCACTGAGACTGGGCACTGTTTCCCAAACAACCCATTATCTGGTGGCCTGCTGCACAATTAGTTGAGGGACAATCTGGGCTGAGACAGAAATCTTTCTGTGACATTTCCAGACTCATCCTCCAGCCAATAAGAACCGCCACTGTGACGGTGGCCGGATAGCACACATTCGAATCACATCAATCCCCCCAAAGCCCCCAGAGAAACCCCTTCTGGACCTGCTGCGTCCTCCGCAGTCTGTGACTTAATGGGCAAGCAGGTGTGTGTGTCGGCCGATGGCCCCTCAAACTCCAAAGAGCTCTGTGGCCAGAGATGAGAGCAGGCCGAAGAAACACAGACTGGCACCGAGACTGCTGCCTCGAGAACGTGGAAGCTCTTTATGGGAGCCGTGGTTCCTGAGCCCCAGCACTCACTTCAGTCCCACAGGAGCCTGAATTACCAGACAGATGAATGGATGGTGCTTTATTTATTTCCAGACTGAATTGACCTCAGTGGTTAGCTTGCTGAATTTCACCGTGGGGTTCTGGCCTGTGGTTTTTACGGACGGCTCCAGGTCAGGGCACTCTTGAGTCTCTTCCCGTGCTTAAAGAGTGGACCTATCTTCCTCAAATACTTCTCTGGAGAGCAGGTGAAGCCATTTCTCCTTTTTACAGTGTTCACAACCTGCCATTTCCAAAAGGTCACTTTCATCGGAGGCGCCAGGTGCTCTGGAAAACTTGCTCCAACTAATGTGATGCATTTTGGGGGCCATTTATATCGGAACGTCATTGCATAAGCATCGTAAGTCTCATAACATTCCTACGGATAAGTAAGCACCTCTGCTCCCGTTCTTCCGGTTAGATAAACTGAGACCCAGGGAAGACAATTCACATGTCCAAGGTCTTCAAATCAAATTGAAATCTGTTTTTTTCCTTAGATAGATTCCCTTCAAAAACGGAAAAATTCCCATTCTGGCTCCCTATTTTTAACACAGAGGCCACGTACTTTGGCAACCCTTAGCCTAGAGAACTGACAAACTGTTTCCTTATGCCAATGACAGCAAGTCTGAGTGGTCCCCAGGACAACCAGAGCTGGGGCGTCTCTAAGCTGAGAGGCTCAGCGGCCACAGGCAGAGAGCCGCAGGGCCAGTCTCTTAAACCAGCCTCATTTCTCAGAAATGACCACCATCCTCGGATCTATTCCACTCTGGCCATAGAGTAACTTTCAGAAAGTGTTTGTCAGAAACTCGTTCTTCTCTCAGAAGAGTTCCCAAGAGAAAACCTCTACTCCTCTCAGCAGTAAAATAAAAACACTGCCTCCCCACCATCCACAGTCAGTGCCCTGATGAGGAATCGCTAGAGTTAAAAAAAAAAAAAAAAAAAAAAAAACAAGAACGAGGGACCCACAGAGACAGCCGTGCATCTCTCCTGGGTCGGGGGGCTGGCAGGGAGGTCTGCATCACACAACATCCTCTCACAGAAATCGGCCTCCTGTCTTCCGTACAACTAAAAATAAGGATGAGAACAAGAAAGATTTATCTGAGTCTGAAAGGAAGTTCTGACATTACCACAATGGCATCTCTCCAGAAAGTCTGTTCTTTCCTCTCCATTCATATCTCCATTTAGTGATTCCCTGAAAACGTAGCTAAAGGGAACTATTCTTTCCCCATGGCTCACAACAATGGGATTGCCCAAGCTACACACTCTCCCCCCAAACTTGGCTAATTACTCACCAACAGAAATGCCAAAGCAACAAAGCAGTTTCATGCATATGTGTTTGAGGACCCTTATTGTTCTAGGAGATATCTAATTATATGTTTCCTCTGGTATCTACCCCCTACCCTTCCCTACTTCCCTACGGGAGACTCAGTAACACAATCAAAGAAGATTCTAAAGAGGCTTGTCATATCCTGGGGTTTACAAGACATGGTATTCAAAAGGCAGTGATGTTAATATTGTTTTACAGTATGCTGACTGCTGGGGGGGGGTTGCAGCCATCTGTGTGCATTAACCCCTTTCTAGATCAGGGGAGGCGTGGTGGTTGACTCATTCGTGGCGCTATCCTGATCACTGCCACCTTGCTCTACCCAGCCATCGATCTGAGGCCAGCTCAGATCAATTATTAGTGGAAAACATCTCGTAGTAAGCTTTGGGCTAATAAGCAGCTCATGATTCTGCCCTATCCAATCCACAAAAGAACCATTTTCAGCACCACCTCTGAGTTCTCCAGGACTTGGCTGGAGAAGATCCAGGTTGGTGTGGGTTTATGGACACAGAAGATTTTATAAGACCCACAGTCCAGACTCCTAAAGGAGGCCTACTTCTATCGACGGATAACCTGGCTACCATATAAGTGAGGTAGTATTTTAGTATTTATTACATATTACAAAAGTCATATTTTTGTGAATCTGATGAAAACTATGGACTCTGCAGAAAAATGCATATGCTCTCTCTCTCCTCTCTCTCTCTCTCTCTCTTCCTCTCTCTCTCTCTCTCACACATACACACACACACACACACACACACACACACACACACACACAACTTTCATATTTCTAGGAAATTCATGAATGTCCTGAAGTCCACCTGGCTCCATCAGCCCCAGGCAAGGAATTTCACTTTATTTGAAGTTTAACTTCTTCTAAACATTGAGTACGTTTTCCCCTACTTCCCATTATAACTATGTCTAATTGACTTTAACGACTACAGTTGTCTTGTACTTCCACCAAATGATTTCCTCACTGGTATGAGGACAAATGTCTACTACCATGGTATTTTATTTTAATCTGTGATTAATATTCACCACCAGCTGACTTTAAGTGGATGACCCTAGATAATCTGGATGGGCCTCACCCAATCAATTGGAAGGTCTTAAGGAGAGAACCAGACTTCTTGGCAGGAGAAATCCCACTATGGACAGCAGCTTCAACCTCCCCAGAGACTGCCTACCTGACAGCCTGCCCTGGGGACTTTGGACTTGCCTAGAGAGCCCCACAATCATGTAAGTCAGCTCCTGCAATAAGACTCTTAGTATACGGTTCCTACTGGCTCTGTTTCTCTGCTTGAACGCTTACTAAGACTTTGGTATGGGGAAGGTGGGTGCTGTGGGACTGAATACTTTACAATGTGGAAGTGGCTTTGGACCTGGATAATGGGTAGAGTCTGGAAGAATTCTTAGCGCATGACAGAAAAAGCCTGTATTTCATGTCATTGGAAACTGGAGGAAGGATGACCTTCACGATACAGAGGCAGAAAATATAATTGAATTGTATCCGACAGTCAGCGGAAAGCAGAAGTTATGAACTGGGATATTTAGCTGAGGAGACTTCCAAACAAAGTCTGGGACACATGACCTTTATTTCCTGCTTATGGTAAAATATGACAGGAAAAATAAAAATTGGGGAAAGAACTGTTAAAGAAAAGATCGATGATTTGGGAAATTTTTAGCTTATTTAAAATTTCAAAAGATGCTAAAGTTAGGAGATTCACAGTCAGGAAAATGTGCTCTGAAGAGAACAAGCCTGGACAACGTTTTGCCAGCACTAAAGATATTACTAATGACTCATGGAACCACTTAGCCATATCAGCAGATGCCACAGAGATGGGATTACCTAGGAAAGTTCAGTGGAAGAACCTTTTGCCTAATAGTATGAATCCCCATGATATACATAAGAGACCCACGAAGTTTTGAGAACATTTTAAGCAGAACCATTGCCAGCTTGGGCTGAAAGTGGTGAAGTTAAAAATGAAAGAAAGCTGTTGGACTCCCCAAATTCTATAGGCAGGAAACAAGTTGCTAAAACTACTAAGTTGCAAACACGTGCTACCTTTCTAGAAAAAGGAAGGTTGACTCTGAGGGCGGAGACTTGGGGTCCAGAGGCCAGAACTATAGGGCTAGAAGGCAGAGCTGTGGGCCCAAGGGGTGAAGAGATAACCCACAGAGGATTATTCCCAGGCCTTGCATCCTAATGGAATTGACCCCGTTGACTTTTTTTTTTAGTGCTATGGACTGGTGGCCCCCTTTTCCTTCCATTCTTCTCCCATTTGGAATGAGAATGTTATAGAACTGTGACCCTATGCCTGTCCTGCCATTGCGTTTGGGAAGCAGATGCTGTGCTTTCTAATTTCACAGGTCTGTAGATGGAGAGAGGTTTTGTTTCAGGAGGATCACACCCAGAGTGTCACCCATACCTGATTAGATGAGGAAATTTCGGAACTGGGGGCTGGTGATGTTTAGATGAGATCTCTTTTTACATGAGTTGATGCTTTAACTGGTTAGATGTCAGGATAGAGTGAAGGTATTCTGCATGTAGAACAGATGTGAATCTTTAGGGACCAGTGGGCAATCTGGGATACGTTATAAAATGTGCTTCCCAAGATACATCCCTGGAGTATCCCTCCAGTCCCTGGAGCCTGTGGATGTAAGTTTATATGGGAAAAATTTTAAAAAGAAAGGTCTCTGCATATGTAATTACATTAAGGATCTTGATGAGGAGATGATCCTGAATTACCCAAGTGGCCCTAAATGCAATCACATGTTATCCCCAAAAGAGGAGGGCAGAGGGAGATTTAAACACACAGAGAAGAGAAGGCAATTTGAAGATGGAGCAGGGAGGTTTAGAGATGCTGGCCCTAAACGCTGGAGTGACGAACTACAGGTCAAGGACTCCTGGCAGCCACCAGGAACAGATCCCCCCTTACGCCCCTGAGGGGGTGTGGCCCTGCCAACACCTTGGTTTCAGCCCAGTAAAACTGATTTGGAACTTCTGGGCTCCAGAACTGTGAGATGATAAATCTGTGTTGTTCTAACCCACCACGTTGGTGGTAATACGTTATCGCAGCCACAGGAAACCAATACAGACTCTGTGGAAAACAAAGATGAAAAAGTTACGACGTTCCGTCAAAATGCTCAGAACCTGTAGAAGATGAATAGTCAGATAACTACCCCAGGACTGGCAACAATAAAGATGCAAACAAAGTGTGAAGGACTTGGGAAGGTTCTCTGGGTCGAGAGAATGCACGGAGAGCAGGGTATGTGAAGTGAGCAGGAGAATGGAGGCAGGGACGTAGAGAAGACGGTGTTCCACATGGAAGAGACGTGAGATCCATCGTGCTGAGAAACGGTACAGCAGCACCAAAGCTGGCTAAGAGGTAAAATTAGGACGCTGTAGCAAGCATCCTCTTCAAGGTGTTCTAGCGACTCTCAAATCATGCTTTATGTGAGATGTGGGAGAACTATAAAAAGACTGAAAACCACTGGTTGTTTCGTTTTCTGGTCTACTCCCCACCCCTGAACTTGACGTTGGGGGAAAAAGAGACACTTCCCAAGAACACGCAAGCAGAGACAAAGAAAGGCAGTATAGCCTAGTACAGCCTAGTATAGTACAGTGTAGTATAAGGGGTGTTGGCATCTGATAGAAGTGCCTTTATGTGTCCACAGATAAGTTACTGGACCTTTCTGAGTTCAGTTTAACCAAGGGAGGTCAGAGTATCTGCCTTGCCCGTGTATTAAGACAATTAGCTAATGTTCGCCACACACCTACGCAGCCCTTTGAACTTAACCCAGTACTCAGTAACCGTAAGTAAGAGAGAAAGTGAAGACTCCCACCTAGACTCTTCCACTGTGAGGCTAGAAAATTATGTTCAAGTCAGAATGTGAAGTTCCTGAATGACCCGCCAAGGGTTCTGGACTTTATGATACGAGCTGGAACCCACAGAAAGGCTTTCAAGTATGGAACAATACAAACGTTTCTGTGTTCCAGACAGACTGCCATCTGGGAGTGGGAACATCCGCCAGAAGGGAGCCAGTCTGGACGCTGCTGCCAGAGGTTCCAGGGAGGAGATAATGAAGCCCTGATTAACGGTAGACACAGTACCAGAAGGCTATTTTCACATCCCGTGCCTTGCTGACTTGAGACGATTTTGGGAGGCAGAAGAGCGGCCGTGCACATTTGATGACTCAACTGCAGAAAGATGTTGCAGGCCTGTTTGTGCCGGGGAAGAGCTGGGGGCAGCCTAGCTATGCCAGGCTACTCCAGAAAGGACATGTGAGCTTGGCATCTCTTCTGAGGGAGCTGATTATGAAACGCCACCGTGTTCATTGGCTGGGAACGTGTGCAATGTTTACAAAGCTTGTCTTTCATGACTTCTAAGGATGTGGATGGACAGCTGCACACGTCCCTCCAAGGGGCGTGCACTCTTGTGCACGGGTAGGCCAGCGGCAACATGCAAGTCCCTAACCTGTTCCTTTGAGAGTAGAGACAAACATGCTCTCAGCACATGTGTACATCCTCCCTGGGGTGATCGAGAATCCATAATGTCACACTGTGCTTCGCAGCTAAGCAGAAACGCAGAAATCCACATGCAGGGAGCCACGTTCTGGAAAACAACTGAAATGCAGTATTTTTATGAAATGTTCATCCGTCTGGAATTGTGAGATATGATGTTCTGACCCATAATCTAAGGTGGTGGCCACTGAAGCTGCCTTCCCTATGAAACAAAACAGTGTTAGCTTGAAGTAAAATGGAATGGAAGGGAACCATGGGGTTCAAAGAGTAAATATCTATCCGCCTTCCCCTCCCGCCCCTCTAGCTATTTTCAGGTTTGCCTCCTGCACTGTGTTATCCGGGGCTTTAGGAAAGCTCATTTTAAATCATCCAAAACCAGTGTCTTCAAATCCTCTCTCTGAAAGAAGTCACTGCATCCTGGGAGCCTCACCACTAACTCCTCATTCCTGAGGTCACCTTGAACTTGTCTTTGTTGAGTTTCTGCTCATTATTCACTCTTGTACAATTTAGATAGTGAGAGGCTGTAGCTGATAACTGTGTCCTATTTCCATTTGGGTAACAAACGCCTAACCTAACTGCAACTTAGCAAAAAAATATATAGATAAATAGACACATACATATATGTATATATAAATACATATATATGTAACTTTGCTAAATTGTGGTACACACACACACACACACACACACACACACACACACACACACATAAAGTTGATATATATAAAACTCCTAACCCGAGGTACATAGATGAGCTTTGTTTCCTGGAGAAAAAGATCATCATTATCAGGTTCTTAAAAATAGTGTGTAACCCCCAAAGGCTGACCTTTCCCTCTTTTTCTCCCCGCTCCCCTTCTCTCTTATGTCCCCTCCTTTGTGCTCTCCCCCTTCTCTCCTCTTCCTCACAGTCTTTCCCCACACAGCCGCCCTCCTCACTTTCCCCTACACTCGAGCTTTTAGAGCAAATCCGGCCTGTGCCCGCGGGGCTCTGGGACAGAACACTCTGCCCCCTGAACTTCACTGCTTCTTAGGCCAAGTTACGTGAGTTCTCAGTGTGTCTGACTCCGGAGGGAGGACCAGCATTTTAAGCGGTGAAGATGCCAAGAGGGGCTGGTTTACCGCAAGTACTACGTTTGCCCCCTTTGTGCAGAGAAGGTCAAGTGGAGAGTGACCCCCTAAGAGCATTTCTCACTGTGTTTCCACTACAAAGCCCCGGGAGACAGGAGAAAGAACTGCACTTTCCTTCCTCCCCTGCCCTGGCCTCTGTGAGACTGAGCTGACCTTCCATGAAAACGTGGATGGCCAGAGGTCCCACCTCGATCTTCACAATGTTGGAATCATGTCCGGTGACTGAGGTCAGCTCTGAAATGACTGAACATCAGTGCGTGTGGAGGGGGTGGGGAGAAACTTGATTCCACGAGTGTAGCAGGTCCCGTTGGATCAGGAGGTTTCCTGGGGTTCGCTCTGCTTGACCACTTCTTATCAGCTTTTCCCTTGGCTGCCCTGTGACCCTCCACCCTCCACATTAATAAAATGAGGCATCTCACTAAATGACTCTGCAGGGCTTTTCCAGGCCCAGCCCTCAGGGTGATGGCATTCCTGGAAGAATCAGGGGTTCACTGTGGCCTTCTGTCTCTTCTTCTCCCAGGCTCCCCACGACCACATGTTCCATATGCCAGCTTCCAAGCCACGCCTCCTACGGCTTCCCTGTAAGTGTAAGCTTCCTAAGGCTTCCCTTTCCAACTCCCACCTGCCCCCCCCTTTTTCTCAAGCCCCTGCACTTTCCGTTCCAGAGCCCAACCCATCCTCCCTGGCATCCACTCCCACAAATGCACAGGAGAAGGAGAGCCTTGGCCTTCTGTTCCTTTGTGTTAAGTCACTCCATGGAGTTTTTTCTTTTTCAATAAAGGACTTCATTTCTACTGACTTGCAAAGACCACACATTTCAAGTGCAGCCAAAACAAATCAATGTCACATGAGCCAAATAAATCCTTCTAAGGACTCCAACGAGCTAATGATCCTGTAGTCTTCTCACTCTCTATATTTGGGTTAGGGCTGGTTACACCCTATGTGATCACAGGAATATCTAAAATATTAAGTTGCTATGTAAAATATATATGTCCAAAATATGTTTTTGGAGGGAGAAGCCTTTTTGAAAGATGTCCCTCACTGCATACGTATCCCATTTCACTCTTTTCTCCTCCAAGTCACACCATGGTCTTCAGCCATATTTGTTTTCTTTTCTTTTTTTTTTTTTTTGCGGTACGCGGGTCTCTCACTGTTGTGGCCTCTCCCGTTGCAGAGCACAGGCTCCGGACGCGCAGGCTCAGCGGCCATGGCTCACGGGCCCAGCCACTCCGCGGCACGTGGAATCTTCCCGGACCGGGGCACGAACCCGTGTCCCCTGCATCGGCAGGCGGACGCTCAACCACCGCGCCACCAGGGAAGCCCAGCCATAGTCTTGAGAAGCTTGATTCTTAAGAAAGTTGGTTTTTTAAAAAATCCACATGTATTAGACATTCAGAGCTGGACCATTAAAATAGTTGCTACAGAATGAGACTGAGGGATTTTGTTTTGCTGTTTGGAACTAGCTGGGTTAGCACCTGCCAAATCTATTCTTGGCTTTGTTTTTCATGATTAGCCCCTCACTTTGCCCAGCTCAAAACTATAAAAACAAACAGATAAAAATGACTATGTGACAGTGCTCCTCTTCCGTGCCCTGCTGGAACATCTTGAGGCAGGTTTACTGTTACTGACCTCAGGGTAATGATTTTTTGCACCTGGGGTGGTAAATCACTTCCAGGTGAGGCAAAACCAGATGGCCTCAACTTTCCTGGAGTTGATTAAAATGATTGTACCTGCTTCAGAAAACTACCAATCAAACACCAGGGTTTGATTTACCATGGTAACATCTCAGCCAGTGGCTTCTGCCCTGCTAGCGGAAGATGTTGAATCTACCAGTTAAAACTAGCAAATGAAACCCCCTATCTGATACACACACACATACGCACATCACATTATTCTAAGTGCTTGCAAAGAGCCAGCTGCTGCCGAACAAAAGGAAAATGTTTTACAATTATTTAAAAATGGAGCTCCTACCTGGAGACACACAGAACAATAAAGCCGGCTTGCGACCCTCCTGCCACCATCTACCACCACACAAATACAGAAGATGCTTGAACTGTGTAATTGCCTTGGGTCTCTTGTGACATTCATATCCATTTGGCAAGGATACCCAATAACATGGGAGGAGGGCAATTTTCTCACTTATGAGTTATCAAATGTCTCCTAAGTTGGGCATATGCATTCAGTATTCTGTTATTATCAGATGCTATTAGATCACCATGTATTTTCACTCTCTGGTTTATAATTCAATACAATTCAATTTCTTTCTGTTCAATTCAATTTGATTCCATCTACTTCAATTTAATTCAATATATTCATTAACCACACAGTCCATCAGTTACAAGCTGGTATGAAAATTAAACACAACCCCTCCCCACGATGAACTTAAAATAATTGATCAGTTAGAGTTTAAGAGACTTATATGATTGCAGCCTGAAACATGCTAAACATTAGTGAGTGTAACGCCGAGGGTGTGGGGCAGGACTTTTAGATGACTGTGATATATTGGCCATTCTTTTAAAATGTTCATCAAAGATATGCCAAGGCTAAGCAAAATATTACTCATGTGTGACACGAAACAGCTGATCCTGCTATGAGATGCTTTATTTTACGTATATTTGCTTATGAACTTATTGATGGCTATCTGGATTTTACAGGAAAAATTGCAGCTAGAATGAAGATGTTTTGAAAGACAAAGGAAAAGAAGAAAGGAAGAAAAAATCGTGCTGCCGCATGACTATATCTTCAATACAGCATTAACAGTACAAGAAATAAAAATCTAGCAGCATTTAAGTGTTCATTCACAAATGCTACCTTAAGATCATTTAGATCTTCATTAGTTTTTCAACATAGCAAACGTGTTTGCTCTTGCAGACGCTCTAACACAAATATTCACTTTCCAGACCAATAAAAATAGCGATCGTGTGCAGTTATGACCACTAACACCATCTGTAGACACGTAAAATCAGAAAAGATTAGTCACACCATGTGAATTAGGCAATGCACCAATGTCTAAATTATTCTTCAACCTCAGGTCTAGACACTCACTCATGGAAGGAAAATGCTAGCAGCCAGAGTTGGCGCAAGAGATTGTATATTCCTGAGGGAACCCGACGCAGTGTGTTACTCCCTCGACTGGAAGTCAAAGTCCTCCTTTGGTTTCTATGAACAGTTTCCACCACCCATGTGACGGGGTGAAATGTTTTCTGCGTTGCTCCACATTTCTGCATTTACTTTAGTAAATTTACTGGTTTATCAGTGGCCAAAAGCTCTCCCTCCCCACCTTACATGAGTGAAGGACAGAAGTTCAAATATCTTACTTTATTTTAATGCCCTGTCCCATTAAACGTGAACACCACCTTCACCCCCGGCACATCAGCATTTAAAATTTAGGAAGCTCTCACTCTAGGCTAGACTCACTTAGGGAAGCAGGAACTAGGAAGTCAAAGTCTCCCTTGTCTGTGCTTTCTTAGGTCATCAGCTCTGAAGGCACCGGATATACCAAGCCTCACACACAGCTCATCGCCAGACCCCAACAAGGAGGGACCTTGTCATAAGACACTCAGGTACATAAGAACACAGGAGAACACCAGGATGGGCAGCAACCTGAGCTGCGGGATGTGCCGCATCTTCAGGGAGACGCTAAAGCCAAGGTGGGGTCCTGAGAAGCGGAAGGACTGGGTTTTAGCCTGGACGGGCAGCCCTGCCCCCGAACCAGCAGCGGGCTGCGTCTCGTGGAGCAGGGAGCCGTCCCCTGCAGCCAGAGTCCCGGAGCTCCGGGCCGTTGAGAGGAGGCCTGGATGTGCTAGGAGGCTCCCGTCTGGGGACAGTGGACGCTTACGGGCATCTGGAGGAGACTCTGACCTGGAAAACAGATGCATCCAGATGGCAGCACTGCCGGACGGGTTCCTGAGCACCCAGCAAGGAATACAGCCCGCGAGGAAACGTGCAGCCTTGGGTCCAGCCCAGAAAGGGAGCTGGGAAGCCTGCGGAGGGAAGGGGGTAAGAAGGTGGGGGCCCTTGGCATGAACAGGAAATAACCCAGACCCTCAGGCTGAGGAGGCGCTCATGCAGAGACTCCAAGGGCTCAGACACCGATTCCCATGGGAGCCAGGCCCAGAGCATCTGCCCTAGGGCACGTGCGGAGGCTTTGTTTTTGGGGACATTGGCTTGGGAGCTGAGGTCTGGCTCGCCAGCTCAGGAGCTAGTAGCCACGAGACCCGAATTCTAGTCCGGTTGGGGCCACCAACTTGCTGGGAGAGTCAAATATGTCTGCCCTGAGTGTCTCCACTTCTACCGTAAGATGTAAAGCGATCCTCACCTGATCACACCCCTGCTCCCCGCTCTGTGCCTCCAAGGAGGGTAAGCACCCGTCCTGGCCGGCTCAGGCTGCACAACCAATATCACAGACCAGGTGGAACAGAAATGTATTTTCTCACCCTTCTGAGCTCAGGCACCAGGATGGTCAGTTCTGGGGAGAATCCTCGTCTCTCCGTGACCTCACAGGGCCTTTCCTCAGCGTATCCAGGTGGAGAAAAATCTCTCTCTCTTCCTCTTCTTAAAAGGTCAACGATCCTATCACATCAGAACCTACCCTCATGACCTCTTTCACTCTGAATCACCTCTTCAAAGTGCTATCTCTAAATACAGTCACGCTGGGGGCTTAGCCCAACTGGGGCTTCAACATATGAATTTGGAGGGGCACAGTTCAGTCTACTGCGCCCCCAAAGCCAGCAAAGCCTGCTCCGGTGTCTCCCTCCTGCTTCGCGAAGGCCCGGCTCTCAAGGCCTCAAATGCTGAGTCTCAGAGGCAGCCGTGAGGAGGGCTGGCCACGGGCAGCAGAGCATCTGGAAGCTCTGTGCAGTCAGGCCCACGTCCCAACAGGTCAAGCCAGCCCGTGTCGCAGAAGAAGCCAGAACTGGGCAGAAGTCAACTGGACAGATACATGGAAGTTGGAGATCAAGGGCCTGATTCTGGAGCACACTGACTATGAGGACGAATGTCGATGGTCCGTCCAGGCAGGAATGGAAGGAGGCAGGAAAAACGCTAGCTTGGGAGAAAGGCGCATTCCACACACGTGTATGTCATCATCTGTAGGTTATCTGTATTATACATCTTACATTATTAACCTAGGAACGATCAGTTTAAAACTTTTGTGAAAGGCGTCCTAAAGAAGAGTTTGTGCTCCTCACACCCCCAGCACACTTAATTTTCCCCTCACTCCATTCTCACGACACCTATTGTGCGGAATGCTGGCTTGATCTCATCCCGCAGAGAGCAAGCATCACCGTGCACACTGCCTCTTTCACTTGAGATGCACCGATGGCATCTATGTGACTGGTGACAGGGGCCAAAGAATGTGATCCAGGTCCTAGGCAGTGAAGCCCTGTTTTGATGATGTTCTGGGAAGTAGCATGTCTCAGACCCAGAGAAGGAGGTAACTCCCAGTTTTACATGGCTTACTACAGTCTTCCCTGCCTGTCCAAACCCGCTGCCCCAGACAAAACCCACGAGAACTTGAATAATCCCTAAATGATATAAAGCGAAGCAGACACCACGGAGGGAGGCTACAGACCGGGGTCTGTGTGGGCAAGTGCTCCTGACAAGAGGGGGAGGAGGTCTGCAGAAGGTCTGAAGCAGAGTAGCGTTACTTACCCCACCACAGTGGGAGCATCCGGACTGACGGATCTGTATCAAGCCGCAAGGCCAGGCGTGTCTTACTCACTGCTAGAGGAGCAAGTATGGAGATCGGGTCCAGCACGCAGGGCGGAACTCCCGACGCTGGTGATTTGGGGAGGGTCAGAGACCAACCACACGAGGCCTAGGGGCACTGCCCATCCTCCCCCACTCCCACTGAATTCCGTGCACATCCCACGAGGGGCACTCGTCCCACCTCCTCACAAAGGACGCACAGAGTCACATGCCAGCAGGGGTAATGGTTGTCCACTGTTACAAAGATAAGTGTTCATTCAAGAATCACCAAACAGCTCACACGGGGATTCTAGGAATACTTTAAAGTGAGTGAAGTAAGTCAGACAGAGAAGGACAAATATCGTTTGATATTGCTTATATGTGGAATCTTAAAAAATGGTACAAATGAACTTATTTACAAAACATAAATAGAGTCACAGAAGTAGAAAACAATCTTATGGTTACCGGGGGGGAAATGGGGGGAGGGATAAATTGGGAGATTGGGACTGACGTATATACACTATTATATATAAAAGAGATAACTGGACTTCACTGGTGGCGCAGTGGTTAAGAATCCGCCTGCCAATACAGGGGAGACAGGTTCGAGCCCTGGTCCGGGAAGATCCCACATGCTGCGGAGCAACTCAGCCTGGGCACCACAACTACTGAGCCTGCGCTCTAGAGCCCGCGAGCCACAACTACTGAGCCCATGTGCCACAACTACTGAAGCCTGCACGCCTAGAACCCATGCTTGGCAACAAGAGAAGCCACCACAATGAGAAGCCCGTGCACCGCAACAAAGAGTAGCCCCCGCTCACCACAGCTAGAGAAAGCCTGTGCCCAGCAATGACCCAATGCAGCCAAAAATTAATTAATGAATTAATTAATTTTAAAAAGTAGATGACTCGTAAGGACCTACTGTGTAGCACAGGGAAGTCTACTCAATACTCTATAATGACCTATATGGAAGAGAATCTAAAAAAGAGTGGATACACGTATATGTATAACTGACTTGCTTTGCTGCACACCTGAAACTAACACAACACTGTAAATCAACTATACTCCAATAAAATTTTTTTAAAAATTCAATTAAACTGTCTATTAAGGATCTACTCTATAGGCACGGTGGCCGTGTACGAAAATCAGTATCAGAAGCATACCCCCGCCAGAGGTGATCCAGAAGAAGAACATGTTTAAGGGGAAACATGAAGCTCTAGCAGGATCTAGAAGGAGTGAGGAGAGGAAGAGGCGGTATTTGGAGACAGGGCAGCAAACAGTGGAGATTTCATGTTGAGAGAAGTAGAAGAAATGGCAGGCGCTTTTTTTTTTTTTTCCAGGAATGTTTTCCTAAAAACTGGACAACTGAGAAGACATTACTAAAATTCTTGATAATAAAACACATAGCTTAGTCCAGTCCATGAAGCAGGAAACCTGCGGAGCTTTATGGTAAAGGGGTGACACGATAAGGGATGACTGTGATATCAGGACACAGAAGTCGTTCGTTGGGGCAGGGAAAGGGGACGGGGGACAGGCGAGAGGTGCGTGCATGGCCACAGGACACAGCTAAACACACGTGTGGGAGCAAGAGACACTGGAGTTAGGTCTGCCTTCCCAGAAACCTAAAAAAAGACCACACGATCCCCAAATGCACCGTTTATTTTAGGCTTAATCTTTGACAACACGCACTGCGCTGTGTGTGTTTTCTTTCCTTGTTCTTTTCCTTCACAACTGAACACACAGAGTCAGCTCAAGCGTGATTAGCATGGGATGGCGGCCAAGCACCTGCTTTCTGTGCCCGCTTAACGGCTTCCATCTTCCCCTCCATCGTGTTGCGTGTATGAAACCCAAGCTTCTTATCACCAGCATCGGCACTTCCATTTTTTGGTGAAGGAAGAACGTGATAAAATACCCAAACAACTGTACAAACTGCTACACTGACAAAGCAGGCTGACACTTCTGATACTAAACACTTCTGATACTATGTTGCTGGCTGGCAACTTAGTTTCAGGGCAAAAGGTGAGCATGCAAAGGTGGAGGATCCCCTGTCTCGGTGTAAGAACTTGGCTAGCAATGAGATCGGGGCCCATCCAATGAAGAAATGACAGACCACACTGACTTATCCAATAATGAGAAAAGCAGGTCAAGAATGAGATTAATCTCACTGTTCAAGGACAGGACATTCCCTACGTCCAGGAACGTCTGCTTCTCCTCTCCCCCCCTCCACCCTTGTGGTCCTCCCGTCCTTTACTCATGCATTCACTAGCCCATCCTCTGTGTTAGCTTGCCTTCCATATGCACTGTTGATCCAGGCTTTGTGGAGCTCCTTACACTTCCGTGGGGAAGAACAGATACCAAACAGTGTACAACAGCGACTATCACGATTGCTTTTTAGTAGAATGTTCTCTGTCAATGAAATCCTACATTGAAAATTCATCAAGTTAGAAAACTGAGCTGCTCCTTTGGGGTCTGGGTGGGAGAATGTGTAGGAACCTTGGATTGCAGTCCAGGACTCCTTCTCATCCCACTGCTATCACCTCTGTCTTCTTCCCTCTTCTCTCCCTCCCTTTTAAATTGCAAAGTTGGTGACAAGGGTATAGTTTGGTCATGCTTTCTGTTTGGTGAATAAAATAAAAATCAATATTTAAAATTTTTAATTATAAAAGAGGAGTGTGTCATATTTCTCCACCCCCAGCAAGGGTGGATTCATAAATAAAAATATGCTCTCAGATTTCTCGCTGCCATGCACCTCTCACACTTCTTCTTCCCATTCTGAAAGCACAGCCGCCCTTGTGCTCAGCATGGAAGACCTCCTGCTCCTGTGGCCTTCTTGGAAGACCTAGCACACAATTCCAGTGAGGACCAGCATGTACTGAGCACCTTCTGTGTTTCAGGTCCTGTGCTGGGATGCTGAGATACAAGAGTGCCAAGGATGGATTACGACTGGGACCGTGCAGGTAAAGAAGCAAAGATTCAGAGAGGTCAAGTAACTGAGCCAAGGCCACCCGGTTCCTGGCTGGAAGAGATGGGATTCAAACCCAGATCCGCCTGGGTCTTATGTCCACCTGCTACTGCCTTGTTACCTCTGTGCCACCCTGCTGTGCCTCTGTCACTGTCCCTCTGCATCTCTCTCTCTCTCACACACACACACATACACACACACACACACACACTCTTCCTCTTTGCTTGGAAATATCCACTCCTGATGTGGGGCACTTGGAAGGTACACGTGGACTTTCCTTCCCCCTGCCAGCCTGCCATCCCAGGCTGCAGCTGCTGCTCTGGATGCCACCGCACCAGCAGTGCCAAAAAGCTGTTTTTCTTCCACTCTAATAAACATTTTCTATTCACTTGTGAGTCAGTGTGTTTGTTTATCTGATGGGCCCCTACTATTTGAGGATGCCCAGAAAACACGTTAACCCCTCCCAGGCTATGGCTCTCCACAAACGAGTTCTCCCCGTGCCAGCCTCGGCCCCAGACACACGGCTCCCCTGTGCTCAGACGCAGCCCTGGGGGAAAGAAGGTGTCTTTGAGATGAGACTTGGAGGTGAGCAGGGTGAGGGCATAAACGGAACATCTGCTTTCATTATCTGAAAACAAATTTAGTGTCAATAAAAGGTGTTCAAGTGAGAAGACTGAGGATGGAAATTGACAGTCAAAGACACAGCCATACCTGATCCCACCTCCATGCCCACCTTGTCTCATCCTTTGCACAGGACACACTCCATTCTGTAGCTCAGCAGGGAACTTGGACCCTCTCTGATTTCATCCGCTGGTCCTGCCAGCTTTTCTCCAACCTTCGTAATGTCAAATAACACTGTTTTAAGTGTTTTACAAAAACTCACTCATTCAACCTTCACGAGGGTCCTATGAGGCACAGAGAGGTTAAATGACTTGATCAAGGTCACACAGCTAGTGAGTGAGGGATCCAGAGTTGAACCCAGGGAGCTAACCACATGCGACGCTGGTTATTGACCAAAGGACACTTATTTTTAGACACAGTCTGAGGCCTATGAGCCAATCGATGGGAGATTTAAATTTCTTTCTAAATACATTAATAAGAAAAGACCTGACATAGTGGCTATGTCCCGTCCTCTGCAGTCAGTGACTTTTTGCTGTGTGACCTTGGGTTAGTTATTGGATGTCTAAAAGCCTTGACCTCCTTACCTCCTAAATGGGGGTGATGGTGACATGCCGTGGAGGTCGAATGAGGGGATAATGTGCCCTAAGCGGTACCTTACTCATTACCGTGTATGCGCATCACTGGATATGCAAGGACATGGGCGGGGCTTTTAGAGGACTGCCGTGAAACCAACCAAGCCAGATCCACACAGACAACACTTTCATATGGTGTGGATTTCATCTCCTGACAACCACTGTTCTGTCTGCCTTGCCAGCAGAGAACCGAATCCCTAAATGTCCGCAGCAGCTACGTTCCCTAAAGGAGCGTCTCCCGCCGTGGGCAGAGAACCTTCAAAGATACCCTCTGTGGGCTTCCCTGGTGGCGCAGTGGTTGAGAGTCCGCCTGCCGATGTAGGGGACATGGGTTCGTGCCCCGGTCTGGGAAGATCCCACGTGCCGCGGAGCAGCTGGGCCCGTGAGCCATGGCCACTGAGCCTGTGCTCCGCAACGGGAGAGGCCACAGCAGTGAGGCCCGCGTATCGCCAAAAAAAAAAAAAAAAAAAAAGATACCCTCTGAGCTCTTGAGGCTCTGCCCAGGTCCACCCCACACCGTGTACCACAGGCCTGGCGCAAGCCCTTTGAAGCCCTTGTCAGGAACACCTGCCTCTGCTACTCACCTCCTCTAGCATCGCGGTCCTGAAAGCCGTCCCAGCAGGAAGGGCAGAATTATTTAGCTAAGTTTCTTCTAAACTACACAAACCTCTCCTTAAAGGACTAACTTTAGAAGAGTCACCAGGGCTCCCTGAAGAGATTTATTTATTCCACTCAAGGGAGACTGGTGACGGCCCTCAGTCTCCAGTGGGTCCTAAGCTGGAGTGCCCCCCACCCCACCCCCGCCGCCGGCCGCTTCCAACTCAGCCCACTGCACCGCGGGTCCGGGTGGAATAGTCTACACCTGACCGGTCCGCAGTCACCAGCACAATCAAAGACACGCTGGCATCCCTCTGGCGCATCGCAGACTAGCCGCCTCCATCCGTTGCCTTAACGTGCACACGACCAGTTTCACCTTCCCATCTTGGAGGGATGCTCCAGTACACACGACATGATCAACACAAAGCTGCCCTGAGATCTTCAGAGAAAGGATTTCACGTCGACGTGTGCTCAGTATCATTTGGCTGTTTTCAGTGACTACGGCTCTAAGCTGGAATCACCCATTTTCACCCATAGGCGGTGCAGCCAACTGGCTTTGTAACTAAATTTACAGATTTGCTTAAAGAAGAAAGGAG
Organism: Stenella coeruleoalba; assembly: GCF_951394435.1. Classification (NCBI taxonomy): domain Eukaryota; kingdom Metazoa; phylum Chordata; class Mammalia; order Artiodactyla; family Delphinidae; genus Stenella; species Stenella coeruleoalba. The sequence continues at coordinate 105,820,350 of NC_137154.1, read as the reverse complement.
TCGCGACTGTAAGGTGATGATCCTGAATCTTCTATGGAGTGCAGACAGCTATGCGTCAAATCCAGGCCCGCTGCAGAGCAGGAGGCCAAGGGGCACTAGTTTACCTTATTTTGTTTTTTTAAAATTTTATTTCTTGGTTGAATTTTGTTTGGTAACCCTATCATTGCTACTGTAAATAGACCCCAAGATTGAGTGCAGCTACTCTGGTGAGGAGGTGGCTGCTGCCTCTGGAGGAGACCCACCAATTAGGGTAACCAGCCCAAGGAAAAGAAAGAACATGTAGTAAGTGCATTCTGTTTTAGGGAACACCTGGGCAGCTTTAGAGACGACAAATCCTCCGTTTGAGGTTTTAAGGCAAGTGTTTGCTTAATTTTGCAAGAATTTTATCTGGAAGGCTGGGGTCGGGGAGGAGAGAGTATTTCTTCTTTGTTTGTTTCATGGTATTTCACACTTAGAAGGTCAGCCTCCGGCCCTCACGAACGCCCCCTCCCTCCCCACATCCCAACTGAACATCTATAGATTGGTCCAGAATCCCAGAACCCTCTGCTGTCGCACTGAGAGGGGGACTGGAAGGTGCCCACCCTACTGGAATTCCTTTGTTTTGGTGACTAGATTACCTTTATCCTTGGCCTTGGCAGGGTAAGAGGAGCCACCCTAAGAGTTAGCAAGACCTGGATCTAACGCCTGGATCTGTCCTTCATTTTTGTGTCCTGTCCCCATTTTGAGCATCGGGAGAGCGAACCTTTTAAGGGGTCAGGCTCTGGCGGCACTATGCCATGGACCAAATCTCGTCTCCACCACTTAGTGGGTTGGGGATCTTGGGGACGAGAGCAGCCTCTCAAGTCTGAGCTTCTCCATTGGTAAACGAGGAACATGGCAGCGACTCCGTCCCAGGGCCAGTGCAAGCATCAACTTAACTCACGCATGCCCAGTGCTTATCTGATAAGTGTTTCTGTTGCAACCGATACACCATTGCCATTAGTGATTTCCATCACATGCAATGCAAGTACCATAGAAAACTATCAAATGCTGTACAAATAAGACAGATAACGTTACAAAAGCAGTACTGTTATCATTTTAATTTTTATTACTTCGCTCTTGCTTTGGGTCGATCTTGGAGGTGACAAGAGACATCCTGAGAAGAGGAATCACAGATCCCTCCTTTTACTTACGTAAGGCTTTGAAATACCTAACGTGGTTGAGAAATACACATTTGCAAAACATTAGTACAAGTTTACATGAGAATTTACACATGCAGACTCACTGAGCCCGGAAAATAAGATTGTAAAGAGAGAGAATTAATTCTGCGCTTCTTCTGCCTTGTAGAAAGAGGGGAAGGAGGGAGCCTCGAAATCAAATAACATTTCCTTCAAATCTGAAACCTGGAGTGAATAAGCGATTGACTTTTCCATTTGGCGCCTTAATTCCTGTCCGTCAGATTTCCCGTCACTTTTGCCTGGAAATGGTACTATCTATCACTCTTCCGGAATGAGCCAGACTAGGTACATCTCTCTGAATCTCGCTCTCCCTCTCTGGTTCCCTGATAAGCCTGGCAGAGCTGGGGGCTGTTGACAAGATTCACATTTTCACCCGATAAAGTACCATTTACACTACAAATGCCAAAGAGAGTGGTGGGGTGCACATTCAAACACAAGTCTCCAAGCGGGAAAACAAGTCAGGACGCCCAAACTTAGAGAGGAGGTTGGTATCCAAGAGTAAGGAGGGGAGGGGGGAGGGGAGGGGGGAAGGGAAGAGGGAGGGAAGGGGGAGGGTTCCGATTAGCATTCGTGCCAGCTCTCACTGGGTGAAGGAGGGGATCATAGCTTTGTGGATTAAGGATTAAGAGCAAATTTGGCTTAGTGATTATTCCTCCTCTGGATAAATGTCTGTTGAGGATTTAGAAAACATTTTTTCTAAACCAGTTGGATATTTTCTTAGCATGCCAATATTTTTATTTTTTCTTTAATAATTACATCAACTTCTACAAACAAAGCCTGTTTTTTTTCACATTTTCAAGGTGAAATCTCCCACACCAATTTAATTGATCCTCTTGCCCCCAACCTCTCTGCAGCCCGGGAGATGGGCACCCGGCCACTGGGAGCCATCACCCGGGGACCCCACCAGCGAGGTCAGTGCATCACTCCACCAGCTTCCACCGCACTGCATCCAGTCTGCAGGGATCACAGTGCAATAAGCTGCCCGCATCCCTGAATGCCCAACAATCATTTCTGAAATAGACTCAGCACTTGAGAAAGCTTTTACATGGCTTTGCCCCCCGCCTTCTGAATCAAGACGGTAGATGGAGTGGCCGGGGGAACAATGCGGGTGGCCGGGGCTTAGCGGGGACTCTTCCCGTGAGGATGCTCGGGGGAGAGTGGGACGCCTGGAGCCCTGTGCCCGTCCTGCCTGCAGCCCGTCAGCACCCTCCACCAGGGGCTCTGTTCCTTCCGCCCTGGTCCCTCCACCCTCACCCCAGGGACACAAGACACCAACATCACAGACAAATGATAACCTTAGACCCAAGAACAATAGACAGAGGGGTAAGACGGGAGGTCGGCTGATTGTGGCTGCCTCACTTCCTTCCCTTCTGGTCACTCTGGACACAGCATTACCCGCAACTCCAGACCCCACACAGACTGAATATATAAGAACACTTGGTAGTTGAGGATGCAGATTCAGGATCCAGAGTCCATGGATCCCTAACTCTGGCCCTGACCCACGTTCGCTGTGTAATAACTCCCCAGGGCCTCGGTTTACTCATCTGTAAAATGGAAATAATAATAATAGTACCTTCCTTACCGCGTCGGTCTAAGGACTGAATGAGTTAATATCTGTGAAACACTCAAAACTGTGCCTGGCATAAAAGTGTCATTATAATCATCATTATTCTTTGCAGATGAATAAAGGTAGGTATCATCTGTATTTTTCTACGACTGAGACTAAGACTTAGTAGTCACAGGGTTAGGATTTGAACTGACACACATATGACTCCAGAGGGCAACCCCTTAACCAGGAATCAAGATGCCTCTCTTGTCAAAGTTAAACAACCAGCCAGCACCAAGACATCTTTCCCACCCCCTTGACACAGAGCTTGGCTCTGACTCCATTAAGCCCTATTCACAGAGTTCCAAATACTAGTCAGGCATAGTGATGCAGAACGGGGACCAGGCAGTATAAGTTGCTTACCTATCCGTGGGGAGGAAACCCATGTGAATATGAAAAGAGAAACAGCAGGAGCAGACACATAAAGACAAAAGGGAAGAGTCCTCCCACAGCCCTTGCAGCCCCCTGTGCTCTACCCTTGAGTCAAAGGAGCCTTTCAGGTACGTGTGCTCAGCTGCTCTGGCCTCGGGACATTTTGCTCCGTGGTGATGCTGTACCCTCCCCTTTGCCTAACCACCCCCTCTCCATCCTTGCAGTGCCTGATGAAATGGCTCTTCTTCGTGGAGCTTCTGGCCTCTGCAGTCTAGGCTTTGGTGCCCGTAAGCCCTCCCACTGCACACACTTCCCTTGAAGCCCAGCTCTCAACTGTAAGCAATTATTTGTGTAATGTTGTACTGATGTCCGTCTTCTCCTCACTTGAGAATAACATCCCTGAAGGTGGGGCAGTTTCACTATTGCTCTGACCACACACACAGTGTCTGGTATACAAAGAAAGGATAAATGACAGCATCGCCTCCAGGGACAGAACTGCCCGGCCCCTCTCCCGCCCACCCCCGCACCTTCTTTGTCTCCTATGAATCTATGTCGGGAATCTCTGGAGCAGAACGCCTCTTGAAGAGCTGGCCTTGTCCATGCTGGCCGTGAGGACAAACTGTGGAATGTTCTGCTGCTCCAGGAGGACAGGGCAAAAGCAGGCAGCTCTTGGAGCCCTGCCGCCTTCAGCCCCGCGCTCTACCTTTCTCTCTAACAGCCCCGACGTGGACGGTGGGTCTCCCGCTGCTTGCTCCTGGCTGGATACTTACCAGCCAACCAGCTGGCCTTCGAGCTTCACACAGCATTGCAGTAAAGGATGCCTGTGCACCCCCGCCAGCCTCGCTGCCCTCCCCATGCTCCTGCCAGTGTTTTTTCTCTAAACCCTAAATCACCCAAACGTGTCACACTGCCAGTGGCCTCAGCTAGGTGAATGCCACTGAGCAAATTTCTGATGGCCTTTGGGGCAGCCGAACCCAGAAATTCAGAAAACGTCAGTGGGAAGGCTGGGAGGAAGAGCCTGCATCTCTCAAATAACCTGGTGATGAGTCTGGGGATCCTGGGAGCCCCGCTGGACAGCGTACTGAAAGAGATGCAGAAACTCAGAAAAGGGTGTCAGATTTCCCCTAAGCTGGCAGCTCTTCCTCCAGCAAGTGGCAGGTACGTCAAACACACAAGAGCTTTAAAGGCTGCCTTCCCGACTGAGCTAAACGGAAATGCACGTCCGTCCTTGGTTTGCGCTCTCCCTCCTCCAGTCTCCCCACCGCCCGCCAGCCGAACCCCTCGCTGTGCCCACTTCCCAAGTGAGCCTCACCAGCCGTACCATGACCGACAGAAGTAAAACCCGGTCCCAGGCAACCGTGATGGAACGCACGCCTGCAGCGGTGCTGACAACCAGCAAGGCTGCAGGAGAAGGGCACACTCCTCCCACCAACGGTGGCTGCAAGAGAGCCTTTACTGACTTCAGAAGCAATGTTTCAGGGGGGATCGGTCCTCTGTTCACTGGAAACGTCGCCTCCTGCCTCTCCTTCTTTGCAACCTCCATCCCTGCTCCAGCTCAGCTCTGCTTCCAGGCAGGAGCTTGTCTGGATAAAAGGACCCAGGGAACCTTCTCACACATAGCCAGTCCCAACAGTGGTGGCAGGTGAAGGGGAAAACTTTCACTCCCCTTTCTCCTCGGAAACGCCCTGTGCCCACGTGACCCCATATGGTCTCTAATCCAGGGCCATCTGCTGATGTCTTCCTCCAGGGGTCACTTGCAAATTTTTTTTCAGACATACTTTGTGCTCTGATTCTTCTCCTTTTTGTCAGCTACGTCTCAGTTGTTTTTGTTCGTTTGCTTCTTGTCAGTAGGTATGTGAAGTGTGTAACCCCAAAGTCAGGAAGGCACATCATTCTCCAATTATATTTTCCTCCCACTGCACTTGCTGTGACCTGGTCATATCTGAAAAACTGCATTGCCTTTCTTTTGGGCTCATAATCAACAACAAAAGAAAAACAGAAATCTTGAGCCATAATACAGAAGTCCTTCTCTCCTGGGTTAGTTACATGGAGTCTCCTATAGGACATGGGCTGACTCTTCGGATGCCCCTCCCCGCCCCCGGCCCCGAGCAAAAGCCGGTGGCTGTCATGTGTTTTTAACAGCTGTAGCTCTTCGGTTGTGGAGACCACAGTTTTTGTTAGTTCTCTGTGTTGTTGTCATTGTTGTTGTTTGGTTTGCTTTGGTTTCTCTGTTTATCTATTTGAGAATGTCAGGATGCTATTTCTGAGACCAAAATGACTTCTGCTGGGTTTCTTGACTCCTGGGTCCATGAGCCATTGTCACTGCCACCTGGGCTCCACCACCCACAAGCATCTACCACACTGCTTCCTCACACCCAGCTTCAGAGGGACTCTGGAATCATGACAAGGAACAAAGAACTCCTTCCCCTCTGATGGGTGAGAAGAGCCTGTTCTCTTCCTGTTTCCAGAGTGAAAGCAAGCAAAGTTTCACAAGCTTCAGTGGTCCTGCTTTTCACCCCAATAGGCAACACTGGCCCCACCATTCCCAGCACCAAAGAATGGTGCACCTGTTCCCGGGTTCTGCATGGTGTGGACCCAGAGATCCTTATAGAGCACGGAAGTTAATCTGGTCTTCCACAGAGGCCCCTGGGCTCTGCTTGGAGCTGGATGGAGGGGTGAGGGGTGCAGCCATGTGGAGGGGGGCATTGCTGCTCCACGAGCATGCCTTCGGACTCGGCAGAAGAGAGGAGGCCTGTGGATTCATCAGGCAGCAGTGTGTTTGAGACCCTCAGGTTCACCCCGAGACTGTGCTCATCCAAAAGGGAGATAAAGAAGGAATGGCCTCTTCCTCCTAAAAGTTCAAGTATAGCTGAGAAGAGCAGGTGTGAGCATAAATCAAGGTGCACACACACAGGTGCACACAGCTGAGACGAAATAATATGAACTAAATACAAATGAAAAGCTCGGCCAGCACGAGGAACGAGGGAGTCGGGGCTTCAAGGCAGCCCAATCACACACGCGAGACAGCACGCAGTTGGTCCACTCAACTTTGACCTCGAGGGAGCTCTCATATGGGTCAAGGGTGGGATGGAGTCCTCAAGACCACTCTGAGGTGTAGTTCACTGGGAAGGACAGAGTTTTCCTCTCTTGGCCTCAGAACAGTGACATAAGAAGAGAGTGGGGTCCGAGGGACGGGAAGTCTGTCAAAGACATGAGTCTGCCTGAGTATGTGTACCGTCCAGCAGGTCCACGGGGTCAGGAACGGAGCTAGCTGAGGCTAGGGAAGCCGTATCTTCTCAGGAATTTCAGTGATGGCGAGGTTCTGGCAGACTGCCCTAGTTTTGAAGTCTGAGAATTCTGGTTTTGGAAATTTGGAATTGTTGCTCCAAAATGAACAAGAGGGTTTGAGACCAAGCCTTGGAAAGAACAGGAAAATGACATCTGAGGTGGAGACACTGCTGTTTAAAGGCGTGGAGACAATTATGCATAAGGGACATCCAGGAATTAGCATCAGGCTGGCCTGGATGTGCCGGGTGAAATTTGGCCTCAACACTGAAAGATTATTTAGGTAATTGGATAAAGACCCTTCCTGAGCATTCAGTGGCAGAATTGTGTTCATTCTTCCGCGAATGACCGATGTCCATTTCAGATCCCAATTTATAAGAGCATAGAAGACTGGACTTAGCAAAGGAGATTAAAGGATACTAGATGGATGGATGGATGGATGGACGGATGGATGGATGGATGGATGGATGGACGGACGGACGGACGGACGGACGGACGGATGGATGGATGGATGGATGGATAAATGGATGGATAAATGGATGGATAAATGAATGGATAAATGGATGGATAAGTGGATGGATAAATGGATGGATAAGTGGATGGATAGATGATAGATTGTAGGTAGACAGACAGACAGAGTGAGCCCTTAGCTGCCCTCTCCCCTTCATGCCACAAACACATGCCACAAACTCTTCTCTCTAAGGAGAGCCTGGTCTCCATCCCACGTGCTGATCAGGAAGACACAGAGAACACAGGAAGCAGCATCTGGGAATGATCTACGTTCTGTACTCAGCATGTTCCTGGAAACCTGTTGTCCCCAGGAGAACAGGTGAAAGGCTGACACTGTCAAAAAAGGTGGGCAAAGCTTGCTGCGTAGTTTTTTATGAACGGTATTAAAATTTCTTTGCCGAAGTCATTAATCATTAGGTCATATGAAAGGCTTCTGTTTATTCAGAGAATATAATAGCTCACAGCAGTAAGGACGTATGTTTTCTCATTGGCCAGTGGAAGTGCTGTGCTGTTACATAGGAATAGATTTTTTTTTCTTTTTCTTATTTATTTATTTTTACTCAGAACAGTTAGTTCAATTTAGCAAACACTTTATTGAATTTTTCCGACAAAGATAAATACTATACAATCTCTGCTGTAGAAAAGGTCAGAATGATAACAAAAATGACAAAGATTGTCACCATTTCTTGGGCACTTACTGGATGCCAGCTCTGGGTTAAGCACTCACGCACAGGATCTTATTTATCTCATTTAATCCCCAAAACCATACTGTGAAGTAGACACTATTTTTATCTCCATTTTATGGAAAATGAGGGTTAAGTATGTTGATTAGCCCAAGGTCATGCAGTAAGGATGGTTACAGCCCAGTGGGAAAGACAGACAGCTGCACAGATAAAATTCCATTTCAGTTTCTTAACTTATATAAGCAACTACTTTTCTTACCTACATAACAAGCCGTACAGAACCAGGACAGCGGTATCCTCTCACTTTTTTATTTCCCATCCAAACACTGCTGGGGACCCACTGGTCCAGAGACAGTGGAAGTTCAGCAGGGGCTCAGAAAAAAAGGGCTCAACTCTTCCAGCGAGTCAAAGAAAGTGAGCTGGTGACCTAGGGACACTAAGGTGCAGGGCTGCCCACTGCACCGCAGGGCTAGAGAAGACCCCAGAACAGAAGACCTCAACCCCACTGCCACGGACCCACACTGAGCAACGTGGCCTGAGGAAACCCCAGCTCTGACCTAGCAGCACTCAAACTTGGGAGTTAAGTACCCTCCATGCCTTTCTTGTTGAGTTGTATTCAAGGAAATGGCGGACTAGCCATAGAATAGGATATTAAATGGCCACTGAAATCATGTGTCTGAACAACAACCGTTCACACAGAAAATCGTAATATTATGTTTGTAAAAGAAGCTAAATGTAAGGAAATGCACCAGAAAAAGAACTTCAGATATCTCTAGGTGCAGAACTATAAACCGAAAAGAGAAGTGTTATCAGTCTTAAAGAGCATCGTCTAACTGCCATTGCATCCGTGAGGGCTAGCCCATGACTCCCACCCGGTCCCCTCCTGTCTCTCCGACATCCTTCTCCATTTCTCTTCCTTCCCAGCAACTCTGTCAGCATTACCTTTCACTCCACCTTCTTCGTATCTGCAGCCCCTCACCCAGTGCCAGCACTTAACCCTTCCGTGCCTGCAGAGATGTGAACCTGCTCATCACAGGACCACAAACAACCTAACAAGCAACTCAAAGCTGTCCCTACAACATGAAAAGTGCCTCTTCCCCCATCTCACCACAGCCCCCCTCTAGGCCGGCTCCACGGAGACACAGTCAGGGAGCAGAGACAGCGATGCGGTAGGACCTCATTACAGGACCAGCACCGCCTAGAACCCAGTTATGGAGACTGATTCATCTAGAGCCCCAGGAAACACCCATGACAGTAGGCAAGACAGCCTGGCTCTCTCTCCTTTCCCAGCCCTTCTGTCCTGTACTGTTCATCTTCTCGCACAGCTGTGGGCCCCCTCAGGGACACGGAAAGAAGAAAGTGTTTTGATCCATGAGAAGATGCACAGAAGAGATTCTATGGAATGAAAATACTCAGGGGAGGCAGCCTCTCTCCCAAACCGAACCGCTTACTGATTTCTACGAGGTATACTGCTTTGGCCCCAGGTTTCCCATCTCTGCAACACAAAGTATCCTGTCTGGCCTGATGTCCACGTACTGTAGCAGTCACTTAAATCCCAACATGCAAAGGCCTTATATGTTCTTGAAAGAGAGAGTCACATAGGCAAAGTTATTATCCCCAGAGCCCTGCCTGTGGGCTGAGATTATGAGAGATGGTAAGCCACAGCCCAGCCGCATCACAGGTGACCCGTTTCAAACACCATCGCGCGCACACACACACACACACACACACACACACACACACACTTTCTAAGGTAGTAGGACGGCAGCACTGCCACTTAGCCTAATAAGATTGGACCTTCTTTAACCAGGGGAGTGATTCTAGGACAATGATGTTGGCCAGGTGATAGCTCACTAGACCAGCACTTTTTATCTTTGCATCATTCTTCAATCTGAACTCTCTCCTCTCCCTATAGACACCAGCTGAGGCTGCTAGGACAAGAGAAATCCCAGCTTTCTCTGAATATCTGATGCTGTGACTGGTTTTTCCCTGCCACCCAGCTACGGGGAGAATTTTTTTTTTTTTTTGCGGTACGCGGGCCTCTCACTGTTGTGGCCTCTCCCGTTGCGGAGCACAGGCTCCGGACGTGCAGCCTCAGCGGCCATGGCTCACGGGCCCAGCCGCTCCGCGGCACGTGGGATCTTCCCGGACCGGGGCATGAACCCACGTCCCCTACATCAGCAGGCGGACTCTCGACTACTGTGCCACCAGGGAAGCCCCGGGGAGAATAATTGAATCACGTGTTTGAACTGACCCAGCAGTAGAGCCAAAGGCCATAATGGGTGACCACTTTCCAATCTCATAGAAGCAATAAATAAACCCAAATCAACAAACTGTGGAAACTGCCTGAATCAGGGTCTGTGGCTCCATGCACGGCCACCCATGCTCCTGAGTCCCGTGCTTGGTTGCAAGCTGGGCATCAATAATTGAACAGCAATGGAGGATATAGGGACAGTGCTTGGCAAGGCCTAGACAGTCTGCCCAAAGCATCCTCTCCCCACCTTGGTTGAGACGCACGTGGTTCTTACCTTCAAATGTGTCCTTGGGCTTCCCTGGTGGCGCAGTGGTTGAGAGTCCGCCTGCTGATGCAGGGGACACGGGTTCGTGCCCCGGTCCGGGAAGATCCCACATGCCGCAGAGCGGCTGGGCCCATGAGCCATGGCCGCTGAGCCTGCGCGTCCGGAGCCTGTGCTCCGCAACGGGAGAGGCCACAACAGTGAGAGGCCCGCGCTCCTCAAAAAAAAAAAAAAAAAAAAAAGTGTCCTTTGTTAAGTGACAGGTGGTTAAGATTTGTTCCTTTTGCTTTTGGCAAACCCATTAACCAGCACCTACTCGGTTTGGAAGAGGAAGAGTTATATCAAATCTTAAAAACAGAGCCCAGATCCTTAGTGGCCATGCAGGAAATTGAAGAAATATAAACCAGAAAGCAAGCAGTAGCAAGAACATGAGAGTGAACACAGGGTTCCTCAGCACACCACCGAAAGGCATCGCTGTCAAATCTCCCACAGCCCACAGAGTAATGGAAAAGGCTTTCCGAATCCTACTTCTGTGTTCTAGCATCCTAACAGCAGCCCCTGTCTCTAGAACACCTCCACTTTAATCTAGGATTCTTCACACATCTTCTTGTTAACAGAGGCATAAATAACGTACCTAGCCCAGTGCAGGACAAAGCTCAGGGAATGCAATGATGCTCAGAATATTTATTTTGAGCATGAACTGTACGCCAGGCAGAGTCTACGGTGCCGGTTACATAAGGGAAGTTAAGAGCAGCACGGCCACTTTCACTATGGAGGCTGGATGTAGTTTTTGTTTGTTTGGTCCAATTGTTCCTCTTGAGTGGGAAGAAAAAGCCCCTGGAGCTCGTGCAGAGAAGGGATTGACCCTCAGGAAGGGTAAACATCCCTTGGGCATCTCCAGTTCCATAGTAATTGTAGAAACCCGCCTATTCCCCCTCAGCTAATTCAGAGGCCTTGGGTCTTTAGGGCTGAACAAGAAAGAGGCGCAGACTACTGGAAGCTAAGATCAAAATGGAACACGTCCTGTAAGTTCAGGTCTGTTCCACTGTTCTATTGACCCATTCTCCTGCCAGGACCACACTCTCCTGATTGCTGAGGCTTCACAGTAAGTCCTGAAGTTGGGTGGCATCAGTCCTCCAACTTTGCTCTTTTTCTAGATTGTTTTGGCTATTCTGGGTCTTTTGCCTTCCCATATAAACTCTAGAATCAGCCTATTAACATCCACAAAACGACTTTCTGGGATTTTGGTTGGGATTGCATTGAATCTATGGATCTAGTCAGGAAGAACTGGCATCCTGACAGCACGGAGTGTTCCTATCCCTGGACATGGACTATCTCTCCATTTATTTAGTTCTTCATTGATTTTGTTCATCAGAGTTTTGTAGTTTCCCTCATACAGGTCTTCCACATAGATTTAGACCTAAGTATGTCATTTTGGTGGTATTTATGTACATAGTATTATGTTTTTAATTTCAAATTCCACTTGCTCATTGCTGATATATAGGAAAGCAGTCCCTCTAAGCTCTGACCCAACTGAATTCTTCATGTTGGTTCTAGAGTCTAAGATGCTCACCTGTCATTTGTAGCGTAAGAGAGCAGTCACATTGTGAGTGACCAACCACTTACCAGCACTGAAACTCTGCATAACTATGGACGTCACATGATCCACAGAAAGGCAGGTCCTTATAATAATTAGGTAATAATCCCGGTACTCATTTCCAAAATTGGAAAACTGAGTACTCACTCAGGATGACCAACGTCAAACAACATACCCATAGTTAGTGTTTTACAGTTTATTTCTCTGCTTACATATGTAACGTACTTGATCTTCACGACCTGACAGATATTCTCCCCATTTTACAGATGAGGAAATTGAGTCTCAGAGTGGTCCGGTGAGTTTCCCAAAGTCCTACTGCTGATAAATGGCTGTGCCTGCATTGGTCCCCACGTTTTCTGGTTCCAAATCCCACAGTCTTTCCACCATCGCTCAGAACCTTCCAATGATTCAGTAGCATGGCGGGTGTTTGCCCCAGCTTCTGGCCCCAGTCATGCTCCTTCTTCTGCTCCCATTTAACGCTCAGAATCCAGAATCCTAAACCTTGAGCTTGCTAGTGATTGCACATTCGCACCCACTGAGGGACAGCCGTCTATCTTGGGGAATGACGGTTTAATAATCCCACAAGTCAGCACATTGAGGTCCAGAGACAAAAATAAAATGCACGACTGTCCAAATAGGCTTCAGGTTATTCTGAAGCCATTTGAGGGGATTTGACAAACTAACGTCCTCTGCTCTCAGCACTTCAGGCTGAGTCTAGTGAATGTCCTTCATTTCCACATTCCCACCATCAGCTACACACCTGATTCTCCCATAGTTCTATTGCCTTAACTACAAATTGAAAAACAAAAAATGGTTCCCCTAAAAACAAGCCCCCACCATTTTATGCACACACACCATAAAACGAAGATCAAACCCGACAAAGATACAAGGCTGATGTGTGCATTCTAAACAAAGGAAGATCCTAATATAGATAAATGTAACTGAAACCCTTCTTTTTAAATACTGGGTGTGGAAGACTCCAGCTGTTTATTTTATGAACAGAAGGGCAAAACTAACACGGGTTCCTAAAATGTGCCAGGAACCGCGTTAGGTGCTTCCACATAAACTAACTGATTTGGTCCTTGGAACAACCATGGGAATGGTTATCACCCTCCTTGTATACTTTAAGGAAACTGGGTGCTTGAGTGATGTGTCCACGGCCGGATAGCTGGTGCATCTGCGATGAAAACTTATGAGGGGCCCTCCCGGTGTCAAGCACAGACAGAGCTCTTTGACAAACATTAATGAACAAAACAAAGACCCTGGTTTCGAGGAGCTTATACGCAAGTGAGGAGAAACAGATGGCAAACAAAATAAATAAGTAAAACATAAAATATTAGGAGGTGATGACGGCTGGGAAAAAAAGAAAACCTAGGGCAGGGAAGGATGCGGACTGTAAGTGGGAGTGGAGAGCAGACTGCTCTGCCACCACGGGGGGCGGCGCTGGGGAAAGTGAGGTCGGAGTGAAGACCCACAGAGGGGCAGCCGCCGGGGCAGGGCCCCCCGGAGATCGGCCTGGCCGCTGTGCCCACACACGCCCTCCTCAAAACCACCGCCCAGGGGCAGGGCAAGTCTTGAACAGAGCAAGGAGCAGGTCAGAAAAGTGAAGGACAGGGCTTCGCCTGGTGGAGCGCTGCCACGAGCCCACGAGCTCCTCGCCGGACGAGGGGAGGCGCTGGACACGGCAAAGGGCATGGAGGACACGAGAGAGGCAGGCGGCTGCCACCTCCCTGCAGGGCCCACCTTCCGGGGTGTGATGGTTCATTTTACGTGTCGGCTTGACTGGGCTGAGGGTGGCCCAGAGAGCTGGTTAAGTGTTACTGCTGGGTGCGTCTGGCGGGGTGTTTCGGAGCCAGGAAGACCCCTCGCCAATGTGGGCAGCATCGTGCAATCCAGCGAGGGCCCGGAGAGAACAAAAAGACAGAGGAAGGGCCAAATTCCCTCTCTCTTCTGGAACTGGAATGTCCATCGTCTCCTCCCTGCAGAACTGGAGCTCCTGGCTCTCAGGCCTTCAGACTCGGACTGAATTACACCCTCTGGGTCTCCAGCGCTCAGACGGCAGATCACAGCATCCCTCAGCCTCTATGGTCTCCGGAGCTGATTCCTACAATAAATCTCGCTTCTCTATACACCCTACTGGCTCTGTTTCCCTGGAGAACCCCGGCTAATGCCAGGGGCTTCCTTCTCTGGAGCTGATTTCCCACGTTGGGAGCCTGCCTGAAATCAGTCTTAATTCTGCTGACAGGACTCACAGGAAGTTGTGCCGGGGTAGCCAGGGAGGACCACGCGCAGGTGGCACCAGGCCCCGAGGGACCCCTGATCCCGTGCTAACACTACGCACATACACTCACTCCTCCAAACAGCCCTAGGAGGCAAGTCCCAACACCACACCCCTCCTTTTTCATGGGGGAACCGACTCAGAGAACTTAGGGAACTCACCCAAGGTGGATCCCGATTTCAAAGAGCCCTGTTTGACTCAAAAGACCATGCAGACCTTGGGGCAAAAACAAATGCCAGGTCAGAGAAGCGACTCCTCTCTCTACAGTGAAAAAAGCTTCACTCCATATTAAACCCTTAGCCAGGGACGGGCATCCTGGGGGCACCCCTGGCCAAAGAATGCATGAGGGTAGCAAGGGAGGTCAAGAAAGGTAGACTGATGGAAATAATCCTTTTTCCCTAGTGAAAACAAATTCAGACTGCCCTCCGTCACTACATTTGAACAGAGCGATGCAGGGATCACGAACGCAGGCCAAGAATTCAGAGGAACCCAAGCCAGGAAGGGAGTCCACGGCACAGACAGACTCCGGTTCTTCCTGACGACATCATCTGTGCAGGAGAAAATCACCTCCACTCGGCCCGGGCATGTGCGCACATGCACGTGTTAATACTTTGTTTGCAGATCTGCCTATTTACATAGTTAGTTTGGGATCTGTTTGCAAACACAAATTAGTTGCGTGCAATTACTTTGTGCACGGACACGGAGCCATCCACTTCTGCAGTTTAACGGCACGGAGAGTGGCTGCCTCGTAGCATATGGCTGTCTGTATATAATCACAATATTACCTGCACATATTAGTTACATAGCAGTTACGTTATAATTAGTCCTGGTTTTCAGCCATTCGAAAGCAAAAAAAAAAAAAGTATTTTAATTAAATCATCAAGGTGTTTAGAGCGGGGAGAAGCGGCAGAGAGCGTGAATGATTCACAGCACTCTATCAACTGAAAGGGGACGGGCACGCCGGCACCTGCCCACCTCCCAGGTGGGGTGACGCTTTCCTGCTAACAACAGTGAATACTGTCTTCCCGTGACCTTGCACCCAAGATGCCAAGCTGCTTTCAGAGTCAATTGCAGGCCATCAATCCTGGAGTCAGACAACTGTCAGAGCTGAAAGGACCTCAGCCACTGTCTGGCCCACTGACCACAGAGAAGACAAGTGAATTCTGGGCAGGAGGGGAGTAGCTCTGAACCACACGGTTTAGTGGGGAACCTGAGACCAGAACCCAGGTCTCCTGGGCTGCATTCCCGTGCTGACGCTGGTGCACGTCTGTCACGCTTCTTGAAATGTCCCACACAGACCATTTCCCCTCAAATTAAAATTTCACACATATTAGACACCTTCAGAAAGTGAAGTGGTGTCACACACATCAGTTGGTAATTAATAAATACAAGCACAGGGTTAAAGGGCCTGTCCTAAGCCGTTTGAGCAAATATGTGGTAATATTCAAATTTTTTCGCATGGTTTCTAGTACTTGTGCTTTTAAAAACGCATTGCCTCCTAATGACAGGAATTCATTTAAATTCATCAGAGAGGAAGGAGCCTAGGTCTGTCCTTTGAGTTCCAGATGCACCATTCCCTTGGTGACACTGGGCAGGTTACAGAACCTTCTCTTGATTTCTCCATGATACTGAATTACACCCTTAAATGCTTTCCTCTCCTTTTCATTATAGAAAGGAGTCTTTCTTCCAATAGGCACTGTGTTAACATGAGCTTCAAATTACACGAGGCAGTGACATAATCTCAAGGTTGGTATTATCATCTCCTCTGGGTGGGACGGGTCAGAATATGCCTTACACCCAATTCCCGCCCCCCTCCACCCCCCGCCCCCCGCCATGCTGCCAACAACAATATTATCTCCATCCTTTCCTATGGAGCAAATGTGAACTCAGAGCTGAGGGGAGGAAAGGCACACGATGCTGTTATAATCATCATCTTATCCCACGCCGCTCCTGTCCTTCCTGCCTCGTACACCTTTAACACTCCATGCAGAAGACGTTAAACGTCCTTAGTTGCATAAGACAAGAAACAGACCCCAATAGAGCAGGATAAGAGATCGCCGGTGTCCATGAGGAACAAATGACCATGTAATAACTCTGTAATTACGTGGTAACTAGAGCTCATTGAGCCTGTAAATTATATCCTTGTCACCTTCGGGTAATGATGCAGCTCTATCTCCCATCTACAGAAAGCAGCCGCACGTGGTCCACAGTCACTGAGAGATAAGGGAATGCTTGGCTTTTAACGCAGATTTGCTGCTGCTGATAGGTGATAGACAGGCTGAAATCTGGGATTTAATGATTTTCCAGTTGAGATATGACTGCCTTACCATCCATAGCAAGACATCCATTACCCAGGCAGTGTTCTCCATCCTTCATCAGAGGGACTGATGAGGGTTCCCCAAATTAGAGAGGAAATGCAAAGGCTCTGCAATGCACACACACACACACACACACACACACACACATGCTCACAAGTGCACAGGCATGGACACCAACAGCCAATTTACACTCCCTGGAACATTTAATCTGCAGACCTTTGAAACATCAGTATTAGAGCATTTCACCGAATATTTTAATACTGGGAAGAATATTGTCTCTTTTTATGCAACATTCTCTCTGGGACCATTACGCAGAGGCATTAAGAAATTCTGTGTGGTAGATTATTCAGCAAATATTGTTTGACAGTCGACTGTGCATATAGTATTCTGGTAGGTGTTAGAGAGGAAACAAAGAAGCGTAATACTCAGTTCTCTCCCCCAAGGATCTGAGTCCACTGACACAGATAACACAAATACATAAAAAGTTAAATTATAATGTCACAAGGCAGTGTATAATTATCTGCCAAATGACTGGTACAGACACGAGAACTACAGAAATAACAGAAAGAGGGAACTCACTTTGGGGTGGTGTCATCATAAATATAGCTTCTTACAGATTGAAATGAACATCGAAGGGAGCTGAAATATCACATTCATTCAAAGTCTGTTAGAAAGAGACATTTCACAGTTCTCTACATCCACAGTCCTCTGGGTCCTCCAAAAGCAATTCAACAACAACAACAAAAACATATTTTTGAATTAAGGAAAAACAGAAACCTTGGGAAGAAACACAGAAATATGAG
The DNA here is from genome assembly GCF_951394435.1 of Stenella coeruleoalba. Lineage (NCBI taxonomy): Eukaryota > Metazoa > Chordata > Mammalia > Artiodactyla > Delphinidae > Stenella > Stenella coeruleoalba. The sequence goes on along the minus strand of NC_137154.1, from coordinate 105,803,165 downwards.
TATCAACTAGTTTAAAAGTGTGTATAGCCCAGGTGCAAGGAGGCCAGACATATACTCATAACGTCCATGTTCCTTTAGCATTTGAGTGTTTATAATTTGGGTGCACATGTAGCTATTCTGCCCACAGCAGTAGGAATGTTTGCTGACCAACCTAAGGATTTAGCAAGTAGCCCGAGACATGGAGAACTGCAGTCATGAAGCTGAGAAAGTGCAAAAGCCTTAATCGAAGCATCCGGTTAACACAGGACACAATCCACTAGGGACCAACGTGGGTATTTCTCTGAGAAACAGAGAGCCTGTCCCTCTCTCCAGGTTCCTTGGCCCCTAAACGCCCAACCTTCTAATCACGATTCATGACCGGTGTCGAGGGGGCAGCAACGTGATAACGTGTACTCTACAGCTACTGCTAAAGGTTAAGTCAAAACGGCCTCTTGGGTTTTATCCGGATTTAGTGTAAACCCATTTGCCATCATCAGACTGGCACTGAGCAGGCTTTTGACTGGCTGGCCTCCCTGGCACACACCACGTCCAACACTTACACTGCAAATGTCCTTCACTGACGTGTGAGGTGCACGGACTCCCTTGGTCTAGAGTGAGTGCAAACCTTAGACCCTAGTGCCTACCAGTGGTTGGTCTCTGGGTGATGCTAAGGAAGATGAGGGCCCCAGGGAGACGACACTTCTCCATGGAAGAACTGTAAGAATATACCCTCTAGACTCCGAAGCTAGAGGGGGCCAGCACCCCTTCAGACCCTTAAGAATCCAAAAGGTCTCAGTGAAGATTTTCTCTTTCTGGAATAAATCAGTGCTATCTCCAAGAAAATATTTTTGACAACCACCAGAATTCTAGTAAGCTTAAAAAGAATTGTACATTTTGATAATGCTTTTTTAAAAAAGTCCACGTTAACGACGTGACCTTGTGTATGTTCCTTATCTTTGGGTTGTCATTTCCTTGCTAAAAAATAGAGAGGTCAGATGAGCTGGCCCTTCAGGTCCATCCTAGATTGAACAGTCTATGAACTAGAAGGGCTATAATGATCAGTTTTTCAAAAGTTAATGAAGAATAATCACATCCTCAATCTCAAGCTGTCGATAAAGAATAAGAGACGCATGTTTTAACCAACCATTAAGTCTATAAAGTAATTCAGTGATCTAGGCTCCTCATCTATCTCTGGCTCATACAATGTCTTCTCTCAAAGAACCAATCAAGATCCCTGGATGTACTGTGACAAATCATGGTCGATCCACAGAGGTCTCTGAGTGCACGTTTAGAAATGTACCGGCAATGGTTACGGTGGAGACTATGCTTCTCATGCTGCATTTGATCCCCATGATACACGTTCCTACAGGGAGTATCAGCGTCAAGGAAAGTCAAACTGCTCCCCGTCACGTGGGTCTGCACTGCCTTCAGTTCTTTCCTCTGGTCAGATCTCGAATGCCCATGACGGAACTAGATGTCTCTCTACACCTGCGATTCTCATCTTATTTACAGTGGCCACAGGATCGATATCTCCTCCCCTGGAAATAAAGCTTTCTACTTTGCATTGGAATTTATCTTCAATAGCTGCTGGAAATCATTATCACACAATAATGTTCTATTCACTACTCATGTTCTCTCTTCAGCTGGGCAGATTGCCAGGCATCTGACCGCCTGACACCAAGTCCATTTGGTGCACGACAAAAATAAAACCTTATATTGCCTAGAAATAACACGAGACACACTCATCATCCAGCCAGGGATGACTGGGCTACTTTCTCTTTCTGAGGAGTTGTCAGAACTCATGTAAATCATCCAGGGCTTTTGCCTACAGTCACGAGCACACTCTCATTATGTGTGTATAGCAGGCATGAAGAATAAGCTTTGGAATGGACCAAAGTGATTATGAATTCCAGAGGTGAAGCTCTGAGGTCTAAAAGACTCTGTGCCTATAGCTATACCGGGGCTTCTGTGCCTATAGCTGTATCGGGGCTTCTGTGCCTATAGCTGTATCGGGGCTTGGCTTATCTTTGCTTGGATTCATTGATACTAATGTCGTTTCTGTTAAATTCAAGAACATTTCTTGAGATCGTACCAAGAGCCGAGTACTGATCTAGGTACCTGAGGTGCACCAATGAATACAGCAATCCTCCCTGGAGAAGCTGAACTAATCAAGTGAGGCAGAAAGATATACACAGAATGCCTGCACAATGTGATGAGACACGTGAACACGATGTTGGCAGAGGACTGATGACGAACACTGTATCCTAGTTATGAACTCAGGGGAACCTTCTCAGAGGAGGTACCATTTGAATCAGATGCCTTAAAGTAGAGTAGCTGGAAAGAAAGGAAAGGATGGTTCAGAGGACATCCCCCTATGGGAACATCACAAGTACATTCAGAGGTAGATGGGTGTTGAGTCAGGACTGGTGAGTACAACATCTATAAGAAGGTCTGAGTCACTAGAGTTTAAAGAAAGAGTGATGGCCTCTACTTCTCCAATTACCAATTTATTTTGGACACACTGCAGGTGAAGTACCTATTGGACATGGATTTGGGTGTGCCAACCTACAGCTGGAAATACTTTGATTACATTCAAGTAAGGGGTTGGAGTCAGAGATGGTAACGTGGGCAGACAGTGAAAACCTAGGAAATGGATGAGATTTTCCATGGAGAGGGCTAGCAGCTTTGGGTCAGGGACAGAACCAATGTTTAAGGGGTTAGCATCGGCGGGAAAGTGCACACAAGGAGACAAAGCCAGAAGAGCTGGAGCAGCATGAAGAAAACCAAGCAAGGAAGCAGCGTTGCAGAAGCCACAGCTGGATGGACTCTCGGGAAGGGGAGAGGGGTAATCATCTGAATGCAGTGGTGAAATAAGCCTTGGATCTGTGCAGAGTTTGGGAAGTTTGGCCAGAACAGTTTTAACAGAAGTAGCAGTTGGAATATAGATTCCAGTTGATTAAGGAATGAATAGAAATGAGAAAGTATATTATACTCCAAAAATGTCACTTAAGAATGAAATAAACGGACAGAAAAAGAGAAAGAGAGGGAGCAGAGGGCTTGGGCTTGAGTTGTGTTTTGGAGGAAAAGCCAGTAGAGAAAAAGAGGACTTAGGGACCCCCAGCCACAAGAGATTACATAGCAGAGTCCAGCTCTAAGTGAAACAGTATTTTCAACAGCCAAGACCAATACAGGCCTAAGTCTATGACAAGCTTTCAGGCAACCCCATCTCCAGCCTGGACCTCTCTCCTGAGCCTTAGGTTCATATATACGGTTGCCTCCTTGGCATCCCCACTCGAAAGCCTAATGGCCATCAAAACCTTACATGATCCAAACGGAACTTCAGATTCCCCACCTCCAGCTCCCAAACCTGTTCTTTGTTCTATCTTCCTACTTCACTCCAGGTCCTCCAACAAAAAACCCTGGAGTCCTTCCTGCCCACTCTCTTTCTCTTGTAAGCAACATCCAATCTACCACCCAATCCCCGTGGCTCTACCCGTGAAACAGATCCAGAAAATGGCTCTTCCACGTCATCCCCACTTCTATCCCATGGTCAAAGCCACCATCATCTCTCATCTGGATACGGCAGCACCTCCTTTCCGTTCTTCTTGCATCCAACTAGACAGTCTATTCTCCTCAGGTTCCCAGAGTTAGTCTTTGAAAACAAAGGTCAGAACAAGTCACTCCATGGCTCAATATCCTTTAGTGACTTCCCTTCACATGAACAGTAAACGTCAAAGACTCTCAGTGGTCGACAAATTCCTCCCTGGTTGTGGTCGACTGAATTACTGGGCTCGACTCCACTCTTCCCCACCCCACCCCCCCACCGCTATGGGCTGGGTGCACCTTCCTGCCTGTCGATGTGGGGCTTGGCCATGTGACTCGCTTTGGCCTGTGGGATCTTAGTAGACAGAATGTGATCAGGCTTGAGGCATGTAAAGTGCATGGGTGGTTAGGCTTTACTCTTGTGCTCTGGGCTCTGGTGGTCTCCCTGAAGAAGAGATCTGAGGGTAGCTTCTGGACTCTGGGGAGAAAAGATCTGGAGGGTAGCTTGCCTCGTGGCTCAGTGGTTAAGACTTCACGCTTCCACTGCAGGGTCTGCAGGTTTGATCCCTGGTTGGGGAAGTTCCTCATGCTGCGAGGTGCGGCCAAAAAAAAATTTTTAAGTAGTAAATAAATAAGGAAAAATAAATGAATGAACATGAGTGGAAGAGGCCTTGAGCCTAATGTGCTGTCTTCAGCCACCGCAGCCAATCCGCAAACCCAAAAGCGAGGGGGAAAAAGACACTGTTGTATGTCCCTGAGTTCTATTTGCAGCACTGCTGTGGCAAAAGCTCACTTGTGCAATGATCTAGCCTCCATTACCTCTCAGCCCCTCCTCCCTCTCCCTCCCTCGCTCTACCTAAGACATCTGCCTCTTCTCTTTCCTGATCCCAAGCACCTTCCTGCCACAGGGCCTTTGCACATGCAGCTCCCACTCCCTCCTCCACAATATCCAAGTGGTCTCTTTCTTCACTATCCTTCAGGTGATATGCAGATATCATCTTCACAAAGAGGTCTTCCAGGACCCCTACCTGCAGCCCTCTCTTACCCCTTGCCTTGGTTTAAGAGCCTATAACCTACTTTTGCACACGCAGTCTGCTCAGTAATCAAAGAAACATAAATTTAGATTCCCCTGCTGACTTTCAATTCCCCCTATCCTACAGAGCAGTGGTTTTCCAACTGCTGCATATGCACCATGAAGTGATATGTGGGCTGCTTCTACGAGATAAATGGACAGATTTTATATAAATAAAATATATTTAATTTTACTTAGGTTGAGTAGATGAGCTGGGACTTGAAGAGTCCCTGTTGAGAAGGGATGGTAGAGAGACGCATTAGGAGGCAAAGCAGGCAGGGTGCTCAGCTGCAAATGGTCCCAGTCACCTCCAGAGCCCTTGAGAGCTGCTCTGTGACTGATGTTTACAATCATGACCTTAGTAACAAGAGAAGATAAATGGTATTCTCTACGCTTTGCTCACTAAGACAGAACAATAATATATTTTAGAAAAAGAACTCTATCAAAAAGGATTGTTAATGTTTTAAGTTCAATTGAAAGGATGATAGCTCAGTGATATGACAAATTCATTCATGTGGAACACTGCTGGGACCTCATAAATAAGACTTTCTTATATAAACATAAGGATGTGCAATGAGTTTGCTGATTATTCTTTCCCCATGAATAACGGGAGGAACTGATTTTACACCCACTCCTCTTCTCTGACCCACCGCTTCACCCTTAGGTGCTTTCCTCTTTTTCTCTTAAAAAGACAGTTTGTGATAAGTTAGTTTATACTCTATTTCCTACCTTTCCCCTGCTAAAGGCCCATATGATCATTTTCTGCCTGATGGACTACACAGACTGGATAGGTTGAATGATAATTAGTGGAGCAAACAGAACGCCTAGTTTCCCGTCCAGCACGGAAGTGATCGCTCCCATCACACAACAAGCAAAAGGCTGAGCAAACTGAACACCAACAACTCTCCTTGGACTCATCAGACAACCAAGGTCACAGGACAAGGTGCTGCCTGAAACTGAAGGGACAGACAGATGGGTACCAAGGATCACAACCTACAGGGGGAAAGAACTGTGTGGGAACCAGTACTGGGAGGGGAAAACTTAAACGGCTATCAGCAAATCACTGGAGGTACAGCGTGGACAAGTTTGAAAGTTAAAAACTCCAGGGCCGGGCTTCCCTGGTGACGCAGTGGTTAAGAGTCCGCCTGCCGATGCAGGGGACATGGGTTCGTGCCCCGGTCCGGGAAGATCTCGCATGCCGCGGAGCCATGAGCCATGGCCGCTGAGCCACGGCCGCTGAGCCTGCGCGTCCGGAGCCTGTGCTCCGCAACGGGAGAGGCCACAACAGTGAGAGGTCCGGAGCCTGTGCTCCGCAACGGAAGAGGCCACAACAGTGAGAGGCCCGCGTACCGAAAAAAAAAAAAAAAAGAAAGTCTCCAGGGCCCCAGTGTTAGCGGTGTTTCTACACACATTTGCCATGTTACCTCCAGGGGCCCCAAGAGGTTCTCACAATGAAGATCAGAAAAAAATCCCCTCTTATTTCCAGTCGGAGGAGAGGAAACACTGCCAGATTAAACTACATCCAGAGCATCTTGTTGTTCTGAACAAGGCGTGATCATATAAGAAATTATTTCACCAGCGTCTAAATGATTGGGGGAAAAGAAAATACCAAACTGCATCCCACTCTAGCCTTCCTATCTCACTTAAGGAAGAAGAAAAAACAAAACAAAACAGAAGCAATTGTAAAGGTCACAGCCCAGGGACCCAGGCTCACTAAAGTACTGAGACCTAATCATATAGGTCTCAGGATGCTTGCTCTCTTCTGCACTTTACCACCACATCAAAAGGGATCCTGTATAGTAATAACAGGAGATTGAGATTGAAATAACTGTGCATCTCAGATGCTATTTAAGAAGCCTCTAGGGAAACCCAAAGACAACAGGGCATACAAAAACAAGGACACCAGGGGGAAGTTTTAACCACTGACACCTATAGCTACAGCAAAGAGTAAACGGTGTTTAACCCCGAGCCAGATAAACATAACGCCATACGCTAAAAACACCTATTTAACTCAGTTATGTTTACCCCATACATCTTATATGGCTTTCAGCAAAAAAATTACAAAACATACTAGGACAGAAAACACAGTGTGAAGAAACAGAGCAAGCATCAGACTCAGATATGGCAGACGTATTGAAATTATCAGACTGGGAATGTAAAACAACTTGATTGGTCCTATGTTTAGGTTTTTGAGAAACCTCCATACTGTTTTCCACAGTGGCTGCATCAGTTTACATTCCCACCAATTCCTCTCCTGGATATATATCAAAAACCAAAAGCCAAAAACCAAAAACACTACTTCGAAAAGATACATGCCTTCCAATGTTCACAGCAGCATTATTTACAATTGCCAAGATAGGGAAGCAACCTAAATGTCAACAGATAAATGGATAAAGAAGATGTGGTGTAATACATGTGTCTATATATATATATGAATATTACTCAGCCATAAAAAAGAATGAAATAATGCCATTTGCAGCAACATGAATGGATTTGGAGGGCACTATGCTAAGGAAAATAAGTCAGACAGAGAACGACAACTACTGTATGATATCTCTTACATGTGGAATCTAAAAAATACAACAAGCTAGTGAATGTAACAAAAAAGAAGCAGACTCACAGATATAGTGAACAAACTAGTGGTTACCGGTGGGGAAGAGGGAACGGGGAGGAGCAATATAAGGTAGGGGATTAAGAGGTACAAACTATTAACATATAAAATAAGCTGCAAGGATGTATTGTACAACACAGGGAATGTAGCCAATATTTTATAGTAACTATAGATGGAGTATAACCGTTAAAAATTGTGAATCAGTATGTTGTACGCCTGAAACTTATATAATATTGTACGTCAATTATACTGCAATAAAAATATATATAAAATTAAGAAAATAAAACAACTATGATTAATAATCTAAGGGTTCTGAAGGCAAGTGGGCAACATGTAAGAAGAGATGGGCAAAGTGAGCTGAGAGATGAAACCTCTAAGAAAGAATCGAAAGGAAATGTCAGAGATCGAAAACGCCAGAAGAGAAATGAAGAATACCATCGATGGCTTCATCAATAAATTGGACACAATGGGGGAAAAAAACAACAAATCTGAAGAAATGTCAATAGAAACAACTGAAATGGAAAGAGGAAAGATTTTAAAAAGACAAAAAAAAACTAGAAGGGTGGGATTGGGAGGGTGGGAGGGAGACACAAGAGGGAGGAGATATGGGGATGTATGTATATGTATAGCTGATTCACTTTGTTATACAGCAGAAACTAACACAACAATGCAAAGCAATTATACTCCAATAAAGATGCTAAAAAAAAATGAACAATATCTAAGAACCATGGGATAACTGCAAAAGGTGTAACCTATGTGTACTGGGAATACAGAAGGAGAAGAAAGAGAGAGAAAGGAACATAAGAAATATTTGAATAATGACAGATAATTTCTCCAAATAAATGACAGACACCAAACCACAGATCCAGGAAGTTTGGAGAACACACCAAGCAGGAAGCTCAGAGAACACCTGAAAGTCTACACCAAGGCACATCATGTTGGAACTGCACAAAAGAAGCAAAAGTCTTGAAAGAAACCAGTGAGGGCAGGGATGGAGGAGCAAGGGTATGATTTACATCAGACTTCTCTTCAGAAAACATGCAAGTGAAAAGAGTGGAATAAAAATATTTCATGTGTTATAAGAAAAGAACCACCAACCTCGAATCCTGTATCTAGCAAAATTATCTTTCAAAAGTGAAAGAGAAATAAAGACTTTCTCAAACAATCAAAAATTGAGGGAACCAGTTGCCAGTAGACCAGCTTTACAAGAAGTGTTGAAAGAAGTTCTTCAAAGAAAAGGAAAATGACACTTCAGTTTCATGTGTGTCCTCACCAAGAGGAAAAGAAAGACAGCCATCAGGGTTCTGAAACTGTGATAATAACTGGAGGGCCTGCAAGGGTCTCTGGCAGGGACAACTGGGCAACTCCATATTTGTTCCAAGGCCAGGGACTAAACTGGAATAACTGTCCGGATGAGTTTATTTTGTAAGCTTCATTCCCATTCTGCTATGAATACATCACGAGGCAGGAGTGGGGATGAAGTCTAAGCAATTCAGACTTCCATGTCTTATGACCAGGAAATGGGGGTCAGAATGATCATGAATACAGGGCAATGGCCTCTACATTGCTAACTGTACCCTAAAATCATCTACTGCCTCTTTTTCCCAATCTGCTTTGCCCAAATCAATCCCACAATTCTCAGTACCATTTCCTTCTCGAGAAGTGAAAAAAGAGACACAATTGCCTTTCCCCACGACCCTTCCTCCCAATCAAAATCCAAGCTAAAACTGAACAAAGCAAAACCACAGTAAAAATAGCTGTCCTGTTCTCAACACCAATTGCTGCTGATAATATCTGTGAACTGTCAGCCCTGGAATCTAGTCACACTCTGCAACACACACTAGGATTTTCTTCAGCACATTTACCACCATAGGAAAGCAGATGGCAAAGCTATTGTAGATAAAAGACCAGCAGCAGAAGGAAAATAAAATTGCCTCAGATGAAAATAGTAGAGAGAATCGCTGAACTCTATATTCTGGGCACTCCTTACCCTAAAGAGGAGCTTCTGTAACATGAGCCGGCAATGACCTCAGAGTCAGGGACCTCTCGTAAGTGGACCCCAGAATGGCTTGCATACGTGACTATTTGCACTCCGGATGAATGACACTTTCCGGGAGGTGGGGAGCAACGGTCATCAAGAGCTGCCTAGCAAGACTTCCTGAAAACATGGGGCAAGATGTTAACCCAAAGGACACACTGGAGCTCCCACTGCAAGGGAAATGTAGTAGCAGTAGTAGCTATATTACTGGTATTAGCAATAATTACAATAATTATGGGCATATACACAGCACTTTTGTATCAGCAAAATGCACTGCATTCATCATAATAATTAGCATTTGTACAGTACTTTGTATTTCCCAAACACGCTCTGCTAATTAATTAGATAGTGCTGGCAACATCTGTGGGCAAGTGTTACTACTCCCGTTTTACAGACACAAGACTCAGAGAAATAAGTTGACTTGCCCAAGGCCACATGATGAGTCCATGACACAATCAGGATTCCATTTCTAAGTTCCCAAATCTCTATTTTTGTCTTCACTCTCTGCAAAGCTGGGTGGTTGCTTCCACTTGAACGGGCAAAGGGAGTGCCTAGGACATGGAATGTCATCACTCCCATAGCCTTCGCCTGGCTATTAAGTGCCACTGAAGCCACAAAGAATCTACTTTCATGGAAACCTTCAGGAGGAAAAGCATTCCTCAAAAATCCTCCTAGGTCAGTGGTTCTCATCCTTGGCTCAGGCCATACCCCCAGTCAATTCAGTCAGAGTCTTCCGGATGTCGACCCAGCGCTCAGTACTTTTTAAAGATTGGCCACCTGGGCAATCCCAATGGGTGGCCTTGGTTGAGTGAGAACTGCTGCCCTAGAACAATGGCTCCAAACTTTAAGGAGCATCGGAATCACCTGGAGGGCTGATTAAAGCACTGATTACTTGGCCCCAGTCCCAGAATTTGTGATACAGTGTGTCAGAAGGAGGGCCTGAGAATTTGCATTTCTAACAAGTTCCCAGGTGACGCTGAGGCCCACCCTTGTCCCAGGAGCACACTCTTAGAAGCTCTGGTCTAAGGTATTTTAGATGCAGATCGAAAAAAGTACCAAATTGCTTCCAAAGATCCCCTCAAGTCCGGGCACTAAGACTTGGACAACTAGACAGACTAATATTAGCATTTATGGTGTGGTAGAGACTGGCCAAATCCCGGGCACAGGGGAAGACTTTATCCTCCAGTTCCTCTTGCAGGGAGAAGCTGACAGCACTGACTGACTACCAGACACCGGAACCTGGGGAGAAATGCCCTGAAACGTCCTGCTCCACCTTCCCTCTCTCCCACTGCCCAGTCTTCTAGCCCCCGCTTTCTCTTATCTGTGGCTGGATGCCATGGAACTCCAAAACCTTGGTGCCACCCAAGAGAAAGAACTCTGATCCAGGAGTCACCAGTTAGCTGAGAGACACTCGGTGAGTCCATGCAAACTGTAAACGGGGTGAGAACTGACTTTCTTGAATTTAGCCTCTGGGATCTCAGGGCTTATTTATCTCAACAGCACAGCCTAGCCCATCCTGACACACACGTGATGATCAGTGCACTTTGTTGTGGGTTGTTCGTAACGTGAGAAAGAGACCTAATGAAAATATTCAAAAGACAGTGAGAACCATATGCCTCAGAGGAGAGGATGTGACTGAGAATGTGACAACTTCAGGGCAGAGCGTAGAACAACCCACCCCGGCACGTGTGCAGCCAGACCACATCTGGACAGTCCATTCCTGGTGAGATGGCAGCTCTGGGTTGGCCCCACACAGGGCTTTCAGGACCAGGTGGGCAGGAGCAGAGGGGCAGGAACTGACCCGTGGAACATACCCACAGTGAAGGGCACAGCCTGGAGGTCTTTAGGAAAATGAATACATAAAAATGTTTTAGAGGCATAGACGTATATACACTACCAAACGTAAAACAGATGGCTAGTGGGAAGCAGCCACATAGCACAGGGAGATCAGCTTTGTGACCACCTAGAGGGGTGGGACAGGGAGGGTGGGAGGGAGGGAGACACAAGAGGGAAGAGATATGGGAACATATATATAACTGATTCACTTTGTTATAAAGCAGAAACTAACACACCATTGTAAAGCAATTGTACTCCAATAAAGATGTAAAAACAAAAAAATCTACAAAAAAATAAATTAAAATAAAGTGAAAAAAAAAAACCATACACACGCACACAAACAACAAATTCTCTTCTCCCGTCTCTGAGTCTCTTCAATTCTAGCACTCACAATGATGCTGTTCGGTTCAGAAAAAAATCCTAAACCAGCCTGTGGGACAGAGAGATGCTATTGGCGAGCAGACCCCACGAGCCTGGAGACTCAGCGAGCTGGGTATGTGGGTGGGGTCTGCTGTCTCAGAAGCAGTCAGTGGGGAAGGCAGTCTGGTCCATCCTGCAGGAAGGGGGAGCTCCTCTGCCAGGGTGTCCGTCCTTCTTCCAGGCCCAGCTGTGACCAGAGCTCCCAATTTCACAGCTGTTCAGCTTCAAATCGTACTTCTGTTTCCCAGCTGTACTGCCATATTACTCGAGTTTGTTTGCCATCAGCTTTAATTAAGAGAGGTTTAATTTTCCAACATGATTTTGGCTCCTCCCTGGCCCAACACCCACATCGAGACACTGCTCCTTCCCAGCATCCCCTACGCACATGCCCAGTGAATAACACAGGAGATGCTTTCCCACAGCCGCCCTGGGACACGGCAGGCGGAGGCCGCACACGTGACTTCAGTCTATGGTTAATGAGTCTTCCCTGCACCACGGAGCCGTGTAATAAAAGTCAGATTCCCCTCTGCAAATGCGGGCTCCCCTTTCATTTTCTACAGCATTTTTTTTTTCAAGTCTTCCCACAAGCTTCACATGGAGCCAGCCTGAGGAACTCAAACATGATTCCAATCTGATTATCCAACACGGCCCTATCAGCTGAGACAGCAACATTTATCACATTAATAGGAAGGATAGAAGAAAACTAGGATCCCCGCCAATCGGAGCGTTTTTTTATCACATGTTGCACTGTCTCACAACTCCAGTTATCACCAGCTGAAGGTCTTAGCAGCCCCTGAATTGCAGCCTTCAAATCTTAAAGGACCACAATGCACATTTTCTTAGATTCTTCCCACCGTACATCACTCAGTGCAGGCCTGGCATCCCGTCTTCATGGCAACTTCAGGGCTAAAACTGCCTATGGAATGTTTGTCCTGAGTTGAACCAGTGACCTCAAGAGTTGCTTGGATTGGGGACCACCACTGACTCCATCCTACTCGAAAAATGCAAGCCTCTGCGTTTACGTCACAGTCAGAGGTGGCATCTTGGAAGCTAAGTGTGTAAGACTCTTAGGTGAGCTCATGGCAACTGACAGAAAGTGGAGACAGTGTCTTCTGCAGGGACTCCTGGGACTCGAGGTTTACTTAAACGAATTTCGACAGCATGATAACAAATGTCATGTGAACCCTGAAGAAACAACATCCAAAGTGACAAGTATCAAGGTCTGAGAACAGTACTGAACAAAAGCCAGTGACTCCTGCTGTGGCAAAGGAAGGAGACTGGCAAACACTCTGTCCACAAAAAAAATACAAAAGGGACCATAACGTTGAACAAAACGGACCGAAACAACCATCAGAGTGATGTGAAACTGAGCAAAGAGAACCATGTGAGAAGCACACATCCGTGGGAAGCTGCTGAACTTGGCGAAGACCTGTGGTCTCCGTGCTGTTTTGGCCGCGGCCCCACACAGTCACATGGAAGTCCTCCCAGGGCAGGGCAGGTCCTGAGGACGGGCTGCTTCCCTGCCGAGCTTTAAGGAGCTCGCTTGAGTTGGAGCTGGGCGATGCCGCTGTCGCTGTCGTTGGAAGAAATGACACCTTCAAAGGCTGGAGGGAGGTCAGTGATCCTACCGGAATGAGGCTTTGGTTGGGGATGAGCGTGCACTGCCTGCAAGGCACTCAGGTCCGCCATGCACCCTTCATTGACTCTGAGCTGTGAACGTGAGTGGAAGGGACACCTGGGGCCCCAGCAGGAGGTAAAACCAGGACAGATGTGAAAAAGGTCTGGAATCTGCATGTGCTCCCCTGCCCCACCACACACAAATCTATCCGCAGAGGGCTTCCTGGCTTCAGCTGCTGGGGCCCAACCTCTGTTCCATCACTGGCTGACAACTCAGCCCCACAGACCCAGAGACCGTAGGAGACTAGGTTGAAACACTAAAACAAAAGTACTTGTTTCAAAAAGCTGAGGAGAGGTATTAGTCACGGCACGCTGCCCAAAGGAGAAGACAGATTTCTCAGATTTTTCTGGCTGAGTTACTAACCTAAGAAAGAAACAAACACAAAATAGTGAAAACAAGAACTCTCAAGTGGGGGGGAGTAAGATCCAGGATCCAGATATGCTGCAATATGTTTTCCAAAGTGTCCCTTATAAAAAATTATGAGATGCACGAAGAAACAGGAAATTGTGACTCATCCTCACAAAAAAGTACGCGAGAGAAACTCTGAGTGTCCCCATATGTTGGGTTGAGTAGTCAAAGCTTCTAAGCAGCTCTTACAAATATGTTTAAAAAAATAAAGAAACCATGTCTTTACAATTAAAGTATGACAACAGGAAATCAGTAAATAGATTTTCAAGCAGAAACTGAAATTATAAAGAACCAAATGCAAACTCTGGAGTAGAAACGTATATCATGAGAACATGAAAATTTAACTGGAGGACTCAATATCAGATTTGAGATGACAGAAAAAGGAATCATTGAACTTGGAAATGCATCAGTAGAAAATATCCAAACTGAAAAACAGAGGGGGAAAAAAGATAGAGGAAACATGAACGGAGCCTGGAGTACCAACATACACATAATGGGAGTCTTAGGAGAGGAGGGAGAGAAAGGAGCAGAAAATATATTCAAGGAAATAACTGGGAGGGAATTCCCTGGTGGTCCAGTGGTTAGGACTCTGGGCTTTCACTGCCGAAGGTCTGGGTTCAATCCCTGGTCAGGAACTAAAATCCTGCAAGCTGTTCAGCGTGGCCCAAAAAATAGCCATTATATAATAAAAAAAGAAGAAATAACTGGGAAAACTTCTTCCAGCTGATGAAAAACATTAATCTACATATCTAAAAATCTCTACAAATCCAAAGTAGGATAACTACAAAGAGATCCACATCTAGACACATAATAATCAGACTACTGCAACCAAAGAGAAAGAGAAAATCTTGACAGCAGCAAATCTTTTTGCTGACAGGAGAGCAGTGATAAGGTTGAGGCTGCCTTCTCATCTGAAATGATGGAGGCCATGGCAGGGGGATGACACATTCAAAGTACTGAAAGGAAAAAAATATATATATAGTTAACCAAGAAATTCTCCATCCAGAAGAACTCTCCTTCAAACATGAAGGTGAAATACAGACCTTCTCAGATAAATACTTTGTTGTTAGTTGACCTAGCTTACAAGCAATACTGAAAACAGTCTTTCAGGATGAAAAGAAATGACCAGATGGTGACTTGACTACACAAGAAGAAATGAAGAACACAAGAATTGATATATATAAACATCCTAGAAACACAGAATCATATAAACATCTCTATAAATATTTTCTAGTTTGTTCTCTAACATCATTAAAATATAAAAATGAATAAAGCAAAAATTATTATATTTTACTGTGTTTATAACATATATAGATAGAATAGATCTGACACTAATATAGCACAAGAAGGGGGAAGAAAACAGAGATTTAGTGGAGCAAGTTTTCTATATTTTACCAGTTTAGTTAACATTAATCTGAAGTAGATTGTGATACTCTAAACTGAGTCATAAAATCATGAGAGCCACCAATGAAAACGCAACTCAGATATACAGATAAAAATGTCAATAGAAGAATTAAGGTAATACATTAAAAATATTTAATGTAAAGAAGTCAATTTAAAAGAAACAGAGGAACTTAAAAGGCAAGAATCATAAAGAAAACAAAGAGCAAAATGTCAAATATGAATCCAACCATAAAAATAATTGTAATGAAATTGAAATGGCATAAATATCCCAATCAAAAGTCAGAGATGATTAGATTGGATAAAATAATAAGTTCCAACTACAACCCATCTACAAGAGAAACAGCTTAGATTCAAAACTACAAACAGGTTGAAAGTAGAAGGACTAAAAATATATCATGCAAACAGGAACCATAAAAAAAGAAGGCATCCAGATTGGTAAGGAAGAATTTTAGTATCAGGCAAAACAGACTTTAAGACTAGAAACATTATCAAAGACCAAGAGGAACATTTCATAGTGAAGTTCATATAGGATATATTTCATGAAGGGTCCACATATCAGGAAGATATAAAACTTATAGATATATATGTACCTAAAATGAGAACCTCAAAACACAGTAAGCAAAAGCTGACAAAATTGCAAGAAAAAAATAGACTAATCAACATTGAAAGTTCATCAACAATTTAACACTTAACATTTATCAACAATCGATAGAACAGCCAGAAATCTGAAGCAACTATCAATCAACTTGACCTAAAGATATACCTTGAAGACTCCAACCAATGTCTGTAGCAGACATGTTTACTTCAAATGTGCATGGAATATTCTCGAGGACTCAGTATATGGTGGACCAAGATAAGTCTCAACATTTAAAAAGATTCAATCATGGGCTTCCCTGGTGGCGCAGTGGTTGGGAGTCTGCCTGCTGATGCAGGGGACACGGGTTTGTGCCCCAGTCCGGGAAGATCCCACATGCCGTGGAGTGGCTGGGCCCGTGGGTCATGGCCACTGAGCCTGCGCGTCTGGAGCCTGTGCTCCGCAACGGGAGAGGCCACAACAGTGAGAGGCCCACGTACCGCCAAAAAAAAAAAAAAAAAAAAAAAGATTCAATCATGGAAAGTATGTTTCCAGTAATGACATAATTAAACTATAAATCAATAAAAGATCTGGGAAATCCCCAGATATTTGGAAAGTAAGCAATACACTTATACATAATGCATGGATAAAAGAAGAAATAACAAGAAAAAGTAGAAAATACTTTGAGCTGAATGAAAACAAAAATACAACACATCAAAATTTATGGGACACAGTATAAGCAGTCCTTGGAGAAAAATTTATAGCTGTAAACACCTATGTTAGAAAAGAAGAAAAGTCTCAAATCAATAACCTAACTTTATCCTTAAGAAACTAGAAAAGAAGAGAAAACTAAATGAAAATTAAACAGAAGAACAGAAATAATAGTGACCTGGAGAAAAGTCAATGAAATAGAATGAGAAAAACAACAGCGAGAGCCGATGAAACAAAAATTAGTTATTTGCATGATCAACAAAATTAACAAATCTTTAGTTAGAGTAACCAAGAAAAAAAAATCCCAAAATCTAATAAAAGGACATGGTCCTACAGACCCTAAGATAATATGACTCTAAATAGATTAGAAGGAAATATTACTAACCATTTTATACCAACAAATTAGACAACTTAGATAAAATGGACAGGTTCCTAGAAAGACACAGGTTACCAAACTGACTCAAGAAGAAATGGAAAATATGAACAGCACTAAATCAAACAAGTAAGTAAGTAATTAAAACTCTCCCCACAAAATAGCCCTGTGGTTTCACAGGTGAATTCTCTCAAATATTTTAAAAGGAAAAATATTAATTCTTCACAAACTCTTTTAAAATATGGAGAAAGATGGAATACTTCCCAGATCATGCTCTGAGGCCAGTATTACCTTATATCAACTCCAGACCCCCCCAAAAAAAGTCACAAGAAAAAACCCACAAAAACTACATATGAATATCCTTCATGAACAGAAATGTAAAACTATTTAACAAAATATTAGTAAACTGAATCTAGCAATACATAAAGAGAATTATATACCAACACCAACTGGGACTTATCACAGGAATGGTAACTTGATATAATATCAAAAAATCAATTAATGAAATACATCATGTAATAGAATAAAAGGAAAAGCCACATGGTTGTCTCAACAAATGATGAAAACACATTTGATAAAATTCAAAACTCATTCATGATAAAAAAAGAAAACTCTCAACCAAGAGGATTATAAAGAAACATCCTCAACCTGACGAAGGCGACTGAAAAATGCACAGCTAACATCATTCAGTAATGATGAAAGACAATGTTTCTCCCCTAAGATCAGAAAGAGGCAGGATGTCCAATTCTAACACTTCTATTCAACACTGAGCCAGAAGTTCTACTCAGTTGAAAGAAAGAAAGAAAGAAAGAAAGAAGGAAAGAAAGAAAGAAAGAAAGAAAGAAAGAAAGAAAGAAAGAAAGAAAGAAAGAAAGAAAGAAAGAAAGAAGAAAGAAAGAAAGAAAGAAAGAAAGAAAGAAGAAAGAAAGAAAGAAAGAAAGAAAGAAAGAAAGAAAGAAAGAAAAGAAAGAAAGAAAGAAGAAAGAGAAAGAAAAAGGAAGGAAGGAAGGAAGGAAGAAAGAAAGAAGAAAGAAAGAAGAAAGAAAGAAAGAAAGAAAGAAAGAAAGAAAAGAAAGAAAGAAAGAAAGAAAGAAGAAAGAAAGAAAAGAAAGAAAGAGAAAGAAAGAAAGAAAGAAACAAAGAAAGAAAGAAGAAAGAAAGAAAGTGGGAGGGAAGGAGGGAGGGAGAAAGAGAGAGAGAGGAAGAAAGAAAGGAAGGAAGAGAAAGACTTTGAAAGACATCTAGATTGGAAAGGAAGAAATATAAAACAGTTTTTATTATCATGTGATAGAACCCTGAATATAAAGATTCTAAAGAATTCACAAAGAAACTATTAGAACTAATAAAGAATTTTGCAGGCTTGTAGGAAACAGCATGGATAAACAAACGTGAATTGTATTTCTGTATATCAACAACCAACAAGCCAAACATGAAACTCAGATAACAATTTAATTCCCAATAGTATAAAAAAGAATGAAATACTTAGGAGTAAATGTTTACCCTGAAAACTATAAAACAGTGTGGCGAGAAATTAAAACAGATCTCAATAAGTGGAGAGACAACCCATGTTCATGTATTTGAAGACTAAATACAGTCACGATGGCAATTCTCCCCAAATTGATCGATACATTCAATGTGATCCCTATCAAAATCTCAGCAGCCTGGTGTACACTGACAATCTGTTTCTAAATTATATATGGAAATGCAAAGGATGTGGAAGAGCAAAAGCAATTTGGACAAAAGAAGATCGGCGCTAGAGGACTTATGCTACCTGATCTCAAACTCACTGTGACGTCACAGTAATCAATAGTGTGTAGTACTGGTGCAAGGACAGGCATTTAGATCAATGGAACAGAACTGAGATTCCAGAAATAAATCTCATTTACAAGAAGAAAAGAAGAGGCATAAATCCCAAATATGGTCAGTTGAATTTTGACAAAAGTGCTAAAACAATTCAATGGGAGAAACAGTATTTTCAACACATGGAGCTACAAGAGTTGAATATTCACGTGAACACAAGTGAATGTAAATCCTTACTTCACATCATACACAGAAAATAACTCAAATTGGATCACAGATCTAAATATAAGAACCAAAACCCTATGATACTTCTAGATGAAAACGTAGGAGAAGTTCTTCATGACCTTGGATTGGGCAAAAGAATTTTAGAAATAATAGTAAGAGAAAGATCTGTAAAAGAAAAAAATGATAAATTGTGTTTTATTAAAACTACTGTTTAAAAAAAAAAAAACCCACCACTCAGGAAATAAAAAGACAAGCCAGACATTGGGAGATAATATTTGCTAATCACGCACCTAATAAATGACTTGTATCTAGAATGTATAAAGTATTTTTACAACCTAATAAGAACAAAAACAGCATGAATAAGGAAGTGTCAAAAGATGTGACTAAACACTTCACCCACGAAGATATATGAAAGGCATTAAGCCATGAAAAGATGTTCAACATCATTAGTCATTAAGGAAATTCAAATTAAAACCACAAGGAGGGGCTTCCCTGGTGGCGCAGTGGTTGAGAGTCCGCCTGCCGAAGCAGGGGACACGGGTTCGTGCCCCGGTCTGGGAGGATTCCCACATGCCGCAGAGCGGCTGGGCCTGTGAGCCATGACCGCTGAGACTGCACGTCCGGAGCCTGTGCTCAGCAACGGGAGAGGCCACAACAGTGAGAGGCAGCCCCCCCCAAAAAAACCACAAGGAGATACCCCTTGTGGTTTATACACCCCCTAGAATGGCTGTAATCAGAAAGAGATAAAAAGAAGTGTTGGTGAGGATGTGGAGAAGATGGAGAGCTCATAAATTGCTGCTGGAAATGTAAAATGTTACAAGCACTTTGGAAAAAAAACTGGCAGTTTTTTTTTGTTTTTTTTTTTTTGCGGTATGCGGGCCTCTCACTGCTGTGGCCTCTCCCGTTGTGGAGCACAGGCTCCGGACGCGCAGGCTCAGCGGCCATGGCTCATGAGCCCAGCCGCTCCGCGGCACGTGGGATCTTCCCAGACCGGGGCACGAACCCGTGTCCCCTGCACCGGCAGGCGGACTCTCAACCACTGCGCCACCAGGGAAGCCCTGGCAGTTTCTTTTGAAGTTAAAAATAAACTTACTCTATGACCCAGTGATTACACTTGCAGGAATCTCCACAAGAGATATGAAAACATATATTCACATAAAGCCATGTAGGTGAATGTTCATAGCAGCGTTATTCATGATATCCCAAATCTGGAAACTATCCAAATATCTAACAACTGGTGAATAAATAAACAAACATGTGTTATATTTTATAATAGCATACTATTAAGCAATGCAAAACAATGCATTACAGGATACATGTCACAACGTGGATGAACCTCAAAAACAGTATGAAAGAAGACAGATGCAGAAGCTACATATCCTGTAATTCCACGTATATAGAGTATCTGGAAACGGAAAGCGTATAGATACAGAAAGCAGATCACTGGTTGCCTCGAGCTGGAGGAGGTAAGGCGGGGAGCTGGATAAAAGAGATTAACTGCAAATAGCCACAAAGGAACTTCCTGCAGTGATTAGAAATGTTCTAAAACTGGACTGTGGTGGTGATGGCTACAAAACTCTATAAATTTACCTAAAAATAACTGAATTTTACACTAAAGTGAGCCAATTTCACGGTGTGTAAATTACATCTTAACAAAGCTATCACAGACAACAACAGCAAAATAACAGTGAGCTGAACTCTTCACTCAGCTCTGTCCTGACGTCAGGCGTGGGCAACTATTCCTCGCTGGCCCTGTTGGAGACAACTCCCATCACACTTTTTCTAGATCCTGCTTATTCCTGACTCTCTTGGTTTCTCCCAAATCCTCCACTAGCTGCTTCCTTTTCCTACTAAGTAAGTGTCTTAGAAGAATGGTCTGTGATAGACTCAGCCATTTCTCACTTATCATCCCACAGCTGGCTTCAGTGGGGCTTCTCCTCCACAAGAGAGCAAGGCTACTCTGGTCCACAACAGTCTACATACGACGGCTAACAGATGCTTTGTAGTTCTTCTTCAATACACCCCTTCTGAAAAATATTCTCTTCTGGGCCCATTGACCCCACTCTCTCTGGGCTTTTCTCTGACTCTCAAAGCCGTTTGTTAGATAAACTTCTCTAAGTCTTACCCTAAATCTTTGGGGTACCTTCCTTGGTCCATTCTCTACTAACTTTACACATCCTCCTTTGCAAAAGACCTACCACAACTGTTGATGACTCCAAACAGGTTGTCTTTAGGTGACTCTCACTTCTGAGTTTCAGGTGTATTGGTCACCTGCTCTCTGAATAATCTGATATCTCATAATCACTCTAAACACAGTCGGTCCAACATTAAATTCCATATTCTTCCTCACAGATGTCTTTCTCCTTCTCCTTCTGTATCTCTGAAACTTTTCCATATTGTTACCTAAGAAGAAATCTGGAAGCTGCTTAGCAGCTCTTTCCCTCCCAGATCCCTCTGCTAGACTGTTCCCAAGTCCCAGCCTATTATTTCTAGGTTTTTATTCTATCTTCTCCTTCCCACCCACCCCTGCCCCCTTACTGGCCTCATCGTTTTTATTACTGTATCATTTTAGCTTTTTATTTTTACTTTTTTTGCAGTACACGGGCCTCCCACTGCTGTGGCCTCTCCCGTTGCGGAGCACAGGCTCCGGACGCGCAGGCTCAGCGGCCATGGCTCACGGGTCCAGCCGCTCCCCGGCATGTGGGATCTTCCCAGACCAGGGCACGAACCCGTGTCCCCTGCGTCGGCAGGCGGACTCTCAACCGCTGTGCCACCAGGGAAGCCCCATTTTAGCATTTTTGAAATAGCCTTAAAGTAGTCATTTAAGACCTCTTTTTTTAAATGAATGAATAAACCATTCAATTAATCAAAATAAAGAGAGTTAAAATTTTAAAAAACAACAACAAATGGAGGCCAACCTTGAAAATTCCCTAGCTTATTTTGCAAGACGAATTTGACTTGGGTCATTTCTTGCTTACGCCCCTGGAAATCATAAGCAAAACTTAACATTGTTTCCCAAGGTTGATATCAGGTAACCACTAGCCAATTCCCTATCATTTAAGAAAATTCTAATATGATTACTAATCACTGTGAAGAATAAACAGTCACTGCTTTCTCACTATAAAAGCTGTTTTATAACAATGTACCCCTGAGCCCCATCCCATGTTTTGGCTTGAAGATTCCTGGTTTACAAACTGTCCATTTGTTGTGTGCACAATAAACTTTTATAAATTAGCACTTTGATATTCATTGGTTTTACTTTTCTTATTTCTGAACTTTTGACAGAGAAGAAAGAAGTCAAAATTCTAAGCAAATGTGTTGGCAAAAGGGTCCTATATGTGCTTTAACAATTATGAAGCCCTGGTTAGTACTGGTTAAAGGGAAAAATATTTAGAAGAGTCCTGTGCCTTCTTTATCAACATATACTTTCATCTTTGGTCTTCTATCTTACCCTCTAAAAAACTCATTATCTCAGATTGTGCTAATCTAAAATTCTCAGTAACATGGAGATGGGCTGCGCTTAAGTCCACTTTTGCATTTATGCAAAAAAGCATTGATTAATTACAGTGGGAATGACAAGACAACTACTTGACAACACTGTGTTAGCCATTAATTAACTTTATGTTCTTGAAAGTAATAAAACTGCATTTCTTTTAAAAGGCTTTCTAATTAGTCTGAACCACACAATTTAACACTTAATTATACACCAGCTTCTATTGTTCTCTAATTCCTTCCTTTCTTCCTTTCTCTCTCTCTCCTTCCTTCCCCGACCCCATCTTCCACATACGTGTATGGGATGACTACACAGCACAGTAACTGTTCCTGTCACTCCTGAAGGGTACAGATGAATCAAAGGGCATCAGTTCTCCCTCATGGAGCATTCTGTTCAGGAAGGAAGATGAAATCAGTACATAAATGGCTATATTATATGGATGAAAGTGATTAATGATGTTAAGGAGCTTTAGATAAAAATCTAAAGTGCTGAGAGAATTCCCATGAAAGAAGTGATTATTTCCAAACTGATGGTGAGCGGGAGTTGGGGATAAGAGAAGTCACCCATACAGATGCGGACGGGAAGAAGGCAGTGCAGGCTTGGGAAGGAGTCTGCACAGGCACACAGATGCAGGAGAAGGTAGGGCCCACATAGAAACCAAGTGATGCCTAGAAAGAGCATGAGCTCTGTAATCAGGTGCGTCTGGTTTGGAACAGTAGCTCTGCCCCTTACTAGCTAGCGTAACTTTGGCCAAGTTGCTTGCACTCCCTGAATCTTAGTTCTCTCAACTTTGAAATGCGTATCATAATATATGGGTCACAAAATTATTATGAGGATTAATTGGGATAATGCTTATAAAGCTCAGGTATCTTGTAGATAATACAATTGTAATCTATCCATGCAAATATCCTTTTCTTACAAGTAAAAATGGCATGTTAAGTATAAACACCCCTGCTGAAGAAACAACAGGACACCTGTTTAGGGACCACTCATCCAGTTCGCGGTGAGGCACTTATTTGACCTCTCTGCCGTCATCTGTTTTCTGTTCCTTAACAGAGATGCCTAATCCCTTCCGTTCTAGAGCACTGCAAGCACTCAGGTCACTTCAAAAAGAGGTCGCTTTATTAAAAGTCATTTACTTATACTTCAAGAAAATGTTAGAAACACTGTGAGAAACTGTTGTCCCAAGGAGTTCCTCATCTCCATTGATGTATTTATTTTTTCAAATCACAGGATCATTATAGAGTTTTCACTAGGGATGGTTTCACTTAGTTCTTCACACATTTATGGAGTAAATTTTATAAATCATAGAACTAGTTACTATGTAGGATACCAATCATATAATTAAGCAGGTATACAAACGACTCATGGCCAGATGGTCTGCATAGTGGTAATGTCCACGTGAGACATATATGCATTAGGTCACTTCCCATTACAGACCGAAGACCAAGATCTTATACAGAGTACATTTAGACAAGTACCTGAGACTAAGAAAAGAAAGTCTAAGGGTCGTATCTAAGAGCTGGGATTAGAACATGAGTCTCTTAGCCACAACTAAATGATACTTTCATTAGGGAATTCTTAAGAGAGTCAGCATGTGGCCATGCTTTTGAGAAAACTGTGCAACTCTGACAGACAAAAATAAAGGATGGAAAGTTTTACTTACAGGAAGACAAAAAGATACTGGGCAAGTCCCAAGCTGGGGGAACTGAACGAGGCCCCTTCCATGATAGCTGGGAGTACCACCCAGCTGCCATGAAGTGCAGTCGAGTGGAAGACAAGACGAGAAGAAGTGCAAGTGGGAACTTAACAGGGATCCTCAAATGCCAGGATAAGACAGGGATGGCCATTGAAGGGGAAATTCATTGAAGTTCGCTCAAGGAGAGAATAGACACGATCAAGGCATTCTTTCAGCACAAAGAACTATACCCGGACACAGAGCAGATGGGAGGTTTTAGACTGGAAATGAAGAAATGAGTTAGGACACCATTCTAGCCATCCAAGTATGAGGCAAGTCGTTGGGAAGAGCAGTGGGGGCTTCTGAAGGAAATCGACCTTTGCACTGTATCCATCATCCCTATAAATTCGTAACTAGATCCGTTAAGTGGGTGGTCTAACCACAGAGAAACGGAATCCTTACCCTCTTCCTTTGATATCTGAGTGACCGAGGTGAGCTGTAAGTTTGGGGCTGCGGCAGTATCAGACACTAGTTGAATTTCAAATGCTCGGGCTTTTTGTTCCATGTATTTTATAGGAAAATGTCATTTCCGAAACACGCAAATCCAAATAGATAGTAAGTACAAAGCTAGCATGATTAGGTACTATGTGAGAGACATGGCAAGGATAAGCATTTGGATTTCCTAAAAATTCCAGAATTATCTGTATGGACATTCACAGTCTAGTTACTGGCTTAAGAAGCCAGCCTGCCTCTTTTCTTCCCTCCTGCCGTGCAGATTTGGTACAGGGTGACTGCAGTCGACTCAGGGACCCTCCACAGCCATCTGAGCCACATGGCCAACAGTGAACGCAGAACAAAAGGGTCAACCCTCCCCTCAGTGCGAGCCCTTCAATATCAGAATACGCCCTCTCTTTTCCATCTTTCTGTTCCTCTAAGAACTGGCGTCATGATCACCTTCCCACAAAACTGAAAAGGCAAAACACACTGATGACGAATTTTTTTAATCACACATGTAATAACCCATCATGTCTCTTGAAAAAGAAAGAGGTCAACAGGGAGGCAGTTTGGTCCAGGAGTTTAATGAAAGCACGCTTTCCTCATTAGCAATCCCATAATGCCTTCTTCCAAATGCAGAATGCAGAGCGTAGCTCAGGAAAGCAATGAGTCAGACCCAGGACTCCGGAGACGTCACTGAGCACCTGCACCCCGTCCTTTCTCCCAATAGGAGACCAGGACAGCAGGGCAATGACACTGGCCTGGGCACAGCATTGGTGCCGAAAGGGTCTCTCTCTCCACGTGGCTCTGCAATAGGACCTCCATTTCCCTCTCCCTGCTCACACGCTTCCTCTTAGCCCCCAGTCTGTGCTTTACAACTGCACATGCATATACACCTGGTAGATGCTTCCATGGGATTTGCTGTTCCTACCCCAAACCACAGCTGTGCTCAAAGACAGCCAAGTACACAGCGAGGAGCAGGTGAGTGAAGTCAGCGAAAATGAGGACACTTCCCTGGGCAGCAAGAATTAACTTGCGGGACCTTTGTAGACACAGGCATATTTCAGGAGAGCACACTGTGTGCTTAAAACTGCTTTTTAGAAACAAGCTTCCAATTGCAGCTTTTCCTAACAAAAGACCAGAAGACGGCGGGGGGGGGGGGGGGGGGGAGGGGACTTCAGTCAGAGGTAAAGCTTCCAGGCTGACAGGCAGAGGGAGGGCTGGGCAATGGGACAGCAGGACGTAGGCCCGGCGGCCACCTCCCTCAATGGGCCCATGTGCCTCTGCCTGCCTTTCTTTCACCACCCAGATTTCCACCCCGGTGTCCCGCTGGGGAATTCTCTCCAGTTACAAAACACGCCTTACCTTCATTCGCTCTTAATTAAAAAGGGAAAAGAAACTCCTAGGGCTCTGACAACAAGGGGAAAAAAACAAGGAAAGAAAGAAAAGAAAGAAAAGGAAAAAGGAAAAGGGAAAGAAAAGGGAGAGCTCTTTGAGTTGGTGAAATCAAAGGGTCAGAGCCTGATGGGGCAGAAGAGACGGAATGAAAAGAACATGGAATCGCCAAAAATGGTTTCATCTTTCTGAGCAATGTGGGTTCTGTGAAATAGACATGTTTTGAGGGGAAAGGGAGGTGTCTGTAACGCTGGAGAAGAAAGACAGAAGGTATACAGACAGGCCCATCACCCGCGGCACTGTCACCTGGGTCCCACTCTCCGTGCTCCCTGCACCAGCACCGTGGCTCAGGCCCTCAACAAATATGTATAAAAGCCCCTACCATGGACTCCACACCATGACTAACACTTTAACAGGTAGGAGTTGGGGGAAAAATAAATATACAGTCAACAATATTGATAGTTTTAATTTCCTGTGTGCTGTCTGGGGTCAGCTATAGTATCAAGCACTTGACGTTCATGGGCTCTTGATGCACAAAACAGTCCTGCAAAGAGGGATTGCGATATTCAACATATGGATAGGAAACCAGGGCTCAGAAAGATGAAAATAATGATAATAAAATTAAAATATATGTCTTGCTCAAAGAGATTCATCCAGGAAGTGGCAGGTGTCAGAGCTGGAATTTAACCTCCCATCAATCTTAGACCATAGCCCACACTCTTCCCACTATTTCATGTCCCTGCTCAGTGGAGTCAAGGGAAAAATGGACAGATCAAGGGCTTCCCTGGCGGCGCAGTGGTTGAGAGTCCGCCTGCTGATGCAGGGGACACGGGTTCGTGCCCCGGTCCGGGAAGATCCCACGTGCCGCGGAGCGGCTGGGCCCGTGAGCCACAGCCGCTAAGCCTGCGCGTCCGGAGCCTGTGCTCCGCAACGGGAGAGGCCACAACAGTGAGAGGCCCACGTACCACCAAAAAAAAAAAAAAAAAGGACAGATCAAATCCCAGCACTCTATTTATTCTCAGTACATTCAGATGGGCATTCTTGCCTCCTGACTCCAGGGCTGGGTGGAGTTTCCCCAATTTACTCATTTCAAATACTAAAGCCTAAAAAAACAAACCTCTAAAATCTGAGTTCGGTCCACTCAGTGCTTTGTTTTCTGCTCCCCATCTTTCATCCCTTCTTGGCCTCCCTTTTATCCAGCTTAACCCTGTCAGGATTATTCCTACCATCTCTCGCATCCCTCCCTTTCCATGTTGCAGAGCTTTTCAAGAAAAAGGGCTCCCCTCCCTCTGCCCCCATTACAAAGTCAAATTAAGTGCTTTAGCTGACCTAAGAATAAAATTTAGCTCTGTTGAACTCTATGCCTGACATTATGCCTTACGATGTGTCCCAAATTCGTTAAGACCTGCTACACATACCAAAAAACCCCACCGTTTACAAAGTGAATGCAAATCAGGGTGGGTGATTATTCCTTCACAAAAGGATTCACCGCAGCCTTCCTTAAATACTAAGCTTCTCTGATGCACTTATGATGTGACTTGATTTTTTCCCCCCGGGACACAGTCTTTGCATAAATAAAGCAAAGCCAACAGCAGTGAAAGGGAGCAACAGAAGTATCTGCCTGGAGACCTCACGTCGTGGGCCTCCTCGCTGAGCGATTGGCCGCTGCCGGGCCCCAACCCCTTGCTGTCTCTCCTAATGTTTAGGGACGGGAGGCAGGCCCCGCTGACCGTCCCGGGGCCCCTGCTTGTGCTCATGCCCTGCCATCGGGCACCAGTCTATCTGTGCACACAAGCCATCCTGGTAGGGATTGCCACTATCCCCTTATTTCCATGTCACCAAACTACCCTGCAGAAGGCTGAGCTTCAAGAATAAGCAGACACTGTGGAGAGTAAGCCTTCCACTCCTGATCATGTTCTGCATCAGAATCAGACTCTGTAAGAGTCGGGATAGGTCAGGCCATGCTGAAATAACAAACAAGTGGAAAGTCTCAGGGGTTAAGATAACACAAGTTTCTGTGTCTTTCACACTAGATGTCCATCACAGGTCAGCAGGTGGGACGTACTGGGGGGACGGCTCTTTTTATCCACTCATGCAGGGACCCAGGCTGATGGACCAGCCACAGTCTCACAAGCCATTGTTTGTCATGACAAGGGGAAGAGAGAGCTCTGGGAGACCCCACACTGGAAAAGAGATGTTTAACCCACCCATCGGGGATACATGTCACTTCTGCTTGCCTCTCACTGGCTGGGACCAGTGGCTCGTGCTCCCTGGCAAGAGAGAACGTGCAATCCTTCCAAAGGAAATGCTCACGACGCAGAGAGACCAACGTATTCAGGGAGCAGTACTGGTGATCGCTGGGGGCCCACGGGGGTGCCCCAGGCTATCCTACGACCACAGAGCACAAAGTGCTTCAGATCCTGGGCCCCTGGAGGAGAGATGCAATGCAGGGAGTTCTAGATGACCTGGGCTGCATTCGTTCTGTGGGAGAAAGAGTCTTAGTATACCCCTGATTAGATCAGCCCCTTAAAGCCTCGTCCCCAAAGGAAACGACTGTAGAGGTCTCCTGAATCCAGCATAGGTACCTGGGCACACCCGCCCTGTGGGATGCCTCCTCCAGGGCTCTCTTGAAATGTGAGAACCAGGTCTTAGGTGCCTTGCTGGGGTTTCCAGTCCTACAGTATTTCCTTTGTCCTATGATGTTCTTGCAATAGAAGCTTTAATCTATTTCAAAGGGAGGCTGTCTTCTTCACATTCCCTTGACTCTTGTTGTTGGCATTTTTCCTCTTTTCTGGGTAGGATGCAGCAGGTTCCACTTCCCAGATTTCTCCTCCTGCCACCAGCCTTTTCACAAGGAAGAAAAGAAACGCAAGCAAATCAAAGTGTCTCTGTTAATTCAGTGGCCATACCTCTCCCCTCAAGCTTTTTCACCGTTTTGGGTTGAGAGATGCAGGTGCTAGGTCTCCCTGGGTGACTGCTTTATTTTCAAGCCAGGAAAAGATTGCAAGGTAGATTTTTGTCAACTCCTACACATCCCCGAATGCTAACACCAAGCACTCTTACTAAAGGAGGTGTCAGGATGCATTAGCCAAATGGGATGAGGTTTTTGGAAGACCAGAACACCTGACCAGCAGAGAGGAAGGAGAGGGGCTGTGTTTCTGGCAGGAACGTAAGAAAATTACGCAAGTATGCCTCGCTCATCTGCATTAATGGGGCAAGATAAACACTGGGAACCGAAATATACAGATGGGGGTTACAATCCTTTATTTTTCATTTCTTCAAAATATGTATTTCTTGTTTAAAGTTGTCTTCCAATTTCTAAGGAAGAGATGCATTTGTTCTCTTTAGGGAAACAAGAAGAATTTCAGTCAGAAAGACAGTTTGGAAATCTAGGTGTGCAGGTGAAACAGATAAGGCTGGGACAAAGTCTGAGCACCTTTTCCCCTTTTAAAGAAGGGGGGAAAGGGCAAAGGAATATGAAAAAAAGAATAACACAGTGAACTTGCTGGACTGTAGAAAATGCAAGTGAAAAGGGGGAAGGAAACAGAATTCCCACCACACACCAGAGTATTACATACGATAATAGCTCACTTAACACACACAACGTATGTCCAAGATCTCATGCACCCCTTCTTTCCTTCCCACACTCACTCATGCACTCGTTCATTCATTCGAAAAGAATCATCTGGGCTCCTACTCTCTGGCTGGCGCTACGCAAGGAATTGATGACAAAGAGAAAAACAGAGATGCTGCCCTCAAGCTGTTTCCCATCTGGTGAGGAACTAAGTTAGAACACGGAGACCACAGGGTGAGGAACTGAGATGCAGAGACATGCATCTCGCCTAAGCTTTTCTAGATATTCATTAATTCAAGAGAAGATTCAAGCTCAGGTGTTTCTGACACCATCTAAACCCAAATGACCCCAACCTGACAGGCTGTCAGAGTCAGCTGATGGAATTCCAGCCCCAGATGTGCAGAATCTCCAGGTTTGGGGCCTAGAACCCTGTATTATTTTAGAACGCCCTCGGTGACCCTAATCGTATGACCAGCCACGCCAGTGATGTCATTCCACAGTGTCATCCCCTGCTTCTTTAGCCCCCATACCATTCCAGCCATCATCAATAGCAAAAAAAAAAAAAAAAATCTGTTTCTCCCAAGTATCCTGTAGTCATTCTGGGCGGGAAGGTACAAAAGCAACAATTTTCATGGATGGGTTTACAAATATCACCCATTCTAAATGTAACTATAAAAACCGTCTCCATTTCAGACCTTAAACGTCTCTCCATGCTGCTCAGAGGACAACCAATAATGTCACTACTTAGAAGTCCCCAAGGAGAGCAGTCCTTTGATCTCACCATCCACAGGTACTTGAAAGCCGAATCAGCCTCCAAGTAGCCTGAACTTCACAGACTCCGAATGATTGTGATTCCACCAGCTGACACGATGCGTGTGTGTGTGTGTGTGTGTCCACGCGCGCGTGTGTGCAACTTCTCTAGAGCCAAAATATAATAAGATTTCTCATAGTCTGTTACAGAGGACACCGATCAAGGGGAATCCCATTTCTATACTGACGATAAAGTAGCACAACGACAACGGGCATCAATGATGAGGTGAGGATGCCCACTGCACAAGGAAAGAGGGAGCTTCCAAAACACGAATCCTAGGACGGTGTCTCACAAAGGGATCTGGCCACAGGGGACAAACAGAAGTCAAACCCACCAGTTTTTACTTAATAAATGAGACATACTTTTCGATAGATTTAATGACATTAAAAGGAAGGAGAGGAGTTGAAGGAATTTAAAATGGTGTTTGTATTTTGAATACACACACACACACACACACACACGCATACACACACGCCTTCTCAAAGAGACAGTTCAGAGAAGAGGTACAGGATGAAGTGACAATCCAAGATCCCGTGTGTCTTTTGCCACCATCACAACCCTGACACCCACCAAACCCCATACACACAAATATTCTCTCTCCTTCCCTCCTCTGTAATTCCCCTTGGTGTAAACATTCTAAATTATTTATACCTAGATTGAAGGCATCTTTTAGTCAGACTGGGACTAGAGTAATCAAAATATAATTGTGCTATAGATATGCTAATACCTCATGCTAATGTTTGATGAAGGAGACTATTAGACCCGAAAAATGAGGGGAGGAGCTCTGGGCCACCCAGGGGCTCAAGGATGCTCTAGAAAAAGGTCACAAGAGAACCTTGAGCTCGTAGAGAATCTGAGTGGCTGAAAAACAAACTCTGAACAAGAAGCATCTTAGTGAAGCAGCTCTGCAAGCAGCGGATCTGAGGAAGGAGCTTTCTGAGTTCAGGACTTGGTCTAAGTACTTCATATGAGTGAAGTGCACTTATTCCTCAACTTTATGAAATTGTTATTAGCATTTTCCCCACGAGTTAATAGAGGCACCGAACGTTTACATAATTCACCCAAGATCACAGAGCAAGGAAGTGGCAGACTTGGGTCCACACCCGGGCAAGCTGCTGCCATAAAATTTAATAGATTGACTGAGATTCTTGAGTAGAGGAGTGATTCTGGAGAACCATTTCGGGTATTAAGAGAAAAAAGGAAAGAAGAAAGCGTAAGTCTGTGCACACTAATGGTAGAAAGTTATGCAGGTAATGGCCAGAAGCTTCCTCGTTTTGGCAATAAACACAAAAGCACCATTTCATTTTTCTGCACGTGGTTTACAGAGTATTAACTGTATTCCCTTAGAAGAAACTGATACAGTAGGGCTTATCTTGGACCATTGCCACTCAAAACTCACCTTCTTATCCTCTTTGCCCAAAATTTTCCCTCCTGATATCCTTCTAATTCAGTTGCTTATCAGTAAACTCCCATTCCTGAATTCCCATTAAAAGATATGATATCTTGCTATAGTAATGTTCCAGATAGAAGAATTATTAAATGTGATGGCTTTTGTACAATAAAGGTGCCAGAAACAGCCCACAGGTGCCAGAAACAGCCCACAGGAGAAGTCTGGCCAACCCTATGTCACTTCCCTACTCCTACCTGTTGTGAATCCCTGTTGCCAAAGGGAAGAAGTCCAACACCCTTCAATCCAACATTCGAAGACCCTGCAGGATCTGAAGGTAGCTCACTGCCAGTCCCAGTTACCAGGCACTGCCACCAACTCTCTTCCCAGCATGTTTTAATTTATTCATTCTATCGAATGAAGATCTGGATTTTCCTGCCATTACCCTTTCAGTCAAATCTTTCAACCCGTGTAGACTCCACCTTCACAAATCTTTCCCACCCTTTTAGGTTCAGTTTAAATTCACCTCTTCTATACCGCCTCCCTGGACCATCCATGTCTATGTAATTACTCTTGCCTCTACTTCCATAACTGTTCTTAAGACTACGTGACAATTACTCATGTCTGATCTTGTCATCTCACTTTCCACCGATGTCTAGTGTGTGTGAGTGCGCGCGTGTGTGTGAGCGCGCACGCGTGTGTGTGTGTGTGCGCGCGCGCACGCGCGTGTGTGTAGTGCTACAGATCAGCTTTTATGCTTATGCCCTTCCTCTGCAACAATATTTCTTTCGGATCCTTAGAAGGCCAGTGTTAAGATGCATCTTTATAGCCTCACTGTATCTCTGCCACACATGGTACACTACTTTGCACACAGCAGGCACTCAGTAAGTGTTTGCTAAGTTGAAGGGACAACGTCCCACATTGATATGGAAACAAACAATACAAATACCCCCCAAGATCTGATCCTTGAATTCCCCTCTCTGCTGCCCAGTGTTCCTCTCACATGTTCCTCAGCAGAGAACCCTGAATGCTGCACACACACTGTTGTATGTTTCTGGGAGAGTCTCATGTTACTCTCTCTACCTGGAATGCCCTTCCTTATTCTTTCCTCTTAAGGAAAATCCTAATAAGTTTAAACAGTGCCAGAGAGCCACTGCTTATCCCTACCACCTCCTTATGTTTCACTGCACTTTCTACAACAGTTAATAGGCAATTGGTTGCATTTTCTTCCTGCCCTATTTGTTTATGAACTGCAAGAAGACAGAATTGTTTATTTATCGCCATGTCCCCAGGCACCAGCATGGTACCCGGCACACAGCCTGTGCTTTGTGTGTTAAGGAGGGAACAAATAAATGATGAAATACAGACTGACGACCAAAGCTCTTTTATAAATTTGTAAAGGAGGTTGTTATTAGCCCAGTGGAGAGTGGGATACAATTATGCCGCACCATGGAGTACAGAGGCAGGCTAATATGAAAAATGTACTTCCACACATTCACCCCCGATGCTCTCCAAGTGTCACATCCTCCCGTAATTGATTGGGTTGCTGAAATCCCTGGGGGAAGACCCTCCATGGTGAGTAAGCTGGAGCAGCCTCCACGGGAGGGGCAGCATATCGGAATAAGGAAAGGAAGAGCGGCAAAAACGATGCTGGAAGATGAGAGTTTGCAAAGACAGAGAGTTGATGAATGGAAGTCCGTCGCTGGCACAGAATGCCTCCTAGGCTTGACAAAAGGAGGTCAAATCTGTGCCTGACTTTGAGAGGAAGCTCCTGGACAGAGCAGTAAGCCTGGCACCGAAATCAGAGTCCATGGGAAAGCCACCAGAAAGGGAGGGTTTGGAGCAAGGGCCATGCCTAGTAAAGTGCAGGCTCCCTTCTCTCGGACTGGACTTCTGCTCACCCTCCGGGTCACAGACGCAACCCTGAGCTGCCTAGGCTCACAGAGATATGATTAAGCCAGGTGGAGAGGAAAAACAGGAAAAGAAACACGTTGTGTGAAAAATCACCAGTATGGAGAAAGGGGAGGAGGAGAGTTAAGAAGAGAGAAATCAAGCATGAAAAAGCACAGGAGAGATAGTTTCTCTTTAATGAATGCTTTGATCAGCCACAGTGGATATAATAATTATATAAAACTAGAGCAGGACAGAAAGAAGATGTGTTTTCCTCTCACGTAGCCTGTAACCTTTGTGATTGGTTCATTTATTTTGAGAAAAGAATAAGTCCCTTCAAAACAGAGGCGTGTGTCAGGAGAGAGCCTGTTTTCTCCTCTGACTTATGCAGGGAATTTGCAGCAATGCCTGCATCCTCTTTCCTCTCTGCCTTAGATGGGCTGATCTGCCAGCCCATGACTCTGAAAGGGAACAAATGGTGGTGGAGCTTGTCTCACATGTATCTTGGTCTGGTTTCTCAGGCAAACCCACCGCCTGGCAGCAGGGCCCTTCATTTCTTCCCTACCCCAAGCCTGTCACCCTGCTTCACTTGGCTCCCTGACCAATCTCCACCTAGTTGGCCATTTCTTAAGTAATGAGATACCTCGCGCTGCTGGAGGTATTGACTTGGCTGATCTCCAAAGAAGGAGGAGTAAGCATCATTTTTTTTCAGAATGGTACTCCCACAAGCACGTGCTCTTCAGAAATAGCAGGGGAGAGAGGTGGTTGCCATGGGAACAGAGGCGGCCACACAAACAGGAGTAGCGCATTTCTCCCAAGGGGGCGCGAGCAGAGCCTCCTTGCTCTACCACCATCACAGCCTCTCCTGAAAGCTTCCTTTGCCTGAAAAGGAAGAGTCTCAAAGCGGTGAAGGGTTAGTCCCTTCCTTCCTAAAGTCCAAATTTCAGTTGAAGAGTCTGATGGAGCTTCAGGTTGTTAGACTGGTGATATACTTGACCTAAAGCTTATAAAAACTTGATAATGACACAAAACAAAACAGCATCTCACAATACCTGCTGTCGTTTGGTTCTCTGCCAGCTACAACCAGAGGAAAGTTGGGATGGGTCCAGAGAATGGCATTCTCACTGATCACTGCGGCCCCGCACTGGCCCATCACAGGGCGATGAAGATACGCCAGCACAACGGTAGGTAGAAGGTAGAGGAAGGAAGGGCATGTGGGGAGATGGGATGCAAGGGGATCTGCGGGGAGACAGCAGGTGATGCTCTGTAGGGATGCCGTGGCCACCCTAATGGACAGCCTGAGATCGTTGTCTCTAACTCCAACTGATTTAAAAATAAATCAATCAGTTTTAAAACCATCAGGTTGATGGAAGTAAACAAGTCAACCAGCTCTCTGGTAAAATGCATACAAGCAGCTGGTTGATTAGCCAGGGTTCTCTCTGCAGAAATGGCCTGGAGAGTGATGGCAGCCTGAGAAGTGGGAAGTGGAGGCCGCAGGGAATGCGGCACAGCTGGAAGCCTCCCCCCCACCCCACATGCCCGCTGCTGATATATTGGGACTGGAACAATTTGTCTATAGCTGTAATGTTAACTACCTCTGTGCCGAAAGGCCAATCAGAGCGCTCCCTCCACGCAGCTTTTACGAGTCCCCATAAAAGCAGCAAAATGAAAACTCAGGGGCCCTTAAAATATACTCCAAGGGTTTCTGCAGTGCAATTGGAGGCTTTTATGACTCCTGTCAGGACTTTTACGACCCTGTAAAACCAGGCAGCAGCCTGGCCTGAGATGAAAAGTAGCCCCACCGTCTTAAAGTCTAAATGGTCTGTGCGTTTACAAGGCCTCCAGGAAAGACAAAACATGGCCGGCGGGGGCGGGGGTCTGCCTTGAGCAAAGGCGGGTGTGGGTGGGGTGGAAGGATGGGGAGCGAAGGGCGGTGCGGAAGGAGGGGAGGGGAGGAGGCGGAAGGCGTGAGAAATGCCCCCGAACGTGGCCCTACAGTCCTCAGTGCCCAGAGCACCAAAATGCCAAGTCCCGACACTACCCAGCAAACAGCGGGAGCTGAGGTTCCGCAGACAGACTCGTAACTCACAGGGGCTGAGCTTAGAAGGCGCCTTCACTGGAAAGATAAAAAATGAAGCCGCCAGGGAACCACAGGCCAGAGCACTTATTCAAGAACATCTTCCCAGTACGATGACACCTGCATCGCAGAAAGAAGTAAAAAAACCAGAGAAAGACAGAGAGAGGGAAAGAAGAGGGGACAGGAAGCCAGGCCAGAGCACTTTAAGTGTCCCATGCAGCTCAGAGAAACTTGGTGACTAGGGTGAGAACACGTTTTCCCAGCTAGAGCAGGCCCGGTGCCTGCAAACCCCGCAGGCTTCACTCCTCAGCTGGGGTATGTACTTAGTTCACGCCCAGCAGCCCCTTCTGAGTCACTGTGACTGAGACAACCTCATCCTGTGCCTCGATCTGGAATCTTCAATCATCCAAACGTGTTAGGCAGGCTCTGTGCTCTACAAGTCCCCACAAAGAGTCAGCGTCACCCCACAGAGTCAGGGGCCGGGGCTGGGGTACAGCATGGGAGTTCCTGGTAGAAGCACTCAGAGCAGGGCGGGGGGAACAGACTGGTGGAGTGGTCCACTCTGACCCTCAGGCGTCCACACACGCAACCCGAGGAAGGCAGGCAAAGTGATGGATGCTGACCTTGGACCTCAGGGAATATCCCAGAAACACAGGCTTTGTCCCCAGAGTGTCCAGATCAGGTGAGGCCCAGGACGAAGCTGACAGTGTTCCTAAAGGGTGACCCTGAGGCTTTGTGTTTTTCAGGTTGGAGAAGACAAATAAACAGGACAAGTGACAGGTTGGGATGAGTGCCTGCTGTGTGGCACGGGGCCATCCGTCTAGAGGGACAGAGCCGGGGGGAGGATGAGTCAGGGATGGTCAGGAGGTCCTGGCAGAGGAGGACACACAGGCACATCCCGGGAGCACACGTCACCTTGGGGCTGGAGCAGTGACCCCAGTCAGGGATTGTTCTTCTTCAATCACTCAGGTTCCCAGGAGGCTTGGTCCAGGGGGTAAACAGGTATGAAGACAAGGAGGCTTAGCTGTAAAGCCCCAGATCCCCCACTATGTGACTCTGGACAAGTCTTTAACCTTCCTGAACTTCCTTTTCCTTCTTTGTAAAGTGGAGATAAAACAGCTGCCTCACGTGGCTGCTGTAATGATTGGAGGAAACAGGAAGTGGGATTTGAGAGCCGCCTACAGGGTGGAGAGTAGTCTGCAGCGCCAAAGGAGAGGGGCGTTTCCCGTGGAGGAACCCACGCAGCGGAGGTCAAGAGTCAACAGCATCAACTCCTTTTATCACGCGTTACGTCACTGTCTGGACAAGCCTGCTGAGCGCTGTGCTGGGCGTGGAAGATGCGGGGCAGTGGGCCCAGGAGACAGGAGCGTATGAGACCAGTTAGGCGGCTGCATTTCCTGCCTTGACTCTTGGTCTCACCCAATCCACTGCCCTCAGAGGAGTCAGAGTCGCCTTCCCAAGCACAAGAGAAAGTCCAAATTCCTGGATGCGGTCCTGCGAGGTCTTCCGTGATCCGGCGCCTGCCGAGGTCCAACGAAGATCATCTTGTAGCCTTGGACCTCCTGGCCGGTGGCTCCACCCACACCCCCATTTCCTCACACCCAGGGCCTCGGCGAGCACCATTCTCCCCCCTTGACTTGTACCTGCCCAACTCCCCTCAGCCGTGCTGGCCTCAGCCTAGATGCGGTTTCCTCTGAGAAGCCTCCCTGGCTGGCACCCAATGCAACCACATGCCCCGGACGAACCAAGATCCACAGCCATGCTACCCCAACCCTCCAGGCCCTTCTCTACTCACTGGACTCTCAATTCCGAGTTCCATTTTTGTCATCCACCCTGGAAGTGAACCCCATTAGAGCAGGGCACTGTTATCACAGGACCTGGCTCAGTGCCTGGCAAATGGTATGAAAAAACAAAATTCTGTTAAATTGCTGAATCGACCTAGACTGGAGACAGATTAAGGTGCTGCACGACTGGCTAAGTTGCTTAGATGGTCACCTACAGTTAACATGGAGTCACCAGTGGTGGAAGCATTGGCTTAAAGACCCAGAAGGAGGCACAGAGGATGGGGGATCTGCTGGTCTCAATAAGGCAGGGAAGAAACAAGAGTCTGACCTACCACAGTAGCAGCGCGAACGCAGATGAGAGATGAGGCATTCAAAAATAAACTCGGGACTTCCCTGGTGGCGCAGTGGTTAAGAATCTGCCTGACAACGCAGGGGACACGGGTTCGAGCCCCAGTCCAGGAAGATCCCACATGCCGCAGAGCAACTAAGCCCATGCACTACGACTACTGAGCCTGTGCGCCACAACTACTGAGCCCGTGTGCCTAGAGCCCGTGCTCCACAACAAGAGAAGCCACCGCAATGAGAAACCCGCGCATCGCAACAAAGAGTAGCCCCCGCTCGCCACAACTAGAGAAAGCCCGCGCATCAACGAAGACCCAACGCAGCCAAAAATAAATAAATAAAATTTAAAAATTCATTTTAAAAATTATGTATTTCAGGACTTCTAGCCCTGCCTACAGAATGTTTATCCAATGAATGCATGAATGAAGTTTACCATCAGAAAGAGACGAAAGATGTGTGAAAATAACGTGAAAGAATAAAACTGCTCTCGTCAAGGTCATAGTTGACTTGTGACTAGCCAGACCCAGCGGACATTTTCGACACGCAAAATTTGGCTAATTTCATATGGCTAATCCTGTCTTCTTTAAAATCTCTCCCTACTTTTTAAGGATGCCAGTCTCTCCTGATGTAGATTCTCCTTCTGTTGATGAATCTCCTTCCCAACCTTCTCACCTGCCCTTTAATTTT
This sequence comes from Stenella coeruleoalba, assembly GCF_951394435.1. Classification (NCBI taxonomy): domain Eukaryota; kingdom Metazoa; phylum Chordata; class Mammalia; order Artiodactyla; family Delphinidae; genus Stenella; species Stenella coeruleoalba. The sequence continues at coordinate 105,764,880 of NC_137154.1, read as the reverse complement.
TTACGTGCCCCAAATTCATAGGATTACTGTCCTCCGTTATATCCACCCTAGGAAATCTGCACACAGAGTCTTCATCTGTCATTTGCAAACAATGATTACAAAAGCGCCATCTTTAGCTCAGAACTCCCATATACACAACTGCCCCGGCCTTGCACAATTGGAGACCTGGAGGCATTTCAAATACAAAATGTCAACATTCAGCTCATCATCTTCCATCCTGAGTCCCATTTCTCCTCCTCTATCACCTAATTTACCTCACCTCCCATGCCCAAAATATGGGATTGTTCTAGACGCATTCCTTGCCCCCCAGATATAACTGATGACAAGAAGCTGCCAGTTCTACCTTCTGAGCACCCTCCTCTCTACTGCACGGCTCCTGCCTTAGATGAGAGCTCTCATCCCTCCTGGATGAACATAACTGACTCCTAAAAAGTCACCACACCCTCACCTTCTCCTTTCCAAACTACTTGCCCGAGCGGGTGTCCTATGATGGAAATCTACCCCATGGCCTTTCCTTCTACCTCCTGAGGTTTCCTCTCTTGTTTGAGATAAGATAAACATTCCTTAAAATGGTTCCCACTCTAGCTGGGCAGTAGAATCAACTACTGAACTTTTTAAATGCCAGCCCACAGATCCCACCTCAGATCCACTGACTCAGAACGTTAAGCAGGCACACCCCAGCTATACACTGGTGCATGTTTCCAAAACTTCAGAAGTTATCATGACAGTGTACTGTCACTTGAAGCCCACTTAGATAATAGGCGTATTTTGTAAAATTCCAATTGGGACGTTCCAATGCAACCCCTCCCCTGTCATCTCATGGTCACAGAAACAATGTTCATGGAACGCAACTTGCCTTCTAGTCACAAAGTGGTACAAGGGTAGGTACCAGGCTCAAACTCACCAATCCTATTTCCTTTCAGAGAGAATGTACAAACGAACAGAGAGAGGCACAGTCTTTCCAGGTGGTTCTATCTGTAAAATATAAGGTCTTGGATGATGGTCTTACCCTATGTGTCTATCATGTGCATTGGGAAAGGAGATGAGCAATTCTGCAGAATAAGGGCAATAAAAACCCATGCAGAGAACAGCAGAATGGAGGTCCCTGGTGGCACTCCAGTCCTCGCATCCAGTGTTTTTAAGCTGGTTTCCTTCCTGCCTAAATTAGACTGAGTCACTTCCTGTGCATAAGTCCAGAATCACACAGATTAATTAACATGGACTCTAAGTGCTTCATGAATTTGACTTCTATCTCACCTGTCTACCATCATCCTCAACACCTCTCCTCCTCCCCAATCCCCTTGGCTTCCACCATCCTTAACTCCTTGTCATGACCCCTCGTACCTTGCTGTTTCTCATGTGCATGCCACCAGGTGATACAGGTCTAGAACACCTGCCCTCCTTTATCTGGACAATTAGCCCCCTCTCACCCAAGAAGATTCACTTCAAGGACTACCTCCTCTGGAAAACCCCTACAAGGATGTTTAAGTCTAGAAAACGGATTCTTCTCCTGTGTCTTAAAAAAGCTTGTGCTCACATCCGACAAAGCTTTTGCCACATGGCATTGTCTTGTTTCTCCCCCTCCCGTGGACTTGAAGGTGGATGGTAAGGGCCTTGCTCATAACCTTAGCCCTCAGTCAATTAGCTCAGCTCCGGACACAGAGAATGGCCTCATTTAATGTTTATTAAATGAAGGGCTGAACTAATTTAATTAGTGAATCACGTATTAATTACTAAATAATCAGAAGAGGGTGCCAAATGAAGTAAAGATCAGAAAAACGACTGTCTACGGCCAGTAATGACTCAGTAACTGACTTCCACACCAGAGCCTCTTGTTATGGAACTACCGTTCTCAACTATGCAACACAGTACATGATCTATTTTCCATCTTAGGGGAAAAAAGGCAGGTCAGATGGAAAAAGGCTCTTTTAAATCCTGCTTCCAGAGCATCTCTGCAAGATCATATAACTCACCTCTTCAGCAAGGACTCCTTGGCGTCCGGAAGGGTGCTGCGTCTTCTCTATGGTACACGCTACAGTCCTAAACACACTGCATACGTGAATCAAGCCAAATGAGTCACCTGGCCCATCTATTGTACAGTATGGGTTTTCCTTGCACCTGAGGCCAATGTTCTTGCTCAGGTTAGGCAGTGTGTACATCACACCTGTAGAACTGTGATTCATCAGGTAACTGGGTTTAGGATACCCACACACGCACTCTAAAACCAGACAAAGATTCAAAACAAAATACTCTTTTTCTTCTTTTTGAGTAAAGCGTGCATGTGGAAAATAGTTTATAGAGCTCAGTCCCTGCCTCATAGGAGATGAAAATGTGATCCTTTGCTAGCTCACACAAAATCCTCCATGCTACATTAGGCTTGATAGCAAATTTTGTACTTGCAAGCTTTTATCAAAACTGTGTATCTGAAATCTTAATAACACAGGAAGGTGGATTCTATTTCTCCTCTCTTTTCAGGTTTACAACAACAGAATCAGAACTGATTCCTGATTTGAAACTCAGCAGTTTAAGCAGATCTGTAAGAATCTTTTGTTAAGGTCCTGAAGAGGGCTTAAGGGACCTGACTTTATACACACACACACACACACACCACATCCACCAAAAATTAGAATCTCAACAAAAATAATGTAGAATAATGAGCATATCCATGGACAGAAAGCACAACCTTAGTCAAATATTGGTCACCTTAAAGAAATGTGAACTATATAAACGGAAATTTCAACCCGTATTCTCAAGCAGCCTATAGCGGGAGCGTTCTCTGTTCATTCTAGCTTCTGCCATCATGCAGACATTCACATATGCAGCCTGGCCATGAAGAGTATCAGATTTAGATTTAGGTTAGGAAGTGAGTCAAATTCAGATTTCAGTTCAAATTTAGAATTTGCCATTTACCAGCTATGAGACTCCAAATCGTTAAAAAAAAAAATTAGCCTTAGGTTTTTTTTGGTCTATAAAACGGAGTGAATAAGATATATTTTGCCAAACGTATGGTTACTTTTGAGGATCTAAATCAATATGAGATTGATTTCTCTACCCAGACCTCACCATTCCAGTTACATATAATAACAGTAGGGAGTAAACTGCTATATTGTTCCAAGCAGCTTCTCCTTATGAAAGGAACATATATTTCACCTCTGACACTGACCTCAGTCCTGGACATCTGATTTGCTTTGGCCAATGCAATGCGAACAGAAATCTCATGGGTCACTATGAAATGAAAGCTTTAAGAGACATCATGTGATTCTGCCATTCTTTTCTCTCAGGAGCAATACTGCATGTCTCAAATAAACCTATTCCTTCTAACTTTGGTCCAGGAATTAAATAAATAAATGAGGGAAAGAGAGAGAGAGAGTTTGTGTGTGACCATGTGTGCATACATGTGTATAAAACACACACACGTGCACACACACACACGCATCTGTATGCATAGGCAGATAGATAGATAGAGAATGCACACAGTGTTTTAAGCCACTGACATATTGGGAACATTTGTTATTGCAGCATAACTTAGCCAAAGCTGACTAATACACTTTAGTACCTCTCAACTAATTTTCATTTAAATACCCCATCAGATTAACTGATGCTCTCAATTTTGCCTGCAAAACATAATGAAAGTCCAAAGTTATTAGACTAATCTTTAGTATATTAGCACTTTTCTGATCCTACAATAATTACCAAGAATCAACTTCTTTTCTGCCATGTATAACTACTGTAATTTCACACTGTAATTTAATTCTATGAAGAGTAAATTCAATACGTTGTTAACTCGATAAAAACAAATCACTAAATACACTGCTGCTGATTTTTAAAAATCAAATGGTAAAATGTATATGAAAGTGTTCTACAAATTACAAACTGCTGTGTTGATACATTAGTTGATTCCAATTTGTCAATTAGTAGGTTCTTGAGCAACTACTCTTTGTAAGATGCCACGCTGAGAATAACATGAGGCATATAACACAGAACTAATTCCAAAGGACTTTCAGTTCAGAATATTGTAAAAGGAAACCAGCAGCAGCATATATAGCAACACAGCTCCGTGACTGATCATAGTACCAATAAACTCTATTGCATCCATTAAAACAAAAAAACAAAAAATGGTGCACAATGTTCCAGCCCCACTATATCTGAGTTTACAGGGTCAGGAAGGTGGTGTCTCTTTCTATTTTATTATCCATTCCAAAATAATACAAGTTCATTGCAATAGGCTTGAAATAAGGAAATATATATTAATGTTTTGGTATTATGATTTAATCGTCGAAAGACTACTTAAAATAGGGGGGCTTTTGCAAGAAGCCTCCTTGTCGGAGCACTTTTTGTCTAAGCCCAGCTGTCTAACTGCCTCCACTGGCAATCAATTCATCAGACCCAGAAAACTGTTAAAATGAAGGTACTGCCCATGGAACGACACATCCATTTCTCTAGAGAATCCTTGATTTAAATGGATGAAGCAACTTTCATTTTTCTGACTTGGGGGAAAAAACCTGATCTCAGGCAGAAGAGGTGATGACAAAACCCATAACTCTACCTCACAGTGTCTAGAAGCATCGTTCACAGGGAATGCTTTCACAAAGAAAAGCCATTGCCAATCAATATGTCATCAGGCCACAAGGAATAGCTCCGTTTTAACTTATGAATCCCTTTTCGAGATGGAAGAAAGGAAAGGGCAATCAATGCTGTATCCCCAGAAATGCCCAGCATAAAGCCAAGTAGGAAGAACACCAGCTCCCTGGGCACAGGGAATAGAGCTGGATATGCCCAGTGCAAAGGATATGCCTAGTTGCCAGGTCAGCTCATGGAAAGTGAAACGCAAACACATGTTTCTTAAGGGTAGATATCACCCTGGAGACGTCTACATGTTTCCAGTGCTGAACTCACTGCCTGACATATAACTAGTGCTCAGTAATGACTCCCTAAGCATAGTAATCAATTGACTGATGGACTGAGTATCCAACTGAATAAAGCAAGACACTGGAGTATCTTGATTTTTCAGCCTTATCATAAAATGTCAAGCATCTGGATTAGTTGACAGAAGCCTAAATTACATAAGTACTACTGCCTGAATGGGTGAAATTTGTATTGTAAGATTTTCCTTATACCCAACCCATCATTCAAGGCATAGCTCAAAGGTTACCTTCTCAATAACGTCTTTCCTAATCCTCAGCATGTGGTCTAGAGCTCCAGTTCCTTTCAACACCGGGTAATATGACAAGAGTAAGTATATTCAAATTCTGCTTTGCAACTCATATGCTTTGGGGCAAAAACACTTTAATGGGTCAAAATCAAATTAAGAAATAGGGTAGGATGGGATGGGACGAAATAGGAAAAAAATGGAATGGAATGAGATGGAATGGGATGGAATGGGATAGAATAGAATAGAACAGAACAGACTAAGAATAGAGTATGTTAGAAAGATTCACATATAAAGTAAATACCTGTGTGTGTCTATGTGTGCATATGTGCACACACACGTATGAGTGCTTGTCTGTACAACATTACAATTAGAATGTTTATTTCTATGAGTGGATAGAAAGAAGTTTGTAAATCACTGGTGTAGATTTTTAAAAAGCCAGACAGACTGCAATAATATCTTGTTTCCACAAGTTGTAACTCTGAACAAATGACTCCGCCTTTTAGGACATCCGTTTCCTCATCTATAAAATAGAAGACCTGCCACGTATTCTCCGGGATTCTCTACGGATTAAAATAAATAAAATAATGTAAGCAAGGTTCATTTGGCATAATAGTGCTGTAGCAAAAATTAGTTCTCTCTTCTTTCTGCTTTATTTACCTTGGTTAACACTGTAACTTTTTAAAGTAATTGATATAGTCATTTTTTCCTTATAATTATCTGGATGTGTGTCAGATTTCTGCTTACTAGCATTTAAGTTTCTTAAAAGCAAAGAATAAGAATCATTTATTATAATATATATATAATATATTATTATAATATAAGAATAATATATTATATATATATTATAAGAATAAGAATCATTTATATAATATATATAATATATTATTATAATAATTATTATAATAATCATTTATTAATTCAGAACCCCATTATAGTCAGAACCCCATTATAGTCAGACACAGTTCCAGGCAGTACGGAGAGAGCTGTAAACACAAGCAATAAAAAGTCCTGGACTTCAAGGAACTCTAATTCTAGATGAGGAAGATGAACAAAAAACAAAGAAGTAAGTAATATGCTGGTAGCTAACATGTTAAAGAAAACATTAAAACAGAGGGGAAGGACAGAAAGTGCTGTATGGAAGGAAATATTATTTTAGGATGGTTAGGAAAAGTCTCACTCTGGGGAAGTTATGTACATATGTGTTCCACATACTCCATGATGCAACAAATGTTTAATTAATCAGCTTGCAAAAGAATGGCAGTGGACCCCATCTTACATCATACACAAAAATCAAGTCAAAATGAATGAAAGATTTGAACATATGCCTCAAAACTGTAAAATCCCTAGAAGAAAAAAAAACATAGTAGGTAAACTCCTTGACACTGGTTTTGGCAATGAGTTTTTAGATCTGACACCAAAAACAAAGGCGAAAAAGTAAAACAAGTGAGATTATATCAAACTAAACAGCTTCCACACAGCAAAAGAAACTGTCAACAAAATAAAAAGGTAACCTATGGAATACAGAAAATATTTGCAAGCCACCCATCTGATAAGGGATTAATATAAAAAACATATAAGGCACATATACAATTCAAAAGCAAAAACAATAACCCAATTAAGACATGGGCAAAAGGACTGAATAGACATTTTTTTCCAGAGAAGACATACAATTGGCCAACAGGCACATAAAAATGTGCTCAGCATCACTAGTCATCAGAGAAATACAAATCAAAATCACAATGAGATATCACCCCACACCTGATAGGAGAGCTGTTATCAAAAAAATGAGAGATAGCAAATGCTGATGAGTATATGGAGAAAATGGAACCCTTGTGGAGAAAAGGGAATCCTTGAGCACTGTTGGTGGGATATAAACTGGTACAATCACTACGGAAAACAGCAAGGAGATTCCTCAAGAAATTAAAAATAGAACTACCATAGGATGCAGCAGTCCCACTTCCGGGTACATATGAAAAGGAAATCATTATCTGGAAGAGACATCTGTACTCCCATGTTCACTTAAGCATTAGTCACAGCAGCCAAGGTATGGAAATGTAATAGGTAAGAACAAATCTGACTCCATATTGGATCTGTTCCTTTTACTGTAACCCGCATGCTCTGTTGCCTGTGCTTAGTCATGCTGGCTCTGTACCTTTTGTAAAACAATGTTGCCTGTAGCCTGAGATATACAGGACAGCCCATTCTCAAGACTCTGAGCTTTAAGTGTATAACACTTTTCCGTTCATATAGAGATAAAAAGCTGCAGAACAGAGAATAACATTTGTTTCGTTGGAGGCTTACAGGAGCACCCTGACCTGACCTACATGGACAGCCGCAAGAACAGAGGATTCCAACAACAAGAAGTTTGCAACAACTAACCACGCCCCTCCCTCACCTGGCCTTTAAAGATGTTTTGCAGAAACCTTTGGGACGTTTGGGGTTTTTTGTGCACGAGCCACCTGTCTCCTTGCGTGGCCCTGCAATAAACCTTTCTCTGTTCCAAACGCCGATGTTTTGGCTTGTTTGGCCTCACTGTACATCAGGCACACGAACATGTGCTCGGTAACAGAAACAACCTAAGTGCTCGTCGATGGTTGAATGGATCAAGAATATGTGAAATAAACATATACATACACATATATATATATTTAGTGAAATATTATTCAACCTTAACAAAGAAGGAAAATCCTGTCATTGGTGACAACGTGGATGAACTTGGAAGGCATTATGCTAAGTGAAATAGACCACACAGAGAAAAACAAGTACTGCATGGCATGACTTAGATGTGGAATCTAATAAATAAATAAATAAACTACCACCACCAGCACAACAAAACTCATAGAAACAGAGAATCAAAAATTGTTGCCAAAAAAAGAAAAAACATCGTTGCCAGCGGCTGCAACGGGGTGGTGGGTGGGGTGATGGTGGAAGAAATTGGTAGAAGTTGGTGAAAAGGAATAAGCTTTCAGATACAAGATGAATAAGGTCTGAGGATCTAATGTGTAACATGGTGACCACAGCTGATAACACTGTGTCGTTTAATTGAAATTTGCTAAGAGAGAAGATAACTGTCCTCATGAAAAAATAAATAAAAACAAATATGTGAGGTGATGGATACGTAAAGTAACTCAATAGGGAGAATCCTTTCACAATGTGTATGTATGTCAAGGCATGACACGGTACAGCTTAAATATCTTACAATTTGCCAATAATACCTCAGTAATGTTGGAAAAAAAGTGAACCAACTGAAAAAAATACAGTGAATGGAAGGTCAAAGAGACAAACATTCTAAACAAGTGTAGAAATGGATGGGAAGGAAACAGACCCTTTATAATTCTTTCTGTAGCCTGAAAAGTGACTTAAGATCTGGGGAAAGAATGTACTTTTCAATGTACTTTTGTGAAAAGTACATTTAAAGGCAGGTATGTTTAAGGAGGATGTCAAATCCATCACAGCAAATGACTTTCATCCATTTTTGCTGTGCTATTTGATGTAACAGCACAGACACGTCCTTGGGGGCTGTATCTTTAGTGGCCAAAGGACCTGTCAGGGTTGATGTTTCAACTTTGAAACAGCTTCCAAGAAACCAGATGGGGTTGTTTGGAAAATAGGCTGGGTATCCTGAGAGATGCTTTTAATTCAAAGAAAAATCAGACCCAGAGAGACTCAGCATCATTCAGTCCAAAACAGGGTCAGATTTCAAAGGTGCCTAACTCTGAGGAGAAATAACCATGAATAGTGATTCATTTGTTCTGTGTTTATTGAGTGCTTGCTGGGTACTTTGGGGGCCCTCTGGAGTAAGAGGGAGCTGAAGAGAACTAACACTTATGATGGGTCGTCTCATCACACAGGTGCTTTACACAACCTACTTCAGCCTTTACAACAATCATATGCGGTGGGTTTCTACGAGAAAGACTGGCGGCTATTCACCGAAACACACTTTCTCTTTTTCTCGGGCACTTCACTAGATGACATTTCCAACCACGTTTGCAATTACGTGTGATGCTGTGACAGGTCTACCCAGTGGAAAGAGGGTAGAAGGAACATGTACAACTTCCCAGGCCTGGCACTCTAAAGCCTCCTTCACGTGCTGCTCTAGGTACCCCCTTCACTGAGCCAGAAGTCGATACCCACTGCAAACTTGGAACTCACATATTAAATGCAGACAGTCCCTAATGCAGCATCTCTGAGTGACCGCAAAAAGCAGAGCCTCCCACACTTTACAACCAGAAGCACCACCTTGTAGCTGGGCAGTGGATGTCAATGAAACACAGAGAGTGGGCAAGAAAGCCGGGGACCCCTGTTTTGGAAGAGCAAGACTTTTGGTAAAACTGTCACTTTGGATAACTTCGAAGGCAAACTTACTGCCCGCTGAGCCAGTAGCTCTAGAGAAATGGATTGAAAACACCAAAATACCCATATGTAATAGTCACTCCTCTCTGTTTTCACCAATGACGACAAGAAAGGGAGGAGCCCAGGAGAGAATGTACCAGTTTTTAAGCACACATTAAAATGAGAGAAAGCGAAAGACAGAGACACAGACAGACAGAGATAGAGACAGAGGCAGAGTCAGAGAGAGAGAGAGAGAGAGAGAGAAAGAGAGATTCTAGAATGATCTCGATGTAGCCACATTAAGTTGAGAGAGGAGCATCTGGGCACAAAAGGAAGGAAATAACGTAGGCTTGAAAGTGATATTGTTATGCCTTTGATATTTTTCATGCGGCCAATGGATCTGCCTGAAAACAAACACAGCAATGCTTACGGCACTTCTGAAGGAACTGTGTAGCCAAAGAAACCCTGGGTCTACTCTAAAAGAGCCCGTGACCGGAAAACAGGTGTCAAGCTCCCCACAACGTACTAACAGAAGAGAAGCTACCTAAACCCCTCAGCCCCAAGGAGGATGTGCTCGACAGCGGCCACTGTAGACGTGGTCACAGAGAACAAAGAAAAACTGCCCAGTGGGGGAGCTTCCCAGCGAGCAAGGGACAAGAAATTCCTCCCGGAGAGCAGAATTGGAGTCTAAGGAAGGTCTCCAACTGCCAGGACAAAGGTATCAACAACCACCACGGATCGGTAACTGCTTTGTATCTCCGGTTCTCCTCTTTTCCAAATGTCTTATTGTGAGGATCCTCTCCTGCAACCCATTGAAAAGGATGTTGCACTAAGTGGTGGCAATCTTTATCACTCTGGCAATCTTTTTAGCCACAGGTTACTTCTCCATGAAAAGCTATGTCTGGCCATGAAGAGAAGGAGTAAATATCACCAAGTGACTTTGACTTTGAGCTGGATGCAAAGTTGGATTGGATTTTGAGTTGTCCATCTTGGGGCTGTGTGTTCTAAATACGTGAAGAAGAGTGCAAATGGGTATTTGGTGAAAATACTGCAGCTACGATGGCTAGCTGTACACCAAAATCCATTTCCCATTTTTTCTTGGAGTTAGGCTAGATTCCTTTCCTCGGGCCCTGCAGTCAGGTAGACCAAGTGATTGCATTTTAGCCAAAGGAATGTGTGAAAAAAGGATAGGTAACATCATGACCCTTGAGAACCTCCAATGTATGTTCCCCTGTGCTCTTCCTCTGAGTTTGGCTGGAAGGCTGACCTTGGATGTCACGTGTTCATGACAGCCTGGGTCCCCGAGGGCTGAGAAGCAGAACCCCTCTCCTCACCAAAAATCAGAAACGCTCATTTTAGACGAAGCAAACAGGATGTAAACTCATATTAAGTTAACTCAGTGACCTTTTTTCTTTTTCAATCTACAGTAGATGCAATATAATTCCCTCCATTTTGCAGTTGTGAAAATGAGGCCTGGCAAACTTAATTTTCACAATTTAGAGAAATGACAGATGCAGGCACTGGGCTCACATCTCTCTCTCCCCACCGCCAGCATCTTCTCTCAATGGACCCCACGATCATCCAGTGATTGGAGATATATTATCTGTCAGTCATTAAGAAAGGGGTCTATCGAGGAGTCAAGATAAACCAACCTCTACCCACCTTCAGACACTAGGTAGATTTATTTTTGTCCCTAGTTTAGGGTTTTCTTCCAAGCATTAGTGAAAAAATTATTTTTCTCTGAATCGCTAAAAAAGCGGTCAGGACTCAGTGTGAAAAAAACAGAACCTGGGTGTGCCCTGCACGCTAATGAAAGGGTCCCCCCTCCACCCACCCCGACTGCTGATTCCGCAGGGACTCTTTGGTAAATGAACACCATAAGCCATTTGATCCTGAAAGTTTTTCTGCAAAAAGGCAATATCAGGTCCTTTCTTTATATTAAATGTTGCCTTGATTAAATTGGCTTTTTTTTCTTAGTGAGTTTCCAAAGCACTGAGTTACTAGCAAGAAAAGGTTTTAATAGGATCCTAGATTTTAAAGCCATGGGCAACACAGCCTGGGTCCTTTATGATGTGTAATGAATAAAAGAACCCAAATCACTGCTTTTTAAAATCATCTGTGTAAGAAGTATAATAATTTCCCCCTTTATTCCACCCTCCCTTCCTTTCATTGTATATGTCCCCAAAGTTGCTTCCTTTAAAGGGCACATATTAGAGAAGCAGAAACTCTGCTTTTCACAGGAGAGCGCCCTGTCTGGAAGGACCCTCTCCTCCGGGCAGATCCCCTTGCATGGCCCCAGCTGCTCCTGCAATTCGAGAAGCAGTTGTATCTGCTCCATTTCCCCATCTGTTCCCCTCCCCCTCCCCCTTCCTCCTCTCCCTTTCCATCCTCCGGCTGGCTCATTTTATCTTTGTCTGTGCTCCTTCCTTCTCTTTACATTCTCACTCCCCGCGCCTTCTGTTAGTCCTGTTATCAAAGAAATCCCACGCTGGTGAGCATCGCAACCTCTCCCCCAATCAGGACAAGCTCCTGCATCTGAACAACAGAAAGCCCCCTTCTGCCCGGTAATGGTTCTGCTGCCCAGTGCCGGCCACCCTCAGCATGTGTCTCATTGTCTTCTTGGCCCTCTAGGCAGATGGGCAGTCTCTCACCCAATTTCAAGCTGTAATTTTGGGGACTTATTTCCTCTCCTTTCCAAAGCCCTAGAGCACACGCAGGGTGATCTGAAATGAACCAGAATAATTTCCAAACTCTATCCTAACATAGAAACACTGGATATCCTAACCAGAGAGAAAAAAAACAAGGATGCTGTGTGTCCCCTCTGGTCCTCTCTTGCCATTGGAGGCGCCGCAGAGGTGCCAGGAACCCAGGGGAAGCAGAACATTTCCATAAAAGTATTCTATTGTAATTGCTCAAACAGCTTCATGCCAATGAACCATCCCTGCAGAGAGATTCATCAATTCCACTCCGGCCCATGACTGGAGTGAGCGAGGGAGGGACTGCAGGGGGGCTTCCAGCTGTCCTCACAGGCGAACCAGAGAGCCCCCGGTCCATCAGAGCCACGCTCGAGCTCCCCAGGTAGAAAACTTGTGCCTGCTTGATGCCTAGGCAACCTGGGACAGCTTAATTTTTCTCCTCCTCGGGCCTCCACAGGTAGCCTTAAAAATTTTGGAGCAAAAAGATTCAGAGCATTACTAAACTGCCCCAATTGTGCAGGACTTGTCCACCTTAGTCTTAGGGCTGAAGTCATATTTACCGAAGGCCCTGCAGGCCAAATCTCACCTCCCTCCCTATGTCAAAACACATAGATCCCAATAGGGATTCGTGAGGCTGTAAAGTAATCAGGTTATTTTAACTTATCGTAAACACACACACAGAGACACACTCACTACCTGTCCAAACTGCACAGCTATGAAATCCGCTTTAAGTAATGGCAGGGATAGGTTTGCACAACAAAGTACTTCTCATTAGTAGTATAGATTCTGATTAAACTCTAGCCTTTAAACACACATTGGGCTACTTGCAAGGTTAACTGTTGCTTTACTTTGTCCCACAGTGGCCCACAGTTTGCTCATGCATCTGCTATAGAATTTATCACACTGGATTGTAATGATCTGTTTATCTTCCTTTCTAGCACTGAACTGAGTCTCTTAAGGGTCACAATCAAAGCTTCTTCTCTTAATAAATCGAGGGCTCCCCACAGTGCCTGGCACATAGGAGGCGCTTCACTAACTATTGGGGAATTTAAATAATATATAAAATGATGGTGTTTCTCCCATCTGTTTTTGTGAGTGTAGTGAAAACACATTCTATTTCTACATGGAACACTGTAAAATTTGAATAATTATCCACTTTTTATTTACTTTTTAAAATGAAGTATAGTTGATCTACAATATTGTGTTAGTTTCACGTATGTAGCAAAGTTATTCAGATATATATATATTCTTTTTTTTTGGATTCTTTTCCATTACAGGTTATCACAAGATATTGAATATAGTTTCTTGTGCTATATGGTAAATCCTTGCTGCTTATCTACTTTGTATATAATAGTGTGTATCTGTTAATCCCAAACTCCTAATATCCCCCCCACCTCCCCCACTCCCGCTCCCCTTTGGTAACCGTAAGTTTTTCTATGTCTGTGAGTCTGGTTCTGTTTTGTAAATAAGTTCATTTGTACTGTTTTTTAGATTCCACATACAAGTGATATCATATGATATTTATCTTTGTCTGGCTTACTTCACTTAGTATGATAATCTCTAGGTCCATCCACGTTGCTGTAAATGGCATTATTTCATTCCTTTTTATGGCTGAGTAATATTCCATTATGTGTGTGTGTATATATATATATATATATATATATATATATGTATATATCTCACATCTTCTTTATCCATTCATCTGTCAATGGACATTTAGGTTGCTTCCATGTCTTGGCTATTGTAAATAGTGCTGCTATGAACATTAGGGTGCATGTATCTTTTTGGATTAGAGTTTTCGTCTTTTCTGGATATATACCCAGGAGTGCAATTGCTGGATCGTATGGTAAATCTATTTTTTAAGATAATTCTTTTTTTGAAATTCTGTAAGTCATTGTAAGACAATCTGGGGAGTTTATAGGAGATCAATAGAGATCATGCAACTCAGTTTCCTGCTTTTAATAAAAAATTCCATTTTCAGATAGGTGTCTGGCAAACAGACATTGGTTATAGCTCCTAGGACCAGTGAAGCACCGCCTCCCAGGGCTGAGTTTGACTTCACAATAGAATCCAGCATCTTTGGGGCTCTATAGGGAGATAATAAATTCATCCTGCCCCGGACATGCAAGATATCACCTTGCCAAAAGCTACTCTACTGTTGAAGGCCTGGCTACCAATCCAGCAGAAATTACCAATTCCTATTTCAAAAATACATGAGTCGAAGTAACTAAAGCATCCAGACAGTCTAATAATACCTGAATTTCCTCTTGACATCCATTCCCTCCACTTCTCCATGGTCCTTCTTCCTCTTCAATTAACTTTAAAACTATAGTCCATGTGGCTTCCAATCAGCAAACAATTACTTGTTGTGTATCAGCAACGGGCAACTTGAATATGACTCAGTTTACTCAGCAACCGTAAAGTTATAAAGCTACCTTTCTGGCACCACCGGCTTGTCTGCGTTAATATGTGCAAAGAGCGATGAGTTCCTTGTACGTGACGGCCCTGCGTATTCACAAAGGGCTATTATCTAATTGCCGTTTAGTAGTTAGATGTCACCAGTGCCATTACCATATGCACAGATTTCTGAATGTTTGAGCCATAAAGGCTGAGAGTAACGTACTGTCAAAACTGAAATTCAAATATCTTGCAACGTTAACACCCTCTTCGGGGCAGAAGGAATGAGATCTTAGTGCCTGCTGCCTTGCGGCCACCTGTGAGTTAACAATGAGGTAAGTGTCTCTCAAACAGCTTCAAACAATAACTCCCTATTGAATTACCAGGTAACGAATTAATGGCCACAGAGGGCCTGCCTGATCAAATCTTAATTAAGCAGGGCAGAGGGTTCTATCAATCCCTTTCATCGCATCCCCACAACTCCTGTGGGCTGCAGTTCACTTTGGCCAGAGGTTTGCCCAATTTCCTGATGCCAACAGAGCAAAACACCTAGATCACTACAGAGGGTTGGGAATGACCACCGGCTTCTTGAAAGCTTAAGAAATTACTATGCCAACTGCTAATGATGCCACGACACACTTCCTTTAGCTGAAGTCTCAGTCTTAGCATGTCCTGAAATCTTAAAGCTGGAAGGCCTTACAATATCCCTTCATCAAGGAGATGGACTGACTGAGCCAGTAAGTAAACCAGGACACGATAGGGAGTCTCACAGTCAAGTCTGGCTGGGAAACCTCGGCTTTCTGTTTCAGGGTACAGCCTAGATATAATAGGACTGCAACCTGCCCGTAGACAGGAGGAAACATTAAAAAGAATATATCTGAAAAGCCCCCTTAGCTTCACAGATTCAAAAGTCCTACATCTGCTTCCTAACTATGCTTCCAATGGTGTCACCCAGAGCAGGTTATGTTACCAGCTCTCTGAGCCTCAGAACCCCCATTTGAAAAATGAGGGAATTAGACCGTAACCCTGACAAGACGCGTGTTTCCTAAACCGCGTTCTAGGGCACTTGCTTGCCCAGATGTTAATAGGTGTTTCTGATGAAAGGGCTCCCTAGCCAAGTACACTCAAGTATGCAGGTGAGAAACTAGGTCAAACATGCATTAATGCGTTTCAAAACCAAAGGGTCCTGCACAGCCTTCCAACCACTATTGTGCATTGCAATTCTCTGGGCTCTGGTTATATAAGCAGCATTCTTAAAACTTAATAAACTAAGGAAGCCTGTTTTGATAAGAGTCTGCGTGAGTACAGCTGGGGAACTGACACCAGGGGTAATAGGGTTCCGGACCTATTCCATGGAGCCCTGGGGTTCTGCTGTGGGGGGCCTCCAGGACAGTCAGGCAGAAGGGCCTCAAACCACATCTGCTTGTTAGGCACTGCAGGGCTACTATTTTTTTTCCTTCTGATTTTGTTTGCTGGCTTTCATTTCTTCATACTGGATAAGATCTGTTCAGAAGAACAGCTTCTCTGACCAAGGTCATGTGAACACCACTGGACCAGATGTTCTAAAGTCCCCTCCACTGCAAACATTCTACGAGTCTATCACTGTTTTGAAGAAAGATATGTGATGAGATAAAATATTCAAATGACTAGCTTCCTGGAGCTCTCTGGACTCAACGTTTTACTATTTTGTTCCAGGTAATCCCACCTCCATGACTGTTCCTTCCATCTCCTGGTCACACCTTCTATCCCAGGGTATAAATTCTCCTTTACTTTCACAGCAGCTTTTTCATCTCACCTGAATAAATGACACGCACTCTCGTTCTTGACATTCCAGAAGTTACATCGAACCCTGACTTCACACGACCCTCCTTTCCTTCTGAGTACCCAGAGGCCCTGGAGAAGAGCCTCCTCCTTGGACTTCAGCCCACCTGTCCCCACCACGGTCCCTCCTGACTCTGCAACTAATCTGGGCAACTTTCTCTTCTCTTTAGCTCATGATTGATTTTCTCCATAAATTATCTGGGGCTGTTCTTGCATATCAGAGGCCACATTACGCTGCACTGTTAACTGATCCCTAAGAATGGAGATCTAGCCCCCCTTTTTTGCTGAAAGCAACACACATTGCATTGGGTGACCAAGGTTTGTGCTTCAGATCTTCATTGGACATCATATTTTTATGGGATCTAGTCAAAAGAAAGAAAATCTACTGTTTCTGAGTCTATTTTATGATCCCTTACGGGATATATTTATATAAGCCATTCACCATGTCATACAAGCACAATGTGCAAACGGCTTTACATATTCAAGGTTAAGGGTAAACATGTCATATGATACCACTTATATGTGGAATCAAACAAAAATGATACAAATGAACTTATTTACAAAACAGAAATAGAGTCACAGATGTAGAAAACAATCTTATGGTTACTGGGTGGGGCAGGGGGGCAGGAAGGGGAGAGGGATAAATTGGGAGATTGGAATTGACATGTACACACTACTATAGATAAAATAGATAACTAATAAGGACCTACTGTACAGCACAGGGAACTCTACTCAGTACTCTGCAATGACCTATGTGGGAAAAGAATCTAATAAAGAGTGGATATATATATACGAATAACTGATTCACTTTCCTGTACAGCAGAAACTATCACAACATTGTAAATCAACTATACTCCAATAAAACTTTTTTTTAAAAAAAGAGTAAACTCATCGATGAACTTGAACTTGCCAGACTTTAAAATCGAAACCCCTTTTCCTTTACGTGAGGGGTGCGACCGCTTAGATCTAGAGCTGCAGAAGCGGGCCGCACCTGAGTGGTAGGTGTGGCCCTCTCCGCGGACAATTAAAATGTACAGAACTATCTGGCAGGATCAGAATAGCCCTTGCATGACGTGCACCAGCTCACTGTTTTCACAATAGGAAAAGCAGATGCTCCTGGGAAATGGGGCAGCACGACACGTGGGGAAACAAAGCCCAGCAGTAAAGGCATATGAGGCAAAAACTGTTAAGCTTAGCTGGCTTTTTGTTCTTCCGTTAAAAATGCAATAAAGTATTCCACCCATTCTCCAACTCTATCAAACACCGGTGGTGAGCGGGGTGGCAGAGGACAATCAGTGCGCTTCTGAAGGATGGGCACCAGAGCCTCCGTGTGCGATATGCCAAATAGATTTGATTTCCAATATGCATGTATGCATAGAAAGCAGCCAACGGATGGGGCTGACATTTATCTTCTGCAGCTAGGACCGGTGGGGCTGGTCACCCCCGTGCTCAGGAGTGGAAGTAAATGTCAGGAGAGATTAGCGGCCGTGTGCTACCCGCACACGAGGAGAGTCTCGTTCTCGGGGTATTCATCCTGCGGCTCTACAGTTAGGTAACAGTTGAGAGAAATGTAATGTCCCTGTGCTCCAGAGGGAGCAGAATTAGGGAAACGAGAGCTGCGATAGCACGTGGGCATTTTTGCCGGAATTCTTTCAATGCAAACTACGACTCCCCACACTAGCCTGTTTTCTGCAAATTAGGAACAGAGGCAAGAGGAAGACTCTGAATTCTGAGAATTATGCCCTCAGATGATGGACCCTGGAGCTCCAGAGAACATACTGGACTTGGTTATTTACACTAGTAATTGGATCCACTGGTTGTGAATGTGGTGACGACTCTGCAGCATCCTTCTGAATTATCTCTGTGTTAACCAGTGCCCATCTCCTAGGGTCAGAAAACAGGAAGCAAGAAAGGAAGAATTTAGAAAACCGAACGTATCCAATGATTTGCCAGGATAGACAGTGTGAAGAGAACACTGCAAATTGTGACGTGTAAAAGGCAGCTTATGGTAAGAGCAGGCTGACGGCTGCCCAGCAGACCAGACTCCCTCCCACCAGGCCGACTGGCAGTGGAGACCGAAAAGGAACAATAAAGTGAGAACGATTCATCTCCTTCACTCACCCATTCCCAGGTCCAAGCCCACCCACAGCCCCACTCTCACTGCCTCAACTTTACCCCGTTATAAATACATCAAAAGCCAAGTTAAATTGCATTCCGGATTTTCCAAATTTAAAAAAAAAAAGAAAGAAAAATCAGCAATTAAACTGCACCAATGACATGCTTTAAATACAATCAAAGGCTGCGTAATTATTTTTGCAAAGGTAACAAGACCCGTGGACACAGGTCAGGCCTCCCTGAGGATGCCTGGTGCTGGTGGCACATGACTCTGACGAGGTGCCGTGCGGTCCCCGGTCCAGCACATGGCATCCCTGACCCTGCACAGGGCACACCGCTGAGCTCTCCATGATAGATGACAGGAAATCCTGGACATAACTTTTCCCCTTCCCTGATGACCACAGAGACTCGAATTCCACTCCAGACCCACTCCCCTCATGACCCTCTTGCTGTTGAGTATGACAGCAGTAAGTTGAGGACCCTCGAAGCCAACCCCCTCACGAGAAAGGGCTCTTGAGAAAAGACGTTCACAGGGACTCGGGCTGAAACAGCACAGTATTCCGTCGGTGCGTAAGGCCTGCGGTGTACATGGCGTGGGCCAGCCACACCACACGCTCCTGGACTCACCTCTGCCAGCCCTGGAGGGCGGCTCAAGAAATGGGAGCCTCCAATCACGACAACCGTATTCACGCAAGGTTTGACGCATCTAAGCTTTTATTGTCTGTTTGATTTATTTTTCTTAAATTCGTGTGCTTTCTAAACCAAGCAGACCAGACTCTCCTTAAGAAGGAAAATTCCTTATATGTTCTCACCCACCACCTAAAGATACAGAAGACAGGAAGCAGCAGAAAGGGAAGGGGGGCCGGGAGCTGCATGATCTGAGTATTTTCTAATGCATGCGTCAGATCAGATGACACGTCTGAATACATCCACTGAGACCAGAATACTCACCTGTCACTGTGGGAAGACCCCATGAGGAGCCTGCAAGGTAACTGGGGTGGGGTCTCAGAGGACAGCATGTAGGCATAGGATGACTTGGAACCTTTGTGACGTGCTTCAGCCTTCTCTAAGGTTTAAACTGCCCCAGACTGTGTCTTCTTTCCAAATCTGAGAATTCTGCAGGCTGGACTGTAACAACGCTGGTACCTGTTAAGAATGTGCCAGGCCTTGCATACATGACACCTCACTGAATTTTCACAACTCCATGAGCGAAACATAGTAATTTGGGGATGAGAAAACTAAGGCAAAGAGAATTTTAGTGACTTGCCCAAGTTCATGTCCTTATCTGACAGGGCCAAAATGTGAGCCTAGGCAATCTAACCCAAGAGTCACGTTCACATCTTTTTAATCTGTTTTTACATCACACGCATCCTTCACACATTTCAGACATAATACTGTGATCATGGTAGATATTAAATCAATACTTGTCTAGGGACTTCGCTGGTGGTCCAGTGGTTAAGACTCCGCGCTCC
Source organism: Stenella coeruleoalba (assembly GCF_951394435.1). NCBI lineage: Eukaryota > Metazoa > Chordata > Mammalia > Artiodactyla > Delphinidae > Stenella > Stenella coeruleoalba. The sequence goes on along the minus strand of NC_137154.1, from coordinate 105,744,895 downwards.
CAACGCAGGGGCCCCGGGTTCGATCCCTGGGCGGGAAACAGATCCCACATGCATGCCGTAACTAAGAAGTCCGCGTGCCCCAACTAAAATGTCCTACATGCCACAACGAAGATCCCGCATGCTGCAACTAAGACCCAGCACAGCCAAAATAAATTAAAAAATAAAGATAAATCATAAAAAAACATTTTTCTTTAAAATAAAGCCTGAATAAAATTTTTTAAAAGTCCATTCTCTACATCTGCGCCTTTATTCCTGTCCTGCCCCTAGGTTCTTCAGAACCATTTTTGTTTTTTAGATTCCATATATATGTGTTACCATACGGTATTTGTTTTTCTCTTTCTAACTTACTTCACTCTGTAATGACAGACTCTAGGTCCGGGGAGGGGGAAGGGTAAGCTGTGACAAAGTGAGAGAGAGGCATGGACATATATACACTACCAAACGTAAAATAGACAGCTAGTGGGAAGCAGCCGCATAGCACAGGGAGATCAGCTCAGTGCTTTGTGACCACCTAGAGGGGTGGGATGGGGAGGGTGGGAGGGAGGGAGACGCAAGAGGGAAGAGATATGGGAACACATGTATATGTATAACTGACTCACTTTGTTATAAAGCAGAAACTAACACACCATTGTAAAGCAATTATACTCTAATAGAATGTTAAAAATAAATAAATAAATAAAAGACTGGTGGAATTAGTGTGAGAGCCAAAAGGGATGAATTCACGTGTTAAATTATAAACGTGTAAATGTGCATCATCGTCCAAGTTACCCGTATGACAAATGTCCTGAGATGCCAAACAAGAGGCAAAAGGATTCTCGTCTTACAAGCGGCAGGCTAAATATACTTGGGGTAAGTAGTAAGTTATCACACACACTTTTTTTTTTTATTGAAGTATAGCTGATTTACAATGTTGCATTCGTTTTTAGGTGTACAGCAAAGTGATTCGGTTATACATACATATATACCTACGATTTTCAGATTCTTTTCCTTTATAGGTTATTACAAAATATTAAGTGTAATTCCCTGTGCTGTACCGCAGGTCCCTGTTGGTTACCTATTTTATTTATAGTAGCATGTATCATATATGTTAATCACAAACTCCTACTTTATCCGTCCTCCCCTTGCCCTGTTGGTAACCGTAAGTTGTTGTTTTTTCTCCTATGTCTGTGGGTCATTTTCTGTTTTGTACATAAGTTCATTTGTATCATTTTTTTTTAGATTCCGCATATAAGTGATATAATATGGTATTTGTCTCTTTCTGTCTGGCTTACTTCACTTAGTATGATCATCTCTAGGTCCATCCATGTTGCTGCAAATGGCATTATTTCATTCTTTTTGATGGCTGAGTATTGAATATATATACCACTGTATATATATACCACATCTTCTTTATCCATTCATCTGCCGATGGACATTAGGTTGCTTCCATGCCTTGGTTACTATGAACAGCGCTTCCATGAACACTGGGGTGCAACGTTCAAAGTTTGGGGTCTTTTCAAACTATGGTTTTCTCCAGATATATGCCCAGGATTGGATCATATATGCAGGATCACATGGTAACACATTTTTATCACAATTCATTCCCGAATCTATTTTTTCATTAATTCAACTATGCCTCAAATACCTATTCTGTGCCAGTCACTCTTGTAAATAATGCAAGATGTAAAGGAACAGGGCAATCCCTCCCCCCTAAAGAGTTCACCACTGTGGAGCAGAGGGTCAGGTGTGGATACTTCACAGGAGAATCACAAATGAAGACTCGAGCATGTTTTTGGATGGTGAACAGCTGAACTGAATCCACACGCTGTGGAGTAGGGACCAAGAGGGAGTCCCCACATTCAGGATTCGAGGCTTTGGAATTCCCAGAAGCCCTGAGTTACTACAGCAACTCTTGTGTTCAATGTCCTCCTCCGTATTCCACCGAAAGTACCGAATGAGCCAAAAGGATTAGAAGGGATATGAGATGTGGCCTTGTTTTTTTCACTCCCCTTTCATGGAATCATCCTGCTGACCTAATTATAGACGGGAACAGAGGGAAGAGGGAGCCCTGGTCATGGCAGAAATCTCTAGGGAACTTGGAAATCCATTTTAATGAATTCCGAGCTCTTCAAGGGTCCTCAGGACCCAGGAGACTGATAAGTACATAGTATTTATTTTGTTCTTGTTAATTTACTTGCTATCCGTTCGTGCGTCTGATTATTCGTTGGTCTGAATTGTTTCAGCTTAGAGGGTGCGCCATGATTTACACCTCTCTGAATGAGACGGTTCACAATGACTCACTGCCTCAAACTGACAAAATCAAAGTGACAAAGCTGACTCACAACTCATTCACTCAACAGTGCACAAAAGTCATTGAGTGTCCTTTCATTTAGAATGAGATGGTGAAATCGGTAAGGAGTGCTTTTTTCAATCCTTAAAAACATCTTAATTGACTGCCCAGACACTATGCCCAGAAATTTACACAAAAACAAAAGATGCACTGGTGTTGCAGTTCCTAGAGATTTACAATCTAGCAATGGGAGAAGAAAATATGGTTAAGAGTCCTTTGGGCCAGGATAGCTTCTGAGAATCTTATGGAAACCACAAGAGCTATACCATGTGCCCTGTCAGCACAGGTAGACAGAAAAACTAGGTAGAGATCCAGGCAGAAACACAGCCAGAAGAAATAAGGCAGAGGAAGAGGAAAACCATCCTACCAGGTAGTGAGGCTAGAATAATACAACCGCACAGTACAGGCCCTGGAAAAAAAGACCAGTGGAACAGACGAGAGAGCTCAGAAAAATAACCAAGTACATGTAGGAACTCAACACAGAAACAGGAGCCCCACAAAGAAACGGGATGACTGACTGTTTAGTAGAGGATACTAGAAAATTGGTTCACAACATGGGGAAAAACAAAGCTAGATCCCTACCTTTTGTTATATTAAGGTTATATTATGTTAAGGTGGACTTCATATTAATTACCTAAATGGGAACAGTGAAATTATAAAGCTAAAAAAATATATATTTGTTTTCATTGGAAAAAAAAAAACACATTACATAACTTTTTTTTTTTTTTTACAAATTTAAAATCATTTAATCCCAGTCAAAGTTCTATAAAGAAGGTAACCTTAATATGCCCATTTTACAGACAAAAAACTGAGGACCATCACTAGAGCCACATAGCTAGGATTTGAACCCAGGCATTTTGGTTCCAGCACATATGCTCTTAATCACAATATAATGCACCACTGACAGAAGTAACATTAAAATATATATATATATATATGTATATGTGTATATATATATATATATATATCTCACATATATATTTTTCTCAACATATAAAACTGATATGCAGGGACTTCCCTGGTGGTCCAGTGGTTAAGACTTCACCTTCCAATGCAGGGGGTGTGGGTTCGATCCCTGGTTGGGGAGCTAAGACCCCACGTGCCTTGCGGCCAAAAAACTAAAACACAAGACAGAAGCAACATTGTAACAAATTCAATAAAGACTTAAATAAAAATAAAATAATGTGCAAAAGCTACAAAACCATTCTGCCCTCATCCCGTGTACCACTTACAAATGAATAAATAAGTAACTGACATGCAATTAATACCTAGAATATACAAGGAATTCTTGCAGACTTCTAAGAAGAAGGCAGCACAATTTTAAAAAAATATGCAAAAGACAAGAATCTGCCTTACACGGAAGAAAAAGCCATAAAGCAAACAAATCCACGAACAGAGGCTCCCACTCCCCATTAACCTGAGAAATGCAAAGGAAAGTAATGAGGAGGCGTCACTTTATGCCCATGAATATGATTTACAAAGACAGGAATCAGGAAGTAGATAAAAGTAAGTGTCGGTGAAGATGTGTGCAGACGGAAACTCACCGTGTACCAGGGAGTGTACACACGTAAAGCCACATGGAGATGCAATATGGCAGCTCTTACTGCAAGTCAGCACGTGGAATCCTATCACCCAGCCATGCCACCACCGGCTCTGCTTATTAGAGGAATTGCACTGGGGTGTGTTAAGGGGATGCTTGTCGTGTAATGCTTTCAGATAGAGGGACGTTAGAAAGAGCACTGATGAGTCAGAGGAATGGATACATCAGTGGCATGTACAGGCAGTGCACCACCATGTTCCATGTCGATTCATGCACATTTAATGAGATTTACGGAAAGCATTTGTGTGGGGAACTGTGGAAAAAGGAGAACAGGAGGAGAATCTGAGATGAAGGGAAAATAAGGAAGCACCTTTCCAGGATCAACAACCCCCTTTTCAGGAATGACAGTGTGCTGTGTACTGAGGAATGAGATTAACTCAGCCCTCAGCCAGCTGGCATCTGTGTGTACATAATGAAGAATAATGAGAGAAGGAGGTAACCTGCAGCTTGGCAATGATAGTTAATAACACTATTTTGCATATGTGAAAGATGCTAAGAGAGTAGATCTTAAAAGTTCTCACCACAAGAAAAAGAAAATGTTTAACTATGTTTGGTGATGGGCGCTCGCTGGACTTATTCTGGTGATCACTTGGCAATACATACATATATTGAATCATTACATTGTACACCTAGAATGAACATAATGTTATGTCAGTTACACATCAATAAGAAAAACATAAAACTCAAGAGTGGGATTAGGGATGGATAACAAGGTAAGAACCCTGGAGAAGGAACTGGAATGCCAATCATAGCATGGCAAGCTGTAAGGCTTGCCTGGGGGTTGCTGGCTGGGGGTTGCTGACCCCCAGAAGCGGGGACCACAAGAATGTAAATAGCTGCTGTCTCCACCCTGGAGTTCTGGGAATCGGGAGTAGACAGGTATGAGTCGAGCAGCCCAGCTGGGGAAGGATAAAGTCTGCAGAAAAGGGATGATGACATTAGGCATGACAGGTGAATGACAACCAGGGTGAGCAAGCTGGAAGGTCCGTGTGGAGTCAGTGTTTACTCTGTGCCGAATTGGAGAGAGGCCCAGAGGAAATGAACTTCACTCCAAGCTCACCAGCAGTTAGAACATGGAAGCAGACAGGAAACACACAATTGAATCTCATGACCAGCACAAGCAGAGCTAAGGTAAAACACAAGAAAACCGGAGCCATGATGAGTGTCTTTTTGTAATTGGGGAAAAAAATCTGACTCCATATTACATCTCTTCCTTTTCCTGTGCTTAGTCACGCTGGCTCTGCACTTTTTGTAAAAGAATGTTGCCTATACCCTGAAATAGACTATGAAATGGGTAGTCCATTCTCAAGGCTCTGACCTCTAAGGGTATAACACTTTCCCATTCATATAGAGAGAAAAAGTTGCGGAATAGGAAATGACATTTGTCTTGTTGGAGGTTTACAGGAGCATCATGACGTGACCTACGTGGACAGCTGCAAGAACAAAGGATTCCAACACCAAGAAGTTTGCAACAACTAACCACGCCCCTCCCTCACCTGGCCTTTAAAGATGCTTTGCAGAAACCCATCGAGAAGTTCTGGGTTTTCTGCGCACGAGCCACCCATCTCCTTACATGGCCCTGCAATAGACCTTTCTCTGCTCCAAACTCCAGCTTTTCCGTTTGTTTGGCCTCACTGCGCATCGAGCACACAAACTTGCATTTGGTAACATTTTAACACTGTCATTCCTGACCTGGACCCATGGGGGCAATTACGATTCGGTTGTGATAAGCTGTGAGTGAAATTTCTACCCACATTACTTTCATAGTCTTTATATATAGGAATTATCATTTCTTTCCTTATACTAAGATGAAAACATAGAAAGTGGAGAAAGGAGAGAGGGTTGCCTGGGGTTAGAGAGAAATTTCAGCCTAGGGAGCAGGTTATCATTTTCAAAATGTAAAGACTGTCCATTCTCTGTAGTGTTTGAAATTAGACATAATAGGAGGACCTCAAAGGCACAGATCTGCCCAGTGTCTAGAGTACCCGTCTTCACATCCTTTGCCACTAAACCCCAAACAATGAACCCCTGACATTTATTATGTGGCTCTAATCCACAGTAAAAGGCATGGAGGATGCACCCCGCCCACTCCCCAGCCTCCAAAGCCAGAAGGTTAAAGGACGCTGCTCTCCAGAGTTGATGGCAAATGGGACAGGTCAAGAGGACATAGTTTTGAATAATTACAGGAAAAAAAAAGATGAACAAGTACACATAAGTCATACAGAGTGGGGCTAAAAGAATGGAGTAGAGTTGAGTTTAGGAAGACAAAAACCATGAAAGGTCCTGGGGAATGCAGCCTGTCTCCAACCACTGACCCCCTCTCAGGGAACCCAACAAAGACATTTGGGTACTTCACTTCTGAGCAAATACTCCTGCAAAGACTTTGGCCTTTGTCCTGCTATTCCTTAAGCAGCCTACCACACAAATGCAAAACAGAATGAGTACTCTTCTGTTTTCAGTCTTGAATTGCATGTTAATTGATTTTTTAAAGCCCTGCTCCTGTACTGCCTTTGCCCTACAATTAACTGTGTTTGATCACAATGTTCCAGGGACAGAGGTGGAGTCTCCCTGACTACTGACAAATAAATCCATCAGGTGGGTCTCCACCATCACTGGTCTTCAACAGACACAAAGTGCAGTAGGAGAAACAGTCAGTGGGGAAGAGCTGAAATCATCATCAGGAGAATCAAGGGGGTGGAAGGCTGTTTGCATTCCGGCACCTAAAAGCTCTATTCAGAATGCCTTTGGGGGAGGATATGTGTGATTTATGACAGTGAAATAGGAATTCCACCCCTGTGCCCTGCTAGAGATGCCAGGTGAAAAGGCCGCTACTCTCTCACTGCCCTACCTGGCCAGCCAGCAAGACCCAGCAGCAAAATGTACAGCGTGGGGAAGACACAGACCTGACCAGGTAAGATGAGGTGCGTATGGATAAGAACACAGTGGAGTACCAAGCCAAGTACAACACCTGGTAACTGGTATTTGACCAACTTGGGGCCACGTTTAACCCCCTCCATGAGCCTGGAGCCTGCCTTTGCAGATGCATTCGTGGATGGCGGCGGAGGCCAGCCACACTTTAGCTGATAGAGTTTCAAGACACGATTGTCAAGTATGATGCTGAGTGTAAAGGATGACGCGCCCTCTAAGGGCACATAATGGGCCTGATGACACTGTAGACACCGAGGCCCAATGAATTCAGTCGTGGTCCCTTTGTCTGCAGACAGCACATGCTCTGGAAAAGCTGAGTTCAGCTTTGCAGACTGGTTTAGTTCCTGGTTCTGTTTCTCTGTGATATGAGTAAGTCACTGCACCTGGTTAGGACTTACTTTCTCCGTTCTCAGTAAAAAGGGGGACATAGTCCTTATTTATCTCACAGGATCATTGTGACTCTTCACTGTGATAAAGTATATAAAAGTGATTTTAAACCATAAAGCGTTCTTCTTGGTCAAATACAAGGTACCATGTGTTAGGTACCTGGCTAGGTACTACATTGTGTCATTCTTCATCTATTCCCATATAAGGTGGTATGACTGCAATGGTTTAAAGGCAGGGGATTTAGGGGATGGAGCAATTCCACCTCTCTATTAGGATGGACTCAGACCTCCTCTCCCGGATTCTGAATGTGCTAACAGTTAACGTGAAGAGCGAGCTTCTCATCCACCTCAGTTCAGACAGAAACTGGTTTTCTGAGAAACTGAAAACTCTCTCTTTTCCTTTCCTACTGCTGTCAGCTATGCCCCCAGGAAGCAAAGCATTAAAAACCACAGCCATGTCTCAAGCAGTTAAGGGAGAGAGAGAGAACACAAAAACCTTTTTTCAGGCTTAAATTATGTTTTCTTTTCTATTGATCTGGTGATTTCTGTTTTGAACTGAGTGAAAGGAAAATCGGTTTTGCCGTCTTTCCCCTTCTTCCCTTTCTCTTCCTCCCTTCCCCGTCCCCCTCCAACCCCGCTGCCATGGTTCTGGTGCACAGGCTCCACCTTGCTCCTCCCGGGGCAGCCCCATGGGACCACCAGAGTGGCATCTGTATAAAACAGGCCAACAAAAGCACCAACAAAACAAGCCCCGTGAGATTCTGCGACTCCTTTTCTCAAAAATATCAAGAGCTCACCATCGATCCAAAATAAAGTTTCAAACCGTGGGCACGGCCAGTGAGACCATCTATGATTTGTGGACCTCTCTTCTCTCTCTGGCGGTCTCTTCTCATTTCATGGTTTTAAATCCCTTCTACGTGCTTATGACTCCTCAGTGGAAGCCTCCTGCCCGGACCTCTCCCTAAGGTCCAGGCTCTTCATACTCACCTGCCCACTTGACATCTCCACTTCGATGTCTAATCGTCATCTGATCCTGCACAAAACAACTCCAAATCCTTTCCAACAATCTCGAGTTGCCTGCAATACTCCCCATCCCAGATATGACAACTGGAACAAAAAGCCTAGAGCTACCCTTGACTCTTCTGTTTGCCTCACACTCTGCAACTAATCCATCAGCAAACCTTACTGGCTCTCCCTTCTAAACACAGCCAGAATCCGGCCCTGGGTAGCCCGCTGAAGCGCCTTCCTCATCACCATCTGCAGCTCGGGCCACTGTAACACCTCCCTAAGTAACTCCACACCTGGAGCAGCCCGAGTAACCCTTTTCAGGCACGTGCCACTCCCCTGTTTCTCTGTGCTCCCTGTTTCTCTCAAGGCCTGACATGCTCTAGACTTCCGTCCCCTCTCTGACCTCCAGCCTCACCCTATGTACACAGGCGCGCTGGCCACACTGGCCTTCTTGTCCTGGAGTCCTCACACAGCCCGTTCCCTCTGCCTGGAAGTCAGCCTCTAGACAAATATGTCTAGCATTCCATCAGCTCCTTCAAGATACCACTCAAATGTCACCTTCCTAGTGATGTACCTTAAATGTGCTATTTGGGCCTGTTCCTGTATCTTGTTCCACTCTGCTTCTCTTCTTTCCACCCATAAGCACTTGGTACCTCTTGAATTCTGTATCATTTATTTACATATTACGTTTATCGCCTGCCTCTCTTCCCTAGAACGTAAGATCCATAGGGCAGGTGTTTCATTCACTGTCATGTCCAAAGTCCTTTCAGCAATGCCCTCCATAGGAGTCACTCAACAGAAATTCGTTGAATGAATGCATGAACGAACAAACACAAGTCCTATTCTTTCTGTTTTAGCGACCTCATCTCCCACTATTCTTGTCCGTCTAGAGTCTAATTAGAATGAATTACTTGTCATTCTTTTATCACATAAACGCACCCTCTACTCAGCCTCAAATACTCTTCCTCCCACCATCATCCCCAGAAAAATACAATTTATTCTTTTAGATTCAGCTCAAACACAGTCGCTTCCCTCCGTCCCACTCTCCCTTCCTCCCTTCACTTCTCCATTCATCCTTCACCTCCTCCCTCCCTCCCTCCATCTCTTCCTTCCTTCTACAAATATTTTGGCATATTTTATACCGTATGTACGATGCTTGTTAAACATGGTAGATGTTTAAAAAATCAGACACAGCCCCACGTTTAGTTAGCGCTAAAGATTGCTCCGATGCCTCTGTATGAATAAATCACTCTGATGCCTCACTTTGTGGGTGGGCTGCCTGAGATGGTGAAAAGAACACACAGTCTTAAGGGTCAGGAGAAACCGAGCGCGTGTTCCAGCTCTGCCCTTTATCAACAGGCTTACGCGGGACACTCAGCCTTTTTAAGCTTACATTTCTACATGTTTAGGATGAGGATAATAATTCCACCTTGGACTATTATTTGATCATCGAACTAAGTAATTAATAAGTAATATGTGGCATATCATATAATATGCAATGAGTAATGACAGATAATTAAACTAAATAGTATCAGATGTCCTTGTAGCATAGGGTTGACCATTCAAGCACAAAGTCCCTTCCCTTGCCACCAACAGCCAGCAGTTACCTCACTCCTATATCATGACCTTGGTTTATTTCCCTCACTCTATAAGGGAGTTACTTGTCTGTTTCCCACGAGATGTGAGCTCCTTGAGACCTCCCCAGAGTCCAGAGCTCTGCATGCTGTAGACTTCAATTCATGAGAATCGAGAGATAAATCTCCTTTCCTTTCCTGCATTTCCCTTACTTGTCCTTGTGCCACGATATCCTTCCGATACTCTTCCCTGTTTGCCAAACCCTTTTCCCCATCGTTTTTTCATCTCATTGTACTGAAAAATTCTTTCTTTCTCACTCTCTACACGCGCCCCCTGTACCCTCCTCCACCTCCCCCATCACTGCCTCACGCCCCCCCGCCCTTTTCCTGTTCCCCGGGTTACAGCACAATCTTCCCTTCCTTCCTCTTGATCATCACTCTCTGTCAGGCTCCTGTCCTCTCAGACCGGCCAGGGGAAGCTGTATTGATCTCTCCGTAATGCCCGAGTGCCTCTGAAGGTTAAGGTCAACAAGAGTAAAGCATCATGCTGAACCACAAGACCTAAACCCGACTTCAGGATGCAGGGTTATCCATTATTGAGCTGTCAGCTCACAGGGCACTCTGCACCCGGTGATGCCGAGTGGGAAAAGGAGGGATGATCTCACAGGGAAGCTCAGTGTGGGGAAGACCCATGTAACCAGCTAGCCCACGAGCCGGGAAGCCCAGCAGTGCTGCCAGGAGGGAGACAACATCGTAAGGTCCACCACGGGTCATGGCGAAAGTGATGTCTAATGGGATCCCATAACAAAGAGAGGCCACCAAAGAAGCTATTAACGTCCAAACAGCCTTCTGGGCTTTGAGTAGTTTTCTTCTCTCCCATAATTCCACGCATAGCTGGCCTTAATTTCTCTGCTTGCTGAATAATTAGGCACCTGGGGTCTATGAGTCCTATCTAAATCAAAATAACCACGGATAATGGTGGGTTTTGTTTGTCGTTTCCACTATGCCCCGGCTTCCTCTGCTGACATTTTAAAGGCTCCTGTGCCATCTCAACTATAAAAGTATGGAGAATTTTAGTTAGAAATACACAGGAAACAACGGACTGTGAATTAAAAGTCTGGGGAAAATCTCATTAAGCTTACTCACTCTAAAGAAATGTGTGCCGTAGAATAAAGGACCCATCAAAGCAGGGTCATTATTATGACCTATTACGGCTATTATCATGAACCATCTCAACTCACCACCAATGCCTTTGCACAGGCAGTTTCCCTACTGGAAAATCTCTCCTCCCACCTTCACCTGGTTGATACCTAATCATCCTTCAGGAATGTTCTTACATGTCACTCCCTCTGGGATGCCCTTCAGTCTGGCTTAGAAGCTCCTCCTAAATGATCCATGAATCACAATTCACAATAATGTGTGATAATTCCACCAGAAGCAGCAAAAGACCAAGTGCATAATATGTCACAGACAAGAAACCACCTGGGTTTGAACCTGACTCCATCTCAGTGCCTCAGTTTTCTAATGTGTAAATAGGCAAATAATAACAACAGTATTCATCTCAGAATGGCATTTGAAAATGACTAAAGGGCTTCCCCAGTGGCGCAGTGGTTGAGAATCTGCCTGCCAATGCAGGGGACACGGATTCGAGCCCTGGTCTGGGAAGATACCACATGCCGCGGAGCAGCTAGGCCCGTGAGCCACAACTACTGAGCCTGCGCGTCTGGAGCCTGTGCTCCGCAACAAGAGAGGCCACGACAGCGAGAGGCCTGCGCACCGCGATGAAGAGTGGCCCCCGCTTGCCGCAACTAGAGAAAGCCGTCGCACAGAAACGAAGACCCAACACAGCCAAAAATAAATAAAAATGACTTGCAAAAATAAAAAAAAATCTGCAAAAATAAATAAAATGTTTGCAGATTTTTGGATGATGGTCATTCTGACTGGTGTGAGGTAATACCTCATTGTGGTTTTGATTTGCATTTCTCTAATGATTAGATATGTTGAGCATCCTTTCATGTGTTTGTTGGCAACCTGTATATATTCTTTGGAGAAATGTCTATTTAGGTCTTCTGCCCATTTTTGGATTGGGTTCTTTGTTTTTATGATATTGAGCTGCATGAGCTGCTTGTATATTTTGGAGATTAATCCTCTGTCAGTTGCTTCGTTTGCAAATATTTTCTCCCATTCTGAGGGTGGTCTTTTCATCTTGTTTATGGTTTCCTTTGCTGTGCAAAAGTTTTTAAGTTTCATTAGGTCCCATTTGTTTATTTTTATTTTTATTCCCATTACTCTAGGAGGTGGGTCAAAAAGGACCTTGCTGTGATTTATGTCATAGAGTGTTCTGCCTACATTTTCCTCTAAGAGTTTTATAGTGTCTGGCCTTACATTTAGGTCTTTAATCCATTTTGAGTTTATTTTTGTATATGGTGTTAGGAAATGTGGCACATATATACAATGGAATATTTCTCAGCCATAAAAAGAATCGAAATTGAGTTATTTGTAATGAGGTGGATGGACCTAGAGTCTGTCACACAGAGTGAAGTCAGAAAAAGAAAAACAAATACCGTATGCTAATGCACATATATGGAATGTTAAAAAAAAAAAAAGGTTCTTATGAACCTAGTGGCAGGACAGGAATAAAGACGCAGATGTAGAGAATGGACTTGAGGACACAGAGGGGGAAGGGTAAGCTGGGACGAAGTGAGAGAGTGGCATGGACATATACACACTACCCAATGTAAATAGCTAGCTAGTGGGAAGCAGCCACATAGCACAGGGAGATCAGCTCGGTGCTTTGTGACCACCTAGAGGGGTGGGACAGGGAGGGTGGGAGGGAGACGCAAGAGGGAGGGGATATGGGGATATATGTATACATATAGCTGACTCACTTTGTTATACACTGTAAAGCAATTATACTCCAATAAAGATGTAAAAAAAAATAAAATAAAATAATGAAAATGTAAATTACTTACAAAAGGCTTAGGATATGATTAGTACCACGTACGTGTAGCTGCCATCTTTTCACAGATGTTTGCAGAGTGAATAACCTTGGAAGAGAGAGCTAGTACCTCCCTCCAAAGCAGAGTAAATGGATTCTTTGCTGTCCAGTATAATAAAGATAATGTCTCCTTCCTAGGCATATGTTAGGGAGGTTTGCTTTTAGTGCAAAGGATCCAGGTTCCCTTAACTTGGGGTTACACAGCTGTGATGCAAACCCCCTGGAGGCACAGCACCCACTGGCTGCCCACAGCTGTGGACTTGGGAAGCATGGAAAGCCCATGTGAAAGGGAAGCCTGCGTGCTTGCTGCAGCCAAGGAAGGAAGTTCTTTGTCTCTGACTCAGGGGTCTCGTGTCTTCTGCCCGCACCCGTGAGCCTGCGGCAGGCTACCTTGTGAGCTACCTTGTGAGCTTGAAAGTTGGGTGAAATCTCAGACCCTCCACAGTTCCCGGCAGGTTTGGGTGATGAGGATGGGGTACTAATAGAGACAGAGCTTTCTGGAAGAGAAAGGATGTGGGCTTCACAGGCTGCATTGGGGGTATAAAACAACTCCTTGGGATCCTGTAGCAAATGCTATTGCCCAATGGTGGGTGGAGGGTAGTGAGTAAGGGTCCCCATGTCCTACCCATCAGTGCGTGTTTGAAGACTGAGTGGTGACAGGTAGGGCTGAAACAGTCCCGTGAGTGGAGACTGACGGCTGCTCACACTTCTCCAGGTGAGAGGAGGAAGGGGTGTGATCACGGCAACAGGGCAGCAAACCTCACAGCCCCAGCAGAACACGAGATGGCTGTAGCCGCCGAACCCAGGAATCCCCAGACCTGAGATAGACGGTGTGAGCAGTGAGGATGTCGAACTTTGGGCTAAAAACACTGGAAATGTGTTTGGTTGGGAGTGCCTGGCTTGCTGGAACAGAGCTGCTCTCCACCTCCACACCCCTTGGTCCTCTCATCCCCTCTACCCTGACTCAGCTGCTCCAAGGAGACAGATGATTAGGGGTGGGGCTGAGAGCCCCCTGGTCCCAAGGGGGACTGAAGGGCACCTGCACCCATGTAGGCTAAGGAAATAAACGTCATGGTTCCTGTTGGATGCAGGCTTCTGTAGTCCCCATCCTACCTGTTCCCATCGGGGGGCACCCCGATTCACCTAACGGGGTCTGAACAAGGGTCACGATGGGAATGTGACATTCCTGTGACCTAGTGGATTGGCCCCTTAACCAATTCAGTCACTGTTGTTGTTGCCGTTGTTTCTACAACAGAAGTAGAAACCGATGTGCTTTATGCTTGTATTCTCACAGCCCACAAATGCCAGAGAGATCCCGCTGATGAGCGAGAACTGGAGGTGCAGAAGAATTCGTGGGACAAGCTCCCTGACGCGCGCCACCAGGGGCTGGTGGAGATTCAGCAGGAGTGCCTTTCCCCTCTGACGTCCCCAGTCTGTACTCTATAGATGAAATCCTGTCGACTGGCAACTTAGCAACCTCAGTCTCAACGGCCCTGAATGCAACGTTACCACCTCTACCAGCTGGGGAGGCGAGTGGATAAACCCCTGCAAAACTCAAGGGCCCGCTTGCCCAGTGAAGTGTCTTCAGATTATGGGGAAAGATTTACAGTAGCCACTCTCCCTGGAAGACAAGGGAAACTCCCGCCTCTTCAGGCCCTCACCACCGAAGAGGTCTGACATCTCACTGGACTCTGGGTAATGGAGAAAGGCCACGCCATGCCTCTCTTCAGCATTCACTTGCGTTTTTCTATTGCCTAACTTTCAAATCAGCTCCCTTTCAATGGGGCCCAAACCCCCGGGCTGTGCTGGAAGCTGTCCAGCCATCTGTGGCCTGCTCCCTACTTTGGGTCCTACAACCCTAATGACCCCGCTGAGCTACGAGTCTCTGTGAGTGATGATTTTGCTGACTGGTGATTGGAGCTTCTAGCAAAGAGAGGCAACCTCACCCAGAGGTGTCTCTTGGGGTTTTGGATTCTTTGCCTCCCTGACATGACTTCCAAATACACTTCTTTTGAAAATCAGCCATGACCCCGCTACTGGGCTGTTGTCAAATCTGAACACCTGACCCTTGGAGGCCTTGAGACCTCCCGGCCTGACATTCCCTTTTGGGGTGGCTCCAATAGGACCCAATGACTCTCGAGGTAAGAGAGCTTCAGAAGCCTTGCTTGTCGAGTGGAAATGACCTATCTGAGAACACAGCCTGCTGAGCTGAGTAGAACCTCAGCTTTACGTGAAACATGTCAGTTATCCTTCTAAGGAAACTGTACCCCCAATTCCAGTGCTTAAATCCAAGCCACGCACTCAGCAGGGGCCTCAGTTCACAGAGGTTCCCTAAATGCCTGGACCTGGCTTACCAAGGACCTGATGAAGGAAGGGGCTGACATCACCTATGCTGAAGCTCTCCAGTGGTGCCCTCCAGGCTGCTGCAACTGGTTAACATCAGAACCAGCAGAAGAGAACTGGAAATGGGCATGGCAGGGAACTCAAGGTCATCCACATGGTTCTGGCCAATACTCTCCTTGATGAGTCCTGTTACCTACTTCCTGAATCTTGGACTGTCCTCCACAGCCTAGCTGTTTGACCCCCCGCTTAGAAAACTACAGACTGGGAGATGAGACTCTCTTCTTGGAGGCCATGAATCAAAGAGCTGCTAATCAAACCACCTGGGCCATTCCTACAGGTGTCACAGCAAAGACTGTCATCTCGGGAGACCTTGAAATCAAGTCGCACCACCCTGGCAGATACCTCTGATGCCTAGAGCCATCAATCTACCAGACGTGGCCACGTGCCCACCATCCTGGAACCCATGCTTCTAGTGCAGGGGCTACCACTCGTGACCCCTGTTTATCTGGGGTAGGGGGAGCCACATCGCACCAGGCATCGTCCTGCCCACTCCTGGAAGATTGACAACGTCTGACCTCTGATTCCCCACTTCCAGGCTACTGAAGCTGCCTCGCTGCGGTGGACACTTCTACGGGTACGGCGTTGCTCGTCCCATGTAATCTGCTCATTCTAGCCACAACCTCTGTGGCCCTTGAGACTAATCTGGGTCACGGGTGGAGCTTTCTAGAGCACCTGCAGTTTTTATCACTAAAGCAACTCAACAAAGGACTGACAGTCAAGGTACTGGATGGCTCTTTACCCTCCCTCTCAACCACGGTACCTGACACCACTGAGTGTTGGAAGAGCCTCTGGAAAGCTCAATCAGAAAGATTTCTGACTCCACCCCCCTCACCTCCTCTCAGCCACACACAACATGTCACTTCGGTTCCTGAATGTAGCTGTTCCAAGAAAGAGATCGTCTCTTTGCAGCCACTTACTGGATAACGAACAGGACAAAATAAACGAGGGGTTATAAAAGCCTTTCCTGAGAATTCAAGATATTTCCCTGACCACCCCTGGGCATGATGTCCTTTCCTTCCTAGAGCAGCAACCCCAGGCCAGCTGGGTTGGTCCATCTTCTGGCGGCAACCTGGCCAAAGGGAATCTAGAGGATTCAAACTTAATTCTGGTTAACCCCCCCGGTTCTCTTGTTGGATTGACAAGGTCTGAGATCAAAAGGAAATGACCATGCGGCTCCGTACACTCTTGTCTAAATCCCTCTACGGTGACTCACACAGGCTAAAATGGGGACATAATGCATCTCTGTAACTTTTATAAAGATGTCCTTGTCGCTCTTACACCTCACTCTTCTGGATGAAAGACCTAAGTACAAATAGATGATGATTGGAAAAGGTGAAGTTATAGCTACTGGATATGACATACCTTGTTTTTAGAGGTAGAGAGCAAAAATCCAGGCGCCTGGGAAGGGACACCCCAGGCCCTGGGAAGGACAGGGAAGAAGGGATGTGAATCACCTTTTGTCTTTTAAAGTCACCCATGGAGGCTTCCTCACAAGGAAGATGAGCCGGTGCAGCTCTCCTAAACTGCTGCGAATGCCTTAATTCTACTGACTGCCTGGTCTGCCATCACTCCTGATGGCTCTGACCACAGTTTGACTGTTACGCCCCTTGACCTTTCTGAAAAGTTGATCAGGGACGGTAGGGGATGGCCGTGCTTCTGCAAGGCCCTCATTACACGCACATCAGCACTGGTTTGTCTCCCTACCTCTTTCCCAAAGTCGTGCAAACTGAGCGTACATCACTTGGGCCACACACATCACCCTCTAGGGACTTGAAGAACAAACAGGATTGATGGGAACTTCAAGGCCAAGCTGCTCACTGTGTCAAGAGTCATGAAGTCCTTAGTCTCTGACCCAGGGGTCTCGTGTCTCTCGTCAGCATCCACGAGACCTGGGCAGGCTACCTTGCCTTTGTAGGGCAGTGACATGTCTTTGCAGGTGAGAGCTCCTGTTTCTCTTCCAGAAGATGCTGTTCTCCCTGCAACACGGGCCATAAATCTAATAGAATGTCCACAGAAAATGACAAGGACTCCCCATAGCAGGACAAAAGCGGTGTAAAGCAGGCAAGTGATGGGGCTCCTCTAAATGCCCACTTTCACTGTGTGCTGAGCTGCTTGACTTCACATCACAGAATAGAGCTTCACTCATCAAAAATTTAACTCATCATCTTCAAAGCTCTTTTGTTTCTGATACAGAAAACACATCAGGGTGGAGGGAGAGTTGTGTGTCTGTGTGTGTGTGTGTGTGTGTGTGTGTGTGTGTGTGTGTGTGTGTGTGTGTCTGAGATCAAAGCCACTGATTTCAGGTTGACATCGCAGAAGTTCTTGATACAAATACATTTTATTTTTTCTAATGCGATTTTCTCCTTGATGAACAGAGTTCTATGTGGGGAGTTCTTGCAGTCAGTGCTAAATTAGGAACTCAGGTTGAAGATCTTCTGTGTGGGCTTACCTGCGGGTAATCTTTGTGGCCAGGATGCCGTACCCCTCCATCCTGCATGGTTGTTCCTCTTCCCACCCGTCAGGGGCTGGAACTTCCTACCGAAGTGTCATGGGGGAGCAAAGGCCCTGGCCCTGCTCAGTGCTCTTTTCCCTGTGGTACCGAGGCACCCAGGATACCTTCCAAGTGCTTTTTATGTTCTGTATCTGTAAGGACTGCTAAATCGGGTCGGATGTGTGGGATTAAGCTCACCTCATAAAATCTGCTTGAGAAAATCTCAGATCCATTAATGCTTCATAAAAATTTTACAAGGTTTCTGCGAAAGGAAGGAAAACAAACAGAGGTGGTGTCGGCGTCTAGGCGCTCTTTAAATCAAGCGTTCTCTCTAATGCATTTCTTTACGGCACCAATCAGAAAAGCAATCAACCAAGAAGCCTGAGGCTTCTTCTGCTTCCATTCCTAGAGCGGAATTTTCCCAAGATCTTTAAACACTTTACGTGAAGCCGCGTGTGTGTGTGTGTGTGTGTGTGTGTGTGTGTGTGTGTGTGCACATCTCAACCTATCTATCCATCCATCATCCATCTCTACGTCATCCTTTGCAAGAACTCTCTATTCTCTGGCTCTAAAAAAGTCTATATCAATATTAAAACTTCATACCCGCCAATCTGAGATTAGGAAAAGAAGATAAGATGATAACAGAACCTTCCACATTTCAAAATGTCCCAGGGTGGCAGAAGGATATATAGAAAGAGTGGATGTTTAAGACTTGTGGTATGGCCATTAAAATACTCTTACATTTATTACCCTTATTTTTATTTGTGTTGTTTTGACAATAAATAAAAATAAAATAAATCAGGAGTGAGAACTGGGGGCCAGGGTTTGAGGATGCATGAACCCTGTGATGATGCAAGGAGGTATTTCAGAATGATTTTCGCACAAGTGATCATAAGCAAAAGGGAAGCTGAGCCCGGCCAGCAGAGGTTGGCCCTCTGCAGTCGGAGCAGGGGGACCGAGAGCAGGGCTGTGGCCAAATTTCCAGTTTGACAAATGGACCTGTGGAATGAGGCCAGAGTGGAACTGGTCTTCTGGGATGAAAAGAGAAACTCTTAACTCCCCCTCCCCTTATTTCTCCACGCTGTGTTGTTTTCCTTCAGTCAGGGCCTCTGGAAACTTGCCTTTTCATAACAGACAGGCGACTAGAATACAGAAGCAATAGTAACAGTACCAAACAATGGTCAGACAGTTTTCTTTTATCTTTCATATATATTATAATCATCTGATCCTCAAAATAGCCCTGTGAAGTAAGGCGACTGCTATATCTTGAAAAGAAAACAAGATCTGCACTAAAATAAAAGCCGGCATTATTTTATATCTTAGCATGGCCACCTGTTAGCTTATGCAACCCTAGACCCCTACAGACCTCAGTTGCCACGTATGTAAATTAGGGATGCCATCCCCTACCTAACATAAGAAAGATTAACAGGATTAAATGAGATAACTTACAGGGCATAAAGCAGACAGCGCAAAACAGATGCTTGAGCAATAAAAGAGCGTTCACCCGTCCTTTTGCAGAGTTGGAATCTGATTAATGACACAGAGCAAGTTAGCAGCAGACCCTGGGGTTCAACACCTCTTTCAATTCCGAGCCCCACACGGGTGTGGGCTGACCTTGGAGAGAAGGGGGATGCCACGTACTCGTGCCTGGTTTCCGTCAGTTAGTAGAAAGATACCTCACTAGGACAGAAATGCAAATTTTAAAGGCATGAGAAGGAAGCTCATAAGCGTGAAGAGAGAACACGGTCCCTAAGCTGGAATGAGCGTCCTGTGTAGAGCCTCCTCTGCACTGTGGCCCAACCATGTGGAGACAGATGTTGAGAGGACTCTGTGCTCCATGGTGCCTGAAGGCCAGGAGGCTTCTCAAGGTTTCCTCCTTCCCAGGAGCCTCCCCGCTTGGCAAAACTGAAAAATCTGGCCAGAGACCCAAAGCAATGATAAAGTATCTTTAAGCTGTCTGGGAAAGCCTGCTGAAATCACCTCTGTTGAGAAGAAATCAATTCAAACATGAAGCCCCTCATCTTTTCCCCCCCACTCCCAAAAGTCTTTTTAATGCAGATGGCTTTTAAGTGTGTCTTTAATAGCTAGGACTTTCAGATGCTCCAGGTCACTGTTCAGACTTAGATGTGGGAGCACCTGTCTTCTCCCCACCATTCAGACACGGAAGTTAAAAGAAGCAACCACCCAGAGCAGAGGTGAAATCAGCGCGCAGAGTTCCCCATCGTCTTTGCCTGCCTCTGAGCAGGTCTCCATGGGGCCAGCTAATGTAGGGCTGTGGCATTTGCAGAGAGGTCTGCTCTGGAGAAAATCAATGGCAGACTCCCTGACTCCAGATATGAGACACTGGCTTCCCCGCCTGGCCCTGGGAGCTCCGGAGCTTGGTGTTCAGAGAGGAAGCGCCTTCACTCAGCTCCCGCCCCACAGGTTTTGTAAATAATTTAGCAAGACAAGGACAGAGCTATCTCAGGAACAGGCTGCCTTGCCCCAGGATTCTCAGATGTCACAGAGTGCTGCTCCAGTCATTTTCCGCCGTTATTTGTAAAAGCTGGAGCATGGACTGATATTTAGGAGAGGGGTATTTTGGTACCGGTGAGTTCAGGTAGGATGTGTCCCTGGTGGGGACGCTAGCACAAAATCACCCTGCCCTGAAGTCACGGTGGAGCTGCACATGGGGCCCGGCTGGGAGGATGGGAGGGCATGCGTTTCTTGATAGGAATGGATTTCCCAAGACAATTTGTTCTTTCATCATTTATGTATCTTTTGAGTTGCTGCCTTTCTTAGAACCAGTAGAATTGCCTTCAGTTTGTAACTTGCCTCTCCGATCATCTATTTTTCATATTATGTTTTAAAATCTCTTCTTGAACACATTGGATGAGGCATATTTACTACCTGACCTCTCTCCAAGGAGAGGGAAAGCCTAACGGGCGCCATATTTCCACTGTCAGGAGCCGAGCCGGGATCCACCTGTGCAGGCAACTGGGAAGGAAGGTCAGAGCATGGATCAACATGTCGGGGAAAGTGCAAACTCATTACTGTGCAAAGAAATGCAATTTAAAACAACGGCATGGGATGCCTACCTATCAAACTAGCAACCTCAACAAAAGTACAGCAAGCTCTGCTGGGGGGCAGGGAGCGAGTGAAGAAGCCAGCACGAGCAGCCCTCCTGCGAGCAGTGGACAGCGACCCCTACCCCTGGCAGCCTGACAGCAGGTACCAACAAGCTCTGGCGGTCTGCATACTCTCTGCTACATTCCACTTGGAAGAATGCAGCCTGAGGAAAGAATCGTGTCTGTGAATAGACTTGAAAGCAAAGATGTTCACTGGAATAGTGTTTACAACAGCAAAACCATTGGAAATAGCCTAACTGTCCAACCACAGAGAATTATTAGCTAAATAAATGATGATCCATCCATAAAACAGAATATTTTGAAGCCACGAAATATAATTTATAAAATATTTAATAGCATGGAAAGATATTATATATATTATATACTGTAATTATATATTATGTATATATGTATAATTACCTATTATGCATATAAATATGTATATAAATATACATTACATATGATGTATAAATATACTTTGTATATATTATGCATAATTATGTATAATTATATACATATATTGTATATTATAACTATACGTAACATAATTAATATTATATATTATATATAATTATATACTTTTATATTATATATACTTTTAATTATATGTAGTAATATAATATGGTAATATAATAATAGTAATATTTATAATATTATTATAATTATAATATAGTAATATAATTATATATAGAACATTATATATACAATGTATATATGATAATATATGTATATATAATGTACAGCAGAGATGTTATATATCTTATTGTATATATTATGTTATATATTATATACTATGTATATATGTAATATATACATGTTAATATACATGTTACGTATGTAACAAAAGATTGTGTAATATAGAGATTAATTTTTGTAAATGGAAATTATAATTAGATATATAACTGCACAGAATAAAGACTGAAAGCATATATATGACTATTTAATGGTGATGAACTGCGGATGGTGAATTACAGATGGTTTTGTGTGTGTGTGTGTTTTCTTACCAGTGTTTCCTAAAACTTCCCACAACAAACATATAATGATTTTGTTAAAAACAAAAAGGTAATTTATCCTACAGAAGCTGATTGAGCACACACGTGCCAGGCACTACAGGGAGAAATTATTTCAATCAGGCATGCAGGCTCCAGGAGGTACTAATGGAAGGGGAAGTCCACGTAATCCAGCTGCAGCACCGGGAGCCCTGTGCAAGCCACTGGCTGGCTGAACGTGGACCCAACGAAGTACATGAGAAAAGTGGGGTCAGCTCCTCCCTGGACAGCTGGAGCTTCTGCCTACGTGCAGGGGTCAGGACAGCAGGATTGTCCTGCCCCTCCCACCCCCCCATAAGTCTACTGGGACTCCTGGTCTGGTGAGAGAAGCCCCTGTGCTGTTCGCAATGCCTGTGTCACTCCTGGTCCCCACACCGCTGATCTCTGATTCCCAGGCTCTCTTCAGTGCCAGGAGGCATCCTTCAGGGGGATGCGTTAGGGGAACGGAGGTCCTATCTTAAATCACAGCTGTCAGCATCTCACCACCAAAAACAGTGCTGGAAGATGCTGCAGCATCCCTCTGATTTGACTTATTTAATTACAAGTCATTAAATAAAAGGAACTCACCTCTCTAGCCTGACAGATGGACCCACAGCACCAGAGGCCGTGGCTGCTCGCGAGAACAAGGAATGGCACGTCCCGGCCCCCTCTCAAGGGCGCCTTGGTGAACCCAGCTCGCCGTTCAGTGCTTGCTTCTCTTCAGAGCACACCATTTATCTCCCCTCCTCTTTGTTCTCACCTTTGTTCCCTTTATTTTTTCTTCTCTTGGTTTATTAAGCTCTTTTTAGCCTCCCAACAATTTCCTGGTCTTCCTGCTCTTTCCTCCTCCTCCTTTTTCATTGTCACTTGAATTGCCACAGAATCAACCTATTTACATCAGTCCGGACGCCTGGGGCAGTTCTGTATTTTGTCCAGCAGTGAGCCTCCACCAAACAGTGCTGTCCAGGCCAGTGAGACCACAAAAAGCTGACCACACAGAGCCTCCAAGTCAACGAAATCACTCACCTAGAGAAAGACCCTTCCTTTGGGTGAGGTGGTAAGAACTGTCCACTTTCCCAAAGAATTTAACATAACTTTAATACTACATTTCACTGTATTTCATGCCCCCTAGGTAGATGCAGTGGTCTGCAGATGCCTGTTCTCAGTACTAAATACACACACACACACACACACTCACTCACATTCCCACTCATGCTACATAAACTTGGCTTCTGCCATTCTAAATGCCTCGGCTATCACATCCATCCACCCTCATAGCCAGGAAAACTGATCTCAATTTTTAGTCCTAAGATATGTAGTGAAAATATCTCAGAAAAATATTGAGAAAAAAGGATATATTATGCCTCTATTTTTGGACAACTTAGCACCTCATTTACCATGTTTATTGCAGCATCAAAGAAATGTTGCCAGGACAACAGATCATCCAATCTTCCTGATGCCTGAAACCAGCCAGGATCTGACTTCTCTACCCCAGGCTCTTCCTTGCCAACAACTGGAGGAACCGGAACTTGGTGGTTTCTGTCCAGAAAGCCATGATGATTGGCTACCTTCTGATTTTGCAGAATTGATAAAACTGACCCCAAACAAGTTGGTGTGTGTTACTAGGGTCAGGGACCTTAAAACTACATGCCATCTCACTTAGCAGAAAGACAGCAATGAAATAACTCTACTTAGTCTTTCTTTCCTTTACCCTGGGGGATCTGCAGCAAAGGTAGGAAGAAAGAATGACAGTGAAGGACTGACCCGCAGGCAGAAGTACCACACCTGCGAACAGGTGGCCCTGTTTATGGAGCGTAGCTTGCAATCAGGATCTTTGCAGTAGAGTAACGGATGTCCTCTTCTTTAATGAAAATTGAGTTCACTGCTTTTGTGTTCTGCCAAACTTTGAACTGAGAAGCGCAGCTGTACTTTCTAGAAGATGACTGAATCTAACCCTGGACAACCAGATGATGAGCAGTGACAGCTGACAGAGAGGTTTTACAAATACAGAGAGCCGTCTGCCTGCATGCAGAAAGGATTTAGGTTCACTGCAGAGGGGCGGGGTGCTGGGGGAGGAAAAGTGAAAATGCCTCCGAGTTTGCATGCCTTGGTTTAAAAAATAGTTACTATGTGTGTGTTACATATACGTCTGCTCACAGATATACTACAAATCAGGTTAAACTTGTAGGAAGGTGCCCTCCAAGAACCTAGATTTGGGTAGAAAGGTACGCATACAAATATTCATAATACAAGTGCAAAGGTGGTAAATACCACTAACATTACATTGAGAGTCAGTGTGTGGTGCTCAGAGGAGGATGTGCTGGGACATGGACACTCAGGCTGGTCCTTGAAGGGTGTGTAGGATTTGTGGGTTAGCAGGCAGGCGTTCCTGGAGGAGGGATTTATAAGCAAGGTCATAAATGCAAGAAAACAGGGGTGACAAAGGCGAATTTACTGTCAAACTCGTTAGGAGTAACCCGGGGGTGTCACTTCCTTGTTTTGAGCTTATGTAGGTCCTGCATTATGCCCTAGGGCAAAGAGCAACTTTTGACCAATCAGAGCAGACATTTTTGTGTCTCTTGGGTCAAGTCCCTGTCTTCCTAGCAGGTGGCAGGTAGGGTGGCCGGGATGGGAGGAAGCTGGCCTTGGACTATCAGGACCCTCCCCTATTTCCAGAGTCCAGACAACTATCTCCAGGCCTCTCTTGGTTTCCCCGTGGAAGGCTCCTTATTCACTGGACCAGGCTAACGGAGTGGAGAGGTAGCATCTGCTTCAGAGGAGGCCATTGAGTAAAAGGCAGTAATACTCTCTCCAAACCAGCTTTTCATAGCCTCTCACTTACTGTTTAATTTGGCTGCAGTGTATGGAATTAGTCTAATGGCTGTTAAGTGACTAAGGCACAAACATGGTCCATCTGCCGAGAAGCCTCCAGGCCATTGTCTATTTCAAAGGCTAAAGAAAAAAGATGAGTGAGACATACTGTTACACTAAGAGCCTCATCAAATGCCTTTTTATTCACCCTCTGATCTTATTTCTTTCAATGCTAGTGATTTTCCTGGTACCATATTAAGAGCTCAAAATCAGGGCCTAGCTGCTGGGCCATTACCACGGTGGAAAATAGGCTATCTTTGCCTCATCTACAGGATATTGTGATAGGAAAAAGTCTGGGCAGCGGCAAAATGATTCAGTCCATTAAAAAAAAAAACATGGTACAACTGTAGTGTTCAGAGTGTCACAGGGAACACAGACAGGGTCCCTGACTTCAAAGTGTTTCTCATCTTCGATGGACAGGAGGGAACAGAGCATGTGTAGGAAGAGTTCTAATGCATGGCCAGCACCGTCACAGCTTCCAAGAGGACGGAAAGGAAGGAGAGAGGCCTTGTCTGGGAAGACTGCAGGGGAGCTGGCAGAGGGGAATTTTTTGAGGTGGGCTTTGAAGACTAATAAATAGCTTATACTCATGGAACACTGCCTCTATGTCAAACCATCCACACACAACAATATCCTGATAAGACAGGTGCCATCATTGCCCCCCTTGGACAGATTATTAAACTACACATAAGCTCAGGGAAGAGTTATCCATTGGCCAAGCAGACTCAGGACTTGACCAGAGTCTATGCTCTTTTTAAGCTTAGGTAGGACCTAAACATGCAAAGAAGGGGGTGCGCTTAAAGGGGAGTGATATTTTAATAACTTGCCCAGTGTAGCACCTATGGCCTTAAGGCCAAAGACATAATTGCAGTTATCATCTTACCACTTAATAAGACAGGAATAATAATGATAATAAAAATAACAGAACTCCTACTAGTAGAGGCTGACATTTATTGGGTGCTTACTTCATACCAGGCTCTGTGTCAAGGGTTTTAAATGCATTCTCCCACTTCAACCTCATCATTAACCTAAGGAGGAAAAACTGGGGCTTCAAACGGTAAATTAAACCAATCACAACCCAGGAGGTGGTCTGGCCATCACTCACATTCAGATCCGACTGATGCCAAAGCCCATGTGATTAAGGGGTATGTCGGCTTCCCCCCCATGTGGTAACTGAGTGGATCAGTGTGTGAGGGGGCACGGCCCAGGGTGAAGACGCACTCAAACAAGACCACCAAAACAGAGTCAAGGACAGACCTCAGGGCCCCACCGTCTCCCAGATGTTACGTTCATTCCAATGCTTGGTGCACGCTTGGAGCATCCCTGCTCCTCTCTCCCCCCCTCCCTTTAGTCCTTTCATCCTTCATCAACCACTTTCTGAGAACTTCTATTCTCCAGGCCCTCTGCCAGCTGCAGGGATTCAGTGAAGATGGACAGACACAGTGCCGAGGACACAGCGGGGTGACAGGAATGCAGGCCCTACTGACCTTGAGGGTAGAGACCAGCTCCAGAGGCAAAGAGAGTTCCTCCAGTGGACCCTGAAGTTATCCCATACTTCATGTGTGTGGTGAGGATGACAATGACATCAGGTAGGAGAAGCCTGGTTCATCAGTGCCAGGGAGGGGAGGAAATCGTAAGAGAGCATCATATAAAAAAGCAGGCCCACCATAATCAAAAGGAGGGAGCTGCACGTAGAGTCCAGAGGCAGAAGAGAAGCCACAAAACAGAGCTTTCCCTATAAGAACAACACAGCATAGAACTGGCCCAGCGACAGTCTGGCAAATCAACGAAATAAAAGACAGTCCAGAATTTGTTCCAGATACATATGGCCATGTTTATACAATAGAGATGGCATTTCCAACCAGTAGGAGGAAGTAGATTACTTAATAACTGACATTGGGACTCTGAGCCGGTTTTTACAAAAGAAAAGCTTGACCCCCTCCTGATATAGAATACATTTCAGATGGATCAGCAATTTAAATATAAAAATTAAATTGTAAAAACCATTACGAAAATAACTCATCTCGTTCAATATCTTGAGGAGGGGAAGGGGAAGATGCCATGAACTCAGAAGTCATAAAGGCAAAGTTTTCTGACTGCACAGAAATGAAATTGTTTATATAGAAAAATATATTTGATAAACAAAATAAGACTGCAAACAACAAAATGGAAAGTAATTTATCATATACATGGCAATGGTCAAATTACCTTGACGTATTACGTACTCTTGCAAATCAATATTAAGAAGATGAAAAAAACAGAAAAACAGGCAAACAATATAAACAAGCAAAGATAATGAAATAAAAATGCCCAGTAAATGTATGCAAAGATGCTTAACTTTATAGTTAAAGAAATACAAGTTAGCCATTTCTCACCTACCAGTCTGGCAAACGCCAAAAGTTTGAAAACACCCATTACTGGCCAGATTTTCTGGGAACTTCCATACACAGTCAGTGGATCGCACATTACAACAACCTCTCTTTTTGCAGTTTTACAGTATTTCTTAAACTTTTCATTTGCATACCATTGGTCTTCGCAATTCCATATCTAGAAGTCTGCCTTATACAGACATGTGAACACACCAAGATGTTCTCGTGGCCTTGTTCAGCAGAGCAGAAGAAAGGAATAACTTGCAAGTGAATTTATAAGGAACTAGTAAAACAGGATGACAGAAAACAGAATATTGTTCATCTAGGTAAAAGAAGCAAGAATAATTTATTCACATTGACAAAAGGATGCATACAGCCAGAATTCTGTTTGTAAATGAAAGAAAGCACAGATCGATACGTGTAACACATTTCACTTGTGTACGATTCATATTGTATTCATTGTATTGGGTAGAAATTAATGTGAAAATACATGCAAACTTACAGACCCCTCTGGAGAAGGAGGAGAAAGACCTCTCCAAGCACACTTTCCCTAATTCTTAAAATTCTGAACTGTCTAGGTTTTTATAATGGGCATAGGTCCTTGTCTTCCTTTCTTTTTCTTTTCCTTCTTTTATTTATTTATTTTTTATTATTATTTTTTTTTGCGGTACACGGGCCTCTCACTGTTGTGGCCTCTCCCGTTGTGGAGCACAGGCTCCGGACGTGCAGGCTCAGCGGCCATGGCTCACGGGCCCATCCACTCCACAGCATGTGGGATCCTCCCGGACCGGGGCACGAACCTGTGCCCCCTGCATCGGCAGGCGGACTCTCAACCACTGCGCCACCAGGGAAGCCCTCTTTCCCTTCTTTTAAATAATAATAATAAACTTTTTCTTTTCATTTTAGCGAACGACAAAGATCAGGAAATGTGTCTGTTTGATTCTGAGGCAATTTATTTTAGCTAGGTGGGCCTTGGTACAATTTGTCACGTCTTTGCAGATGAATGTTTCTAGGATTTGTAAAGAAGATTCTCTTCTAAAAAGCACATACGGCTGCCCAACCCAAGCCTGCTAAGGATGGAAAGCAGCGAAGCATCCATCAGTGGTCCATTTCCTCATTTCCCCTGTTTCCTGAGAGTCTCTCATGCTGCCTGCAAGCCCCAGCTTCCCAGGCCTGTTTATAGCATCTATCCACCTGATTTATCTCCCTCTCTACCCCGATTCCCTGGATCGCTTTCTCATTCTCCTTCTGGCCAGAATCTGGCTGGGACTTCTGGGTTCTATCCGTCTTCCTTTTAAGCGAGCATCCCCAGTTCATTAGCTGTATACAAAGTGCAGCTACATTCAATCCATCATCCCACGCCACGCCAGTGGCTGTGCCTGGAATGTAAGTTTCTGCCTGCGCTGGGAGACACTTAATAGGCAAGACTGCTTACCGCTGGCAGCAAGCGATCTGCCAGGCGCCATCTATTCATTTTAATACTTCTGTCTCCCGGAGATTTCAGGGCGGATGCATCACAGCTAGCAATTACATTTACTCTTCCACGTGGGACTTTGGGATGGTATCAGGAGGTCAATGTACGATTCAGAGGATACCCCCCAGGGGCAATTAACCAAGTAACGCACCCAATTTGCCTTTTTGTTTTGACAAACATTGGCTGGCTGATGATTCCCTTTGAGGTCAGTTCCTCAAATTATTTTGGAAATACTGAATATTGAGGTTAAAAACTTAACACCCATTTAACCTTTTACGCTTGGGATTTCACCTCTTACTATGTGTAGAGAGCAGTAGCTGCTTCCATGTGTGTAAAGGCTCGTTCTAGATTCCCTCACCTCACTTTAACCTCCAATGGACCAGAAAGGACAGCTGAGGATGCCCAAGGGGTCAAGAAGCTGCCCCAACCAGGCCCGGCGGAATAAAGGGTTCTAAGCGAGCTTGAGGCTGGATGTGCCCACGTTTGCGAGGACGCTCAGGCTCTCGCTTCTGGCACTGCTTCGAATTAAACACCTGAATGCATTGGTAAGTGTTACAGCAGACCTCTGGCTGTGTGCGCATGTGCATGTACCTGTGCGACGGGAGATGCTGCTGAGGAAGTAGGGAAAGAAGAGACTTTGCGGTACGCACGTATTTAAAAACCAGGCTTGATTTATACTATTTTGTGAATCTCTCTATAAGGAAAATGCTATAAACCATTAAAGCACATCCTGCTGTCTTCCTGGGTTTGTACTTGGTGAAAGGGGAAAACAAAAACAATGAGATCCTACAACACACCAATGGGACTGTGTTTAGTTCAAAACTCCAGGCATGAAGCCCAAATAGATCCAGGCTGGGCTTTATCCTTACACAACAGGGGGGATGATAAAACGCATCTCCTTAGTCCTGCATCATGAGAGCCGAATGACTCCAAACTGAACTGACTCCTGTTCTCTCCCAGGAGCAGTGTTTTCATTCTACACGCTACATATGAAAACATGGTGATGCCGTGGAATGATACATTTCCACGACACCCCTTCGAGTTGATCAGGCAGACACCCCAACACATAAACGCTCTGTATACATTTGCTTAAATAAATAACTCATGAAATGGCAAATACCTATCCCTGCAGCAGCTTCTAACTCTTAAACACGGTAAAGATGCTCATCCTTATTTTAAACCGGAGGAGATGAAGTGCATGATTCAATTCAGATGGAGGGGATGCCAACCCACGGGGACCTATTTCGAATTAGTGAGGAGTGAGCCACTGGATATGAGAGCAGCAGGCGGGATTTTATTTCAAGGGCGAAATTCTGAGATTACAAGCTGATAGCATCGTTTCTTGTGTGGAAGCAAGGCGAGGGCAAGGATGTGGATACTCAACTTGCCGGGTGCGTTCCCAACAACTCGTGCACGGACCAGAGAACTGCACAGTCTCTCTCCCAACAACACGGGGGCCTCCCAAACACAGCTCATAAAGAACTCACCTCTAAGCAGCAGCCCCTTTCTCCTGCGTTGAATGCAAGAGGAGCAGAAGGATTAATAAAGCACAGCACAGACTCAACTACCGCAAGTCAGTGTCTGGTGATTTTTTTTGTAATAAATGGAGAATTTTACTCAGTGCCTGGTAATTCTGGATCTATAGCACTTCATATTTTCCAGGCAAATTTTCTTCGCACCAGACAGTGGCATTTTTCAGCTACCAAAAGCATATCACTGTCACATACAACAGTTTAAAATCACCAGCCCTTTCCTAAGCTCTCACAAAAAAGAAGGGGCGGGGAGGGGGAAACTGGTTTCAGAAAGCTTTATGGGCAGAAAGAGCACAATTTTCAAACACAACTAACGCCCAAACAGGGTTTTTATAAAGTTCCTCTAAAAAAGAATCTGATTTAAGGAATATCGGTCTAACAGGTAATTTTTTTTTCCTAAAAGGAAAAAAAACGTGAGGCAGAATTAGAATGTCTGCCAGGCAGTAAAGGGAGCAGCTCTGGACGTGTGATCGAACGAACAGACTCCGATGCTATGCTTTTGAATATCTGCAATTTTGAAGGATATTCTTGGCTGATTTGTGATCTAATTTGGCAAGACATTTCTAATGACAGAACCGGCACCTGTAGAGAGGAAAAAAAAGGAAGAAAGCAAGCTGCATTTCTAAATGTTTTTACCCATGCAAAGCGGGCCAGTGTGGAGGGAAAGGATGGGGCAGAGATGAGAGGCCTGAGGTCGGAGGGCAAAGGGAAGCGGGGGAGGCAGAGGGGCTGCAGCCGGCACGCCCCCTCACTGGCCCCTTCCATCCTGGCTGAGGGTCTATCCATTCATGTCCCTCCTCCCTCTCTTTCCTATTCCTTTTTTGCCGAGGTAATGGGGTAGCACAGAGGCTCTCCAAGTGAGGTCCCTAGACCAGCAGCACCGAGCATTCTCTAGGAACTTGTCAGAAGTGCAAATTCTCAGGCCCCACCCCAGACCTACAGAAACTCTGAGGGTGAACTCAGCAGGGAGAAAGGGTTAAAGTGGTGATGCTCACGCTGTAGCATTCAACAGACGCACCCAAAGGGTTTGCTACAAGTCAGAGTCCTGAGCCCCCCGCCCCAGAGCTCTGCTGGCCTCTAGCTCCCCTTCTCCTCTGCGTCACTAGCTCCGAGCTGACACCTTGGATGTGGCGTTGGCTATGTTGAGCCTAAATCGTGTGTCCACACCCGAGGTACCAGGGAATGGGCAGGGCAAGTATGGGGAGGGCGTCCAGAGGGGAAATGGACCCGTGGCTGGTCCACGGTGCACACAACAGAGAATCTCCTCCAACAGGAAAGGAGTCTGCGTGTTGGGCAATCAAACTGGCAGATACCGACCTCAAGGCGGGATGGTGGAAAGGAGGGACAGGAAGAGGACTCGAGGATGCTGCCCGAAATGCCCCTTCCCTTGAGGCCCCCAGCCCCGACTGTGTGGCCCAGGTCTTGTGAGTCTCTGCCTGGGATGGCCCATCACAAACCCACATGGCTAAACCCTACGCATCCTTCGACAGCCAAGGCAACTGCGGCCCCTGCAGAGTCTTCCTGGGTCCCCGGACTCCTGTTCTCGCTCTCCATGGATATGATGTTCCCCGTGCAGAGACAACGTTACGTGTCCAACAAACCATTTTCACTTTCCTCCTGGGCCCAGAGCAAAGATGCCTTTTCCCAGCCCTTTTGCATCTAAGTGTGCACATGCTACAGTTCTGGGCTCCATTTCCAGGTCTGGGCCCAAGAGGTTTGCATGATTCCCTACCCTCTCTCCCCTGTCCACCTGCAAGGAAGCAAGGGCTCCAATATAAATGAGTCACACAATGGAAAGAGCCCAGGCCCCTAAATCACCACCTGGAAGAGGTTACCCAGGGGACCCATGTCACCTGCAATGGACATTGCATGAGTAAGAAATTAACTTGTGTTGGCTCACTAGGATTTGGAAGTTGTTTATTATAGCAGCCAGTAATAATTTTCCTACTAATCAACTCTCCCTTCCGTGTTTGCAAAGCAGTTTGTATCTTCCCATTTACATTATAGTTAGTTGTTTAAATGTTCATCTTCCCATGAGATTATAGTTTTCTTTACTTTTTTCTTTTGTTTTTCATCTCCAGCAAACAGTAAAATCCTGGCATAAGCTAGAGAATTGATAAATGTCTGCAGAAGGGAGGAGAAGATGCGGAAAAAAGGAAGCCAGTAGAGGAAGGAAAATCAGTTATATAATACGGCGCGATGTTCAGTAACTGTGTGCTCCTTCATGTCGATTACTACGCAGCCAACACCTGCCCATCTGAACAGATCTACCCTTCACTTAGATTGAAGGGCACTAAAGTCAAGTGGAAACACAGAACCGGGTTGAGAGCTCAAATCCATTATGCTGGGCTTTTGGGTTTGTTCTGACCACTCCAAGTGAATCCTACCTGGTCCCCACTAATAACAATAAGAACCTGTGTTTATTGAGCTGTGTTAGGTGCTTGGCAAGCCCTATCTCAATCCCCCTGACACCTCTCAGGCTCCTGGTAGGAGTGAAATAAAACTCCATCCTTCCTTCACCTGCCTCTCTTCCACAATGTTGTGGGCCAGGAGCCCTGCCAAACTCCGGAGATGCAGAGATCAGACACACACTCCCTGTCCTGCAGGTGCTGAGAGTCTCGGGGAAGAGAGAGACGTAAAGAGACTATGAGGAAATGCTTCACAGCCTGGAAAGCACCACTCAGATGCAAGAACCCATGTCCAGTTTGGGGATCCAGAACGGTTTAGTGAAACAGAGCAGGGACACAGGACCCAGCGAGGCTTGGGTTCGGATCCCAGGTCACCGCTGCTTAGAGGTTAGAGACAGGATCCGCATCCGTATCCCTGGGCTCTTTTCCGTGTGCTCTTCTGACTCCCCAAAGGGGCCACGGCCAGAAGGAGAGAAGGGGTCAGGGATGCAGCTCCGGGCTAATGAGCTTCTACTCTGCCCACAAGTACGAAATGGAAAAATGCCAGACGGTGAGAGTGGAATCAGAGCGACGGATTTATGAAGACAGATAAATGAAAAAGACGGATTTACAAAATACGACCGATGTGTGAGAAACTGTAAAATGTGCCCCTCCTCTCTTTATCCTCTACCGCCTTCTGCCCCTCTACCCCTGAACCCGGCCACACGCTGTGTTCACAGTGTCGGACGACTTTATCCTCTGGTCAATAGACTCACTTACAAAGCAAGTTTTAATGTATTTGGTGGGAAAGGCTCACTTTGATAAAATATTTTGGTAACTTGCATCCATATTCATGAATGACATTTTTAAAAAAATCACCATGTCAACTCGTGAACTGATTATGTCACCAAAACAAGGTTGGTCAATTTATTAAAAAATTTTTCACATTTCAAGGATGTGGCAACATTCGGGTAACATGCAAGATTCAGCAACAAATCTCTCTTCCACACTTAACATTAGTCGGGTGATTAATCCTGTGTCTGGTGTTAGGTGCTCAAATATTCCACTAAACTTACCCAGAATCAGAAAGAGGACATTCTGCCCCTGAAAATCACAAAGAGTTATTGAAAGAGATAAAATAAAGAAACATTCCTGAAGGCTTTGGGACAATCATTTCCAACAAAAGTGTCTGTCACATCTGAGACTCAGATTAGTGAACTCTGTCTGTAAGGGGCTCCCCAATAATGGAATGGTAGGCAACAGTATGTACATTGTGCATGGAAATCTACTCACGTGTATACTTTGTGTTATCTGTAAAACACTTGGGACAACCAAGTAAACACAGACAAGACCCCTATCCGGTAAACTTTACTTATCCAGTAAATTACACCAATTAATGTTTTTACTTGTTTGATCTCCAGCAAGCATTCCCCACACCCTTTCCTCCACAATCAACCATTCCTGGGAACAGCTGGCAATACTGTGTTGCTATTCCATTATATCATACAGATATTATATTATATATTATATTACACAACAGTGTAACTGCACAGGAGCTGCAGGTGGCACTTTGAATCAGGTCAAAAGTGAAAATAAGAAACCACAATTAACCTGTGTCTGGTAAGGTTCACCCTGGAGACTGAATATAAGACAAATCAGATCTCTTCAGAACTGTCCATCTCAAGTTGGGATCACCTACAATGAAGCTAAAATCAGTGAGGAAGGTTCTCTGAAGTGAGCTGTTCTACACACAGTTTAAAACAGATTTCTTCTGGTTCAGCTCAGATCTGTAGAACAAACTACTCAGACAAGAGAGAAGATAACAGGTAAACGTCTTAAGGGTTATGAAGTAGCCCACGGTGGGTCTACTCAAATCAAACTTGATACAGTCACCCCTCAATACCTGTGGGGGATCGGTTCTAGGACCTCCACAGATACCAAAATCCAAGGATGCGCAAATCCCTTCATCAGCCCTTCATAACCACAGGCCCTGCATCTGCAGACACAGAGGGAGGACTCCATTATCCTCACACATCTACTGTCACTTAAATACACCCCTCCTACTGCAATCTGGTACCCATCCCTCTTACTCTCTTAATTTGCCCATATGTCCACAAAACATCGTATCATTCATTCAAGGGAGTAAAAGAGGAATCTTGAAAATCCACTTTGTACGTTAAATTCCTCATACTCTCAACAATCTCATTGGAAAATTTGTAAAAATATGTAGTGAAATTGTCCCAGCTGAGCGGTTTACAGGAATGGGGGAGGGGGGTTATGAGAGAAGAAGAAATTGGGAAGCAAGCACCGGAAGTACTGTCACACCTAGACTGCGCCCTTGCTTCTTACAAAGGCCTGCCCTCTGCTTTCGCTCCACCTCTCACCTCTGCCCTCCTGCATCGTAACTATCCCATCTCTACTAGAACCTTCTCATCAGCATGCAATCAGACTCTAGTTAGCATGCGTCTAAACACATACACAAACACACAATAATTTTTATTTGATTCACCTCTCCAATGACCACCACCTGGTTTTGTGCCCCTGCCCTGCTACTCATCTGAAATTCCTATTGCCAAGATCACCAAGCCTTCGTCTTGCCCAGTTGTTACTAAGCCCAGGCTCGTACTGCTCGCCACATGACAGGCCAATAAATCGAGAGACGAGTTGTTGGGGCAGGAGTAGCGACTTGACTCGGCAAGCCAGCAGGCTGAGAAAACGGTGGACTAGTGTCCTAGAGAACCATCTTCCCAGAGCTAGAATTCAGGCTCCTTTTATACTAAGAGGGGAGGCGGTGTGGTTGCTTGTTGCAAACTTCTTGGTGTCAGAATCCTTTGCTCCTGCAACTGTCCCCATAGGTCTGGTCACAGTGTTCCTGTAAACCTCCAACAAGACAAATGTTATTCTCTGTTCTGCAACTTTTTATCTGTATATGAATGGAAAAGTGTTATACCTTTAAAGGTCAGAGCCTTGAGAATGGGCGATCCTGTATATTTCAGATTATAGGCAACATTCTTTGAGTGATTAACTTGTAGCAAAAGCAATAGAATACAAAGGTTTAAAGTAAAAGAAACAGATTCAATATGGAGTCAGATTTGTTCTGCCCTATTACACAATCCCATGGATGTTTCCATGTTCTCATTTTTCAGACTGCTGGTTGTGGCAGCATTACAGAGATCTGGTAACTCCCTCCTTACAACAGCTTCTTCTCTTGTACCTCTGACTCCGCCCTCTCCTGGTTTTCTCCCTGCTTGATTGGCTACTGACTCTCTGTACACTTTCTGGTCCCTCCTCTCTCAGGCTCCAATCCTTGATCCTGCATTCAAGCGACAGCCTCTCCTTATTTTGATGGTTTTATCCAGCGTCAAGTTTCTAACAACAAATATAAGCTGACCTCTCCCAAATTTATAACCCCAACTCTCATCTTCTTCCTGAGTTGCACGATCATAAATCCACTTGAACACTCGTCTTGATTCTAAATCTTGCACTGAGTAAACCTCGGACGGCCCTCTCGCCTCCTTCTCTCCCCACCCCCACCTACGTCTTCTCCAGTCTTGTCCCTGTTGGTAAAAAGAATCGCAATCCATCAAGTGCTCAAGTCAAACCCCTGCAAGTCATCCTTGATTCCTTCTATTCTCTCATTGCAAATTCCAGCAACAGGCCTTACAATTCTCCCCAAAAATACATATTTCCACATCTAACAGCTTTCTGTATACTCACCGGCACATCCTCGGTCCAAGCTGCCACCTTTGCGTCCCCCTGGCATGACCACAGAACCTCCAAAGTGATCTTTTATCCTTGTCCCCCTCCCGCTTTGCATTACATGTAGAGCAGTCAGGGCATTTTAGAAATAGACACATGACCGAGATGTTCTTTTGCTTAAGACCTCTACGCTTCTCGTTGGCCCCGGAGAAAATGCAAAGGCTTCTCCCTGGCCAGCAGGGCAGGGCGTGAGCTCGTGCCTGACCGACTACCTGGCTTCTCTTATTGCTCTGCCAGTCTTGTCACTGTATTCAGACACAATGACATCCTCTGTCCTCCCCAAACATGCCAAGACAGTTGCAACCACACAAGCTTAGTACTTGTTTGCTCCTCATTATAATTCTGTCCTTCCTTCCAGGCTCTCTGCCTGGTTGACTTCTTCCCACCCCTCAAGGCTCAGTTCAACGACTCCCAGCTCCAGAGTCCATTCCAGGCCACCCTGCCCCGCTTATTTTCCATCGCATCACTGCCTCCTTTTCTTCTCCACCCTTGTATAATTGTGTGTTTATAATCTGCTTTTCGCACTAAGATGTGAGCCTTCTTGCAGGCCAGGACTGAATCTCGGTCACCTGTGTATTGCTCGCCACCGGGAGTAACGCCAGCACATAGTAAGGACTCAATGTGTGTTAGGTAACTGAATAAATGAATGAGGAAACGATGCGCACCAGCTAAACTGACAGCAAGATGCCTGTCATCACCCTGACATAATGGACAGCATTATTTTGAGATCTGCCGCAATAATTGTACACAAAAAGCAGTCAACTATAGAGGAGAGGCTATGAACAACCTAAAAGAATTTCACCTTTTCTCTTGACCATTGAGACATTTTGCTGAATACCGCCTAGGAAATAACCTTAATCCACACCTCATGCCCTTTATTGTAACTCTAACAGAGGGGCCATCTCTCTAAATGGAATGCTGGATATAAAGAAATTATGATTTATTTCTATAGTTAGACCCAGAACCCGATTATCATGGTATTAAGTGCAAAGCATCCCCTTGCCTAGGTGAACCTCTCACTAGAGAAATGGGAACAGAGTTGATTCTAGAAGTCACTTTCAGATGAAGAATTCCACGTCAGCCATGAATGCCTTTGCTATTTCATTCACCTCTGCCCAAGAAACTACCCAGAACACCTCAATTCCGTTTGCAGTGATGAGAAAGCCTCACCGCATCTCACACCCCGTGCCTGCCATGGGTACCCACGTAACACGGACCACTGCCGGTCCGCGCGTTAGAGAGGGCTCCCTCCACAGACGCCTGCCGAGGCTCACGTTTGATCTCCCTGCCTTATCTAACAGGACAAGAAACAACACATAGAATATGAAAATAACCCATTAATAGCCAGAATAAATTATTAATTTATTTAGAGGACTAGTCCAATAATGATTCTTGTTCATTGCATTTATTAAAAGGAATAATTGATTGCTAAGAGGGTATTAAAAAAAACACACATAGGGACTTCCCTGGTGGCGCAGTGGTTAAGAATCTGCCTGCCAATGCAGGGGACACGGGTTCAAGCCCTGGTCCAGGAAGATCCCACATGCCACGGAGCAACTAAGCCCACGCACCACCACCTACTGAGCCCACGTGCCACAACTACTGAGCCTGTGCCCTAGAGCCTGCGAGCCACAACTACTGAAGCCCACGAGCCGCAACTACTGAAGCCCGCACGCACCTAGAGCCCACGCTCCACAACAAGAGAAGCCACCACAATGAGAAGCCCGTGCACCGCAACGAAGAGTAGCTCCCGCTCGCCGCAACTAGAGAAAGCCCACGCACAGCAATGAAGACCCAACGCAGGCAAAAATAAAATGTATTTAATTAATTAATTAATTAAAAAAACACACACGAAACCTGCTGACTCTAACTCCTGAGCGAAAGTGCAGAGCTTCTGTTTCTGCAGGAATAACAGAGGAGGTGTGCTCGATACAGCTGTAGACGGGCACCCTTACTCCCTCTCCCTGCTTCTCTTTATGTTCACAGCTGAAAACTAAAGACTTAAAATAGTAGGTAGGTTGGACTTTTTCATTCCGACCTAGGACAAGAATCTTCTTTGGGACTATAAAGGAAACCTGGTCATTTGGGGGAGGGGGTCATGTTATTTAACTTTTCTGGGTCTCAGTTTCCTTACCTATAAAGTGGGAATAATAGTAGAATCTACGGTATAGATTGTCATGAGACAGACGTAGCACTTGGAACACTAGCTGGTTCTTGGAAGTGACTGATGAATCCTGGGATTAACTCTGCATAAGATCTACGTGCTCTTTGGTTCCATTATTGATGCCTCACAGGTAGGGTCTCTTTTCCGGCACAGAGGCTGATCTTGAGAACCAGTTCCCTTTGGCCAGTGGTTTGATAACCCACCATTTAGCCTATCCAAGGCTTGAGAAAAAGACACTCAAGGGAACCACTTGCTTGAAAGACACTCAAACCTAAGAGATAAGAAACATGCATTTTCCAGTGACACCTCGGTTTGCTGTTTTATGTAGAGAAATGCAATGTATCATATAAATGAATGTTGAGACAAACTGAAGTTTAATTCTATATGCACTGAAATGATCACCTTAATTTTAACTGACTTTAATGACAAATTGCTTAAAATATATGGCTCACTTCAATGCCTCTGGAGACTAAGTATGCTGAATGTAATTTAATATATTTTAAAGTGTTGATGTCTCAGGTTCTTCCAATTTTTATACTGATACTTTTAGGAGTTAATGAGATATTTGAGAACCTGCTCTCTATATACACGTATAGCTATGATTTCCTTGATTCCTCTCTTTTTACCACTCCTAGTTATTACAATACCTGAGCAAAATTAACATCCTGGTACTTTAATGCTGATTCTACATAAGAACAAAATACCAGTATTAATGACAGTGAATACTAGTATTTTATTAAAAAGTGAGCTATGTCACAGCCCTCGTCTGCACAGCCTTTGTTCTTTGTTCTACAGGGGACAGGGCTTGCATCCAGGGCTGAGATTCCTCTGTCCTCTTGGACTAAAACTCTACAGGTAAGGAGACTCGAGAAAGAGACCCTAAGTAAAATATATTATCCTATGGAAGACTAAACCAGGTCCACAGAAAATATATCTGCCACTGGGAGTTAAGAGGGAGGGCTGCAGAGGAAATTTGGTGAATTAGGGCAGGGAACTCTCCACCCCTCCTTCCCCTCTTCACCAAATCCTCATCATACCCTCCTTCTATTTGCCTTAATTATCGGTGGTCATCATACAAAACACACACACACACACACACACACACACACACACACACCCCAGTCCAATTCTAAAATGACTCTATTAGGAAATTTGGATATGGATTTAGACACAAAAAGACCCTCAGGAAAATATTTATGACCAATAAACAAGAAAAAAATCAATTTCAATTTCATAAGTAAAGTAGAAAAAGGGAGTAAAAAAAAAAATAGGCGCCTCTGAATGGGTTTTAAGTAGGGGGAGGTGGGGTGATGCTTTCTAAATCAGAACATCCATGTTTGATTCAAAGTAGTGACATGGCAAATAATTTTCTGGGTGCATCTCAAGATGTAAGTAATTCATCATGTAAATACCACAATAATGAGAGTCCAACAAAACCACAGTATTCTGTTAGTTTAAAGTAGCACAGAGTACAAGTATCGTAGCCACCAGCACCCTTACACTAACTCCATCAGCCTAGTCTGGTTAACCAGCAAACATACCTGGAGCATCTCTCCATTTTTACTACCTCCACCACTGTCAAATCTGCTGCCATTCCTCACCTGGATTCTGCATAACCTCTACAGGTATCAGAGTTTCCACTCCTCAGCCTTTGAAACCACTCCCCAAATGGCCAGCCAGCACCATCTTGCTGCAACCCAGTAACTCAGGCCATGTCACGGCTCTATTTAAAATGCTCTGATGGCATCCTCTCATATAATGAAATGAGACCCAAACCCATCACCTGGCTTTCAGAGCCTTGCCCGTCTGACCCCTCCCACCTCATCCTATATCCCTCCCCATTGTCCACTCTGCTCCAGACACAGTGGTCTCTTTTCTCTTCCTGCAGCACATGAAGCTCGTCCTCCGTGCCTGGAGTGGTCTATTCTCAGACGCTTCTCTCCATTTTGATCTCAGCTCAACTATCACTTCCTCTCAGAGAGACTGTCACTAACCCACCAACCTATAGAAGCCACCCAGGCGACCTGGATCATAGCACTTCCCGGTAGTTCATATATTTGTATAGGTCTGTTTGTTGGTTCCCTCATGAGAACAGAGGCTCCAAGAACATATTATGTCTCTCTTACTCACCGCAGAATCCACGGCCCATCACATGCATGTAAAAAACATTTCAACGAGAGAATGAGTGTTTACCCTGCACCAAGTACTGCTAAATACTTTATATGGACTATTTTATTTAATCCTTCAGACATCCCTACAAGGTAGTTTCTATTAATTACTATTCTTATGTTACCAGTGAGGTTAAGTAAGTAAATTTCCGAGCTGATACCCGAGTCCATTCTCTTAATCATTCCCCTAAATCCTCTCTGTATTACACTACGATATCCTCCAGGGAATAATGTCCCTGATGCGTTTCCACAACCCTATAAAAAGCCTTCTCCTTCATTAGAAAAAGATCAAAGCCGGTTCCTTAGTCTTAATGTGGGGTTTATTTTACGGTGTCCTACCTGCTTTAAAATTGGTGATTCCATACCCAGCACACACGGAATCTACAAATGGGGACGTGTAAGACGGTTGCCACGACTAAGGCCACGGAAGCAATGGTCTGCAATCAAACCCCCATCCCTCCAGGCTTTAGGCGTAAGGCCTTGAGCAGGTTACAAAAGTGTCTGTACTCCTGACCCTCATTTGTAAAACAGGGATGAACACACAGCTGCAAGTGTTAAGTGAGGTACCATGTAAGGCACGTGGGGACAGAACAGGACCAAAACTCAAAAGGAATTCTGTGAATGTTGGCTAGAATTGTTATTATTATTAAACATACTTCTGCCTACTTAATTACCCAGTACACCCTGATTCTCACCGAGCTGCATCACACAGATTACAATAGCCCCGATGTACTGCCCCTGGGACTTCTCCATTAAGACAGATCCTTCCTCTCCCTCTGCTTTTAGCTTGGGTGGAGGTGCAGAACCCTTGAGCTGAGCCTCCCAGGGCTGCCGGGCACGGGGAAACACTAACTTAATAAAAATCAGCGATAGGACCTGGGAGAGTCCACGCACAGTCCTGAGCCATTTGTCATACCACTCGGGAGGAAACTAACACACGAGGAGAATCTGACTGCGTAACATTAAATAATCACCTAGCAGCCGGAGCGGAAACCAGAAAGCTCAGTATCTCTGACCTGGATAAATAAATGTCTTCCTCAGGTTGAGCAAGCCCACTGGAGGAAACCACAGGATCGGGGACCTGGAATTCCGACCTAAAACACAGAGGTGTTTGGAAAACCGCAGCTTTGGGTTTTAACCTGGGACGCAGGATGGGCAGGGAAGTGCGAGGCCTCCCCCATCGGCCAAGTGCAACTGGAAGTGCTAAGCCCAAGGGAAGCTGTGTGGCCAAGGAACGGGGCCACGTGGGACTGGGACACGGAGACATGGGGACATGGCCCTCCCCTGACAGCCCGAGGCCGGGGCGCCAACTGGCAGTGGCCGCAGAAGTCGCAGAGAAACAGCGCGGCCCTGCCAGCTCTCAGTGACAAAAGGAGTGTTTATAGCAGGCGCGCTGACAGCTGTCCGAGTGCCACGTTTATTTACAAAATGTTAGTTAAATTACTGACAGTTGGCGCCGTGGAGGAAAAGCTGGGAGGAAAGCTGACATTTCTTGATCTGGCGGGTGCTCACAGCTCTGGTTCTGCTCCCCCATGCACTTATTAATGCCTTTATCTGCTTGTTGGTTTGTCTATTTACGACTTCTGCCTTCTTCACCAGCCATTGCTGTCAAGAGGCTATGGCTGTCCCAGCAATTAAACTGCCCCATGCAATCTGGATCCAAAGTTCCTTGGGCTAAAAGTTGCCCTGAGGATTGACTGGATAGCCCCTGGGTCTGCACTGGCTCAGACCCAGCCTCAGAAGCCTCCAGAAAGCCTCCTGAGGGCAGGTGTATATCCCCAGCCTGTTCTCTGCAGCATCCACCCACCGATGAGAAGCGTAGGCTCGTGAAATGGTGAATAATGACATAATCAGCACC
The DNA here is from genome assembly GCF_951394435.1 of Stenella coeruleoalba. Classification (NCBI taxonomy): domain Eukaryota; kingdom Metazoa; phylum Chordata; class Mammalia; order Artiodactyla; family Delphinidae; genus Stenella; species Stenella coeruleoalba. Next base: position 105,702,461 of record NC_137154.1, on the reverse strand, counting down.
ATCTCGTTATTCTTCTTCTGTTGATCAGAGACAGGTTTTCTGTGATGAAGCCAGACAAAGCGATTCCATTTTTCAGTCTTTCTGGCAGCGGCAATGAAGGGAGAAGAACCTGGCTGACAAATGAAGATCAGCATTGTGGCTGCAGAGAGGTTTAGACAGTGGAACACATTTCTGAAACACATACACAATTCCCTTCCCTCAAAAATATATATTGCCTTAAACTGGTCTCTTTAACCTTTTTTTCCTACTGCGTTTCTTCTGATGTCAAAATAATGTGTTTTCGGGGCTTCCCTGGTGGCGCAGTGGTTGAGAGTCCGCCTGCCGATGCAGGGTACACGGGTTCGTGCCCCAGTCCGGGAAGATCCCACATGCCGCAGAGCGGCTGGGCCCGTGAGCCATGGCCGCTGAGCCTGCGCGCCCAGAGCCTGTGCTCCGCGGCGGGAGAGGCCACAGCAGTGAGAGGCCCGCGTACCGCAAAAAAAAAAAAAAAATGTGTTTTCACTGACAATTTAAAATATACAGGTAAGTATAAGTTTGTTTTCTGTGTCTGTGGGTCTATTCGGAGGGACAAAGTAGGAATTTGGGATTAACATATACACACTATTATATATAAAATAGACAAGCAATAAGGATCTACTATATATCACAGAACTATATTCAATATTTTGTAATAACCGATATGAGAAAAGATTCTGAAAAAGAATAGACATGTATAACTGAATCACTTTGCTGTACACCTGAAACTAACACAACACTGTAAATCAACTCTACTTCAATTAAAAAAACACAAAGTGAACCACTGAAAAAAAAAATACAGATAAGCAAAGACTAACCCTACAGGCCTCGTCTGACGTCCTACTTGAAATCACGGCCTTCACCCCCTTCCCCATCTCCCCACACTCTCCAGTCTTCTCCGAGGCCTGCAGTACCAATTAATAGATTCCATATGTTGTATGTATTTTGTTTCTGCGTGTTTTTGTGTTTCTCCCAGAAGGAAGTTCCATGAGGACAGGGACTGGTTTGTTAACCAGTAAGTTCCACAGTGGCTAGAACTCTGCCCGGCACATGCCAGCAGACAACAGATATCTACTGAATTAAATCCAACGTGACCTGGCCACGCAGAGCGTCCACTGCTCAGTCTACATGCCGACAGACCCCAACTGCTCGAGGCTCAGATTTGAAATGGGTCAAGTCCCTCCCCCTCTAGGAACGGGCCAGCTTCAGAGAGTGACCTCCTGCTGCTCCAGGCCAGTGTCACCTTCTGGCCTCGGCAGCCCAGCTACCCACAGTCCCTCCCTGCCTCCACCAAAGTCCTGAGTCCCCTTCCGGGCTCCTCCGACCCACCCCTCCCACATCCTACATCACAAGTGGCTCCCAGACCAGCAGTGGGATCCTTCCCAACCTCTTTCTGAGGTCCTAGTTCTGAAGCCTCCCCTACCTGGCCAGACTGGAGGCTTGGTGAGGGCAGGAACTGCGCCCTATTTATCCTTATAGCCCACACGGGGCTTAGCAATGCCCCACACAAGGGAGCATGTGTGCAAAGAGTTCTATGACCCAGATGTGGCGACTTGGGCTCAAAAGGTAGGCTATTTTTACTTTTATTAGATTTTATAACATTGGCCTCTTTCCAATTTTGGAAAACTAAAACTTGATTTTTAAAAATCTAATAAAAATAGGGCTTCCCTGGTAGCGCCGTGGTTGAGAGTCCGCCTGCCGATGCAGGGGACATGGGTTCGTGCCCCGGTCTGGGAGGATCCCACATGCCGCGGAGCGGCTGGGCCCGTGAGCCATGGCCGCTGAGCCTGCGCGTCCGGAGCCTATGCTCCGCAGAGGGAGAGGCCACGACAGTGAGAGGCCCGCGTACAGCAAAAAAAATCTAATAAAAATAGAAAACACAAGAAGAAAATCAAGGTCACTGATAATTCCACGATCCAGAAGCTTTACGAGCATTATTGTGTTGGCAGAAGGGCCTTTCAGTGTTTATTATTTTTAGCAGGCATTTGTGTGCACACACACTCCCGTTCCAGGGCTCTGAACCATTTTTGACTGATGAATTATAGACCAGTTAATTATCTGAAATGACTTAGAGGTCTGCCTTTGTGCACACTCAGATGATATTAATTTCAAATTATTAGAAAGATAAAGAAGATGTGATTCATATACACGACGGAATATTACTCAGCCATAAAAAGGAACGAAACTGGGTCATTTGTAGAGAAGTGGATGGACCTAGAGTCTGTCATACAGAGCGAAGTAAGTCAGAAAGAGAAAAACAAATATCGTATATTAACGCATATATGCGGAATCTAGAAAAATGGTACAGATGAACCTACTTGCAGGGCAGGAATAGAGATGCAGATGTAGGCAACGGACGTGTGGACATGGGTGGTGGGGGGAAAGGGGGAATGAATTGGGAGATTAGATTTGACATAAATACACTACCATATGTAAAACAGATAGCTAGTGGGAACCTGCTGTATAGCACAGGGAGCTCAGCTCGGTGCTCTGTGGTGACCTAGATGGGTGGGTTGGGGGGGGAAGGAGGTGTAAGAGGGAGGGGATATATGTATACATATAGCTGATTCACTCTGTTGTACAGCAGAAACTGACACACCATTGTAAAGCAGCTATACCCCAATTAAAACAACAACAAAAACTGACTGGGTCAGAATTGTTAATGTCATGAAAGACCAAAAATAAATAAATTTTAAAAGAAAAAGTACCTAACGTTAAATGAAGAACACTTGCAGGATAATAAATAAAATTTATTTTTATATAAAGCAAAAAACACAAAACTGTATCCAAAGCAATATACTGTTTAAGGATATTTATTTTTGGTTAAACTCTTTAAAAAAAGAAGGAAATGATCAAAAAGTTCAGGGCTGTGGCCAGCTCCTCAGATACAGAGTATAAGACAATGGGAACACAGGTGATGGAAGAGTAGGGGAAGGGCACACAGGTGACCAATTTGTTACGTATTTATATACAGATACACTACATACACATTGATGTATAAAATATTTCACAATAAAAAGGAAAATAATCCATCTTTGGCTCCCAGGATACTTAAAATATTGCGCTACTCAAGTAAACATTTTATCAAACCTTTACTAAGGGCCTGTCATAAGCCAGGCCCGGCATGAGGGGCTAGCAGGCCCCCAAAATAAACACAGACCGATCTCAGGGTGAAGAGTGACGCACATCCTTCATCACATCCGTCTGCCTGGGCCATAACCCCATCCCCACTTTCTAGTAGAAAAGAATTTAGATAAAGAATTAATAAAAAAAAAAGTTCAAATTACAGAATTAAGAGAAATTATAGAATTAACAGAAAAGTTCAAAATGTATTTCCGATAGAAACTATATGTAGCTACCTCCTTTAAAAATAGGAGTATGTTTCATTAACATTTGACCTGCAATTTAGCAGTATTATTGTAAAATACAGACCCAAAACACCATCGGTGCACACTGTGAGGTCAATCAACAACCCAACATCAGCCCAGGCAATAATTACAAAGCAAAACCAACAGTAATTATTTTTTAGAAGTAGGGAAAAACGTTTTCAATTAAAATAATAAAGTGAGAATAGCAGGTTTGTGGCCTTTCTGCTAAAGCATTTATTACAAATCATTCTTTCAGGACATTTCACCAGTTGCAACCATCATTAAGACCATGAGCGACAGGGGCCTGGTGATGTGGCCGAGGCCTTGATCATACAGGAAAATTAAAGTCTAGGGATGGCATACTGTTTATTCACCCAGGAAGCCAACGGCCTTGTTCTCGGGGGGAATTTCTTGTTCCACCAAGGAAAGGCTCACAATGTAACAGTTGGAAGTGTCCTCATACTTTGTGAATCAGTATGAGTCTAACCAAAGACAGAGACACAGGAAAAGAGTTTTTCCCTACATTCTGGTAAGTGCTGATAAGACGAGGAGGCTCCGGTGATTTGGGAACTCCAGGGACCTCGCTGGCTGGTCCCTGACACAAGGATACAAGGCAAATATGCGCTTTGCTTTTAAAGAACTTATAACTGAACAAGGGTGGGACAGGAAAATAATAATAAAATACAGAAAAGTGAAAAAACATGTTAATATACAGCAGCCAAAATGATCAAACTGCTCCAGTGGCTTTCAAAATACTAAGAACAAAATGGGAAGCGGTCACTGTGATGCCTGTGGTCACCGCGGCCAAACAGCCTGGCCTTGGCTCTGCCGTCCTCTCCGCCGTTTGTTGGAGCCAAGGATGCCCCAACCTGTGCACCTGGGTGTTTGCTGTGTTTCTGCCCAGAACATCCTCCCCATGTGTACACACACTCACTCCCTCTCTTCGTCAGATCTCACTCAAAGGCCCCATCTCAGAAAGACCCGCCCCAACCAGTGTGTCTCAAATTAGCACCTACTCTCCACGTTCCTGGTGTTATTTATTCCCATTTCACAGATAAGAAAATAAAGGCTCAGAGAAGTTAAGAGTTTCCCAAATCAAGTTCCACCTCAAAGCTGTCCCAACTCCGAGTCCATCTTTTTTTTAGTTGTAATTTTCATTTTATTTGCCATTTAGTTTTCCCATTTTTGTCCAACTTTCTTTTTCTCACTTTCAATATTTTTTTTATTGAAGCATAGTTGATTTACAAAAACCTCTATGGAGTCCATCTTTTTTCCACTACATAACACATTCTCAATTAGCATGTTTTACGCAGATGATCAAGAACTGAGTAGGATATATGTTTAGGCTCTGCATTTGTCTATGACATCTCACCAAGCTATAGAGAAAATCCACAGGGCAGGCATCCAGCTATTGGAAGCTGACCTGTGTTAACCCATCTCCTTGAAGTCCTATGATTTCATGTCTCTGTTACAGCTTCAAAACGTCGGTCCTTCTCGGGGTCAAATTCTATACTATCAACTGGTCCACCTTTCATTCCTCTTTCCTTTTTGTTAGTTGGGAAAACCATGTTGTGAAAAGGATTTTGAAGATCTGTTGAAAATGTAGGCTTGAAGGGAGAGTATAACCCAGAAGGGGCAACAGCCAGTGCACTTGGTCTAGCAGGACAGGCACCAGCTCTAATACACCTTAGGTGAAAACAGAAAGCAACAGGGAAATCATCTGGTTTGAATAAAAATTCAAAAACTTATATCTCTAAACCTCCCATCTACGCTGACTCTCCAAGTCTTCCAGCCGGCGCACTGGAAGGGCAGGCCCGTCTCTCCTGAAGACTAGAACTGTCTGGGGATGGGGCAGGACTTGGCCTCTGACGACTCCCACCACCTGGTCTGAGCCAGCCCAGCATCCCCGGGGGGCTCCCTGGAGCCAGGCACCAATCACTATTCCGTATTAATGGCAACAAGCAAAGCAACTATTTATTTCAATACCAAAGTTAACCCTAAGGGCAGGGAAATGTCAAACTGGATGCTTAATGAAGTTGGTTCAAAATGCTCTAGGGGTGCAATGTGAAATTTTCAGGCATAAACACAGATGATCCAAGGAGACAAAAACTGTAAAGACCTCACTCACCTCCTCAGCATACACAGTGTGTAGGTTTGATTACTGAACAGAGATATGAAGTATGTGCCAAATAATTCTTCTCAACAGCTCATTAGGCCTCATCCACCTCTGATTTCTACGAGTCCATTAATTCCAAATGTGTGTCTGCTATACACACGCACATCCACACCCGATTGTGAAACACCGGCTTAATTTCACTGCGTAATATCCTCGAAACGGCAACATCAAATCTTACCTCGAAACGGTAAGACATCAAATCGGATATTAGGCAGATTTTAAATGTTTACAATTTTCGCATGTGATAAATGAAAATGACAAAGAATAACAGATCCAAGAAAGATGATACTTCAGTTAGAAAACACTAGACGGGGACTAAGCACCTAGTACTGGCTGCCACACAACCACGAAAGAGCGCGAGCCTGGACAGACTCCACACGGAAACTCCACGGAGCAAATAACATGGACACAGGTGCTGGCTTTGTTTATGTGGGATTTTATTTATTTCTCATCCCCTAAAATTGGAGCTGCTTTGATTATGTGCTCCTGCGTTCCGATTAGTTCCTGCAGACACTCAAGCTCCTAAATCCGTCTTTTCTCACTCCTTGCTCCTTCTCCAGTTTCTTTTTTTTTTTGCGGTACGCGGGCCTCTCACTGCTGTGGCCTCTCCCGTTGCGGAGCACAGGCTCCGGACGCACAGGCCCAGCGGCCATGGCTCACGGGCCCAGCCGCTCCGCGGCATGTGGGATCTTCCCGGACCGGGGCACGAACCCGCGTTCCCTGCATCGGCAGGCGGACTCTCAACCACTGCGCCACCAGGGAAACCCTTTCTCCAGTTTTGAGGCCGCTCCTCCTCACCCTGTTCTTCCTTTACTAGGTCACTGACACTTGCTGATTCCTCTGCCTAGAATGTGATTCCTGCTGATCCCTGCAGGGTTGTCCCCACTATCATGCCCTGGGCCACCCTGCAAATGCCCCTGTCCCTACACCCCAGGTCATCCTGCCCCTTACCCATATTTAACTTTTCACCACGCAGCATACTGTTTGTCTCCTTATTTGTGTACTGGCAGCTGGTAACCATGAGGCACAGTTGTGCAGGTTGTGCCCTGATCAAGAGCCCCAGGTGGAGGGGGTTGAATTCCTGCAGGTCTGTCTCTCCAAACAGGAGCCCTAGTGAATGAGTCAGGCTGGAGGAAGGGCACCTGTTCCTACGTGGTCTGTGCAAGTTGCAGGCTGAGAGAAGATGACGTTCATTCACTGCGTGCAACCTGCAGCCCCGTCTCCCTTTGTAAAGACAGCTCTGTGGGGAGAGGAACTGGGGCCTAGAACAGTGCCTGGCCCGTACAAGATGCGCAGTCAGCGGTGCCGAAGTGAAACATGGATACAGTACAGATACAGGAAGCTCCTATCATGTGCCAGGCACCGTGGACCATCCTGAAACAACAAGGAGAACAAAAAGATCCCACTCCCCGTACCACAAAATTGTGGAACACAGCCACATTACATCCTGCTCTCTCTGCATGGCCTCTGTTCCCTGAGGACCCACCCACACAAGGCCTTTCCCTCCTCCCTTTCCTCTTTCCCCAGAGCCGCAGGTGATGGCCCCACCACCTGACTGCTCTTCTGAAATCTGCCCTTTGACAGTGGTTTCTCTCCTTTTTCTTCAACATTTTAAAGAGCAAGGCTACAAATCATCCCATCTGTCTCTTTTCTGTGTGTCAGTTAAAACACTGCATGTTAGAATATCTCTAGCACAAAAGGTTACACTAAATAAGACACCTCCAGCCATTAATGAGCAATTTGTCATCTAAGAGGTATTTTCACTAATTATAGCATGTCTGGAATTGTAGCCATTATGGACATGTGCTAATTTACTTCAAGGTAGAACTCTTCTTTGTCACTGGTTTCCACGTACTTGTAGAGTACAGCACATTTTTACTTGGTTCAGAGATGTAAAGACTGAAGCAAATGGAAATCAAACACTTGAGGCTTCAGTTTGAAAAGGCCATAGTTCCCACTTTCAGACACATGCAAAAGCCACCAAAAGCCTCGCCAAGAAACTTTAATAAGTGCTTAAGTTTGGATTAAAAAAGAATCTGTATATTTCTATGCAGCTGAGATCAGACAATATGCATTATACTAGTTGTACTGGATTAGACAGGGTTATGCTAGCTACCGTAACAAATAAACTCCAGAATCGCGGAAGCTTATCACAAAGGAAGTGTATTTGAGTGCATTTTTCCTTCATGCAATAATCTAAGGAACGAGGTTGCTGGTCAGCTGGCAGGGCGGGGGCCGAAGCCCTCTCTGCGCGGACATGCAGTAACTCCGCTCACAGAACATCTGCCAGATGGGACACGGTTTCCAAGGTGATTTGGGGCATCAACATCCAGATGGCGTAAGGAGAAGGGGCCTGAAGTGTCTCCCACGGGAGCTTTTCAGGGGCCAATCCAACAGAACTTTTGCTCACCTTCCTTTGGGTAGAACTCTGTCACGTGACCACACCTAAATTCAAAAGAGGCTGGGAAATGCGACTGGGAAAAGCTTTGGGCCAGGAGGTGGATGAACAACTTACATATTTTTGAACAGCTAAGAATCTCTTCGTCAGGTGTAAGGAACTGAACAGAGCAGAATGGCTCCTGTTCTCATTCCCCACATGGGAAACGGGGGCTGGGCACGCTGATTTTCTCAGCAGCATCCCATGGTGGGTTGGAACAGAGCCAGGACTAAAACTCAGGTCACCCTAGGGGAATTCCCTGGTGGTCCAGTGGTTAGGACTCTGCGCTCTCACTGCCGTGGGTGCAGGTTCAATCCCCGGTTGGGGAACTAAGATCCCAAAGGCAAGCGGCATGCCCCCCCCCAAAAAAAAAAAAAACTCAGATCACCCTAGCCTCAGACCACTGCTCACATTCCAAAAACAATGAAACTCACCAAGACTTTTCAACACCTTCCTCTACCAAGATGCCCCTGGAGCTGCAGAATCTGCACCAACCATCGCCAGCCTGGGCTCCGGTGCCCATATTCCTGTTCCACGTGTCTCTGGGCAGTGGCCCCAGGATCATGAGACACAGCAGCACGATTTGCCCACGGCAGATACATTTCACGCTCTGTCCTTCCCCAGCTGTAAAAAGCTAATGCTTCCTGAGTGCTGGGCGCTGCTCTAAACGCCCCGTATTTCACTCCTGGATCACTACTCCTATTATTAGTTCCCTGAAACAATGACAAATTGAGGCCCAGGGAGGTCAATCAAGGTGCCAAAGGTCACACACTTGCAAAATGGCAGAACCAGGATTGGAACCCAGAGAGAGGTTTCGCCCTGGACCCTGTGCTCAATCATTGCGCTCTACAGCCTTAAGGTAAAATTCCCTTCATCGAGAAAGTTTCAAATAAAATAATGGACACTGAATACTGTGTCAAATTTCAGGCTCACAGGCTGATTTCTGCCTACCTGCCTTTTCCTTCCCTCCCCCCAAGTTCATGGGCCTTAAGCTAGAAACTAATCCCGATTTTCAAGTGTTTATTAGATTTTCCATAAAACCGCTTGTGAAAGTGGAAATGTAAAGGTCCTTTAGATTCCGCATGTGCAGACTTTATGAAGTATGTCACCCTGTCCCGTGATTCCCTCCACAAGGCCTGTCCTACTCGCTGTCCTAGAAGACAAGGCTGGATCACACACACCCCATCTGAGCTCTGTGTATGAACCCCCAAACCTAGACCAATAAAGAGCTACACCTGAGCTTCCTGTTTCCAACAAAAGATAGATTTCACTATTAGTAGCTTACGGTTATTCCTAATGAACTTTTCATTCACTCGAAAACTACTCCTTGATATACGCCACGTTCCAGACAGTCATTTAGCCACTGTAGATGAGAGCAGTGAAGTCAGTGGCCTTGGGGATCTTACATTTTAGTGGAAGAGGCAAGAAATAAGTATCCGATAAATAAATAACAATTTCCCAAGTGTTAAGGGCTATGGAGAAAGCTGAAGCTACGTAAGGGGACGGAGTGATGTAGGGCTGGGGTATGGCTATTCCAAACAGCATGGTCTGGAAGGTCCTCTCTGAGGATGGGATATTGGAGCAGACACATGAACGGCACGAAGGAGCCATCACACAACATTAGCAGGTCCTGGGAGAGGAAGGAGCACATCCTCAGCAAGAATGGACTCGGTGGGTTCAAGAAGGACAGGGAAGCTCAGTGAGCTACATTCTCGTGAGCAGGACAGGACAGGTGTCTGATAGGTAGGCGGACACCAGTAATAAAGCCTTTTATGTGCATTTCATTCTAAATATAACTGGAAGCCACTGAAGGGCTTTGAACACAGTGATGTGATTTGGTTTATATTCTGGAATGACAACTTGGTCTACCAGGCGCAGATGGACTCTGGGAGAGCAGACGTGGTGGAAACGGGAAGACCAGATGAGATGCCACGGGAACAGTCTTGGAAAGGGTGGATGGCAGCTTTGACTAGAGAGATCGTGTTCCAGATGGTGAAAATGGTCCGCTTCAAGATGCATCTTTTTTTTTTTTTTTTAAATAAATTTATTTATTTATTTATTTTTGGCGGCGTCGGGTCTTCCCTGCTGCGCGCGGGCTTTCTCTAGTTGTGGTGCGCGGGCTTCTCATTGCGGTGGCTTCTCTTGCTGCGGACCATGGACTCTAGGCATGCGGGCTTTAGCAGTTGCGGCTCGCGGGCTCAGCAGTTGTGGCTGCGTACTCTTGAGCGCAGGCTCATTAGTTGTGGCGCACAGGCTTAGCTGCTCTGTGGCATGTGGGATTTTCCCAGACCAGAGCTCGAACTCGTGTCCCCTGCATTGGCAGGCGGATTCTTAAGCACTGAGTCACAAGGTAAGTCCCAGGATCTATCTTAAAAGTAAAGACACACAGGATTTATTGATGGACTAGATATAGCATAAGAGACAAAGAAAAAATATATCTATGAGGCTTTTGGACAGAGTAGCTGGATGAATGGTGGTGTCTATGCCCAAGATGGGGACAGATGGAGGGAATCAAGTTGGTGGTGGCTGGCAATGGGTTACATGGAGCTGGTATCAAGAACACCGCTTGGGAGGCAGAGCTTGAAACACGTGAGTCATAAAAGTGGATTTGAAGATTAATACTAGGATGTACAGCCTGGAGCTCCAGAGTGAAGGAGACTGGTCAGGATAGAGAGTAGAAAACTGCCGCAGGAAAGGGCTGAGGGTACACGGTGTGTGATTCAGCGTAACTGGGGATTCTGAGAGATGGGAAAGGAAATGTCCTGAAGCCACAGTAAGTAATGAGGAGAACATCTCTCCAGCTTTCAGGCCTCATGGCAACAAGGATACAGGAGAGAAGCAGCCACTGCTGATCGGACTCCAGGAGTGCAAATGATCCAGGGAACAGCCAAGTCTCAGATGAAGCAAACGCTGAGGGGAACATTCAGAGAGGAGGGAGGGGACACAGGGATTTCGCTGGTGACAGGTCACGGAGGCCAGAGGGTAATAAAAAGTTTCAGAAGATGACAGAGAGTTTTGCAACTGGGTCAGATTATCGATTGTACAGGACCCTATGACAATAAGAATCAAAAAATGATGCACAGTCTCTGGTAGATCTTTGACTTCTGAGGTGGCTAATAAGATAACTGAAAAGTAAGATGCAATAGGGTTTGTCCCGACGGTCTATTAGGAAGAAGAGAGTAATCAATTCTAACTACATTCCTACTCTGGGTCAGCCTCCTAGACATCTGTGAGGAGTCTGGGAGCTGATGACTGGGGGAGGAACAGTCATACCAGGAGCATCGTACACAGATATTATTTAAGCAGTCTCTATAACACCCATGTGTATCAGTTTCTGGGTTTGTTACAACAGAGCATTACAATATGCATGGCTTGAAACAACAGAAATGTACTGTCTCACATTTCAGGGGGCCGGAAGTCTGAAATCAAGGTGCTGCAGGGAACATTCCCTATGAAACCTGTAGGAGAGGATCCCTCCCTGCATCTTCCTAGCTCTGGTGCTTCATGGGCAACCTCTGGCACTCCTTGGCTTGCAGCCTCATTGCTCGAATGTCTCTGTCATCACACGGTTTTCTCCCTGTGTGTCAACTGTGTCTCCGCAGGTCATCTTCTTATCAGGACACCAATTGTATTGCATTGGGTTCCCACCCTACTCTGGTGTGAATGCATCTGAATAACTAGTTACATCTGCAATGAACCTATTTCCAAATATGGTCACATTCTGAGGTACTGGATGTGAGGACTTCAACAGATCTTTTTTTGGGGGGAGGGGGTGCGGGTCAGGAGGGGAGTGATGCAATTCAATTCACAACACTGAAGTACTGCTTTTTCCAGTTTTCATGTATAACTTGTGCACCAAATAAAAAATAATTTGCATGTATTTTTTTCTTTCTTCTTCGTGGGTTCTGACCAGTTAGAATTGTTTTAGATTGAGCTTTCCTGACGAGTAAACGTGTCCAAAGATGATTCTTCTGAGCGCAAGAGCACTTTTCCCCTCATCCACTACATTGTAGCCTGTTTGAAAGCCACAGAAGATCAAGAAATTATTTTCACACAAACATATCTTCCTTTCCTCTATGCGGCCAGCAAAGCTTTATCTGAAGGTTGATGTCAGTTTTGTCATTTTCCATCAGCCTGGTGGTTGATGCTGTTTTCATTAAAAATTCTATTATTTAAAAAAAACCCATCAGCAAGATTGTAAGATTAATTCATATGTACTTTGTACAAGACAAATCTAACCTCTCAAAAGGTTTCTAAGCCAAAACATCTCACACTGACAAAGCAGCGAGTTGGCCAAATACACCCAAATAAACCCAAATAACTCAACCACGTGAATCAATGAGATTTGGGGAAAACAGATCATGAACAACTGAGACCGCTATATATAATTTAAACTACTTCAAGCCCCATGGCACACGGCTGCAGGGAGAAGGATTGTTCCTGTAGTTCCGTCAGCAAATTCCGAGATCGGTTTCTCATGGCAGACACACTGGTCTTGCCCCAGAACTGCACGGGAGAAAAATGACCAAATGCAGAGAGGCCCCCTTTTCTCTCGTCACCATTGCCGTGGAAGTCCTGAGCTGGCCTCTCAGTGAACAGGTGAGAACGAGGGGAAATGCAATCACAGGGCTGCAAAGCTGGAGGGGCTTAACCGCCCCCAACAGTCGATGGCATCCCTACCCTGGCTTTCCCAGCTGACTCCAGTGGACTTGTCATGGAAGAACCAGTCTTCTAAGGAAAAAAGGTCTACAAATCCTAAATCTATGCATGAACTCCTGACCCCATTATCTGCATCAGATAACCTGGCTCCATAGAACATTCCATATGTTTGTTGTTGTTTTTTTTTTTTAATCTCATAGGAAATTCATCTTCAGAGCCATGAACTGTCATAACTTTCTATGCAACAATCTTGTGACGAAAAATAAAGGAATACCTTTCTCCTCACTCCCTCTCTGATATAAAATAGCTCAAGAAGTTATTTGAACAGAAGAAGATTCCTAGGATCTAAGCAGATGTGTAGGAGAAACACACAGAGAAGTATAATTAGACATGGATCGAGAGGCATTCCTCTCCTCATAGACCTTCCAGAAGCCAGACACAGTACATCTATCAAAGTGTTGCCACATGGGTGTTTAAGCTACAATAGGTTATAGGGAAAACTGCTAAATGTGTTGCTGTTATACACACACACACACACACACACGTATACACACGTGTGTCCATTTGTACACATGGAAAGAAAGAGACTAATTATATAATTACAGACAAAGCTTTGCGTACACCGTTTCATTTTAACCCCAAACGATCCTTTGAGGTAGGTAGTAAATGTCCTCTTTATATGGAAGAATTTTTAAAACTTGCCCAAGAGAACACAGAGAAAGTACTTGAGTCCGAGTTAGCGGCACCCTGTCTTCCAGTCCGTTTTCTCTCTGGCACGCCACTCCTGCTGGAATATGAGTTAGGAAGGTCTGGTTTGCTGAAGAGCTTTGTCTCCTTCAATTGCACTCACGTGAAACATTCCTACTGCTTCCTCCCTGCCTTTGGCTCACAAGTGCAATTTGAAATTGCATCCTAAACCCAACCAAGTCTTGATTTCCTAACAACACTATTATTTGACCATCTGTGTGATGTTAATGGTATTATTTATTTATTGCACCAGGAACCCATCAACCTGCTCCCAAGGAAGCAAAATGATCTCAAATCATCCAAAAATAAAGTTGCATTTTACCCATCAGTGGAGACTTTGAACTTAAGAGAATAAATGTGCCATTCATATTAATTATAATTTGTTCAGGCTTCCCCAGGAGAGATGCCAACGGTCCTATTCCTAGCACAACAAAGAAGGAAATTTATGGGTGAAGGTGTCACCTACTCTGCCTCGCACTGCTAGGGCCACCAGAGAGACTGGCTTGTGGGCCTCAGAGAAGTGCGCTTCCACCTCACTGTGTGCAGTACCCCACTCCAAAGAGATACATGGTAATTCTGAGGAATTATTAACTCCCTGTGAGAGGGTCCAGGATTGCTGATATCTGAAGCAAACGGGTGGAAGAAGAAGCACCCATTTGGATAAAATTCTGACTTGAACAATGTATGAAGATTCTATGATCCTCTGATGCGAAGGGACCTCTAGAGGCCAGCCGGGTCATTCCCTGTGTCCCCATCGTGCCACAGACCACACCACACCTGACCCACTCCCATACCCAATTCCTAAAATACCTCAAGAAAGGAGGTTCTTGTGCCCCAGAACAAGGAAGGACCACGAAACGCACTCGGTTTCTGGGAAGAGAAGAAGCTGGCAATGAAGAAAAGAAGGAACAGAATGAGGAAAGCCCTTCGGTACGAAAAGAGAATGAGCTTAGTATTCAGACAAAACTGGTTCTCAGCCCCAGGCACATTCACCATCCAACGATGTGATCTGGGAAGTGGCTCACTCTGCCTTCCAGTGCTTTGCTTTCGTGATCTGTGAAACTGGAATAATAACTGTCTCCACCTCATGGCGCATCTATGAGCATTCAACAGGTCTGTGCTGGTAGAGTGGTCAGTGCCTGTCTGACAGATAGTAAACAGAGCTGTCCCACCCAGCCAGAGGCAGAACTGATAAAGGCTAAGAGGGCCAGTTCTAGTAGCAGAGGGAAGCAGCAGTTAGGAGACAGCGTGATGATAAACGTCAGCCAGTTCTGTCAAAGGCACCCACAGTCAGTAGGATGCTTTTGCACTTAGTAGGACAAGGTGACCCTGTCTCAGGCACAGGTAGCCCTAGGCCAGGGCTCACAGCTGCGTGACGCAGTGTGGCTGGATGTCAGCTCCTTCTCACCCTTGCAGGAAGCCCCCTTTGTGGGAGACTGATTATCACTAGCCTCATTAGCTGAAAAACCAGGTGGTTGAACTCCCTGGGCTCTGCAATCCTTTCAAACTCAAAAGAAAAGAGAAGCATTTCTGCAAAGCACCGAACCTTGCAGGTGAGGAGTGCTGGAGAACCGGGCTGCCCCTCTCCTGTTAAGTTCTTTAGGTTCTCCTGGCAACTGGCATCGCCCTTTCTCCCGGTGCCCCACGCTCGATTGGGTGTTCAGTTTTGCCATCTTAGTTTCTGGCTCCTCAACAGGCTGTGTGTGCTTCCAGGAGCCTCCCTCCACAGCCCCATCTGTCCATGCTCTTCTGAGACCCGGTCCACCCAGTGGATGCCTGGCAAGCCGCAGAGGTGAGCAAACAGGGGTCCATCCCGGTAGCGGCCAAAGCGGCCAGAGCAGCCCACGCTTCCTGAGCGGCACTGCTGCTCTGAACAAGTTAACTCAGAAACGACAGATCCACAGTTACATGACCAGACACCCACTGACAGCAGACCCCAAACAGAAAGAAGCATGGGCAGAGACGCACAGAAGGATGTGCCCCTCTTTACCTTGAAAATGCTAATTTCCCTGAGGTCTACCTGGGGTTGAGTACATCATCAGAGAGTAGCATTTCTTCAAAGCCTTAAGGACTGGATAGGGGAGTGACCTGGCAGAAAAATGGCATACGTTATGGGTGCAGCTATGAAGTAACAGACAACGGACACAGACCATCTGTGTCCTGGACGGAAAGACACCGGCTCAATTACTGACGTGTGTCTGTAACCTCCACCAGAGCAACGTCACACCCAACGTAGCATGACCCAGACACAAAGGACAGTGAGCCAGGAACACATCCGGGGCAAGGACAACACAAGACAACTCAGGAAAAAAGGGCAGAGAGGGCAAGGAGAAGATGGTGATCGCAGGCACTCCTTCCTTCCTTCACTCACGCAACAGCTATTTACTGAGCATCTTGTGTCCGCCAGACACTGCACAGAATAAGACCGAGAAGGCCCTCATCCTCAAGGAACTTACAACCCAGGTGGGGAAGACAGATCGGGAGCAACTAACCAAACAAATGAATGGGAAAATCTCAGATACAGATGATCGCTCTGAAGAAACAATCCAGGATGATGTGTCAGCGTGCGGCTGGTGGAAGTGGTAGAGGGTCACTTTTATTTGGGTGTCAGGAACAGCCTCAGGGAGGGGGTTCCACCTGAGCTAAGGCCACAATGATGAAGAGCTGCCCATGGGAAGATCTGGAGGAGGGGTACCTCCACAGCGGGGGCCATGCATGGGAAGGCTCTGTAGCAAGAGTACGTTTTCTGCGTTCACAAAACAGGAGGAAGGTCAGGATGTCTACGGCAGCGTGAGTGAAGGAAAGAGGGGGACCCGCACTCAGAGTTTATTTGCACAAGCCCTGGTCCCAGTCATGCCCTAGGAACTAGGGACAGAAACCTGAAGAAGGTGGAGCTGTGGCCTCAAGAGGCCGTGGAGCAGCTGGAGAGAATAACAGAGAACCCATCAGCTTCGAAAACGAAATGCTAAATGCTTTCCATGATATGAATTACATGCACAGTCCCCTACAGCTGGAAGGGGCCCCCATGGCTTTTCTCAAGTATGGAAACCACATTGTTCTCTGCTATTCCGTGGAACTGCTATACCGAAACCCAACTTCCTTCTTGTGCATTTCTCAGACCTTTTATTTTTAACTCATATTTTTTAAAAAAGCACTTAGCAGATGACCCGCAAGGAAACAACTCACTTTACTGGTTGCGGCCTTATTTGGGGAAAACATGAAATGCATCCATCAAAGTTGTCCAGTGACATGCTGACATTTAGTGACAGTCTCTAATTAATGAGACCCACGTGCCGGGCCTCTCAGGCTCTCCTGCCCCCATCAGAGCAATGCAGCCCACCCACTGGGAGAGAGGGTGCTCTTCTCTGACCACCGGAAGACTACCCACCCACGCGATGATGGGCACATCTGCCTCCACGGCTGATGACCTCTTCAACCTCTGCGTCCACAGCCTGGCCTTCTGAGTTGGACCCAAGGCCCTGGGGTGAGACGCCTCAGCCTCAAGCCTTTCCACAACCAACACCCAGCTCATGCCCTTCGTGTAAGAACCACTCCACACATCTTAGTGGTCGAGCCCAGCTGTATAGAGGCTAGGGGATACTTCTGTTTGGTTTTCAGTCGTCTCATCTGTTCAGTAAACATGTGGGAGCACACGGTGCTCAGGGCATCACAGGGCGGGATCCTCGCTTCCAAGAGCTAGCAGCTCCCCATCCACGTGGAGAAGGAAAACAGAGAGATAAACAACATTGCAAGACAGGGTGTGAGACAAAATGAGCGGAGAGACGATGCCAAGTCTCTGCAAGGAGTCGCAAGAACACAGAATGCGGCGGGGAAAGCTCGCCCTGCAAAAAGCCAGGGAGTCAGCATTCCAGCCTGGCCACGTGCTAACTTGTGTGATTTTAGGTAAATTCCCCTCTCCAGGCCTCAGCATCCTCATCTATAAAACAGACATAATTTAGTCTATTTCAGAGAGCTGTTGTGAGGATTAATTATAACTAACCAATAACTGATAGTACCATTCATCATTCAACATTATTATTACTACTCCTCGTAATCTGGCTTCCAAATCTCCTAGCTGTGCAACCTTAATCAAATTATGTAAACTCAGTTTTCTCATCTGTAAAATGGGATAATCATAGCACCTACAACCAGAGGGGTTGTATTAGGGTTAAATGTTAATGTTAACAGGTTGGATGATGGGTGAGATAGTGTGGAAAACCCTTAGAATACTCCCTAAGACATAGTGAGTACTGGAGAAACTTCAGTTCATGTTATTATTATTGCATATTCTATTTTATGAAACCTCACCCTTTTTAGAAAAATACGCATACAGACTACTGGCAGGAGGGCAGAAAGACTAGGACACTGCAAATTGTCTGTCATTCTATTCAGACTGTGGATGCCGTATTAGGTGAAAGGCTTCCTGATATGTCTACAAGGGTCATTAGTGTTCACTGGAGGAAATAAAACATTCTAAAAAGTTTCCTCACATTAGAATCTGCTGCTGAAGCATTCGTTCTTTGGGAACTGCAAAAGATCCTCAAAAAATGAAACTGGTGAGAACAAAGCAGAATCAAATGAAATTAGAGCAAAAAAGTCCTCTGCTGGTTGAGACGAAAACTACAAGCATGAACCTCAGGGTCACCTGCGGTGAGAGGGAGAGGGTGGTTCTCAGGGCAGAGCAGGGACGGCTGTGGTCTGTGTAGCTTGGTCACATGCTGAACGAAAAAGAAAGAGGTGAGGATGGGAGGAAGGAAGGAAGGAAGGAAGGAAGGGAGGAAGGGAGGGAGGGAGGAAAGAAAGAAGGAAGGGGAGGGAAGACAAAAGAAGGAAGAGACGACCCACATACACACAATAAAAGCAAAAGAGAAATAAATAACCCAGAGCCCTGAACCACTCGACTGTTGCAACCTGGAATCGGGTTATGTGCAAATTTAGCAATTTCTATGCAAACAAAATACATTCTGAAATTCCTACTTGCTTCTTTGCACACAGCATCACAAAATGCAGAGCCTGTGTTTGAGGGTTTAAGGGTTTCCGCTCCACAGAAGTGCAGCCCAACACGGGGCCCCTCCTTGTCTGGTGCAGGAGGGCCTGGGGAGGACGATGGCCATCCTGTGGAGGCTTGAGCGCCATCTGCACGGTCCACCTGCTGCCCCGCTCACATCCTACATTAGGCCCATGGCCAACAGGTTGGTGTCATGCAGATCCCAGCTCCTCTAATTCCTGCCCCGTAGGGCTCCCTCCACTGGGAGGGTCTTCCTCCTACTTGTCGGGAAGACAGTCAATCTCAGTGGCTGGCCCTGGACGTCAGGAGATGTTCCAGGAGGGCCTTTTTATGCCAGGGCTGGGCTGAAAAAGCCCCACCATATCCCACTCCCTCCATCTACAACCAGTCAAGCCCAGTAAGTCTACAGCATATGTGACAATGCAAACAAATGTGAGGGCACGAGAGACAAGGAGAGGGGCCTGGAGTGAGTCAGGAAGAGGCATGGAAGCAAAGACAAAGAAAGAGAAGCCAGCCAGTATACGATAACGCGATTTTTCAGAGGAGCTGCTCCAGGCCCCAGCTGAGCACCTGACAGATCCAGCAGAGTCCTCATTCTCATGAGCCCGGGGACGGCCCTCTGAAGACCAGATCCCTCCCTGCCCAAGTCCCCTCACTGTTCCTATGATACGGCAGCTACATCTGTCAAGGCCCCGTGGCTACTTCTTTATCCCCAAATCTCTACAGAGCTGATCGCCTTCCTCCTTCTCCTTGAAAGTACCTTCCCATCCGTTTCTAAGATGTTCTCAGTATGAGACTGTCTCCATCTTGTTTCTTGAGGGCTATATCTTGCAGCCACGGGTTAGGGAAAAGGGGGCATCCAGGGGACACTAAATGTCATCGACTACATTGCTTAGAGGTTTGTTTTTGTGTTTCTTTCTAAATAGTCTGAAATCACGGCATATATCAAGTTTCCACGAAATCCTTTATAAAGCAGATACACAGTTATTTCAGGTGTGAGGTGTGAGGCAGTTAGACATTCAACCTTTGCTCAAAATAGTCCCTAACTCAGGGCGCAGTGGAAGAGGTGGGTTTCCGGAACCAGTGAGTACCCTGGGGGCATGAGCGCTAGCTCGCCAGAGACAAAGGAGCATGGGTGCTTGCAGACTATGACAGGCCCTTAAATCACACGCTTCCTTTGGCAATGTCCTGACAAGTCAGCTCTGTAACCCAGTGTCCCTTTTGCAACATTTTCTATCCCATGGGTATTGCCTTACGGGCACCATCCATAAACCTTAGAAGAACAGTCACAAAAGGTGTAAAAGAGTGGGCACCAACACCAAGGTTCTCTCTCCAAGAATCTTCACGTACAAAGGATGGGAATACTGCCATCCTGCCTTACAGTCAGCTCAATGGCCCAGTCTGGAAAACTTTATTTAAGCAGGCATACATTCTTCCCATGGATCTTCTTACCTTCTCCCTCCAGCTGACTCTCATAAAATTCCAGCGAGTTAAGACCTCCCATTGCAATCACTAATTCTGTGTTGCCCTTCTGTGAGTGGTATCGTTTGTAGACACTGGAAACTGAGTTAGCATTTCAGGAGGCCGGCGGGAAAGGGAGACAGATTCACCCTACCTTACTCAAAACATAGTCAAGATTCTTCTTCTCCTTCTCCAATTCCTGTCAGCCCTAACCCCAGACGTCAAGCAGGACCCAAGCCAACACTGAGACCCAGTTTCCATTTGGGAGATGAGTTTTGAATATATTGCTTTAGTGGACACAGCACAGTTAACCAAAGTAAACGATCTTTTCCACAGACGAATCACACTCACATCCATGGCTTCAATCTCAGAAAGCCATATTCAGACAGAGAAAGCACGTCCCTCTGGCTACCAGCTCGTGGCATGAAGACACCCCAGGAAAGCTCAGACACAGTCAGACCCAGGACAAAACAGCAGCTCTGCCAGCGCACAGGAGCGGGGCTGGCAACACCCCGTGGCACAGGCAGAGTGACGGCATTCACAGAAAGCCAGACCCGGCCTTTGGGACTCATGAACGCCAGAGGAGACGGTTCACGCCGAGCCCCAGCCAGGCCCCCAGTCACCACGGCCACTGGTTTCAGGTACAGACAGTGCTCAGGCCGCTGGCCTCCATCTCAGGGACCCCCTGGCCCAGCCTCCCCTCCTGCTTACCAAGTCCTGAGCCTAGGAGGCCAGTTTGGGGGAAACAGCTCATCTCTGGAACCTCTGAGCGTTTCCCTGTGACCACCACCTTTCCGGGGCAGAGCACCCAGCTCAGCCATGAATTGTGCAGCCCAGGGAAGCAGCGACCTCCCCGCCAGCAGCTGCAGAAAAAACACCTGCACCTCTATCCCTCTCCCCCCATCCCCTACACAAATCACTGTCGATTCAGAGAAGAATGGCGGCTCCCTACCTGAGGGTGGCGCTCTCCCCCTGCCGGACCGTCACGTTGTCCATAGCTTTGGGGAAGGTGGCATCTCCGCTGCGCACGGGCACTCCTGTGGGTACAAGGAACAGCAGCCTGAGAGACACGACCACGAGGCACTTCCAGGGCAGGAACAGGTACCCACAGACCCCCATCCTCGACGGCCACAACTTCCCAGAACTCCGGCAGCCGCTCGGCACACGCCCCCTGGGCGCGCACAGGAAGTGGGTGGGGTGGGGTTTGGCGGAGGAGCGAGCACGGGGCCCCGGAGGCGCGGGCAGGAGAAAAGCGCGCAGACTCCTCCAAGTCTAGTGTTCCTCCCCAAAACCAGCCTCAGCGCTCCAGTCTCGGAGAAGCGGTTTCCACGGAGAACATCCAAAGGGGGCTCCCTCGGTGCTGCTTCAGCCGGGAAGGTGGCGGAGAGAGGCGAAGCGCAAAGACAGGTGCAAAGGTGCGGACGCGTCTCAGGAGCCCCTTCCTCCCGTTAACAGCTCAGGCATGGCACTTTGGAGAGGAGTAAGCACTTTGGTACCAAAAGGGGACACGGAGTGGGTTAGATCCGGCTACCCAGAGATGGTCTGAATTCCTCAGTTCCAACAAGGGCAAATCCAACACTTTCTTTTTAAGTTTCAGAGGCAGGGTAGCCAGCAGGAAACAGTCTGTAACAATAGCAGAGCCGGAAAGTGGAACACGCGGGAGACGCAGGGGTGAGCCAGGAGGAGAGGCTACGCCGGGCTTCGCGCGATCCGGACCGGGGATGCTGCAGCAGCCGCCTCGGTCAACTTCGTCCGAGACCAAATGCGCGCTGCAGCCTCCGCGATGCGGCCGGTCTCGGCTGGGCGGTCTCCGCGGCGGCGGCTGAGGCGGGAGCGCACGGCGGCGGACGCTCGCTCGCTCGCTCGCTCGCTCGCTAGCTGGGGAAGGCGAGGGGCTGCCGGCCCCGGAGCCGCGAGGACGCCACGCTCAGCGGCCGCCCCCGGCCTCCGCGCCGCGGGCCTCCCGGGAGCAGCCCCGACGCGCGCGGGCCCAGACCGCCGGGGTTGTCATGGCAGCAGCTCCATCACTGACCGCAGCTCTCCGCCGTGCAGGCGCCGAGCGAGCTGGCGGACCGCGCGCATCCCGGCGGGCGGCGGGAGCGGGGCGCAGGCGCCCACCTTAACCCCCGCCGCGCCGCGCCGCGGCCGCAGGAGCTCAGGCGAGGAGTTTAACCACTTCCCCCCTTGAAGAGCTGTCACTTCCAAATTAAGAAGAAATGCAAAGTTACTACACAGCCTCAATAAGCCCAAGACGTCTTAATAAGGGTCACAAACTAATTAACTAGGAAAAGAAAACTCTGCAGCATGCATGCGTGCACCTTTAAAATTATCAGATTAATACATTAGCATTTAGAGTAAATTTAAAGTGTTGGGAGGACGTTTTAGAATCATCTCATTTTTATTCAACAGGCAACGCCCACCCCACCGCCACCCCCCAAAAGCTACTTCAAACACCATTCTAAATAGAGATCTTCCATATATAAAACAAATGCAAAATCACAGAAGCCTCTTAGTGTGCGAAACTGGCAAAACCGCATCAAAATTTTGGTCAAGTTCAGACACTGACTTACATTCTTTATTCTTGTTTTGTCGACATTAAAAGATGTTAGCCCTGCAAAGTGCTCACGCAGATGAATGAGTGTGAGCCCCTGGCTTTATTGATGCAGAGGCTTCCCAGGTGTCCTGGGCTTCACACTCCTGCGGAGCTGATTTCATCTTAAGAGGTGTGTTTTTCAAATTCTTGAAACCCAGGGAAAAATTGCATTGGCCTCAGTTGCTGTCACTTCTCCTCTCTGGCTGCCGTGGGTCCCTCTGTGCCTACATCTGCATGTTTCCTCTCACTTCAGCTCTGATGGAACGCAGTTCCTTCCAGCCTGGGCCTGGCTCCTGAGGGAGGGGGAAGCCCAGAGCGGCACAGCCCACCCCACGTGCTAACACCAACATGTTCTCTGCTCAGGGACTCCTGTCTGAGCTCCCTGCACTGACCCAGATTCTCCCTGGGGACAGAGAGGAAGCAGCCGTGGCTCTGTTTTTCCCCTAGACTCTCTCTCAAATCCAACCAGGAAGCTCTTTTTTAAAACAACTGTTAAATAACAACAACAACAACAAATGTTCTTCCCAAAAGCCATCCAGCCACCGCCAAAGAGACTGAATGATCCTAACTGAATCGCTGTAACCGTAAGGGTCCTGGTGCCATGAGAGTGCATGCATCTTTCAGCTGGTCTCCCCACTTACGTGTAGATAAAACGCGGGGGAGTGATGCACGGGCATCTCACTCATCGTACCCCGGTCACTCCAACTGCCCTGGGTTGGAAGGGATGGAGGTGGGTGTGAAGATGTGGAAGCCACGCTCCAAGGTAACAAAGAAAGACTGAGGAGGCATGGCTTCCTCTTTCAATAGGTGACCCGAGAGTGTACAACAATGTAAAGTCAAGCAACTCACACTGGAGATCTCAATTAATCCATCATTTCGCCCATTTTCCCCTCGTCTCCTCTGTTGACTTTTCCAGTGTTAAATTCTCAGGGAAATCCATCGCTACTTTTGTCCAGTGGGGACCAAAAAAAAAAATCAATTGTCAACTTATGACCACAAAGAATGACTTTACTATCAAGAAAAACAAAAATGATGTCTTCAGGGTGCAGGAGGTTTTGTTTATGCTTTTGAAAGAACAGGAGGAGAATTTACCTATTTTAGTACCAATTCGTTCTGACAAGTCCCTACTTTACCTTCACTTTGCAATGGGAGTTGTGGAAGTAGGAAGTGGCATGATTTCACCAAGTTAAGATATTATATGAGCAGAGGTCAGGTGTGAGGTCATGACTGCTGACCTCAGACTGCTGAATTTGGGGTTCTCCTTATGCAGAGGCCAAGGAATTACCTGTAATCATCCACATCCATTTTAAGCACCACTCGGCTCCCCTCCAAAACTCCTCTTTGTAAACAGGTCCCACCACCGCAAGTGGAAACAAACACCAGCAGTGGAGAAGGAAGGGGGACTCGTTCTGGGCTTTGGAGTCATTTCCCTTCAGGCTTGAGAATGGCAGGGATGAGTCCTTTCATGATAAATTCTCACCCTGGCTCTTGCATCTAATTCCCAGGTAGGTACAAATGAGCATTAGTTTTTGCATCTAGGAATGTGGGTAATGACAACAACAGGCCTTCCCGAGGGGCCTACATACATGATTAACTCTACAGTAAAATACTTCGAAATCCACTTAAGGTGAAAGATGCTTTATTAATACATTTTGCCTGCCACTGCTTCATTATTATAGCTGGGCAGAAAAATAACTCTTCTTACAGGCTCTGGAAGATGTTCAGTTTATACCAGTCTGCATGCGGTTGATCTAAGACGCTCACACCATCTTTGTCTCTGGCGGGGGAAGGGAGAGTGGTGAGCTGCAGCCTCCCACCCTGGCCGGCAGAAAACCCACCAGAGATCAGGTAACGCTCAGGCTGGACAAAGAAAAGCCACTGGCAACCTCACAGCTGCTTTGTGGACCCAGGGATCCAAACTTTATTCAAAAATGGAAGTTTAGAAATTGGTGAGAGGTCAGAGATGCCCGCACAATTAACAAGGCAGAATCCATTTTATTGAAACTGCTGATTGAAGTGGTTTGACTAGATGAAGATCAAAATCACATGTCAACTCCCTTCTCATCCCCTAATCCCTAAATATAACCAAACACTTAGTGGCTTATCTTATATCCCGTCTCTTGCTTCATAAAAACTGCTGGATTTATTTTGTTTTTCCCAGCATATCCGAGTTAATGAAAAAGGAATGACAGTCAGAGCAATTTCATTATTTGTGTTCTTTATAGACATAACTTCCTTTCTACCTCCTGGAAAGCAGATTCCTAACGAGCGCCCACCTCCACTTTCTCCCCGCCACCCCCCTGCTGTCTCCCTCTCCATCCTCCGTTCCCTCCTGCATACACATATAGTGTACACATAAATCAACTTGTCATAGCTTGTCTCCACGCTGGCAGCTGTAATTGCTGCAGGTTATAAAAATATCTATAGGACAATGCCTTTCAAGCTCGCAGGCGTGCACACACACACACAGACACACACACACATGCACACACTGCCTGAGCAAAAGAAAACAATCATATTCCCTTTAATAATCCTGGGACTGCAAAGGACAGGGTGCAGAGGAGCTTGCTGGGTAGACTCTGGAGGGCTGGCAGGTAGAGGAGGACGCAGGGCTAGACGGAGACGCCGGGCGGCAGCAGCCCCTCCTCACTAAAGCAGGGCTGGAAAAGGGAAGAATTGCCAATGAAAGGGAAATTGTTTCAGCTGTTGCTTTTGTTTTTCTCTGCGTTACCTACAGCAGGCTGGGGTTGGCTAAAGAGCAGTGAATGTTCTACACACACAAGAGCCCGAAAGAAGAGCTCTAGCCTGAGACATGCCAGTGCCGCTTCTTCTCTAAAAAGGTGAAAGGCCCCCCTCTCCTGGTGGAGATTCCAAATAGGAGCACAGGCGAGAAGATGCGACACGCAGGGCAGTTAGAGCGGCGTGGCACCCAACAGACCTCGCAAGTTTTAATCAGGAAAGGCGGTGTCCGTCTGGCTCAAGAGACGGCTCTAGGGGAGTAGGGAAGGGCCGGACTCTGGAAAGGTACCTGCTATTCTTTCCTCCTATGTGAATATAGGGTCAAAATGAACTCATTGTTCATCCGGGCTAGAGTCTGGTGTTGTTAGGATTTCAGCAGGGAGAGCCAAAGAGCAACTTGAAGATGAGGAAGAAGCGTCCAGAGAGAAGAAAGAGACCAGGAATAGAGAGAATTCAGGAGCATGGGAAGAAAAGGCAAAGGTGAGGCTGCCCATGGACTTTGAAAGGTACATAAAGAGGGGGGGTGATCAGCAGAAAAGTTGGCACGTAGACAAAAAAGTAAAGAAAAGCAGGGCAAATGATCAAAGTCAAAGTACCATCAAAGCAAAGGCCAGGTGCCCAAAGGGGAGCATTGCAAGAGCCAGGGGTCTTTAGAGAAGCATCTCTCCATATCTAGGTTTGCGGTCATAATAAGACCCTGGATTCCCAGAATCACAGAATGATATGGTCAGAGGGGACATTGAAAGATGTATAACCCACTCATTTCATAAGTGGGAGGAGTGAACCCGGGAGAGAGGATCCATTATCATAGGAATAAAGTTAACAGCTCATAAATCAGGACTAGAGCTCGGGGCTGATGGCCCCGCTCCTGTGTTCTCTCCACTATACCTGGCAGGTAAGGACACTGCTTAAGGGCCAAATGACAAAATATCTCCTTTGGCTGCTATATCTGCGGCAAGAGAGAGAACCACAGAAGTGGTTATATTAACACAGAAGTGTTAACTTAACTTGCTGCCCAGTACTGATGCCTCTGGGCATCCAGTTATTCAGCTGAATTCAATGTCAGCCATTAAACTTCGACAAGCAGATTTTGAGTGCCTCTTGTGAGCCAGGAACTGTTGGAAGTTAGAGATACAAAGAAGAAAGACATTGCCCTGCCCTCGATTTGCTTACAATCTAGTGCTATTGGGGTTGTCAATGGTTCTATTTGCATTTACATCCAGGAAAGTTGAAGTTGTAATGAACTCAACCCAGTGCTTCCTGGAAGCCCCTAAGAACACTCTTGTCGCCAAGAACAACAGGCTGGGATGTGCCTCCCCCGTTGGGAACAGTTGATTTCCAGGCACTGTGTGTCCAGGGTTCCAGGCACTGACCATGGTTTCCTAAGACTCATTTAAAGAGGCATGGGGGGAGGGGCGGCGGGATATTCTCAAGGATTTAAAAATGTAGGGAAGAAATTCATCTACTCAACAAACACGTTTTCAGTGCACAATAAATGTCAGCTATGTGCTAGGTGGTGGATCCCAGTGGTGGGCAAGAGAGACAAACACAAAATCCATTGTGCATCTAACACTGGCAGGGGAGACAGATATTAAAGCAAGAACTTTACAAAACTGTAGATACGACGCTGATAAGCACCGTGAGGAACTGGAAGAACATACATGATAGAAGTTTCTCTGGGAATCAGGACAATCAGGAGACGCTTTCCTAAGGAAATGACTTTAAACTGGGACTTAATAGCGAGAAGGAGTCGACCGGGCAGATGGTGTGGGCGGGAATCTAGTTGCAGACAGGATGGAATGTATACAACCGGGGACGGCAAGGAGCCTGGGACGAAGCTGCCTTTTATATTCACAGACTGTGCTCTGTTAAACTAAGAGTGGGGACGTCTGAAGTGCTCTGATTGGAAAGCTCTAACTGCTCCCTCATCCTGTGTTCACGCATTCATTGATCCATTCAGTGCTATTTATCAATTAAGAGTGACCAGGGGCTTTGGACTCAGACAGACCAGAAGTCAGACATCCTCTCCTCCATCACTAGCTGTGTGACCTTGGGGCAGTAACCTTGCTTGTGAAATAGTGATAAGAATGGTACATAGCACAGAGGGTGGTGTGAGGATGCTATGAGACTCTTGACGGACACAGGTGAGCACAGGGCCTCTGCATGGGGACTGCACGGAGGCCAGCGCGTGTGCTTCCCTCCTTCGGAAGGGGTCTAGGTGTGATATTTGTCCCGAGAACCCAAGAGCAGCCCTCTGAGTGCCAGACCTATGAACACCATCCCTGTGCACGTCCTGAGGGGCTTCATCCCAGGGACAGAACAGAAACATCACGCTGAGATGTGGTCAGAAAGGGAAGTAGCTTAGCCTTCAAACCAGGGCAGGAAGAAGGTGACCCTGCAGTTCCCACCCCAGTGTCTTGAAAAGCACACAGGATCCAGGCCTGTGGGAAACAGCCTGAGCTTGAGAAAGAGGATGGGGCTTCCTCTCTGTGCGGCAGCCTGGGAACTTCTGTCTGCCATGCTCCCATATATACCTGAAAAGTGGACAAACAACCTGAGAAAAAGACAAGACGCCTCCATCTCAGCGGTAAATGAGCAGCGCCTCTGACCACCTTCGTGGAACTTGGGCCCATCTTCGCTCCCGTGGGCCTGGTAGTGGCGTCCAAAGCCCCCCTACCCATCCCCAGGTCCAGATTTACACCAGTCACTGGATACTAACATGCACTGCTGGCCTCACTGCTCCCAGTTTCTACCCTTGAGCATCCCAGGGCTGTGCTACAGGATCAGCCAGACTCCATTTCCAAGGTTTGCAAGATGCAGCCCAACCAGAGCCAGTAGTGGCTTCTCACAGAGAAAGAGCCTCTGGACGGTAACCGGCCACCCCAAACTTGGAGCTTAAACCCCAAATGTACCATTAGAGGAACCTGGCTTTCCTCCCCAGCCCAGCCCCATGCCTTTCTCCTTAATCAATCATCTTTTACTCATGTCTCTTTTTAAACTTTTCTCTGAATTTTCTGCATTTTCTCCCCAGCCAGGAGCAACAGCAGAAGTGGTCAAACTTAATGAGACAGGAATTTGCTCAAAAACTCAGCTGTACTTCTTACTGGAGGTGGCATTTTGTAAATATCATTTTATAAACCAGAGTCTCTGGATCCGAGTCTTAACTCACGCCATCATTAAATAAGTCACTTGCTTTTTTTTTTTTTTTTTTTTTTTTTGCTTTTTTTAGCTTCTTTGTTTTCAGAAGAACCAACGTCTCCATGATATGTGAACCTTTGAGAAGATCTAGTGTCTAATACATCCAAATGGGCTAATGCACGTCTTTTTTTTTTTTTTTTTTTTTTTTTTTTTTTTTGCGGTACGCGGGCCTCTCACCGCTGTGGCCTCTCCCGTTGCAGAGCACAGGCTCCGGACGCGCAGGCTCAGCGGCCATGGCGCACTGGCCCAGCCGCTCCGCGGCATGTGGGATCCTCCCAGACCGGGGCATGAACCCGTGTCCCCTGCATCAGCAGGCGGACTCTCGACCACTGCGCCACCAGGGAAGCCCGGGCTAATGCACTTTTGAAAGCTGAAAGTACTGTTCTACAGTAAGGTGACAGCCCGTAGAGGGCTGGGGTCAAGGGTACTGCATTGGGCCCCCAATCTGTCACTTATTGGCTGCATGGAGTTCCCCAAGTCACCTCCACTTTCCTTCTAAGTGAGGAGTTTGGATTAAATGACCTCCTAGTCCCCTTCCAACTCTCAGTCTATGGTTTTAATGCTTCTCAACACTCTTCTCAAAAGCAGTGTATCTTCACGTCCGCTTATGGGTTCCTCCTATAGAGAAATAGCCCTCCTCACCCTGTCCTTCCACTGTTCCCATTCACCAAGGTGTCCACTTCAAAACTCGGAAAACTGTGGCACAAAGTAATTAATGAGCCACACTGGACCTAAGGCAGGCGATGGAAGAGCCGTGATGATTAAAAGTCTTCCGATAAAGGGTTTCTTTAAGGAAAAGAAAATCCCACAATGCAACCAGCAATGTTAATCTTCAATAAACAGGCTGTTAATATTTAACTGGAATTTATTTAAACCTACAGTAACTGTCCCATTAAATCTAAATTACTTGCCCTTTGGGGACTCTTCCCCTAAAGCCGAGCTGGGACATGGCTGTCCAGATCACAGTCCGTGCTAGGCATCCAGCCACAAAGAGGGTATTTCAGCCATCCATTTAGGACTAGATGATCAGCATATCATGGCTGAAAGGGCTTTAGAGGTCAACTAGACTAGTAAGTTTCATATTCTGTGTCTTTGGACTTTCTGGGGACCTGTTTTCCCCACCTCTTCAGCAAGGACTTTATTGTGTGTTCTATCTTTGTGTGTCTCTCTCTCCAACCTCTTCATTCTATTTTGAAATTCCCTCTCACTCTCTTTCCTTTCTGTTAGTGATTATTTCTTCTTTTAGACTTCACATTGTAGACTCACTCTGCCGTGTTTTTGTGTGTCTCTCCTAAGTTTCTTAAGAGAAGCCACTTAAGATATATAGCAAATTCTGTGTGTGTGTGTGTGTGTGCGTGCGCACGTGTGTACGGATATATAATTTTATGTGTCACAAAGAACATTTTTATAATGGCAGTTGTATGTAAAAGACTAAAAGCTGTGAAATAATCCCCAAGTCACACAGCTTTAGAAGGGGCAGTGAGAGTGTAATTGGGTGGAAATGATCTTTGCTATCCCTGAAATCAATCAATAATTTTTATTATAAATGTGGTCCCAGCTGAAATTCTGGGATGTTATTTTGCTATGATTTTAACCCATTCATAGCATTCCTACAACAACGCACACACACACACACACACACTCATTGCGTGCATCAAATCAGTTTACTAGTGAAACGTGGATTAAAGATGACCACCTCATCAGATGGATTAGTGTTCAAGCTGCGTTAATTTTCTCAAGAAGTGGGAGCTGGTTAAGACTAAAAGAACTCACCCTGGGGTTTCTGAAGGTGTGGGTCCCTGAGTTAGGCATGTGAACGTTCGCCTCGCAGGGCCTGGTGATGGAGAGAGGGATGCGGTCCTCGATGGATTTGGGTGGGAGAAACATAGGGCAGAGCTGAGGGGCAGGTGGGCAGATGGGAAGGTATCCCACACATTTTTAAGAGGACCAAACCCGTTCTCAACTGTTTGCTTGTGGAAGGCTTTACATGTGTACTGCCTGTAGAACCCATGTTTCTTTGTATTTCTGTCGCCATAAAGTTAGATGAAAGACACCACACAGGGACTTCCCTGGTGGCGCAGTGGATAAGACTTCGCACTCCCAGTGCAGGGGGCCTGGGTTCGATCCCTGGTCAGGGAACTAGATCCCACATGCATGCTGCAACTAAGAGTTTGCACGCCACAACTAATGAGCCCGCATGCCTCATCAAAAGGAGCCCTGGAGCTGCAACTAAGGAGCCCACCTGCTGCAACTAAGACCTGGTACAGCCAAATAAATATCAAAAAAAAGACACTACACAATCCTCACAGTGTCTTCAGCTGGAAAACAAATCCTCTGTATTCAAAGCATCTTTATTCTTTACTTTATTGATTCTTATAAATTGAAGAAATGACTGAACACATTTCTACATGCTTATGCATCTCCCTGGCTTTTCCCACGTCTGTCTCTCGTTATGCATTTGCCTTTGGGAGTTCAGGGTCTTTCGGGACAAAGCAATGGAGGCTGCAGATATAGCAGCATATCCCTGCCAACCTGGGAGTTGATGTGGGCTTTCCCTCCTAGAAAGGAATGATTTCCCTGAACCATGTGTACACTTTCTTCATCTAGGGTACCAGAAAGCTACAAGTGGTGCTGCAGGTGATGAGATAGTCAGAGCCTCTTGGGAGTGGCCTGGCAAAGTGGACTTAGATGGGGCTCAGGTAGCTCTGAATCTGGGGAAGGGAGAGCAGGGAAAGTGTTGTGAGCGGACATGTGAACACGGACAAAATATGAAAATAATTCACCTAAGCTTTCACGGGAGTGTCCCTAAGGTTTTAGGACCAAAGATGACTTAGAAAGTCGGTAATGAGGAGACTTTTTTTCAAAAGCAGAGAATTAGCTTAACGCTAAGACACAAATCAGGATAGATTGTCATGTTTCTATATGGAGAAGTATTAGTACCAGAATCTCCAAGGGAGAGTTGCTGGGACAAACCAAATGCCATATTTCTATCAATGATCTGCCAAAGGGAATTCAGAGAGGATTCTCCCAAGTTTGAAGAAGACATTAAGTTCCCTTAAGTAGTTAAGTCTTCAGTTGACCTGGATGAGCTATAAATAAGCCACAAAGTTATGGGAGCGTGCAGAGAAGTGGGCAAATGCAATGTAATGTATTTGAGGAAAGATCATGGAAAATGTACTTTTTGACGCTGGACTCTGGGCAGCGGGATAGGAGCGGTGACGGAGTGGACAGAGGAGTGTGGATGGCAGGGTTAATGGCTCTGACTTTCAGTCCAAGCTCCACAAGTGGCCAGCTTGACCTTTTAATAATTTTGATAATTGATAATTTGACCTTGGATAATTTTCTTGACCTTTGATAATTTTCTTACCTCTCAGAGCCTCAGTTTTCTCCTCTATGAAATAGGAATATGGGCTACCCCAAACATTTGCTGTGTGAGGCTAGATGAGACGGCAGATGTAAAGTACGCAGAGAAGTACCTAGCGTGTGGTACAGTCTCCACATGCGTAACCAGGGAAACGATGCTGGAAACAGTCATGGCCAGTAGCTCCCAAGCTACGGTCCTTACAGCACATTTTGGAGTATGATAATATAGATTATTGTTGGCAGGGATCAGGAATTTTTGCCAAAAAAGAAATGTTGGGCCTAACATTTTATGAAAACTGCTAGAAGAATATTGGAAACATAGAAACAAAGAAACATTCCCTTTACTCAAAATTACTGTGTATAAATTCTTCAAATGTTACTCATAGTATTTATCCATTACAGTTCCCAAAGCATCCAGGAACTTCATGTGACCAGCTTCTGAGTCAGGAATCAAGACGCATTTCTGATCTCCTCTGTCCCTCTCCCATGGCCCTCTCCCCTGCGATTCCACATTTCTTTCTCTCGTGGGTTCTTCACCCAAAACATTTCATGTCCAGTCGCCTTTCCCAACCCCCATGGCCTTACCTTGGCCTGAGCCATCATCCCTTCTTATTTTCTTGTTTGGAATCATGAGACTCTCTCTTACAGGGATTTCTTCCACCTGCTTTTACAAGGTCTATTTCAAGCTCCACTTTCAAATCAAGTTTTCCTGAAAACCTGACCATGTCACTCCCTTCCTGATTCAGTCTTTAGTGGTTCCACACAGGAATTTGAATATGCGGTTTCTGAGCCTTCATGATGTGGCCTGGTTTGTTTTCACCTTTTTCTCTTGTTACCTCTTCCTTTATCGAGCCATACCACTTTTTATTTTAATTGATTATTATTTTAATCCCTCAAAACTTCCTCTTTTTCACCTTGGGGCCTTTGCACAGGCTGCCTTCCTGTCAAGAATACTGTCCCCACACTTTTCAGGTTAAGTTCTATTCATCCTTCCAAGTTCTAACTTCCTCATGAAGAACATAACTATTCCATTCAATTAGGTAGATGCCCACTGCATCGGTACGTCTAACGTTCATAATACTTGTAAGAGTTTAACTTCTTTCGTAGGCTCTTATACCCCCGAAGCCTCACACAATGCCTGGCACATAATAGGTTTTTGATAAATATTTGTGGAATTTAAGTACAGCTGGGGAAAGTTCAAAAATTAAAATTATTTTCTGGCAGGGCAGGGACTTCCACATGAATGAATATTAAGCTGAATATTTGGTATTCACAAAGCGTACGGATAGGGCGTACACACACTTGATAACCAATCTCTAGCTAGAAATAAGAAGAATTCTGAGAAATTGACAGATGGCAGTTTAAGGATAAAAATAAGCGTGTCTGTATAAAACGTTATACAGGCCAAAAATAATATCTAAATAGGATAAAGGAAGGCTTGGATAAATTAGTGGGTGACAGACCCATTCTGGTTTATTAGGTTAGGGGTGTCTGATGTATATCTCTAACCTTTGAAGTATGAGTCCCATGCAAAATGGCCACTGTCCAAAACACCTAAGGAGGACATCTGAATTGATATGACCTGGGGTGACCTTTTTAATGTCATATTCCCACGTATGCAGTAATTTTATTGTCCGCGTTGCTGGGGATAATGGAATTATGCTTGCCTTTCCCTCTGCACACCTTATGGCAGCCCGTTCTAGAACAGTTGTGTACACTTGGTAGGAGTATTTTTGAAATGATGCAAGAAAAGTTGTGTGTAATTTGTGTGAACAAGGAACCCTGAGCAGGGGGAAAGCCCCCTTCAGCCTTGAGGGAGAATTAGATGGACTGCCTTCTATTCTTGCCCTCCACTACCTTGGCTATTTCCTCCACGTCTGACCCCTGACTTCCACTTCCCGTCTCTGCACACAGGTATCTCTACCAGACCCCTTTCTTTCTTCCAAGACACAGTAGAGTTCTAGGGAACTGGAGTACCGTTCCCATGTTCCTGTTATTTATCAGACCAAAGTAGGAGACATTTACACATCAGGTTGTATAAATATTTTCAGTACACCATTCTGCACGTGGGAAAGCTAGCTCACCACACTCTCATAAAAAATCCACTCTAATCCCAACATCCAGCTTATGACCTCCTATCACTCCATCCAAGAATAACATTAATAATAATCAGACTATTAGTCAGGGGGCTTGGTTTGAACCTGAAAATTCTGAAAAACGGTCTTATAAATTATTTTCCAAGGACATCATCTTTAGGCATTAACAGGTACAACTGACTCTGAATTCTGGGAATTGAGCATAATTACATGGAAACTGACAGGACACAAATGCCAAGAATCCTGTTAAACTTTAATATCTCGAAAAACGTCTCCTTGTAATTATCTCTTTCCTTTGTCTCAAATGTTACTGTGAATATGTAGAGACCTAAGCACACACAGAAGTGGATGGACTGGAGAATTTGATCTTTGGAAGCGTGGAGTTTTGAAGGCATTCCATAAAATAGTGAGGTGCTGAGTAGAGCACTCGGAATTTGACAATTTCCAGAAGTTGTTTCCATCTTTGTATTGACTCTGCTCTAGTTCTCTGCTTACAATTCTCCACGCCGAGTAGAAGCTCCTCTGCATCAGTAATTATAGTGCAAATGTAGGTCATAGGCATTTGGTGTCTAATGCAATTCCTGACCTGTCCTATGTCTTTGGAAGAGTCATTGCATTTTTTCAGGGCTTCAGATTTCCTTTCTGGAAGTGAACAAAATGACATACAACTCTAACAGCGTCAATATTTGCATAGCGCTTTAAACCTCACCGCTGATACCGCTTATCTCCCTTGGGTAGGCGTGTCTCCTACATTTTTTCTCCTTTCTGGGCTCCACGAAGGCTCCCCTTGTTTCTTTTCTCTACTATTTTACTTAAATCTTAGCTCTCTGCCTCCAGCCTGTCCCTAAACCTGTGCTTCTTACAGGGGCAGGGCAGACTCCTAGGGGGAGGTTGGTTGCATTGGTACGTGCAAAATGCGTCACTGTAATTTCCGAGACATGCCAGCCACTCAGTGCACGGGGGCCGGGGAGGCTAGACACTCAGCAATGCACATGATATTGTTACCATTGTCGAACACCCGCCTCACATTTAGGTGAGTGATTTTTTTATATCTAGGCCTAAACTGTACTCCATTTGAGGCATCAACACAAAATATCTTTGCAAGGTTTTAATATTCACCAATCCATCAGGAATGCAACTACCTGTCAGCTAAGGGAAGACTGTGCTTTGATTTGTTCAGATCCTCACCAAGGACTGTTTACTAGTTTGAAAGATCTCATGACCAGTGGTAAAGCTCAACGTAGTCGAGTCACCAGTTCTCCAGCCCTGCATCAGTCTGCAACGTAGCCATCACATTCATGGAGATTCTATCTACAGACACAAGCTTCCACACTTCAGTACATCCTATGGTGTAGTTGTGCCTAAAGATTTATTTTACACTTACTTGATTATCAATCATTTTCGATTTATGTTTCTTATAGATCCAGTTAGGACATTAAATAGGTCGTTTTTTTCAAGTAGGTATACGGGTCGCTTATTTTACCTACAAATTTAATTTTCATGGAAATAAAGGTATTACAAAATATTCTCTTAATGAGACTTGGATCAGATAAATTAGATAACTCCTGACATAGACAATTCCGTACACAGAAACCAGCTTTATCTTTCTAAAGCATAGCTCAGTGATGTCCTTTACCTGTTCAGGAAAATTCAGTGGCTCGCCTACTTCATAGTTCAAATTCCCAAGTTTGGGCATCAAGGCTCTTAGGAATACGCCAGCCTAACTGTGTAGCCTCAGCCTCTGTGGCCTTACTCCGCCCCTCACCCACCATCCTGGGACTGTTCAGACCCTCTGGATCTCCCAGTCTAAGTATTTGCTCAAACTTCCCATCTGCGGGGTCCCTTCTCTTCCATCCACAGATTTCTAAATCCCATTCAGACCTCAATAACCAGTTAAAATTCCATTTTCTTCATAAAATATTACTTTCACTGATGCCCCTCTGTCCCTCTCCTTCATTGGTTAGAATCAAACCTTTTCTGGATATATAAGCATATATTTCAGAGAGATATGTTACAAAATGTTGAACTTCTTATACATATTTTTGTATTATAGTCGACTGCCTATTTGATCTCACCTATGAGGCTAGAAGCTCTCTGAAGACAGGTACCACTTCTTGTTCATTTTTGTATCTTCCCAGGCTGAGCCAAGTGTGTGGCCCTGAGTGTGAGTTCAATAAACATACGTTGGACTGGATCAGCATCTCAGTCATTGAGAGGGAGAGCCTGGGTACCATTTCCTTTATTTCAGCTTGAGGAAACTGAGCTCTAAATGAGTCCTGAAAGGCTGCTTTATGTAGAGCATCAGATGAGGCGTGCTATAGAGGTAGGACACATCACTACCGCTAGCTCACTCAAGGCTCAGACCTGTACTTAGGAGAGCATCTAGAGAGGCTGGCTCACATTTTTGTTGAAAGAAAACAGAATTTTCCATTTCTAGGTCAGCTTTTCAATATAAGGGTTTGGATTTATATCACTCTATACACCACTGATGATGGCAAATCTATCCCTGAAACTTTGTCACCAAATAGAGCTGCAGGTCTCCATTTTAGCAGACTATGTTCCCAACAGAATTCAGGCAGAAATAAGGCATGGGTTTCCCAGAGACCTCCTCAGGCTCTCCTGGTGCTGGAAGGGTCAGGCTCCCGCCGTGCTGCCCTGCACAGCTCCAGCTCTGACAGAGCCCATCCGTCACAGCAGAAGCCTGCCCTTCTCACCCACTGCTTGAGTTGGAAATGGAAGTGGCCTTTTAACAGAACATTGTCTTAGGATTGTGTGAAGCAAAGCTGACAGAGAAAGGAAGATTCATTCCTGACACCAATCATACTAATATCTGTCACCACAATGACATTTTCCCTTTAATGATGAAAAATGCATCAGGAAAGAGTGAGGGGCAGGAACAGTATCCATTGGCCTCTTGGGTCTGATGGAGAGGAAACCTCTGCAGCAGCTGCTGCTGGTCTGCAACTGGGGGAGGGAAGGAAGGGCAGCCAGTTGGTTATAAACAAACACAACTGGTCCTTCATTTGGAAGAGAAGGGTGCAAGCAGATGGGAGCCCCCGGTTAGGCAGTGTCACTGAACATCTGATGAATTTCTCATTAGGCCTTCTGCCTGGGTTTTCAGTAGAACTGCCCCATTTCTGTCAGGCCCAAGCAGGGGTTCATACTGATTTTCAGGGCCACTATACACACATTGTATTGATACCATATCCAGGTTTGCAGGGCTAGTCAACCCACAAGACTGAAAAGCTACTGGGGGTCCCCTGGCCCTCATTCACATCCTCTCTGTTTCACGGAAGGGGTACCCCAGGGGAATCCAGTCTACATGGTAGGCGCCCTATACACACCCAGCAGGGTCTGCTGCTGGGGATGATCCAGGGGTGGGAGAAGGCAAGGCAAAGCCAAAGCTTCATAGCCTGAACACACAGGGAGGCGGAGACTGCAAAGAAACGTTAGGCGAGCAGATTGCTGGCAGTTAGCGGGAAGCTGCAGCATCATCTCAGGTGTTCACGGAGGGAATATTTCCCAACCACTTGCAGGTCTCTATCTACAAGCCCACTGCTCCCAAAGACACTAGGTGCTGAACTCTACATAAAAACCCTCTTCTTCTCCCCTCTTTTTCTCTCCTACTGGCAGAGCCTGCCCCCCCACAATAGAGGCTAAAAGGGTCAGCAATTCACTGTCCTGTGTCTTTGGCAGCTACGGCTGACCACATGCCCAGCAGCTGGGCTGAGCCCCCTGCCCTCACCAAAAAGGCACAGGTGCGCTCTTCCAGCCCCCTTCGCTCCTGCCTTTGATCACAGCCAGGGGATGGTGCGAGGGCTGGAGAAATGCAGCCACCGCCCATCCATGGAATGAAGACCCCATGTCTCCAGCATGATGGAGATCAGCTGTGAGATCCTGGGTCCCAGACACTGTTACTGAGCTTTTGGCCATGCTATCTCCAGGTTTCTTTGATGTCCTAATATTCCAAGCCCCTGTTAGTCAGGGTTCAATTACTTGCAGCCCAAAGCATCGAAAGTATCACACGGGCATTTCGTCAAGAAAACTGCGTTAATTTCATAAGGATGTCACTCTATTTAGTCTCCTTTACTCAGCCTTGAACTGGTACACACACATATTCTGCTTTCTGCTGACAGCTTTCTCTTACTCCCTCACTCTTATAAATACTGGCATACACAGGCTGGTTCGTGCACCAAGAATCGTACCGCACCAGAGCTTCTAAAGTTTGTGTGCTTTTGCACTTCTTTATGACATTAACTAACACAGCGCCCACGCGCTAGCTAACCTGCCAGCGAAGCAACCAGCGTCATTATCTTCTCTGTGGAGAAGGAAACTGAGTCATTTATGTCCCTGTATCTGCATGAGTGGGCTTCTGCTCCCCCCTCCTCCTCTGTGTTCTCACTTTCAAATATATTTTAGGCCAGCAGGGATGTGATTCAAAGGGCCCTCGAAGCAACTGATGCACAAGGGCATATTTTTAAACCTCCTAACCCTATAGGAAGCCCTACAAATAAACAAGACCACGCTGGCCACATCTTCAATTTCGAGCAAATGTGCCGTCCTTCTCTGATGCTCTGGGCCTCTTCTGCCTCCCTGTATCCTTTCAGTCAGGGAAGAATCCTCCAACATAGAGCTCAATGGTGCAAAGTGATGCTAATTTCTAAAAAGGATGCTGGAGCTCTGCCCCAGGGGAGAGAAAGGGCACGCGAGACTGTTCCCAGGAAAGGAGCAGCAGAGGCAGGAGAGAAGCTTCCTTCCACCTGGAAGCAAAGTGCTGACCCTGTGGGCTCAGGCAGGCCGGGCCCCTGCTGTGGACCCCTGTCAGGGGAAAGACTCTCTTGCTCCTTGAGGGCATGGGCTGTCCTAAGTGCCACTGACAGTCCAGGACAAGGACCAAGCAAGCACTCTCTACCGGACCCGTCCACAGTATGATCGCTTGTTGAGAGGAGGACAAACTGAGCTTGGACACCCAAGACCCTTTGGTTCCCTCCACCAGCTGAGTGCAACCACCCAGAGAGCAGGACGTGGTAACCCTTCACAACAGCCATGCAGCCAAGTGTCCCCTAAAGGCAC
This sequence comes from Stenella coeruleoalba, assembly GCF_951394435.1. Lineage (NCBI taxonomy): Eukaryota > Metazoa > Chordata > Mammalia > Artiodactyla > Delphinidae > Stenella > Stenella coeruleoalba. Next base: position 105,663,528 of record NC_137154.1, on the reverse strand, counting down.
TGGAGGAATTCCATTAACCAGTAGAAAATGCATGGAGAAAAGCAGGTGAAAAAGCTCCGTACACCTGACTTAAGTTACAGGTCGGCCAGCGTTGCCTGACCGTAAAGGAAATCACAGACTGCCCGAGAGCAGCTATGTAATATGTACACATAATTTAAAATCAGATGTATTACTTCTTTTGTGGAATGGCTGATGAACTTATTAAAATGATAAAGATTATCTCTCTCTGCACAGTTATAATAACCATAGTAGAAATCACAATGGTGCATTTACGAAATAAATGACCTTTTGTCATGTAATCTGATTCTCTCTCAAACACCTTGTCCAGCAGAACCACTGCCCCCATTTGACAAATGAGTCAATCACAGCTCACATTTGAGAAGGAAGCTGACAAGGTTCTCAGGGTAGAATATGGAAGATCTAGGTCTCAAATCCAACCTTCTAACTCCAAATGCAAGACCCATTTTACTCAACTGCAGTTTAATAAAAGCAAGGATCCAGCTTCCTTCCTTGTGGAATACCCACGATGTCCTGGCTCACAGGGGGAGTGGGGAGAACTTTGGCAGGATAAGGGGGGTAATTCATGAGGGATGAAAGGACTCCTACAATTCAGGAGCAGAAGGCATGAGTACCAGAACCTCGTCAAGAAGGGGCCCAGTGGAAGGCTGTGGCGCAGAAAGAAAAGGAAGGCCATCCAGGACGTCTGAGCAATGGAGCGGCCTCCGTTTACCTCCTGCTGTCACCTCTTTGCTTCTGGAAAAGCAGCATTTGTTGTACACAGAACAATAAGCAGGATTTACAGACACCACAGGCTTGTGGAGCATGAACGCAGCTCCGCCATGAAGAGCATGGTGGGGCCTTTCACAGGTGACCATTGTCAGGCCCGGCAGGACCCGGCAGGAGGACAGGAGGCCTGTTATCTGGAGCCACGTCGGTTCAGGACACAATGGTCAGTCTCTCTCATCTCCTGGAAGCCCGTAGCCCCCAGAAACACTCTCCTGCTTCTGGAAATGGCCTTTTTCTTTGGAATTCAAGACTCCATGCCTTCTAGATCCCCCTTATCCCTTCCCAGGAGTGCAGTGTTACCATCACATGGCAAGTCCCACCCTCCGCTGCTTCTCTGCCGATGAAGCTCTCACTCCTCAAGATGCACCTCAGATGAACCCTCTTCCAGGCAGTCCCCTCTGGTCACCTCACTGAGAAATGTCTCCCTCCTCTGGATGCCTGTTATATTTTATATCTTCTCTAGCATGGACAACATATTGCCTTGTGTTCTAAGTGAGTATAAATATGTGGTATCTTCCCTACAAGAAGAGAAGCCCGTTGTTAGTAAGGTCTATGTCTTTTGATTAAACCAATTTACTTTAGAGCTGAAAAGACCCGTATAGGTCATCTAGGTTAATATTCTCATTTTATAGGTGAGGAAATGGAGGCCTACAGGCCTTACCCAGTTGAGTCGTGTTCATACAATTAGACCAGATTGGAGTCGGAGTTCATCTGCACCATTGGCTCAGTGAAGTGCTTGCCTAGAATGAGGCCAGGATGAAAGACTGTATGAATGATTCCCAACGTTCCCTGAGACCTGGCATCCCATGGCCAAAAGGGGTCCAGCCAGAGACACACACGATTGGTAGGGACCCGCAGTCCACTTCACTTCAGAGAAACTTCATTTCATTCAGCGTGGGTCTGTTCCCATCCAAAGGGGTTTGCATGAGGGATTCAGAGCTTCTGAATAAGCAACTGTGTGGTGATGACTTTTGTACAGTCAGCTGACCAGGGATGAAATTTCTTCAGATCATTATGCTTTAATACATTAAGGAAATGGACAGAAGATCGATCAGGCGCTAATAAAAGATGATTGAAAATTGCTAATATAAACCCAATAGTGCAACGTTGCTTCACAAAAACTGAGAATGCTTACGGATTTCCTGTATCCTCCCCTGTAAGCACTGCCCAGGGCTCAGATCCCACCTCTGCTTCCCCGCTGCACGCAGCAGGCCGCTGCCACGCTTACCATAGGCAGGCTGCCTTACGACTAGTGCAGCAACGCCAATTAATTGCAGTAATGAGCAGGCTTCACATTTATGGAAACTCACTGCCTGATCCCTTGCAGCATTTACAGGCTCAAATTGTGTTTAAGAAGCTCTGTTTCCAGGGGGTATAGTGTGTGTCTCCACAAAGAAGGGACGGCTCTGAGGGTCGGGGGTGGGGTGTGTGTGTGTGTGTGTGTGTGCGAGTGTGTGTATGTGTGTGCGTCCACATGCACATGAGGGCACTATCTCAGAAGGGCCAGGCACCTTCCTTTAGAGAAGGGAACTGGGTCAGGAAGGGGGATGCTGGTGGAGGGAGGGGAACACTGCTGTAGGAGGGAGGACCTTTGCACATCTGGGAAGGAGTCTTTGTGAGCAAGAGAAATGAGACAACGAGTAGGAGGGATCTGGGAAGGAGACTAACTGCATGCTTAAGTAGGATGTTTCTGAAGGTGGAGGAAGAGGGTTCCTGCAGGGACATGCAGCCTTGGTTATGGAAACAATTCATCACACAAAAGAGGCAAATCACAGTGTGCTTTGACCCGCTTGTGTTCCTTCCCATCCTTCTCCGTCTTCTTTGCTGAAGTCTTCTGGATGTGCCCCTCTCTCCCTGCCCCACTCCCTCCTTCTTTTCCTGCCTTTCCACCTCCGCGTAGGCGATGGGCAATGTGCAGGGTGGAGCCGGGGGCCGGGAGAAGCATCCGTTCCTCACTGGAGGCACCAGCTCTTGTGTTCTGTTGTTTGGAACCATGTAGAAATCCTGAGACCATCCACAAAGGAACACTGCTTCCCCTTGAAGACATTCTAATATTTTTTTTGTTTTCTTTCAGTTTTTTGGTCTTTTTATTATTATTTTTTAACATCTTTATTGTAGTATAATTGCTTTACAATGGTGTGTTAGTTTCTGCTTTATAACAAAGTGAATCAGTTATACATATACATATGTTCCCATATCTCTTCCCTCTTGCGTCTCCCTCCCCCCTACCCTCCCTATCCCACCCCTCTAGGTGGTCACAAAGCACCGAGCTGATCTCCCTGTGCCATGCAGCTGCTTCCCACTAGCTATCTACCTTATGTTTGGTAGTGTATATATGTCCATGCCTCTCTCTCACTTTGTCACAGCTTACCCTTCCCCCTCCTCATATCCTCAAGTCCATGCTCTAGTAGGTCTGTGTCTTTATTCCCGTCTTGCCTCTAGGTTCTTCATGACCTTTTTTTTCCCTTAGATTCCATATGTATGTGTTAGCATACAGTATTTGTTTTTCTCTTTCTGACTTACTTCACTCTGTATGACAGACTCTAGGTCCATCCACCTCACTACAAATAACTCAATTTTGTTTCTTTTTATGGCTGAGTAATATTCCATTGTATATATCTGGCACAACTTCTTTATCCATTCATCTGCTGATGGACACTTAGGTTGCTTCCATCTCCGGGCTATTGTAAATAGAGCTGCAATGAACATTTTGGTACATGACTCTTTTTGAATTATGGTTTTCTCAGGGTATATGCCCAGTAGTGGGATTGCTGGGTCGTATGGTAGTTCTATTTGTAGTTTTTTAGGGAACCTCCATACTGTTCTCCATAGTGGCTGTATCAATTTACATTCCCACCAACAGTGCAAGAGTGATGCCTTTTCTCCACACCCTCTCCAGCATTTATTGTTTCTAGATTTTTTGATAATGGTCATTCTGACTGGTGTGAGATGATATCTTATTGTAGTTTTGATTTGCATTTCTCTAATGATTAGTGGTGTTGAGCATTCTTTCATGTGTTTGTTGGCAATCGGTATATCTTCTTTGGAGAAATGTCTATTATTCAACATAGTTTTGGAAATTTTAGCCACAGCAATCAGAGAAGAAAAAGAAATAAAAGGAATCCAAATTGGAAAAGAAGAAGTAAAGCTGTCACTGTTTGCAGATGACATAGAGAATCCTTCACTGTTTGCAGATACATAGAGAATCCTAAAGATGCTACCAGAAAACTACTAGAGCTAATCAATGAATTTGGTAAAGTAGCAGGATACAAAATTAATGCACAGAAATCTCTGGCATTCCTACACACTAATGATGAAAAATCTGAAAATGAAATTAAGAAAACACTTCCATTTACCACTGCAACAAAAAGAATAAAATATCTAGGAATAAACCTACCTAAGGAGACAAAAGACCTGTATGCAGAAAATTATAAGACACTGATGAAAGAAATTACAGATGATACAAATAGATGGAGAGATATACCATGTTCTTGGATTGGAAGAATCAACATTGTGAAAATGACTCTACTACCCAAAGCAATCTACAGATTCAGTGCAATCCCTATGAAACTACCACTGGCATTTTTCACAGAACTAGAACAAAAAATTTCACAATTTGTATGGAAGCACAAAAGACCCCGAATAGGCAAAGCAATCTTGAGAACGAAAAATGGAGCTGGAGGAATCAGGCTCCCTGACTTCAGACTATACTACAAAGCTACAGTAATCAAGACAATATGGTACCGGCACAAAAACAGAAATATAGATCAATGGAACAGGATAGAAAGCCCAGAGATAAACCCACGCACATATGGTCACCTTATCTTTGATAAAGGAGGCAAGAGTATACAGTGGATAAAAAACAGCCTCTTCAATAAGTGGTTCTGGGAAAACTGGACAGGTACATGTAAAAGTATGAAATTAGAATGCTCCCTAACACCATACACAAAAATAAAGTCAAAATGGATTAAAGACCTAAATGTAAGGCCAGACACTATCAAACTCTTAGAGGACAACATACGTAGAACACTCTATAACATAAATCACAGCAAGATCCTTTTTGACCCACCTCCTAGAGAAATGGAAATAAAACCAAAAATAAACAAATGGGACCTAATGAAACTTCAAAGCTTTTGCACAGCAAAGGAAACCATAAACAAGACCAAAAGACAACCCTCAGAATGGCAGAAAATATTTGCAAATGAAGCAACTGACAAAGGATTAATCTCCAAAATTTACAAGCAGCTCATGCAGCTCAATATCAAAAAAACAAACAACCCAATCCAAAAATGGGCAGAAGATCTAATGTATTTTTTTAAAAACCCCACACACTGGGCCATCAAAGTCACATGCAGTGTGACAAGGTGGGTAATTATGTCTCACTTAGTGCACATCAAAGAACAAATGGCCGGAGAGCCTGTCCATGTGCAGCGGTGTGTGTGGGAAGGAGGCAGTGATGTCGCCGGCCCGGTGCGGGGCTGGGTGCAGACAGCAGCCCGTGCCCTCTGCTCCCCGCCCTGGAAAGGAATAAGGCCACAGCGTTCATTTAAATGTGGGGACCTGTCTGGCCTTTCTTTTGTCTTCCTTTGTTTGGTTTTCATGGAAGTGTGTGTTTAAGGGAAACTCCAAGCCTGCTTGCTACAGACAGATGTTTTTGGTCTCTGTCCCTCATCTGGCTAAGGAGATGAACCACTATCTTTTTTCTCCTCAGCCAATGCAGGAGATGGAAATAAAGCATCAGTGCTTCTAAGATGCAGAGGTCTCTCTGGAAACAGGTGGTTCCAAGCAGCCTTTGGCAGAGACTCACCTCCTGGAGGTGATGCTAAACCTCGTTGGAAGGAGAGGCAGAACCCAAGGCACACATTGCATCCACCGTCTGCGTCACAGATACAAAGTGGATTCAAGCTGGAGCCTGCATCACGGATACACGGCCCAGGCTCCTCCTTCATCCCTGGACCCATCATCCTCATCATCCCTCCCTCCTCTTCCCCCACTGGCTGGAAAACTTTGTCACTTTAACATTTGATTATATAAAACCCTGCTCCCTTTACCCCCTGTGGATGAGCAATTGTTCTGCTATTTCTATAAAATGCCACAGGAAATATGAAAATAGGAGGCAGGATTGGGAACGAGACTGTTCCTGAATGCCTGTGGTTAGAAGCATCAGAGATGGCTGCACAGACTTTACATCTGTGACAGGGAAGCGGAGGGCAAGGGGGACAGAGAGAGAGAATGAGGGGCAGGAGAGAGAGAACGGGCACCACCGAGGAACCCTGTCAAGATGCTGTAATGTGGCCTTTAGGCTGAAGGGATTGAATCTGGGCCTGAACCCCAGCAGGGCAGCCCCAACCTGTGCCAGGCTCACTGCTTAAGGCAGGAGACCTGGGCCAGCAGATGGGTGAAAAGTGAGTCATAAGCTGGAGGGGATGAACTACACATTTCTTTGCAGTGTGAGATACCCTTTCCAGAACAGGCTGGACAATATCTATGGTCTCATTCATTCTTTCATCAAATATTCTACTGGGAAGCAGTGTTGAGGGATGACTAAAAGTGCAGGCACTGGAGCTCCAATCATGCCTCTTTGACTTGTGTATAAATGTGGCAAGTTACCCTCTCCTGCCTCAGTTTTCCCACCTGTAAAATGGGGCTGACAATAATAGTACCTCCTTGATACAAAGTGCCTGGAATGGTGCTATTCTAATGACCTAATAAGTAACTACAATGTAGCAAATACTACCCTAGATACAAGTGCTACGTTGGTGTATAAAAGCTTGTGCCTACATTCCCGCAGCTCATAACTTAGTGGAGGGGACAGGTATGTAAACAAATTACTAACAGTGTGATGGGAGCTAAGGTAGTGATATCTAGTGAGTGTGAAATTTTGGACATAAGGATCAAAGGACTTGGAGAACACTTAGCAGAAGAGATGGGTTTTGTAGGGTAGGCAGTAAGTTACCAATTGGAGAAGAGAGATCAATTTATTTTGGGCAAAGATCAGAAAGAACAAAGAAACGGAGATTTTAAAAATCATGGCTTGTTTAAGAAAAAAGTGAGAAATCGTTTGTGTCTGAGGAATGGTGGGAGGGGAAGCTGAAGGACCCCATGTGGCCTGATAGAGAGTTTGGGTTACATGTTGTTGGAATTGGGGATTCACTGGAGCTTCTAAAAAAGGGTAGAGGCATGATCCAGTTTGAACGATTCCACCCACTATTATCATATGTTAGTTGCTCCCCTATCACTACAAATTCTTTATATAATAGACAATATTAATAACTCTTCCCTAGCTGTAAAAGCTGCAGTGAAATAACACAGAAGCCTTGAGCAGCAGTGAACGAGGGACGGATGGGCTGGCAGACAAGAAGCAGAGGCCCTGGTATCAGACAATGTGAGGGGCCGTGGAGATCTGTCTTTAAGGGCAGATGGAACTTAAGAGTTTCCTTCCAATGGCTCCTTCCCTACGCTAGAAATGTCCACATAGAAGGGATCCGACAGTGGCAGCCACAGCAAATTATCCACCAAGTATGTGTCCTCCCCATCTTCTCTCAACATCTCGAGTTGGTTTAGGGTACCTGTGGGTCTAACTAAAAACTGCCTTTCCCAGTTCCCCTATTATCAGACGGGCAGCACATGGTGAGGCCCTGGTCAGTAGTCCAAGAATGGAAACCTCCCAGAGACTTCTAGGACAGTTTTGTTGCCTCGTTCTGGCAATACTTCTTCCCCCTTCTAACTTCTTCTTCCTGCCTAGACACCAAAGCGAGGGTGAGGTGAAGCCACCATCTTTCAAGCACGAGGACAGGAGTCTGACACTAAAGATTGCAGAGAGGGAAGCTAAGAGGACCCTGGGATGCTGATGCCATCAGGCAGCTGGTCCTCACGGAGCCTGCCCATCTCTGGGCTTCGTGCTCCGCAGCAGAGTCTGGGAACTTGGGCCTCTGTTGTCTGCGGTGGAATGCAGTCCCTGACACCAGGAGGCCTGTGTAGATAAACGCCTCATTTAATGTGCACTGCTACAGATGCACAGATGTTGACACATCAGAAGCAAAGTCAGCTTCTCTTTGGCACTTGGGAAAAAGGGTCCATGTCTCACCAGTATTCCCTGCATGTTAGTAACCTGCAAACTAAATTCTTCTGTGTCGTCAGGTGGTAACCATAGATCTCCTACTAGCCTATGAAGAAAAACCTCCCTGGATCCCGCAAGGCTCAGCCACCATGCAGCTCAACCCAGAAGGAAGAGTAGAAGTATCAGTATTAAAGGATAAATGTTGGCCATTAAATGTTTGCAAAATCAGTGAGGGCAGAGGCTGTATCTTTCACCGAAGAAGAAAGCGATCCCCTACAGAACATCAGTAGCTCGGTTTCCGGCCGGTCAGAGGGGAGGCAGGCCTGGATGGAATGTTGCTGGGGAGATAAAGGTAGGCCTGCAAGGAGATGGTTCTGGTCTCCACCTACAGTCTTGAAGCAGAAGTGGGGAGAAATACAAGGCACAGGGGCTAAATTGGGGTGAGTTAATAATAGGCGGGAAGTTGATATGAGGACCCCAGTGCGAAGTGGTAGAAAAATCAGGGCCTTTAGAGTTATACTGATGTGGATTCGACCGGCTCATTGGCTTTGGGCAAGTGATCTGACCACCTCAGGCTTAGGCTGTCAAGTCGTAAACTGGAAAGAGCAGTGCCCAGGTACAGGCTTATCAGGAGGACTAAACGGGACACTGGACACGAAAGAGCCCAGCCCCCAGCGGGCACTTCGCAAACAAGGGCTCTCAGTGTCATCAGGGAGGACAGATGGAAACAGCAACCTCGGGAGCGGTCGCCAGGGACTCCCAGGCCCCAGGGATCCGTGAGAGCCCCCTCCTCCTTGCTAGAAAAGTGGAAGGACAGCCGCTAGCCAACGTTGGCTCTGCCTTGGTTTTCGTCAAGGCTTGTAGGAAAGATCCCTCATCATCTCTGACTGCCTTTTGCCCCTTTGGGGTTCAGGGATCTCATGTGAACCCCCGTGTAGCCCTGTGCCTGGGAAGGAAGCACAAACAACAACCCTGCAGAGAAATCCTTCCCCACCAAGTACCAAGAGAGCTGTACCACACACACACGCACGCATGCACGCACGCGCGCGGTTCATTCTATAAACCCAAGGGGTGTGCTGAGGACCCAGACAGAAAGGACACTTTCGGATGCAGAGAACAAGTGCGAGCAAACGTAACTCAACCCAGGACCGAGGAGGGCCCTGCTCCACCAACCGAACCTAGAGCCCGGTTGCCCTAGTGCTGCCTGCCCCAGGGCAGAGATTCCCCTGCTGCACCACTGGGCCGCAGGGCTAGTGCAAGAGAATGATGCCTCCGGAGTTTGCGACGGCCCAGCAGGTCCAGCCCATAGCGTTCATTCAAGGTTTCGGTGGTAGGGACCATTTACACAAACATGGCAGGAGTGGAGGGAAAGGCGGCGCTGAACCAGGGCAGAGTGAACGGAAAAGGCTGGGATCACACAGGTGCCCTGGCTCTGCTGCGCCCCCTGTGTCTGCCTCACTTGCCTCGTGCACAGTCAGGTGCAAAACACGCTGGCCGGCAGGGCCACACAGCTGAGACGGGTCTCCTGGAAACAGCAGGGCAGATACAGGAAAGGGAGAGGGCCTGTGCCCTGTCTCTCCTTGGAGGGAACCCTCCCTTCCCTCCCCGGCTGGCAAAGAATGAATCCAAGAGTCATCAGGGTGTCCTGCCTTATTTTCCATCAACTCCATCCTTCTGATCTGTGACCTCTGTGCAGGCTTTGGAAAAGAAAGTTTGCTCACTCTTGTGCTGGGAAGGAGGGGCGCCAGGGAGCACTGCTATCAGTGAACTTCTTGTGGAAAATGTATCGAGTTGGTCCACAATTTACCTGCAGCCTCAGTATAGGAAGCCCTCTGGTTGCGGTGGTGCTGCTTATGCAATGAGACACCGTCCCCTCCGTGAGCTAATGATGTTTTCGGGGCAATGACAGGTGGGTAGGAAAACGGGATGGGATGGGTAGGGGCAGTTGTGGCCACACACACATCCCCGCCGCTCCTTGCTCTTGGCCATTTCTCCTGTAGATCTGGAGGAAGAGCGTGGGCTGTTATCTATGAGGCTGTGCATCAGGCATTTCATCTAATTTCATGATGAAGACGTTACTCCATCAGATGCAGACGACGTGTCAGCAGAAACGCAGAAGGCCATCCTTACGTGTCGGTCTGCTCTCTGCGGGGCACCCCCCTCCCGGAATAGCGGGCAACGTGCAGGTTTGAAGGGGTGGTGCTGCCACACCAGATGGACCCTCATCGAGATGCCAGCTCTCGCCTCTTCCTTGTGAGTGGATCCTGCCAGGCCGTAAGCTCTGTGAGGGCCGGAGTCCCTCACGCTCCCTGTACAACCCAGTGCCCAGAGCTTGGTGAGTGTTCTACGTGGGCGAATGAATGGATCCCATCTGCCATGTTTCCCAGGCTACGTGTGGTGTCCAGGTTTCTTTTTATAACTGAGGTATAATTGACACATGGCATTATATTAGTTTCAGGTGTACAACATAATGATTCAATGTTTGTATACTTTGCAAACCAGCCATCGCCTGAATGGTGCCCATTTTTTTTTAATTGAAGAATAGTTGATTTACAACGTTGTGTTAGTTTCAGGTATACGGCAAAGTAATTCAGTTATACATATATATGTGTATATATATATTTTTTTCAGATTATTTTCCCATATAGGTTATTAGAAAATATTGAGTAGAGTTCCCTGTGCTATACAGTAGTTCCTTGCTGGTTATCTATTTTATACATAGTAGTGTGTGTGTGTGTTCATCCCCAACTTCTCATTTATCACTCCCCAACCCCTTTCCCCTTTGGTAACCGTAAGTGTGGTTTCTACGTCTGTGAGTCTGTTTTTGTTTTGTAAAGTTCATTTGTATCATTTTAGATTCCACATAGAAGTGATGTCATATGATAATTGTCTTTCTCTGTCTGACTTACTTCACGTAGTATGATAATCTCTAGGTCCAACCACGTGGCTGCAAATTGGTGCCCGGTGTTTGAGACCAACTTACTTCTCAAAACTGAGACCTCCAGCAACCCCGGTCCACCGCTGAGGACTGGTCCTTACGTTCGGATGAGGGATGGCGGGGCTATCTCGGCTGTGGCCTGGCTGGTAAATCTGGGCTTATGTTATGCAACTTCCTGTGCCCCCTCAGCTTCCTCTGGTGGATAATAGAGACACTGCATTCCCTGCCCCATGCTTTGCTGTGAAGCTCGAATGAGGTGACACGTGTAAAAGGGCTGAGAACAGGACCTGGAGCTTGGAAGCACTCGACGACTATTAGCCATTATAAAGTCCTAAAAAAGGACATTAATATTCTTTCTCTGTATTTGAGTGCTTTGTCCCAGTAACCTACTGGGGATATAGTTCCTCCAGGATTTGGCAGTCTGCCTCGTAAGGGCATGATCCTACAGCCAGCCCAAGACAGGATTGCTTACCTTCTTCCTTCTTGCCAAGATTTCCCACACTGCGCTCTCTCCTTGGAGCCCCTGGTATTTTATGAGGACCCTCGTGTCTGCCTCTGCTAGACCCAGAGATCTCTTATTTGTGGAGGTCATGTTTTCACGGATAGTATTTTCTCTAGCTATCCAAACCTAGAGGGGCACCACGGGGTAGGAGTTAAGAGCCCTGCCTCCAAAGCCACAGATATCAGCTCTGTCGCTTTCTAGCTGTGAGACCCTGGGTGTATGAATAACTTCGAACACCTCAGTTTCGTTCTCTGCAAAATAGGGACACTGAGTATCCAGCTCATAGGATTGTTGTAAAGATTATACAGGTTGATTCCCATGAGGGGCTAAGAATAGCTCCCGCCTCATATTAAGCATTCAATAAATTGTAAACACTATTAATTGTAGCTACCATGTAACACGTCCCAAACACACACAGCCATACAGCCATTTAATTAGAGGTAAGACTCCTCCCCATCCTATATCATCTGCCTGTGGATAGCAGGTCATTCCCATGTACAAAGATATGAGGCGGCCCTTTCTCTTCTTTTGCTGTGAAAATGAGTTTTATATTTTTAATGTTATATGACCTTGAAAATCAATCACAGCTCAGCATCTTGGAAGAGAAGGTGGGGAAACGGACCTCCCTTGGGCACTAGTTTGTCATCTTCTACCACACTTCTGTTTTAGTGTTTCAGCTGGACACTAACATAAGCCAAAGAGAAAGTGTACCTGTCTGGGGTCATAAAACTGAGTCCTAGTTTTAATTCTTTCCCAAATTAGTGTGTCGCACAGAGAAAATCTCTTCCCTCTAGACTCCGGTTCCTGCATCAGAACAATGATGGGAACATACTAGGTACGGCTTTCTTCCTTCTCTGTTCTCAGACTCTGGGAACGTGACCACAACTCCAGGGTCTCTGAGGATCTGGCCATGACGGAGCCAAAGCCTTGAGAGGGAATGTGTCGGCCTGTGACCTCTCTTTGGATTTTATGGTGGGAAGGCCCCCGAGCCCTCTATCACCAGCTTTGGAAAGGTGGATGGAGATCTCGTGACCTTTGAATACAAGGTATTAATGCTTTGACTTTTCCTTTTTAATTGTGTGAGATGCGCTGTAGTTGGCACGAAAAGGTTACGTGCTGATGTGTAGGTCTTGACAAGCAGGAAACACCAAAGAGAAGCCCCTGATTCTCTCCTTTAAGGGGGCTGCTTTGGCCGCTGCCTGGGCGTGAGGCTGCAGAGTGGGCAGTGCCACCTTTCCCATCCTCAGGACGGGTGTGTACCAGGACTTGCTATATGTTTTCTGTCCCAGGGAGTATGGCTTTCGTGCCTTTAATAGAGCCTGACCTCGCGACTGTCTTGAACTTTTCTGATCCATTCTCTGTTCTCTCAGGACAAACAGGAAGGAATAAAAACAAGACGGAATAAAAACAAGAAGGAATAAAATGAAAGTCGTAACTCTTATCAGTTTCTCATTGCATCAAACTTCCACTTTCCAACGTGGCCTTCACGGCTCTCTGTAATTAGGCTCAGAATCACCTGCCTCGGCCTCCATCACAAATTCGCAGAGAATATCTGCTCCCGTTTCTTCTCTATTCTGCAGGCATGCACTCCCTCATCTCAGTTGTGAACTGTCTTTCCCCTCTGTTCTCCCCTCTCATGCCAGGCTCAGTTCAAACCCCACTGCCTGTGAGACGCTCTAGGAGGGAAGGGAGCGTATTAACCGTGTGTGTCATGAAGTGACACACTCCCGGGTGTCAGGATGGTTACTGTTGTGTGTCAGTTTGGCTAAGCTACAGCGCCCAGACATTTGGGCAAACATGAGGCTAGATGGTTCTGTGGAGGTAGCTTTTAGATGAGATGAAATCAGCAGACGTTGAGTAGGACAGATTACCCTCCATAGCATGGGTGGGCCTCATGCAATCGGTTGAAGGCTTTCCTAGGGAAAGACTGCATTCCCCCAAGGAGGAGAGGATTCTGCCAGGAGGCAGCCTTCAGACTCGAGCAGCAGCATTGACTCTGCCTAGTTTCCTGCCCTGTTTTGAACTGGACTCTACTATCCTGTGAGCCAGTGTTTTGAAATAAACCTCTGTCTCTCTCCATACACATCCTAGTGCGCATACACACAAGCACACACATCCTGTTAGCTCTGTTTTTCTGCAGAACCCTTACGTGTAGCGTAATGTAATGTTATGCTTCCCCTACAGGCAAGATGTTCTCTCAGGCTCTTGTTGGGATGTACCCTTCCTCTGTGAAGCTTTCCTGGATCTCATCCAATTTTCTAAATCCCAACTAATTCACGTCAGGTGACGGTAAGAAAGCTGTGTGAAATTGTTCTCTGCTAGTGGTGGAGATGGGGGTAGCACCCCGTTCGGCCACACCCCACAGCTGCCCGCCCTGCACAGTGTAGTGTATGCCCTTTGAATAGCCATTCATCTCACAGACCTGTCTCTTTGAGGGTGTAGGTGGGTCCTGCCTTTCACCTGTTGTATCACCCCTTCACCGGCATTGAATGGTACAGAGACCAGGTATTCAGTGATTGGTAAGAAATGAATCATAGGTTGAACACAGGACTGTCCTAAAGCCTTCTTGGTCCTCCCTAAAGAAGTCTGGGGCAAATCTTTCTCTCCTCTAAACCTGCTCAGTGCCTTTTTTCAGCTTTTCTTTCTTGTTTTTCCAATTTTTTTTAACATCTTTATTGGAGTATAATTGCTTTACAATGGTGTGTTAGTTCCTGCTTTATAACCAAGTGAATCACTATACATACAATTTTTCTTAGACGGGGAGGCAAATGCTGCTGCACGCTAGCTGTTTGTCCACTAGAGCCAACAGGCCCCAGCGCTGGTGTCTGCTGCCTATTGGCCGCCCTGTGTCAGAGGCTGGGGGTGTGTGTATGTGCGTGTGTATGCGCGTGTGTGTGCACACGTGTAATAAGATGGCTGTCCCGTGTCAGAGGCTGGGTGTGTGTGTGTGCGTGTGTATGTGCGTGTGTGTGCACACATGTGTAATGAGATCTCACCATTATTCTTTAGGCAGTTTTTTTTTTTATCCAAAAACTGAAATTCAGCCGAATCAAGTAAATTATCCAGGATCATAGAGTTAATAACTGACCGGTCTCTGATCCTGACCCCCAATCCAGGTACTTTCCATGACTGCAGCGCCTCCTGAAACCCTTGAGAGCAAGGATGGTTAAAAATAAATTACATTTGCCTACGTTTGGATTGTTTTAACTTGTCATGTGCTCAGTGGGTGTTAATGTGGACAATTGGATGGAAAGCAGATAACCAACAACAGAGACTTAATTCAGTTGGACAGCTGAGTGAGGGCCTTCATAGGGGATGAGAAAGTAGTGAGATCAGAGTGGAAAAATACAGGATATCTGCCTAGGAAAGCAGATCCTGTGGAGATATACTGATTCCTTTCAATAAGGAGATTCCTGACAAGTTCCACGGAGGCTCAGGAAACCCAGTTCATGACTAATGGATGCCTTTTACGGCTGCACACTTCCTAGGGCAGAAGCAGCCTGGGGAAAAGGCCACAGTGAATAGATTATGACTATGGAATCCCACAGGGAAATGAACTAGTCCGGGCTGCCAGGTGGCTGTAGATGACCAATTACTACCAGTGATTAACGTGTCCTTTGGATGCCAGAGAGAAACACCTGGCTGAATCCCGACCAGGATAAGAGGGTGGAGAGTGGCTTTCAGATGAAAAGGGTTGTAACTAAGGGAGGCATGTATAGGTTTTATGCCTGTTACGTGGTGTTGGGGTCTAAGCTGAGTAGCTCTGGGTTAGTCCATTGTGTGCCCTGAGATTCGTCACAAGGTAGAGGGCTGGCCCAAAGCGTCTGTGCTAAGTCAGCTCTCAGAGGTGTTGGGATCCGGAAAGCCAACGTATCTAGACCCCTCTGTGTGAGGAGCCTCTCTGCTCATCGCCAGCCTACACTTTCTCGTCCTCAGCTCCAAGCCACAGCTCCCGGTCCAGCACCTGCTGAGCAAATGGATAACCCCCTTCCCTTATTTGCATTGCTGCCTCGGAGGTATTTATAGCCTGTGATCATCTGCCCCCTGAGCCCTCTCCCTCTTTAGACTATAATTTAGCATCAGACCCAGGTCTGCTGACTGTGGAACTGAGCACAGCCGGGGGGTTCTGCTGCCAGAGCTGGTGCCTGGAAGGGCTGAAGCCTCGTTAAGGCTTCAGCAGTGGTTCAGGAAAGGGGGAAACCGTCACTCTCAGAGTTGGGCCTCTTGGTTCTCTTTAGTGAGAGTTTTGTGGTTTGTCTGTTGGGTTAGAAGAGATTTAGAGATTTGCCCAGATGTCTGTGTGCATCTATGTGTGTGTATGTGTGTGTGAGTGTGTGTGTGTGTGTGTGTGTGTGCGTGATGGGGGAGGATGGGAAAGCAGAGTAGAAAGAGGGAAATTGATTTTCCTGTGTCTCCAGTCTCTAGCTCTCTGGTCCTTTTGTTCTCCTCTATTGTAATTCTTAATTCTGTAATTCTTAAAGGTGGCAAAAGCAAACAAAAACCAAAAAAATAAACAATCTCAAAAATCCTAGATACAAAAATCCTAAAAGAGCCCTTTGTAACATAGATGATTCTTTCAGCTTTTCAAGATTCTGAGGCCACAGACCATTGAAACATGAAGAAGACTACATATGGAATCTAAAGGGAAGAAAAGAATTTGGGAGGATTATTTAAAAGACTGCAAGAGAAGAGCTATGCCTTGAGCCAAGGATTTTGGGGGAAAGTTTAGACTTCAAGTAGCTGGAGTCACCTCTTTCTATGATTCAGAAGATGAAAAATAAAAAAATATTTTTCAAAGAGATATTTTTGAAAAATAAAATTGAACATATTTTGAGATCAAAGCCTGTCATGTCCTCCTAAGATATCACAAGGATCCTAAGCTGACCGGTAAGAATAGTTCCCGCTCCCACCTTGCTGGAACTCTCTATTTTGCAAAGATGTAGCTGAATTAACCTCATTGCACTTACTTCAGTGTAAGTGCAAGAGTGTTGAAGACTGGGTTGGGGGGAGTAGGGTGTGGTGTCAAGATGACTTAAGTGTGGTCTTTCTCGTGTTATATCCAGGGAAGGTTTTGACACAGTGGAGAACCCTGGAAGGTACCAATTTGACAAGGAATCATGTTTAGCCTCTTCAGGTAGGACATGGTAGATTCATGCTTCCTGACCTGTTGCACTGAGAATGCAACATTGTTTCTGTGACATTCCTCCCAAGAATGTACCACCTGGGACTGGTCAGAAAGAAAGGGGGGACAGAGCCAGTTCAGGGTGCTTCAGAAGGCAAGGTCTGGATACACTTGACGTCTGATAAGGCCACGAGAGACAGGAGGACAAGCAACTGCTTGAGACTGAAGGAGGCTGTAAGTGATGGCAACTGAGTTTAATGTGTGTTCCTGGAGGAGATCCTGGGCAGGAAAGGAACAAGAGACACTGTTACGACAATTGGCAACATGTGAAGGAGTTCCCTGGGTGGGAAGTTTACGTGGGCATCATACTGATCTCCTGAAGGGGAGGGTACACACTGGAAAGGAAGATAGAATTCTTGCTTGGGGGAGGAGTCATTAGGGGTCATGGGGCCACATTATCAGGCACATCTCTCTCTCTTTCAGGAGACTCTGGGCCCAGGAACAGAGGAGCCGGATGTCTATTCCACCAAGCAAAACGGCCACAACTATGCCAATTCCACTCTGGTCCTACCTTCTGCTTTTTTCCTCCTGAGATCTTTTCCTCTCCCCATCTCTAGCCACTACCCTGTATCTCCTTCTCACAAGATGCTCCTTTCAGTTTGCCTATTACATAATCCCCAGTCTCCACGATAACAAGTTTTCTTTCTGCGGATATCAGAATTTGAAGAGGGAACACTTGAAAAGGAAATGCCTCCAAGGCCCAAAGGAATCAGTCTCTAAACATAGAATTTCTGGCACTGTAAGTGGAGGATGAAGCTCTGACTTGTCTCTCACCCCAGGTGTCGTGAGAATCTTGCCACTTGAGAAGAGGCTAGCCCTGCCCTGGGAACCTGAGATTCCCCAAACCACCTGGAAGAGAGCGGGGCGTCCCCCCATCACCTCTGTACCCATTACTCAAAAGGATGCTCTTCCCTTTTGGTGCAGAAGATAGTTTGATATGGAGGACGGAATCATCCCTTTAAGTAAAATTCCACAATAGAGCATTAGACGGATGTGACAGAATATGCAGGAGTTATTAAATGTCGTCATCACGATGAGAACTAAATCAGACATTTTATGGTTTCTGGTTATAAATTCCATTTATTCCATAGCGTTTAAAGAAGAAAGTGGAGATGCAAGAGGTTTAAGCATGCCTGGGATGGGTGTCTTTCACTACTGCTGTGTGGCTGCTGCGTCCCCAGGGGGAGCACAGAAGGGCCCTCTCAGGGCCAGCAGGTACCAGCTGCCGTCTCTCTGGGACTCTGAGCGCAGGCTTTGGCATCTGAGAACCTTCCTATGAGGTTTTTGCGAGTCAGAAATTCTGGCCACATTCCTTCTGGAGGTGAGCTTGAAGACAGCCTGCCCCTTCCAAGCCCCAGACCAAGCAAAGAGAAAAGCGAGGTGGCGAGGGTCCGTGTGAGCGCTGGCAGGCAGCGCTGACCGATACAGATCATTAACAGGGGAGGCAGGACGTGAACTCTCCGCAAAAGCGGCCACTGAAGACCAGGGAGTGAGGCACGATCCCAATCTGGCGAGCTGATATTCAATCAACATGGAGCTCTGTGTTCACACAGCACTTTACAGTTTACATGTTGTTTCGTTACATCTTAACACGGCCCCTCTGGCATCACCATAGCGGTTTTCATCCTATAGACAGACCACAGGAGGATGTCTCACTCACACAACCAGGCCTTTCTCAGCTCCTGCCGATGCTGCACTCCTAGTAATGTCTCTTTAAAGTGGTTCTACTTCACGGAGAGAGGATGAAAACAGGCCATGTCCCGACATTCCTCTTGGCAGGATGTGACCCGCTTCTGGCTTTGGAAAGACTCATGTGTTATTCCTCTAGCAGTTTTCTCTAATTCTGTTTTGTTTGGGCTAAGATTAAAATTAACTGGTCATTTTGTGGTCACAGGGCAAGACACCTGAGGACAAGCCAGAGCATCAGGATTGGCTGTGGGTCATCCACAGACCAGGTGGTCTGAACGAGGTGGCAGGTAAGGGGAGCATACCTGGGTGGGTCTCTAACCGCACACCCCCATGGCTTTTTTAGTGACTGGGATCTTTGTCACAAGCTTTATGTGACAGTACTCAGCCTTATGAGTCCCATCTGTTGCCTATACACACACACACACACACACCCCTCCCACACAGAGGGGCACCCGTGTACATCTTTCTACAACACTCGCACTGTTTGCTAGACGTTGAGGAGTGCTGGCTTTTGGAGAAAGACAAGATAAATCACTTTGGAGACGGAGAAAAGGAAGAAAGATGGTAAAGAAAAAAATCTGCTTTCTTCCCCCTTTAAAATGCCACAAGAAAATGTCAAGGATATCGCTTTACCGGAAATAACAGAGAAGTTCAAAACAAAATTGTCAAGTGTCATCCCTTGGCCTGATTCTCTCTTCACACAGGGCTCCTCTTCTGCCTATTAGCCGCCTTCCTGCCTCTGCCTCCAGACCTCTATAAGAAGTCACTTCTCTGGCCTCAAAAGGAGGATGAACCAAAAAATAGCCCTTGGAAAGCCTTTCACTGAAGGGAATAATAGATAATAAACAAAAGGACAAAGAAGTGGGTAAAAGATCTTTCTCAGACAGCTGGCTATATCCATCTCTGGGAAACTGTCCATCGGAGACCACATAGGAGAGGTTTATCATCATTTTCGGTGCCATCATTATCCAAAGACTTTATTATGTGATTAATGGTGCAAGGTTATGTACAGGCCGCTGTAAATAGGAAACTATATAAGGATGCTTCTGCCTTCTTGTAACTTAAAATCCATCACATGTTTCACAGTCCTACAGAAAGCATCCCTGATTTACTATCCATTCTACTTCTATTATAACAGCAACCACAACAGTGCTCGGCTGAGAGACATGGGACGGGAGGGTTTTTGTATTATTATAGATTCATTCATTCCAAAATCAATTCAGGGCCTCTGTCTTATACACCAGGTCCTTGGCTTGGTAAGACAGAGCTAAGGGACAAATCACAGATTCTGCCCTCAAGGACCTAACAGATGCTATAAGCTATTATATTCAATTTTTTTTCTTTACATAAAATGTTTCTAGGAAGGCCAACATATGAGACTAAGAAATCAGGGTTTTTCGTTCAGTGGGAAAGAGTGGATGGTAATGAGAAAACTTGTAAAGGAGAAAGTATCTATCCTATTTTATGCATCATGAAAAAACCTCAGGGAGGTGTGGTAATTTTTCTAACCCACTGCTAACCAGTAGAGAACACAGGATGAGGCATGGATTCTGCTGGAGCTCAAAGTCTTGCTGATGCTGCCACCCTGGGTCCTAAAATACAAAGGGACATCAGGAAAGGGAACCCAGCTCTTAGCCCCACTGAGTTCATCCTTTGCAGAATTAACAGTTGCAAAAGTTTTCTTCAGTCACGATTCACAACAAAAGTTTCTCGTTTTGCAGCTCTATCCCTGGTAGAGAAGATCCAAACTGGGATTGGGAAGCGATGTTGTGATCCTTTTCCTGGATCAGAAGGAGAATTTTGGCAAGAATTAAGGCTTGATCAATCATTTGGTGACTTTGATAGGCCAAACCAAAAAGATCCTAAGTCTTCCTTATATTTATATAAACTAGTTTAGAGTATTATACTATAACGTAGGCAGTTTTAGAAGGAATGGAGAAAGATTTACCCAACAAACAGAATGCACAAGAAGTAGCAAAGTAGTAACGATAGCTACAACCCTCAAAATCAGGACCTATAAGATTTGAATGTTATAACTAAGAAACTTGAACAATTAATTATATAGAATTCTAGATTTAATTTTCTTCCTATAATGCTTAGCACTATTTATTTATTTTTTAATTTTTTTGCGGTACGCGGGCCTCTCACTGTTGTGGCCTCTCCCGTTGCGGAGCACAGGCTCCGGACGCGCAGGCTCAGCGGCCATGGCTCACGGGCCCAGCCGATCCGTGGCATGTGGGATCCTCCCGGACCGGGGCACGAACCCATGTCCCCTGCATTGGCAGGCGGACTCTCAACCACTGTGCCACCAGGGAAGCCCTAGCACTATTTATTTAATGGAGAATAGCTTACTGTTATTTTACTGCTGATACTGTCGTTTTTGCTTTTAGTAATGGTGATTTGAAAACTAAGTGTCATGATGAAAATGATTTATCTCAAAAGACTCCCTTAAAATCAGGATGAAAAGCATGATTCTACATAGCAGGCCACCAGCCACGGGTTCACAGCTCCCATTCTTTGTCTTGCTGGACGGTCAGTCAAAGCCACTGGCACCATTTGTGGGCAGAAGGAGCGTATGATGGATCACATCTTCCCCAACTTACATAAACTGCGGGAGCCTAGGTAAGACCAAGAAGGCCTTTGTCTCTGAAATCTCTTCACACTGAAGCAAGCACCAAGACATCACGCTCAACATTCTGCTACGGTTTTGAGTGCCACTCCTGCCCGCTTTAAATCTGGCCCAATCCCCAAGCATCATTCATTAATAAGATCTTCATGGTCCCAGCTTTCAACAGAGCCACCATCCACTGACGGAAGACTATAAATAGGATATATTCTAAAATACTGCAGGTGTATTCTGTACTCATTATATGCACCACCCCCATCCTTCCAACTACACCTGCACACAGGCCCGTAGGCAGAGCAACTTTGAGTTATTTTCAAATTTATCAGAATTTGACACGGAAAACCAGAAAACAGTAAGTAGCCATTTGATAATACGAATAGGAGGGCTGTTGTGAAAAGGAGGACTGGTGAGCATAGATCTTGGTGGAACCAGCCAATATGTGAGAAAGTCACTGGCCCTTTCAGGGAATCAAGACAAATGAAACAAGGAAGAAGGACACTGAGAAACTGACAAATCTGGACATTCCTAAGTATGTCAACATCTATTTCTCCTTGTGCATCATCTTTCTGAATCTTCCCACCCGAAAGCAGATCCTGTGGAGCCCCAGGAAAATTTACGGGAGGACTGGCTCAGGGCTAATGGAGGGCTGGCGCAAGTGCCTGAGCTTTGCTTTCTCACCTGTTTGTGAATAATTTGCACCAGATCTGCTGAATCTACTCTACTCTTGATGGAGGGGATCTGGGATTTGGTGGAAGGGTGCCCAGTGGAGAAGGATTTGGTAATAAGACGTCAGGTGCACTAACACACAATCCGGGGGCACCGAAGAATGAATGAAGCTTGGGAAAGTGCCAAGGGAGTCCTGGAGGTGTACACGGCGCGCCCTCACGGGGAGCCTTGAAATCCCTTAAAGGCACTGACAGTTCTTCCCAGTTTTAGGACTGAAATTGGCTGAACTCTTCATTCTTAATTGGGAGAAACTGCTGAAGCTGCAGAGAAACAAGAGGAAGAAGACAGGGTATATGATGAGAAAGGAAGGACCTAGGGGACAAATAGTTGAAAACTCAGTGAGAGAAAGGAGAAAGCGTCCCCCAGGGAACCCAGGGTGGGATACCCTTATAGGACTAGCACAGTGTGGGCCAAGATCCAGAGGGGAGGGTGGGGTGAACAGACCAAGGATGCAATACTGTTATCCCCTTTCTCCTTGGATTAATTGCAAGAAAACAAGCCCATAGATGCAAAGGATTCATATTGATAAGCTATTTATGTAAGATTATACAAATCAATTAA
The DNA here is from genome assembly GCF_951394435.1 of Stenella coeruleoalba. NCBI lineage: Eukaryota > Metazoa > Chordata > Mammalia > Artiodactyla > Delphinidae > Stenella > Stenella coeruleoalba. The sequence goes on along the minus strand of NC_137154.1, from coordinate 105,641,458 downwards.
TAAACATACAAGAGGTGACAATGTGTAAGCCACATTTCATAGCGGATAGCTATAGTTTTATCATCAAAGTATAAAAGCCCATTATAATGCTATCCAGTCCTGCTGTGTCTGCCTGCCTCTGATACCTCCCCATTCTCAGAAGTCACTCATTGCCTCAGTAGCTTTATTTATTTACTCATGATTTATATTCCACCTACTTAGAAAAAGGGTCTGAGACAGCTTGTGATGTTAAAATATATCGAAAGCAGAAAAGCTAAAAATGAAAACGGGAACACAAACCAGTTAAAATGAACAAGGGAGGAAACGTCTCCAGCACCACCTGGATTGGGCAAACGAGAGCAAGTGTGAACTTCAGACGTAGCTCTGGGGCTGCCAAGACGGAGAGGGACACGTATGTTGGTTCGAATGTCCTCACTGATTGAAACATAAGGGAATCAGCTCACATGATCACCTGCACTCTTTCTTGGTACCAATTTTCACGTGCAATAACAGATAATAAACCGACTCTCGCTGCAGATTTATAACGTATATAACAGTGCCTTCTCACGGGCTTTCTTATATCTGCTCCTGTAGATGGCAGCTTGCAGATCCTGTATTTAGGTGGGTCAGGTACTTAAATTGCCCCATCATAGCACCTTCTACCAGGCACAGGACAGTGGTTCTGAAACAGGGATATTTTTAAACTGTAGATCTGAGTTTCCATCAAATATTATGATTGAGTAGCATTCGGTGGGGTGGGGACTCAAAGGTGTCTTTAAAATATATATAAGGCTTCCCTGGTGGCGCAGTGGTTGAGAGTCTGCCTGCCAACGCAGGGGACACAGGTTCGAGCCCTGGTCTGGGAAGATCCCACATGCCGCAGAGCAACTAGGTCCGTGAGCCACAACTACTGAGCCTGCGCGTCTGGAGCCTGTGCTCCACAACAAGGGAGGCCGCGACAGTGAGAGGCCTGCGCACCGCGATCAAGAGTGGCCCCCGCTCGCCGCAACTAGGGAAAGCCCATGCACAAAAACGAAGACCCAACACAGCCAAAAATAAAATAAATAAATAAATAAAAATTTAGAAAAATATATAAATATTGGGCAGTACACACAGGTCATTTCTGATGTTCATTCCTGATAGAAAAATACTATTCTCTGGGCTGAAAGGGTTTTATTTCAATCATTTTCTCTCTGAGAATCAGCTTCTAAATTTTGCAAGTTAGTGTCTTTCAGCACTTTCTCACCTTGAAAGTTCAAGGGAACTAGAAGGGCTTGAACCTTGGAGATGGTAATGTATCTCATACGCCAGTGGGGAGGGGATGGTAAGGTCCTGCTCAAAGCTACAAAGGGGCTTTACTTAAACAGGAGCCCGCCCCGGCTCACAGCCTGGTATCAGATCCTGGGCTAAGTACCAGAGAAACACCAACCAGGACAGGTGCATCCGCTAAGCAAAGCGAGGACTTCTGAGCTTCCTACTCAAAGGGAAGAAACTGACACTCAGAGAATACCTCGTTTTCACCAGGCACCATTGCCAGACATTCCACACTGAGAACTTCAGTTAATGTGTTATTTTTTTGCAAATAGCATGATTAGCCCATGATTAGCTATTAAAAAAAAAAACAGGCTTGGAAAAGTTAAAATAACCGTCTCAGGATCACACAACAAGAAATCGGTAAAACCAGAATTCAACTCAGCTCAGTCTACACCCAAGGCCCGCGCCCTCCCTTTCTGCTGTGGTTCACTGTGGAAATATTTCCCTCCTCTGGGGTTTTGCTCCACCTGAGTGCAGTAACACGGACTCCTTAAAAGCGAAGGTTCTGTTGTCAGGATTCCTAGGCTTATGTCTTAGTCTCATCTCTTGAAGACCAGGGACATAAGTCAAGTTACTTAAACTTTGCATGTCTCAGTTCTCTCTTCTTGTGAGACTGGTATCTATTTTGCAGAGTTGTGGTGTGAATCAGATGGGACTTCTGCACAGCATATAGTAATCAGCAAATGCCCGCTGATCTAAAGCTGCAGCAATGGCAAAGATCCTTCAGGCTTAGGGGAGATCGGGGAGAGCGGACGGCAGTGCTCTTATTGTAGTGATGGGTCAGAGCCGGATGGCCAAGGCAAGGCCTTGGAGTTCACCCTCATCCCCAAAGGAATTCCAGGAGCTATCTTGGATGTGAAAGGACACGGACAAGAAAGAAGGGCTGTGACAGTGACAGCTGACTTGAGATCCCCAATTAAGTCTTCTAAATTACCACTGAAGGATCCTTCTGTTTCTAAAAGTCTATAATCTTACTAAGAATAAAATAAATGAGAGCATAAATTTTCAGAAATAGCATTTGGGAGCCTGAAATCTGGCACCAGCTAAGCCATATGAAATCATTTTAAATTTTATTTGGTTCAAAAGATGAGCAAGGGAAGGATAGACCAGTTTCTTGGGGAAGCTCATGAACAGTAACAGATGTCAGCTCGGGTCCTGGTTTGCTTCTACACCCATCTGAAGGGGAAGAGAAAAATCACCAGGCTAGGAAGCGTAGCAAGAGTCATCCTAGGATTACACAATGAGGGACAGACCCGGAAGGGACTTTCTTCCTCCTAAGCAATGGTTTTCACGTGAGCTGGAGGAGAGGGGAGGTAGTCAGAGCTTGTGCCGGGAGCCGAAGCCCATCTTTCCTCTTTCAGCCACCGCTGATGAGAGACGGCGGGCGAGGTAGACTTGTCGGCCACGAGGGGACAGGGTGAAGTTTAAAACACAAAGGACTGAGCGCCGCTAATACCCTTAGTGGGGAGTTGAGGGAACTGAAGGCGGAGGGGAGCTAGTCAGTGGAAAAGACTGGGGTCTCTGGTCTCCTGTTTCCAGGCTGGGGGAAGGACCTCCATCAACCACCTCAAATCACAGCTTAGCTAAGGAAAAGCAATCAATAGGGCAAATGTTTGTATTAATCTGTCCGTAAGCTCTACTGAGTTCCCATGTAGAACAGCTGTGGGAACAGGAGGTGAGTGCCCTTCACGGCAGGGGTGAGGTTGGCAAGGAACCACACACAATGTGGGAAGAGGGCAAGTTACAGAAGAGGGGGCCAGAGGGTGGCCTGGGGAGGTCCGAGCCGGGAACGGATGGGATGCTTCATGGAGAGGCGGCTCCTGAAGGGGAAGATGTGAGAAGATTGGGGCACCTGGAAATGGAATACCAGCAAAAGGACAAATGGAAACATACACAGTGAGATGATGGAGAGACCGACAGAGCTCAGGTGAGCATAGGAGTAGGAGGAGGGGCTCAGCCTGGCTCTGGAACGAGCAGGGTGAAGTGGTGGCAGCAGCCGGCTGAGAAGGCTTCCTGTTCCCAGGCTGAGGCTGCCTGGCAGTGGAGACGGCTGAGGTGCCGGGGCCACAGATAGAATCCGAGCTGCGCTTGGGGAAGATAAGCCTCCTGGCAGCGGGCGAGATGGAGGGGAGTGGGAGAGACTGTGGGCAGAGACCCCACTCGGAGAGAATTAGATGAGGCTCCAGGAGGTAATGAAGGGCTTTCCCAGAGGGGAGGGGGGAAGAGATGGGAGAGATGCTTTGATGAAACCTGGCTGAGAAAAGGACTAGAGTGGAAGGGTGAGAGAGACGGAGCCCAGGTAATGCATCCCCATGACCTCATCTGTGAAGCCACGGGCACCCTACACTGCAAGTTGCTCTCAGGCTGTAAGGTTCTCATTCTAGGTGATCGAGGAGGGCCGGTGAGGCCGGAACAAAAGGAGGTCGCTTCGTGCAGGCAATCCAATCAGCGAGTCAAACCACACGGGCTCCGTGGTGGAGAAACAGCGCTGCTAGGTGTGTTCAAGCCCTCCTTGTGTTCCATGCTCTCCATGCAGATGGGGCGTGATCTTTCCTTAGCTCCTGCGTTCAACACCATCATTGCTTCCAGGTCTCCAGCAACCCATGGCCTCGCCTCCTTCAAACTTGTACCTACAGCACCATCTGCTGGTGTGGGATCCTGTGGCCTCTGTGCATGTGTAAAATCTTCATTTTGTGCCCTCAACACTCCCTCACCCGCCACACCCATCCCCTGCCCATCTCACCCCACACCCCATACACAGAGCCACAGACACACACACACACACACACACACAGATGCACCTAAGGAACCACAGACACAGACACACATACAGAGATGCACATACACACACAGACAGAACAGACACAGATGCACACACAGACACACATGTGTAGACACACGCGCACACAAGCCCAGCTCTTCCCCTCTTTTGCGCCCTGGCTGCAAATGCACAGATTCCCGCTGCAGCCCGCCTGGCGCCCCGTTCTTCCCCCTTCTCTGTGCTCTCCAGCCTCTGAGGGCTGCTCTCGGGCAGGACCTGGAATTGAAGTGGAATCGCACTCTTTCCCCAGCACTACTGCAAAGTGGAAACAGCAGACGGGTAGGACTGCAGGATTGGAGAGGACAAACAGTTGGACATCTGAAAAGTTAATCTGCTGGTTAATTTGCTTGCAGACTGCTAATGGATTCTGCAATTCCCTCCCACCCTCTGCTCCCCAGTCCAAGAGGCCTGGGAGGAGAGAGGATGGTCCTTCTTCCTGCCCATCTGCGTCCTGCGCTCCATCCTGGCAACTGCACACACCCTGCCCTGCTCATTCCAGAAGAACCCGGAAGACAACCTGGTTCCTCCACACACATTTCCTATTAACCCCCTTTCCCGAAAGATATCGGTGTGTCTAAAGAATCCAGGTTCAAATGGATTTTATTTTTAAACCAGAAAAATCATGACACCGTAATGAAAAGAACCACTTTGTTTTAACCTTTTAAGAAAAATGCCGTTCCCTGCTACATCTCTTAATAGCTGCCTCTTGGCGGTAGCCTAAATGACGAATCCACCAACCTGTTTAAAATGTAAGGGAGGTGATTTCAAAAGTCATCTGCGGGTGTTTCTGACTACAAATGCAAATTCTTTTGTCAGCGGTCTCCGGTGCCACGGAGCGCACAGGTATTTTTAGTCCGCACAGATTTGTGGGGTGGCGCGGGGAGAATGTACATGCACGCACCAAATTAATGCAAGGGGGGTTCTTAGTTCTGAATATTCATTCCTTTGGGATTTGGAGATCCGAGGAGACTAGGCGGCCTGTGCCTGCAGACGGGTGGGTCCAGGTCCCTGGTACCCTGTTCCCTGGGTTAGTGCCAGCTCCCTGGCCCCCAGGGGCTCCCACTGAGAAACAGGTCCTGCCCATCACAACTGACCTGCCTGGAGGTTCCCAAGTACCAGCCAGCAGCATACTGGTGACACTGAGGCACCCTGTCCCTCGCCCCCAAAAGGCATTCCTGTTTTTGTTTTGTGTTGTTTTTGCCCAGGTAAATTTGGGACAAGACTGAAAAGAAAAAGAAGGATGAAAAGACAGAAGTGTGTGTGTGTGTGTGTGTGTGCACGCGTGCGTGCGTGTGCATGTGTGTAGGACAGGGATCTAGCCCCCCAGGCCAGGTCAAGGCTATGGGTATGAGTATACTCAGGCTCTGCTATAGCATTATTTTTGCTCGTTTGTTTTTTTTTAACCAGCTCTCAAGTGCAGAGCAGTTAGGCTGGTTAAGCAAAGTCTATAGAGACTATCTATGGAATAGCTTAGGTGCTAATCGACCATTTAGTCTATATAAACACATTCTGGATTTTTCTGGATACTCTCAGCTTTAAGTAGCTATTTGTAGGATACTCAGAGGCACATTCCTACTTGGTAAAGCATGTATTCCAAACTTTTGTTTGGTGTGACGCAGGAAAACTTGCTTTGGAGTCTAGCAGATACTTGCTCGAACATTGGCTTTTGCCATGTACTAGCTGTGTGACCTTGAGTAACCCTACCTAATCTTTTTCTAAGCCTCAGCGTTACTGGAAAATGTAGACATTAATGCCTACCTTCCAGGGGACTCACACATCATCTCACGGTAGAGTCTGTCACAAAGCACAGTAAATGAAGTCTGTGACTGTCTGTCTCCCTGGCCACCTAGCAAATGCTGGGTGACAGGAGGAAGAGCCTCAGAACCTCATCCTCAATGCAGACGGGCATTCCAGGCGGCAGATGTCCCCGGGGGAGAGGGCAATGAAATGGACCAGTTTTCCTGTTCTCCAAGTGCAGGTACTGCTGGCATCAGATGACCTTGGGTTGTTGAAACCCAGAAACCTTTAGAACAAGGCAGAACTGAGACTAAAGCATGCAAATTAGCAAGAGGCAGATGTCAGCTCAACCTTAGGAGAGATGTTCTGACTACGAGAGCTATCCAACAAAGGACCCAGAGGTAACAAGCTCCCTGTCACTGGTTGTGTTCAAACAAAGCCAGGTAATTCGGGTCAGAGATGGCATGGAGGGAGAGCCTTCGGTGTAGTAGAAGGTCCAACTCTATCAAAATCAAAATCAAATGTTCTCCCAAAGCTAAGTCTTTGTTTCTGTGAAAGACAAAGAGAGAATTGCTGCTCCTATTTTCCCTTGAAACCCAACACTCTGCAAGTCCCTGGTCCCTGCTGGAGGCAAAGAAATAATAGGAAACCTCCAGAGTTTCAGAGCCTCTCACTGAGACCATTAAGCAATCCGTTCAGAGCAAGAGGGAGAGTGAGTCTGGGAGGAAGGTTTAAAATAATAATTAGCCTCTGTTACAGCCTTAATTGAAACTGGTTCGTCCAAAGAGAGGATCTCTTGGGTCAACCCTGCCCACCCCGCTCACCAGCGGCGGTGGAAAAATGGCCTCAAACCCGAGTGGCCAGAAACCCTGCATTGGGCAAAGGAGTAACCTGACGCTTTCTCTCCCGATGTGCTCCATCCACACTGATGTATTTTGTCTTTCATTGAATTGCTTTTCTCCCTCCATCCTTTTCTTTCCTAACTGCTTGCACTTCAAGAAGGACGCATAACATTCCAAAGGATATAGTCCTTCCATTTCTTGAGTTCCGGGTAATTCTGTGACTGGCTGATCTAACTCTCCACAACTGTCCTTTCCCTTCCTTCTTCCCCCTTCCTTTTTTTCCTCTCTGCCCCTTGACGTCCCAGGCTGGGCTCAGCATCACAAATCGAGGCACTCCATTCATTTCATTCCTGGTTTCAGCCACCCACTTCCTACAGGCGCCCTGAATTCATCAGGTTCACTCTCAGCACCTGCACTGGTGTATCCAAAACTTGGTTGCATTGGGTCACATTGGTATAAATAAATGGCTCTGGTTTTTAACTAAGAATGCATCGGAATGCTTCCTAAACTTAACCAGTCCCAGGAGTTCGGACCAGCCCTCCAGGCCCTGTGGGAGCCTGGGCTCATGGTCATGGAGAAGAGGAGACCCTGAGGTCATGGGTGTCTTTTTATGGAAGAGAAGGTGGACGGGAAGAGGGAAGGAGCCTGTTCTCCCAGTGCCCTGTGCCCTGGTTTTTGGTGGAAGTTGGGTGGTAAGGCTTGGTGCCTCCACAGTTACGGTTTGCAGGCTGGGCTTAGACAGAAGGAAAGGGGACTTTCCTCTCATGCCTCCATCAGCCACCAGCCCTGGTTTTCACTTGGGTTCCTGTTTCTGCAGCTCCAAGGTTGGATGGCTGGGAGTCAGGGAAGGGACGCAGTGGCTGGGTGACTTCCATCGTCCCTTCTTGGGGACAACTCTGAAGAGGCTCAGGTCACTGTCCCACGGCATCAATAGGACTACGAGAGGATCGACTAGTGTAGGTTTGAGATAAAGGACAAGGAGGTCCAGGCACCAGGAGATGAAGATGGAAACACGGAGAGACGTGAATGAGGTCCTAGTGGCGGTGGGTTTGGAGGAGCCCACGTCAGCAAAGGGACAGCGCCATCTGGGATTCAGAGACAACTCTGCCTGTCCATGCCCTCCTTTCCTCGCTGCCTGACCGGCCACCTCAATACACATCATGGTGGCCTCTGTCTTCCAGAGCACCATTCATGAGAGAAACACAAGTTTACAGACAGAGGAAGCCACGATGGGAGAGAAGGGAGAGCACTGGCTCGGAGTCCAGAGACCCTGGGGAAGGAGGTTTGCTCTTATACTAACTACTTGAGCAAAGCCTCCTCCGTTTCCCCATTTCGGAAGGATAACTTCATGTGATGACCTGCGTGTGCTTCCCAGCTTTGCAATTCTAAGCTCTTACACGGATGCTTGTGACACCTATAGGATGACCACTGTAGGTCTTCCTTCTCCTGGAAGGACTTGAGAGATTGTCTGCATATATTTTAGTGAATTCAGCTCGGTTTATACCTAAACCTGAAGGCAGATGTCCAATAACTCACATTGCTGAATTTGGAGGCATCTTGCCCTGAAATAGACAACCAGTGTTTTGGCTGTCTGTCCAAAACCCCAACGTGAGCAAACCTTGGATGTCAGGGACCTGTTCTGAAACTACATACTTAGATATGGAAACTTCTTTTAAAAACAACTTTCCTCGCATAAAGGAAACCTCAGTCCATAAGAAGAAGGCTGTAGAGTTCAGAATGCGGGTTCCTAAGGTTAGTGCTGTCTACGACACATCAATAAATACGCTGAATGAGCAAACAAATGAGCCTTCTACCTGAACCAAAAACCCTGGACGGAAGTCTCCCCAGGGTCACTCTGCTCTACTGAAGACCCGCCTCAGGGACAAGGAAGCACTGTCTTATCTGGTGGCTTATTTTTTAGTGGGGACCAAGGTCAGTTAAAAAATGACCTCCCTAAGTCAGGGGCCAATTTGATTTTGTGCTCCCTGCACCGCTGGCCCCAGTTACGCCAGAAATGCCCGCTGCCCCCTCCACACACTGTCCTCTGCCTGACAGCCACCATGTCCCCACACATTATCAGGTCCCCAGATCAACTGATCACTGGCTTTGCAATGCGTGCCCATGCCCCCGGCCAAGTGCCTTATAGATTTACCTTCAGAGTCAAATTTTATTTAGGCTGATATTAAACTGAACTTGTAGTCCTTGAACCCACACTGAGAGGAGCCAGCGGGGAGAAAGGGGAGCTAAATGTCTCACCTGGGGTTTAAGAATGGGCTCCAGATGTGCAGAGGGGGGACACAGAAGGGTAGACCATCCCCGGGGCATTCAAGAAGCGTGAGCATCTCTAAAATCGAAGTGGAGACAGGACTAACCAGTGTACACTTGTTTCAAGCCACTGCCTGTGGCAATGATCTGAGGCTGGCCAGTAACCCTGCAAGCAGCTGGGTGGCCTACAACACCTTTTTTTTGTTGCCTTCTAAGACATATTCATTAGTGAAATATCAGAAACCTCAGGGGCAGCACGTGCTTCTAATTCATTTTCCAATTGTATAATGAGCCAGAAGTGAAATTTTTAGGGTGAATTTAATTGACCTTCACAGCAACATCAGGCAGATTGGCTTAAATGCTATTAAAGCAGAATGTAACCCGGTGAGACTTTCTAGAAGGTTATCGGAAAATCTATCAAGTTGTTTTTTCTTAATTTTCATCAAGAAAGGAAAGATAGATAGAGGACACAGAAGGAGGCACAGACAGAGAGGCAGAAGGGGAGAGATTTAAAACCAGGGCAAGATGGGAAGAGAAGAGTGAGAGAAACGGGAGGCTGGGAGAGGGAGGGGAGTAACACAGGTCCCTGTTGCTGGGGGTTACGTTTTAATTTACAAAGGCTGTTGAGAATTTGCAGTCAAGCCACAGGTCACATTGGTCTCAGTGTGTTTCCAACACTTGAGCATAGGACAGTGCAGTCCTCCCTTTATTAATATTTGATGTTTAGAATGTCTCGAGTGCCGTCATGGAATAGAAGGGCGTCTTCTCTGGCGGCTGACGGGGGCTTCTTTAGGACGCCATTGCCCCTTTCACCAAAAGACACATTCAGTCTCAGTATCAAGGTACCTCTGGGGAAGCCAGGAAGCCAGGTGTGGGACCGAAGGGCTCCTCGGGTACTAAGGTGGCACCCTCGTGGAAGGGCTGGCGGGCAGTGGACAGGGTGGCAAAGCCCGTGGCAAGCTGGGCTCAACTCTAGTCATGGTCAAGTCAGAGGGAGGTGGCCAGTGTGTGAGGGGTGGCCCAGCGCGGGGCATCGGGACAAGTCCACGTCAGCTTAGTTACCACCGGCATTAGCATGGCCTCTGGCACCCAGTACAAAGCCAGGAGGAGCTGGGCAGAGAGATGCGTGTCCACGAAGGGTGTGAAAGTCAGGGAAGGGATGAGGGCCTATCATCGCCTGAGGGGCGGCAGGTAAGGACTCAGCAGGTGGGCGACCTGAGGCAGAGATCCAAGCCTGATGGAGAACAGGTGTGTGTGGGGAGGGCGCTGAGGCTGAGCCAGCGCACGGGGAAGGCATAGCCCCCCGGGGTTCCTGCTGGGTCACCAGTAGCGAGAGGCACGGCCTGGACCCCAGGGCTCCCGATTAAGTCCCCTCCCCGGGAGGCAGGACCGGTTCAGAGGTCCCGCGGGCCAAGCCAGCGCGTGGAAACAGTAGTGTTTTCTAGCGAAGGGATGGCCCTCGGCACAGAAAGGAGGGAACACAGCAGGCCTGAGGCCGCCGTCCTTAGAGACACCTGATGGCACGGCTGGCCCTCGGCTGGTGTCTGGGACCTCGGCTCTCAGGGTGCCCCCGTCACCAGTGAACCGACAAGGCTGGTTTTCCGCGCCTAGACTGTGCGCAGACCCTGTGGTTTATGGTGGACGCCGGCTTTCCTTCCGGGAGTCTGGCGTGTTGCTGTGTGCCAGGCGGAGGGCGTCCACATGCGCAGCCCCCGGATACAGCCCTGAGCTCTGAGTCTCTCCTGGGCGTCCCTGGGCTGAAACCTCACATGCGTGTTTCTGGGGGAAGAGTGAGCTCTGTGCGACCCCTCAAGGGAGGGAGGGAGCACAAGGAAGCCCCCGGGGGATGCTTCCTTCTGCGTCTTTGTGAGTCCGTACTGTCTCCGTGCTGCAGTGTACGTAGGAACACATTGCACGCAAAGTCCCGTGAGTCCTCCTAGGAGGTAGTCTGGGGCACCCTCCACACATCTCCCAGGGAAAGCTCTCCAGCTGGTTCTTGTCCTAACCTCAACCTGAATCCCGCAGCTGCTTCTGAGATGTATTTTTGGCGCTGACGGCGGCTACACATACGTGCTGTGGCCCAATATAGTCGCCTCACCCCCAGCGGCGACTAAGCTCTCCCGGCGCCCAGAGGACTTGAATAGATGTTCAGTTACTCATATATAAGAAACACGTGTCTGCTTACCCAGGCACCCACAGAGCTAGGGGGAGTGGGGAGGAAGTGAGAAAGGAAGGGAAAATGTCCTTACTGATGAGAACAACCCTTAGTAGTCTCTGAAAGGGAGAAAGAGGAAAAAAGGTGGGGGACATGTAAAATGGAAACGCACATTGTCTCAGAGTCTATCTTTACTATCATGATCAGCAACGTCGTCCTCTTCAGTGTCACTAGTTGAGCACTTACAGTGCACCAGACATGCGCAAAGCCCTTTCTATACGTGGGTTTCAGCTAAAAATTCGTAATGGGGTGCAGTAGGTAATGGGTGAAATTATTATTCCTATTTTTAGATGATGAAAGTAAGGGACAGAGAGTTTAAATGATGGGCCCAAGTCACACAACAGTCAAGATCCCATCCAGGTGTGTTGTTCAAGAAGACAAGTCGCAGACATAGCGAAGCCCTCCTGCTCGATGTTTTTAGACTTGCAAACTACGGTTGAAAGGGGGATGATAAAACAGAGCGTGACCCCTAAGGAGACCTTTTGACAGGGACAAAAGGACAAGATTGTCCTTTAACACACCTGAGTTCCTTGCAGTACGTGTGGGGAAAGCCATCCAAGATACCAAGGATATTAGCTCCAGATTTTCAGTCCTCTATGTAATTTGAAAGAAATGAGAGCTTTCTTGACACCTTAATTTTCAACGGTTTTATCTTTCCTACTGGTCAGGATTATAGATGTACAGGGCACTTTCAGAGATAACGCCAGTGCACCTGACACAGTGCTACATCACAGGGGAGTGCAACGGATAGGCTTCGGTTGTCCCATCAGCCAAACAGGTCCTTCTTTCATTCACTCAACAAACATTTACTGGGCATCCATCATCTGTCAGGCATGGGGATCAGGCAGTGAACACCACAGACCACTTTATACGTAACCCAATTAAACAATATTTCATGAGCATCTATTATGTGTTAGGCACTAGGCCAGTTTCTAAGGATGCTACGATAAATAAGGCACAGTCCCCACCCCCAAGAAGGTGAAAATTTATTGAGGAGGTGGTGGTCTCAAATCTGTAGGGAGCACAGAGGTCTCCCAGTGCTGCAAACAGGAAAGAAGGAATCAGAAGAGAGACCCCATTGTATTTGGTCTTAGGGCATACTGACCTAAAAATCCTTTAGACAGATATTTCAATAGGGTTGTTAGGATGAAAAATCAAAGCCATTCATTTAAGCTATAGCATAAGGCAAGAATATGAAGACCAGTCACTGTATCTAAGTGTTTAAAGAGGTTTGGCAGTAACAGGAAAAAGAAAAAAGGTTTAGTAGTTTGAAGAATGCCAGTGTCAAAAGAAAGGTTTGCTTTTTGTTTCATGTTTGGTTTTCTTTTATTTGGTTTATTTTTTGTTAGGATTAGGAGGATCTGAGTTTGTGAGGAGTGAGTGGGAAATCTGAAATATGAAAACTGCCAACCAGGGTAACAACGGAAGATTTTGAGTCCTCTGTTGAAATGGAGAGGCCATCGTTACTTTCCTTCCAATTAATATCTTAATATTATGGATGTATCCAAAGTAACCCAGTTTCCCTTAGCAACTCATTGCATTCACTTTCTTTTAACCTCTTTAGATCGTCAGCCTGTACCACGTCTTGGAGTAACAAGTTGCATGTACTTACTGCCTGCTGGGTAAAGAAGCACTTCATTTTAATTGCTCCAAATTTACCCTTTCTAAGCTGCACGTGGTGCCTCTTGGTTCTGATGATCCAGAATTGCCATCTTTGTCCCCTGCCCAGCACTGTGACCAGCTGAGCCTCGGTCCCTCTCTGGGGCCTCCTTCCTGGACCACGGGCTTCACATTGGCTCCACCATTCGCATTTCCACTCTAGCCGCTCTCCTACTATGGAATCTCGACATGGCAGCTGCAAGGATCTTTTGCGATCAGAAATCAGGTCACCACATTGCTCCAGACTAGGGAAATGTAAGTCCCAATTTACCTGTGACACCCAATGTCCAGGGGTACTTACGAAGAGTGCCCCTTTCACTTTCAAAAGCAACCTTATTTGGACAATATATTAAATGTTCACCCTACTTAAAAACCTCCAGTGTCTTCCCATTGCTATTAAAACAAAACCCCAACTCCAAAGACCCTGGCTGGACCTTCCCTGTCTCTACCTCCCTGAGTTCTCTCCACCCTCCCCATCCCTCGCTGGGCTCAGACCCCACTCTGTTTCCCCAACACACTCAGCCCACACTGATATCAATATCTGAGCCCTCGATGTTCCCCTGCCTAGAGTACTGTTCCTTCTGCGTTTTGGGTACCAGCCTTCTCTCTTTTTTCGGATCTCAACTCAAATGCTGCCTGCTTAGAAAGGCCTTCCCTCCCCCAACCATCCACAGGTAGCAATCCCCTCCCCCAGAAATCATATCCCTAACTTCAGTGCCTCTAAGTGCCCATGAGTGACAGACATGCTCTTTTTTTTCTAAATTTGTGTTTTATTTTCGTACCTTTTCACTCAATGGTAGTTCCCTGTGGGAAGCGCCTGGTGTGTGTTATCTGTGTTCTGGGCACCTGTCACATAAGGAACACAGGTCAGAGGCCCTCTCTGTACCTACGGCTGGGACCCTTCTAGTCTTTACGCTCAGGAGCAACTTTAGAAAACATATATCCTATGCTGAGACTTCAGTGGTGAGATTCGTTTCTTATTATTAATGCTTTCTTTGTGAGCTGAAGAAATAGCCTTACCACAAAGGGTCACACTGCATCTGGGGTGCTTTCCTAACTTGCTGACATGCCTCCACCCCAGATCCTTCCATTGTATAATTTCCACTACTTCCATTTCTACGTAATTCCAGAAAAAATAATTTATTCAAGAGGAGAGTGTATAACTCATTCACACACTGTATCATTATATACAACATGGGAATATATAAAACAATCATCACAGACAAAACCGTTTGCAATGACATAGTTTTCAAAAGAACCCGCTTTGTAATATCTTTGAGGAAGGGCAAAGAGTTATTACACCTATTAATGGATGAAAGAAGTCAAGTCAGAATGGCTAAATTGCTTGTGCAAGGTCCCTTAGTGCCCGGGCTGAGATGACAGGCCAGGTTCTCTGACTCCCAGCATGGTTCTTAGAACTGGCTTTATATATAGACAATGTAGACAGTGTTCCAAATACTTTCTCCAAATACAGCCGGGCAAATACTGTAGAGACTTTCTACAAAAGCATTATAGACCTGACTCTGTAAAAATACGACCTAGAAAGGGGGACAATTTTCCAGGCAGCCCACGCAGGCTTGGCACTACTGTGATCTCTCATGCAAGTTGCCCTTTCAAGGGGAAACTTCCCGTGGTTGCCAGATGTGGCTTCTCAGCTTTCCGCTGCTGCCCAAGTATACTTCAACCATCCTATCTAATTTACTTAATTGTGTGCTTCTTACTTCTATATTAATGATTATTAGTTCAGGGAATATACTATCACCATGACCACCCGGCTATAGTTAGTTTATCAAATCAGCTAGTCACTCCCCTACAGGATTCTGGGAATCTCTTAAGACAGAAAAATACTGGTGGGTCAGAATTCACAACCAGTTTAGTACTGTGGTTCCTAAACTTTCATGTGACTCAGAATCATCTTGAGAGTCTGTGAAAATACAGATTGTGTATCGTGTACAGGTTGTGACTCCTCCAGTTTCTGATTCAGTGGGTCAGGGGCAGAACCCAAGAACTTGCATTTCTGACGAGTCCCCAGGTGATGCCGAGGCTTCCTGGGTGCATGGGGGGGGGGATTGGAGGAGAGGGCTGGGTACACTTTGAGAATCACTCGTTGAGAATCTGAGATGGTGGCAGTAAGGTGACCAGCCATCCCAGTTTGCCTGAGACTGAGGAATTTCCTAGGAAGTGAGAGTTTTCAGTGTTAAAACCCAGGAAGTCCTGGGCTGTGCTGGGCACACCTGGATGATAGGTTAACCGAAGTGGTGTGAAAACAGGACTCTATGGGGGGGGCGGTCCTCAAGGGGAACTTGACAGACAGGTTAACCAGTACATCAAAGGCAAGAGGGTGGCGTAAAGAAGAGGTCTACTTGTGGGTCTTTCCCTGTGTGGATTACACGCTCCATAAGGGCAGGGCCACATATTATTCTCCTCTCATTGCCAGCATCTAAGCATCTAGCATAGCTTTGGGTATATAGAAGGTGACCTAAAAATGGACTATGTGCTTGCACGTTCAAGTGAATGGATGGATGTGTGGGTGGGGAGATAGGTGAATGGGTGGGGAGATGGATGGTTGGTTGGATGGTTGGATGGATGGATGGATGGATGGATGGATGGATGGATGGATGGATGGACGGATGGACGGACGGACGGACGGACGGACGGATGGATGGATGGATGGATGGTTGGATGGATGGATGGATGGATGGATGGATGGATGGACGGACGGACGGACGGACGGACGGACGGACGGACGGACGGTTGGATGGATGGATGGATGGACGGACGGACGGATGGATGGATGGACAGATGGATGGATAGATGGATGGAGGCAAACCGTATCTCTTTCTCAGGATAGTCCAAGGTAAGCCTGTCCACTCTAGCAATCAAATCAAGGCAAAGGTCCTGGGGTGTGTGGGTTTATGTCCATTTAGGGAGAGAAGACCTGCTCCTGACCCAGTGATCACTGTCTCTGAATGTGATTCCATGAACATCACAGGACAGGCCAGGGCAGTGGATTGACTTTGCTAGCCTAGCTCTCCTCAAACCTTGTTTACTCCCTAGGGAACCTTCCAAAACCTGGAGAAAGGAATGATTCAGAGTGAAGCAAAAAAAAAGAAATAGTCAAAATGGGTGGTACTGAAATGTAAGGTTTTCTGTCTTAGAAAAATTAAGGGTGTGGGAGTCTCTGTTGTATTAAATACTCAGTATGTTCAGAAAGTAAATACTGTCCATGAGCAGACAGGAGATTAAGGTGGCAGGAAGAGCAGTTTTGAGCCCCGTTAGATATTAATTTCCCATACATGATCTGTCTGTCTTCTCCTTGTTTGAAGTTCTCAATGCTGGAGGCTTCAAAGCACACACCGACTGCCATCTGCACAGAGCTCAGGGCTCCACGGGGGGCCAACCCTGCAGGAGCCGTCCCTACACCCCCTCTGTCGGTGTCTGCCTTTCTCGGCATTCCAGAACATCAAGGATAATTCTATCAGCAAGTCCAGCAGCTAGTAATAAAGTCAGCCCTTACCCAGCATGGTGAGCTTCCCTAGCCTGGCTCCGACAGGGAAATTGATTTAGAAGATGAAATGGAAAGTGACCTAACCCTTCCTTAGAACTCCCACCCAAATGAGGTTTTTTTTCCTCCTTTTTTCTTCTCTCTCCTTCTTATTCTCTATCCCTCTTTATTGTTTCCCTTTCACTTTACCAAAGTTTTGAATAATGTACGGGCTATTCTTGCATCTATCATTTGACTGTTATTTTTAATTATTAATTTATGGCTGTTCCATGCTGGGGATGGTTCCTGCCCTCAAGCAGTTCACTGCCTGATAGGACAAGAAGGACGATATGTCCTACAAGCTGCTCCTAGAGATGTGTCTTCTGAAGAGGCACAGAAGAGGGATGCCGAGCCGTGTTGCAAAGCACAGGAGGGAGCTTCACAGAAGCAGAAAGGCTTGCCCTGAACTCCCCGCCAACAGACACCGGACACACAGCACACATCCCTCCCAGCCCATGGAGCTTGTACTCCAGCTGTGGTTTGAATAGTTTTTTAACTCAGCAAGGGAGTCTGGGGACACAAGCAATTCTAGTGATAATCATAGGAAAACCCAGCCATCTCCCCTGAATTTGGAGAGAAATGTCATTCTTTAAGTTTACTGAAGGATAAAGCCATGTTGAAAGGAAACGTTAGCCAAAAAATACAAATAGTAATATATTTTTTTCATTAGAAAGACCACCGACTTGTGAACAGCACATCATGTAATCACTTAGGGTTCCAGTTTTATGTCTGTGAAATGCAGGTTCTGGACTCTGTATCCTCCAAGTCCTTTTGCTGCCCAATATCGGACAGGTCTCTGACCCTAAGGATGCTACGGCTATATGGAACCGAAGACTTTGAACATCGGGCTCTCTGCTGTAGTTTTTACTTTCATTTGATCAATTATTTAGATCTGCTTGACATCACTAATTTCATACAAATGGAAATCGAAATACTCTCCTTTGGACTTGGCAAAGCAGTCTACTGACCAAGTAAAATTTGGTTCCCCACGGATTAAAGCAATTAACAATCTAGGTTCGATGGGGACACTCAGGAGGGCACATGCTCACCCAGTGACAGTACCAAGATGGCTGTGGTATGGATGGCAGCCTGCAAAGACGGGCAACAAGCAGAAGCGTAGAGAGCACAGCTCCGTGATCACAGCTCAGCTCGGAAGGTGTATCGAAAGAAATCTGGGAAATAACCTCCTGCCAATTCTTCTAATCAAGAAATCCCGTGGGTCAGCACCCTCTCCGCGGCTCCACAGCTGAATTAAAGACGGCGCACTTTGTTTATAGTAATTTCCTGCCAGGTCAGTTATCGACTGAACAATCCCAGCCAAATCCAATGGCACGGCCTGACCTGCTGACCCCTGTTTGAACATTGATTGTTGCTGTTCCCCTCATTAGACCATTCTCCTGAGAATCCGGTGCTTACCCAAAAGGATTTTAGCTAACCCCTCTTTTTGCTTGTTTCTGGGTTTTCTTTAAGCGAATGGAGAGCAATGACCGCCTACTTTGAAGGACAAGCAGAACTTCCCTACCGAGGAAAGGAAACCTAGCTCACTTTCCCTGCTCTGAATCTCCCTAAGAAATGCACGCTCCTCCGGATCAAGAAGGAAAGGTGACTTGCTGGTGTTCAGCAGCCTTGGAAACCTCAGAGCCAAGTGAAGAAGGGAAGGCCAGGAAATAGTGCTAGCTTTATTTTTCTTGTGGCTACAAGGGGTTCATGTCCTTCAACAGCTGCTAGGATGCAGATTTAATCCAATGAATGGAGAAAATGAATATTCATTGTCTATTATGAATTGTGCAGAAATCCTTCACCTCAAACAGTTTGACTGCTAACCCAAATACCCAAAGATGCAACTGGGAATGTGAAAGTGCATGTTACCTTTCAAGAGGGTGATTTCCAATCTTTATGTTTTCACTAATATTAGCAAGCCATTAAAACGAACCCCGGGCATCAGCCTACTGTTAATGGACACTACAACCTACACTTAGCATCCTGAGTGCAGACCATGTGCTTCAAGATCAGAGGTCTTCACTGACATCCAAAGGTGAGCTTTAGCTAATCTATAATTGCCCCTGAAATTCTATGCAATGTTTCTTTTGTCCCTGGGAATTTTTCAGGGAAGGGCTATAGTCCTTAAGGGACCCAAACAACTACTTGATCCAAAACATAGTAGGAAAAACAGCTCTAAAATTACAATCTTTCCCGAGCAGAGGAGCTGGGTCTCCATCTCCCTCTAAATTCTTGATTTGTCTAGTACTGGGCTTTGTTTGAAATACGCCATTGGAAGCCAAAATAACTAAGCTTAAAAACCTAACTAGTTTATAATAAAAATTATATAAAATAAATATTTTAAAAAAACCTAACTAGCTTAAGTTCATTTAGTCTCATATAATAATAATTATTAGGAGAAATGATTATACAGCTGTTTTATAGATAACAAGTTTTCTAAGCAATGAGACAACTTGTATGAGAAAAGTCAGCTCTCTGGCAGGGGATTACTTAAGGCAGTCTTTCCTGGAAACGTTGAAAAGCAGAGTAAGTTAGTGACTCAAATAACACACCTTAATTTATGGATAAAAAAACAGTGTTGGTACTTCATAATGAGTGGTGATGTAATTAAAAGAGCAGAGACTCAAGGGAGAAGATCTGGGTCCTAGTTCTAGCTCTGATATTTCTAGAAGTATGACTTGAGGCCAATGTGATACCTTCCACTTAGGATGAGAACCAAGGGCGATGCCAGATATGACAGTTTTTTGTAAAATGTAAAGATGGTTAGTTATTAATAGTATTTTGTTATAGTTATTAATAGTATTTAATAGTATTTAATAATATTAATAGTTATTAATAGTATTTTGAAAGTGAGCACACACATTAATGCTATTATCAAAGGTCAGAGGGAAGCGGATCTCTTTAAGAAGCATGGAGGGGGAAGCTGATATAAAGCATGAATGTTTCCTAATGTCTTTTTCTTAACTGATAGTCTGTCCGAAATTTACGGCAAAGCTTCTATAATACACAAATCTGCCAATGCCTAGTTCCTTGCTCAGAACCCACCCAGAGGCACTCCATCCTCCACAGAGCCACATCTAAAACCAACACCACGCCGCAAAGCTGGCCATGCCTGTCTCCAACCTTGCTCTCCAGCTCCATCCACAAACACATTGATCCAGCAACATGGACCTGCCTGTGCTCCCATGTCCAACGAGACATTTTTTCCAAATCCATGTCCTCTCTCTGAAGCTTCTGTCCAGCTGGTTTTTCTTTATCCCTATCCTGGTCTTCATCTCTATATAAAGAAAGTTTATGCATCCATTAGGGAGCGTATAGGGCACTAGCTTCTCCAAGATGTCTTCCCTGATCCTCAGGGAAGGTGGGTTAGGTGGCAGTCCTCTGGGTGCCCATACAACCTGGAGCTTATTGGTGTCATTTCATGCATTGCATTTATAGAAGCTATATGCCCGTCTGTCTCTGTGCTTCAACTCTTAGCTCCTTGAGAATGCGTCTATGTCTCATTCATCCCGTATCCTGAGCATCTATCACGGTGCAGATGTGACAGAACACATCCTGGGTAGATAAATGAAGGGACAGATGGCGCCTCCCTAAGAATATTTAGCGTGTATTAAATACAATCACAAGCAAAGGCATTGAACTAACACTAAAGCTCACTGTGGATAATGTTTGGGTTAGGGCTATGACTACAGTGCAGAGAGAAGAAATTGCAACATGATTTGCAACTAGACAATTTACAGATGAGTTACTTTGTTCTCCTACCAGAAAAGCTGTTTAGACCACAGATTTTCTAGTGGGTCCTAGGAGAACTGCTCAGTCAGGAAGCTCTACTCAGGTGTTCTTATTCCACTAGTTGGCTAACTCAGCTGGGATAGGGAGTCTCAATCATTGTTCTTTGATATGGGAGACTTCTATGGGAGACTTGGGGTCAACGATGACCATATCTGTTTCCTTATATGGGTAATTGCCTTGTAGATGGTAGGTATGAATTGGACCCTGGCAATATATCCAACATCCTGACCAATAAGACAAGTAAGTATTATATTTTTAGAGCTAGACGCAACCTGACAAATGAGGTCTAGACTACTCTTCCCAGTTTACAGAAATGACAGTCTAAATACACATGTCCCACGTATACGGCAGCCTCCCCATGGAAACCAACAGGCAGAACACAGAGCTTACTGCCTTTGGTAGAAAGTTGGAGACATTTGCTGTTGCACAGGCAACAGCAAAACTCTTACCTAAAAGATACAAATAATAGTGGTGAGAATAGGAAAATATCTCCTGCCGAGTGAAAAGGCAACGAAAATAGAAAGTATTATTCAAAATAATTTTAAGTCTCATCAACTGGACTGAAATACAGTTACAGCAGAAGCCTGCATATGTTTGCTTTGGGCTTTTGGGGGGTGATCTAGATGTAAAAGGCTGATACTGAAGCAATGGGACCTTCCCCCATCACAGAACATTAACACCACTCCCCACCCCCAATTTCGGTTTTTGATCTCAAGCATTTTCCTAGTACCAGCCTCCGAGGCATAATGAGAGGATCATTCCCGGGCTAAGAAATGGTTGGTCTAGTCTAGACTGATGTCTGATCTGAGGTTACTGTCACATCAGGTGGAGAGAAGGGGACAGAATATTGCTGGATTTCAAGTATTGATATATGGGAAGCAAAGATGATTCCTCCATTCCTGAAGGAACCGCGTGATTCCTACACACTGGCTCTGCCCCAAAATGAGGCATACCTTCTTGAATCCTCCTTGCAGGTCTGCCCGCAGCCTAAGTTTTGAGAGCAAGTCATCTTTTTCTCCTTATTATTATTATTAGCAATTGCAGGTATTTATATTACAAAATTATGTAATCAAAATAATTTAATATGTAATAATAGCTCATATTTGTTGAGTAGCCACCAGATTTCAGAGACCAAACTAACCACTTTATCATTTAACTTTCACAATAACTCAATATGATAAACATGATTATTATTCCTGTTTTATAGGAAAGAAAGCTCTAACCTTGAGCACTGTAATGACATCCTATTGCCCATACAACCAAGTGACAGATGTAGTTTTGAAGTTAAGTCTATGATTGCAGAATCAGAATCCTTAACCATCACTCAAAATCAAGTTCCTGCTCTAATGGGGTTATGACAGACTCTCAGGACTGAGTCCCTAGCCCTTTTCTAAGACATGCTTTGCTTAACTGTCTAGTTCCTGGTTGCTGCAACTCTAATCCATGCCTTGACCTTTTTTACCCCATTTTCGACCTTCCTTTATTATCTTCCCATCAAAATAACCAGGTTTCAGCTCAGACCTAAACAAATGACTTGGGCCCTTTCCATAGCGTCTGCCTCCTCAGCCCAGCCTCAGATCCTGACGTGTCCCCAGGCTCTTCAGAGACTCTGCCCGTTGCCTGGCTGGATGCTTATAGAACCCGGTGCCTAACAACTTAGGGAATGATTAGAGTATACACATTCTTGTCAGGCACACATGGAATATTTAAATAAGTAAATAATATTTATTACTTATACCACAGAGCAAGTCACTACTAATATAAATATATATGTAAATAAATATGTACATAAAACTTTTAACTTATGGATCAAATAAGAAATATGGGTAAAAATTCAAAAATATTTAGAACTAAATGATAATAAAATAGTAAATGAAAAAATGTGTGGGATACGGGATACTTAAAATTCAAAAAACAATAAAAAGTAAACAAGCTAATCATCCAACTAATGTAGTCAGAAAAGAACAGAATAAACGCAAAGAATATATAAAATAAAGAAAATAATAAAAATAAGTGAAGAAATTATTGAATTTTAAAACAAATGAAAATCCTAGAGGATTGATAAAAGTCGAGAAGTGGTTCTCTAAAAAGACCAACAAAACTCTTAAGCCTCTGTTACTATAGGTTAAGAAACACAAGAAAAAGGTGCAAATATGCAATACTAGGAATAAAAGTCAGTATATGATAATGAATTCAGAAGAAACTTTTAATTAAAAGGAATAACACTAACTGGTAAATTTGAAAATAAATATAGATAAAGAACTGACTAAAAAATGAAAATCAAATTATACATGTGATATTTAAATCAAAAGGTTACCAGAAGTTAAAAAATTTAATAACCACCATTAAGCACAGAATAATTTACAGATAAGGTCTAACAAAATTACAAGATGTGGATAACCCCAAAATTAAAGTGTTTCAGAGAGAATAAGAGGTGAAACACTCCCCAGACCATTTGATGAGCCAGACTAGTCTTGATACCAAAGCCAGAAAAGGATAACACCAGAAAAGGAAAATTGAGGTCATTTTCACCTATAGAGATACAAAATCCAGAGATACTTTTTTTTTTTTTTTAATGGCCAAGTGGTTTTATCTTAGGAAAGCACATATGGTGTAATTTTAGAAAACATATTAATATACCAGTTTACCTGAATGGATATGCCTCTGGTGCTGAAGTGTGCTGTCTAACAAGGCTTGTCAAGCTATAACGGGCATACAGTGCATCTGGAATCGCAGTGAATGCAGATTCTGATTTGGTAGGGCTGGGGTGGGCCTGACACTCTTTCTAACAAGCTCCCTGGTGATGCTGATGCCGCCAGTCTGTCGACTACACTTGGAGAAGCCATTATGTTGATGACCAATTTTGGAGGAGTAGATTTCCATTTTAGACAGAAACCTCTCCCCACCCACCTTCTAGAATATGAACACCAGCCCATCCAATTCCTATTTATTTTTATCTCATGTATTTTCCTTGAGCTAGGCTCCGGGTTACAACTAGTAGATTTATTTAGCAAACTTCTGGAATGGTTGGTCACTTTAAAGGAGAAAAAACCCCAAAACTGTTATTCCCTTCAATAAATACAGAACAACTATTTAATAAAATGTGATATATTCATGATAGAAACTCAAAGAAAACTACAAATATAAGAGACTTCCTTCACTTGAAAAAAGAAATTCAAGACAAACATCATACTTAATACTGAAACTATTAGAAGCAGTAACTTTAGGGTCAGCGACAAAGCAGGGATGCCCTTTTCCACTGCTTCATTTCAGCAGCAAGTTGGAAGTCAGAGTCACAGAGAGACAGCATGAAGAGATTAAAAAAAAAAAAAGAATTAGGAAAGAAGACAGTGAAGTGCATTGTAATGTTTCTAATGATATGACTGCCTGTGTAGAAAATCCAAGTAAATCAAAAGAATAATTAGTATTAATATGCAAGTATAGAAAAATTGCTGAATCTAAGATCAATACAGAAATATTAATTAAAACTTTAAACACAAACTGCACACACATAAAAAATTAATTAGGGGAGGCACTATTTGTGATGGCAATGAAATAGGGTTTGTGGGAATTACTGTATAAAACATATGTAAGAGATTTACGGCAAAAATAATAATCTTTTATTGAAATCTAAAAAATGATTCCTTAGTAAATGGAAGCACATTGTATGTTCCTGGGTGGAAAAACTCAACATCATAAATATGTCAATTCACACCAAATTATTCTATAAATTTAATACAACTCCAGGATAAATCCCAAGAGAGTTTTGCACAGTATTATACATTAATTTTAGGAAGATGAACAAAGGGTCAGGAATAAATAAGATGAATTTGAAAAGCAAGATGGGAAGACTCATTCTACCAGAGAGCGAGATGTATTTTAGAGCTGCAATAATTAAGACATTGTGGTGTGGGTCTAAGAATAGACAATTGGACCAGTGGAACAGGATACAAGCTCCCAAACAGACCACAATATATGGAAATTGGGTTTAGGAAAGAAATGACATTGCAGGTTCTTGGGAAATCAATAAATGTTGCTGGACCCTTTTCTCAACCATACACAAAAATCAATTGCAGACAGATAGAACAGCTAAACACGAAAAGCAAAGCTTTGGCATTTTTAGAATACAAATATAAGGTAGCATTTTTATGTGCTTCTGGTAGGAAACGATTTCTTTTACGCAAACACACAAGCACACATACACAAACAAAGAAAAATATAATTTTACTTACTTAAAACTGAAACAAAACCAGAAAACCCTTTTCTACCTCCCCCCTGCCTCCCCAAAAAGTAAAGTGACATACAAGTCACAGACTGGGAAAGAAATCTGCAATTGCAAGGCATATAAATATAAAAGAATTAGTATACCAAGTGTGCTAAAAGAAAGAAAGAAAATAGGAAAAATTCAGATAGAGGAAAACCAAATGGTCAATAAGTATCTTAAAAGATGCTCAACAGGGCTTCCCTGGTGGCGCAGTGGTTCAGAGTCCGCCTGCCGATGCAGGGGACACGGGTTCATGCCCCGGTCCGGGAGGATCCCACATGCCGCGGAGCGGCTGGGCCCGTGAGCCATGGCCGCTGAGCCTGCGCGTCCGGAGCCTGTGCTCCGCAACGGGAGAGGCCACAACAGTGAGAGGTCCGTGTACCGCAAAAAAAAAAAAAAAAAAGATGCTCAACATTAGTAATCAGGAAAGCACAAATGAAAACTACACGACGATATCATTACACATTCAGGAAATTGCCTACTCTCATGCACCCAAGTGAGAATTTAAACTGGTAAAACCATTTTATCAAGCAATTTGGCAATATCTAGAAATTTTGAAGGTGTGCTTATACAAACCCAGTAATTCTCTCTTACACGTACTCAATGAGCCAAGTACAAGATTGTTTATTGCAGCATTGTTTGTGATAATTGGAAAAAACCCAATTGTCTTGCAACATCAGAGAGCTGAAACAGTGTTATATTTATAAAATGGAACACTGTACTGCAATTAAGATGGACTAAATATATATTTCATATATACATCATATATGTGGTTTTATATATCATATATATGGTTACATATATATGTATATATCAATGAGAAAAAATCAAATCTCAGAAACAAAGTCACGTAAGCAAGGCAAATAACTAAAAGGATATCAACAGACAGAGACTGTGAATAAAAGTTCAAAATCATGGAGAACAACGTAATATTTTATCTACACAAATGCATTACAATTAGGAAAAAAATTCACTAAATTCATAATTATGGCTACCGATGGGGAGAGAAGAAAGAAGTGAGGAGAATGGAATTGGAGTAAAATAAACAGGGGAATTCAGCCTGACTGTAAAGCTTTATTTCACTAACAAAGAGATCTGAGGTAAACATGGTAAAAATGTTAAGATGTCAGAAAAATAGGTAGTTGGTGCAGATTTTTGTGTTTTATTATTCATCCTTTTTTCTATATATTTGGAAAACTCATTATAAACATTGATTTTAATTTTAATAGTGTTTGCATAAAAACATATGCAAATTTCCTGACTCAGTGGTTGATATAGTCAATGTACTTCTTCTACAGTGTCTTTTAACAAAAAGTTCTCCATGAGATTTTTTCCTTTCTCCTGGATGTGTGGGACACATTCAGGAGCTAACGGTGTTCATCTTAGGGCACCTCCTGGTGTCAGCGGGTTTGTGGACACTATTTTGTGGCAGGCTCCTGACCCGCATTTTCTTTTTTCTTTTCTTTTCTTTTCTTTCTTTATTTTTGGCTGCCTTGGGTCTTCATTGTTGTGCGCGGGCTTTCTCTAGTTGCAGCAAGCGGGGCTACTCTTTGTCGCGGTGTGTGGGCTTCTCATTGCAGTGGCTTCTCTTGTTGCGGAGCACAGGCTCTAGGCGCATGGGCTTCAGTAGTTGTGGCACGCGGGCTCAGTAATTGTGGCTCGTGGGCTCTAGAGCGCAGTCTCAGTAGTTGTGGTACATGGGCTTAGTTGCTCTGCGGCATGTGGGATCTTCCCAGACCAGGAATTGAACCCATGTCCCCTGCATTGGCAGGTGGTTCTTAACCACGGCATCACCAGGGAAGTCCTGACCCACATTTTCTTAATACATTAAGTTGTGAGAAATGAAACAGAAACCACAGCTTGCAAAACCATACTACAACTGGCAAAGCAAATGAACTCTCCCGAACCATGACACACAACACGAGTGATCCAAGGTCAAGGTGTTTTCATGTCAGCTCCTTCAGACCCTTGTGTTCCAAAACAAGACTACAGAATAGACCACTTGTGTTCCAAAGAGAAGGCCACTGACTGTTCCAGTGAAGCAACTGGTCTGCAAAATCTGACTAGTCCCTGCTCAATCCCTGCCCAGTAACTTCTGTCCTAAAGCCACAGGAGGATGAATCCCAGCTGCCAGAGCCCTGTGAAGTGCCCTTTCCTAACTTCTGAACCTCCTAACGTCTCCAAGGCATTGCTCTCCCTTGCTCAGCAAATTCAATGATCCCAGCTTTGTACGACCAAAGGGCTTCCTTGGCCATCTTTGAATGGAGACCCCACAGTACTGTTGCCACAAATGTGGAGCTTGCCCTTCCAGTGTGGCCCCAGCCCACGGGTAACTAAGCATCTCTTGCCACTTTCCTTCTACTTCATGCACCTGCTCTGAACTTACTAAGCCACTCACAGGTTTCTGAAGGGGGCATGTTCTTTCATCCGTAGAGGCTTTGCCACTTCTGCTCCTTCAACAGGAACACCCTTCTCTCCTCCACTTCCCACACTCACTCTCACTCATTCTTTTTTTTTTTTTTTAACATCTATATTGGAGTAGAATTGCTTTACAATGTTGTGTTTGTTGCTGCTCTATAATAAAGTGAATCAGCTATATGTATACATAGATCCACATATCTCCTCCCTCTTGCGTCTCCCTCCCTCCCACCCTCCCTATCCCACCCCTCTAGGTGGTTAAAAAGCACTGAGCTGGTCTCCCTGTGCTATGCGGCTGCTTCCCACTAGCTATCTACTTTACGTTGGTAGTGGATATATGTCCATGCCACTCTCTCACTTCATCCCAGCTTACCCTTCCCCCTCCCTGTGTCCTCAAGTTCATTCTCTACATCTGTGTCTTTATTCCTGTCCTGCTCCTAGGTTCTTCAGAAACAATTTTTTTTTTTTTTTTTAGATTCCATATATATGTGCTAGCATACGGTATTTACTTTTCTCTTTCTGACTTACTTCACTCTGTATGACAGACTCTAGGTCCATCCACCTCACTACAAATATTCAATTTCGTTTCTTTTTATGGCTGAGTAATATTCCATTGTATATATGTGCCACATCTTCTTTATTCATTCATCTGTCGATGGACACTTAGATTGCTTCCATGTCCTGGCTATTGTAAACAGACCTGCAATGAACACTGTGGTACATGACTCTTTTTGAATTCTGGGTTTCTCAGGGTATATGCCCAGTTGTGGGATTGCTGGGTCGTACGGTAGTTCTATTTATAGTTTTTTAAGGAACCTCCATACTGTTCTCCATAGTGGCTGTATCAAGTTACATTCCCAGCAACACTGCAGGAGGGTTCCCTTTTCTTCACACCCTCTCCAGCATTTATTTTTTGTACATTTTTTGATGATGGCCATTCTGACTGCTGTGAGATGATATCTCATTGTAGTTTTGATTTGCATTTCTCTAATGATTAGTGATGTTGAGCATCCTTTCATGTGTTTGTTGGCAATCTGTATATCTTCTTTGGAGAAATGTCTATTTAGGTCTTCTGCCCATTTTTGGATTAGGTTGTTTGTTTTTTTGATATTGAGCTGCTTGTAAATTTTGGATATTAATCTTTTGTCAGTTGCTTCATTTGCAAATATTTTCTCTGATTCTGAGTGTTCTCTTTTCATCTTGTTTATGGTTTCCTTTGTTGTGCAAAAGCTTTGAAGTTTCATTAGGTCCCATTTGTTTATTTTTGTTTTTATTTCCATTTGTCTAAGAGGTGGGTCAAAAAGGATCTTGCTGTGATTTATGTCATAGAGTGTTCTGCCTATGTTTTCCACTAAGAGTTTTATAGTGTCTGGCCTTACATTTAGGTCTTTAATCCATTTTGAGCTTATTTTTGTGTATGGTGTTAGGGAGTTCTCTAATTTCATTCTTTTACATGTAGCTGTCCAGTTTTTCCCAGCACCACTTATTGAAGAGATTGTCTTTTCCCCATTGAATATTCTTGTTTTCTTTATCAAAGATAAGGTGACCATATGTGGTGGGTTTATTTCTGGGCTTTCTATCCTGTTCCATTGATCTATATTTCTATTTTTGTGCCAGTACCATATTGTCTTGATTACTGTAGCTTTTTTTTTTTTTTTAACATCTTTATTGGGGTATAATTGCTTTACAATGGTGTACTGTAGCTTTGTAGTATAGTCTGAAGCCAGGGAGCCTGATTCCTCCAGCTCCGTTTTTCTTTCTCAAGATTGCTTTGGCTATTCGGAGTCTTTTTTGTTTCCATACAAATTATGAAAATTTTTGTTTTAGTTCTGTGAAAAATGCCATAGGTAGTTTGATAGGGATTGCATTGAATCTGTAGATTGCTTGGAGTTGTATAATCATTTTCACAATGTTGATTCTTCCAATCCAAGAACATGGTATATCTCTCCATCTGTTTGTATCACCTTTAATTACTTTCATCAGCGTCTTATAGTTTTCTGCATACAGCTCTTTTGTCTCCTTAGGTAGGTTTATTCCAAGGTATTTTATTCTTTTTGTCGCAATGGTAAATGGGAGTGTTTCCTTTTTTGTCTTTCAGAGTTTTCATCATTCGGGCATAGGAATGCAAGAGATTTCTGTGCATTAATTTTGTATCCTGCTACTTTACCAAATTCATTGATTAGCTCTAGTCATTTTCTGGGAGCATCTTTAGGATTCTCTATGTATAGTATCATGTCATCTGCAAACAGTGACAGTTTTACTTCTTTTCCAATTTGGATTCCTTTTATTTCTTTTTCTTCTCTGATTGCTGGGGCTAAAACTTCCAAAACTATGTTGACTAAGAGTGGGCAAACTTGTCTTGTTCCTGATCTTAGTGGAAATGGTTTCAGTTTTTCACCATTGAGAACGATGTTGGCTGTGGGTTTGACATATATGGCCTTTATTATGTTGAGGTAAGTTCCCTCTAGGCCTACTTTCTGGAGGTTTTTATCATAGGTGGGTGTTGAATTTTGTCTAAAGCTTTTTCTGCATCTATTGAGATTATCATATAGTTTTCCTCCTTCAATTTGTCAATATGGTTTGTCATATTGATTGATTTGCATATATTTAAGAATGCTTGCATTCCTGGGATAAACCCCACTTGATCATGGTGTATGATCCTTTTAATGTGCTGTTGGATTCTGTTTGCTAGTGTTTGCTGAGGATTTTTGCATCTATGTTCATCAGTGATATTGGCCTGTAGTTTTCTTTCTTTGTGACATCTTTGTCTGGTTTTGGTATCAGGGTGATGGTGGCCTCGTAGAATGAGTTTGGGAGTGTTCCTCCCTCTGCTGTATTTTGGAAGAGTTTGAGAAGGATAGGTGTTAGCTCTTCTCTAAATGTTTGAGAGAATTCACCTGTGAAGCCATCTGGTCCTGGACTTTTGTTTGTTGGAAGATTTTTAATCACAGTCTCAATTTCAATGCTTGTGATTGGTTTGTTCATGTTTTCTATTTCTTCCTGGTTCAGTCTGGGAAGGTGGTGGTTTTCTAAGAATTTGTCCATTTCTTCCACGTTTTCCATTTTATTGGCATACAGTTGCTTGTAGTAATCTCTCATGATCCTTTGTATTTCTGCAGT
Organism: Stenella coeruleoalba; assembly: GCF_951394435.1. NCBI lineage: Eukaryota > Metazoa > Chordata > Mammalia > Artiodactyla > Delphinidae > Stenella > Stenella coeruleoalba. The sequence continues at coordinate 105,611,488 of NC_137154.1, read as the reverse complement.
GTCAGTTGTTACTTCTCCTTTTTCATTTCTAATTCTACTGATTTGAGTCTTTTCCCTTTTCTTCTTGATGAGTCTGGCTAAAGATTTATCAATTTTGTTTATCTTCTCAAAGAACCAGCTTTTAGTTTTATTGATCTTTGCTATCATTTCCTTCATTTATTTTTCATTTATTTCTGATCTGACTTTTATGATTTCTTTCCCTCTGCTAACTTTGGGGTTTTTTTGTTCTTCTTTCTCTAACTGCTTTAGGTGTAAGGTTAGGTTGTTTATCTGAGATGCTTCTTGTTTCTTGAGGTAGGATTGTATTACTATAAACTTCCCTCTTAGAACTGCTTTTGCTGCATCCCATAGGTTTTGTGTCGTCGTGTTTTCACTGTCATTTTTTTCTAGGTAGTTTTTAATTTCTCTTTGATTTCTTCAGTGATCTCTTAGTTATTCAGTAGTGTATTGTTTAGCCTCCATGTGTTTGTATTTTTTACAGATTTTTCCATATAATGGATATCTAGTCTCATAGCATTGTGGTCGGAAAAGATACTTGATAAGATTTCAATTTTCTTAAATTTACCAAGGCTTGATTTGTGACCCAAGTTATGAGCTATCCTGGAGAATATTCCATGAGCACTTGAGAAGAAAGTGTATTCTGTTGTTTTTGGAATGAATGTCCTATAAATATCAATTAGGTCTATCTTGTTTAATGTGTCATTTAAAGCTTGTGTTTCCTTATTTATTTTCATTTTGGATGATCTGTCCACTGGTGAAAGTGGGGTGTTAAAGTCCCCTACTATTATTGTGTTACTGTTGATTCCCCCTTTTATGGCTGTTAGCATTTGCCTTATGTATTGAGTTGCTCCTATGTTGGGTGCAAAAATATTACAATTCTTATATCTTCTTCTTGGATCGATCCCTTGATCATTATGTAGTGTCCTTCTTTGTCTCTTGTAATAGTGTTTATTTTAAAGTCTATTTTGTCTGATATGAGTATTGCTACTCCAGCTTTCTTTTGATTTCCATTTGCATGGAATATCTTTTTCCATCCCCTCACTTTCAATCTGTATGTGTCCCTAGGTCTGAAGTGGGTCTCTTGTAGACAGCATACATACAGGTCTTGTGTTTGTATCCTCAGCCAGTGTATGTCTTTCGGTTGGAGCATTTAATCCATTTAAATTTAGGTAATTATTGATATGTATATTCCTATTACCATTTTCTTAATTGTTTTGGGTTTGTTATTGTAGGTCTTTTCCTTCTCTTGTGCTTCCTGCCTGGTGAAGTTCCTTTAGCATTTGTTGTAATGCTGGTTTCATGGTGCTGAATTCTCTTAGCTTTTGTTTGTCTGTAAAGGTTTTAATTTCTCTGTCAAATCTGAATGAGATCCTTGCTTGGCAGAGTAATCTTGGTTGTAGGATTTTCCTTTTCATCACTTTAAATATGTCCTGTCTCTTCTGGCTTGCGGAGTTTCTGCTGAAAGATCAGCTGTTAACCTTATGGGGATTCCCTTGTATGCTACTTGTTGCTCTTCCCTTGCTGCTTTTAATATTTTTTCTTTGCATTTAATTTTTGATAGTTTGATTAATATGTGTCTTGACATGTTTCTCCATGGATTTATCCTGTATGGGACTCTCTGTACTTCTTGGACTTGACTGTCTATTTCCTTTCCCATATTAGGGAAGTTTTCAACTATAATCTCTTCAAATATTTTCTCAGTCCCTTTCTTTCTCTCTTCTTCTTCTGGGACCCCTATAATTCGAAAGTTGGTGTGTTTAATGTTGTCCCAGAAGTCTCTGAGACTGTCCTCAAAGCTTTTCATTCTTTTTTCTTTATTCTGCTCTGTGGTAGTTATTTCTACTATTTTATCTTCCAGGTCACTTATCCATTCTTTTGCCTCAGTTATTCTGCTATTGATTACTTCTAGAGAATTTTTAATTTCATTTATTGTGTTGTTCATCATTACTTGTTTGCTCTTTATTTCTTCTAGGTCCTTGTTAAACGTTTCTTGTATTTTCTTCATTCTATTTCCAAGATTTTGGATCATCTTTACTATCATTACTCTGAATTCTTTTTCAGGTTGACTATCTATTTCCTATTCATTTGTTTGGTCTGGTGGGTTTTTACCTTGTTCCTTCAGCTGCTGTGTGTTTCTCTGTCTTCTCATTTTGCTTAACTTACAGTGTTTGGGGTCTCCTTTTCACAGCCTGCAGGTTTGTAGTTCCCATTGTTTTTGGTGTCTGCCCCCAGTGGGTAAGGTTGGTTCAGTGGGTTGTGTAGGCCTCCTTGTGGAGGGGACTGTTTATTGTATCCTGGTGGATGAGGCAGGATCTTGTCTTTCTGGTGGGCAGGATTGCATCCAGTGGTGTGTCTTTGGGTGTCTGTGAACTTATTATGATTTTAGGCAGCCTCTCTGCTAATAGGCGGGGTTGTGTTCACATCTTGCTAGTTGTTTGGCATAGGGTGTTCAGCACTGTAGCTTGCTGGTCATTGAGTGGAGCTGGGTCTTAGCGATGAGACGGAGATCTCTGGGAGAGCTCTCACCGATTGATATTACATGGGGCCGGGAGGTCTCTGGTGGACCAATGTCCTGAACTCGGCTCTCCCACCTCAGAGGTTTAGGCCTGACACCCAGCTGGAGCACCCAGACCCTGATGATGTTGTTTGAATCCTTAACTCAGCCCTGGCTGGAATCTATTTTATTCCTTGAGTTTCCAAGTCTCCTATTTATTTCTGAAATTTTGGTAACTTGCTGCTCACAATTGAAGACAGGAATGCATGTGGTCATTCAAAATAAATGGCACAATATAAGAAGGGTAAGTAATGCCTGCTAGTGTTGGAGGGTCTCCTGCAGAGGCAGGGAGTGGCTGTGGCTCACTACAGGGACAAGGACACTGGCAGCGGAAGTTCGAGGAAGTGCTCCTTGGTGTGAGCCCTCCCAGAGTCTGCCATTAACCCCACCAAAGAGCCCTGGTCCTCACTCATTCTTTACTCAGCCCCGGTGGCTCTTCCTCCCAAGGTGCTGAATCCTAGTATCTTCCCTACCTTACAGCATTTTTCACACCTGTATTTCCATTTTCTGTGTTCCTATATGTCACTCCCCTGAGATCAGTAGCCCTCTTCCTTGACTGCATGTTGGAAACACTCGGGAACTTGAAATATTTGACTTATAATATGGGGCACTGTCTGGATATCTGGATTTTTAAAAACACCAAGGTGATTCTAGTGTGCAGCTACGATTGGAAATCACTGCAGCGCTGGCAAGCTCTTTGCAGAAGTGCTCTTATTTGCCATTGTAGCGTGAACACCTAGCACAGTGCTGGAGTCTTAATAAATGCTTATTGAGTAAAAGAAGGTATTTACGGAGAATCACATTCTGAGTCTGATGCGAAATACCCCACCAGCTTGATGTGTCACTGTATTTGGCAACAGCACTTGGCAGTAATTCCCAAATCAATGAGTATAACTCAATTATAGAATTATCACAATTCATTAGAGTTATTGATTTCATATTTCAGTCTCTTTTGCTGTGGGACTGTGAGTTCTTTGAGGGAAGGGACCACATCCTATTCATTTTATACCTCCAGGGCCAAGAACAGTTCATGACCTATAAAATTTCTCAAAAACTTGTACTTAACTTAGTTAACTGACCATAAATTGTATAACTTCAGCTTAGTTAGTCATCAAAAGCCTCAAAAGGGCTTCTATTATTGGACAACCTTAGCATCCCACTGGTTCATTCAGTGTCCAACTCCCCACGATGACCATTTCACGAGTTCTCTCTTCTTCAGCCTTGAACCTCCATCCAGCAGCCTCATATTCACCTCATGACCTCACTTCCTAAATCACTGAGAAAATTAAACTGTTCAGAAGAGTATTTGTTAGACTTACCACCCCTTTATCCACCTGCCAGTATCCGTACCCACAGTGAACACCAGATCCCACTCCATCTAATGGACAGTCATCCCTCAGTATCCAAGAGAGATAGGTTCCAGGACCCCCATGAATACTGAAATCCAGGGATGCTCAAGTCCCTCTGTAAAATGATGCAACATTTTCATATAACATATGCACATCCTACCATATACGTTACATCATCTCTAGATTATTTATAATATTGAATACAATGTAAAAGCTGTATAAGTAGTTGTAAATACAATGTAAATAGTTGCCAGTGTGGGGCAAATTCAGGTATTGTATTTTGGAAATTTCTGGATATTTTTTCCTGAATAGTTTCAACATGCTGCTGGTTGAATCCGCGGATGTGGAACCTGTGGATACAGAGGGCTAACTGGACTCAAAGACATCATTCAACCATACTTCACACTCTCTCCTACAGGTCAGTTTTTCTCTTCTTTCTGGATCATTTCCATCAACATACAAACATGTTGTTGTGTATTTCATTTAAAACAAAACAAAACAAAACTCTCATTTGACTTTACTTCTCCTGCCATTCTTTGCCCCCCTCCTAGTAAAAGATGTCTCAAAAAAGTTGTCTGTTTTCTATTCATCTCTTCATGTTCTCTCTTAAATAGTCTTCAGGCTTCTGCTCCCACCTGAACATGTTCTGAGGGCTGCTGTTGAACTCCCTGCCTCCAGATCTAAAGGTCACTTCTCAGCCTCATCTAACGCGACCTATTAGCAGCATTTAATCACTCCACCCTCCGTGATACACCTTCTTCACGTGGCATCCATGTTCTTGGTTGCTCCTTTACAGGCTCCTTAATATTGGAGGGCTCAAGGGCTCAATCCAAAGCTCTTTTCTCCATTCCTATTCACTTCCTTGGGGATCTCATTTGCAATCATGGCTTTAAGTAACATCCATATGCCAACGAAGTCCAAGTTTACATCTCTGGTTCGAATCTGAACTAGATAAATGAATATGCAATTGCAGACTCTTCACCTCCACCCATGTCAAATAGACACACTAAGCTCAGCATCTTCGAAACGGAGCTCCTGACCTGACCTCCCAGGCGTGATCCCCTCACAGTCTTTACTGTCTCTGCTGAAGGCAAATTCATCCTTCCAGTGGTCCAGGCCAAATGCCTTGCAGTCATACATGCCTACATGCCTCTTCCTTTTTCTCACACTCCAAATTCAGTCCTTCAGGAAATCATGTTTCTCTACCATAGATGTGCATCCGAACGCTCGTCACTTCTCAATGGCTGCCCTGCTGCCACCTTGGTCGACACCGCTGCTCTCTCTCCCTGGGTCACTACAATGGTTTTCCGTATCTTTCTCCCCACACTTACGTTTGCCCATGCCCAGCCAAATCCAGTCTCAGCACTGCAGCTGAAAAAGTCGTGATTCTTTTCAAATGTAAGTTCTGTGCAAAGCCCAGCAGTGGCTGTCATTTTCTCTCCGAGTAAAAGCCTGTGTCCTTACAATGACCTATAAGTCTCTCCCTTTCGAGCTTCCTGTTGTCTTTATTACCTTCACTCCCACCACATCCCTGGGCTCACTTAGCGTCAGACACTGACTACCTTGCTACTCACTGAGCCTGCCCCACAGGCTCCTCAGGGCTTTTGCGCCGGCTGATTCTTCGCCTGGATTATTCTCTCCCCTGATGTTCACATGCTTCATTTCCTCATCTCCTTCAAATATTTGCTCTGATGTCAGGGTCTACCCTGATGACCCTGTTGAAACTGCCACCTTCCCCAGCCCTGAAATGCCAATCTTTAACCCTTTTCTGGTTCTTTTCTATCTTCTATTACTGTAAAACCTACAGCATGATTCATTTACTTATTACATTACCATTGGTTGTTTAATCCACTTTCTACCTTGAGAATCTAAACTCAAAGAAGGCAGGAATACTTCTTTTAGCCGTGGATATATACAAGGTACCTAGAAGAGTGTCAGTACATAGTAGATGCTCAGTAGATATTTGATGAGTGAATGAATAATGGAGTTTTTAAATTCGTTTTTAAAACTTAAGCCTCTCTTTTTTATTCATCCAGTTTCAGTATCTTCTATCTGATCATTTTGAGTGCATATTTTATTGAAGTATGTGTCTGTGCACACACATGTACATATACACACACGGTTATATATATATATATATTTTTTTTTTCTTTTTTTTGCTCCGGACGCGCAGTCTCAGCGGCCATGGCTCACAGGGCCAACCGCTCCACGGCATGTGGGATCTTCCCGGACCGGGGCACGAACCCGCGTCCCCTGCATCGGTAGGCGGACTCTCAACCACCGCGCCACCAGGGAAGCCCACGGTCATATATTTTTAACTTTCTTTCACATGTTCCGTATTTTCGCATTGACAATTTTTTATTGACCATTGAACTAAGGACTTTCCTTACACTATCTCCACTCCCCACAACAATGCAAAAAGGTAGATATACCTGTATTTATTTTAAATATGCAGAAAACGAAGCCCAGGGGAACTTATTAACTTGTAACACAACTAGTAGATCACAGAGTCGGGGTTTGAATACAGCTGCTGCTCGGATTGTTCGCCCTCACATAGGAATGCAGAATACAAACAAGGCCAGACACTCACGAAACGGCACTATTTCTGTCTTTCTCGCCAGGAGCTCCTTCAGGTCTGTGACATCCTAAACGGCTAGATTCCAGACACAGGAGACAGGACCCGCCTTCCTGGACCAGCGGGCACTGAGCATGCGCACTGGGGTCCAGCGTGGTTCCCCTCCCCGGCCACAGCAGCCGCAAGCCAGGAACCCGGTCATCCTTCCTCTACCTGATGCAAAAATAAATAACCGTGCAAAAAATTCCAATCTCCGTTTGGAGGCACTAAATCCCCTCTCCTTTCCAGATGGCTGGGAGATTTCTCCCAGGTGGTAAATACATTATTAAGAAGTCATTTCACCGTGAAATTGACTATTCAAAACACAGACAGAAGTTAATATATTAGGACAACCTGTCTGAAAACTCGCTTTGGAGAAAATTTATTTTTGTTTAATATAACACCTGGTATTATACAAGACCCCTTTCTACCTCAGGCAGTTAAAGTCATCCTCAGTTAGAACATGTCAGGGAGCCTACCACCAGGAGTCCTACCACCCACCTAGAACGGGTGATTACCCTTCCCTATGTGGAGCCCTACATCAGGGCAGGTAATGATGCTGGGTCTTACAAGACGTTATACATAGACTTGGGTGCACAGTAACTTTCTCCATCCGGGAGCTGAGGAGCTTAAACATCCTTTGCTGGTCTTGTTCTAGGTTGGCCTTCAAATTTATGATTAAGGACCATCCTGGGCAAAGGTGGTAGAATTAGCATGACTTAGGAGGGATCCGTTTCATCATTAGAAAAACCATATCAGTCATGAAACAGAACAAGGGGTCTTAACAAGGACCCAATTGAATGTGACTCTCCTAAATGTTAACTCATTCATGCATTGCTGATTCACTCTTTAATAGGCGGTTTCTTAGATTACAGAGACAATTACTGGAGCAGGTTACTGGCTATCAGTGAACATCTACATTATAATGAGAACAGGGTTTGAGGATTTGCACAATCTGTTAGAAAAACGCAATTTACAGAGTCACTAACTACTTAATTGAGAGGTGAGGGTTAGAGAAGACATGACAGAGGAAGTACCTTTTCAAAGGATCTTGAAGATGGGGTGAACTTCATGGGAAACTTGAAAGAAATGCTTATCTACAAAGGGCCCATGCCTGCCCTGGTCTTGACACCAACATCGCTCAAAAAATATTTATTCCTTCCCCCCAAAATCTAAAAAAGGGTGGAAATATGTATACCTATGACTGATTCACTTTGCCGTACAGCAAGAAGCTAATACAACATTGTAAAGCATTATATGCCAATAAAAATTAATAATAAAAAAGTATTTATTCCTTCTCCAGCGAAGGTTTTTCAGGTTAATATAGATGTACTTTCTTCTGTAGCCTGACTTTTATGTTTTGAGTTTTGTCAGTAAAGTTTAAAGATAAAATGCAAAATATTTCATAACTTACATGTAGGGAATACTGAGGTTCTCCACAGGCCTCACAAAGAGACTTCCCTTTTGTTTTAAACCGAATCCCCTCAGGAGTGACAGATTTATTACTAATCACACAATGAATTTGTTACACATCACCAGTAGCAAAATTGAACTGACACCTAAATAATGTCTATTAAAGAATTTCTTAATTTAGTCAATTATTTTGATCTAACTAATTACTCACTTAATTAAGAATTCATTCAAGCAACTGCCTAGGCTTCTTTTCCAGAAAAAAACAAAACAAAAAACCCAGTTCCAGAGTAATTAGTAAACCAGTAATTTAATAATCCCCTGAGGAATGAAACCATTTTTCACATATTTAAAGTAAATAAAGCATCCCTTAATGGGTAACTGACTTCTGCAGAGACTCAGTAAAGGTCTAGACACTCATAAAATGGAGAGAACTCTACAAGGGACGTCGTGCTTATTGGAAAACCATTTTAAATGAGCTTGAATTTCCAGCCTCAGATACCAGTATAGATACTAAAAAGATGTGTTCATGTGATTTGGAAACATGGACCCACGCTTCGCTCACACACAGCACTAATTGTCTCCCTTCTGTGTTGCAGGCATCGTGCTGTGCTCTGCAATATACAAATGAGAATTCCCTTAACAGTAATTTTAATTCACTCACTACTTCAGTCCATAAAGGTTTAAGGGAGATTTACAAAAATAAAAAAGCAAGAGCTCTGCCCTGGAGAAGCTTTTAAAGTATTTTACAGAATTAAAATTCCATGAGAAGCCTTGAAAAACAGAGGAAGAACCAGGAAATGCAAGGTGGTAGATATCCTGATTATTTTGAAGAAAAGTTTTTATTGGAATATAAATACATATACAGTGGACAGCATGAGCAGTATTCCCACAGAAGACAGAACTGCTTTAGTGCCATCACTGGTTGAAGAAATAGAACATCACCCTTATTCAGAAGCCCCTCTCTTGACCCCTCCCTATCTCTGCTTTCCAAAAGTAACACTAGCCTGACTTCTATCAACAGGTTAGTTCTCTCTGTTTCATATGCTATATACACGGCATCCCTTGCGGTGAATTCCTCAGCATCTGGCTATCTTTGCTCAACATTCTTCCATGTTATACACAGTTTGTCAGTCTTACTGTTTATACTATTCCATTGGATGAATATATCCCAATCCATTAGACTGTTCATATGAGTTACTTCCAGTTGAAGGGTAAACCAAATAGTACAGCTATGAACATTTTTGTAAAATATATGTTGGGGCATGTATATATCTATGCTTGGGGAATCTTCACTTGGAAGAATAACCTGCAGTTCTGTAGTTGGTAGCTCTAAATAATTTTCTAAAGGGTTTGTACCCACTTAGACCCCCAGCAGCAGCATACAGCAGCATAGGGGGTTCTGGTTGCCCTACACCTTCACCAGCACTTGGCTTTGTTACTCTTTTAATTTTAGCCATTCTGATGGTTTCACAGGTTATATATCATTGTGGTTTTAATTTAAATGTCCCTAATAATTAGTGAGGTCAAGTTCCTTTACAAATATTAGTCATTTTGTGAAGTGCCTATTGAAATCATTTGGTCATTTCTATTGGAGGTCTGTCTTTTTATTTTTGATTTGTAAGAGCTTATTTACACATTCTAGGTATGTCTTTTGTCAGTTATGTGAATATCCCAATTGCTCAGATCAGGAACTTAAATTCAATCCCCTGTTACTGGGTCATATGTTATAGCATATGTCATAGCCTTTAAACACACATAATATACGAACATATCTGGCAATTTTCATTTGACATTTTGAATGGTTAGCGTGGGATTTGTGCATTAAACTTTGCACTATCACTTGGACCTTAAAAACAGAGAAATGGCTCCAGATCTGAGCTCCAAAAGATAAAGAAAGGTTAAGTAAAAAACAAAGAACAAGTATCTACCATCCACTAAAATCTCTTATTCTTCTTACCGTACATTTACTCTACAGGTTAGTGAGCCCCATGAGGGTGGGGACCTTTGCAGATGCGTTTTGCTGCTGTGTTCCTCACAGTTGAGAACAATACTGAGCACGTAGGAAGGATGCCAAAGACGTTTATTGAATGAAATGATGACCAGGGTCACAGGGCGATGACCAGGGTCACATGTCAATGACCTGTCTCAGAGGATTTCAACTGCCTTATACCCACCAATAATGATCATCAACCACATCCTACTTGTTAGCTATTAAGGAAGCAAGTATTTTAGGGCATAAGCCAAGGGGCAGCAGTAGAGCAGGATGATTTAATTCATGCCCTATAGAGCAAAAACACCTAGGTTTGGATCCTGGCACTAGTGCTAAGTAGCTGTGTGACCTGGTTAAGTTATCTAACCTCTCTGTGCCTCAGATTCCTCATTGTAAAGTACACATAATAATATCATTTATCCCACTGTGTTGCCGTGCAGATGAAAAAAATTAATGCATGTGAACTATTTCAAGGAAACTTGGTCTGTGGTAAGAGCTCACTAAGTAGTAGTGACGGTGATGATTTTTGTGGTGATGACACTGATGTTGATGATGAAGATGATAACAGAAGCTCTATTTGGTAGACCTGGGTTGTGCATCTGAGACTGACATTAGCATTCTGCAATCTTCTTTGGAGTTTTTCTTCCTTCAGACTATCTCTTTTTACACCCAGCCTTTCCCCTTGGGTGCCGTCTTCATGTCCTGCTCTGTTCCGCAGTGCATAGCCAGCCCTGTCTCTCCACCATGCCTGGGCCCGGCTCTAGATACAGCTTATCCAGAAACCAGGGGGAGAAGCTGAGAGGTAAGTGCTTTCCTAGTCAGTGAAGCCTATTGGAAAAGCCTGGAGGCTGGCAGATCTGGGCCCAGATCTTGATTCATCTTTTGTGGCCTATGGGACCCGAATGACTTTTTTGACAGTAACCTACTAACTCTCCATTGTCTCATCTGTAAAACAAATAAAATTACATTTATTTCATGAAATTTAGGTAAGAATCAAAAATGATATATTGTATTTTTAATTATTTTTTAATTTTTTAAAATTAATTATTATTTTTGGCTGTGTTGGGTCTCTGTTTCTGTGCGAGGGCTTTCTCTAGGTGTGGCAAGCAGGGGCCACTCTTCATCACGGTGCGCGGGCCTCTCACTGTCGTGGCCTCTCTTGTTGCGGAGCACAGGCTCCAGACGCGCAGGCTCAGTAGTTGTGGCTCACGGGCCCAGTTGCCCCGCGGCATGTGGGGTCCTCCCAGACCAGGGCTCGAACCCCTGTCCCCTGCATCGGCAGGCAGACTCCCAACCACTGCGCCACCAGGGAAGCCCCGATATACTGTATTTAAAGCACCCAATTAAGTGCCTGGGTGTAGCCAGCTCCTCACGAATGGTGGTGACTGCTAGTGATCCATCAGAGTACCACATGTCACTCTAGGACCTTCTCCCCCAATTAGGAGCATGAGTCTGGAATCAGATGGGGTCCAAAATATCCCTCTGCCACTTACTAGCTGTGTTACCTTGGGCAAGTCGTAGAAACCTCTCTGCTCTTCAGCTCGCTCCCTTGTAAAATGGGGATAATATTAGTACCTACTTCTTTGGGTACTTTGAGGATTAAATGAGATGATGTATATGAAACACATTTCCTGGAGCGTATTATATGTCAGCTAACGTTAGCTCTTGATAAAAATGACAGAAATGGAGAATGAATTGCTCGTGCTCACACGGCTAGGAAATGCTGGCTAGGTAGACAGACTCAGGTCTATCTGACTCAAAACCCACATCTTTTCCACTGTGCTACAATTCTTAAATACCCAAATCAAGGAAGATATCGAAGGAAAACATGCAGACGGTGTAATCTATTTGGTAATAATAATATTTATAAACTTCTGTTCAAGATACAGCTGACAGGATACATTTTGTGAGCTTAATGTCTTCTGGGCTAGTTGCTATTACAGAGGAAAACTTTATTTTGTGGGTATTAACTACAGTTCTAATCCTGCCATTTCATAAATATTTTGTTCATGCTATGGACAATAGCAAATTAGTCTGTAATTACTAAAGGAAAGACCTCATTACAACAAATATCTTACAACAGAGCAGCCTAAATTATGTTTTTAAATTACTTTATCATTTGGATAGCACTTAACAGTCTTCAAAGAGTGTTCTCATACGTGTGCGCATGTATGTGTGCATGATATATGTGTGTAAGCGTATATATGTGTGCTGTGTGTGTGTTTACATGCACACATACATACAGGCATACACTTCCCTCAGTTGATCCAAAAGCAATCCTGAGAACGCGTTACTAGTATTTTCCTCGCTTTATAACCAGGGAAGCTGGAGCTTGAAAAGTCTTAGTAACTCATCTGAAGCCACAGAATTAGTAAGTGACGGGTCCAGAATTTTGATATCAGATCTTGCCCCAGGTTCCCCTGCCCTGGATTTTGCCTCGTATCCAAGCTGAGTGTGAAGTCAAGATTAATTGTCATAGACTATTTCATAGACCATTCACAGGCCCACATTTGTCCTATATTGGGATTAAAAACAAAGCTCATAGTCAATTCTTTACTGCCAGTGAGTCTGTAGAGTCATGATTCTTTTTACCATGAAAGAACAAATACACAGGTCAAATCCTCCTCAGGGCATCATGTTTTTTTCTCAGAAGTGAGGTTTCTCTGTAATGATTGCTTTGCCAAACATCACATGCTCAGTCCCCTGGCTGCTGCTTCTGAATTTGGTCTCGCAGACTCTGACATTGAGTTAGCAGGTGAAGAAATTACTCTGAACTGATGAGTGAAAGGGAGAAGCATCGTGCATACATATGACCTCTGCTTTTTCCTCCTCTCACGTCTAGAATTCGACCTGAGAGCTTATGCTTGTGGTTGAGTGTGTGTGGCTTGTCTGGACGGGTGGTTTAGGAGTTTGAGTAGGTTTTGCAACAAATCCTTTCCCTTTGTTCATCTATCTGTATGCAGACGAATCTTCCTGTGTAGGATAATTGACTAATACTGGCTTTTCACATATATATGTACTAGGTAATCAGACCTCTCTGCTCTCCACCTTCAGTATGCAGATTAATTTTGGGGGCCTTTGTGCTTTCATGAATATTTAAGGGGCTCCTATAAACCATGAGTTAATCTGAACACGGGGCTGGTCTGAGAACAGAATTCATTCTCTTTAATTTAGGTCTAGAATATCTGAGAGCTAATTTTTACTGAAAAGCCATAGTATGAATGCAATTCAGGAACGCTCTCCTCTGCAGTTCAAAGGGTGGCTTCTCCAGGGAACACTACCCGCTACACAAGCCATGAGGCCTCCTGGAAAACACAGGCCATTGAAAATGGGTGCATTAGGGACAAAATGACAGGCAGGTTGTTCTCACCTGAGAGGCATGGATTCTACAGTCCTGTCTCCACAATACACAGTGATCCTTTGTTATCCCACTGTGTGCAACCCAGATGACTCCCCATCGTTGTTTCCCACCTCTGCCAGGAATGCTTCATCCCAGCACTCTGCATGGCCAGGAACAGCTAATCCCCCAAACTCTCTGTCTATATAGACCCAAAGCCTCTACGTAAGTATGTCTCTCCTCTTTTCTAGCACAGCATCTTACCTTTTACCTTTATATGCAACATATGATTAGATGTACAATTGTTGGTTTTGTTTGCTATTTATTTCCTATCTTTCCCAAGTAGACATTAGGGACCATGAGGGTGGAACTAACATCTTTCATCCATCAATGTATACCTAGAGCCTGGTACAAAATAGGTACTTGACAATGTTTGTTGGATGAATAGAGAAACTAACAGGTGCATGCATAAGTGAGAGAATGAAAGCACTGCCTGTGAGCACTGCCATCTCCAGTCATGAACTCGAGGGACAGAGACTCTCAGCCCTCTTATATACGTGGGCTAGTTGAAATGTCACTATCCCATGCTGTGTAAGTGCAGAAACTGTACACCTGCGTTTGTGACCACACTGCTCCTGGGAGCCAGACTGCAGATTCAGGGGCTCACATCACAAAAGCTTTAGAAGTCAACTCCCTTGCTCTTTGGAACTAGACTACATCCTCCTCAAAAGAACTATTGAGAATGAACCACTAACAAGCCTGGGTCCTGTTCCTTTGTACCTCTGTCAATATCCACCCCCTGGCCTTTGCTCCTCTGTCTCCTATTCTTCTCTCATCCACCAGGGTCTCCACTGTGCCATTTAGAGTATTTCCTCCATAAGCTTTTCAAGGTGTTATGCTCATTTCCTTAAGTTAGCTGCCTGCCAAAATCTGGATATCTACTGACCACACTGCTCCTTGGAACTTTAGCTTTATATCCTCTCAAACCGACACCTGCTTCAGAGTCTGCAGGTGTAGAGGTGTCCTTCCTGTTGATTATCACCCCTTCCATACAACCACTCACTCACCTTCTTGTTAAAATTGCTTCTTGAGGCCCATGTCCTTTGTCAATCCCACCTCCATCTCTCCTTGTTTCCATCTTACTAACCTCCTTGTTACTTCCGTTATTCATCAAGAACTTTGGAATCTGCATAACTTACCCCGAACCTGACTTAATTCTTGACCTAACAATCGATAACCCTTTCCCCTATTCTATCTCAAGGATCTATTCCTGTAGAGATCACAACCTCTGTCATAACCTGTAACTGATCTAATTTTAAAATTATCGACTTAGCCTTCCACTTTCCTGCCATAACATCCTACTATCCAATCTTCTTTTCCAACTTCCACTAGAAACATTCTTCAAATTCACTGATATCTCAGTATTATATTGAGATATTGTATGGTATTGAGATCCCTCAATATTTTACTGTATTGAGATCCCTCTTTTTCTCCCCAAATTAACATCCTTTCCACAATTTCTCCTAAATGGTTTAGTTTTCATGACACTTCTTTTCAATTACAGTCTTGCCAGTGTCAAACTACCTTGACCCTCTTGCGTTTCCTTTGCACCTTTCTTGAACTGGGTAGGAATCCAAACATCTGTTTTATCCATGCTTACATATGAGCAACCGAGAATGTCAGACAGGAGGTCAGATTGATCCCTCTACAAATTCATTATCAATAACCTCTAATGCATCCCCATTAATGCTTGGAAATCCTTCTCTGTAACTCTGTCCAACTAGTATTCCAACTCTCTGCCATCCTTAACTTCCTGCTACCTTATCCACATAATAAGATGGGATGAAGTGCTAGTAGACCACTTCCAAGTTTTCTGAATTTATCAACCACTGCTTACCCATTCTCAGTGCAAAGGAATCACCTCCTCAAGTGTTTGACTAGAAGGTTTCTGCCTTGCAGCCCCTCTGTCCTGACCTAATATAGAAAGATAGAAAGGAACATTCTTGAGGGAAGTCCTCTTTGTGAGGGAGAGGAGAAGAGAGGGGAATGTCTCTGATTTATTCTCCTTTCTAAAGTGGAATGGAACTGGATTGCTGCAAAAATGTCTCATGAAGTTGATGGCTGTCTGTAATAATAAGGTAACTGCCATCCAGTTAATAGTTGCTGAGCTGCAAGGCCTACTGACCTGAGTTGTATTATTAAAGTGAAGAGATGAGCACTAGGAAGAAATGGGATCATGTATAACCACAGAAGGAGATCCATACTATTCCCTGGAGTTCCAATAGTCCCGTAGACTTATGCATGATGTATCTAACAGTGTTTGTGGGCCATGAACGTGTGGCAGTGGATAAGGTTGTGGGCTTGAGGATTACTGAGGACTTCATCAGACTGGAACAGAGAGTCTAGAGCATCTGAATAAAGTGATGACTTCACACCAGCTGAGGATCAGCTGGACAATAATCTAGATGACTAGCTTAGACCCAGAACTTAGAGTGTAACCAACACTCTTTGGGCAGAGATTGTCCTTTTCTTTTTTTTTCTAACTTAATTGAGATACAATTGAAATATAACATTCTGTATGTTTAAGGTATACAATGTGTTGATTTGATACATTTATATATTGCAAAATGATTACCGCCACAGTTTTAGCTAACACCGCCAACTAATCACAATAATTAGAGCAGTATGAATTAATACAGACCAGAAAAATGACAGAAAATATCATTGGAAATAAGCACTATTTTTTTAAAAGATGAACAAAATTGACAAAACTTTAGCTAGAGTAATTAAGGAAAAAACAGAGAAGACTCAAATAAATAAAATCAGAAATGAAAGAGGAGACGTTACAAGTGATACCCAAAAAATACAAAGGACCATGAAATACTACTGTGGATAATTATATGCCCACAAATTGGATAACCTAGAAGAAACAGATAAATTCTTAAAAACATACAACCTACCAAGAGTGAATGATGAAACAGAAATTCTGAACAGACAGAGAATGAGTAAGGAAATTGAATCAGTAATCAAAGATCTTCCAACAAAGAAAAGCCCAGGGCCAGATGGGTCACTGGTGAATTCTACCAAAAATTTAAATTATTAATACCAATTTTTCTTTTCCAAAAATTTGAGGAGTGAACACTCCCAAACTCATTTCATGAGGCTAGAATTACCCTGATACCAAAGCCAGATAAGGACACTACAGGAAAACAAAACTACAGACCAATATGACTAATGAAAGTAAATGCAAAAATTCCCAGCAAAATACTAGCAAACAGAATTCAACAGTGCTTTTAAAGTTTCATGCACCTTGATCAAGTAGGATTTATTCCTGGAATGTAAGAATGGTTTAACATATGCAAATCAATAAATGTGATATACCACATTAATAGAATAAAAGATAAAATGATATGATCACCTCAATAGATGCAGAAAAATCACTTGAAAAAATAAAAAATCCTTTCATGATAAAAGAATAATTTAACAAATTGGGTGTAAAAGGAACATATCTCAACATAATAAAGACCATATATGACAAACCCGCATCTAACATCACACTCAATGGTGAAAGGTTGAAAGTTTTAAGTTCAGAACAAGACAAGTAAGCTTATTGTCCCCACTCAAATTCAACATAGTACTGGAAGTCCTAGCCAGAGCAATTAGGCAAGAAAGAGAAATAAAAGATATCCAAATCAGAAAGGAAGAAGTAAGATTGCCTTTGCTTGCAGATGGTGTGTTGTTATAAATAAAAATTCTAAAGACTCTACCAAAAACATATTAGAACTAATAAATGATTTATTAAAGTTACAAGACACAAAATTAACATACAGAAATAAGTTGTGCTTCTGTACGCTAACAACAAGATACCTGAAAAAAAAGATCCCATTTACAATAGCATCAAAAACAATAAAACAATAAAATACTTAGGAATACATTTAACCAGGGAGGTGAAACATCTGTACACTGAAAACCACAGACTGTAATGAAGGAAACTGGAGAAGACACAAACTAATAGATATCCCATGTTCATGATTGAAAGAGTTAATATGGTTAAAATGTCCACACTGCTCAAAGCCATTTATAGATTCAATGCCATTCCCATCAAAATTCCACGTCATCGTTCACAGAAATAGAAAAAAAAAATCCTAAAATTTGTATGGAATCACAAAAGAGCCTCAATAGCCAAAGCAATCCTGAGAAAGAAAAAGAAGGCTGGAGCATCACACTTCCTGACTTCAAACTCTACTACAAAGCTATAGTAATCAAAAGAACATGGCTAACAATAATCATATAGACCAATGGAAGTGGTCTATATGAATCGAATGGAACAGAATCAAAAGCCCAGAAATCAACCCTTGCATATACAGCCAAGTAATATGTGACAAGGGAGCCAAGAATACACAATGGGGAAAGGATAGTTTCTTTAATAACTGGTGTTGAGAAAACTGCATAACCACATGCAGAAGAATGACAGTAGACCCCTATCTTATACCACTCAAAAAAATTATCTTGAAATGGATTAAAGACTAAAACATAAGAACGGACACAGTAAAACTTCTGAAAGAAAACACAGCAGAAAATCTCCTTGACCTTGGTTTCGGCAACAATTTTTTGGGGTAAGACACAAAAAGCACAAGTGAAAAAAGCAAAATTAGTAGGTGGGACTACATCAAACTAAAAAGCTTTGGGAAAAGAAACACTCAACAAAATAAAAAGGCAACCTATGGAATGGGAGAAAATATTTGCAAACCATATATCTGATAAGGAGTTACTATCCAAAATATATAAAGAACTCATACAACTCAACAGCAAAACTCAAACAATCTGATGAAAAAATGGGCAGAGTAACTGGAATAGACGTTATTCCAAAGAAGACATATAAATAACCAACACATACATGAAAAGGTACTGGACATCACCAATCATCAGGGAAATCCAAATCAAAACCATAGTGACACATCACCTGTTAGAATGGCTATCATCAAAAAGACAAGAGATAACAGGTATTGGTGAGGTTCTGGATAAAAGGGCATTGTGTACTGTTGTGGGAATGTAAATTAGCACAGCCACTATTGAAAATGGTATGCAGGTTCCTCAAATAATTAAAAATATAACCACCATATGATCCATCAATCTCATTCCTGGGTATATATTCAAAGCAAATGAAAACAGAATCTCAAAGAGATAGCTGTACTCCCATATTCATGGGAGCACTATTCACATTATTTGCATTATAGCCATGATACAGAAGCAACCTAAGTACCTGTCAGAAGAAGATGTGGTATATAAATGCAATGGGGTTTTTAATTTTAGTTCTGAGAAAGAGGAAAATCCTGTATTTTGTGGCAGGATGGATGGATCTCGAAGACACTTGCTAAGTGAGATAAGTCAGAGAAAGACAAGTACTGTAAGTACTGCATGATGTCACTTATATGTGGAATAGAAAAAAGCCAAAATCATAAAACCAGAGAGTAGAATAGTGTTTACCAGGGACTGGGAAATGGAGGGAATGTGGATATATTGTTCAAAAGTACAAAATTCTACTTATAAGATCAACAAGTTCTGTGGATCTAATGTACAACATGGTGATTACAGTTAACAATACTGTGTTATCTACTTGAAAGTTGCTTTTCTATTGTTTTTCTAATTCATATCTGCTCTAATCTTTGTTATATTTCCTTCCTTCTAATAAGTTTGGGCTAAGTTTGTTCTTTTTCTTCAGGTGTAAAGTTAGGTTGTTTATTTCAGATTTTTCTTTTTTCTTACTGTAGGCATTTAATGATATATACCCTTGCAGGACATTTGGTCCTGTCCAAGATGTCCATAAGGCATTTAAACCATAAGACACTTGGTCCATGCCAAAAGGTCCATGCCAAATGGTTTTGGACGGGACCAAATATTGAGAACCTTATGGCATGAACCAAATGTCTCCACGGACATTTTGGACAGGACCAAATGACCAAGAATCATTGGTTATTTTTGATGTGGACCAAATGTCACATGGATGTTTTGGACAAGACCAAATATCAAGGACCTTTTGGCATGAAGCAGAGGTCTGTTAACCCTATAAATTTTCCTTTTAGAACCTTTTTTGCAGCCTCCCATGGGTTTTGGTTTGTTGTGTTTCCATTTTCATTTGTTTCAAGATACGATTTTATTTCTTCTTTGGCCCATTGGTTGATCAGGAGTGTGTTGTGTACCTTCCACCTATTTGTGAATATTTTAGCTTTCTTCCTGTTACTGATTTCTAATTTCATGTCATTGTGCTTGGAAAAGATACTTGGTATGATTTCAATCTTCTTAAATTTTCTAAGACTTGTTTTGTGAACTATTATAAGATCTATCTTGGAGAATGTTCCATGTGCACTTAAGAAGAATGTGTTTTCTGCTGCTGCTAGATGGAACTTTCTCTATATGCTTCTTAGGTCATTTGGCCTAAAATATGATTCACGTCCAAGGTTTCCTTTTAATTTTTTTCTGCCTGGATCATCTACCCATTGTTGAAAATGGGCTATTAAACTTCCCTAGTATTATTGTACTGTTGTCTATTTTTTCCCTTCAGATATGCTAGTATTTGCTTAGTATATGTAGGGACTAAAATGTTAGATGCATATTTGTTTATGATTATTATATCTTCTTCAGGAATTGACTCCTTTATCATTATGTAATGATCTTCTTTTTCTCATTCTGGGCATAAAGTCTATTTTTTCTGTTACAAGTATAGCTACCATTGTTCTCTTTTCATTTCCATTTTCATGGAATATCTTTCTCCATTCCTTCACTTTGAACCTCTGTGTGTCCTTAAAATTTACATGAATCAGGGACTTTCCTTTTCCATTTGCTTCCTTACTTGCATGAGTATCATTTATCCACGGAAGGCAGGTGGGTTTAAGCAGTGAGTGAGAAGACCATACCACAGCCCCATCTACATGTCAAGCCATTCAAATAAAAATCTGAGTCCTTGTGGGGAGGCAGATTTGAATAAAATATGAAATTACAGTATTAAACCAGGCTGGTCAAGTTTTAAACATTTAGTCAATTGAATAGTTATGGAATTAAACAGATGTTATTGAGAATCCCTACTGGCCATGGGGAAAGGGGATTCTAGTTTTCAGAAAGGTTGACAGAAGTTATTAGAAAGCATTCTGTGTTTATACTCAAACTGTGTACGTCCACTACCACACCTATATTGGAATTCATTCTCTCTTCCTCCTATCACTAGAATATAGGAGTTACTACTTCTCCTAGCTAAACTCTCTCTCTCTCAATATTTCACTTGGGTCTTATCCCCTCCAGCCTTCTCCAGAAACTGATAGTGATGATTTTCCTTTTATTCTTCTGTATAGGTGGTTTGTTCCTATAACTACATTTAAACAAGCTCAATCTATCTTCAGAATCTTTCCCTTGACTCCTTTTTTAAAACTATAAATAGTTTTTAAAAAATGGTCCACATCAAAAAAATATCTTAAAACACAATTTCTGTTGTTCTAAACCACCCAGTTTGTGGTCCTTTATTACAGCAGCCCTAGTAAATGAATACACATACCACATTCCTCCTTGGTCTGTGACAGACCGTCACACTGGCCTCCCTTCTCCGCGTGCAACTTGTGTTCCACCCACAACAGAACTTTACAGGTGCCCTTCCTTCCGTCTGGAAATGCAAACTCCTCTCTCTCTTTCGCTTTAACTCTGACTGTCCTCCAGTTCCATGACCAGCTAAGGAAAAGCATTCCTGAGGAAGACCAGCCTAACAAAGGTTCATTTTTCATTTGACTTGTTTCAGTTTATAATTGTGTAGCGTTCATGTCCTTCTTTGACAAGTATAATATCTGTCACAGTGTAGGCAAGCAAAAAAATCATTTGAATGAATAAATGAATACTTACATAAGTACATATTCTGGGCTGATTGAAATGGAAGTCTAGGCAAAATTAATTGCTCGCTCATCTGTACTCCCCGGTGATTTCTGCTATCCACAACTACAGAATTCGCCACATTACCTTCTGTGCATGTATCATGTCACACGATGTCACCCCTTTGAGAATAGGGGCTGTGACTTCCTTGAGGCTTAAGTTCCCAAACCTGGCGCTAATCTGGAACCTGGTGGGCACCCAACAAATATGTGTGGAAGTGAATCGTGTAGCAATTGTAGGTCACGGGGGACTGCACTCTGCAGATATGTAAGGGATAATTATTACCAAATGACTTGAATTATTTTTCCCTGCACTGAGCAGGGCTTAAATGTGGTAAGTAAAGCTATGCTCAGTAAGTTCCTCCATCCAGCCTCCAGCTTCTGTGGAAGGAAATTAAATGTCTCTTCCTCACATTCGTTTATAACTCACCCCTCAGCGGATGTGTTCCCAGCGCCTTCTGAGAATTCTTTCAATTCTCTCCATCCTCGTATCCTCCCTCCTCCCTTCGATGTTTGTAACCCGGGGGAAAACAAAGCACTTAAATGCAACTAACACTGTAATCATACGCAGCCTTAAGCTGCACAGAGAACAAACAGAAATGGGAAAGTCTTCCACTTACTCTCACATCTTCCCAACTTACACTCTTGTATTTGGACACTTTAAATATAAATCCAGGCCAAAGTAACAGCCTTCTACCTTTGGGGTTAGCCGTGGAAATCCATTTAGCTCCAGTTGAAACAATATAACCGCAATTACTTCTCTAACTCAAAGTTGTTTGTTTTTTATTTTAAGCAGTGTATGTCAGGGCCATTTGAAGAAGTATAGAAATCTTATAAATATAGCAATATGATAGGAAAATGCTCTTTTCAATTAAGCAATGATAACATTAATAATAAGGTATATTTTTATATTTTTTTGTATCCAAGTTTCCCAAGGTGCTTTTAAAGGCTGTATCCTAGTACATTAAGGTCAAGCAAGAAGTATTACGCACAGTCAACAGAGAATGAAAACCAGACACTTGCTGATTAGCACTCTGGTCACGGGTCATCCAGGTGGTTCATAGCACATTCCTTCATTCAACCGAGATGTCATATGCATCTCCTGTGGGCCAAATGAGCTAAATCTGTTTATAATATAGTTTCTCCCGTTTCTAATTTCATACTCAACTAGTGCCTTGGCCATTTAATCTTCCTCTGAAGGACAAAATCAAAAGATTTGGATGAATTCAAAGAAGTGAGTGACTACAGGGTGAGATTGTGTTTGGACTCTGCTCTGCTTCCAGTGGCCAAGTTTTCTCTTATCCAACACTGGAGAAGAAAATAACCCTTTAAGGGTCAATGAGGATTTTGCATGGTCTAGAGATGCCCTGTGAGTATCACTGCTAGTGCAACTTATCTCCCAAAGAATATATTTTCTTCCCCATTCCTGACACTGACTTTGAGGTGTCTCTATGAACGCCAGACTCCTATTGGATTAAAGAGCCAGCTCCCTAGTCTCCTAACTTTCAGCACTGAAAACAAGAAAATTTCTGCTCTCTGCCCAAATGGATGTTGTCCTGTAGTCTGTTCGCACAGACAAGGTATTTTCTTGTGTATTTGGCTTTCCTTTTAGACCTGCCTCTTTTTTTTTTTTTTTTTTTTTTGGTACGCGGACCTCTCACCGTTGTGGCTTCTCCCGTTGCGGAGCACAGGCTCTGGACGCACAGGCTCAGCGGCCATGGCTCACGGGCCCAGCCGCTCCACGGCACGTGGGATCTTCCCGGGCCGGGACACGAACCCGCGTCCCCTGCATCGGCAGGCGGACTCTCAACCACTGCGCCACCAGGGAAGCCCTAGACCTGCCTCTTTTGAGAAGCAGATCGGTCCTTGAATATCGAAAACTCACCTCCGCCCCACTTTACTTTTCATAATTTCCCCTTTACCATCTGCCTTATCCTATGGAACGAGATATCATAAACCCAGTGGAGAGGCAACAAGCCCTTCGCACAAATATAGGAATGCACATTACGTTGCTACCGGGAGAAACGATTCATCGGAGTCTCTTGCTTTTCTTTTCTTTATCAGATACTCATTCAAGACACTGAAACCAGCTGTTATGAGGGGCTATTTGCTTTATGAAAGAAGAGAAGCTCCCTCTGTACACATATTCTTATTCTTCCCACTGATTTGAGCGTTAATAGTATTTGACAGGTGGTAATTTGTTTTTTTAAAAAACCATAATTCATTTAGTGCCGTTCTGCTTTATTATTGTACGTTTTACACGGTGGTGCACAGAAAACGTTGTTTTTAACAATTCCATTCCTTTCAGTAATCATTCATACAAGGGGGCCACATGAGAGTCTTGGGGGACAGGATGGGTGAATGGTGGCAGTGCCGGAAGGCCAAGAGAACCAGGAAGAAAACACCAGGAGAGGGTGAGGAGAAAGAGCTCGAGGGGCTGGAGACAGAAACAAAGAAGGGGTAATTAAGTGGGGTGACACTGCACGAGAAAACCATGAGGATCGTGGCGAAGAAAACAACAGAAAAACACCACAGCTGTGCGCCCGAGAGCAGGCCGTACACTCTGAGCCCGTGCTCTCTCCCCCCTCCAAAGGGGTCTCGGCTGTGTCTTGACGTTACTGAGTTTTTACTGAGAGGAAGGAAACGCTCCTTCACCTCCGCAAAGGACAGTTAGGAAAAGGTGAGGAAGAAGGTTGACGCAAGCCTCCGTGCACACATCTGAGGCTTTGTCCCCTCGGAAACTGGCTCTACTGGTCTCCTTGGGCAGGTCTGGAAAGGTCTCTGAGGGGTGGCTCCTCCCTAAACTGCCAGGGCTCAGTCCAGGAAGCCAGAAGCCCCAGGAGCTGGAGTCTGAAGGAAGGGAGGTGGCGGGGGAGCCCATTCCCCACCCCCCTGCCGCGGGGCACTCAGGCCACTCCAAGCCAGACGCACGCTTAAAGCCACGCCTGCCACCTCCCGGCTGACCACCAAGTGCCAAGCACGGTGCTTTTGTGAGGTCAGCATCTTACAGGTAAGGCAACAGAACCCGACAAGTGAAGTATTGGTTTGCAATCACAAAATTAGTGAGGGTGAGAACACAAACTCAAGACAGATTCTTACGGCAAAAGCCAGGTTTTTGCCAGTGTGCCCACCTGACTTGCTGAAGTCTCCAGGGAAACAGAGGAGAGAGTGCCGATCGGCTCGAAGGACCGGGTGATTGAGCGGAGAGTCTCTCACAGACCGGGGACACCCTGCCTGGGCCACCAGAAAGAGTGTGTCTGTGACTATGGACCCTTCCTGTTGATGGCTTAGGGCTGAGACTGGTCACCAAGGAGAACGGGAGAAAGGGCTGAGTCTCCAGTTCCATTAGGAGGATGGGGATGCTTCTGTTCAACTAAAATACACCGGACGGTGGGACAGCAAGGAGGAGAACTTTGGGAGCTGAGTGGTTTTCCTTCCCCGGTGCTACTGTCTGCCCCGCCAAGCAAAGGCAGAAAGTGTCTCTCTGCACTCACATGTGAGATAGGACTAATAATCCCTACGTTTCATTTCCTTACAGTTTTAGGAGAAAATCCCTCTCGAGACACCTAAGCGTTACCCACTGAAGGGGCAGCTCTTCCAACTCGGCAATCCCACGTCCGGGCTTGTGCCTAAGGGAGGGCTTGGTCAGAGCCCAGGAGATGTGACCCCAGACACCATGGCGGCAACCTGTGCGACAGCGAAATGTAAGGAAGCAGCAAAACTGCTTCCAACAAAGGACCAGGTGAGTGCATCGCTGTGATGTATCATATGACAGAGTAGAGTGCTCGCTGGGAAAAACGAAGGAACTTCAGCGCACGTCTCCAATAGAAGAATGTCACATGTAGAACTTTCAGATTGTTGAATACACATGCTATGATAACATCTGTGTGCATTTAAGAACATGCCAACAGACTTTACATTGTTTAGTGACACGCACGCGTGGTAGAAATATCAGTGAAGACCTGGGAATGATAAGTATGAAATTTGGAATAGTATGGAATCCTCTGGGGAGGCAGAGAGGTGGAGACGGTCAGAGGAAGGTCCTCAGGAGGCCTCACTTGTACAGGTGCCATATTTTTTGTTAATCTGGGTAGTAGATACACTTATGTTCATTTTCCCTCTTTCTCTTTTGTATGTTTAAAAGCTTTCATAGTAAATATTTTTAATGGAAAAAAATATAAAAACAAGCAGAGAAAGTCCTAAACACCAATGGGCAACAATCATTGGGATGGGTAATTCCACTCCCCAGAGGCTAAGAGCAGGCCCAGGGGCCAGGTGGGGGGAAGCTTCTCCCTAGACCGCCGTGCTGCTTGGGTGGTGGGAGATGGTCCAGAACCAGATAGAGATGTGATGGGGGAGGAAGAGGGGGTGGAAGAGGGAAGACGGGGAACTGGGATCCATCGGGCGAGTGAGAGGAGGGGCCCTTGTTAATCCCGCCAGGCTGCTGTGGCTGAAAGCACCCACTTTGCCCCCAAGCAGCCGCTCACGTTATTATTTCTCTCAGCGGGTTTCAAGCTGCCTGCAATTCTCTGTTAGTTAATAAGAAAAGTGAGAGACGCAACAACTACTTTTGCTTGGCTGGCTTGTAAAGGCTTTGTCACTCAAAAATGGAACAAAGGCCCTAATAACACCTTGTGCCATAGAGGCAAGTGTCAGGGAACAGACCAAAATCAATTACCTGGGAGAGACTGAGAGACAGGAGACTCAGACCTGCACACGGCAGCATCCCCACCACACAATCCCATTAACAGGGGGCTGCCGCTCTCATGGGAGGTCAGAGCCACACAGGAAAATGATAATTAAAAGTAAATAATGGGAAGCGAGCCCCTGGTGGCCCTGTCAGGGCCCTGAGCACGAGTGTGGTCCCAGCAGACAGTGGCAGGCCTCCCACGTGGCTCCCGAGGAAGGAGGCTTGGGAAGCGGGAAGCCTTCAGGGGCTTGCCAGCCGATCCTGCTTGTGAGAGACATTTAGGGGCCTGGCGAGGGATTGCAAAGCCCTGTGGTGCGCTGGGAGCCTAGCAGAAGCTTCCTGACACGGGACGTGGACCGCTTTGGAGATTTTCTATGTGCATGTCTCTTGCTAAACTAATATTTAAGGAAATATGTGACGTGAAGTGAATGAATGAGTGAACACAGCAGTAGAATGCATGGGTGAATGGTCCACTTGAGTTTCCCTAAAAGCAACACATAAGAATCACCTAGGACGTGTAAAAATTCAGTAGCCCAGATCTGACCCAGATCAAGTAAGGTAACGTTTTCTGGGGGGTGGGACCCCGTCCTCAGTGGTTTGACGTGTTCTTCCTGGTGACTCTGCGGGGCCGAAGCTGAGAACCTTTGGACCAAATGGTCCCTCACAGCGTCCTTCAGCTGGATGTATCGGGTTTTGTCATGAACTTAGGCAGTAGAGAGAGTAGCCAGGAGCCAATTAGGATGAGTGGGATCTGATCTCACCTCCACCAATAACTAGCTTTGTGACTTTCGGCAAGTAACCTAAACTCTCCAAGTCTCAGTGTCTTCATCCATGAAAAAAGGTGGGATTTGATTACTAGATCCCTTTGGGCTTGACAGCTCTCTGACCTTGAAACTCCAGAACCCAGAACTCATGGAGAACCTCCAGCACAAATATCTACTGGGTGCCTTTTCTGTGGTCTAAATCTCTGAGGGGAGATCAAAGACGTTATCTAACAAGGGGCAGAGAGAGGACCCTATACATCCTGGTTTACTCTGCATAGATGCTGGGTAGAAAGATAGACAGACAATTGGTAAGTGTAGATAAGCAGTATAGACAAGTGCTAGAGCATCGGACACTATGATCATTTCCCTCCAGTATCTCCGACTACTGACCACGCCTGACATAGAAGGGATTCAATAACTATCGGTTGAATGATGGGCTGAATGAGTGAATGAATGAAT
Source organism: Stenella coeruleoalba (assembly GCF_951394435.1). Lineage (NCBI taxonomy): Eukaryota > Metazoa > Chordata > Mammalia > Artiodactyla > Delphinidae > Stenella > Stenella coeruleoalba. Next base: position 105,584,408 of record NC_137154.1, on the reverse strand, counting down.
GGTGCCTCTCATGGGTAGATCAAAGTGTGGTCTGTCTTTGGAAATTGAGTATTTCTGTCTCACTAGGTATTAAATAATCACCTTCCCCACAAATTTCCAAGAGGCAAGCGGCCGCCCTGAATGGTGCTTGATGGTTTCTAATATCCCAACCCAGCTACGCAAGTCCATGGATTCCATCAATATACAAATGTATGGCTTTGGAGCCAAGAGGGATAAGGCTTCTCCTCCAGGAAGGATGCATTTGCACCCAGCGAGATTTTAGTCTTGGTCACTAGGTAGAGATCTTTACAACTCCTTGAAAAATGGCCTTCCCTTTTATTTAAATGTGTTTTATCCATTTACTAAAGTCAGTAGGAGAGTCTGGGTCGAAATCAGGCAGGTCTGGGATACTGGCAGGATAGTAGAAAGCCATTTTAAATTAATTCCCTGGAAATCATTGTGAAGGATGCACTGCAGCGTGAAGGTGGGTTCGGGAGTGAGGAGGGAGATTTCAGGCCATTGTCCCTCTCAGACTCCTTCAGCTGATGACTCTGCTGGGTGCAAAAACCTGCTAATGTGTGAGACGGTCACCAGCCCCCACGCCCCTCCCTGAGCCTGTCGCTTTCAGTGGTGCAGTATCTCTTTGGAAGGAAGTCGTCAGCTGGATTCTCCCTTATTTGCAAAGACAGTAAGTGGTACAGTTCAAACCCAGCAATAGCAGCTGGTACCAGTTCCATCTACTTCTCAGCCCCTGGGAGGTGAGAAAAGGATCCAGAAGTTACTCAGTATAAACCAGGGACGTAAAGGGCCAGTGGTGAGTCTCAGGTCAGTGCTCGCACTGGTGATGATTCATTGGAATGGTGTGGCCAAGGCCCTGGTGCTGCACGATAGGTTAACCCAGAGAAGCAGGGCCAGAGGGGAGGGAGGAAGGAGGGCGAGGCAGACCATCAGCAAGGAAGCTCAACACCGGCTTCCAGGGCGGCCTTTGAAGGGACCCAAGTGCACGTAAAACACGAGGATTCCCGGGGCATTTGCACTGGCCTCTGCTTCTTTCTGTCACTGGCCCAGAGATGGCAGAGCAGTGGCAGGTTTGAGGCTGGTACATCTGCCGGGAGAGCTGCTACTGAGACGTCCAGGGAGAGACCGGGCCAGCTCGAGGTCAGGCTGAGGCCAAGTTCCTACTCCTACTAATAGGAAAGACCGAGACAAGCAGTTTTAGGGTCAGCTGTGTTTTGTTAAAATCAGCACCTGCCATTAAATTCTCTCTCCCTAAATCCCTAAAGATGATTTTATTTTTTAAGCAGATCTGTTCTATGTGAAATAATTCTTGGTCTTAAATGTCGCATATACCCTGAGGCTGTAATGCTTGGGGTGCAGTAGTAATGAATCAGATGCATTATTAATACACAAGTACGACGACACACTGGGGTTTTTAAGGGAAATTCATGCAGATATGCAGAGTGCTTGGCACAGTGTGGATGTGAATGCAAAGAAAGCCTGAGAGATTCAGGGAGAGATACACCTTAGCACGCTGAAATTAAAACCTCAAACAATAGACCCAGCTAGACCAAAATTAGGTTGATGTGTCCTCATGTGCCCCTGGGTTTCCAAACGCCCACACAGCCTGCAGCCCAAGTAAGAAATATTTGGAAATAGATTCTGTGCCACAGTTGAAGATCTCAAGGAGGGTTAGGTGAGATGTTTGGAAGTTTCAGACACTCCGAAACCCAGTCGGAGTCTGTGAAACTAGAGAGCCCATTTTCAACATTAATCCAGTTAATGTTCATTGAGTGCCTGCTATGACTTAGGCTGTGCTAATAGCGGACCCTTGGCCTAGAGACCCAGCTCTAACTGTTGAAGATGCAAGGAGCTCGCGGGGGGCACGCATGCCCTGATCTCACTCTGCATAGAGCTCCTGTCAAAGACACGGCCCTGGAATGCCCTCCCCCTCCAAAGCCTCTAATGTGGTCTGGCAAAAAGCAAGCCAGCTAATTCTCAGCCACCTCAGTCAACAGAGGGTTGTATGATTCGGGGGAAAGACTCCCAGACTCAGGTTCTTCACCTGTCCACGAGGACTTGGACTTTAAACTCCTTTTCCAGCTTTAATATCCAATGGAATTATTATTATTATTCCATTATTACTTCCCCATACAGAAGTCAATTGCTTTTGTCTTTAATCATATTAGCAAAGCCTCTAAAATATGCAGTGTCCAAGAAGGGACATACCCGAGATGCTGTAAAAATGTCAACTCTCCCTTTCCAGGGCTCTTCAGAAGCGATCATGCTAAGTAATCTTGGGGGCGATTGGCTACCATCTGGGGAGGCCTGGGGGCTGAGGGACACTGTACCCCAGGCTACACCACGTGACACTGGTGAAAATAGCAGATGATCTGGGATCAGTGCATCTGAGATGCACCCATGATGAGTGACGAGCCTTAGCTGTTTCCCTCCACGGATTCGCTTGGTGTGATCCAGAATAAATCCTCTCCGCTTCTGTGTCTCCGGGTTTAGTCTTCATTGTTATATAATCCACAAATGTAGAATTTTCCAGCCACTAATGAGAGCACTTCACATTTAGAAATAGGAGAGCTTTCTGAATTGTAAGTAAAGGAGAAGAAAGAGCAGATAATTAAGTCGGGTTGTTAAAATGTTGAAATGGAAACGATTGCCTCTTTGCCAGATCTCTCTCCCCATTCCCAGCTCCTGGCTTCCCCAGTGCGCAGCCACCCACAGACTGCAACTCAGGGCTCAGAGACTCTGCAGCCCAGCCCTGCCCACATGCCGGAATCTGCTCCCACCACCTGGAAGGAAGCAAGATTAAAGGCAGCTGCTTAATCCTCCTGCAAAGCTCCTTAAGCGTTTCTATCAGGGTCAGCTCAGTCAGTGAGTGCTCACTCAACTTGCCCCTGGAAAACATCCCAATTTAGGCCCTTCTGCTGACTGTTGAGTTGAGAGAAATGAGAGGCTGGATCCCGATCAAGACAGGCTGGGGAGAGAGACAGGTGGTGGGGAGACTATTCAACCGTCCCCTTCTTGTGCAGAGAGGCATTCCTGTTCCCACCCCTGGGGTGGTTTTGGTTTCACCCCTGATTGGTTTTGTCTTCCCCCTCAAAGGATTCTGAAAGTATTCTCCCCATATATATCGAGCACCTACTGTGTTCCAGGAGCTGGGCTAGCCCATTGCTGTGAGCAGGAGAGGCAATGCCTGTTCTCACCGAGCACAGTCCTGCAAGGGAGACAGCTGGCCGGATAGGCAGCTGCAGCAGAGTGACACGGTACGTGCCATGATGCAGGGTCTGGAAAGCCATGGATGCTCATAAACGGCCATGGAGCAGAGCAGAGCTGGGTTGGAAAGCTTCCCAGAAAAAGTCATATTTAAGCTCTTAAATCAACAGATAAATTGTAGATAGAAAGTACCAGCAAAGATAGGGGTGGGGAGGCGGGGAGTGGCTACGAGTAACAAAGCCAGCACTGGGATAAAGGGCCATGGGGTTAAGAAGATCCTTCTCGGCCAAGTACAGAGTCCAAGCCTGATCCCATCCTGAGAGCGACAGAAAGCCATGCAAGTATTTTCAAGTGGAAACCACCAAGATCGTATTGCATTTTAACAGATATCTGATTGCTGAGTAGAAAAAGGACTGGAGAAAAGGTGGAGGACCCTGCAGAGCCATCGCCTGCAGTGTGCTGGTACAGGAGGGGGCAGTGGAGGCACAGAGAGGGGGCTGGCTGTGAGAGACACAGCAGAGGTGGCATCGCCAGGCTCACCCGGCGACGGTCTGGAATGGATGGCTGAGGAAGAAGAAGGAATCAAGAGGAAAGTCCAGGTTTCTAGACTGGGCGCCAGGGCGGGTGCAGCAGCTCAGAACAAAGGGCAGCTGTGGAAACCACGCAGAGATGAACAGCAGTGCAGGGCCCCGTGGAGGCACAGTGCACGGCAGGCAGCAAGAGCTCCGAGGGGTTTCAGGGGGGTGCCTCTCACTGCCCCATTCTGTCCCTTTTTATGACCATTTAGAATATTTTATTTCATTTTTCAAAAAATTTTTATTGGAGTATAGTTGCTTTACAGTGTTGTGTCAGTTTCTGCTGTACAGCACAGTGAATCAGCTCTACGTATACATATATCCCGTCTTTTTTGGATTTCCCTCCCATTTAGGTCACCACTGAGCATTGAGTAGAGTTCCCTGTGCTGTACAGTGGGTTCTCAATAGTTATCTATTTTATACATAGTATCAATAGCATATACGTGTCAATCCCAATCTCCCAGTTCATCCCACCTCCCCGCCTTCCCCCTTGGTGTCCATACGTTTGTTCTCTACGTCTGTGTCTCTATTTCTGCTTTGTAAACAGGATCGTCTATACTAATTTTTTCAGGTTCCACATACATGCATTAATATACGATATTTGTTTTCCTCTTTCTGACTTACTTCACTCTGTATGACCCCATTCTGTCTTTTGAATTTTGTTTTGTTTTCGTTTTTTTCACATTTTCTTTTCACCGGATTAAGAACAGGACATGTTTAGGGATGCCTGTTAGGATCCAAGCTATTGGTGAAGCATTTTTAGGAAGCTGGGAGCGGGGAGGGCTGAAAATGCACTGCATGAAAGTGTCCCGGAGGCTTTGCGTTCACGTGACCATTCGGATGTGTCATAAGAACGTGTTTGTGTGGACTCACAATCTGGTCTTGCAGAAAATGAGCCGGGGGAGGCACCCAGAGGGAGGGAGGCTGAGGAGGGGTCCCAGGTGCAAACGTGCACAGCAGCCTTGCTAATGATCAGAAAGAGCAAGGCAACTGCACAAGCAGGAAGTTTTCAGCTGAGGAGCAGAGAAAGGAAACGCCAGGGAAAATAGCACCATAATTGGAGGAAAACCCAGGGGGCAAGCAGAGACTAGGGACCCTGTGCGCCCACTTTGTGCTGGCGATTTACTACAGTGCAGTCACCTTCTTCCTGAAGACAGATGAGAAGAAGGCTGTATCAAGGCTTCTAGGAGGTACGTTAGCTCCAGAAAGCTACTGTGTTGTGGTTCATTCAAAGTTTCATTAGGCATTAAATGACAGATTATGGTAATGACGTTAACCATACACGGCTAACATTTATTTAGCTCTTACTCTGTGCTTGACCCCAAGCTCAACACATTACCTCTGTTAATATTATATGAGCCCTATTACAACGGAGAATGAAGGTTAGAAAGTTTAAGTGACTCGCACAAGAGCTCATGACGGTTAAGCGGCAAATTGGAACCCAGGTCTTTGTGATTCCAGAGGTTCTGGTCCTAAGCACAACCTTACTGCCAATTGCATCACAGAAGTAATGTTACAGCCAAGTCCTTAGAGGAATAAGAGATTATGGGTAAAGCTGAATAAACCTAATAATTATAGCATCATTTTAATTTTAGTAGTGAAATTCAATGAAACTCTGTGGATCAGCTGTTTGCAACAAAACTCCCTTGCTCCCTCATCAGCAAACATTGCCTGTGGGAAACTCCAAAACATTTTTTTTTTTTTTTTTTTTGCGATACGCGGGCCTCTCACCGTTGTGGCCTCTCCCACTGCGGAGCACAGGCTCCGGACGCACAGGCTTAGCGGCCATGGCTCACGGGCCCAGCCGCTCTGCGGCATGTGGGATCCTCCCGGACCGAGGCACGAACCCGTGTCCCCTGCATCGGCAGGCGGACTCTCAACCACTGCGCCACCAGGGAAGTCCCAAAACATTCTTTAAGATAAAGCACAGATACCTCTTTTGCTGAGAATCCCAGATACCAGCAAAGGCCATAAATCCCTCTACTCTCCATGCTTTACCCAGTCCATTCTTCACAGTAGCTCAGCTTATGATGTGTCTTCCTCATTAGCTTATGAGAAGGACGCATCTTATTGATCTTTGTGTCTCTATCACCTAGGAAAGTGCCTTGAACTTAGTAAATTCTCAGTAAGTATGTTTTGAAGGAGTGAAAGAATAATGGGATGATAAAGCACAGATGCTACGAACTAACGTATAAAATTAATTTGCTGTCACGATAACAATCATCTAGTTATTGAAGAAGTACATAAAACACATTAAACTGAATTGACAAATATGTTTGGTAAATCCTTAGTTCTAAATATTACGTGCTTAATTACAAGCAATGAGCACCCCCAAAGGCATGGTTTTGATGATACATTTTATTATTGTCAACTTGTCTTTCTTACCACACAACTGGCAATCACATTCAGAATAAGGCCCAGCTTATTAGAGGCAAATACAGAAACAGAGCAAATCTGAAACATTCCTATGTACCAAGGGACCCTTTGTGTGTCCTTATCCACACCTTTCAAGCAGGCGTAGCCAGGCTCTTCAGGACAAGAATGGTTTCTTTAGCTTTATCTCCTTCTGTCCCTTCTCAAGTGTCTGTTTCTCTTGCATCACCGTAGATGCAGGTCCTTAAATCTGCTAAGCGCTTTCTTGCCCTGGATACACGGGCAGCAGACTTTTCCTTGGTAAAATCTCCCTTCCCGCTTCGCCTTGCTACCTTCAACCTTGCCTCAGATGCTGATTCCTCGGGGAGGGCCTCGCTCTTTATCAGACAGCCACCCCTCCTCCTTGGTCCCATGGAGATACTCCTGTGCAACCCTGACATTTTAGAGCAGCCTTTGCGAAGAGCTGTCCTGAGGTTCTTTCCTCCTCTGTGTTCCACATGCTAACCTCTGTCTCTTTCACTCCTGTGTCTCCAGGACCTAGCATGAGGCCCGGTGCACACTGGGTAGGGAGGAAAAGATGGAGGGGTGGATAAATAGAGGAAGGGGAGGCTGACTCTAGTGCCATCCTAACATTTTCTAATGTCGGGGACAGATATGCAGTGCTCTTCAGCCATCCAGTTCAGGTCCGGAGTCTATCCTCATGGCTGAATATTTAGCTGGCGTTGATCCAAACATCATTATTTCTTGAGAGGATAAGTCAATTTTCCCCTACTCTCATATGTAATAGACATTAGCCCACACATGATAATGGCATCCTTATTAGAGGAGAAAGGAAGGGGAGAATAAGACAGAAGTGCGCACACACACACACACGCAGAGAGGGAGAGGGAGAAGAGAGAGACTGATTCTTTTCCTGGAATAGGGCAGAGAAAACCAATAGAAGGCAAGAGTTTCGGGGAGGCAAATGGAGTTTTAAAGTCCAGGTACCCATATGATACCACTTATACATGGAATCTAAAATATGACAGAAACAACTTGTCTATGAAACAGAAACAGACTCACAGACATAGAGAACAGACTTGTGGTTGCCAAGGGGGAGGGGGATGTGGGGGAGGGATGGGTTGGGAGTTTGGGATTCATGAGCAGATGCAAACTATTATATGGAGAACGGATAAACAACTGGGCCCTACTGTATAGCACAGGGAACTACATTCAGTATCCTGTGATAAACTCTAATGGAAAAGAATATGAAAAAGAAGGTGTATATATATTGTATATATACATGTATAACTGAATCACTTTGCTGTATGGTAGGAATTAACACAACATTATAAACCTACTATACTTCAGTAAAATAAATTAAAAAAATAAATTGGAAATAGCTCAAACATCACAACTATAGAGATAGTTCCATTTAATAAGTAATGTACCTATGTAATTGAAAAAAAAAAAAGTCAGGGTACCAGTCATTCACGTTGTTACTCTATAAGCGTTTGGAGATTGATAGGCTGGGGACAGATAAAAACCATGGGGTGTTTTTATTTTTTACCCATCTCCATACAACTGAATTTCATATCAGCATCACCATCTACTGCAAATACTTCAACGGGGGATGTTATGGTGACTTTATAGAAAACCTCATAAAATATGTAGATTATCTCAGGGCTGAAAGGTGAAAAATAATTATATCTTTAAAGTCCATTGCAAACTCCAGATGCTTGCACAGCTGTATTTTAATATTCCAGTACTAGGACAAAAGTGAATCTTGCTATGTGCCTCTTATCTTCCCCTCACATACCAGGGTTGTCAGTGCCATTGGCAATTTTACATGTAAATGAGCCTATCCATCACTCCTTACTTCGCAGCAACTCACTTCTAAGCCTGCCATAGAGCTACGCCATTAAATATCCCTACTTTACAATATACATCATGGCATATTTGACATCAATCAGCTGTGTCAACCTGCTCACTGTAAACCATAAACTTGCTCTGCATCCCTCTCCCCACGGGGTGATTAAACCTGCTTGGGGTAGCCTCCTGACTCCAGTGATAAACGGCAATTCATTTCCTCCTTGTTCTTCCTCCAAGTGTCCCAAGCTCTTCATGCCTGCCTGTTGGAGGAGGTAGGGGCCAGGGGAAAGTGTGCACTGAGTGTGAATTTGTGCATTCGCGTTCAAACCCGGACTTGGACCATCATTGCTTGGCTCTGGGTTGTGACTTTGTCATTTTAAAATGAAGAGGAGGGGCTGCATCCTTTGTCATGCTACAAGGACACAAGGGACGGTGTTCAGAGTTCCTCTAAGGACAGCTCTCCTGCCTGGAAGAGAAACACCAGGGCAGTGATTCTCACCTCCTTGTGATGGATGCTAACCAGACGCCCATCATCCCCCTGCAAAGAATGTGTAATTTCTGCCAGGTCATCTCTCACTACATCCAAGTCCTGTCCAAGAGATCATATCAGAAATAAAGTGAGTGAAATGACGCTATTATAAGTATAACCTAGAATGTGTTCTAACTGATGTTTGTAAGTAGTTCATTTGCAAACCAGGTCTTTATTAGAAGTAACACATTACGTGTAACGTGAAGAGAAGTTGCATCACACAGTACGGGTGATCGCAACACGCCAGGGTTATCATGACACTCCAGCTGAAATCTGCTAGACTAGATGATGCTTTTTTTTCCAGCAGGAAAAGCCATGAGGATTTTAGTAACATGAAGAGATACTCCACTGAACTGCCTAGGCAATTCATCTGATCACTCCAGAAGTCCTTTCGCCCTTCCTTCTGTTTAGTCTGAGATAACAGCTACTTCTTCTGCTTCCTGGCACACTGGCCAGGCCATCTGCTGACCAGTGGAAGCAGCCTCGATCATGTGTGCACTCCAGAATATCTCCTAGGCAATCAATCAGAAGGCTCTTCGGACCCAGCAAAACACTCAGTGGTAAACATTCTTTAACCACGTGTACCCCGCTTCAGCCACAGACCTAGCACCTACCCACCTACCACTTGCTCTGATTTCTGTCAGTCTGGCCACTCACTCATTCATCTCTTGAGTCCACAGTAGTTTGTCCAAACCAGGGAGTTCAAACCCATCTGGAAGGAGCAGAGTGGAGAGCTATGCTGTGGATTTCAGCCACAAATCCTATTCAATGTCATGACCCTTGCAGGACGCCCACAAAAAAAAAAAAAAAAAAAGAACATTTTGAAGGTGGGTGGCAGGAGAGCAAAGAGAAATATAAGGGAACAGGACGGAGATGGGAAATGGGAAAGATTCTGCTTGGGGGATTCAGCTGGTCTCGTAAAAGGAAGGGCTGGGCAGAGAACAGGAGGGAGGAGAGAAGCAGAAAGCAAAGGAGGGGCAGGAAGGGAACAAAGGAGAAAGTTAGCTTCTTGCTTTCATTCTTGGGACATCCAGAGTAATGAACCCGCTTTCTAGAGAAGACGAATGGGCAGCTGTAGAGATTATGAGTGAGGTTTTATTGCAGATCAATAAATCTGCTTCACACATCCCCATCTGGAGGGAGTTTTAATTTAGAGGAAAGAGTGATGAGCTCACAACAACAATAAATCAAAAAGTTGTGTATTCACGTATGCATTAACCTTCTATCAAAACATACATCGGCGTCAAAGGCAGGGTTTGGTAACAAATCTGGTAGGTGATGTGTAAGGACAGCCACTGGAGGCCCATAGCTCACCTCCCCTGGGACACAGTCAGAGAAGCTGCTGTCTCACTCGGCACCCCAGGCCCCCGTGATTCTCACGAGAACTGAGGGGAAGCTGAGGATTTATATCAGTGCCGTTAACAGGAGTCGCTGGTTGTTACCTGAGGACAGCTGCCTCAGATCAAAATCAGGAAGAGTTCTCCGCAAAGGAGAAACGAGATTTCACAGCAACAAAACTGAGATGGCAGCTGACAAAAAGCAGAACGGGGCACATCTAGGAAGTTCTGAGAGCCGTGTGCAAACACAGCTTAAGTGCTGGAGGAAACTCAGAAATCCTCCCTGTTGGTGTCAATGGATCATTTTGGTTTCTCCCCCTCTGTGGTCCCCTGTTCTGTACCAACAGCCCTCTCCCACCACAAGATCATGACGATGGCTGGAGGCCTGGGAAGGCGTGGTCATGAACTAAAAACAGAGGATGCCCTGGGCAGGGGAGTGTGGATGTGCAGAACAGCACTGCAGCTTGAAAATGTGAATCCAATCGGACCCAGTATTAATCAGCTACAAGATATCCCAGGAAAGCGGGCGTGCGGGAAAGACACCACTCACTTGCTAACCAGCCGGTGTTGGTGTTGCCTAGTGATGGACTGACTATACTGTTCTCCCAAAGACTTTTATAGAAATCGGGGAAGGAACTAAGGAAGTGAAGCACTGAGTGTCCACCGTCAAGTCAATCAGCGTCTGCAAGCGTTTTATACATGTGGGATTGCGTACGGGTAGCCATCAAAGCAGACATATTCACTTACCGTATAGGCATCTACTAATGCCTTTATTTTCTAGGACACGAGTAGACATCTCTGGTCACAATAGCACTGCTAAGGAGGTGCAATGAATCCCGTATTACTGATGAGAAAATTGAAATTCAAAGGGCTCAAGAAGCCAGGATTCCAGTGTGTGTGTGTGTGTGTGTGTGTGTGTGTGTGTGTGTGTGTGTGTGTGTGTGTGTGTGTGTGTGTGTGTGTACACGTGCATTCTTCTACAGACCTGACTCCCTTCCTCTCCCTTCCTTTCCAATCTAGTTCCTAACGCGCTCCTCCCGTGTGGGCTGCTTCACGGGGATAACTTAGTACAAGCCTTGCACCTGATGTTTCCCACTGGGACACCCTCCCTGATCGGACTCGCGCTTGGACACCCAGCTCATGACACAGCACCTTCACTGGACAACACCAGCTCCACTCAACACAGCGGATTCTTCCTTGTTTTCTACCTTGTAAGTATCTCCATCAGAGCACTCTTTTCTCTTCACTGAATCCATCTTTTTACAGGTATGATTTCTTTGTGTTTGCAGTTCACGGGGACTGGGGCTTCTTTACACTTGTTTACATCTTGCTTAGCGGAGTGTGTGACCCAAATTAGGTCTTGCTGCTATGAGAACTCCAGTCCCAGAAGACTTATAACCGGTCTGCCAATCCCTGCCTGTCATTAGGAATCTATGTGTTCACCAGGTGCCCTCCCCACCGACCGCCCTCATACGCCTTAAGCCATGCACACGTATCTGCTCATCAACACAGAAATGTCTATGAGCTCAGCTCATAAATCCCATTCCAGAGATAAGTAAAGTGAGTCATAGAGAGACCATGGCTGGGCCCTCATGACCCAGTGAGTCAGCTAAATGGCCCAACACGACCCTGGACTTTTGAATGATTACAGCTTAACCTCAGCTCCCTGATCTTCTAAATCAAATTCAAGGAATGATGCCTCCAAAGTGTTCATGTTCAGCTTAAAACTTCCCAAGCCCTCTGCTGAATACACTGAAAGTGTCAGTCAGTTTTAGAAAAGATCGTGACATCGTGAATAATCTTCCACATATCAATACACAGTGCCTGAACACCAGTTACCATCGTTATGCAAATAACTCCTGTACAGTCCTATCAGAAGGGTATAAAGGGAGAGAAGGTACAAAGAGAAAACTTTGATAATAACAACAACAGCGATAACAAATAGTTATTAAATGCCTAGTATGTGTCAGACACTTTTCTGGCACAGGGAGTATGCTGGTGAGTGAAAAAAGTGCCTGTTCTCAGGAGATCTGCACTCCACATAACATCTTTATACCACCAGCAACCACCAGTGTTTACTGGGGACTTTCTGTGAGCCAGGCACCCTCGTTAGCACTTTATTCCTGCAACAGCAGGAGTGGGCACTTTGCAGATTAAACACTGGGCGCAGAGAATTTAAGGAGCCTGTATGGGGACACAAAAGGGACAGCCAGTCTGAATCCAGCGCCCAGGTTGCTAGTTCTTCTCCATAATGTTTCTCCTGTGTGGAGAAATTCTCCCTGCTCTCAGCACCATTTTCCTTTTTGGAGGGAACGTTTTCTGGATTTTGAAGTAGCTCTTTAACTGTTTTCCCTGCCGCCGGTCTGTCCACTCTGATCATACGCCAGCCACAACGGTTTTCCAAAAAGGGTAATGACCACCTTCAGGCACCTTCAAAGCTCTCCAGGACAGAGCAAAGAAAGGCCCAATTCCCAAGCATGGTCCTCAAAGATTGCCCACATTTACACATCCAGACTGCATTCCACATTCCTACCATGGCTCCTTCGAGTAACAGCCTTGGGAGCTGCAGGACCACGTGCTGCCTCCTTTGCTCTCCCAGACTTTTCCTATGCCCAGACCGTTCCCTTCTCCTCTTAGCTTATGCCTGCCCCGTGTTTCTTTCCAAAATCAGATAAACTATCATTTTTTCCATGAATACCACCCCACAGCCTTCAACTCTACCCATCCTATAATCCAATTTATTAACTCCATTCACGGTGAGCCCACCAGCACTTTCCCTATGTCTCCATTACGGTGTTTATTTCCTAATAAGTATTTAGTAATGGTTTATGTGTTTTTCTCCTCCATCAAAATTTGTGAAGTTAAAAGCAGAGACTGTGTAATTCATCTTGTAATCCCTGCAGTGCTGAGTACCACGCCTGGGATATAACAAGAGCTTAATAAATATTAGTTGAATTGAATTTGTTCTTTCTATTATGAAAGAGTGTATCATCACATCTGGGAAATGGCTGGTATGGTGTGATGTGTGTGAAGAGCATTAGACCAGGAAACATGAAATCTGGAATGAGCTGTTTGTTCTGCCCGGAGCTTGTCGTGTGACATTGGGCAAATCCCTCGTCCTCTCTGAGTCCCATTATCACATCTAAAATAAGAGGGTGGCACTAGATCGTATGAATTCCACTATGTTACACTATAAAATCCTGAAAAATCTTCCTCGTATGCTTCACCTATTCGGTAAATATTTACTGAGCATCTTTTCTAGTCGAGGCACTTTATTAGGCTTTAGGGGTGTGGAAACAGACAGACTCTGGAATCAAGAACCTTACATGCAGTTCTCATATCAAGTTTGTGATTCAAGCCAGGTGGCCATATTGACCACACTTTGTTTATCAAAAGAGAAAACTAAAGTTCGGAGATCTGGTGATTATTAGATTCTCTTAATGCTCTTATGTTCTGAGGCATAGTCACTGAAGGCATATAAACAATTCTTTATAACTTGCCCCACCGTCGAGAACAAAGTTCTTCAAAGATATTTCACTTAAGTTTATAGAAACACTCAACTACTATATGGAATTTACCAGGTAATCTAATTTACCTCATTGACCACTTTTGAAAAGTTGTTGTCGAGTCAACATTGTTTCATTTTTTCATGCTGATAAAGATAAAAGAGGCAGTCCTCACAGAGGGAACAAGGAACATTTCCGTTAAAGATACTGAAATGAATTCATGATGTCTAATCTGATTCTCCCAAAGAAATATGTTATCGTGTAGGTTACATTATTCACCCAAAGAGTGATGGCCAACATTTTATAGGCACGACGATCAACATCATACTTAATTTTGTGCAAATGATAAAACTCTATTCTTTGTAAAGCAGAAAGCTTTAAAATCAGTTTGACCCATTAAATTCAACAAATATTCTAAGCAACTAAATTATGTAAGGAGCTCTGATAGTCTCTGCTGGGAAAAGAAGTGTGAGGAAGGTGTGTTCTTCCACTGCGAGCTCTGTCCTATTATTGACAAGAAGAAAATGACATGAATGTCGGTGCTAAAAGTCGTAAAGTGATAAGTGCCTTAAAGAAGGAAGAACATGAATTAACATTTATCGATCATTTGCTGTGTTCCAGGTTTTATCATCCGTAAGTATCATTGCCCTTGAGAAGAGAGTTGTACTGCTAGAGTCATACAGAGTAAACTTTTTAAAAATGAAGGAATAAAGTTCTGTTAGTCTGAGAGCAAATCTCCCACAAGCCGGATAACTACAAATCCTGTTCTTGCCATGTTCTGGAGTTCACATACACACAGAAAAGTTCACTTGGTGAAGAGATCAAAGACGTCTTCTTGTGGGAGAAGATTTTACGCTGAGCTTTATTTGGGATGGGTAGAATTTTGGTGAGTGAATAATGAAGGAGGGATTCCAGCTGGAAGGAAGGACCAGAGCAAAGCAAGGAGACAGGAACTTGTAGGGATGGTCACGTAATAACAAACCTTCCAGACAGTTTAGAGGTGAGGCTGGTCATTGATCTCATGTTTATTCTACGTTGGGTGCTACGGCTATAAAGATGAATAAAAGGGTCAAGGTGGTCCCACCCTCATAAAAGCAGATACTGTAACACAGAAATACACAAGGCACAGTGAGAATAGAGAAGGACATGACTAATGTCAAGTAAGGTGGAAGAATCTTTGCAGAGAACATAATCTTTACACTGAGTTTTGAAAGATGATAAAGGGTTTGTCAAGACGGAGGAGATGGGGTGAGTTTGATGGGGTGCAGGAGGGAACGATAATCTGGCAGAAGGAACAGCGTGATCAAATTCAGACACATCATCCAGTGGGGATGTCTGGTGTGGTTTGGAATGGTTGGTCCATGCAGAGGAAGAAGGAGGAGGCTTGGGGTGGACCGGCACGTGCATGGGGAACCCTGAGCATCAAGCCTGATCCCCTCACCTGTGCCTGAAAACAATTTGGACTTAATATTCCTGTCAAAATGGACAAATTCTTAGAAATGCACAACCTGCCAAGACTGAACCAGGAAGAAATAGAAAATATGAACAGACCAATCACAAGCACTGAAATTGAAACTGTGATTAAAAATCTTCCAACAAACAAAAGCCCAGGACCAGATGGCTTCACAGGCGAATTCTCTCAAACATTTAGAGAAGAGCTAACACCTATCCTTCTCAAACTCTTCCAAAATATAGCAGAGGGAGGAACACTCCCAAACTCATTCTATGAGGCCACCATCACCCTGATACCAAAACCAGACAAAGATGTCACCAAGAAAGAAAACTACAGGCCAATATCACTGATGAACACAGATGCAAAAATCCTCAACGAAATACTAGCAAACAGAATCCAGCAGCACGTTAAAAGGATCATACACCATGCTTAACTGGGTTTTAACCCAGGAATGCAAGGATTCTTCAATATATGAAAATCAGTCAATGTGATACACCATATTAACAAATTGAAGGAGAAAAACCATATGATCATCTCAATAGATGCAGAGAAAGCTTTCGACAAAATTCAACACCCATTTATGATAAAAACCCTACAGAAAGTAGGCATAGAGGGAACTTGCCTCAACATAATAAAGGCCATATATGACAAACCCACAGCCAACATCGTCCTCATGGTGAAAAACTGATACCATTTCCACTAAGATCAGGAACAAGACAAGGTTGCCCACTCTCACCACTCTTATTCAACATAGTTATGGAAGTTTTAGCCACAGCAATCAGAGAAGAAAAGGAAATAAAAGGAATCCAAATAGGAAAAGAAGAAGTAAAGCTGTCACTGTTTGCAGATGACATGATACTATACATAGAGAATCCTAAAGATGCTACCAGAAAACTACTAGAGCTAATCAATGAATTTGGTAAAGTAGCAGGATACAAAATTAATGCACAGAAATCTCTGACATTCCTATACACTAATGATGAAAAATCTGAAACTGAAGTCAAGAAAACACTCCCATTTACCACTGCAACAAAAAGAATAAAATATCTAGGAATAAACCTACCTAAGGAGACAAAAGACCTGTATGCAGAAAATTATAAGACACTGATGAAAGAAATTAAAGATGATACAAATAGATGGAGAGATATACCATGTTCTTGGATTGGAAGAATCAACATTGTGAAAATGACTCTACTACCCAAAGCAATCTACAGATTCAATGCAATCCCTATGAAACTACCACTGGCATTTTTCACAGAACTAGAACAAAAAAATTCATAATTTGTATGGAAACACAAAAGACCCCGAATAGCCAAAGCAATCTTGAGAACGAAAAACAGAGCTGGAGGAATCAGGCTCCCTGGCTTCAGACTATACTACAAAGCTACAGTAATCAAGACGGTATGGTACTGGCACAAAAACAGGAAGATAGATAAATGGAACAGGATAGAAAGCCCAGAGATAAACCCACGCACATATGGTCACCTTATCTTTGATAAAGGAGGCAGGAATATACAGTGGAGAAAGGACAGCCTCTTCAATAAGTGGTGCTGGGAAAACTGGACAGGTACATGTAAAAGTATGAGATTAGATCACTCCCTAACACCATACACAAAAATAAGCTCAAAATGGATTAAAGACCTAAATGTAAGGCCAGAAACTATCAAATTCTTAGAGGAAAACATAGCCAGAACACTCTATGACATAAATCACAGCAAGATCCTTTTTGACCCACCTCCTAGAGAAATGGAAATAAAACCAAAAATAAACAAATGGGACCTAATGAAACTTCAAAGCTTTTGCACAGCAAAGGAAACCATAAACAAGACCAAAGACAACCCTCAGAATGGGAGAAAATATTTGCAAATGAAGCAACTGACAAAGGATTAATCTCCAAAATTTATAAGCAGCTCATGCAGCTCAATAACAAAAAAAACAAACAGCCGAATCCAAAAATGGGCAGAAGACCTAAATAGACATTTCTCCAAAGAAGATATACAGATTGCCAACAAACACATGAAAGAATGCTCAACATCATTAATCATTAGAGAAATGCAAATCAAAACTACAATGAGATATCATCTCACACCAGTCAGACTGGCCATCATCAAGAAATCTGGAAACAATAAATGCTGGAGAGGGTGTGGAGAAAAGGGAACCCTCTTGCACTGCTGGTGTGAATTGGTACAGCCACTATGGAGAACAGTATGGAGGTTCCTTAAAAAACTACAAATAGAACTACCATATGACCCAGCAATCCCACTACTGGGCATATACCCTGAGAAAACCAGAATTCAAAACGAGTCACATACCAAAATGTTCACTGCAGCTCTATTTACAATAGCCTGGAGACGGAAACAATCTAAGTGTCCATCATCGGATAAATGGATAAAGAAGATGTGGCACATATATACAATGGAATAGTACTCAGCCATAAAAAGAAATGAAATTGAGCTATTTGTAATGAGGTGGATGGACCTAGAGTCTGTCATACAGAGTGAAGTAAGTCGGAAAGAGAGAGATAGGTACCGTATGCTAACACATATTTATGGAATTTAAGAAAAAAAAATGTCATGAAGAACCTAGGGGTAAGACAGGAATAAAGACACAGACCTACTAGAGAATGGATTTGACGATATGGGGAGGGGGAAGGGTAAGCTGTGACGAGGCGAGAGAGAGGCATGGACATATATCCACTACCAAACGCAAGGTAGATAGCTAGTGGGAAGCAGCTGCATAGCACAGGGAGATCAGCTCGGTGCTTTGTGACCACCTGGAGGGGTGGGATAGGGAGGGTGGGAGGCAGGGAGACGCAAGAGGGAAGAGATATGGGAACATATGTATATGCATAACTGATTCACTTTGTTATAAAGCAGAAACTAACACACCATTATAAAGCAATTATACTCCAATAAAGATGTAAAAATAAAATAAAATAAAAATAATATTCCTGGCAAAGAAGGTATTGATACCATGCCTTGTTTCTGATAAGGGATGGCTCAGGTCAGAGCTCTTCTTTGGGAAGATTAATAGAGCAGAGACATGAAGGGGGAGAGATTAAGTGGTTGTCACGATAGTTCAAATGAGAAGTAATGAAATAATAAACCAGGATGGAGGTCGCTGAGATGAAAAGGAGAGGTGGGATATTATAAAGTTAGAATCAACAGATCAAGAGACCTGAGAGTAGGGGCAAAAGCGAGAGAGGGCTGGTGACAGTCCTCAGGCAATTATAAATGTAGGATTAGACTTCAAGAGAGGAGTCAAGGTTGGAGACAGATTTAGGCATCATCCCCGCAGAGGTGATAATTGGACAGTGAGAGGGGAGAAGCACGCCAAGGAGGAGAGTACAGAAAAGGAAGGAAAAAAAGCCAGGGACCAAACCCTAGAGAATTCCTTTGCTTGGGAGGTAGAGAAAGGCAAGGGGGGCGGAGGACAAGTGGCTCCAGAGATAGGGGAAGGACGGGAAGGCCAGTCTCCAGAGGAGCAGTGGATGCCCGGGGAAATGTTGCAGAAGGGAGTAGGAGGGGTTGAGATTCAGCCAATTATTTGATGGTTAATAAGTCGGTGACAAACTTTCAGAGATGAATTGCGAAAGAGTGTTATGAGGAGAAAACAGGAGCATAGAGATGACAGAAAACACTAAGTGCTTGACGTTCTCAATGTGAAAGGAAGGCGAACACCCCACAGAATTAAGCTCACCCCCCCTGCCATGGGGAAACATTATTTACACTTGCCTGATTTGCTGTTTGCATCTCTGTGAAATGTTTGCAAACTCAGGATGCCGGGCCTACCAAGCCTTAGAATTAAGTGCGTGTGCCCGTGATTGGCACCATCCCTGGCCAGGCAGAGCACTCTGGGGTCAGCATCTGCCTAACGCTCCCCCCATCCCCTACCCCTGGGGCAGCACATCTGATCCTAAGAGGCAGTCTTTCTCAACAGCAGCAGGGACACTGCACAACAGGAGGGATAAGCCTCAATCAATCATCCGATGAGCAATTTTATAAAGTGGGGAAAACAGCACCGTGTTTTTGTTTTTCCCCCGCAGTGGTTCCAGCTATTGGTTGTCTTCTGAAGTGCAGGAAGGAACCTGAGGGCAGCACTCTGGCCGCACAGGAGACCAGCCTCTGCTTTCTGCACCCCCAGCACAGACCAACCATCAGGGATTAATCCGCAGCTCAGGACGCACCTCAGCGCCACCCAGGCCCCCGGGGTGCCCATTTGTACCAGAGAGAGGACATAACCTCCTGCCTGAAGGCACCCACACTTGGTGGCTGCAGACAAGAAGGCTCCACGGGGCATTAGGAACTCTGAGGGAGAAGAAACAGCAGCAGATAGAACCCCAAGTAGCCGAAATGCTGTTTTCATGCAAATGGTCCTAAGTGAAGTGAAAAGAGGCTGGCCTGGGAGGAGGGAAAGGAATGAGAAAAGGATGCAAGAGAAAAGCTGCGTTAATTCTACACGGGAGGTTTTGCAGAGGCATTAGCTGCTCTTGAAGGAAATAAATAGACTTTCTCCCCACGTTTATTAAATGTCTATGATTCTCTTATTTAGGAGTCCTTTATTTTCAATGGAAAGAGGATAAAATTCAGGTACATTTCACAAAGAGAGGATCTCTATTACCTATTTACTGTAAAATGCCCAGAATTATTTCTTCAGGAAATGGAAAGATGAGAAACTTCCCTGAGGGAGCAGTGGGTATGGCAGGCCTGGGGCCTGGGGGGCGGCAGCAAGGCTGTGCCCCTCTCAGCCAAACAGAGGGAGTGGGAGAGGGTTCAAAGACATCAGAGAGTGACATGGGAAGAGCACGGGAAGGAGGCCTGGTTCCAGTGGCACCTAATTGCATGTGTCATCTAACTTTGGTTTCCTCATTTACAGCATTGCATTATAAATAGTTCACCTCCCTTCTGTACTGTGAGAAGAAAATGGGATGAAAACATGAAAATGTGCCAGAAAAAAAAATGGTTACAATTGTTCTATATAAATACAAGATGCTAATACACTTGAAAGAAGGAAAAAAAATGTCTCCTGGTAAGGACATTTTTAAAAAATGGCGGGTCTCTGTCCCGGTGCAAAACGGCCACAGCAACTGTCCATCTCCACGTGCTGGATGGAATGCCCTGTCTAAGGAAACCGGGCGCTTCAGCGGGAAGTCGAGTGGCCCAAGGCTGCTGCAGGAGCGAACAGGAGGAGAAGCTGCCGGCCCGCTCCCTGGCTCAGGGGGCCCAGACATCTCAGCTGGGTTCTTTGCCCACCCAACGTGGTAACTCTTAACAGGCAACTGAACCCAGCGAGCTGCCCTATATTCAGGACAAATACATTCTACCTGTATCTGCTGTGTTCTGATTTAAAACCTCAATCTCAACTTCAAAAAGAGTTTTTGAACTGTTTCTTTTTTCTCCTTGACCTGGTAAAAGTAGTTCAGATGAGTCATAATGGGTTTGGTTTGATGCAGAAGTGACCCGTTGCGTGTTGTGTAAAAATGCTAATCTTCCCCCAACCATTTCCAAATTCTTTAATTCCCCTGACACATTAATTCTAACTCCAACATAAAATGCCCCAATACCCCTGAGAATCCCAGGGAAGAAATTACAGCAATTTCCTACACTGGAATCAAATTCCAAGGTTGGAGAGCATGGGCCACGGCCTGGCATTAACTCAAACGTCCATGTGAAAGATTATGGCGGGCAGCTGTGATTCCATTAAAGGGGGCAATTTCAACTCCATTTCCTTGATAAACAGACACAAGCTCGCCCCTAAATTGGGCTTGATAGATTTGATTAGGGTAGAGTTTTTGGAGGTTGTGGTTTCTGCAGGAGAATTGCTATTTGATGTACAAGGCCAAATTGCACTTGAAATCTCCTTGCTTCCATAGAGGAGGGAGAAGGAAAAGGACCTAACACCTAGCCAATTGCTAGCATCCAAGCAGCAGGGGAGTCAAGCTGTTGTATTCAAAATATCTGTTAGGTATGCAGCCAGTGTGTGCTGTGGAAAGCGTGCCAGGCTCAGGGGAAACCATGATTAAAAGCAGCAAAACCAAATATTATTTAAACAAAGCAAAATGTACCCATCCGATTTCTTTAGCCCACGTGAATCTTTTTCAGGGAAAGGGAAAGACGTGTAACCTCCTTTGGGAACACCTGTGGTCCCATCTTTCAGAATTCCCACTGGGAGCGTAGGGCCTGGGAGGCAGGGAAGCTGAGCCTCATCCTTTAAAGCACGTTCTCCCAGCACAAACACAGAATGATGGGCCAACTGACCGTCAGACCTCCTCGCCTGCTTGTTTCATCATGAATAAATGGGAAACAACACTTGTGTAGGTCAGCTCCACCGATAAGGCGATGGGGACTGTAATGACCTCTAAATTCCAAAAGTCGCAAACCCTTTTCGTGGGTAAATCTGTTTGCTTCCTAGGTATAAGCATGCCCAGGAACGCTCAGACACCTTCACGATTGCCCTTTCTGCCTGGCCCAGTGCCAAGGGCACGGGGAATTGAGATTTATTGCGGATCTGGAAGGTGCCAAGATCCACACTTGGAGCTTGACGGGCCCCGCCCCACATTAAAGCCACTCACAGTCTTGGAGGTGGCTACTGTTTCTTCCTTTTTAATTAAAGGTAATCAGTTTCATAAGCGTTAAAGAAAAATGCCATGTCCTTGTAAGTGACAAGAGGCAGACTAGGATGTAAACTAGAACTGCCTGAGGCCAAAGTCCTACTCATTCCATCCCACGGGGCTGCTGCCTCAGGTGATGCAGGTGGGCTGTAAGAGCTCTGGTGGGAAGGAGGCCACACTGAGTCAGTAGTACAGGACAGGTTCCATCCTTGATGAAAAGCAGCAGAGCTTGAAGGACAGAGTCAGTATAAAGAGCAGATGAAAATGATACATGATTTAGATTACTGGAATTTAGCATTATATGAAGCAGTCATCAAATCAGCCTTCTTTAAAGAGAAAAATTGATTGGCAAGTGGCTGTCTTTTTTTTTTTTTTTTTTTTTTTTTGCTGTACGCGAGCCTCTCACCGCTGTGGCCTCTCCCGTTGTGGAGCAACAGGCTCCGGACGTGCAGGCTCAGCGGCCATGGCTCACGGGCGCAGCTGCTCCGTGGCACGTGGGATTCTCCCGGACCGGGGCACGAACCCACATCCCCTGCATTGGCGGGCGGACTCTCAACCACTGCACCACCAGGGAAGACCGGCAAGTGGCTGTCTTGAGGAGACATGTGGAGATGGTGGAAGAGCCCTTAGGGACACGGGGTGCAATGCATCCTTCTGCTACCTGCCAAAATCCCTGTACTGTCCTTTGGGCATTTAACAGCTGTGGAGATTCATCAAGCATCATCTTCTGGGTATGTCACTAGGTTTTAATGAAACCACTCTGGTACCCCAAATCGAAGCTATTTGAGAACCTGGGTCCCACCCACATGAATCTACTGTTTTACAAAAACACTACATTTTTATCCTGGAGCACTGTCTCCTCACACGAATATGTCCAAGCTTGATATTTAATAGAATCTACCCCAACCATAATTTTGAAACTTTTCTGTGCTGTTCCCCGTCCTCCTGAACCTTCGACTTTACCGATTCAAACCAAGCCTTCAGAAGGGACTTTCTATATGGATCAAATACGTTCTTAAGAACATCAGAATATACTCTACCCACCCAGGAACGGAGCCAGACTCATAAATGTGCCAACTCTCTATTTACTTCCTCCTCCCTCTCAGAGCTACTCCCCTGTGTCCGCCGCAGAGAAGAAGTCGCTGGCTCCTGTAACTACTGCCTTGATCAGCTGTCACTGCATTCAGAGCTCCAGAACCCGCCTCCCCACTTCTGGCACACAGACGGAAACTGAAACTCCACTGAGCCAGGATGCGTCAGGCTGGACTCCAAAGCTGAAGACAACCCGGCTTCCCTTCTGTCTTCAGGAGCCTGTAATCACCACTCCTCCCTTCCAACTTAGACTTCCGAATGAATCCTACCCTATGGGTGGCCCACAAGTTACCTGAGGATGTAGGACAAATAAATGCAGTCCTTTTGGTTTGATCTGTACACCTGCAGGGTTTCTTCCTGATGCAAGAGTCAAAGGTACCTGTAAGCCCTGATCAGACTGTTCCAGACTTGGTCCCTGGAGCCCCTCCAGTGTTCTGTGCCAGGTACCACCCCCCAGCCTGACTCTGTGAATTACATGGGATGGTTTGAAGCAGCCTCTCCACTGTCATATAGGATGCTACTCAGGACTGGGGTCATACCGGGGTTTGGTGTATAGAGTATGTAGTCACATTTATCTTTCAAGATGGATATTCTGAATTGATTATAAAGGGCGAGAGGCATTGGCAATTTTGCTTCCTGTTCTTTTTACTGTTTTAGAATTTTAATCAACGATTAATTAAACAAATATTTACACTGGTCTAATTGCAGGGAACGTATTATTGATGAAGATAGACATGAAGTCTGCTCTTATGGAACTTAATGGTCTAGTAGGGGAAAGATCATTGAACAAGCAGTTAGAAGTTCACTGGTTGTTACCCTCTGCTTCCTGAAAGCACCTGCATAACCCAAAGCAGGTGCAGGTACAGATGGTCCTTTCCCATCTCCATGGAAGGAGACTGCAGTACCCTCAATGGCCTGAGATAATATCTCAGAATCCAAAAAGTTGGAAACGATCTGGCTACAGCATATCTGATATTCACACATTAGTAGAAACGGGCAATGACAAAATATTGTTTGATAAATATAGATCAATAGACCTTTAACTGCTGGAGATGAAAGAACATAGGAAGTGTATTGTCTTTCTTTCTAGAAGTTAGGAAACCATAAGGTCAGCACCAACCGTAGTACCTAACATGTAATAAGCACTCATTCGATGTTTGTTAAGTGAATCCATCGAAAGAGTGCTATCTGCTCTAAAGTGATCAGGCTTTGGACCCCTCCTTCTTGCCAACCTTCCTACCACATCCTTGTCCTGGCGGGAGCCAGGCTGTAGGAGAGTGGATGCATTGAAGCATCTGGAAGAACCCCCCTCTGCTCCCTGCACGTAGACACTGATCCTCAGCGGAAGAAGAGAAGGACATGGCATCACGTGTGGGTCCTCTGACATCTCCGTGATAACAATGGCAGCTGGGAAGCGGTGCCCAGGGGAACCTGCAGACTGCAGGCTGAACTTCCACACACATCATCAAGGCGAAGATCACAAGAGCCACTTCCTAGCGCATCTCCAGTTAATTTATTTTATCCTGTCTCCCATTATTACTACCCTTTTCTTGTTCGGGTCTTGTATCAATATGCTTGGCTAATTTTTTTCTGCCCAGCTGCCATCCTTGGGCAGAAGAACATCTGGTGTATCCCCAAAAGGCATTAGCCCATTAAGAAAGGCAAATTGATTTTTTTAAAATTTCATAAATCAGCAGTCAAATGAAAAATGTCATTTTAAATTATAAACGTAACCGAGTTGAATACACTGTTGCTACTTGTGCACAACTGGAATCATTTATGACTGCTTAATATCTGTGGGGGGGGCATTGCCATTTTCATTATGTGTTACAAGGTAAGATAATTATTTACTGGGGCTGCCATGGCATTGCCAACAATTACTTAATATCTGTTGGAAATTATACAACAGTTTTTAATTAGTGATACACACTAAAGTGATTGCTATTTTCCAACAAATACAAAAATCCATCCATGAGAAAAGACACCTGGGACTTACATTAGTAATTGTTCTAAAACGCATTATTGATTTACGCACATTACCATGCGTGTTATTACTTTTCAATCTTTGAGGGATTCTTGCCTACATCAGCAAAAGAACAAAAAAGTAAGTAACAGCAGCCAGGGTGGGCCATCAGCTAGAGGAAAAGACATATATGTGAACAGGCCCCACGCGCCTTCTATGTCCTTAGACTCTCTCCCCGGGATGAACAGATACGTTGCTACAGGCGTACACAGCACTGTTTGTCCACGCATCTCTTCAGTTCAATGATGAATGCCTGGATGGTGGGAATCGGGCCTTTTTCTCAGGCTCACTGCATCACATCCTCCCTTCTGGGACCACACCTAGAGTAAATGTTCTATAAAGAAGTTTGGATGAAGCTGTGGAACTGAGACAGTCCTTCACAAAATGCCTTTCATTGTTTTGTTGATGTTCTTTTGCTCGCCCTTGGACACCGCAGAGAAAAAAACAATGTAAAAATGGTCTCACTAGTTTCTAATAAATGGTTTTAAGTCATTTAAATACTTGGTGTAAAGATTACCCAGGAATACCATTACTTACTGAACACATTATTCTGAATCTTTTAAAAAAATTTTTTAAAGCATTTAATTAGAATTACATTATTAGATCCTGCTAAGTATTTTCTTTATTTATTCATTAAACAATGAAGTGCTTTACTAAGAGAAAACAAAAGGAAGAGATTTTTTCTATTTAATCTTTTGCTAAATATTTCCATGACTTGCTAAGGATCACTTCCAAATACTTCTAAGTGTAATAAATTCAACCCCTCCTACATTAACTTGTTACTGCCTCCCTCTCTAGGAAGAAGGAAGGGAGGGTTTCATCCTCCCCAGAAGGCACTCTCTACCCTGGGCCATGCGTTACAGGGGACCGGGTGTTACCGAGCCTTTGCTCCCTCCCCCGCGGGGGCTCCACCGACCTCCAGCTCCAGCCTCTCACCCCAGTCATTGATGCCAAGGGTGTCCGCATTGCTTATACGCCCTGGGTCTCTCAGCTCCAAGTGCACCCTTTATATTCTGCCTGGTGATGATGCGGCTGGGATTCTGCAGACTAATTTCTTCTGTGCCACCTGGCTTCCTGCTGGCTCTTCAGCAGGGGACAGGAAGGATGGAAGGCAGGAAAGGGGACAGGGACTTGCTCCTTCCTGTTGGTGCCTGTTCCGTCAGCCTCACCCCACCAATGGCCTTTCACCCTGGCAGCAGTACTTAGTCCCAGGAACAGCTGGTCGGTTTCCAGCTTCTTTCCACACTCCCCAACTCAGCTACTTGTTCCCCTCACGTCAGGAGGACGAGCGTGGGCAGTGGCCAAGCGCCCCGCCCCCCGGAGTCTGCTCCCAGCCCCACATAGCCCCTCCGCCGTGCTCCTGAGACCCTCCCTCTCCTCCTAGGGCTGGCCCCAGCTCGCAGGGCCTTTCTATAGATCCCACAAGCGCTGGTTTCTGACAATCCTAACTTCTTCCCCTTGTTTCCCAGCCCCAAATGGACTCCAGTGTTTCCTTTTGTCCTTTCAGTCTTCCAGCACCTTGTTGCCTGATTCCCTCTATTAGATGCTCTCGGGTGAAATAACTAGCGCGGGTTGCATCTTCCTGCCTGGCACTGATGTTACACCTCTACACGCAAGTGCCCATTCACAGCTCATGACGTCCTCTCCATCAGAAACATCTTTCCTCTTCCTCACCTGCAGAATGTCTGATCTGCTGTCGTGGTTCAGCTCAGGCATCACCTGCTCCCAGAATGTTACCCTCCATGCTGGCCTGCACATCTTCTCTACATCCCAGAGCGCCCTGTACATCTTTGTGACTGTGTACCTTACTCCATCACTCGGGTGTTTCTACGGTCCTTTCTGCCCAGTCAATTGTCCCCAAGACAGTGTTACAGCATGGGTCACTACCTCTCCCATACTTCCGACCACACCCAGCGTCTAGAATAAATATCACAAATTTCTACAGTTCGTCCTGAACTAACGTGCACTAGCCCCCTACTGGCCTAAATGTGAACTGAATTCCTAAGAGGATCCTGGGCCTCCACAGTTGTGGGACCAGGATTCTCACAGGGGAAACACGGGGTGAAAATGGCCTCGCTGTATTCTGACAGGACACCGTTTTGCCATCAGAAAGACTCATAGGAAACGAGGATAAAAGTCAGCTTAGTGGTGACTGGGTATCATTTCCTCAAGTTATATATTAAGCATTTGATCTTAGAAGAGTAGTCTATTTAAGGACAGTCCTGAAACACCACTAGTCCTTTCTTAAGTGATGCTAAGCAAATAGTTGATAAAAATATCCACTGCTGGGCTTCCCTGGTGGCGCAGTGGTTGAGAGTCCGCCTGCCGATGCAGGGGACACGGGTTCGTGCCCCGGTCCGGGAAGATCCCACATGCCGCGGAGCGGCTGGGCCCATGAGCCATGGCCGCTGAGCCTGCGCGTCCGGAGCCTGTGCTCCGCAACGGGAGAGGCCACAACAGTGAGAGGCCCGCGTACCGCAAAAAAAAAAAAAAAAAAAAAAAAAAAAAATCCAGTGCTTGTTGCTCACAAGCACCTGGACACTGCACTATCCCATTAAATTCTAACAATGACCCTATGAGGGCCAAATCACTAACCTACTTTGCAAAACTCCTTTTTTGCAAAAAGAAATCATTCACTATCTAATGATGAAGAAAAAAAATGATACTGAAAGGATGGGACTCGGGGGAAGTGAGGGAGACCTCCTTAGGAGCAAAATCTAAGGAAGCAACAAAAAAAACTCAGTAATCAACACACATATGTTAATACAATATTTTTAAAAAGTCAAAATGAATATAAAAATCAACGATAAACAAGATATGAAAAATTCAGGCAAAGATCAGGTAAGTGTTGCTGATTTTTCCTTTGTTCTTGGGGTCTGACGTGGCAGCACTGCTTCCGAAACACGCACAAGATCTCAGAGCCAGTGAGATGTGGAGAAGGTGCAAACTCAGGCTCCCCAACGCCAAACCCTTATTCATCTACCGCTTACTGTATGGCCAGGCTGACCATGACATTTCTCTGTGGAAGGCACAGCCTACTGTAGCTTTCTGTGCTGAATGGAGTGCGATCCAGGCAGGGGCTTTCAAAGGACATGAATGATTTTCACGTGTCATATGGAACTTGCTTTAAGCTCTACTCAGTCTATCTCTGGTTTTAGATGCCACGCATTTAAGGGCTAAAAGGTGCAGTTTTGACTTTATATGTACTACTTATTCATTTATTCATTCATTCATACATCCATTTGTTCAACTAATAGCCACTGAGCCCCTATTTTGTATTCAGTCTATTACCATTCTTTATTCAAGTACTTTCGGAGTTCAATGAATTAATCAGAAAAAAAATGAGCAAGGAGAGAAATTCTATCTGCCTGAGGATAACTCCCAAGGAATACAGTAGTAAACTGTGGATGAGAAATAAAGGCAGACTACGTACGTTATAGTATTCATTTGTACCTGAAACTAGAGACCATGGAGACATCAGGGGACTTGCCTGGCTAGTGGCTACTGCAGATGTATTATCTGAGTCCTGAGTATCACTGAGTTAAAGGAGTGCCCTTTTCCTCTGCTGCCTTAATTTAAAGCAGGTCATGACAAAATGATCACCCGGGTGCTAAAGACTGGCTTATACACCAAATGCCAGTGTGACTGCCCAGGGGTCCAATGGAGAGATGGAGTTAGCTCCCTGGCCAGTGGTGCAGCAGAGAACACGGGGTTGCGAGGTGGGAGAGGGGCACCAAGGCGCTCAGCGGGCTGAGGCTGGCATCGCGCTTCACACCCTCCCAAACCCCTTTCCTTTCTGACAACCAGCATCCGCTTGCTTGGAGAGTCCAGTGGTCTGAGGTGATCACACCCAGCACGTACCTGTAGATGGGTATCCTGTCTGTCCCACAGTAACAGCTCAGACAAATGGTAAATTCTGAGGTCTTTTAATCTTATCTCACAAATCAATCCCTCCAGCTCTCTAATCATTCTTGTTGCTCTGTGGTGACAACATTTCCATTTGTCTACCTCTCTCTGACACAGAAATGACAAGAAGCAGAGCCCAGCACAGCAGCTGGAAGGTAGCGCTGGACCCCATCTCCATGTTCTGATGCTCAGACTGAAGCAGAAGCCCCCAGACTTTGCATCTCTGCTTTAGGAACCTTCCACCAGGATCTCTTCCTAGCACACTGATTCCCGTTTTTGGAAAAGAAAAAAGAGTGGGAGGAGGGAAACATGATATGTCAGGTTTGCAGAATAGAGGGATTTAAAATGGTCTAAAAGAAGATTCTGCCCCTGGTTCCGAAAGCCGGCACTACTACAGGGCTATGGAAGGGGCTGTACAGATTCCAGTCAGACTACCGGGAGGGAAATACTCAGGTATTTTGGCTTCAGGAAGTTGTTCAACATCTCTGCTACTCAGTTTTCATGTCTATTAAATGGAGATAATGCTTCCTAGTTGGTAGGGCTGCTTCAAGTTAAAGGAGATAACACAGCAAAATACTGGGCATGGTGTCTGGCATGCCTTTATTCAATCATTAACCGATATACATTGAGTCTGTGCCAGGCATGAAGTTGTGGGGTTAGTGTACACGTGAGGCTCAGCACGGCACTGTCATCAGTGTCATTAAAAATGATAACAATGAAAGAAGTCGTAGCAGCCAAAGAGTCGTAGCATTTCCATGATTATTACGATGAAAATTATTCTGCAAATATAGCTGGCTCCACGTCAGCCTCTCAGACCACAGCCCCAGGTGGAGCTCAGTGTTTTGCAATTTTAGTGATGGAGATGAATAATGGAAACCTGAAAAGTCCTTCTAAACAGCGGCAGCTCTGGCTAAGGAGAGGTCCCACGGCCTGCATTTAAATGGGACCGTCTCCACTCAGCTTCCAGATGTGCATCTGCCCACCTGCATTCTGGGGAATCTCACCCAGACTCTTCCATTTTATAGGAGAGAGAACTGCTACTAAGAGAAATTAAGCAGCCTAACTAAAGTAGGTATCATTCATTCCACAAGTACGTGTTGATACTTATAAACAGATATTGACAAGTTATGCAGACAAGAAACCATTTTTATAGCCTAAGCATTCTTCCTATATATCAAATCAACTACCTTTATGCTTACTCTTTTTAACTGGAAAACAAAACGAAAGCAATAGCAGTTCAAAGAGCAAGGGCCATGCCCGGCATTTCGGGGGGAATGGTGTGGAGAGGCCAGGCCCATTGGTTAGGGACGTCTAATCTGCAGCCTCTGCTGCCTCTGATGGAATAAGCAATGAGCTTGGAGGTGACGGTCAGAGAGAGAACTTTATGCGGAGGTGGTGGCAGCACCGTGTAGCCGTGGAGAGAGGAGCTCTCCTGGTGGGGGGCCGTGAGAGGCTGGGCTAGAATGAGACTGAAACCATCCAGGTGTAGAGTTGGAACTTGGGCTTAAGTCCGGTCAGGCAGGCGATCTACCACCAGGAATAAGCCAAGGCTTGGAGGATCAGAAATCCACGAGAACACGCTCTGATCAGAGGACGCTGCAAGCAGGGGAGCAGGAATCCCCATCAGGACCCGAACTTATTCGAGGACACAAGCCACATCATGCCCATGACACTGTCTATTTGTTGATCTCTTTTTGTTTTTTGCGGGGATGCTGAGTATGGAGAAACCTTTTCCACCGTATTAAAATGTCATTCCTTAAAAGGATTTGAATGTTATTTAAGAGATAAAGGTCAAGGTAAGGGGATTAGTCATGTCCCAAATACAGACAGCAGAATCCTTTTCTTGCTTTAACAGTTATTAGGTACCAGTAATAAAGAGCCTATTAGGGGCCGGACACTGGTTCTACATCCATTAACTTTAAGGCTTACTGCAAAAAGCCCTAGGAAGTAGACTTTGCTGTTTCTATCTTTAGATGAGTAACCTGGGGTTCAGTGAGATTAAATAACTTGCTTCGAATCACACAACCGATTAAACTTGGATCTTCACTTCAGTCTTTAGCTCCAGAGTCATACCTGGCTGTCTTTCACCTTCTAAGGGTCTTTTTACTAAATTCCTACTCACTCAGTTATTCACTGATGCCTTCATTCATTTACTCAACCCACAGATACTTACTAAGCACAGCAAACCTTCGGTATTAAATGCTGGATGTAGCGCGGTAAACCAGGTTATCCTTGTAAAAGCCACCTAGGCTGTGGAAGTCATGGCGGTGGCCATCCTTCACGGGGCGGCAATGACTGGGAAGGGGCATGAGGGGGTTCTCAGATGTTCATAGTGTCCTGCTGCTCGATCTTGGTGCTAGTGACATAGACGTGCTCAGCTTGGAAAACGTATGAAGTTGTACATTTTTATGTTACGTGGACTTTTCTGTACGTACACATCTATGTAGGTGTACGCACACACGTACACAAATGACACAATGAAATTGTAAACACGCAAAAACAAATAAACGAGGAAAAAACATACTGTCTTTGGCTTTAGAAAGCTAATGCTACACAGAATTGTTTAAAAAATCACTCTTCCATACCAGAATGTCTGAAGGTACTCTATTCATATTGATGTCAGGTGTTGCTTACTTTTCTGTATACTTTGCCCTACTTTAATGTACTTAGCTTGAAGGAGTTAGGACCAAACTAGCCTTGACTTCCTCTTGCTTGTTCAGACAATTGTGCAAAATCATTGCACTAGGAGAGAGAAAGCCTGGGCTTCGTTGCTGTTCTTTACTAACCTGTACATTCAGGCATTGCCCTAAACAGTTTTAACCTGATTTCTCACAATAACACCCACAATACAGGGTGATTTCAAGGATCACATGTGTTTAGTAAACCTTAAAGTGCTACTACTAATTAGTAGTCATTGTTGCTGCTTGCATTCTCGGTTCCACTAGAGACCTCTCCAAAGATATTTTTGAGTGATGCAAACAGACCTGGCAAAGTGGTGACCTGAATGCTTCTCTTTTCTCCTTATTTCCGACTTTAATCTGTCTTTCTTGAGCCATGTCTGAGGCCAAAGGGAAGGCTGATGCGAGCAACTCTGCTGGAATTGCTGTGAAGAGAATTTCTATCGGACTTTCTCTCCTGAGAGCTGGAAAAGAGCCAGAAATTATCTGCAGGGCATCTTTGTCCAGACTAGAAACTGCTGGACCTTGGGACAAACCTCTCCCACAGCAAACTGCGGGATTCTAGGTGGAAGATCGAATCCCAACATCTGCCTGGTTTGAATGGCCTGGTTCTCCCGGGTCCTCAGGAAGCCTAGGAGGAGCTGAACATGTGGGCTGAGTCCTCCTTGCTCCTGAGGCCAGGAAGGGAAGAGGAAGTGATCCCTAGGAGGAGAGACTGCTTCACCCTCCAGCACCTAACTAGTAATTTCTGAACAAGACCTGAATCCCAATCTATTGAAAAAGAAAAATAATCTATTCAAGGAGCACCAGAAGTTAGAGAATCACATGCTCAGCGAAACAGAGTTGCTAGAGATGACAAAGTGAATTAAATATAGATACATATTATATATATATATAATATAATATATACACAAAGAGAGATTCAAGTGCAGCACACAAGTATATCTGAAGTTTAAAAAATTGCATAATTTCTTAACCAAAAAATTCTATCGTTGAACAGAAAGAGAGAAGCCACCGTTGAGACTCAGATTAGCTGCCCAGAATATCAGGGGCAAAGTATATCTCAAAGCACAGATTCAAAGGATTAAAAGACGACAGTCATGAGGATAGACACAGGAGTTTAATATGCAAAAAAAAACTTGTTTTATATAGAAAAAAAAAACTGAGAAGAGAGAGGCAAAATCTGAGCAAATAATGGAAGAAACTTTGGGGGAGCTGAGGATAGCCCTGAATCTGAATACTGAAGGGGTTCACTCTACTCCAGACTGGATTGGTAAGAAAACACATGGCTCAGCATATCGCAGTAAAATTCTGGAATTCTATGTAAACATGCAATCATGTAAACTCCTACATAGAGAGTAGCTTACAGAGGGAAAGAATCAGACTGGCTTTGAACTCATGGGCAACGCAAGGAGTAGACGACAAGATGTAAGACCCACAGATAACTGAGAGCAAAGGACGACAGTGTGAGAATCCTGTGCTCCTTCAAGGTATCATTCACCTGTCAGAGCAAAAGAAAGTAGTTGAGACGAGGCAGTAACTCAGGGACTGCTTAATGCATACGGCGGATCTGAAGGAAATGCCAAGAGCAGCTCGGAGCAAACAAGGAATGAGGCACAACAGAGGCTTCAGGGCAAAGACGAGAGAAGAACGGGAGAAAGAAATCAGCACCTCTCTGGTTCCTCCCAGAGCTGAGCTGATGAGGAGAGCTTGCCCGGAGTGTGTTTAAATCCATCCTCGGCAAGGAAGGCAAGTACACTCCACCCACATACATAGCAAAAGATAAAAACTGTCCAGAATGCTGCATCAAAACCTAGAATTTCAGGTTGGGAGGAAAGAAAGTGGCGGAAGCAAGCAAAGAATAGCAAAGATTCGATGTGTGGTAAGTGGGGGGGTGGGGGGGAGGAAGGGACGTTTTCCAAGCATCATGTCTAGTCGGGGAGGATTGGAGAAAAAAGAGCATTTTTCTAGATGAGAGTCAATCCTAGTGTAGAGGTTATATTTTACGTTGTTTTCAAATAATAAGGAGCAAATATGTGTCTGATTGTGTCAGCAAAGAAGACTATAACTGCTAATAATACAGAATGGAACTTCTAAAAATACAAAAGGGGAAACGAAGGATGAATAGTCATTAAGATGTAATAGGTGTATATCTATGTATCTATGTATCTATCAATGTGTCTATGTATCTATCTTGTATCTATGTATGTGTGTATCTATTATCTCTCTATCATCTATCTATGTATGTATCTATTATCTATCATCTATCTATCATCTGTCTGCCTTATACAATATAGTCAATTGTATAAAACAAAATTATCCATGATGCAAGAGACACTTGATAAAAATAGGTATAATAGGAAAGAGTAATACAACTTTCCTAGAATTTGGCACACTTTGTAGACAAAAAGTGATAAAAAGATAGAAGAATTGAAGAATATAGTCAATAAAATTGACCTCACATGTACTCTTACACTCTTATATGTTATATTTAGATAGTATTAATTTATATACGTACAAGGTGTCATTTAAAAAACTAATCTTGCACTGGACTACAAGGAAACTTCAAGACATTTTAAAAATAAAAGATTTTACAGGCAGCATTCTCTAATCAAAATTCCTTAAATGAGGGCTTCCCTGGTGGCGCAGTGGTTGAGAGTCCGCCTGCCGATGCAGGGGACGAGGGTTCGTGCCCCGGTCCGGGAAGATCCCACATGCCGCGGAGCGGCTGGGCCCGTGAGCCATGGCCGCTGAGCCTGTGCGTCCGGAGCCTGTGCTCCGCAACGGGAGAGGCCACGACAGTGAGAGGCCCGTGTACCGCAAAAAAAAATTCCTTAAATTAGAAATAAATAATGAAAGCATGATGGAAAACCTTTACCTAGAAAATAAGTAACATATCCCAGATCATCTTTGGGTCAGAAAAGGTAATTGCAAGTTATCAAAAAGCAAAATAAATTAAAATATCTCACATCAAGTCTATGGAACACCAGGAAAAATGTATCCTTAATTGTCCTTATTATTAATGAAGAGAGATGAAAAATGGATGAACTAAATAATTGTCTTAAGAAATTAGAGAAAGAACAACAAAATAAGCAAACACACCTAGGAAGAAGGGATCAACATGGATGCAATCATAAATTCATTTAAAAAAACAAATAAAAAAAGAGAAGGGAAAAACTCCAAAGTCAGTTCATTGAAAAGTCCTTTGTGAGCCTGAGTAAGAAGAAAATGGCAAAAGCAAATATAGGCACAATTAAGAGTGAGGACATAGAAAGAAGAAGAGAAAAATACTGAATCCGTACAAACTAAAGCATTTTACGAGAACAGGACATGAAACTCGACAGCAACGTGGACAAGATGTACATCCTAGCGAAATCCAAATGTACAGAAAATTCCCCTCAGAAGTGGGAATCCTGAACAGATCAAATTAAACACCTGCTAGTTTCAATAGGAATCAGGACCAGATGGGTTCACAGTTGAAGTTTAACCGTTAAATTCCAGTGGTATTTGAAATATTCCAGGTTACAGGAAAAAAAGAAAAAAAGAGTTTCCAAATTTGTTTTATAAATCCAGTATTATATTAATACCAAAACCTAATAAAAATATTAGAAATCCATTTCACTCTTGCATATAGACACAATTATTAAAATATTAACAGAATTGAGCAATTAACTAAAAAACATTATATTGTAATAAAGTATGGCTTTCTCCTGGGGCCAGGGGGACTCCAAGTAAAACTCTAATAGAATCAAGAGATTACTGGAAATTAGAATTGGTTGAGAGCAGCAATTTCAGCTTAGGACCTTTGAAAAATTATCTCTCTACCTTAACGAGTGTAGTTTCTGTAGTTAATTAGAGGCTTGGTTTTAGCTCTCAAAGACGATAGTGAGTGCAGATTTAGTAACATTATTGCTCACAGAATGACATATGCATGGATGTTTACAGAAACACAGAGTTTATATAATTCTCTTTGTGCCCTTCCATCACTTTAAAAAGAAAAGCACATGACAAAGCTCAATGGACAGGAATAGTCTATGGCCAACAGACTGGATGGACCTCTGTGTATGCCTCTCCAGACCTGTATCTAACTTCTCTTGGTAGCCAGCACTTATGATGGAATAGTCTCCTGCAGGTGCAATCTCTAATTTAAATGTTACCAATTAGAGCTGGACCTTAACACAGTTTGGGATTCTCCTTTCATATTTAACTAACATGATAAATCTAAAAGATCAATCGCATCTTTGTACTTATTGAGCTCTTTAAGAGTGCTTTACTTATTTTTTCAAAATTCCCAGTGCCCATTGCTGTTTCTTGATCTCCTTGGTTTCTTGCGGGTGCTCAGAAATCATCTGGGACATTAAATTATGCTGAACTAAAGTGTGCCTTCCTCGAGTCTCTGTTTGACTTGAATAATGAATAATCTCAAGAAGCATCCAAACCTGGGAGTCTCAGCATCACTTTTCCCAAAATTGCAGACACTGCATTTGCAAGGCATTCATGAGCACAAATACGTTCAAACATCCCTAACCCCAAGGCACAGGTGAAGCTTTCAGCTCACCTTATAGCGTGCTCACGTTGGCAAACACATCAAGATGCAGGCTGTCCAAACGCTAGACATGCCACATTGTTAATGCTCAAGTCACTTTGATGAGCAACGAGGTCAGCTATAAGACTTCTCTTAAATATTTTCAAGCTAAAGACATTTTTTTCCAGGTTGTGTAAAACTTTGAGGTCTTAACCAAGCCCATGCTTAAATACTTTAGAAGACAGAAAGCTCTTCCCTGAAGAAAACGCTGGCTCTACCTGAAAGAAACCCTGCTGTCCCCACCTGTTCTAAAGCGAGATAGCCTTCTGTCTGGCTCTTCACCTTTCACAACCGAATGACATCTTCCTCCCCGTCTGTTACGGGAAGCATATGGCCATCCCAGCAACATAGGATGCTTTGCACTCCAGGCACTTGTTAAAGGATGCAATCATAAATTGTCAGTTTCAGCATCAGACAGAGGCTCTCCTAATACATCTGAAATGAGGAAGACAGTTTAATAGGCATATAAACTATTTTTTTCCCTTTATTCCCTTCTAGTGCTACTGCCTCTGTATTAAGTTAGATGATCAGAAAGCGATGCCTTAACCTTGTGTCCCAAACTGACCATTTTTTATCAGGTCTCCATCTTAGCGTCACCTCCTCTGCCCTCTTGGGCACAAGGACAGTTTCTATGAGCAGAGTTTCTGACTTTTTAAAAAAACTCTCTTCAAGATACCATTTACCTCATTACCAAAAGTTCACTGTCCCCATAATAAAGTCTGTCTTGATTTCTGCTCCGGAAACACATTTTCTATCAGAAAATTGTCATGCTTTCTTTCAGTGGAAAAGGATAATTAAGTAATACTACATAATTTCTTTGTTAGCTTTAGCTGCCAAAGGCTCAACTGTAAAATTAGCTTTCCTGGGTATCTGGAAGGATCGACTCTTTCATTTCTGAGACCTTTTCTGATCTTTTTTAAATCTCCGTTTCATTGCACACTACGTTTAACTTGTTAAAATTCACGTAATCTTGATTTTTGCTTCTGCTCTGGCTTTGGCTTCCCCACAGCTCAGGTGCTGTCATTCTGGCGGGCTTGCCTGGCCCCCTCCGATGGCTCACGCTCTTATATAACAAGACGAGAGGGCTGTACAGTTCAGCTCCAGCAAGACTGATAAAGAAAATTGTAAATCTTAATTCCAATGCACAGGCTGATCATCCCTTGCTGTTTTTTGTTCGTTTGTCTGTTTTGTTTTTGATGATGAATCCAGTGTCTTTGGTAAAAGGAATCCTACATATGTATATATGCAGTCAGGAAGATTTAGGACTGTAGTCTTTGTAGATTCTGATTATATTTGGTAGAGTTGACTAGGTTGCTCGTAAAGAGTACTTACATACTACTGCAAGGGCAATAAAAGTGGATAAAACTAATATTTTAATTAGTTTATTTTGATGAAAATTTGAATACATGAATTCAGAGAGAGAGAATTTAGAAAATACAGAAAGGCCAAAAAGAGAAATTTAAAACCATCTGTAAACTCACTCCTGTCAACTATATTAAGGTATATTTTACATATGATAAAACGCAACCGTTTAAAAGTGCACAGTTCAACGACTTTTGACAATTATATACACCCATATAAGTACCACCAAAATCAGGCTTTAGAACATTTCCCAAACCTCTCCAAATTAGCTCATGTCCCTTTCCAGTGTATTTCACCAACCCTCCCTCTACTCCCCCGCCTCCGACTCTGATGCCAGGCATCTCACTCTGCTTTCCTCTCACTGTAGCTTGGTTCTGCCGTTTCTAGAACGTCATGGGACTGAAATCCAATAATACGTCCTTCTTTGTGTCTAGCTTCTCTGGCTCAGCATGATGCTTTAGGATTCATTCATTCTGTTTTGTGTATCAGTATTTCAGTACTCAATAGAATTCCAACTTACAGCTATAATACAAATTTTTTATCCATGCACTTTTGAATGGACATTGGAATTATTATCAGTTTGGGGCTATTATGAATGAAACCGCTATGAACATTTGAGTGCAAGTCTTTGTGTGGACAATTTTCATTTACCTTAGGTAGATACCTAGGGATTGATAGGTCATATATTACGTGTATATTTACTTTTATAAGAAACTACAAAATTGTTTTCCGAGGTGATTGTATAATTTTACACTCCTAACAGCAATATACGAGAGTTCTACTTTTCTCACATCCTATTAACACTTTCTTTTTTGGTCTTTTAAATTTTATCCTTTCGAGAAGGTGGGAAGTTGTACTCTTCGCTGTTTTAATTTGCATTCGCTTGATGGCTTGTTTGATGCTGAGAATCTCCTCATTTGATTATTGACATTTCATAAATCTTCTCTTGTGAAGGAGTTTTTAAACATTGGGCCATCAAAAATTATGTTATTTGACCACTTACTATTAAATTGTAAGATTGGTTTATAAATTATGAATATAAATCATTTGTCAGATACATGCACTAAGAATATTTTCCTCCATTCTGTGGCTTGCCTTGCTATATTCTTACACTTCTAAAGAGTAAAATATTACAATTTTGATCAAATTCAATTTATTAGTTTTTTTCTTTTGGTTTACACTTTATGTGTCAGATCTAGGACTATTTACCTACCCACAGGGTCATAAAAATTTCCTCCAACTTTTTTCTAGAAATTTTTTAGTTTTCATTTTTACATTTAGATCTGTGGTTCATTGAGTTGAGTTTTGTGCAAGATACGAGGTAAGGATGGATTTTTTTCCATATTGATATCCAGATTTTTAGTACTATGCATTGAAAAGGCAATCTTTTCCCCTCACTTAATTTTCGTGGCACCCTTGTTAAAAATCAGCTGATTACATGAATATGGCTATTCTAAATCAGCTAATCAATTTCAATAAAAAATCATGCAGAGATTTTGATTGGAATTTTGGTGAACCTATACATATATACATATATATATATATATATATATGTAAAATTTGGGAAGTATTGAGTATTGACATCTTAAGTGTACTGTCTTCCAATTCATGTGTATGGTACATCTCTTCTCTTTTATTCAAGTTTTCTTTAATTTCTCTCAGCAATGTTTTGTAGTTTCAAGTGAATAAGCATATGTATGTAAAAAACATGTTTTTTAAAATCCATATCTAAATATTTCATGTTTATTTTGATGCTACTGTAAATGAGACTTTTTAGAATAGAATTTTCCCATTCATTATTAGTGTACAGAAATAAACCTGGTTTCTGTACATTGATCCTGTATTATACAACCTTTCTAAATTCTGAGGCTCAAAGTGAGGGATGAAAGAAGATTCCATATTAAAGAAAACCATAAGAAACCAAGGGTAGCTATACTTATATCAGGCAAAATTAAACAAATAGGTTTAAGTCAAACTGACAAAACTTTAGCTAGACTTACAGAGAGAGAGAGAGAGAGAGAGAGAGAGAGAGAGAGAGAGAAGAACTCAAATAAATAAATTCAGAAATAAAAGACATTACAACTGATACCACAGAAATATTTTTAAAAATGATGAGACCATTATGAGAATTATATGCCAAAAAATTGGACAACTCAGAAGAAATGGATAAATTCCTAGAAAAACACTACCTCCCAAGTATGAATCATGAAGGATTAGAAATCTGGACAGAACGATAACAAGCAAGCAGATTGAATCAGTAACCAAAAATTTCCCAACAAAGAAAAGCCCAGGACCAGATATTTTCACCGGTGAATTGTACCAAACATATAAAGAATTAATACCAATTCTTCTCAAAATCTTCCCAAAAAATGAAGAGGAGGGATATTCTTAAAATCATTTTATGAGGCCAGAATTACCCTAATACTAAAGCCAGATAAGGATATTATAAGAAAACTATAGGGCAATATCCCTGATGAATGCAAAATTTTCAACAAAATACAAGCAAACCAAATTTAATAGCACATTAAAAGAATCATATACTATAATCAAATGGAATTTACCCCTGGATTCAAGAATAGTTCAACATATACAAATCAATAAATGTGATATGCCACATTAATAGAATGAAAGATAAAAATCATAGGTCATTTCAATAATTGCAGGAAAGTATTTGACAAATTCAACCTCCAATCATGCTAAAAGTTCTAAACAAATTGGGTATAGAGGGACAATACCTCAACATAATAAAGGCCATATAAGATAAACCCACAGATAACAACATATGCAATTGTGAAAGGTTGGAAGCTCCCCTTCAAAGATCAGAAGAAAGACAAGGGTGTCTATTTTCACCACTCCTATTCAACATGATATAAGAAGTCCTAGCCAGAGCAATTAAGCAAGAAAAAGAAACAAAAGGCATCCAAATCAGAAAGGAAGTAGTAAAGTTGCCTGTTTGCTGATGATATGATCTTGTGTATAAAAAATCCTAAAGACTCCACAAAAACAAAACAAAACAAACTGTTAGACCTAATAAACAGATTCAGTAAAAGTTCAGGATACAAAATCAACGTACAAAAATTAGTTGCATTTCCATCTACAGATTCAATGCAATCCTTATCAAAGTACCAATGGCATTTTTCACAGAACTACAACAAAAAAATCTCACAATTTGTATAGAAACACAAAAGACCCAGAATAGCCAAAGCAATCTTGAGAAAGAAAAATGGAGCGGGAGGAATCAGGCTCCCTGACTTCAGACTATACTACAGAGCTTCAGTAATCAAGACAGTATGGTACTGGCACAAAAACAGAAATATAGATCAATGGAATAGGATAGAAAGCCCAGAGATTAACCCACACATACCTTATCTTTCATAAAGGAGGCAAGAATATACAATGGAGAAGACAGCCTTTCCAATAAGTGGTGCTGGGAAAACTGGACAGCCAGAGGTAGAAGAATAAAATTCGAACACTCTAACACTATACACAAAAATAACTTCAAAATGGATTAAAGACCTAAATGTAAGGCCAGACACTATGAAACTCTTAGTGGAAAACATAGGCAGAACACTCTATGACAAAAATCACAGCAAGATCCTTTTTGACCCACCTCCTAGAGAAATAGAAATAAAAACAAAAATAAACAAATGGGACCTAATGAAACTTAAAAGCTTTTGCATGGCAAAGGAAGCCACAAACAAGATGAAGCAACAACATTCAGAATGGGAGAAAATATTTGCAAATAAAACAACTGACAAAGGATTAATCTCCAAAATATACAAGCAGCTCATGTAGCTCAATATCAAAAAAACAAACAACACAATCCAAAAATGGGCAGAAGACCTGAATAGACATTTCTCCAAAGAAATATACAGATTGCCAACAAACACATGAAAGGATGCTCAACATCACTAATCATTAGAGAAATGCAAATCAAAACTACAGTGAGGTATCACCTCACACAAGTCAGAATGGCCATCATCAAAAAATCTAGAAACAATAAATGCTGGAGAGGGTGTGGAGAAAAGGGAACCCTCTTGCACTGTTGGTGGGAATGTAAATTGATACAGCCACTATGGAGAACAGTATGGAGGTTCCTTAAAAAACTAAAAATACAACTACCGTATGACCCTGCAATCCACTACTGGGCATATACCCTGAGAAAACCATAATTCAAAAAGAGTTGTGTACCACAATGTTCACTGCAGCACTATTTACAATAGCCAGGACATGGAAGCAACCTAAGTGTCCATCGACAGAGGAATGGATAAAGAAAATGTGGCACATATATACAATGGGATATTACTCAGCCATAAAAAGGAATGAAATAGAGTTACTTGTAGTGAGGTGGAGGGACCTAGAGTCTGTCATACAGAGTGAAGTAAGTCAGAAAGAGAAGCACAAATACTGTATACTATCACATATATATGGAATCTAAAAGAAAAAGGTTCTGAAGAACTTAGGGGCAGGACAGGAATAAAGACGCATACATAGAGAATGGACTTGAGGACCTTGGGGGGCGGGAAGGGTAAGCTGAGACGAAGTGAGAGAGTGGCATTGACATATATACACTACCAAATGTAAAATCGAGAGCTAGTGGGAAGCAGCCACATAGCACAGGGAGCTCAACTTGGTGCTTTGTGACCTAGAGGGGTGGGATAAGGAAGGTGGGAGGAAAAGATGCAAGAGGGAAGGGATATGGGGATATATGTATACGTATAGCTGATTCACTTTGTTATACAGCAGCAACTAATCCAACAATGTAAAGCAATTTTACTCCAATAAAGACGTTAAAAAATAAATTAAACAATTAGTTGCATTTCCATACAATAACAATGAGCTATCTGAAAAACAAATAAAGGAAAAGATATTATTTACAATATGATCAAAAACAATAAAATACTTAGAAATAAATTTAACCAAGAAAGAGAAATTTCTATACACAGAAAACTATAAAACATTGATTTAAAAAATTGAAGAAGACAACAATAAATGGAAAGATATCCTGTGTTCACGGATTGAGTTAATATTGTTAAAAATGTCCATATTACCCAAAGTCATCTATAGATTCAATATAATACCTATCAAAATTACAATGTCATTGTTCATGAAAACAGAAAAACTTTGCTAAAATTTGTACAGAATCACAGAAGACCCCATATATCCAAAGCAATCCTAAGAAAGAAGAACAAAGCTGCAAGCGTCATACTACTTGATTTCAAACTATACTGTAAAGCTAAAGGAATCCAAACAGTATGGTACTAGCATAAAAAATAGACATATAGACCAATGGAACAGAATCAAGAGCTAAGAAATAAACTCATGCATATACAGTCAATTAGTATTGACATGGGAACTAAGAATACTCAGTGGAGAAATGACAATCTCTTTAATAAATGTTACGGGAAAACTGAATATCCACATGTTAAAGAATGAAATGAGATCCCAATATTATACCACTCACAAAAATTAACTCAAGATGGATTAAGGACTTAAATGTACGACCTGAAACAATAACATTCCTAGAAGAAAACGTAGGGAAAATGTCCTTGACATTGATCTTGGCAATGAATTTTGGATATGACACCCAAAGCACAAGCAACAAAAGCAGAAATCAACAAACAGAACTACATCAAACTAAAAAGCTTCTGTACAACTAAGGAAACAATCAACAAAATAAAAAAAAGACAATGTACATAATAGGATAAAATATTTCCTAACGATATATCTGATAAGGGGTTAACATTTAAAATATACAAGGAACTCATACAACTCAATAACAAAAAACAAACCAAAAACCCCCACAAAATTTGATTTAAAACCAGGCAGAGGACTTGCATAATTTTCCAAGGAAGACATACAAATGGCCAAGAAGTATGTGAAAAGGTACTTAATATCATCAGTCTTCAAGGAAATGCAAATCAAAACCACAATGAGATATGACCTTACACCTGTTAGAATGGCTGTTTTCAAAAACAAGAGATAACATGATGCAGAGGGTGTGGAGAAAAGGGAAGCCTCATGCATTGTGGGTGGGAATGTAAATTGGTGCAGCCACTATGGAGAACAGTATGGAGATTCCTCAAAAAATTAAAAATAGAACTACCATATGACCCAGCAATCTCACTTTGGGTTCTATATCTGAAGGAGATGAAATCACTGTCTTGAAGTGATATCTGTACCCCCATGTTCACTGCAACCTTATTCACAATAGCCAAGCTATAAAAACTTCCTAAGTATCCATCCAGGAGTGAGTGGATACAGAAGATGTGACATATGTGTGTGTGTGTGGGGTGTGTGTGTGTGTGTGTGTGTGTGTGTGTGTGTGTGTGTGTGTGTGTGTGTATATACACACACACACACACACACATTTATATTTATAATGGAATATTATTCAGCCCTGAGAAAGAAGGAAGTCCTGCCATTTCGGATACATGCATGGACCTTGAGGGCATTATGTTAAGTGAAATAAGTCTGACAGAGAACGACAAATACGGTATGATCTCACTTATCTGTGGAATGTAAACACATAGGCCTCTAGAAACAGAGAACAGAATGGTGATTTCCAGGGACTCAAGGGGGGAGTAAATGGGGAGCTGTTGGTCAAAGTGTGTAAACTTTTATCTATAAGATGAATAAGTTCTCATGTACAGCATCGTAAAAATAGTTAACAATACCATATTGTATACGTGAAAGTTGCTATAAAAGTAGAGCTTTAATGGTCTCACTATAACGACAACAACAAGAACAATAACAAAATGGCAATATGTGTGGTGAAATGTGTATTAACTAACCTTATGGTGGTAAACATTTCTCAATACATATGTGTATCAAATCGTAACACTGTACACCTTAAACTTACATCATGTTACATGTCAATTATATCACAATAAAGGTAGAAAATATTCAGTCCTAAATATTTCATGTTTTTGATGCTAATGTAAATGGGATTTTTTTAATTGAATTTTCCAATTCATTACTAGCATAGAGAAATAAATTTGATTTCTATATATTGATCCTGTATCATCCAGCCTTGCTTAATTCACTTATTTATACTAGTATTTTGTTTTTAGATTCCTTCAGATTTTCCAAGTATGCAATCATGTCATCTATGAATTCAGACAATTTAACATCTTTCTTTCCAATCTGTATATATTTTTTTCTTACATGATTTCACTAGCTTGGACATCCAGTTCAATAATAAATAGTAGTGAGAGCAGACATTCTTTCCTTGTTTCAGTCTTGGGGGAAAACACTCTGTCTTTTCCCACTATGTATGATGATAGCATTCTGTAGATGCCCATGTCAGACTGAGAAAGTTATCTTCTTGTCTGAGTTTGCTGAGTGTTTATCGTGCACAGATGTTGAATTTTACAATGCTTTTTCTGTATCTATTGAGTTTTTTTTCCCTTTATTTTGTTACTATGGAAAGTTATATTGATTGATTTTCAAATGTTAAATCAACCTTGTATTCCTAGGATAAAATCCAGTGGTCATAAAGAATTATCACTTTCATATATTTCTGGATTCAATTTGCTAATATGTTGTCAAGGATTTTTGTGTCTATGATTATATGTGATTTTGGTTTTTACCTTTTTTAATCTTTGGTAATTTCTTTGGTTCTGATATCAATGTAATGCTCGCCTGATAAAATTGACTGAGAAGTATTTTATATTTC
Organism: Stenella coeruleoalba; assembly: GCF_951394435.1. Taxonomy (NCBI): domain Eukaryota; kingdom Metazoa; phylum Chordata; class Mammalia; order Artiodactyla; family Delphinidae; genus Stenella; species Stenella coeruleoalba. Next base: position 105,539,646 of record NC_137154.1, on the reverse strand, counting down.
TCTATTTCCTGAAATTGTTTTCATAGGTTTGATATTATTTCTTCCTTAACTATTTGATATAATTAACCAAGGAAGCCATATAGGCCTTGAGTTTTATTTGTAGGACCATTTTAAACTATGCATTTAATTTCTTTACTATATTATACATATAGTAATATCTTATTAATACATACGTATCATTTTTGTTTTTCAAGGAATTTTCCATTTCATCTAGGTTGTCAAATTTATTGGCATATTATACATCCTAATCATCATTTTCTTGTCTGTAGAAGCTGTAGTAATACCCCCCTTTCCATCTCTCTTTTGATAATTGTCTTCTTCTGCTCTCTTCCCTGAATTCTCCTCATGTCTGATAATGTCACTCCATTCTAGGTGGTCAGAACTCGAGGATCTCCCAGCCCTTTTCCAATTCCAGAAATTAGACCACTGAGAAACCCCTGACAGTTCTTTTCCTGTCTGTGTGAAGGTCCACTTTTTGCACGAGTCCCTTAGTATTCACCAACAAAATCATGGGGACCCCCTCTCGATTTCTGAGGCTCTTTGTCCATGCACTTCCCTCTTCCCAGGCTCCCCAACCTCGCTGGACACTTATCTCTATTCAACTCAGCAAAACTGATGTGCTTCTAGAAAATGCTTCTAAGCCGAAATCAAAGTGAATCCTAGGGTTCACCTCATCTGCTTTCATGTTTTCAGGGATCACGGTCCTCACCACTGACTGTTGTCCAATGTCTGAAAAACATCGATTCATATGGTATGTACCATTCTCTAGTTTTTGTTATAGCAGAAGGGAATTCTGGCACCAATTAATCTTTTACGGCCAGAGGCAAAATTCTGGAAGCCTCACTATCAACTTTTTGATGTTTGTGGGATTCCTTTCAATATTTTATTAATTAATTCAGCAGAATCTTATGTAGCATTTGCTATAGTGCCAAGCATTTAACAATTATAAATTCATATATAATATAACATTTAGACTGGGTTCCTATAGATCCCTATGTTTTTTTTTCATTTATTTCACCTGGTGTTTGCTAAATGGTTTTTTTTTCTGTAAATTAAAGTGTTTACTTATTTATAAATGTTTATTTATTGTATGTATGTTGTTCTCAATTAGCAAGCTATGTTCTCAGAGGACACAAATTCTCCTTAGGTAGGAGTTGTTTTTCTTTCTGCTTTTTAATTTTTTTTAATTTAATTTTATTTATTTATTTTTTATACAGCAGGTTCTCATTAGTTGTCTATTTTATACATATTAGTGTATATATGTCAATCCCAGTCTCCCAATTCATCCCCCCCACCCCCCCACCCTGCTTTCCCCCCTTGGTGTCCATACGTTTGTTCTCTACATCTGTGTCTCTATTTCTGTCTTGCAAACTGGTTCACCTGTTCCATTTTTCTGGATTCCACATATATGCGTTAATATACGATATTTGTTTTTCTCTCTTACTTCTTTCTACTTTAATTCTTTCATTTCTTTTTTCTTCACGTTTTAATTTGGAGAAAGAATTCTCAAATGTGTTTTCTGCATCACTGATTAAATTTTAGATAGCTATTTCCATCCGATCCCCTTTCTCTTGAATTTTAGTTTCCTTAAATATTTCTTGATATAATGGAACACTCTTCTAACACTCTTTTAACTCAGTCTGCTATTACATCATCTTCTATTCTATCACTCTGTTCACAGAATTTTTTTGGCTTTATGGAAATTATATATGTTACTCTCTAAAGTTTTCTTGAATTCTGCAGTGTAACTATTTTTAAAACTGTATTTCCTCCCTTGTATCTTGGGTGTAATGATATTCATCTCGTAATTACAACAACGGCTCTGCCAAGTCTTTTAACAGGTCTCTTATGGTGATTACTTATTTCTTTGCATTTATCCTTGAACAAGAAGGTATATGGAAATTGATGGGTAGGTGGATTTTCCTCCATGCCAGCATCACTTTTGAGCTCCGAGCGGTCAGAATCCTCTTTCATCAGAATCTAAAGTGCTTCTGGATATGCTTATCCCATTTCAAAGCTTTTGATTTTGGACATATGCTTGTATTTCATAAGTATTCTTTCAACAAGGTGGAAGAAGGGAAATCAAGTACCAGTGGAAATCTTGAGTATAGAAGTTTCAAAATATTTAGAACAGAACACTGAACAGGATATATCAGCTTGGAAGCATTCACGCTCATGACTTCAGATGTACCAGGCAAATCCTTGGCCTCCAAATTAATGACCCAGACATTCCTAGTGACCTTGGATACATGGATCCCCTTCCTACCAGATATCTTCACCTCAGCCCCAGGCATCTCAAACGCAGTGTGTCCAGGATGAAACTTCTCATTCCTCCTACATTTCCTACATTCGAAAATGACCATCCACATAGTCACGTTAACCAGACACCCGCGGTTCTCTTTAAACAACCTGGTGTCCCTCAGTTACGCACTTGGTCTGTGCAAATTCTGCGGCATCTTCCTCCTTAAAAATCTGTCTTACTTCTCCACTTCTTTCTGTGCCCACTGCTCCCGCTGTTTTCATTTGGCTAGACTATTAGAATAATATTCTAGAGGATTTTTCTTCCTTCTGTATCATTCTCCTCCCATCAGTCCTTCTCCTTTCTTCCAATGCTTTTTCAAAAAGATAGGTCTGATTGTGTTACTACCTGCCTTAAAACATTTCAACACCTTCCCCTTATCTAAAGGATAGCATCCACATTCACCAGCATCAATGTGCTCTAACGCACGAAAGTGCCTGTGAATCACCTGAGGAGATAGTAAAAGTGTAGATTCTGACTTGGTAGATGGAGGTGGGGCCTGAGATTCTGCACGTCTAACAAGTTCCCAGGTGATGCCCATGTTGCTACTCCTTGGACCACACTTGGAATAGCACGTTGCTAAGATATGCCTTCCTATTCACACCTCTCTCTTCAATCATCTTTCTTTTCTGTCCGCTCCACTGCAGGCCTTTTCACCCACTTACCTACTTAAAGTGCCTAGAAAAACATCTCTGTGATTAAGTCATGTAGCTTCTCTGTTCAGACTGCTCTTCTCTCCCCTTTCCACTGGAGAATACCTACTCCTCTCTCACAATTTTCTCAAGTTGCATTTTATAACACAATCTTTCCTTGTATCTCCTTATCTCATAAGTAGACTTATTTACTTCCTCTTTGTGTCCTGGCTGTACTAGGTATGAGCCAGCTATTCTTAGAGCACATGTTACCCATTCTTAACAGATTTTGTTTCTATACCTATTTTCTTTACTAGTCTGCCACACTTCAAGGTCAGGGACTGTGTCATATCACCGGTACCTAGCATGCCATCTGTCGTTTTGCAGCTACCTAATAAATACCTTTTGTAAGAATGAATGAATATAAATTTAAATGGTAGAAGGAACTGAACATTCATTTGAAATGTTGCACATAGTTATACTAGTTTTCTTTAGCTGCATAATAAATTATCACAGATTTAGCAGTTTAAAACAACAAAAAATTTATTATCTCACAGTTTTCATGGGTCAGAAGTCCCTGAGTCCTCTGCTCAGAGCCTGCCCAGGCTGAAAGCATGGTGCTGTGATCTCATCTGAGGCTCCAAATTCTCCTCCAGCTCATGGGCTGGGGCAGACACTCTTCCTGTGCTGTCGGGCTGAGGGACCTGCGTTCTCGCTACCGGTGGGCTGGTTCCACTCCCAGCTCCTACAGGCTGACTGTGGAAATCTTCAGTACATGGTCCTCACAGGCTGTTCACAACAGTACTGTCGCTTTCTTCCAGACCAACAGGGACACACCCCAACAGGGACACACCTTCCAGACCAACAGACCCTCTCCGGTCTGCTATGATGGGAACTTTATAAACCTAACCTAACCACATCGCCATATAGCATAACCTAGCCAAGGGGGCGATGACAGACGATCTCATCACATTCACGGCCCTGCCCTCACTCGTGGAGGGTTCCGTGGGCATGGACAGCAGGGTGAGAATCTGGGGGCATCTTTGAATTCTCCCTACCCCAATAGTTAACAGGAAAACTTGAGGGGCTCATGTCAAGTTTGGGAAAATGGGAAGGGGAGCCAGTATTGAAGAGGAAGATAAAATGAGATCTATCTATATGATCAAGATATGAGATTTACCATTATGATATGCTAGAGCTGTTTTCTTTAATACGTTGTTCAATTCTTCTTTTTATAAATGACATAAAATTTGAGGAACTTGTACTTTGTGGTAGAAGCAGCATTCCTGACTGCTACTCAAACGATCTTTCTTCTACCTTATGATTGCCTCCTACTCCAATTCATTGCCAAAAAACAAACAAAAATCCCTCAGCCTTTGTGTAGCTACATGTGTGAAAAGGGACTTCACTGTGGAAGAAAGTCTGCTCAGCCATTCTTAAGTTTCTTGTTCAAATTATCAACTCTAAAGTGAACCTTAAACTTCAAGTTTAAAAGAAGGTAGCTGGTGGCTTTTGAACTAAGACTGGCAGCTTATCTCTTTGCAAAGCATAAGTGCATGGAGGCAGCCGCATTAGCTTCCGCTTAACCTCCTGGAAAGCCAGGCACCAGCCAGGATTGCAGGTTTCAGCTCCTTGCGGAAGGTGTCTGTTGCTTTTCTACAAATCCATCTGGATCCTGGGATTTGAATGACAGGTGCTTAATGTTACTGAACAGACTGGTTTACCTTTTCATCTCCTGCACTGAGTGGGATTAAACTTCTGAGCTGTGACAGGTGATGTAATGACAGTATTATCAGTTTTAAAAATTTTTAACACTTGCTCACTCATGGCTTATTCCCCTGGGATAGTTCCTCTTCCCCTGGAATCCACTGATGATATATTATCATGATTCAATATATTCATCCCACACCAAGCCAGCATAACTGGGTCAAATATTTTTGCTCACAGGTAGAACTCCCATAGGCAATTATCAATTCCCTTTATGATTAGTGTAAAAACTGTGGTGTTTCTATTAAAGGAAGTGCATGCTGGGACATTCACAGTCACATACTGGAGATAAACTTTGTCATTACATTAAAAGAGTGTAAAAAATTCCTGAAGCAACCAGAAACTTGGTAGCACCTGTAATTTCTGAGCACATCAATTTGCTAGGAAATTAGAGTGAACCACCAGCATGACAAGCTATATTTTTGGGAGCCATTTTTTGCAAAAATGAGAGCGAACTTCTTTGGTTTTTTGAATCCCATACTTTGAAGCAAAAGCACAGACTCTGAGAACACACTCTGTTCAACTTCAAACTCCTCCTAAGAATATTACTGTTTTACAGGAGAGGAGAATCTGATGCAGATGCTTCAGTGCAACTAACACCAGGATTCCATACGGCGGCGCGTTTACTCATAAAGAATCGGGCATGGAAATTCATGGCTTATATATTTCAAAACAACAACAACAAAAACAGCCCTTGAAGCATAAAGATGAATTGGAATCCTACTGTTCACAAAACGATCTTCACTTACAGTGTGTGGTGTGTGTGTGTTAAGGTGTGTGTTTTCTGCACGGAGCCTCGTGTTTCTCCTTGACAGTCACTCTTTCCAGACCAAGTTGTGTAACTCAGGCCTGCAAAGAGAGGCCACCCTGACTCTAGAGGGTATTGGTGAAAATGTTATATTCCATATATATATATATATATATATGTATATAGTATTTATATATATAGTATCCATATGTACACCTAATATATGTGCAAGTATTACTGAATATTTATTTCCCCTCTGTAGTGGAACTCAATCATTTCTTCGGAAACTTTTTTCCATCTCTGGCAGAAGCAGCTTCTGGCCAGCAGAACGTGTGCTGTAACCTTTTGTTGTGTACTGTTGTCGCTGGGAAGTGGCTGCCCTGACAGAGACCACACGTGCCAGCCTCCTCACCATCAGTACAGCCATTCACTGAGTACTAGTGAAGTCTGAGAACAAGTAATTAGCCCCACTCCCAAGGCTGCTCCACAAAGCGGAGAGCTGCCCCACTCCTCTCTCCTGGCTGGAGGCTAAAGTACTGGAGGCCCTGGGACAGGACAGAAGGAACACGGATCCCTGCATCACCGTGTGGAGGAGAGCCAGCCTTTCATGACCCAGAAACATCTGCCCTGGAATTTGTATGCAAAAATAACTTTTACTTAGTTATGCCACTAAAAGGTGAGGATTTGATTCTTGCAGCTGCTAGCATTACCTGAAACAATACGGACGTCAGGGACTTGAAGTAGGTGCTGCCGCAATACATCTAAAATATCGGACAGGAGCTTAGCAGTTTTGCAGTAGGCAGGGAGGAAACAGATCAAGCAAGCTGGAAACCCCTGCTCCGCTGCAGTGAAACATTTGGTAAAACGGTCACCCTTGTTAGCGTGGAAGGCGGAGCCGGTGCCTACTGAGTCTGTGCGTCTTGGAAAAGTGCTTGGGAAGAGCCAGATGCTAGCATATGCTGATCTTCCCTTGCTGTGTTTGGCGAGGTATTTCAAGAAGGAATGAGCTGGTTTGCAGACGAAAAGGAACAGAAAAAAAACAAGTCTCAGAAATTTGGAGTTGCACGGGTTTGAAACTGCTTCTAGAGGACAAACAATGGGAAAGAAGGCTAAATCTTTGAGCCCCCAAGACCCATGAAGACTTCTCAATTAAACATAGCGACACAGCCCTGCAGCTAGAGCCAGATTAAGCCGTCCACCCCAAGACTGTTTTCCAGAGAGCCTCAAATTACCTACCATTACCTGAACAGAGAGGGGCACAGAGGGGGAGGGGTGAGCAGAGAAATAAAGCAGGCACAGGTATTTTTTCAGAAAAGAGCGTTTGGTGTGAGTTGCCATGACGCTGGCTGGAAACGGCGAGCAGTGAGGGTTATCTTTGTCAAAGCGCTTATTCTGTCCTAACCAACACACCGTCCCAAAGAGTCACCAACGTGTTATGCACGACTCCCCCGGCAGCTGGCACTGGCTCACGTCCGTGTCACATCACCGTTGCTTAGTTGGCACGGAAGCCTTCATTTGGCCATAGGCTGAGTTTCTTATATTCCTGTATATTCTAAACTAAAGGCTCCTAGAGGAAACAGACCAAGTACACGCAATTCTTTTCATGGTGTGCCTAAGTTACACGTGTCACGTACCAGGCATTTCTCAATGACCATTCCTTTTGGATGGAGGAGATGATCAAAGCTGGTATCTGGAAGGGATGGTCCCTAAATGCAAACCTTCAGGTGCTGTCAGGGGAGGGAGGAAGGAAATCATGGGTCAGATGTTTTCCTTTGGGGATTTATCAAGCAAGGAAAACTAAAATGATAAAATTTTCAGTTGTGTGGATTCGTATCTAAAAATCATCAAAATTTCATCTCATCTTTGCCTGGCAAAGAAGCCCACCTCCAGGGAGGAAACACAGGACCATTTTCCTTGTTACGCAAGTGCTGTACACAGCAAAAAGTGACCTGATATTACACTACTAACCAAGGGAACTAATAAATAAAGGTGCCAACCGCAGCTGAGGAGTAATGCTCCCTAGCTAGTATTTTCAGGGAACTTGCCCCATGCAAAGTGTTGTCACATATTTTTCTAAGATGTAGCTGACTGTGTTTTGTAAGTTACAGATTAGCTGGAGGTGTAGCCCTCCCCCCAGAGGGACTCTGTGGTGAGCTCCCGTCCAGGGACATAGAACAAAAGCAGTGCTGAGACTGTAAACTGGGCAAGCATCCACCTTCGGAGTGGTTATTTCCAACTCCCATACAAACAAAATTCCCTGAGAGATGTGCATTGCTGAGCCCTGTGATTGTGTACAGGGAAGGGAGAGGAAGATAAAAGGGAAGGGAACATACGTACCCTTTTCTCATGAGACATCAAGGGATTTCTCTCAGCAGTTTTGAAATCTGAATCTCCCCAAAAAGCTACAGGCATCTTAGGAGAGAAAGGAGCCCACTGTAGTACTCAGATCATTAATGATACACTTCTGTTGAATGCTGAGACGCAATTATTTTCACCTGAAGTTTAATGCATTCCTGGAAACCACAAGGAGAACCGCTCTGAAGAATGTCCCTTAATGGCAGGTGATAGAAAAAAAAAAAATTCTTGCTACAATTCTTGGCACCTAGACAATTACCTAAACCAGAGATAGAAACTTATATTTGGAGCCAAAAATATGACCTCTTCATTTATTCCACATGCCAGGAATACATCTGTGGCAAGTAGATGTTCTATCAGCCTGGCTGGAATGATACAGATAGAGAAGACTATTCCAGAAAGCAGAAGGTGGGGAAATGTATATCATTCTGCCAAAAAGAAGGATGGTTAGGCAACTGTCAAAAATGACTTCTCTAGCTCGTTAAGAAAGTGTGTGCAATTGTGTGAGAAGTCAAAGGCTAGTGTGAGTGCTAAGAATGGACATCCCCAAGGGCAAGACAGAATGGGGAGGGGGAAGAAAGGAAGACGTGTGTCCGTGGCCTCCCTAGGATGCTGCTTTGGAAGAAGAAATTGAGGTTGTAAGGGGCAAAAACCAGTGCCTAAGGGGTAGGAAGCTTAATAAAAGCTATTGAGATAAAGGAAAGCTCTTGGAACAGATGGGTTTCCCACTGACATTTATGAAGAATTCACTGTCGATTAAGTACACTGAGCTTGGTGGAAGGTTTCAGAGCAATTTTAGGAAAATGGAAGGAGGCAAAGTCAATGACACCAAGGCTATTGACTCTTTTGTTTAAAAATGGCAGGACAGAAGATGTCAGGAATCGGAAGTCCTTCACACTATTGAATTCAGGCTTTAAAACACTTGTGGGGATTGTATGGTGAGTTCAGCCGTCGTAGCTGACAGAATGATACATGAGGACCCAGACCTTGTAATAAAGGAAGAGCACGCACTGCTTAGTCACCGTAAGTGAAGAGCGGAACACGTGAAGTTGGGACATAATCAGGTTACCCAGCATTCTTGGATAAAGACAAGACGGTGGGTGGCTTTGGGATGCTAACGTTATGAGTTTGAGGTCACACATTAGCCACGTGAGGATGAGGGTCCTCAGAAAGGGGAGACACAGACAGGAGGCAAGGTCAAGGTGCCCTCCCAACTATTTGCTGCAGGGGTTAATCATGCATTTCTGATTTAAAATGTATTGATATGAGGCTAATGCTGAGAAGAGGGATACAGAAAATTCTGACAGTGACGTATGTGGGACATCAGTGACGTGGGAAACTCAGATGGCGGTAAGCGCACCTCTCTGCCCGTGGAAAGTCCATGAGTATGACTGTTGAATGGCTGTTTTAGGATGGAAGGAAAGTGAGCACAGACATTCCCCGCTTAGTTACACCAGCCCACCAGCTGCTCTGCAGACACGTCTTGGAGGATGTCACAGCCATAAACCTCTCTCCCCTTCATCTCTCTGCAAATCTCTATCTTCCATTAAGTCTCATCTCAAATATCCCTCCTCTCTATATTCTATATTCCATTCCTTCTCAGATAGAATGAACTGTTCCCGCCTCTCTGATCCCCTGGTATTTGCTATAAATGACGTGTGTCAGTTTCCTCTTGTTGCAGAACTAATGACCATAACTTTAGCATCATAAAATAGCGTGCATTTACTAATTCACGTTCTCCACGGGTCAGGAGCCCTTACGCTTTAGCTGGGTGGTCCGCTCAGGATCTCACAGGCTGAAATGGGGGCGTCAGTCAGCTGTACAGTCATCTGCAGGCTCCAACGGGGCAAGATCCACTTTCAGTCTCCCTCAGGTTCCTGGGGGAATTATTTCCTAGGAAGTGAAAGGCTGAGTCCTGTTTCCTGTTGGCTGTCAGCCAGGGATCTCCCTCGGGTCCTGGAGGCTGTCCTCGGGTTCTAGACCTGTGGTCCTGCTACAGGCTGCATTCTTCCAGGCCTGCAGGAGAACGTCCCTCTGCCTCTCCCCCTTGTTTTAACAGGGTTGACCTGATTAGGTCTGCCCACCCGGGATGATCTCCTTTTGATTAACTCAGAGTCAACTGGTGAGCAACCTGATCGCAGGAGCAATGTCTCGTCACATTCACTGGCCCTCACTCACACTCAAGGGAAGGAGATTCTACAGGTTGTGTGTGTGACCTGGAGGAGGGACGTGGGCATCCTCCTGGCACGCTGCCTGCCGTGCTATACAACAGTCACATGTGGTATCCGAATCATACATACTATATAGTGTGACTAGGATAGCTAGGTAGTTCGATAGATAGATAGGGATAGAGATAGATAGATAGATAGACAGATCCATAGAGCTGTAACACAATCTCTTGCGTGTAAGCACCCCTAGAGCTGCGACCACGCCTCTTTCAAATCGGCATCCTCAGCAACTCGTATGATGCTAAAAATACAGTAGACGTTCAATAACTTCTCTTAAGGTCAATACCAATAGAAAAACAACATATAACAACAACAGCCAACAACAGCAAAACTTGGGATGGGCTTTGGGGGAAATAATGAGAAATAGATTTGGAAACGGCATAGGAAGGTAGAGAATGCAAAGGAGAAGAGCATTTCCTGGAGAACATGGAAGAGAGCCTCCAGCGACGTGTCCAACCCAGCCTGCATGTTTCACTCCAGGCTTCTGAGTAAAGCACGTGCTCCTTTATACCACTCCCGGCAGAAGCGTCAATGTTTTCAGATATTTGTAACATCAAAGAGAAACAACATGACCACCTCAGGGCAGGGAGCAGGGTCTGCATTCTCTCCTAGTCCCAGAGCTGGGCGGTGCTTCCCGGGGGAAGAGCTGGGGCTGGAAGGAAGGTGCAGGCCCAGGTACAGAGCAGGAAGAGGACCTCTGAGCTCAAGGCTGTGGGCAGCTGGTGGCGGAGGTGGCTACGTCTGGGACAGTCGCCTTGCTAGGAAAAAGCCCCATTGACAGCTGAAGAGCCCAGCTGCCCAGCACGCGGACAGCCGAACGAGGAGCACCCCAGCCCCACTTTCTTGAAAACACTGATCTTTGTAACTGGATTATAAGGAAATTATGAAACAGTGTGGCCTGGGGTCCAAAGGAGCCTTAGTAACTTCACTTTCAACTTCTAGCAGGTTTCACTGGGTGATGAAGAAACTTAAGGCTCATAACATACCCCAGGAAGTCCTGACTCGTTACCGGAACAGACTGTGATCTCAGCCTAGTCGGATTCTGGGGCCATCAGGACTAAAGCCCTGGCATCTTCATTCCCACCTCGTCACCTATGTAAGGACGCCGCTTAGAGCACAAACGCTGAGACCTTCACGCACAGCAGCAGGCTTGCACAATCACATGGAGACCAAGCTGCCTTCTACTGCCATCATGACCGAGAGTAACACACTTGATAAAAACTTTACAGTCCGATGGAAGCAGCATTTTAAGAATTTCCATGATATATAAAGAAACGACATTTTTTCTATTGCCAGACTTGTTGTATAAGTTTTACAGCTGGTGGTGATCAATGTTCGCAGCTCATTCGGAGATGTGGCGTCTCCTGTTCACTGGGCACATGCTCAGAGGACGTCACCATTCGAGTTGCCACGGCTACAACAAACGTGAAACAGAGCATCGTCCCAAATCTGTGCATCTGCAAAAACCAGTGTGCAGTGCACAGACCAGCAGCAGAAAGAACAAAAAGCTCTGGGCTTTGTCTGTGGGGACAAACATAGACACCGTTTCCTCAACGACGGGCCTTTCTGACCTCAGCCTGACTCTGAGATGAGGCTGCAAGCAGGGACACTCATCACACCATCTGAGAAGTTGTGGAGCAAAGTTGTGAAGGGCCAGTGTCCCCAGTCCTTCCAGGGATCAAAGGCAAAGCACCGGAACAGAGACAGTGCATAGGAGACTTCAGGAAGCCCCAGTTCAGTTTCATGCAGCTCAGAATCTGGGGATTTCTGCATGCAAAAACTATCATTTCCACCCGCAAGCTAATTTAGCAGACTTATTTCTTATTAGGAAAATCTGATGACTTATGAAGCCACGGCTCAGAAGTAATCATAACTCTGGAGCCCGCAAAGTAAACACCTAATCCAACCAGACTTGCCTAAGAACTCAGGCAAAGAAAGCCGCGCTGCCTATGGAAGCCCGAGACCTCTTGTTTTATCCTTTGGAACTTGGGTACTTTTGCTGCTGATGGGAGCGTTCCCACTGTGAGGACCACATCAGTTCTCTAAAGCGAGGCTGAGTCTAGAGCCACGTCCCCTCATCCTCCCTCTGACCTTAAGGCCCGTTTGCACCTTCTGTGCAGCCAGAGGAGGGAAGAAAAGTCTGAGGCTGCTCAGCTCTGCCCACCTGGTCTCCCCCGTCGGGGGAGGGGTAAACAGGTGATTGGGGATGTGAGTTGTGCTGTCTGGTGACCCGGGTAAAGGATTTAATGAAAAATAAATGAGCAAACAAAGGAGCGACATGGACTATTTGCCTCATCCTCTCATTTCCAGGAGGAAACTTGAGTTGGAACCACGCTTCTGAGCACCTCCACCCCAGCTCACCCTCACTCACTCTCCCCTGAGGAGAGGAGAGCCCTACTGCCTGGTCTGCCTGGGAGAGGTCCTGAGCTCACGTGCTGTGGCTGGACAGGTGCCCCTGGGTGACCCCCCACCATGTGGTGAGCAGTGCCAACCAGCAGGGGCCCTGCAACGGCGTTGCTCGTCTGCCTGGGACTGCACCAGGGATGAAGCCGGTACTGTCATCTGCCGTCTTGGTCTATTTCTCAATCGGTCGGGATTCGAAGGGCAGTGATGTGATTGATGCTCCCCTCGTGGACAGGTGGGAAGAGCACAGCATTTGGAAACCAGGGCCTTCATTCAAGTCACTGGCTGTCACCTTGAGCACTTCTCACCAACACTCTGAATCTCTGTTCATTTGTAAAAAAGAGTCAATGAAATTAGCTCCACAGACACGGTTGTACAGAGCTTATCCAGATAGGACAGCATGATCCAAATGCCAGCAGTTAATGAACTCAACTTATTTTGATCTCCCAGAAAAAAAGGAAACAGTAACTGTTTTATAGATACCAGCAGCTAGCTACTGATGGGCACTTAGTTTTCTTCTTTGTTCTTTAATTTCCTTCTTTCCTGCTTCCTTTCTCCTCTTTTTTTTTTCCCAAGTCAAACTGTATCCAGCTTTATTAAAGATACTTTTCATAAACAATCATGGTATTTCAGGCAGGACATGGGCAGACAATCGTTAACAGTATACAACTTTCAAACTCCCTTTTGCGATGGACTACCAAAATCAGAAAGCCACTATAAAACCCCATGAAGCCTTCATGTGGTGCTCTGAACAGGGAAAGTTTAGAGTGCGGGTTGACATTTCACATTTAGTATGCTGTTTAACAACTTTTCACAAGCCGACCCTGACTTTCAGGAAATGGAAATGAAAATGGCAAAAGTATCAATCCGAAGGTCCACAATCTAAAAAAGGAACCGCTGCTCTTTTGAGGGACGCCACCTCAACGGTGACAATGCAGAGTCCAGGTTGCCTGACATACTGGTAACCAATATTGGGGGGTCAGGTTCCAACAGGGCCCTGGGTTTAAGGGAGTCAAGTCTATGCTGAAGGTGGAGAGGGAGAAGAGGACATAAAAACTAATTTTAATTTTTCCACACCACAAGGCGTTTGTGCCAAGGTGGCTACTGTGTCAATATCAAGGAACCCCTCCTTCCTGGGAACCAAGAGGAAGTCTCTCACAACCAGACGGGAAAGGTGTTTTTTTCCCACGTCAATCCAGCTTCAGAGACAATCTATTAGTGACATGTGCTCTTCCCCCAAAAAACAACAATGAAGTGTTCTGTATGCTAACAACGTAGCTTAAAAAAAAAAAAGAGTAAAACAAAATTTTGCATTTTTATAAAACTTGATAAAAATAGTATTTCAAACTGTACAGTCACCAGAAGTACACAGTTATCAAAAATGCACACTTCACTTGGCATCTCCAGCACCTTCAGCTTTCTGTGCCTGGTCTGTTTTGGCATCTCCGTTTTCTGCAGGGTTATTCCCATCCTTGACAACATCATCTTTCCCCTTTTTCCCTTTGGGTACCTTCTCTCCCTTCTTTGCAGGGGCCTTTCTAGGCTTGGGCTCTGGCTTTGGAGGAGCAGGTTTAGCAGATAACCTTGCAGATCTTCTCTGTGGTTCATCCTTCACCTTGGTTGTGAGAGCGACCCCTGGACTGGCCAAAGCCGCACGCCACTGCATCCCCGTGTCCAGTGCCTACATCCCGCCGCCGTCGCCACCATGACCAAGAGAAGGGCTGAAGGGGAGGCTAAAGGAGATAAAACCAAGGTGAAGGATGAACCACAGAGAAGATCTCCTCTTGTTTTTACGTAGTTTCTCTGCTGGCATTTTCACAGAGGCGTGAAGCTTGAGGAGGGTTTGAGGGCGTTTTCTTCCTAATTGAAAGAATAGTTTCAGTAGAAGACTTTTTGCCTTAAAAAACTAAAAACACCAAATCATTGTAGAATAAAATAAGAACTGATAGAATGGAAAAAAGTATAGGGGATTCAGAACTGGGTGTGAAAATTTAAATCGAGGAAACTTGAGGAGAATCTCTGTGAGATAAGAACATCAGCTACAGGACAGAAGCCACTAAAACAATTGTCATTGCTGTGATAAAATCGCCTGGAACATGTAACGTACACATGGAATCAGACTCGGCACCTTATGCCCACGCTCAACAACTTGTTCAGATATCAAGACCCTATCAAGACCCTCCACCTCCCCTACTCAGGGTTACTTTTAGTTAATAAAATCAATAGCATTTAAATGAGTTTTTTATTAAACATAACAGCAACTGCACACTTTTCTACAATAGCTAAGACATGGAAACAACCCAAGTGCCCATCAACAGATGATTGGTTTAAGAAGATATTCCATATATATAAGTACGTATATATATGGAATGCTACTCAGTCATACAAAAGAAAAAAAATACTGCCATTTGCAGTAACATGGATGGACCTAGACATTATAATACTAAGTGAAGTAAGTCAGACAGAGAAAGGCAAATATATGATATCACTCATATGTGGAATCTAAAAAATGATACAAATGAACTTATTTACAAAACAGAAGCAGACTCATAGACGTAGAATACAAACCTATGGTTACCAAAGGGATAGCGGGTAGGGGAGGGATAAATTAGGAGTATGGGATTAGCAGGTACAAACTACTATATATAAAATAGATAAACAACAAGGATTTACTGCATAGCACAGGGAACTAAATTCAATATCTTGTAATAACCTATAATGAAAAAGAATCTGAAAAAATACATATATAAATAACTGAATCACTTTGCTATACACCTGAAACTAACACAATATTGTAAATCAACTGTACTTTAATAAAAATAATAATTTAAAAATATCTAGGTTGTATCATTTATCCAGGCTGCACTGCCCTGGGGTCTGGGTACCACAGACTGGGAACAAGGACTTACTCTCTACTGATGCTATTAGGACCATACATGCTTTCATTATTACAAATACTACTACTACTACCACTATTAACGATGTATTGAGAAACCACTAAGCACTTTATATGGATTGCCTTGTTTAATCCTTAAAACCTTTGTGAGTGAGGTAAGATGGTTGAACTCTCTTAGGAGAAGAAGGAACCAAGGTCCAAAAATGTTATGGTGCCTTTGACCTGAGACTAGGAGCCTGGCCAAATGATTTCGGAGCTTGAGTTATTAACCCTTATGTGATAGTTATTTCCTTGCCTACAAGTTCTGGCTATAAAAGAAAACACAGAGATGACACGAACTAATGAAGTGATTCCTTCTCGATCCCATCAGTGACTAATATAAAACTAAAATAATCAAGGATGATGACAATTGAAGAAGATAGAGTTATGGTAGCAAAGCCACTGGGAAAAGGGGAGAGGAACATCCTCCTGAAGATGAACTTAGAAGAAAAATGGGAATTAGAAAGGGGACAAGGAGGCCAGATGTGAATACTTATGCTCCCTGTTATCCACGCGGCAGCGACTGAAATGTGGTGGGTAAGAATAAAGTGTCTGATTGAAAAGGAAAATAGTGGAAAGGAGAAAGACCACATTGCTATAAATAATGTCACTTATACTTTTAAGATCACACATAGAGATATAACCCAAGGAAGGAAAATGCTCCAATAAAATTATAGTAAGAGGACAGGTGGAAGAACGGAGGTTGGTCGGACTGAGTTCTTTCGTGGCAATTGTACAAACAAGAGATATTCTCGGCAGAAGAGGGGTCTGGCGTGCGACCCCTGGAAACGCAGCTGTTCCGAGTCCCAGAGTTTCCACTCCAATGTCGGTTTAGAACAACAAGCCTGACCTCCTTCACTTTTATGGAACAAGGAGGCACTCTCCCCTAGGCCTCCCAGTGCCTCTGATTCAGCTGCCTTCTCCCCACGCCCTCTGTCCCCTGGATGACCGCATTACCATCCACTGTGCTCCCAGATCCCAGCCCTAACATACTCTCACCCAGGTCTAAGCTTTTGAAGCTGGCTGCTATGTCATGTCTCGGGTGTGAATCAATGCCCCACATGAGAAAATACAGCCTCTTTTCTTCCGATGACACATGAACCATTTAAACCCCAAGGGCATCTACAGCCACAAAAAGGCAGTCATTCCTTCCGTGAACGAATGTTCACTGAGGTCCAGGTCCTGAGCTCTGTGCCAGGGTCGGACTATGAACAAGCTGGACACAGTGCCTGGCCTTATGAAGTCATGTCCTAGTGGAGGACACCCTGAAGAACACAGAGGATCAGAAAAATAAAACTGCAGCGACAGTACGTGTTACACATGAAACAAATTAGCTGTTTATTAATGAACAGCAGGACGTGGGGCCGGGTTAGTTTAGGTAAGGCTTTTGGGGGAAACTTCTTAGAAGAGATTATAAGCTGAGATGTACAGGATGAGAAGGTAGAAAGCATTCCAGGTGTAGAAACTGAGTGCAACAGCCTGAGCAAGACAGGGGTGGAGCTTGGTTGGCACGGTGGGGAAAGGTGAGGGGCCTGGCAGGTGATGGAGCAGTGAGCAGGGGTCACATCATGGAGATGCTCAGATGCAGACCTTGGCAAGGCGTTAAGTTTTATCTTTTTTTTTTTTTTTTTTTACATCTTTATTGGAGTATAATTGCTTTACAATGGTGTGTTAGTTTCTGCTTTATAACAAAGTGAATGTGAATTGGTACAGCCACTATGGAGAACAGTATGGAGGTTCCTTAAAAAACTACAAATAGAACTACCATACGACCCAGCAATCCCACTACTGGGCATATGCCCTGAGAAAACCATAATTCAAAAAGAGTCATGTACCACAATGTTCACTGCAGCTCTATTTACAATAGCCAGGACATGGAAGCCACCTAAGTGTCCATCGACAGACGAATGGATAAAGAAGATGTAGCACATATATACAATGGAATATTACTCAACCAGAAAAAGAAACGAAATTAAGTTTTATCTTAAGAGTAATGGGAAAGCCACTGGAGGGTCGAAAAGGAGCAATTACGGCTTCTGATTTACATTTTAAGGTGATTACCCAGGCTCTTCTGCAGGGAATGCACTGGAGGGGGGAAGGCGGGGAGGAGGGAGCTGACTCCTCAGAAGGGGTAGGCACTCATTTGCCTACTTCTAGATGTAGCTGCTGGGAGGTGCACAGTGTAGCGTAAGAACACCTGCCGTGGAGACAGCCTGGCTGGGCTTCTCTCAGGCACCACCACCAATGAGCTGGGAGGACTCTGGCCAGTTCCTTAACCTCCCTGGGTCTCAATTTCCTCAACTTGGTGACAATAACCGTAATTACCTTTTAGGGTGGTTGTGATGTTTAACCAGAGAATGTGTGCAAGGAATCTGGCCACATATTAGCTCTTTAACTAGTATCGTGACGTTTATAGGGGCCTGGGAGGGCGGGAGTTGAGTTGAGAAGGTTAGAGCAAGGTGATCCATGGGAAGGAGAAGTTCAATCCGTGCTCTCCCTCTGACTCTCATCCGTGAGTAGCTCCAGAACAGTGGCTGCCCGCAGGCGTCCACTGCAGGCCTTGTCGTCTGCACCCATTATTTTCATTTCATCCTCACAATAGTCTCACAGCTGTTAGACATTATTACCCCCATTCTAGAATTGAGGAAATTGTGGTCCGAAGGAGTCAGGCAACTAGCTCAAGTTCACCTAGCTAGTGGCAGAGCTGGAATTCAGTACACATCTGTCTCTTTCCAAAGCCCATGCTCTTCCCCCCATAACAGCTCCTCCAGGGCACACACCTGCACCCCAGACACATCTCAGGTTCTTAGGATTCTGAGCAATCTGTGTGTCTCAGCACAGGGTATCCTGACTGTGGAAGGTCCCCAGGTGACACAAGGAAGAGAGAAATCTGTCCACTCCAAGACTTATAAAGAAGGACCGAACAGACCTGTTCCATCTGGTCCTCTATAAACACAGCCTTGCCAGGTGAAGTCTGGAAATGAGGTTGTACCCACTGCTGAGAACCAAATGCTCTATAGCTAATTAACCACAGAGATTTGGGAAGGAACCCATTAAAGGGACCAAATACAGCACGAAGGAAAATCAAATGGTAATGTTGCTGCCTGTTACTGTTATTGTCATTAATATTAATACTATTATTTAGTTTTCCTGTTGCTCTGATATATCATTATTATTGCTGTCTCCTAGCATCTTCCTCATAAATATATCACCAAATGTTTTAGAGGTCTAATATCCTTATAGTTATGTAATTAAACAAATAGAAATAATAGCTGCAGAATTGCAGAGTTACATAATTATCGCTCTGTGATGGAAACAATAAATAAAACTTACATGCTTCCGTAACAGCTACATTCACAACGACAGAAACACTGAAGGCTGAAGCTGAAGAATTATGTAATGGTTACATAATTAAATAATAAATTATCACAGAACTACAGGGACGTGCACTATATAAAGCAGCTTGCAGAATGGAGGAGAAAAGGAAATTGTGAAGGGATACCAAAAAAAAAAAAGAAAAAAGATTTGCCTATGGAGCCAAAGCAAAGGAACATGGGCCTCGGAAGAGGAGCCTGGGTTTGTAATACGTTCTCATTCTAGAGTCAGACGTGTGTGGATCTTACCTCCAGAACACAAAGTAATTTGTCTATGGTTAAGAATCATTCAGATAATATAATCCCCTTAACTGAATGGCTTATCACATGTGACATATGTTTAATCTCTGTGTTTTAAAGTATCTCAAAATTTAGCTTTAATCTTGGCTAAATATCATATCACTACTCTACAGCTACCTGCACTGAGTCAGTGACTAGTGTGTGCACCAAGGATGGAATGCTTGCCAGAGGTTGAGAATGATACTGTTTGGAAAATTATTTGAGATTATTGAAACAATCACCCTCACGATGTTTCTTTGGCTGTGTTATCACAATACTAGCAATCTCAAATATTTGGAAAGACTAAGAGGTTTGATGTTAAATCAAATCTCCGGATGACTGACTTGCTAACTGTTTATCCCGAAGTTTTGCAGTCAGGCTGCCTAGATTTTATAGAAAGGTGTTTTCATCAAGGTCCAGAGGGAGGGACACCATCATACACCTGAAGATATGAAAATGGGCACCTGCTTTAAAGACTGAGTTCAGGTGGGGATGCCGGAGTGACAGCAACATTTTGCCGTCTGAATCCACCTGTCTCCCTCAGTGTTGGCAGATCGAGCCCATTGGTGGAGGGGATGGCACGATGGGTGTCCCTGGGATGCCAGGAGCATGTGGCATGAATAAGCACATGGCATCACTCAGTGGAGACAATGGGGAGGCAGAAGGCTCCTGTCCAGAGCCAGCAGGGACACAGCCATATCTGCCAGCCTCTCCGTAATGCGTGTCTCAAGGAGGCTTTCACTTCTCCATCAGACCTGTTCTGAGAGTAGCCAGGCCGGGCCATTATCATAATGGGGTCAACTGGGAGGCTGGGAATCGACAGGGGAGCAGTCTATTGGGGAGAACTCATTGACTCCTGTGTCATTACGTGGCTCACCCTGGCAGGCAGACCTCGTGATTGCAGAGGACAGCCTCGGAGGAGGCCCGCGCCAGGGAAAGGCCAAGAGGCCAAGGCACCTGCTGGGCCCGGGGGACTGTGGACGCACTGCCCATTGTCAGCCCCATGGATTCTGGCTGTAACTGTCCAGTGTGCAGCTCTGAGCTGGCCCCGGCCGACAGGGACACCACGCTGGGCGTCTGCCTGTGTCTCTGAGCTACAATGATGAAGAGGACTCAGAATTCAGACCCCCTGGCCTCATTTTGAACCCATGCCCCAATATCTTAAATCCTGTTATTAAGATTGTTTTTACCCTCCCCAAGAGGAAGGCGAAAGTAAGGTCCTTCTCCAGGTAAGCAGGACAGATTTCCACCATCCAAGGGCTTCCTTACCCACTGTTACATTGAGCCACATGGGAACTTAGGCAGAGGATGTCCAGTTTCCCGTTACCATTGAGGGAGCTCCCGGGGGGGCACTACAGTGCTGCTGAAGGTCAGCGGCTTTGGGAAAAGCAAACCTGGTGCATGTGAAAGGCAAATTGAAATGGAGGCAGTGTTGCTAAGAGAGCTCTCGGGAATGGAGCCGGGAGCCGTTGAGGAAGTGTGACTTACGCACATCTCACCTTGGATGGAATCTGGCCTTTAGACCACCCACTGTCCTAACAAAGGCATCCAGAACACCTGCCAGAAACTCAGGATACTTATTGGACACGCCCCCCTCCCCGCCAAACACTTCACGAGTCCTTAGGGACTGACTTGTGTCCATCGCGATTCTCGCCGGGCAACTTCAACAGCCCCTGCCTGACGCTTTCTCTTCCCCAGAATACTCTTTTGGTTTAATCTGTGTCTCCTGAACTGTGATTCTTTTTTTTTAATACAGCAAGTTCTTATTAGTTATCTGTTTTAGACATATTAGTGTGTATATGTCAATCCAATCTCCCAATTCATCCCACCCCACCAGGGTCGGGGTGGTGGTGTGATCAACTGATTCCTAAGACCCCAAATAAAGCTCGTTATCCTTTGCAGCCTTGATGTTGATGAGTGCTGGACATGGATTAGCCCTGACTGCTCTAACAAAGAGACTGGGTGACTTGAACAGTAGAGATGGATTTTCTCAAGTTCTGGAGGCTGGAGTGTGAGGTCAGGGTGCCAGTGGGGTCGGGGGTTATGAGGCCCCCTTCCTGGCTTGCCTGTGGCTGACTTCTCACTGTGTCCTCACATGGCTTTTCCTCCCTGACTTGAAGAGGGACAGAGAGAGAAGAAATGTCTCTCTTCCTCTACTGCTAAGGATGTCCATCTCATCAGGAGGGCACCATCCTCTTGACCTCATCTAACCCTAGTTACCTCCTTAAGGCCCCATCTCAAAAATCGTCATATGGAGGGGAGGGAATAGGGCTTCAACATATGGATTTGGGGAGAGATATTCAGTCCATATAATACCTGGGTTTGATTTCAGCTTCCTCTTCTTATTAGGTATGGATCCCATAGGACTTCACTTCCCAGAATATCAGTTACCTCACCTGTATAACATGTCTAACACCACCTAGTACATTGGACTGCCCTGAGGGGTAACATGAGTTCACATAGAGAAAGCCTCCAGCACGTAATAGGTATGAAAACTGTCCATCCCATCCCATCCCTCTTGCTTCCTGCAAGGAGTCTCTGATCCATGGTAGCATCTATTTTCATCAGAGCTTCCACCCTAACCCTGCCCCACATGGAAAAGTTCTCTTCTTTGGCGATTCTCTCCATCCTGCTGAACTGGGCTGGGTTGTACCTTACATTCTCGGAAAACGACAAGAGCAGTAGGAATTATCCCCTAGGAGCTGGAATAGCTCCTCCTCTCCTGGACCCCCACTGAAGAAGGGGTCACGGTAATAGGACCTTTGGAGAGACAGGGAGGTCATGGGCAGAGTCCTGTGCACGTGCTCCCCAGCCCCCCCGACCGTCCTGGGCATCTCCTTCCGGGGCCCCTCCTGCCTCACTTCAGACTCCCAGTGTCTGCAGCACCAACTCCTGTTGCAGAGCCCGGTTTCCAGAGGAGGAATCCCTGGCCTTTCCTCCACAGCCCATCACCGCTGACTCTCTCATCAGCATTACCTCCATCAGCTGCAGCCAATGTCAGTGCATCCACACAGCCCAGCGATCGACACTTCCCCTGACTAACGTCTTTGTCCTGAGCGGGGGAATCAGAACGGAACAGATGTTTTAAGGACTCCATAAATCCGAGAAGATAAAAACCCACCCACTCAGCACTTTTTAACAATGCGCCATGCGGATGAACCAGCATATCGGAAATACCAAAATAAATATAAAACCCCACTGGAGTCTCAGAATAAATCTTAGGGTTTTTTTTTCTCTTTTTTCTCTTGTAACATACACCAGATATCATTTTTAATACTCAGTGAAGACCCACCACTGGGAACAAAAGGTCTATAAAAATGCGGCTGCTTCCCTCTGAAGCGTCCAGTGATCAACTGCAGTGAGTGTGAATCACCCTCCAATCGCTTCCTGAAAAACTCATTTCACTCTCCCCCAGAACCTTCTCCCTCTCCCACCACAGCCAGCATTGTCATGTTGCCTCTCATAACTCCTTGCTGAATTCCAATGAGGTTTTCTAATTAGCCTAATTAATTTTCTTCCCAACTTAATAAGACTGTCTCTGGTTCAGAAATAATTGGACTTCCCAAACACCGTCTTCCCTCCCTCTGTTTCTCAGTGGTGAGTTGTGATCCAGCCTCCTTTAATAATTCAAAATTAGCTTCTGTTTTTCAGATGATGGGTTCACGTTCACAGAGTTATTTAGTTTTTTCATTAACACTCTGATGTCACGCTCTCCCTCCTATGAAGAACACCTAAGGAAGCACTAAAGATAAAATGAAACTTGGATTCCTTCCTGGAGAGAGAAATCCATCTGGGATCAAAGTTGCAATGGATTCTTGCTTCCTATCTTATCAATTTCAGGAAGGTAAATTAGTGACGTGGATGAAGTCTATTCTTCCCTGCAAATTCTGGTAGCAGCTATGAAAATAAGCCCTAACGAGCCCAAGTATTAACATCATGAGAAAGGTCTTAAACACTTTCAGGCAACTGGTCTCCTACGGAAGAGCGGCCTTCTTTCTAATCTCTTACAAACTTGTTCTATATGGTTATGAATTTGTTACTGTATGCAAACGGAACCGTTGTTATAAACATAGGTGTGCGTTCTCCAAACAAATGAGTTAGAAATAAAAAGAGAAAGAGATAAGAGCTAGGAAAAGAAGGTGATGAAAGACCAGGTGTTCAGCCAGTGAAAATGTCCCTGTTCCAATTCATATTTGAGTAAGATCTGCAGGGCTGTGTAAATTGAATACTGTCTTCTGTTTGCTCTCAAGTTCCAGAATGCTATGCAATCTTAGCCTCTCTAGTATTGGTTTTGCAGCCCCAGGAATACTTTACTTGGAACCATGAACCTGGAATTATTTTCTCATTCTCTAAAAAGCCTGAAGCATTTTGTAGAGGACTTATAAATACGGCAATGACCAGTACTAGCGAAAAAGGAATACAGTAAGATGGTATGCTTTCAAGCTTTCCCTTGCACAGCTGTGAACCTTCTCATTATGGCCGCCATGTCCTCTGTGGAATCACAGAGGTGTGAAGGTTTTCAAAGAATGTATTCCAAACAGCAGCTATAGAGGTGCAGCCCTCCTCTTCTCTTTGGATTATACTAAACTAAACTTTTCAAAGATGAAGTGTCTGGAGTGGTTTAAGGTTGTCTCCTTATGTCAGTGGAGTTGAGTGATCTGCTCACGTTCCTACAATCACTGCTTCTATTAGGACCTATCTAGGCAGATAAATGTTTTAAGAATGTATCATTCGAAAAACTCTGAGTATATCAAACTGGTAAGTTTGGGGATAATAATCTTTTACTAAAAAAAAGAATCAATCTTTCTCTCTCTCTTTTTCTCTCTCTCTCTCTCCATCTCTCTCTTCCTCCCTCTCTCCCTCAAAGAGCTCTGAGGATGTTACTTCAAAGACAGTATTTTGTAGCAAATGTGAAGTATGACTCAATTTTTTCAAATGTTAATGACATTCAATTTCCCACAAATGTCCAGAAATGAAGCATTTCTATATTATGAGCCCACATCAGAGTCTGCTGATGTAAGTAGGTAGGAAAAAAAAAAAAAAAAAAGCAGAAGTTGGATTATGGGATCAAAGATGAAAGTGAAAAGAATGGTACCATTTGTAGCTATAAATTTAAATGAACCACCAACTACAACAACATGAAACTATAAAGTAGTCTATATTGGACTTAACATCTTGGACTTCTTTACTTGTTGCTTGAGGCCACTTGCTAACATCTTGGACTTTTTTACTTGTTGCTTGAGGCCACTTGCTCTCAGCAGAAACCTGAAATGCCCAGTGGTCACTGGGGGCTCTTTGAAACATGACCCATTTAATCCCATAGACTATTCAGTGGAGGTCTGTTTAAAATTTGTAGCTAGTAGAATAATAGCTAAACCTTAAATCCTTAATCCACATTTTATCCCTAGAATACATTTTTCATAACTGTGTTTTTTTAAACGCTCCCTGCATTTTAATTTGGGATGGGTTTCTTTCCTCAACTGGGTACTTTTTTACTAATCTTTGTCCTACTGCCTCTGCTCTGGTTAAGTTCCTCTGTAAGATAATTAAATTACCCTGAATCCTGATTTTGTATGAATACCTTAGGGATAACCTCCCTGTAAGAAAATAAAACATCAAGTACAACAACAATGGCTAACTAACGGTTTAACTTCAAGTCACACAAGTAGAATCCGGAACCTCAAGTCCTAGCATTGCTGCCATCCCCCCTGAGTCAATGGGAGTATCTTCAGTCACGTAGCACTGACTGTGGAACTGGTCCACCCTTGCAGTTGGACTCTAGAAGAGCAGGAAGAGAGTCAGTTCCCATATCTGCTTCCATCCAAGTTTGCCCTGACTATGCAGCTACACAGATCCTGCCTAAACTGTCCATCCTATTAAAGACTGGCAGAAATACCCTGGGGGAAATGGCATGTCCAGGTGCATCCGTCAGGGGCCAGTCAGACAGAGGGCGTGCATGACAGGCCTCCAACAGAAGGAATTTCACACTGGGAACTAGTTATAAAGTTGTTGGAAAAAGTGAAGGAGGCAATGATACGGCCACCTATAAATCAGCAGCCAGAGGAACTCTCTACCAGGCCTAGGACTGAGGGGGTCAAGAAAAAAGTGATGTTCCCAGTGCCAAGAGCTGCTCAGGAAGGTACTGGACGAGGAGAAGTGGCCCAAAGACTGGCCCGCCCTGTTGAAGGCAGAAGCTGTCGCTCTGGGCTTCCAGGCGGCACCTGATGCTCTGCTCCAAGCTGCCTAACCAGCTAAGATTTTATGGCTCATAAAATAGTTGGATCCCCTTTCTAAGCATAGCCCCTGGTTCTGCTTCGGTGACCTCCCATGGCAGCCAACTGCAGAGCAGATAAAGAAGCATTTCCTTTTAATGGCTGGAATTCACTGGCCATAAATTTCACCGAGTGCCCTCAGGTCTATGCGTTGTTGACAGGTAAAGTAAGGCATGGGAGTGAGCAGTTTTCACTATTCCCCTTGAATATGTTTTTTGTTTTTTTTTTTCTTTTTCTTCCTGAGATAAAATAATCCCCTTTTGTAGCAAAACTTTAACAAGAGGAGACTCCCTCCAATTTCTCCAGAGGAGATCAAGACCTTCCTTCATTCTTCCTCAATTTTACACGTCCTTCCCTTCCTTTAAGAAGCATCAGCAGACGGTGGAAATGACATTTCAGTCCCATTCTTAACACCACCGCTGCAATACTTACCTGTCCACAAACACCAGTGAGCCTGAGGGATACTAATGCTGTAGCCAAGATGGCAGCCCAGCGCCGCTTTCAGAATCAGGGTCATTGCCAAGGTTATTGCCAACAATGAGCTCCTCCTCTCACCACAGTATTATGGTTTCTGAAATTTGAGACCCTAAGCTCTACTGGCCAAAGCATTGCAGCAGCGGAAGAGAAGCAGCTCCCCAGATTAGGGATGACAAATACCTGGTCCTTCTACTGGTACTTCTCGAATCAAACTCTGAGTTGGATGTTATTATATCCTCACTTTGCAGAGATGTTAAACAACTTGGCCTAACTCTCAGAGTGAGTTAGGAAGAAAAATTGGGATTAGAATCAGGTCTGAGTCACTACAAAACCCACATTATTTTCACCGTATAATACTGATGCCAATTTTCCATGTGAGCAGGCATCATAAAATGCAAAATGTGTTGTAAAGAAAATCTTTCCACATGTGAATTCAAACATTCTGGTGATGATATGATACTGGAAGAGCTGCCAGCTTTAGCAAATAAAAATACAGGACACTCAGTTACATCTGAATTTCAGATGAGCCACAATTTTTTTGTTGTTTTTTAGTAAAAGTGTGTCCCAAATATTGCATGAGACATACTTATAGTAAAAATATTTGTCATGTATCATAAATTGAATTTGGATGGTCATCCTGTATTTTTCCTGGCAACCCTACAAGTAGTCCATCTGTATCTTAATGCCTTGAGACTCTAGCTTCACTTTGCCACGACAAACTGAAAATGTCATCAAGGAAAGAAGAATCTATGTCTCCCCTGCATCACCACTGGTCTCCACTCCCTGGAGCAATGGGATTCCTCCTATGTATGACCATTTAAAACTGATGTTCCCAGAGGTGCCCAGTGGAGCTTTTTAAACCAACTTTATCAAGGTATCATATATCATACATATATATGCATATATACACACATACCATATATATATATATACACTCTATACACACACAGTAGAATGTATCCATTTAGGAGTGTGGTTCTATGAGTTTTGATGCATGTATGTATACATCTGTATAACCGCCAAGATACAGAACGTTTTCATCACCCCAGGAAGTTACCTTATATCCTTTGCAGTCAACCCCCACACCCCAACCAGCCCCAGAAAACCACCGCTCTGCTTTCGTCACTATAGGTTAGTTTTGCTTTTCCTTGGAGTCCATAGAGTGGAATCAATAGAGTTGTACCATCGGTGCTGTTCTGTATCTGCTTTCTTTCGCTCAGCATAATGGTTTGAGATCCATCTCTATAGTTGCATCTATCAATAGTTCCTCCCTATTGACTGCTGAGTCATATTCCGTATACGGATTTACCATCATTGGTTTATCCATTTATCCACTGATGGACGTGGATTGTTCCCAAATTTGGCTAATTTAAGTAAAGCTACTATTAACATGTGGGCACAAGTCTTTGTACAGATGTATGATTTTATTTACCTTAGAAAAATATCTAGGGGTGAAATGGCTGGGTCCTACAGCAGGTGTATGTTTAACTTTTTAAGGACCTGTCTTGCTATTTCTAGAGTCGTTCTAGCATTTTGTATTTCCACCATCATGCCTGTTTGTGCCAGCTGCCCCACATCTTGGCTAACACCTGGTTATTGTGGTCAGTCTTTTAATGTATTAGTCATTATAATAAGTGTGTAGTGATGTCTTACCCTAGTTGCGCTTTACTTTTCCCTGAGGTCAATTGAGTTTTCAAACACCCAGAAAAATAAATTAAATGTTGGTTTCTCCACTCGTTAAGCAATTTTTGAGCATCTATCCCTCTGGCAGGTATCATGCTACAGACACTGAGTTCAAAATGTCAAATAAGGGACATGAACCCTGCCAGATGTGAGGTTTATTTATAATCTAGTGAGGCAGACGTGAAGCAAAATATTTATACGTAGATAAATACATACCTACGAATGCTGATAATTATCATTAGGAAGAAATAATTCACGTGGAGAGAGGATAACAGAAACCACCCAACTGAGACCAGGAGGTGAGAGGTTAGCCCTCTGGAAGAAGCACAGTAGAGCAGCCTGGAGGGTGATTATGGGACAGGGCGGCAGTGAGGGTGAGGGCAGAGGAGGCGTCTTTCAGATGGAGGGAAAGATGAGGCAGATGGTCGAGCTGGATGTCTCTTCCTCAGGACCGAATGGAGGCCCCTGTGGCTGAGAACACTGCGAGGGGCCAGAGGTGGGGAGAGGGCAGTGTGAAGACACTGCAGACCTGGGCGAGCCCGGAGGCCGGGGAGCTTTCCAGGGGCTGGAAAGCATTTAAGATCTCATCTGAAGTGGAGTGGAAATTCACCACAGGGTGAATGGGAGCAACATAAGCTAATTCATGCTTTCAAACTCTCTTCCAGACTCCAGAGAGCAGAGGGATCTAAGTGAGGCTGGGGGTGAGATGTTGGTCAGTGGCTATTGCTGTAGTTTAAGCAGATGAAGGATGGGCCGTGGTGGAGAGAGGGGAGATGCGGGAGTC
This sequence comes from Stenella coeruleoalba, assembly GCF_951394435.1. NCBI lineage: Eukaryota > Metazoa > Chordata > Mammalia > Artiodactyla > Delphinidae > Stenella > Stenella coeruleoalba. The sequence continues at coordinate 105,511,410 of NC_137154.1, read as the reverse complement.
CAAGATGAATTTTGGAGGTGAAATCAACAGGATTTGGTGATGACCTAGATGACAGGACTGTAGGAAAGGGAGGGTCAACAGGCCACTGGGTCTCTGCCTCGAGCAGGTAGGTTGGTGAGGTACCCCGTAGAGAGTTAGGAAGTCAGGGGGCAGAACAAGGAACCCTGCAGTTATTGCAGTAACTTGTACGGCAGCGAGCGCGGCTACAGGGAAGGAGGTGATAATCTTGTTACCAGAGTAACATTTTTCCTGACTGCAAAAATAAAGACAGTAAAAATACACGAGCACGTGGCAACGTGCCTGTGACTTCATGTAATGTCTCAGGGTCTCTCTCTAACTAGACACTGTCTATCTGGGGAGATTCGGGGCTACCCCATGGAAGTGCAGGTTGCACCTGGTCCAGCTTGAACAACCATGTACAATAGCCCTGGACAACCTTGGCAATACCTAGTCTTATGAATAGAAAAAAAAAAAAGATGTCTCTCAAAAGGAAAAGCAAGGCAGGTATTCTAAAAGACAACTTTAGAGAGACATGGGAACATTAGGGGAATTGGTGCTTTTTCCCTGTCACATGTAAGCAGGCGCCTAATGGCTTGTCACCCGAGGTCTCCTAAGTGGGACCTTAAGCAAACACACCAAGGACCAAGTGCCCTGCTTTCCTTGGGTGGGCACCCATGGAGCCGCTCTTCTATGACAGAACACTGCCGAAACACAGCAGAAGACCCAGCCTCCACCTGTACAGCTGACAGGAGCAAGTCCAGTGGCCCTGCATGTGAAACCATGACAACGCATACACTGCTGACAACACAGGGGTGTGAGTGCAGGAACAGCCCTGCGTCCTCCGGCCTCAGGTATCAAAGCAGGACCTCCACCGAAGAAGCCAAATTCCTTCAATTGGAAAAAGGAAAAGAACGCCTTCCCTGTAGCGTTAGCTCTGCGTGTTTAATAATAGTATAACTGCCAGGCCCACTGCTACTTTTGGACGCTTGCTCTGTGCAGACACAGGGCTGAGCGCTTGGCAAGCCCTGTGCATTTACTCTTCAGGGCAGCCCTGGGGGGTGGGTGTTACTGTCATTCCTCTATTAAGTGCTAGGAATCTGTGGCTTCATTTGCCCAGAATCACATTCTTAGGAAGTAGCCAAACGGGGGTTTAAACTCAGGTCCATGTGACTCAGAAGCCCTGTTCCTGATGACGATGGCTGTTGGCTGTCAATGTTGAATATATTCAGCACAGATTTTTTTTGCAGGGGGATGAGGTTGGCAGCATCTACTCCATCTTCTCCAGCACCCGCTGCTGCTTCAACGGTTGACCTGATATAACCCAAAAAGGCTTTCAGGATTCGTGGATCTAAGTCTGAGGGTATGGACTGCTCTGTGCCCTTTTCTTCTCCAGCCAGACCTAACAGGGGGCTGGCCGCAGGGGCAGGCCCAAGAGCAAGGCCACACAGGCCCCTCAGATGTCAAGGACCCCGAGCTGCTGGAGAAGCACCTCTGCATCCCCTGTGGCAGCATATAGCCTCATGCGGCCCCCAGGCTTTGTGTACAGAGCCCAGGTCTCCACGGGGAGCAGAGAGAGAGCTGGTGCCCGCCGTGCAGTCGCCTCCCGTGCAGTCCCCTCCCATCTGTTCTGCAGAAGAGACAGGGATTCTGAAAAAGCACATCAGATTAAATAAATTAAAAGAATCGCACCCCCGTGGGAACACTCTCAAAACAGAAAGTCATTTGAACTGATGTACGATTCACTCACAGCCTCTCTCCTTATAGGAAATGAATACAATCAAAATCAAAATCACTCCTCACTCGGTGTAGTAAGAGGCAGTAGATGGCTAGGGAGCGAGGGAGGAGGAGAGTAGGTCACAGAAGCCACACTGTTTACAAAGCCATTAAGGAGAATGAATAGATCCAGTCTGGTCTCAAAAGGCAAAGAAATGTGAATGTTCACATATAAATAGAAAACGTTTAGAATGTTATTAATTCAAGGCAGAGTTCCATCCCCTGGATGATGGATGTCTGGGTGTCTGATTGGCTGCAGTGACCCCTGCTGGTAGGAATCACTCTCTGCTGCTCTGGTCCCTAATTTTCAGAACTTTCAGTGGTTCCAGGGACCAAGGGGGAAGACGACGTCCATGCTTATATATTACCTGGTCCACACCTGGACATCCACCCCAGAACCCCGTCACACTGTGTGACCTGGAATGTATTCCAGTACCTCGCACATAGTAAGCCCTTAACGAAGCTGGCTGAGCGACTGCGTGACCACACACACAGCACTACTGTAAAACTCAGCATATTTGGCCCCTGGTACCTGAATCTTGTATGAAGAGTAGCACTGAAACCCCTTGAACCCCATCACTGGATTCTGCTAAGAAAGATGTGTCAGATAAAACTAAAGTCACCGTGAGAGGTGACAGGTGCCATGGGGTGCCCTGTGACACAATGGTGACGGGGTGGCTGTGTCTTGGGGTCACACCTGAGGTCACAAAACAATGAGGAGCTTGCCAGACAAAGGAGGAGGGGGAAGGGAATTCCGTGCAGGGGAACAGAGCATCAGGCAGGACAGGTGCACAGGGCTTTCAGGAAAGAGACGTGGTGCTGCTGGAAGTTCCAGTGGGAGGAAGGTCTGGTGGTGTCTGTGTTTGGGAGGCCACGTGATACAGAGCCCTATTCATCCTGATGAAAAGCTTGAGATTATTCTATGGTCCATGGGGACCCCAGGAGGGGAGAGGGGTTACATTTAGGATTGATCTGGTTTTCTTGCACTTTACTTACATAGCTCTGTCGAGATTGCGGAAGACAGTTTCAGGGTTGAGAAGAGGCAGACAGCCCCACCTCAAAGCTATTGCATTTAGTAGAAACACAAGACAGACTTCACTGAGATGTCAGTACAGGAATAACAAGGAACAGACTGATAGGAAGAAGGCCTTGGAGGTATGATTTAAAGGTCTAGGCCAGGCCTGCCTGCTCTACAGAAGGGAGGCCAGAATGTGGCTCAAACTGCAAGAAGGAGCCCAGTAGATTGATTCAAGGTAGTGGAGTAGAAGGACATGCGCTCACTCTCTCTTGTGAGAGCTCTGCAATCACAACTAACTGCTGAACAATCATCGACAGGAAGACACTGGAACTCACCAAAAAGGATACCCCACATGCAAAGACAAAGGAGAAGCCACAGTGAGATGGGAGGAGGGGCACAATCACAGTAAAATCAAATCCCATAACTGCTGGGTGGGTGACTCACAAACTGGAGAACACTTATACCACAGAAGTCCACCTACTGGAGTGAAGGTTCTGAGCCCCACGTCAGGCTTCCCAATCTGGGGGTCTGGCAACAGGAGGAGGAATTCCCAGAGAATCAGACTTTGAAGCCTAGCAGGATTTGATTGCAGGACTTCAACAGGACTGGGGGAAACAGAGACTCCACTCTTAGAGTGCACACACGAAGTAGTGTGTGCATCAGGACCCAGGGGAAGGAACAGTGACCCCATAGGAGACTGAACCAGACCTACCTGCTACTGTTGGGGGGTCTCCTGCAGAGGTGGGGGGTGGCTGTGGCTCACCCTGGGGACAACGACACTGGCAGCAGAGGTTCTGGGAAGTACTCCTTGGCGTAAGCCCTCCCAAAGTCTGCCATTAGCCCCACCAAAAAGCCTGTAGGCTCCAGTGCTGGGTCACCTCAGGCCAAACAACCAACAGGGAGGGAACTCAGCCCCATCCATCAGCAAACAAGTGGATTAAAGTTTTACTGAGCTCTGTCCACCAGAGCAACAGCCAGCTCTACCCACCGCCAGTCCCTCCCATCAGGAAGTTTGCACAAGCCTCTTAGATAGCCTCATCCACCAGAGGGCAGACAGCAGAAGCAAGAAGAACTGCAATCTTGCAACCTGTGGAACAAAAACCACATTCACAGAAAGATGGACAAGATGAAAAGGCAGACGGCTATATACCAGATGAAGGAACAAGATAAAACCCCAGAAAAACAACTAAATGAAGTGGAGATAGGCAACCTTACAGAAAAAGAATTCAGAATAATGATAGTGAAGATGATCCAGGACCTTGGAGCGAGAATGGAGGCAAAGATCAAGAAGATGAAAGAAAAGTTTAACAAAGACCTAGAAGAATTAAAGAACAAAAAACAGGGATGAACAATACAATAACTGAAAAGAAAAATACACTGGAAGGAATCAATAGCAGAATAACGGAAGCAGAAAAACGGATGAGAGACCTGGAAGACAGAATGGTGGAATTCACTGCTGTGGAACAGAATAAAGAAAAAAGAATGAAAAGAAATTAAGAGAGCCTAAGAGACCTCTGGGACAACATTAAATGCATCAACATTCAACTTACAGGTGTCCCAGAAGGAGAAGAGAAAGGACCCGAGAAAATATTTCAAGAGATTATAGTCGAAAAATCCCCTAACATGGGAAAGGAAATAGCCTCACAAGTCCAGGAAGTACAGACAGTCCCAGGCAGGAAACACCCAAGGAGAAACACGCTGAGAAAGGGAGAAAATATCTGCATACAAAGCAACTGACAAAGGATTCGTCTCCAAAATATATAAGCAGCTCATGCAGCTCAATATCATAAAAAAAAACAACCCAATCCAAAAACAGGCAGAAGACCTAAATAGACATTTCTCCAAAGAAGATATACAGATTGCCAACAAACACATGAAAAGATGCTCAACATCACTAATCACTAGAGAAATACAAATCAAAACTACAATGAGGTATCACCTCACACCGGTCAGAATGGTCATCATCAAAAAATCTGGAAACAATAAATGCTGGAGAGGGTGTAGAGAAAAGGGAACGCTCTTTCTCTGTTGGTGGGAATGTAAATTGATACAGCCACTATGGAGAACAGTATGGAGGTTCCATAAAAAACTACAAATAGAACTATATGACCCAGCAATCCCACAACTGGGCATATACCCTGAGAAAACCATAATTCAAAGAGTCATGTACCACCTTGTTCATTGCAGCACTATTTGCAATATCCAGGACATGGAAGCAACATAAGTTTCCATCGACAGCTGAATGGATACAGAAAATGTGGCACATATATACAATGGAATATTACTCAGCCATAAAATAAAGGAAATTGAGTTATTTGTATTGAAGCGGATGGACATAGAGTCTGTCATACATAGTTAAGTAAGTCAGAAAGAGAAAAACAAATACCATATGCTAACGTATATATATATATATATATATATATATATATATATATATATTCCAAAAAAAATAAATGGTTCTGAAGAACCTAGGGGCAGGACAGGAATAAAGACACAGATGTAGAAAATAGACTTGAGGACACGGGGAGGGGGAAGTGTAAGCTGGGACAAAGTGAGAGAGTAGCATTAACATATATACACTATTAAACGTAAAATAGATAGCTAATGGGAAACAGCCTCACAGCACAGGGAGATGAGCTCGGTGCTTTGTGACCACCTAGAGGGCTGGGAGAGGGAGGGTGGGCGAGAGACACAAGAGGGAGCGGATATGGGGATATATGTACATGTATAGCTGATTCACTTTGTTATACAGCAGAAACTAACACACCATTGTAAAGCCATTATACTACAATAAAGATGTTAAAAAAATAAATAAATAAGTAAATAAATAACATTTAAAAAATTTTAAATTAAAAAAGAAGGAACCCTGAAGGCGGCACAGGTCTGCAGGGGAAATTCAGAAAAGATGCTCTAGTTGGGTGCTTTCAGTTACTCAGCTGACATCTTGACGTCAGAGTTTTAAACTCATAGGAGTTGCGGCTGCAGTAATAGTTTTGGGAATTGTGAGTTTATAGATTGAGGTAGGAAAAAGTACATTTTTCATCTGTGCCTTAGTTTCCCTCTGGTGTATTTACATAAAAAGGAAATTGTTCCTAAGGGGAGCAGTGACTTCTAAGAAATGTTTATAACAATCATCTTACATTTGTATAATGTTTTACAAAGAAGTAGGTTATCTTTTTTTCCCTTACACAACCCTACAGGTAAAATATTTTTATCCCAATTTTACAGGTAATATAATTGAGTGTCTAAGATGAGGTGACTTGTATAAAAATACTACAGCACATCTGTGACTTAGTAGGGATTTAATCTCTAGTCTTCTGCTTCTTTTCTATATGTGTCATTGAGTTTTTGTTACAATAATTTGTTAACTTCATTGTTATCTTTTTTTTCCCTTGATGGTACAGTAGACTTATGAAGGATGACACTGATACTCAAAGTTTTATAAGAACACTAAGTGTCTGAAGCAGGAAAAAAAAAATAAAAGCAATGTCCCATCATTTATAACACTCTGAGCTCCTTGGAAGATAAAGGTTATTTAAACGCATAGGCTTACTAATGTCTCTGCAAACTCATAGCTCTATTCATCTGAGCACAACCTGAAACTGCAAATCGACAGGAGACAGACAACATGCTTAATGCTTATCTTGATGTGGAAAATTATGTTGTAAAGATCAAGAAAGGCAAACTTAGACCCCGGGTGCATAGCAAGGAAAGGAATTCCTGAGCAGCTGTCTTCTTTCCCTTTGCAGCCTCCTCCTTTCCTGTCTGTGAAACTTCCACCACACCGACTTGGCTACATAAGTCAATGCAGAGCTCCTCGTTGGGCGATGTTTCACTTTTCCAGGATTGGAAAAGAGCAGCATGTGCCCCAGTCCCACCAGCAGGCAGGAAATTACCCACCCAGCTCTGCAAACAACTGCCGGCCCCAGTGGTTGCCACAGAGAAATAAACTACAGCTCGCCAAACCTGAAAGCCACCTTCGGAGGAAAGATGTTTTCCTGCTCTCCACCATATCTACTTACCTGTCCTTCTCATTATCCATGGGAGCAGGAGGGTATAAAGACTCCCCAAGAGGGCAAATGGAACATCCCCTGGGGGGTGATGACACGGGCTGGGGGGCTGGAATCATCTGGGTCCCCTCCCAGTGCCCTGTCCTCTGCCCTGGACCACCCAGCAGCCCAGGTGAAAGAGGGGTACCAGTTAGAGAGGGAGCATATTCCCTTGAAATGCTTCCTTTGGTGAAATTAAAAGAAAAAAATAAAACAGGGTTTCTTATGCCCAATGAGAGGGATTTATTTCAGTGCTAAAGCCTCACTTATGCTCTATCAGGATGTGAGGTTCCCCAAGAGTGAACCACAGCAGAGGAGGACGCAGTGATGGAGCCCGAGGCATTGTTTAACCAGGGAGAAGGCTCTGCTCCTAGCAAAAATGGTGGTTCCCGGAGCATCAATCGTATTTGCACAGGGCGTTTATGCTTTCCGATGCCTTCACAGTTATTGTACCACGTTGTCCTCCTCCTGGAAGGTGGAAAGTAGCTTTAATAACCCTCCCAATTTAAAAGACGAGGGGAAGAGCCCTTTCCCTGGCCTGGCCCAGGTTCTTAACGGGGCCTCCCAGCTCCCACTGCAGGACACAGACACTCCGGTCTCTTGAGGAGTCCTGCACAGCCCACAGGGACAGCTCCAGGAAACAGCCCCAGCGACAGGAGCAGTCAGAGTTTCCACCCAAGGCTCTAATTCCACAGAGTGGTATCTGGGAGCCCCATCAATTAGTAAGTCATCACAACCCCAGCGAAAGTCCCTGCTGCATGTGCCAGGGTTTGTTTAAAGAACATCACCCCTTTATAAATGCCAGAGACGGCTTCAGCTGAATCCTCACTGGGGGACCGTGTCAGTGGGCAGTGCTTGCATTTGCCCTGGAGATGAACACACGTGCAGCCACTAGCCCCTATGGCCTAATATTTAGTGAGTCTCCAGTGACCTGGGCATGACACGCGGTGGGGCTGACGCACCATTGCAGTGTGATGATGTCAGCGGGACATGCAGTAGCCAGGGGCTGAACGTCCCTGGGGCTAAAGGAAGTCCAGCCAGTCCCCTAGTCTACTCCTGTGTCTTGAAGACGTTGGGCTTGAGGGCAAGCACCCTATGCTTCTTTACCAAAATTGTTTCGGAGTCCAGAAAGCACCACAGGTAGGAAATTCTTGACTTTTTAACCTTTTAACATCATCTAATCCATATCCAATTCCTTAACAGACTTCTCTGTTCCTCTTACCTTCTCTGGGCAGGTTTTCTGCAGATGGCTGGAAGAGGATATTGCCAGCAAGGTCTGAAATTGGGAGGTTTTTCTCCCGGGACGCTCACTTTGCCTCTAATGGCAGTCATTTCCTTTACGTTTCTATTAACTTGAGGGGGAAGGAGTGGATTTGCATGTTCCGTATTACACACAGTAGTAATCTCTGTACAAATGTTAGATGGAAAAAAACCCACTTTTTGGTAGCTTTGCTGAAATATTATAAACTCACAAGAACAAAGTCAATTATTTAGCCCCTTTAGAGTCTAGATTGCCATTTATTTGTATGGAATTTAATAATACTTAGCACTTTATGTATCTAAAGTACTCTACAAATATTAACATACTAGTCCTCTTACCGGTCCTTCAAGCTAGGAATAATTACCACTGATTCAAAGATGGGGAAATCAGGAAAGCTTAAAAAGTCTTCCTTCAAGTTACAGAGAAAGTCAATTAAGTCCAAACATAGGAAGCAGAATAGGACTTGCTTCTCAAAAATGGGCTAAGTTTGGAACATCAAGAGCTTCTAGTATAAAAAGACATGTAGGTTTCATCCTGAGAACCAATCAAATGCTGGCAGATTATCAAAGTCAGAAGATACCTTGAGGAAAATAGAAATGACCACCAAGGCTATATTTGGTTTGGGTACAGGAAATGAACAGACTAGATGGTATCTGAGAACTGGGGATTGTCCTGGATATGACAGAACTGCCCTGAGTTAAAAACTCTAGGTAAAATTCTATTTTATCTGTTTCATGCTGAAGAGTGAACACATTTTCAGAAAAATAAGAACATCGAATTCCACTGTTTCACATGACTTCCCATGCTTATTGCTTTCTGCCTGTTTTTCTTGAGATGTGGAAATAACGCTCAAAGGGACGGTGGCTTGCAAATACATTTGGGAAGTGGGATGTCCTCATTCTTCCGGAGGTACCTTTATTGTGGTCAAGCACTTAGTAGGGACACTGCATTTGGCAGCTAAGGTTCATTGAATTCATGATCCTGAATGCATTTAAAATCCACACAGCAAATTACCCCTCTGAGGAAGAGTACTAAGAAGATCCTAGCATTATATTTTGTTTGGTTTTATGTTGTTTCAGTTTGTACAGAAACTTGCCGTATCTGGTTTCTAGAAAACAGGGTGATGATTTTTCTAAAGGAAATTTTGTAAATGTAAATCCCATAATACATTTTATCTTCACTTCCATTCTATCTCTGCAAAATTATTTCTTAAATTATTACCAGACACCAGAAATGGATCTATCCTAACCAAGAATTAGAATTTTTAAAATGTGAAAAAAAAAAAAACCCAATGTTAACAGTAGCCAGTGAAACACACAATTAGGAAAAGTTAATAATAAAAAGAAACAACTTGTTAAGACTTGTACATGTACCCAGGCCTGCATGGTGACCACCAAGTCTCAGCTCTTGTGGAAACAACTGTACACTTCATGAGCAGGGGAAGAAAGACAGAGACGGTTTTTCTGAAATCCCTTCTTGGAATAATTGACTGAACAATCAAGCATAAAGACCTCAGATGGTTCATATAAATGCATAAAAAAGTTGAAAAAAGTGAAGTTGAATCTATCAGCCTCTCGTGTCAAACTTCAGAGATGCCTCTTCACAAATTTCTTCAGAGACAGCCAGTACTAAGGCATTCAACTCATACAAATTTAATTTGTGCACTTGCTGGATCGTTGCTATGAAAAACAGACTATTATTTCACTTCTGTGTTCTCACCCTTCACCTAGATTCTCTTCTACTTGAATCCATGGCTTTGTTGTCTGTTTCTCCCGGAGCAATCAATTCTACGTACACTGGTTTTTACCTGACCAGCTTGTTTACGAGGACTTCTCCTACTCTTAGTTGAAAGAAATTAAAAGAAGAGAAATAACTTATGCTCCTCCTATCATCTATTTCCCTCAGAGCTCACAACATCTTTAAACTGACATAACTGCCCATTTATCTAATATTGGAAACGCCTTCGCTGAAATCACAGTTTCTATGTAATACACATAGGTTTTTTCTCCAGCCCCAACGCAGATTACAGATACCAAAAAGAGACTCGTGTGCCCTTCAGCTGTACTGGCGCTTTCTTTTAAAAAGGAAAAAAACCCATTTACACGGTGTTTTTTTCAATATACAAGGATCACAAAAGGAATAAATCTAAGCACAACCAATGAAGTAAAAATGTCACTTATAGAATGCGGTAACATATTATTTAGAAATATTTTCCAAAGGCCACAACAAATTTTGCCCAGAACCCATACATTTTGAGTTTCTTTATTAAATATATGGTATTCAATGACTACAGAGTCCTGTTTTCTTATTTCATTAGATAATTCACAAATTATGCAAAATATAGGCCATCATGTATTCATTCATTTACTCATATTCTCCTTTTCTTTGAGTTTCTTCTTTAGTCTCACCTTTCAACTACCTTGTTTATTTGAAATTCCACCTGCAAGCAAGTTGTTTGTAATACTGAAATATTACATTAGCATAAATATATTTTACTTCCTAATTATGTTTCCATCAGAAAGTCCGTAATCATCTCAGTGAATGAAGAAGGCTAGTCAGTTTTTAGGAAAAAGTCCCAGTTGCCAAAGATGATCAGAAAAACAGTGTTTTTCTGTGGCTCTGACACACTTGACACTGGGGATCTGCATCACCAGTGGAACTCAGTCATTTCTCAGCACTCAGTCACCCCGGTCAGGGGATGCAGAGTCACGCCCACAGGTGAGTGCAGAGGGCAGGCTCACACCTGTGGTCCACCTGCCTCCTCTCCACCCAGGCCTCCCCTTTTCTGGGGACGCTGTCTCCCTGGACCCTGGCGTGCTCGCCAGGTTGCTTGCAACATCCTGTCTCTTAAAGGTCACTGACACGATCAAAGATGATCATACTTCCCTTGTGACAATGACACTGTGCCCAAGCCTAGTCTGCCCTCAGTTCCAGCTGCCACATTCAGGGTCAATAAACTATTATTGTAACTGCTTTTCATAGCCCACTGACTCGAAAATGACTGCCTGCAGCTCTGTTTTACTGCATGGAGGACAGAGAGGGAGAAAGAGAGAGAGAACCATGGATTAAAGGAAGGAAACTTCGGGCTTCCCTGGCGGCGCAGTGGTTGAGAGTCCGCCTGCCGATGCAGGGGACACGGGTTCGTGCCCCGGTCCGGGAAGATCCCACATGCCGCGCGCGGAGTGCCGCTGGGCCTGCGTGTCCGGAGCCTGTGCTCCATAGCGGGAGAGGCCGCAGCGGTGAGAGGCTTGCGTACCACAAAAAAAATAAAAAAATAAAAAATAAAAATAATGGCCACTTACTAGGAAAGGGGTATATTCGTGGACTGTTCATTACGTCAGGCACTGGGCACCTTAGGATTCTTGGGCACATGATACTGTTTAATCCCCACGATGCCCTTTGAGACAGGCAAGAATTATTTTCCTTGTTTCACAGATGTGGGAATGGAGGCGTACAGACTTCAGCAGCTTTCCTGGAGACCTGGAGGTGTCATTGGTGGGGCTGAGATCTGGACACTTACTCTGTCGCCCTGTGAGGGAGCTATTACTCTGCTCTCCTAAAGAAGGAAACTTGAGTCAGTGAAGAAAGCCGCTGACTCAGCATTCTGCCAGGAGCACGTCAGAGGGAAGCTTCAAACCCAGACTCGACTCCTAAACCATCGATTCTTCCATTCAACCAAGCCGTCAGATAATTGCACTCCTGGGTCTCGGGGCTGAGCATTTAGCTCCATCCTCATTACCGGTGTTTCCCCTTCACTTGTGCCCCTCACTCGGGGTTTTTGCAGGGTCTTCACCTTCGGCCAGGTGCTGGGTGTGTGTCCGTATCTGAGGACTGAAGAGAAGCCAGAACCTCGGGCAGCCTTGGGCAACTTCAGTGTCTTGTCTGGGACTTATTGCAACATTGTGATGGCCCCCCTTTCCTGGGAGGGGAGCAAACACTGCAACTAGAACCAGGGGTCCTCACGTGACAGCAGTGCCTCCCCACCCTGGACTGGGAAGCATAGGACAGGGTCCAGCACAGGGTGTTTCTCAGTTACGTGGCGCTGAGCTTGCCGGGTTCTGGAAGCTTCTGCAGGCATTGGAAAGGACAGGAGGAGAGGCACAGGCAGGCATACTGCGATCAGTGAGTGATGGTGAGAGGTTCATCGTGGTTATAAGGCAGCGTAGACACAAAATTCTTTCCCTCAGTGTTGAAAGAGTACTGATGTAATAAAGACAGTTAATTATCCCTGCAGCTTTCCATAGGAAACATTGTTGTTCCCCCTTTTTAGGTTGGGAAAATAAAGTTCCAAGAGGCTGAGTAACTTGCCTGTGCTAGTAGCAAGCGGTGAGTTTGGGATACAAACCTTAAATTGCTTGATTCCCAAACCCATCTTTTTTGTTTATTCCATTCTGACAGTGAGCCTTTTTGACTTATCAAAAGCCGTCCAACCCTGTTAATATTGATTCCTTTGAAAACAATGATGGCGGTAGGGGGGTGAGAAAGAACTTTTCCTCCTGAGAGGCACTGAAGCTCAATCATCTTTAAAATGTTGCTGTGAGCGTGGCCGGGGGAGGGCCTGGTACCTCACTTGGCAGGTGGAAAACCCAGATCGATAGCCACTCTGGGCCAGTGACACAGCTTCAGGGATCAGAGCCCACAGCCCTTGGCCCCCAGTTCAATCTGAGAGAACAAATAATCTCATTCTTGAGCTTCGGCTCATTTGATGGGAGCTGTCCACACCTCCTGAGATGGGAGCTGTCCACACCTCCTGAGATGGGAGCTGTCCACACCTCCTGAGATGACTTCCTAATGTATAAAGTATGTCCGGCAACCCCCTCTCCACACACAAATCATGTGGACCCAACATATTATGGGGAAATTGGGGGAATGCTAGTCACATTTGTGAATAAATAGTTTGTATGCATCTTAGAGGTGTCAGAATCAAGTAGGTTTCTTTGGGTGGTGACGCATAGCTTATTGGCAAAGAGTAGATGTCCGCTTGAGGACCATAGATCTTGGTGTCTAATTATACCAAACAGTGGCGCAGCGACATATACAAAAGCAAGTTAGAATGAGTGACGGCAGTTGGGATATGAAGAGAAGCCATGGTTTTCCTAGAAATTCCTCTAGAATTCACAATACTGACTACAGCATAAAAGCCACTTCCCTTTCAGTACCCTGGAAAATTTCTCATTGGTTCTGCCCTAGTTCACAAGTTCTTACCTTGATTAATTCACAGTGACCATTTTTAGCAGGTGAACACGGGCTTCTGGAAGGCAGGGTGGTAATGGGAAGTGTGTAGAGACCACGGGATATGTGTCAAAGGCTTCTTGTTGATGACATCTCGAAGCACAAGAGATGTTGGTTGTAGTGCTTGCAACCTACAGGCCAAAGAGCACCTCCATCGCCACCACCCTTCACCCTCACGCTGTGGCCGGAGACCTGAGCCCTGGGTCCATCTGCATTTGTCTGGATTGGATATGTCCATCCAGAAAAGGAATTTGAGGAGAGGGACCTGGGAATGATGGCTAACCCAGCCCATGCATTGCCATCCCCTTGTGCCACTGCCAATGAAACCCATTGCTGCTGCCAATCCTGGCAGCCTCAGGACCGCGGAGAGGGGAAAAAAGCCCTGAAGAGGAGGAAGCCAGTTTGATCTACGGTGTAATGACAGCCGTGCTGTGAGACAATACAAATGTGGCCCCTGTGCAGGCATATTTCTTCTTGTCCAGAAATTAATTTTCATATCAAAAAGTAAACCATTTTACTCCTAAAACTGAATTGGACAAGGGAGAGAAAATGCCGAGGATGGGAACCCGGGGTCTGGGGTGTCAGCCTTGTACTGGGCATTAATATTTCCGACAGAGTTTGAGAAGAATGGGAACTCCCCCCATACCTCCCTGCCTCACTCGAGGGCAAAAACCGAGAATAAGATTCTAAATGGAAGATATTTGTGGAAGCAAGGGGAGGGGAGGGGAAGGAGGTGCATAAAGGAGAAAGAGAAAGGGGAAAGGGAGCAGAGAGCACAGACATCATAAAACCAGATCTATTCATCTTCCCCCAGGATCAGGAAGGGAGAAGGAAAATGATGTGTGATGCTCTTTTCTGAGTTCTGGAGGGCAAATGAAATAAAAAATAAGAAAATGCTGAAAAATCAACAGTTTATACCCGATAAAAACAGAGGCGCAGTAAAACAAACAGCATGAATGGTTCCTCTTCTACGGAGAAGTGGTGCGGAACAAGTGTGCTCACTGAACTTCAGAACAGAGGTTCTCCTTGATGTGGGTCATTTGTGGTCACACTGGGGTGGGTCCTAAGGCTAAGAGGAAGGGATGCAATCCCCCAGTCCCGCTCCTGCGCTATGCCCCTCCCCTGCCAACTCACTTAGAATCCTCCCAACCACAATGTGCCTTTTCTTAGTCCTCATTGCACTGAGTGGGTGCGGCTGATCTCACGTGCCCAACTGTCCCCTTTTAAGTGAGCTGCCATCTTTAAGGGGATGCCTTACCCAATGCCAGATACATCAGAACCCAGTGAGTGTCCATTCCCCCCTCCCCTTGACACCATTAGGCTGACAGCTTGATATCCAGAAGAAGCAGCTTTCTAAATACTAAAGGTATGGCACTCTCATGCATTTGGAAGAGCCGATGTGATTTTAAGCTCCCCGAGGATAGTTATTATGTGCAGGGATCTTGCAACGGCACTGCTCGCCATATAAGAATAATGGCTTATTTATAAAGTAAACACATGCCTCAAGAAAACATGAGAATGTGAGGGAGCAACACTACATTCTCAGCTAAGATGGACAAACCTACCTCCTTCCAGGACAGAAGCAGGGATGGCAATTCTCTCCTCCCTCATCCTCTTCCTCCCGCTTCCCTCCTCTCCTGTGCAACCCTAAGAGAAGCCAGGGGAGTTTTCACACTACTTTAACAAACTTGAGTTAAGTTGATCATCTAGCACTTTCTCTCTCCTTTGTTGTGTCCTGGGCTGCCTTGCCAGGGGGTGAGCAGTTTTCAGCAGATATCTCGGGAGCTGACAGAATACCATCTCCCCATCATCTCCAACTGATAAAGTGTCAAATGAGGTGGAACAGAAAGTGAGATCCATTTGAGTAGCTGCGGACACTGGGCTGACTGATGCGAGGAGGAGAGAGGGGGGAGGTGGTGGGCGGGGCTTCCTTGCCCCTCCCCACGGGTGCCTCAGTGCTTTGTTTTTGTTTTTTTAACATCTTTATAAGAGTATAATTGCTTTACAATGGTGTGTTAGTTTCTGCTTTATAACAAAGTGAATCAGTTATACATAGACATATGTTCCCATATCTCTTCCCTCTTGCGTCTCCCTCCCTCCCACCCTCCCTATCCCACCCCTCTAGGTGGTCACAAAGCACCGAGCTGATCTCCCTGTGCTATGCGGCTGCTTCCCACTAGCTAGCTATTTTACGTTTGGTAGTGTATATATGTCCATGCCTCTCTCTCACTTTGTCACAGCTTACCCTTCCCCCTCCCCATATCCTCAAGTCCATTCTCTAGTAGGTCTGTTTCTTTATTCCCGTCTTACCCCTAGGTTCTTCATGACCTTTTTTTTTCTTAAATTCCATATTTATGTGTTAGCATACGGTATTTGTCTTTCTCTTTCTGACTTACTTCACTCTGTATGACAGTCTCTAGGTCCATCCACCTCACTACAAATAACTCAATTTCATTTCTGTTTATGGCTGAGTAATATTCCATTGTATGTATGTGCCACATCTTCTTTATCCATTCATCCGATGATGGACACTTAGGCTGCCTCCATCTCCGGGCTGTTGTAAGCAGAGCCGCAGTGAACATTGTGCAGAGTTTGTGTCTCAGGCAGATGGTGCCACTTGCAGAGCTGCCTAGAGGATTGCATCTGCTGAGGACTTTTGAACCTGTGGGCAGTAGCATAGAGATGGCAGACAGGTGGAGGACAGGTAAAGGTGTGTGAATCTGTAAAGGAGAGGTGTAACTATTTCCATGGCATGTTGGATACAAAGTAGCTTCAGTAACGTGGAAATAACTCTGGCATCTAGGACTGGCTCTACAGGGGTCTAGATTTCCAGCATCCATTGAGGCATCTGACCTAGGAGAAGTCACCTTTCCTAGATCTTTGAAAGAGTGGGAATAATGTCAGAGCTGGGAGGGACAGCTTGCCCAATGTCCCCCTGTTTTTCTTTTATGTGAGAAAACTGAGACATAGGGAAGTGGAATTCCTGGAGGATTCTACTGCTTTGAGTGTTTACACAGAATGGCTCAACCACACCCAAGGCTATTTATGTCTTGAATCGAAAACTAAGGAGTGGCCAAGGTCTCCAACTCCCACTCCAATACTCTTTCGCCAACACGTGCATGGCCTGGCAATGTTCATCTCTGTCATAAAATTAACAGAAGGAGCAACCGAGTTAAAATTAACAGAAGGAGCAACCGAGTTACGGAACACAGAAGCACCCAAAGAAACTGTCAAGCATCGGGTAAACACAGGACACAACTGAGAGTTGATTAAAGGTAAAACTCAGGCTGTAGCTTTTGTTCAAAGCCAAACACCTTGCCAGGGGATACGTAAAACAGAACTTGCCTATTCCAGCTGTTTATTCTTTTCCTCTTGATTTTGTTTCAGACAGTGAATTGCCATGCCCTCTGACTTTTAATACCCATGTGCTTCATCAAAATGACTGCTGTGTTGCTATTGTGTAAGTTTCGTTTAGAAACAGCCATTTTCCCTGGCTTTTCTCATGAGTTGTACGCCTGGGAATTATATCCATTTCTCGGATGGAGAAACTGAGAGTCCAAACCGACAAAGGTGCATAGAAGACGGAGGGTGGGGAATGAAGTGTGAAGTTTCCCTTAAGCCCTGCAAAGCATTCACAGGACCTGGAGAGCTGTGAGGAGTGCCTGGGAGTCTGGCCAGCGTCTAGCCACGGGGGAAACATTCTTCAGTGTGGTTCTCATAATCAAAGAGTTGTCTTTCCTTTTCTCGATATCTTTCCCCCCTTGCAGCACGTTTTTGGCAGGATCAGCTAAATAAGTGTTATACAATCTAGTACCTCTTGAGACCTCAGTGGCAAAAAGGCTACTGAGTAAGAAGGAGAGAATTTTCGAGCTCTCAGGGAGGATTCTGTCACCTATTCCGAGCTGATGCTATTAGCACCTGTCACAGGGAAGTTAGCCTCTTGGTTGTGTTTTCTTGGCTCTCTCGGTTTTTGTCATCTCATTTCTATTGTTCTTGGTATTATTTTAATTATTCTTCATTCTTATTATTGGATTTTAATTTTCTGAGCAGCCCCTGGGTGACGGTGGAGAAATAATAAAAAGAGGTAAAATAATAATTCTTGTGAGTAGTGGCACAAGGGATATTGTGCTCCTGGTCATACAGATATTGTTACTGGATTATTAACAATGATACTAGTCGTGGCAATAACGAAAGTAGTTTGCATCTAGAAGCTCAGAGCACATTAGAGAAATATTAACTTGTGCACACTTGCACATCTTGGGGTAGAGCAAAGGGGAGGAGTCTGGGTATTAACAATGTCTCTACCCTAAAGTAAGAGAAGACAGGGCAACACAAGGAAAGGAAGAGCTGGGAGTCCCTGACACGAACAGCGCAAGGAGGGACAAGACTAAAGATTCTTGACTTTGTCAAGATCTGTCCTACGACTGATGACTCCTTTAGCATGGGGTCACGTCTCATTCACTTCTGCGTCCCTCTAGCACACTAGCAAACACGTATTTAGCCCACAATTTATGCTTGCTGAAAGGATGGAAGGGAGGGAGGCAGGAAGAAGGAAGGAAGGACTCACTAAAGTAGAAAGGTATCCATCACAGTCAGAAAGGAACAAGGGGGAGGTCCTGGACCCATAGCTGGGCTTTATCAAATATTCCAACTGCATTACGGTGGTGGTTCAGCCCCTCCAAAACCAGGCTTATGTCCAGAGTGACTGTTAAAAGGACAAGTCAGCTTCCAAGCTGGGGGATGAGGTGGTAGAACGACAGATGGGAAATCATCGACTAACAGGTTTGTGCCCATCTTCCCATGTCTCCCTCCCTGCACTGCCCCGTGTGGGTCCTTTGTTTTCAGGTGTCTATGTTGGGCAGGAGTCGCCACCCGTCGCTATTTTAAATACATGTTCAGGTTGTCAATCAGTTATTCCAAAAAACTGTCTATTGATGTAGACAAAAAATTATGAACAATGATGTTTTTTATAACATTATTCATAATACCAGATAATTGGGAATTATCTTGATGGTCAACAGTATGAGGATGTTACATAAATTATGGCCAAATGATATGATCGATTATTATGCAGCTATTAAAAGAGTACTTTTAAAGGCAGGGAAAATATGATGATGTTAAATGGGTAAAAAAAGCCAGCAAAGAAAACTAGAGGGCAAGGTGCTGGTTAGTGGAGCAAAAGGAAAGAGGAAGTTGGATTAGTAGATTCTAACATACCTTGAATGTCATGCTATAGGGATTTGGACTTAACTCATGGAGATGGGGAAGCAGCAGAATTTCTTTGTAAAAGAATAACATAGCTGTCATTTTTCATTAAAGCAAGGCTTCAATATTTGGTTAATAATTATATTCATCATGCTAATGCTATAAATTAATAAATGATTATCACCGTAATAATGTTAATGTAAAGCATTATATCAACAGAATCAATCAAAAAAGAAACCAAAACATATAATTAGGAACAAATGACTAAAGCACATGAGACTTTAACTTTCCCAGGTATATTTTATTTTGCAGGATGTAATAGTAATGGATATTATTAATTGATTTGATTCTTCTCAGAGGGTGCAGCTCTTTAATAAAAATGAAAATTACGCTCATTTTTTTCTCCCACTCGACTTTCTATAACACATCAGTGTTTTAATGTTAGTATGTTCTCTATAAAATTGACATATGATTCATCATCATGTAATGATTTGTATGTAATTATGATAGTATGGCCCTTGTTTCATATGGGAGTATAAATAAAATAATATTTGAAAGGTAAGAAATGCATGTGGAAACATGTACGTTATCTACAGACCTGGACCATGAATCCTGGCAAAAGAAAAGCGTCCACACAAATAGACATCATCCACGAATACATAAACCTAAGATGCAAACAGGACGGAAGAATGCAGCACCAGGCTGGAGGTTATGAGACTTTGTGTGACAAAAAGACCCATGAAAATCAAAAGCGGCAGGGGCGGGGGCGGCAGGGGGATTTGATTAAAATTACAATTGATATATTGCCTTAAAATTTCCACTAAGGCAATCTCACAGTGAGAAAGTCAGTGCTCAGTTTGACATGGCCGGCTCTGTGTTTAAGGAGAACAAGTGTGATGACACTGGAAAGAGAAAAGGAACAGGGCAGTGGAGGGTGAACGGCCTGAGTGAAGGCACGGCAGCGGGAACAGGGAACCGAAGAGGTGATGGAGCTGGCGACTGTGACACCATGAAGAGGAAAAGGTAGCCAGTTAGATACGAGTGAGGATGAGGAGAGAAGTGGGTATTTATAAAGACTCAGAAGTTTCCAGCTTGGACATCTGGGTGAAAAAATAACCAACTGGGCCAATAAATAACAAAACGCACGATGGATTTTTGTACTTTCTATTGTACTGAGAACTCGCTGTAGCTTCTCTCATTAATTCTCATGACAGCCCTATGAAACAGGTTCCTTAATTATCTTCACTTTACAGAAGAATAAAGCAGAGGCCCAGAATGTTTGCATAAAATATGCCTAAAATCGCCCAATTAAGAAGTGGCCGAGATAGTGGAATTGGAAAGTGCGTGCCTTTTCCAGACCTTTATGTTACACCACACGCAGCAGGACATCAGAGGGACAAGCATATGTACAGACAGAGGCACTTGCTGGGGTGGCGGGCGAGGGGACTGTGCAGAGGGATCACAAAAGCACAGAACAGATACCAGCAACCACCAGCACACACAGCCCAAGAAGCATTTTGCAGAGAAGAGCAATTCTCCACCGCTGAGGCTGTGTGGGTCTGGCCCTCGCCTCTGTAAATACATTTCGGTGAATTCAGTCATGAGGTCCAGCCAGCCAGCTGCCTGCCCGCTGGTGAATTTCTTTAAGGAATCTTGGCAGCCTACGTTCAGGGCCGATTCTCTTATGATTGCTTCCACTATATCAGGAAGAAAATTGAAAAGACTGACACACACACACATAAGCCTGTGTGGAAGTCTGGAAAGGTGACGATTGGTGCCCCAGCCATGACCTTTATTTTCCATTAATGGGTCTGGGTGAGTGTCAGCTGTGTTTGAAGCTGCATAAAGTGAACTGAAATAAGAGGGATCAACAGGAACAGTTAAGAGCCTTTTTCAGAGGAATTTGGAGTTGATTAGATAACACCGTATACAAGGAGATGCTCTGATCAGACACAAATGGAAAATCGGCATCAAAACCAAGCACTGACCTGCCCAGCCAGACTGAGTTATTTTAAGCAACATGAAAATGGGAGCTGATCTACATATCCTTGATCTAAAGAAACCAGACAAGCATAAAGTCCAGAAAGACTCGCAACACTTGTCATTTTCTTTGGAGTCCTCTCAATAGAGCAAAATTAAGGTCAAGAAATTGGACGTGAAGGTACAAAGCGAAAGCACATATTAGGGGAATGAAGCTGTGGGCCCTTAAAAAGTTTACAGCCAACAGTCAGGCCTCCCATTAAATTACAAATTTTTTCCTGGCCTGAGAAGTGTAAGGGAAAACAATTCTATACTCTGAATCTCTAAAGTATTTCATTGATTTTAATAAAAGCAGCCCAGCAGTCTGGTGTAAGAAGTATTGGGGAACGTCCTACAGAGAATTATTTTTTTTTATAACAAAACCTGATGAGATGTTACTGACTGGATTCTAGACCTGGTAGGGATCTTCCTGTGGACCCGTCTATTTCAGAGCGAAACCACTGACCTCCGGCAGTTTGCGGATCCTAATAGAGTTCCTTGAAATTTGAATTTTGCTTTCCAAGAGGCACCCTAGATCCATTCCTGACTCTTGCAGATCCTTTTTTTTTCTTCTTCCCTTTCTCCCCTTTTCCTCTTCCCTGAGCAGGGAATCCTGGATATACACCCAAGAGAAATGATGACGTATGTCCATGAAAAACTTGTATATGAATGTTCGTGGCAGCATTTTTATTTTATTTGCGATGGGCACCAAAAGTATTAAATCCATCCTAAGTCTGAAAATACTGGAAAAGTGTCTGGGCAGATCAGGGCATAATCTACAGAGAAGAGATTTTTAAGTAGATATACGATCCAAAGGAGGAGCACTGTTGAAAGTGGCAGGTGTGATTTCAAAGGGGACTTTCAAAACGCTTTGCCTCTAGCGGAGAAAAAAGGCCAAAAAGGAAGGTAGAAATACTCTTTGGCAATAGAATTGTGTAGAAGAAAAGAAAAATAAGAAGGCAATTTGGGGGTGCTGTAGGATAAAAGAAAACCGTGAAACTGGCGACTCCTTAGCCCTTCCCCTACCACCCAAACGACACACAAACAGAACACTTGGATGTGCTATACTAACCAAAGGTAGAAGGTGTTTGTGGGTCATGCTCTGGTGTGAATGAGAACTCTGGTTAACCCTAGCTTACAAATATGTTCTCCCATGTTTTAAAGTTTTGTAATTGTATATTTTAGATTTCTGATGCATTTTGAGTTAACTTTTTGTATAAGGTATAGGGTTTAGGTTGAGGTTTACTTATTGGTTTGTTTCCTAATAGCATTATTAAGGATAGCCAAAGAGGGGAGATATTCCAATTTTCTATCAATTAATGAATGGATAAATAAAATGTGGTATAACGACACAATGGAGTATTATTTAGCCATGAAGGAGGATGAAGCACTGCCTCACGCTACAACATGGATGAACCTTGGAAACATTATGCTAAATGAAAGGAGTCATATACAAAAAGCCACATATTGAATAGTCCCATGTACGTTAAATGCCCAGAATAGACAAACCCACAGAGAAAGAAATTAGTAAACCCTGTGCCAGGGGCTGGGAGGAGGGGGAGGGGGGTGATGGCTAACGGGTACGGGTTTCTTTTTGGAGCGATTAAAAAAGGTTTTGGAGATAGTGGTAATGACTGCACAATTTCCTGAATATACTAAAACCCACTGAATTGTATACTTCAAAAGCATACATTTTATAGTATGTGAATTATATCTCAAGTACAAACAAACTAATATACTGTGAAAACGAACTTGTTTTTCACAAACCAACCCTCATCTCAATATCCCATTTTCATTGGTGAGACCCTGTCACCTCAAGCACCCGGGTGCCTGCATTCACCCCAGCGGTACTTACTGGGTGTCCATTGCGTGTCCTGGCCCTAACAGCTAGCACTTACTGACCACTCGGCCCACCCCAGGTGTTCTTTGATGTACTTTACATGGATTAACTCATTTAATCGTCACAATGACCCCTTGGAGCAGATGAAAAACTCAGGGCGGAGAGACTATGTCATTGCCTAATATCACACTGCTTGTAAATGTCAGGGCATTTCAGATTTCAAATCCATAGAGTTTGAGTTCTAAATTGATAGCTTTTATCATTACATACTATTATCCAACCCTATACTACATTATCCTACACCTACATTATCCACTACCCTCCAGGTGTATACCTGGAGAGCAAGCCTAGCTGAGTGGTTAATGGTTCGGTAAGCATTTGGTTCTATGACTATTGTTTTTGTTATTATGTCTACACTCTAGTCTACCTTAGGCAAAGTGGTATAAGAGATGGCCCCTGCTTTCATAAAGCTTATTTTCTAACAAACATCTTCACAAATACCTACAGTACAGATGTACTAAGTGGAGTGTGCTGTGTTCTACAGAAGAGCAGAAGCAGAGCGATGGCTTCCCTGCTGGGCGGGCAGGAAGGTGATGGTAGTGGTCACGTGGACGCTGGGCTGGGCTTGGGGTCCGTGTGTCAGCAGGTAGGCTGGTGAACGGGTCTAGGGGCACTGGGAGCCTGCACCCGGATCTGCCCGAGCCTGAGCCTCAAGCTGGCTTTCCTGCTTCCAGACTCTCTACCCTACAGTCTGTCTTACAAACTTTTGCCAGACTGTTTTTTCTTTAGATGTTGTTGAAAACCTGTCTTTCTTTGAACGAAAACCTTAAAAGGGGGCCCTTTTCCTTCACGCTGAATCTAACGTCCTCTCCCTGGCGTGTTTAGGAGAGGGCCCCTCTAACGCGCCTGATTCCAATTACTCCTGCTGCTGCAGGAAGCTGTTCTCACTACTTCACAAATAGGTCCCCATAGCTTGATGCTCCTCTTTTTTGAAAGCCACAAAAAGCCAAGTTTGTAACTGTCTTCCAGCAACGCTTAGGATGGAAAAGCATGTGTTTTGTGTACTGGCTTCACATTAAGGTCCTATTCTTGTTTTGGTTCCCCTCACTTTTTCTGCGCTATTTAAGGTATATTTGATCCTGTGTAACTAGGAGGTGTGGGTAAAGGTGTTCTTATATAAATTGGCTGCTTTGGAAACCAGATGCCCCAGGAGGACCGTGGAATTTGTCTTCCTGAGAGACCTCTGTTTTTCTTTAGGAAAAGGCCTTTCTACGCTCTTTGGCGTGAGAGTTCAAGGTCCCGAAGACATGACTGGAGGAAGAGTAAGAAGACAGCAGTCGTTGCTCTGTGTAACAGGGTAAGAAGAATTTAGGAGTCGGCCAGGCCACACGGGAATCAGCTTCAAGAGCAGCGGGCAGTGCATTCTTGGGAGAGAGAAGTGGGCCTCATTACGAAGCAGGAGACGAAGACTTGGGAAGGACGATCAACAAGAAATTTCTAGAGTCAGGGAGGCTGAGCAACGTTTAGGACTGTGATGTTTGGTGCTCAGTTTTAAGTTGCTTTCTGTTCTGTTCTCTTATTACTCTCCAGACTCAGCAAGCCTTCCATAAAAGCCTGTCATACACAGCAGTCCTGGGCTGGGGGTGATTTGGACAAGAGAGCAAAGTGGATTCCTGCAGAAGCACAGTGATGCCAAATAGGGCTGGCGGGGGGTGTGTGGAAGGGAGGTGGCAGCCACACACCCCAGAGGTGAGAGGTACTAGAGGACAGTGAGAGCAGTGGGCTGCAGCGTAGACTAAGGCTGACACTGATTGGAGATCTCCCTTTTCCTTTAGACATAATACAGGAAGGAGAACTTTGAAAAGGGACACCAGGCAGACTAGAAGTTGCCACAACAAAGATAAGGTCTGTATACATAAATCATAGCAATATTTTCTTAGATCAGTTTCCCAAGGCAAAAGAAATAAAAGCAAAAATAAACAAATGGGACCTAATCAAACTTAAAGACTTTTGCACAGCAAAGGAAACCATAAACAAAACGAAAAGACAAACTGGGAGAAAATATTTCCAAATTATGCAACTAACAAAGTGTTAATTTCCAAAATATACAAACAGCTCACACGGTTCAATATCAAAAAAACAAACGAACCATTCAAAAAATGGGTAGAAGACCTAAATAGACATTTCTCTAAACAAGACATACAGATGGCCAACAGGCATTTGGAAAGATAGATGCTCAACATCACTAATAGAGAAATGCAAATCAAAACTACAATGAGGTACCATCTCACAATGGTCAGAATGGCCATCATCAAAAAGTCTACAATTAATAACCGCTTTAGAGGGTGTGGAGAAAAGGGAACCCTTCTACACTGTTGGTAGGAATGTAAATTGGTGCAGCCAATGTGGAAATCAGGATGGAGGTTCCTTAAAAAACTAAAAATAGAGCTACCTTATGACCCTGCAGTCCTACTCCTGGGCATATATCTGGAGAAAACCATAATTCAAAAAAGATACATGCACCCCAATGGTCATAGCAGCATTATTTACAATAGCCAAGACATGGAAACAACCTAAATGACCATCAACAGATAATGGATAAAGGAGATGTGGTGTATATATATATATATATACACACATATATGAATATTACTCAGCTGTAAAAAAGAAAGAAATATTGTCATTTGCAGCAACATGGATGGAGAATACCATACAAAGTGAGGAAAGTCAGACAAAGACAAATATTATATATCACTTATATGTGGAATCTATAAAATAATACAAATGAATCTATATACAAAACAGAAACAGACTCACAGACATATAGAAAACAAACTTATGGTTACCGAAGGGGAAAGGAGGGGGTGGGATAAATTAGGAGGTTGGGATTTACAAATACACACTACTGTATATAAAGTAGATAAGTTACTGTATAACACAGGGAACAATATTTAGGATCTTGTAATAACCCATAATGGGAAATAATCTGAAATATAAACATATATATAACGGAAGCACTTTTCTGTACCCCTAACTAACACAATATTGTAAAGCAACTATACTTCAATTAAAAAAAAAGATAAGGTCTCTAGAGAGAGCTCCACATAGATAATCCTGTTCTACATTTTATAAACTGCCCTCCACCTTTTAGCAGAAGATAAAATGGAAAAGAAAAAGCACACCACTCTGTGTTTGCTCATGTAATTCCTCCTTTCTTGAAAGATTCTGCCTTTCACTCTCCCAAACCCTACCTGTTCTGCAAGGCCCAAGACCAGTCTACCTCCCCCCGTGCTTTGTCCCTCATTTGTCCCCCGACTGTCTCTCCGAGCAGTTCTCGACGTGAACTCCTCCGGATCAGAGGCAGCAGCACGACTTGAGAACTTGTGAGTGAGGCAAAGTCTCGGTCCCTACCCCACACCCATTGGATCTGGGGGTGGGGGTCAGCAACACATGTCTCAGCAAGCCCCGCAGGTGATCCTGAGTTTGAGCACCAAAGTCTGAGAACCAACCCAGGGGCCAGAGGCATCAGAGTGGCAGTCAGATCATCTCTCTTCAGCACAACACCATCCAACAGATTCCCACCTCACTCCTAGCAAAACCCAAAGTGTTTGTAACAGCCTTCAAGGTCCTACACGTACCCTGGTTCACCTTTACCTGCCTGACTACATTTGCTCCACCTACCACTGTCCCTGTCACTCACTCCACCTCAGTCATGGAGGCCAGTGACTGGAGAATGTACCAGGCTTGCATCTGCCTCAACGCCTTCGCTGGGGTGGCTTCTTTCTTTTGTGACGTCTGCCTTGGTCATACTGCTTGTAATTACGTTCACCCCCATCAAGAGGACTCATTCCTGTTTTGTGATTTTTCTCCATCACGTTTATCTGCATATAACATTGTGTCTATTTCGCTTCCTCAAATGTCTTATTGTTTGTCTCACTCTGCTAGAGTGTTAGCTAAGAGACCAGAGATCTTACTTCATGCTTTCCTATTTTGTCCATTGATATA
Source organism: Stenella coeruleoalba (assembly GCF_951394435.1). Taxonomy (NCBI): domain Eukaryota; kingdom Metazoa; phylum Chordata; class Mammalia; order Artiodactyla; family Delphinidae; genus Stenella; species Stenella coeruleoalba. The sequence goes on along the minus strand of NC_137154.1, from coordinate 105,485,008 downwards.
GTACCTGACTCATGTGGTGATGAATACTCAATACGTGTTTGCCCAATGTGTGAATTTAGCACTTATTTCCTGTCTGCCCTGTTCAGGAGCTACCCCATCCATTGCAGTCTTTGTGGTTAACTAGTTTATAAGCTCCATGGTAGAGATAACCCATCTTGGATGCCCTTCTTCCCCACCATGCCCAGCACCATGCTGAGAAATTAGCAAGCACGTGATACTTCTTAATTATAGGTCTGAACACATTGTCCCCTGGACTTGGGGTTCAAGACAGAAAGCCCACGCGATGCCCCATATTCATCTGGAGCTCCCTCCTCTCCGCTCCCTCCAGATCACTGCTCAGAGCTCCCAGCCTGCTTCCTCTTCCTCATCCAGCCATAATTCCCGGTCCTTTCCCCTGATACGTAAAGAGTCCACTCTCACTGGCTGCTGTCTCTGCCCCCAGGCTCTGCCTGCTCAGGCAGCCTCCATCTGTCCCTCAGCCATGTTCCAGTGACCCAGCGTGACAGCCGAGATCCATAATTTATTAGAGCCCTTCTGCTGGGCCTTTTCTTTCTTTCCCCCTTCCTCCCTTCCTTCCTCCCTTCCTTCCTTCCTTCCTTCCTGGTATCACTGGTACCCAGGGCTTAGTCAGCACCATCAGAGGGGCTGCAGGTGTTTGAAAGGCCCCCAAATGAAGGTAATTTGAGTCAGGTATTGGGCTAAGATAAGCAATTAGAGACTCTGGTACATGCTGTGCAGGGGGATAAACATCCTTATTGCTTTAAATAGTGTCCTGGAATCTCTTCACCACCCTTCTTACATGCATTTGCCTGAATGTATAGTAAAATCACATTTTGCTCTTTGAAGAAACACGTACATGGTTCGAGGCTAAGAATCTCCGCAAGGGGGCCCGTCGGCACGCATGAGTTGTCTTCTCAAACCTCAGTAGGAAATATGTGTTTTTAATAATCATCTGGTAATTAACAGCTGTGATTCCAAGCCTTCCATTAGGAAAAATAATAATAGTTTTACTTCCTGGTGCCAGGAGCCAGATGGGCAGCCGAAGAGACAAGCCTCCAGCCATGTATCAGACAAGTAGAGAAGGTGGGGTCCACGAGCTCCCTGGCGACCCTGCAGCTGGCACAACATCTGGACGGGAGAACAAAACAACGGCCCGGATACCTGCACCCCGCCCCCCGTACACTGGTCCACTTAGCGCTGATCACAGCACTGGCTTATAATCCTGGCTCTACAAGTTATAGTCCTTCCCTCTGCTGACTTGTTTGAAATGACCTCTTTTAAAAGATGCGCTGCCTGATAAATAATGTCAAACTGGGAAATCATTTTGAAATATCACATGTTCATGAATTTTTTATTTGGTTTAAAGAAATTGCGTCGGCCCTTAGGCCTTCTGGTGCTGGTTACCACCACCTCTGCATCTCCCCTTCCCCTTGCTGGTTTCTGTCACCTCAGGGTCAGTGAAGAGCAAATCACCTTTGAAGCATTACCTGTCCGTAGCAGACACTCTCAGTATCTTCACAAATCTCTTTCTCTCTAACACAAACACACAGTTGCATACACATACATCCCTTGCTGAAGATATCAACGGTGGGGAAATAAGAAAAAGAAGGAGGGTGACAATAAGCAAATGATCTGGATATATTTTTATTATATTTCCCGTTACTCTAGCGTCTGGTCTCTTAGAAGCCTGGAATATGATCACTGGAGTTTATCTGCTTGGTGGTTGATACCATTTCAAACCTGACACGGATCTGAGGCTGCGTTCCCACTCTCATAGAAAGAAAGAGAGGAAGCACGGAAGGAACAAAGAGAGGGAAGGAGGGAGGGAGGAAAAAGGAAGGAAGAGTAGAAGTGGTCTTCTGTAGCCTACCATGTTTATTTCTGTCTTTGTTTGCAATATGTTTAATATGAACGTATCACAGGCTAGATCCCATACGGCAAAGCCATCTTAGAGGTGACTGAATTCTGGTCCAGTGGCGGTGTGATCTCCATCACTTGAGTGGAAAAGGACCAGTGGTAACCGATTCTTGACTCTGCACCATTCCATCTATCACCAGGAACAAGAGCAGAGCTCTAGTTGGCTTTCCGATCCTGCTTTGAGGGGCTTAATATTTTGATGGTTGCCATGGCAAGAAAGCTTAAAACACTACTGGGTGATATGCAAAGCAGAAGTAATGTTTCGTAACTTTCAACAGCCAGAGTCTGAAAAGAGGATTTGGGGTTTTCCATTTTATATAGTGGAAAGAATAGAACACTGAGAATCAGAAGGACTGGATTCCAGGTTCAGATGGGGCGTTAAATAATTACATGAGCCTAGATGGCTTGCCACTTCACCTCTGGGCAGAAAGGTTCCTCTTCTGAAAAATTAGAAAATAGTCATGAATGCACTAAATATTGGGTTAAGAGAGTAATAATGTCAATTGTGGTCAAAGAGTTGGAATCTCGTCCCTCCTCTCCATTAACGAACTATGAGACTTAACCCTGAAGAACAGTATTTTAAGCACATAGAGGTTTTGATACAGTGGAAACCAGATGATTGAAAAAATACTAATGAGAGTAATTACAGTTGTACTTGCATCTGTTACTATTTACTGGACGCTGACTTTACACCAGACATTGTGCCCGGTGCTTTACAAGCATTATTTGCTTGAATCTTCACATCAACCCTAAGAGAGAGACAATTCAATCCTTACTGTACAGATCAAGGGACAGAGGGGAGGTCTAGGGAAGGTCATTACCTTCAGGGGGTGACACAACTCTGGCGGGGGGAGGGGGAACTCAAATCCAGGCATATCTGACTCCACACTCTGTGCTCTTAGACATTATGCATATTTAATATTTATTAAGCACTTATGATGCCAGCTAATGTTCTAAATCTATCACAAACATTATCACATTTTATGATCACAAAGGTCTAATGAGGGAAGCATTATTATCTCCACGTCATAGATGAGAAAACCGAGGCTCAGAAAGTTTAGGTAACGTGCCCAAGGCCATTCAACCAGTAAACAGAGGTGCCGGGAATCTATCCCTTGTCCCTTTGCCCCCAAAGCCACTGTGCTAAGATAAAATTTGAGAGAGGCAAGGGGAGCCTAACAGTATAAAGGAAAGAGAAAGCCTGCAGTCTCCTGGGCTCCAGTAGTAATTCTGATGCTATTAGCTGGCTTATTCTGGTTCCCCACTGTCATTTATTCTAATTGGGCAGGAGGGTTTCTTGGAAGGGTAACACATTATGTATTTTAAAAGATATTTTCTATTGTTCTTTCTAGTTCTAAAAGCATTAATTTAAAGGGCACTAATTTTTTCCACAGGAAAGATAAACAATTTCCATTAACTCTAAAAAGGAAAGCGTTTCTATGTACAAACCGGGAAGAAAACGTTGACAATAATTATCATTTAAGTACTTAGAATGGACCAAACCTATATGTGCTCTATTCATTTAACCCTTACAAAATCCCTATAAAGCAGACACTTCTATCATCCCCATTTTATCAATAAGACGACTGAGGCAAAGGGAGGTTAGGTCATTTGCACAAGATCTTATAGACAGTAAGTAGCAGAGACGGGTTCTGAACTCAGGCAGCCGATTTCACAGTCCACGCTTTTAACTACTATAATATATTGCTTCTGGAGTCAAAATAGTTCATTAGCCTAACGGGAGTCAACATGGTACTAAATTGTATTGGGAATGCAGGGAGCTGTGGAAAGATGTCAAGGTAACAGACAAAGTTGGGTTTGAATCTCAACATTGCCACCATCACTAGGCTGCCAGCTTTACTGGACTATCTGATTAATCTCCCCCAAGCCCCTTCAGCACCTACCCTATATATCTATTGAACGAATGAATGATTTTGTGGGGGTTGAGCCAGCCTTTGAAATTACACATGTCTGAGTCCAAAGTCCAAGAGCTTTCTGTTTTCCAGGACTATCTCACAGAATACATTAATATAGAGCTGTCCAGAGCTGAGGGTTCTCCTGGCAGCATAAGCAAAGAGCTTGAGATTCGAAGACAGACACACTGCATTTAACATGGTGTATGGCTTCTCTGAGTCTCCACTTACTTCTCCATCAATTTGAGAATATGTTGTCACATGTGCTTGTCATGAGGACTAACTTATGTCAAGCACCTAGCACTCTCCTGGCACAATGTAGTCATACAGTAATTGGTAACTTCTCAGCTGCCTTTCTACAAAGCATGTCAACTGAAGCAATAGTATCTGTAGCCTGGTGCTTTTAGCATTGTGGTGCTTCTTTGCTCTAAGGAAGCACCCGCTGAAACACCAGGGCAGTGAGCCCTATGTTTCCTCCCACAAAGGTTTTCAAGGACGCCAAATATACAAAAAGTGAGAATGAACATCAGTGTGAGAATGACACCTTGTGAAAAAAGGAAGTCCACCATTTGGACACACTCAGAACAAAGTAATTTCCCATTATTTGCAACTCCCACCCTTATGAGTGTGTCCTAAAGTTGAAGCTGTCATTACTCTTCCACTTAGATCTCAGAGAGGGAATTTCCCAGTGGGCGTAACGTGTGATGCTTTGGCTGCTCGGCTCCCATTAGTGTTGATGGAGCACAACAGGGCGCTGCAAATAAGCAGGGTCCCCTTGGCCTCCATAAATGCCTCCACACTTACCAAGTAAGTAGCACGTTCAGCTTGGAATCACAGGCGTGGAATGGCTTGTTGTCAAGTTCCTACGGCACCCAGAGGGCCATCTGGGAACTTATCGTTTCCCTGACTCGGCCCTCCTGAGGCGTTGTCCCTTCACTATATTAAGCCTCCAAAGCTATGGCGCCTCCTGCTTCTGTTCTGAGCACCCCCATGTGACCTCTGCATACTTTATTGCAGCTTTCACTGCTACGGGTTATTAGGAGCTCCATCTTTCTTCCTCTCCCTGAAAGTTTTCTCTGACATCATGGAGCTGGCACAGCCAAACGCTGCCTCTCCAGGATGACACTGCGTGGTTTCCCCCAGATTCAAAAGCTAACTGCCGACTTCTGCTTCTGGCCAAGACAGAGTGACAGGCACGAGACTACCCTCCTGTCTGAAACAGCAACAGCAACAAGAAAGACAAAATATAGGAAACAGTAGTTTCCAAGACACTAGACGTCAGACAGGGAAAGACACTGATCCCTGAGAGATGCAAAACAGATGAGGTGCGCCCTGCCCTTGTCCCAGCTTGGTGCATGGAGAGAGCTCCCCAACATGTGCATGGCGGGTGGAGGGGACAAGGCAGAGCCCAGAGGACTCTCAGAATTGAGCAGCTGAGGAACCAGGGAGATGGCGGCAGTCAGAGTTCTCAGGATACAATACCAGGCAGGAGAGACCTGCACAGAGAGAACTCCAGAGATCTGTTGAGGTCCCTTTGAGTGTTCAGCAGAGTAGTTAGTTCATATGTGCAATGAAACTGCCAAAGTCTAGGGAAAGAGCCCTCTAGAGGATTGGAGGACACACTGCCCAGTCCACACGCAGGGTCAGCAATACTGCCTGTACCTACCAGTCAGACTCATGACATTCATAAGCATCTCACCTCAGTAGCTGGTCCCAATACTAAACATTGCATTGATTTCACCAAACAAATCTTACAAAAGTAAGACCCGAAAGGAACTGAATTTGTAGATAAAATCCCACCACAAAGAAACATGCAAGCCCAGATGGCTTCATTGGTAAATTCCACCAAACATTTAAGGAAGAACTAATATCAATTATAAACTCAGAAACCTGAAGAGGGGGAAATCATTCCCAACTCATTCTGTGAGCTCAGCATTACCCTGACACCAAAATTGTAAAGAGACATTACAAATATCCATCCATCAATAGATCAATCAATCAATAAGTAAATAAATAAAACTACAGACCAATATCCTTCATGAACATATATACAAAAATGCTAAGCAAAATTTAAGCAAATTGAATGCAACAATATATAAAAAGGATACATCAGGACCATGTATCTTTTACTCTAGGAAACCAAGGTTGGTTCAATAGTAAAAAAATCAAAACAATGTAGTTCACAATATTAACAAACTAAAATAAGAAAAGCATATGATTATCTCAATAGGTAGAGAAAAAAAGACTCTTGACAAAATCTAACATCAATTCCTGATTAAGGAAAAACAAAAAACAACTGTCAGCAAATTAAGGTGAGAAATTTCTCAATCTGAAAAACCTATAGCTATCAGCATATCTAAAAGTAAAAAACGGAATGCTTCCCCTAAAAAAATAAGAAACAGGAAAAGGAAGTCTGCTTACATGATTTCTACTAAACATTGTACTGGAGGTTCTAGCCAATGCACTAAGGCAAGAAGAGGAAACAAAAAGTATCCAGATTGGAAAGAAGTAATAAAACAGTCATCTGTAGGTGACATGGTTGCCATTATAGAATACCTGATGAAATATATCAAAAAGTAACAACTAATGAGTGTAGCAGATTTTCCAGATAAAATACTTTATGCAAAATCAACTGAATTTCTATATACTAGCAAAGAAAAATCTGAAATTTAAATTAAAAAATAATTCCATTAAAAAAGCATTCAAAATTTAAATATGAATACTTAAGGTTAAATCTATCAAAGTATGTCGAAGACCTGTACCTTGAAGACTACAAAACATAACTGAAGAAAATTAAAGAAGACCTAGATAGAGATATATACTCAGCTAATCAGTCATAAGACTCATTATTGTTAAAACTGCATTTCTCTCAAAATTAGTCCATAGATTTAATATAATCTCAATCCAAATACTAGTAGTTCTTTTTAGTTTAAATTGACAAACTGATTTTAAAACCCATAAGGAAATATAAAACACACACAATAACCAAAACAATTTAGGAAAAAAAATTTGGAGGCTGAATGTTAACTGATTTGAAGACTTGCTATAAAGCTACAGTAAACAGAACAGTGTAGCATAAAGATAGAAAAATAGATCAATGAAACAAAATAGAGTCCAAAAATTGACCCACAGTTATGAGGCCTAAATTTTTTAAGTGCTAAAGCAATTCAGTGTAGAAAAATATATAATTTTTTCCACAAGTGGTGCTGGAACAATTAGATATCAATCAGTTTTAAAAAAGAGTTTCCATCCATGCTTTGCACCTTAGACAAAAATCAACTCAAAATGGATCAAAGACCTAAATATAAAACTGTCTTGAAAAAAGCATAAGAGGAAACCTTTGTGACTTTGGGTTAGGCAATGATTTCTTAGATGTGACACCAAGAGCACAATCTATAAATGAAAAAATAATACACTGGACTTCAGAAAAACTTAAAAGGTCTCCTCTTTTATGGGCACTGTTAGGAAAATAAAAAGATAAGCTACAGATTGGGAAAAATATTTCAAATTGTATACTTGATAAAAAGCTTATATTCAGAATGTACAATAAACTTTCAAATGCAAAAAGAAGAAATAAAACAATCCAATACAAATTTTCAAAAGATCTGAGCAGACATTTCACCAACAAATATATACAATTAGCAAATAAGCACACAATAAGATGCTGAACGTTATTAGTCATTAAGGAAATTCAACTTAAAACCCTAATGAAATGCCATTACACCCGTGTTAAAATGACTGTAATTAAAATTCCAAATGCTGGCAAGGGTATGGAGGAACTAAAACTTCTCTTAAACTGCTGGTGGAATGTAAAATGGTGGAACCGTTCCGGAAAAGAGTTTGGCAGCTTCATAAAAACGCTAAACATACACTTAATGATATGATCCAGCAATTCCACCCCCAGGTATTTACTCAAGAGAAATAAAACCATATGACCCTACAAAGACTTGTTTATGAATGCTCCTAGTAGTCTTATTTCTGCCAAACACAAACTAGAAACAACCCAGATATTCATCAATATGTGAATGGATAAAGAACTTGTGGTTTATTCATACAATGAAATACTGTTCTACAATTTAAAAGAATGAACTGTTGATAAATGCAACCACATGCATAAACCTCAAAATAATTATGCTGAGCAAAAGAAGTCATAAAAAAAGTGAGTACATAATGTGTGATTTCAAATACATTAAACTCTGGAAAGTATAAATTAATTTATGGTGACGGAAAGGAGATCAGTGGTTGCCTGGTCGGGGCGGGGATGGCAGGAGGGAGGATTACAGAAAGGAACAAGGGAACTTTTGACATGATGGATCTGCTCACTACCTTGATTGTGGTGAGGGGACCTCAAGAGAATTCATATGTGCAGACATATCAAAACTTACCACATTGCACACTGAAATATGTGTCGTTCATTGTATATCAATTATACCTGATATCATAAAGCTGTGAAATATATGTAAAAATAGCAAATAAAAATTGGTGGAGGAAAGAGTCTGAAATGCTAAAACAAAACAAAACAAAAAGCCTTTCACCTATTTGTCCCATACTTTCCTTCCATCTGGAGTATCCCAGTCTCTGCAAACCAACTTGCCTTTGGGAAGTGTTGTTGGGTTCATTACACAGGGAACTTAGGATTTCCGTGGTTTGGTTTTGCTGTGCATAGTAATAGGAATTCTATAAGCGGCTCCCTCTTTGCAATGCCTCTTTTGCTGGTGTGACACTATTCTTTAAACACAACTGTGTTTACTACTGATATAGTATGCAGAACACTTCTAATAGGCTCTGTGGTGAGTTGCATTGGATTCCCCCCAAAATGTCCTAATCCCTGGAACCTGTTTATGTGACCTTCTCTAGGTACAGGGTCTTTTCAGGTGTAATCAAGTTAAGGTGTGGTGTAATGGGCTGTATTATGTTCCCAGAAAATTCATATGTTAAAGCCCTAATCCCTAGTATCTCAGAATTTGCATTTTTCCAGAGTTTAATGTGTTTGAAATCACACATTATATATTTACTTTTGTCTGACTTCTTTTGCTCAGCATAATTATTTTGAGGTTTATGCATGTGATTGCATTTATCACTACATAACATAATGTAACTGTTACGGAGACAGGGCCTTTAAAGGGGCGATTAAATTAAAATGAGGCCCTAAGGGTGAGTCCTAAGGCAATCTGATTGGTGCCCTTCTAGGAAGAGGAAATCTGACCACACAGAGAGAGCCCAGAGGTCAGCACACAGAGGAACTGCCATGTGAGGACACAGCCACAGTGAGAAGGTGGCCGTCTACAAGCCGAGGAGAGAGACCTCAGGAAAAAACCAACCTTCTGCCACTTTAATCTTTGACTTCTACCCTCCAGAACTGTGAGAAGACAAACTCCTGTTGCTTGTTTAAGCCAGCTGGTCTGGTATTTTATAACAGCAGCCCTGACAGACGATTACAGGTGGTCCCGTGGGGTCAGGGGGCTCCTGACAGCCAATGGCTGGTATCCTTACAGAGGAAAAAGAAGGGGGTCTGGATATTGACGTGGGGAGAGAACACCACATGGAGACGGAGGCGGATACTGGAGTGTCGTGTCTACAAGCCAAGGAACAGCAGGCATTGCTGGCCACCCCCAGAAGGAAGAAGAGACATCGGAACAGAATCTCCCTCACAACCTCCAGAAGGAACCAAACATGCCGCCACCTTGATTTTGGACTTCTGGCCTCCAGAGCTGTGAGAGAATACATTTCTGCTGCTTAAGTGACCCAGTCTGCGGTAATTTGTGATGGTCACTCTAGAACTGACACAGCCTCCCGGAAACCATGTTTGCTTCCGAGCTGCTTCTCCCCTTCTCCAGTTTCAGCTGGGCATCTAGCTATGCAGTTACAGACCACAGTCCCCAGGCTTCCTGTAGGGGTCGTCATGTGACGGGGTCGAGCCCACGGCGGCATACGAGCAATAAAGGTGCAATCGCTTGTCTTGCATTCTTCCTTCCTCCTTACTAACTGGGAAATGGTGATGCCAGGGCCCTCATGCAGCCCTAAGCCCCCTTTGTTCTGACTGTCAGGTGAGAGGCAGTGGACTCCTATCTTTCTTAAGCCACCATATTGGGGGGTGGCCTGTTCCCCACCTAATAACCATGTGTCCAATGACCACCTCTTCCTCCGTCTTGCATCATAAGCTTCTAGAAGCCAGTGCTTGTTGTTGAGAATCTTCCTGAAGCACCAGGCACAATTCCATGTACAAACAGTTCTCGCTTCTCTCTGTTGTCATTAGAAAAGCATTTATTAAGCAAGCGTGAGTCTGGGACTGCTTCAGCCTGCAATATCTTGGAGGCCATTTCAATAAATGTCAATGAGCATAAATCAGGTGAAATAGTATCACTCAAGCCACAATCCCTCATTTCTCGGCCCTGGGAAACAGCAATGGCTGGGGGATTTGGCCAAGCCTCTGCAGAGGGCCACCTGCAAGCAGTACCTAATGTCACAGACATCAGAGGGCTGGGAGTGGACTAGAGTGGACTCGAGAAGCACACCTCACTGTGAAGACGGCACGTACGCCTTCCACGTGCGCTACGGCTAATGATGGCATTGGCTTCATCTACGGCAAAGCACATTTAAATTAATTCTTAAAAGAGGGGAGCGGGCCTCTTTGGAAACACAAAGAGAAGAGGATATGGTCACCGACCTGTAGTGTAAAACACACTTTCTTGGGGATTAAGAGAAAAGGAAAACAGGCAGAAAAGAGGAGAGGAAAGTCTTTCAGAGACTAGCTCTTTAAAACATGGAGAAGAATGAACTGGACTTACAGAAGCTGAGAAAAGTCACTGGAGACACAGCTGCTCCTGGTGGTAAGAGGTGTGAATGAGGCATTTAGCATTTGGACTTTGCTTAATAGCAGAGGCTACGCTGAGACAGACTAGGCTGAACCATGTAGAGAGGAGGATAGTAAATGCTGAGATACAGAACTTCATCGCAGTGAAGTGACAACAATACCCTTTTCTGAGCAGTGGATTGTTCTCTTCCCTCTCTCTTTTTTACTTGCGTGTATGGCATTGTGGAGTTTATATTTAGAACATGTACTCAACTATTTTCTATTTTGTTGTTCCCCAAATTTCCATTTCTTTATAATTACAAACCCAGTGGGTAGCATGACGTCCTTGTTTCCCCACACAAAGGCAGGCTCCATTCCTAGTTTCACGCTGCTCTACAGAGGTGCTGGGCAGTTGCTAGAGTGGCCGAGATGGAGTTCCAGGGGCATACACATCACCACGAACTGCTTAGACCTCCACAAACCTCCACCTGGACCAGGCTTAGCCTCCCTCTGACCCTCCACGGGCTCCCCGCTGCAGTCAGAGCACACGGACCTATATATTCCACGGAGGGGCTGGTGAGTGTGTCCTGTCCTTTCCTTTCTCCTCCCTTCCTTCCTTGACTCATTCATTATTCTTTCTTTCTTCCTTTGTTTCTTTACAGTTTTCACTCATTTTATCATACAAGTGAATAGGTCCACTGAAATATGTCGACAGCAGAAATTTTGGAAAATGTAAAAGAAGGAGGAGGAAAAACTGAGGAAGAAGAAGGAGAAGAAGAAGGAGAAGAAAGCCATTTACTGTCCTGCCAATTCTGGACAATTGTCCACATGTTATTGTGTTGATACACAGATATGTGAATGATGGTCCCTATCTATTTGTAAAATGTGTACATTTATATGTGTGTGTGTATATGTACATACACACATACACATATATAAACACACACACGCAAATATATGATATCCTCATAGTTGACAGCAGAATCTCTCCCCTTAAGGGAGACTATTTGTCCTTATTTGGGAGGATATTTTGAAGGTACAAATGTTGAGAAGAGAAAAGACAACACAGGTTACATGCAGCTGAACTGCTCTGTAAAAGACACCTGGAAGCACTGCTTTTATCCCTAAGAGAGTGAGGAGAGGCAAGAAGAAGGGGAAGAAAGGAGCCCGAAAGAGAAGGGAGCCAGTGAGGTGACCGGAAACACCCCATGATGTGGGGCGGGCAGACGGATTTCTAGTAGGAGAAATACCTATTTGTCATTTTTGTGCAGTTTGCAGTGTGGCGTGAGATGTGATCCTTCCAGATAACACACGGGTGCCTTCATCACATTCCCCATGGACCACAGCCTTGACCGTGCTGAGGCTCTGGGATAGGGCCTCCGAGTGGCCTGGACCACAGATTGCTGGGTCCTGCCCCCAAGTTTCTGATTCCTTTAATCTGGAGAATTGGGGGCTGGTGAATTTGCATTTTTTACAGCTTCCCAGATGCTGTTCATGCTGCGGTCTGGGGGTCCCACTTTGGGAACCCCTGCATTAGCGAATTAAGAAAAAGAGACTGAAGCCGTGTTTGGGTAGGTGGTGGCATCACACTGGGTATTTTATTTGGTGTCATTTACGTCCTTCAGCACGGGATCCTGAGCATTTTCCGATGCCGTTAAAAATCGGATTGAGGCATCGTAGGACCTTTGATGCTGATGGGGATGACCCAGGAGGAGAGTGATGGTGTGGGAGAGAGGGTGGAGGGTTTTCTTTGAGGAGAAGGACGCAGGTCTGTGCACAGGTGGGTGGGTTAGTGCAGGCTTTCTCTCTCCAGCTGCCTCCTCTGCAACCCTGTCTGCCCCCCCATCACACCCACCCCGAGCCTCAAGGTCACCGGTGGCCTCCACACTGCTGATGCAATGTCCCATCCAGTGCTGAGTCTCCACCACACTTGGGATTCACGCAGCTTCTAGCACATTCTTCCCTCAGCCTCCAGGACACCACCGCGTCCTGTTAGGGGCTTGGTTTTCTCCTCCTATTACAAGGATGGCCCCCCTTACCCTCTTTTGCTGGTTCCCCTGCCCATGCCTGGCGCAGTGCCTGAGGCTCACACTTTGGACACCTTCTTTTTTGCACTTCTGCTGCTTTTTGTGATCTCATCCAGGTTTTTAGCTTTAAATATCATTTACATGCTGATGACTCCCAAATGCGTCAATCCTGCAAGACTTCTGCTCTAAACTTCAGACTCACGCAGCCAACTGCCCATCCCACATCTCTACTTGAACCCCTAACGGATGTCTCAAAGTGAACACCTCGAAGAGCGACCGCTGGTCTTGCCTAATCAAGGGTCCCCCCATTCTATGTTATTGGCAGTGCCGTCCTTCCAGATGCTGGAGCCAAAATCCTTTAGTTCAGTTTAACTCCCGTCTTTCACCTACAACTGTCAACCAATCCTTTAGGGAATCCCATTGCTTTTGCTTTTCAACCTACCACATCTACATCTATCTTACCATTTCTACTGCTTCTACTGTCATCTCTTTCCTAGATTATTGCAAACTAGTCTCCCAACAAGTCTCCCTGTTCTACTCTTGCCACCTGCAGTCGAAACACAACAGAGAAGCCAGGGATCCTTTGAAATCAGGAGTCCTTCCATTCCACTCCTCTGCTCAGAAGTTGCCAGTGGATTTCCATTGACCTACAGTAGAAGCAGAAGCCTCTCCCTCGACCTACAAAACTCTACTGTTTGCTATACATTCATTTGTTGTATTTTTTAGATTCCACATATAAAGATCACACAGTATTTGTCTTTCTCTGACTTATTTCACTGAGCATCATATTGTCTAGGTCCATCCATATTGCTGCAGAAAACAAACTTGTGGTCACCAAAGGGGAGAGGAAAGGTGGGAGGGACGAATTAGGGGTAGGGGATTAACAGGTACACGCTACTAGATATAAGATATATAGGCAACAAGGACAGGCAACTGTACAGCACAGGCAACGATACCCATTATCTTGTAATAATCTATAATGGAGTATAATCTGCAAAAATACTGAATCACGAGGCTGTACACCTAAAACTAACACAATACTGTAAGTCAACCATACTTCACTGAAACAAACAAACAACAATAAAAACCTCTGGGGCTTCCCTGGTGGCGCAGTGGTTGAGAGTCCGCCTGCCGATGCAGGGGACGCGGGTTCGTGCCCCGGTCCGGGAAGATCCCGCATGCCGCGGAGTGGCTGGGCCCGTGAGCCGTGGCCGCTGGGCCTGCGCGTCCGGAGCCTGTGCTCTGCAACGGGAGAGGCCCGCGTACAGCAAAAAAAAAAAAAAACAAAAAACCTCTGCTCCAAAGTAGTGCCTCTCTGGCCCCTCCTCCCCTGCCTTACCCGTCCCCCTGTCCTGGCATCTCCCACCCCACTCCGGCTCACACTGTTCTAGCCATACTGTCTTCCTTACTTGAATACAGCAGACAAGCTCCCATCTCAGGGCCTTTGCAGCCTCTTTTCCCTCCGTGGAATGCGTCTGCTTTCCACACAAATGTCCACAACACTTACTGCATTCGTTACTGTCATGCATTTGTTCATATAACCCCTTCCCAGTGAGAGCAACTCTGATAATACACTTGAAAAGTGCAACCCACCACCTCATGCTTTGTCTCTCCCCATCTCCTACCCATTTATATTTTTCTTCTTAGCACTTACATCTTCCAGCCTTTGCTTTAATTTGTTTATGGGGTTTTTTTTGTTTTTTTTTTTTTTGCGGTACGCGGGCCTCTCACTGTTGTGGCCTCTCCCGTTGCGGAGCAACAGGCTCCGGACGCGCAGGCTCAGCGGCCATGGCTCACGGGCCCAGCCGCTCCGCGGCATGTGGGATCCTCCCGGACCGGGGCACGAACCCGTATCCCCTGCATCGGCAGGCGGACTCTCAACCACTGTGCCACCAGGGAAGCCCTGTTTATGTTATTTTTTAAATCTGTTTTCTCCCCACAAAAATGTAAGCTCCCCAAAGACAAGGATTTTTGTTGTTGGGCTCATTGACGCATTCCCAGGATTTAGAATCATTTCAAACACATAGAAAGTCCTCAATAGAATTTTTAATGAATGAATGTGACTTCATAATTTGCATCATATTCACTGTATATAACCATTCCCCTAAGGCTGGGCGTTTAGGTCCTTTCGGCTATTTTGGTGTTTTATAGAACACTGCAACAAATAGCCTTTTATAAAAAAACATTTATTAGTTCCATTTTAACCACCCAAGGATATAATCCCATAAATGGGAACGCCAGGTATAATGACGTAGGTATTTTAATACCTTTGTCACATGCAGCCAAACTGCTTTTCAGCTTAATTTTCCAACTGTTTGAGAATACCCACTACTAAGGCAGAGTTAGCATTTTTCTTACCTTTGCCAATTTGTCAGGCAAAAAGAGGCACATCTCAATGTTACATGAATTTGAGTTTCTTTGATGCAAAGTGATTTGAAGTTTTTGGTTTTTCTTACACGTTAACATCTTTTTAACTAGCTCTACAGTTCCTTGGCTTATTTTGCTACTGAAATATTCATGTTTTTCTTATTGAGTTTTGAAGTTCTTTGTGTATTAAAAGTATTAAGTTTGTCATATTGTTAAAAATACATACTCATATTGAGTGTTTTTAAATTTTATGTTTGACATTCAGAAGGATTTATCGGGTGGGCCAAAAAGTGCCCTTGGCTGTTAAGTAAAAATAAAAGACACATTTTTCATTTTCACCAAGAATTTTATTGAACAACGTATTCACCCTTTTGTTCCACTAACTTCTGCCATTTTTCAGTCAACTTCATAGTTCATCCTCCCAAAACTTTTTACCTTTTCGAGCAGAGAACTGTTCCAGGTGCCTTTCACAGTCTTTCAGGGAATCGAAATTTTTTCCATTAAGAGAATTTTGTAAAGACTCAAATAAGCGGAAATATGAAGGTGCAATACGGTGGATGAATCTGAACTTCCCAGCCAAGCTGTAACAGTTTTTGCCTGGTCATCAAAGAAGCATGCGGTCTTGCGTTATCCTGATGGAAGATGATGCATTTTCTGTTGACTAATTCCAGATGCTTTTCGTTGAGTGCTGCTTTCAGTTGGTCTCATTGGGAGCAGTACTTGTTGGAATTAATCATTTGGTTTCCCGGAAGGAGCTCATAATAGAGGACTCCCTTCCAATCCCACCATATACACAACATCACCTTCTATGGATGAAGGCCGGCCTTTGGTGTGGTTGGTGGTGGCCCATTTCGTTTGCCCCACAATCTCTTCTGTTCCACATTGTTGTACAGTATCCACTTTTCTTTGCCCGTCACAATTTGTTTTAAAAATGGAACGTTTTCATTACGTTTCAGTAGAGAATCGCATGTGGAAATATGGTCAAGAAGGGGTTTTTTTCGCTTAACTTACGTGGAAACCGAACATCAAAGCGATGCACATAACCAAGCTGGTGCAAGTGATTTTCAACGCTCGATTTGGATATTTTGAGTATGTCGGCTATCTCCTGCGTGGTATAACCTTGATTGTTCTCAATTACTGCCTCGATTTGATCGCTATCAACTTCAACTGTTCTACCCGACTGTGGAGCATCGTCCAGCGAGAAATCTCCAGCACGAAACTTCAGAAACCACTTTTGACACGTTCGATCAGTCACAGCGCCTTCCCCATACACTGCACAAATCTTCTTTTGTGTTTCAGTTGTGTTTTTACCTCTCTTGAAATAATGAAGCATAATATGATGAAAATGCTGCTTTTTTCTTCCATCTTCAACATAAAAATGGCTACACTAAAATTCACCAATTTTGATAAGTATTTTTTTTAATGCATGCTGATATGACAGCTGTCACATACAACCCAACAAAACTGTTTCGAAGTTAAAGACAACGAAGTGCTACCAGCGCCACCCTACAGAAAAAACTGAACGAATCTTTTGGCCAACTCGCTAATTTTAATGTTGCCAAATTCGTCAGTCTTTCTGCCCTTATTATGCCATTGCTTTGGG
Organism: Stenella coeruleoalba; assembly: GCF_951394435.1. Lineage (NCBI taxonomy): Eukaryota > Metazoa > Chordata > Mammalia > Artiodactyla > Delphinidae > Stenella > Stenella coeruleoalba. The sequence goes on along the minus strand of NC_137154.1, from coordinate 105,468,388 downwards.
ACACAGAGAGACCTGTAGACGTACTTATATTTACTTCTGGTTTAATGGTGTTGTACTTTACTTCCTTCTCTGTAATGTATTCTGGAGTTGGACTCCATATAGATCTCTCACTATGAGGAAAATCTACATCACTTACGGAACATCCCTTTCTTTACTAACTTATTTCTGAAACTGTCATATTCATATCCCCAAATCTTATATCTCATAAAAGTATTTCTGGGCAATCGATTCTGTTACATAGACCCAGCTATTGATTCCTATGCCAGAAGCCCACAGTTTATATCACTGTAGTTTGTGGAATGACTTAAAATAAGCAGGGCTCTTCCTCCCACCCTCCAGTTGGTTTCTCTTTGGGGGTTTTCTTGGCTAAAGCTAAAAGTAAACACTATCCTCCCCTGAGAGCTATTCCAACAAAACGAAACAAAACTATTAGCATTTTGCTTAGAATTGCCTTAAAACTATAAAGTCACTTGGGAAAAACTGACATCTTAATAGCCTTCAATCTTCTTGTCACAAATATAGTTTGTTTCTCTCTCTCTCTTTTTTTTTTTTTTTTTTTGGTTTGCTGTTGTTGATTCTGTCCTATTACACATCCCTCCAGACTCTGAAAGCTCTGTGCTTGCTCTGGAATCAGAGAACTTGGGTTCTAACCCCAGCTCTTCCACCTGTTCACTGTGTGACCTTGGACAGAATATTTGATCTTTCTAAATCAATAACTTACTCCATAAGATGGAGGTAAAGCAGTAACTACTGGTGAGACGGCCTTAAAGATTAAACAGGAAAATTATGTTGAAAGCCCTTTGTATGGAACTAAAAATCACCCACTAAATATTGACTTTCAAAAATCGGCACGTCTTCACTGTACGGTAGAAGCTAACACAGAGTTGTAAAACAACTATACTCCAATAAAAAATAAATAAATGGGGCTTCCCTGGTGGCGCAGTGGTTGAGAGTCCACCTGCCGATGGAGGGGACGCGGGTTCGTGCCCCGGTCTGGGAAGATCCCACATGCCGCAGAGCAGCTGGGCCCATGAGCTATGGCCGCTGAGCCTGCGCGTCCGGAGCCTGTGCTCCGCAACGGGAGAGGCCACAGCGGTGAGAGGCCCGCGTACCGCAAAAACAATAATAAATAAATAAATAAATAAATAAATAAATAAATAAAATAGCTAACCAGCAAGGGCCTACTGTATAGCACAGGGAGCAAGGCTCAATATTCTGTAATAATCTAAATGGGAAAAGAATTTGAAAAAGAATAGATACATGTATAACTGAATCACTCGGCTGTACACGAGAAACTAACACAACACTGTTAATCAACTCTACTCCAATATAAAATAAAAAGCTAAAAAAAAAAATCAGCACGTCTTTATCGTTACCATCTTTGCTTTTTATAAAGAGAAGGAGTGAAGGTCACTGGAGGAGCAGAGATCAGAGATCTGATGTCAGGACTCTGCTTCTTAAGGTCAGCTTTTCTGAGGTTTGAGTTGGGCAGAGGGTGAAAAGATGAAGCCAGGGCTGAGGAAGAAAGTTTGGGGCGATTTACGAGCATTAAGGGGAGGCGACAGGGAGCATGGGGAAAAGAGAGCTGGGTCCTCCCCACCGGGGCCACTGCATAGGTGGGTGCCCCGGGAAGTCCCACAGGGCCCCGGCTCAGGAGGGCTCTGAGTTTGGTTTCACCCTCTGCTAACGCCATCCTGAAATGCTCAGTAATTTTTGAACAAGTGTCCTGCGTCTTCATTTTTCACTGGGACCACACACGATGTGCTAATCCGTGCCCACTGCTTCCATGGTGGGCCCGGCCTTCCAGCTGATGGGGTAAGGACGGCCCTGTGTCCCTCTAGGCCCTTCTCCCCAAAAACCCCGCTGACACACCATTAAATCAGGAAATGAAAAGGCGCTCAGCAGTGCGCTTGTTGTGACGCAGCTGGAGCTGGAGCTTGTGCTTTTTCAGAAATGTGAGTATTGGACATCAGTGCACAGACAGAACAGAGGTCGTGATTTACAAGCTAACTGGATACTCAGCTCTCTAAAAAAAAAGAGGATAAAATGCAAGAGAGATGGGAATGTCAGGCACAGTTCTTGCCCAGGATTCTAAACCCCGTAGTTAATGACAAATCTGCTGATTTGCTCCCTCTCTCCTTCCCGTTCCAGATGCTTCTCTGCCAACTATTTTCTTCTTAGACATGGATGGGGTGAGTAACTGCCATGAATGGGGGAGAAGACGAATAACATTTATTGTGTGACTATTATATGCCAGGCATTTTGCTGGGGACTTTACACCCAGTTTCTCCTTCATTCCTCACAATGGCCATGTGGGTGGGTCGTATCATCTCCATGTCACAGATAAAGAAGCTGGGCCCAGTGAATCAAGCAACCTGGGCCAAGTCACACAGACGGTAAAGGGCAGAAAAGGATATAATCCCAGGTCTGCTGTCACCATTTGCCTTGTTCCTTTTAGTGAAACTGAGACAGATGAAGACATACTTCATTACTATATTCCAAGCACCATACTAAATGCTTTCCATGTTTTAACTCCTTTAATTCTCACAATGAAGCTGGGGCTCAGAGAGTTTAAGTAACTTCTACAAGGACTTGCAGTTGTGAAGTGGCAGAATCGGATTCAAGCCTAAACCGTCTGGCTCCAAAGATAAAGCCTTAGCCACGACCTGATGCTGCCTCTCCTAAGAAAAACTGGGAGAGCAGAGCAAATGTGGTGACTGAATACAGATTGAATATGGAAAAGGTCAAGGAAGATTTCCAGGTTTCATGGTTGAGCACCCAGTGGGAAGATGGTGTCATTTAACGAAATGTGAACTGTATAAGGATGCGGTGCAGGTTTTAGGGGAGTGACTGTGACATCATTCGTGGGCATGCTGAGTTTGAGGTGTCTGGAAGGCATCCGGGAGGATGATCTACAATGATGGCACGTTCCTTAAAGGGTTGCTGCGAAGATTGAATGAGTTAGTTCATGAACGTGCTCAGAATGGTGCCTGTCACAGAGTGAGTGCTACAGAAGTGTTTGTTATTATTATGGCCCAGTAAACAACTGGGTCATTGTGGAGCTAAGAAGATTATTATGACCCAGTAAGCAACTGGGTCGAATGGAACTAAGAAGAGATGCAAAATCAGGAATTCTGAACTTGTAGATGGTAACTGAAGTCATGGGAGAAAAGGAGAAAGGATGGAATGAGAAGATATCCTTAGGACAAGCATCTTGAGAGATACACAAATTGTCTTTGAGAAATTGGATAAAGGCTGGCCATTAGAAAGCCATTTCTGAAGTTTCAACAAAAGGGAAATCTTTCTTTATATTTGCAATAAAGCATTGAGTCTCTGACCAAGGAAGACTATTCCTTGACTGGTAACCAACAGAGTCAGAAATAACAAATGAAATTAGATTAAACCAAACTCCTAGAGAAAAGGGACCACAGCTAACCTGGCTGCTCTGTTTAGCCCCCAAACAGAATGATCACGAGTTTGCATACACTGATAATTTTCCAGTCCCTAAATCAGCTTCCAACCCAAATGTGATACCCAAGCTTCTACATGGTGAAGAGTCCCAGGACTTCAGAGCTGTGGTCCAGTTCAAGACACTGAACATGCGTGCACGCGCGCACACACACACACACACACACACAGGCACACATGCACACACGTGTCTGGTACTTTCTGGTTGCTGCTTTGACTAGTGATGCTGGGTGATCCCTCCTGATCCCTAGGGCTCATTACGGGCTTCCTGCAGAGAGACTTTTGTGCTTCAGCTGGGTTTGATCACCTCCTTAGTTCCCTACTCTTGCCTCTATCTTAGCAATTACCCACTTTACTGGAACTTTCTACTTTTCTGTCTTCCGTATTAGACTATACAAGCTTATATCAGGGATAGTTTTATTCACAGACCTAGGACCTCCCTATCATAGGTGCTCAAAGACTCTCATTTAAAAAATTTATTCCTGGAAAGTGCACTTTTAATTTCAGCATCTTCTCTGTCGCCCAGCCCAGTTTTGTTCCTAAGTTAGACTTAGAGAATATGTGAGAGTATCAGTGACCTGGGCCCCTCTTCGTCCAACAGGGGAGGGCTTTGGTGGGCGTGTGGGCAGTCCACTTTGTTGAGGTAAAATTTATACAGATGTTAAGCAGACCAGTCAATGAGCTTTAACAATTGTATATACTTGTGTCTCCACCACCATAATCCAGATGAAGATCATTTTCATCCCTTGTATGTTTCTGCCCATCATCCCAAGAAGCGGCCTGAAAGATGGACACTTAATGGCGTAGAATGGATGGGGATGAGTCGACCTCGGGTTTTATGAAGGGAATGAATGGCTGCAGATCAGAACGACTGCTATTATGGAGGAGGTGAAATACATGGTTTGGTTCAAAGAAAAGGTGACAAAAGATACCACAGGTGGAAAACATCCTGGCAATGTCAGGATAGCAGGGAGTTGAACTTAGGGTAGTTTAGAGCGGAGGTTTTGGGTCAGGAGGAAGCAGCAGGTGATGAGACAAGAATTGTTTGGGGTAGAAATGCAGGTTTCTGCACAAGCGGGGAAGGTTGGAGGCATCTCATGACCTCGCTGGCATCTGCCCTTGCCTGGGGAGGGTAAGGTCACTCGTGGGCACTGGACTCCTACCAGCTGTAGGACACACAAGGCAGCACAGGTTGCCGAGAGCTTTCCCCTGCGATGTGAAGTCACTCTGGCTGATTCTTTGCCTTCTTCAACTCAGAGGGCTGCTGTTCCTGGCCTCCTCCTACTCTTTTCTGCCTTGTCAGACCTGGCAGATCCCAGGCAGGGATGACTCCCCATCCCACCCTTTCTGACTCGCCCTATCTGGCTTTCAAAGCCCAGTCTTCTTGATGAACGAAGAGAGAGAAACCTTTGGACTAAAAGGTAACAGAAGGAGCCTCTGTTTCTCTGTTCCTTTTAATGTTTAACCATCATTCTCTGTAGAAATAGAAATATAATTTCAAAGCATCATCCGGAGACTAATTGATTTCAGCAGATAGATTTTTGTTTTCAAAATGACTCACATTAAGGGAGGGAGTCCCCATCACCTTTAAGCCTCTCATTTAGAGATGTTCTATCTGTATTTAGACATCTCTCTGGGTTTGTAAGAAACACCCTTCGTGGAAGACAAAATTTAACAGCCAACCTCTTGTAACAATTTTGTGATCAGTCGATACAATCCTTTTGGTATCTTCCCTAGTACCAAGGTTGGTTAGAAAGATTAGCCGTAATATAGAGACACCTGAAACCCGGGAGCAAGCCCACCTTTATGCAGAGGGTGCCACAAACATTCTCTCCGATTTCCCTCCACAGGTAAGATTTTGACTACAATACAAGAAATCAGTAGAACTTCATCAAAGGAAGACTCTCTAACAGGGAAATCTGGCTCTGGGCTGAGGGTCTGGTTCTGACTCTGCTGTGAACGAACTATGAGAACATGGGAAAATCATTTTCCTTTATGAACCTGATTCTTTTCCCTCTGCTATAAAACTATTACCTACCTCTTTAGGATGTATTTTTTTTTCTTCCAATGGGGAGTGCTTGCTCTTTAAAGAAAATTCCAAGTTTATCATCTGGAAAATGGGGATAATTATAGCATCTGCCTCATAGTGTTGTTATGAGTGTAAATAGTTAATTCATATAAAGCAATTAGAGCAGGGATGGCATGTAGCAAAAGGGCTCAGCAAACATTGGCCATGATGAGGCTGCTGCGAAGGATGACGATGATGATGGTGAGAAAATAAAGGAATTCTCCAAGACTAACCCTAAAGACGGCGTAAAACAGAGCGGCCGGGGCATGAACTGCTGCTTCAGCTGCCTGGGGCCACGACCTCACAGGAACTTGGAGAGGGAGGCCAGGACTGGAGGACATTTCCACAGGAGGATGGAGCCCTTGAGAGCCTCCAAGTGTTGGATTAGGAAAAGGTCCCCAAATTAGCACGAGGACAGCAAGGAACCTTGTCTGTCCTGACCTGGCTCTGGACAGAGCAGCTGTGTCTCCCCAGGGAATTTGTAATTGCAGGAAATTTGTGTGGTGAGGGGTTTGGGGGTCCAATTTATGCTTCCTGTGCTGACTCACTCCCGCCGTCCCCGCCGAGGCAAACACAGAGGGAGAGACACGCTCTCATCCCAGGACACACAGGCGTCCCAGGCCGCACAGACGTCCCGGGCCGCACAGGCGTCCCGGGCCTCACAGGCGTCCCGGGCCGCACAGGCATTCCAGGCCGCACAGCCCCAGGCCGCACAGGCGTCCCAGGCCGCACAGGCGTTCCAGGCCACACACTCGCCCGCTGAGGACGTAGTCCTGATCCCAAATCACCCAACACACGGGGACGTAGCCACACCCTCTGAGGCCCCTGGGAACTTCAGTAATCAAAAGACTAAATCAAGACTGGAATCACTCAGCTTTAAAAGCAGGAATCAAACACATAGGAAATGAAGACATAAAAAAAGTAAAGCCTTAAAGAGCTGTTGGAAGTAAAAATTGAAGTCATGAAAATTTTAAAATCTCAATGAATGGTTAAGCATTATCTGAGAAGATGAAATCACCAAAGTGGAAGATAAACCTGGAAGTCATCCAGATACATAGAAATGAAAAATATGAAATAGCAGTTAACAGTGAGAGGACCCAACACATGCCTCACAGAAGCTTCAGAAAGAGAGAGATGAGAAATAATATTTGAAGAGACAATGGAAGATTAATAATTCTCCAAAATTACTAAAGGTCCTAAGTATTGAAAGTAGTCAGCCAATATGTCAAACGATCAAAAGTGAAGTATTCTGGACTGGGCTGCAGCGGCCACCCCAGCACAACTATCAGAACGGACACCATGCCAGCAGGACGGCACCAGCCCCTGGGGATGTCCAGGACTCTGAGAAGTACAGCCTGCACAGCTCTGGACTGATGCATCCCCAAATTTCACTGACCGTGATATTTGTGTGTACCACACGCAGGACCATCCTTCCCTGCATCCTCATCCTGAAATGAAATCTGGGAAATTAACAAGCCCGGAGTCTGACACCTCACGGGCCAGTCTCTGTGCCCCCAGTGGGCTCCCTGCAGGCCCCGCTGCCCTTCCTGCGGGGAGCAGGCTGTCTCTGTTACCTTCCTCCACACACTCAAGGCTAGTCCACTAACATTTCACGTTCCTGTTTTCAGTGCCAGGGGCAAGGTGACATTCCTTAAGATTTATTATCATTGTTTTCCATCACCTGAGGAATGTCAGTCCTCTAAAAGCCTCTGCACTAGGTCCATTCTCTAAGTTAACTCTGACTTCGCATAGATTTAGGGGTGAGGTTTGAGGTTTGCCCTGTGTGTGCACACACACGTGCATGTTTCAGACACAAAGGTGAAGGAAGAGAGAAAACCGATGTTTATTTAGCTTTAATTTATGCCACCCCCTGCACTAACTGCTAACATACACACCGATTCTTTGCATCCTCGGGGCAGGTACGGAGAGCAGTCCTCTGCTCCTTTATCACACGAGGACAGTAAGGCTCAGAGAAGTTAAGGAACAGGGAACGGTCACGTAGCTACGTAGCTACGCGTCTAGTTCTGTAGAAAGGAAAAGGAGACCAACAAGATAGAGAGAGAGCCACATGCTGCAAGGAACCCAGAATCCACGAGTAAATGGAAACACGGCGGTGTGCGGTCTGATGCGGGCTTGCGGGGAAAGTGTGTCCATCTAACTGGGAGTGATGTTCTCTGCAGGGCCCACGGAGGAAGCGAGTCACCTGCTAGCCCAACCCCTCAACCCAGGACTCGTGGAGACTCCGTCCAGAACCGCTGAGGCTGCGTGCGTCCAGCTGTGTGGTCAGCTCTGTGTCCTGGGCTTGCTTCGCACTCTCCTTCCTCTCTGCCTGTGATCTCTCCTGGCAGGTCCTGGACCGTGTCAATCTTGTCCCAGTCCGCACAGTCAAGGGGACCACCCGCCAAGGCCCCGATAGGCGAGTCTGCTGAGGAAACATGTCTGCTCCCTCTGAGGACAATAATAGCTCTTTTGGTCCCAAATGGAATTAGCCTGTGCTCTCCCTGGCCTTGGATCGTCACAGGTCTACTGTGTCAACCACACTTCCCGTTGGGAAACTACTACTGAAATGTTAAACAGGTGTGTACCATTCTGGGCCACAAATTCAGCCTTCCTCAGCCCCACCTGGCCCAGGGGGCTCGCAGACCCCAGCAGTGCGGGTTCACAGACCTCGGTCGCCCACTGGCTGTGCTGGCTTGGGACAGGAACCTCCCTGAGCCTCAGTTTCCCCATTTGAAAACCGGGATGTCATCCTTCCCATGCGGTTGCCTCGAAGATCAAGTGGGAAGCGTCCCCGTAAGCATCTTGTTACAAACAACGCCTGGCATCTGGGGCTCTCCGTTCCCATCTGCTGCACTACCCCCTCTCCGGCCCTCAGGAAGCAGATCAGCTTCTCTGAGACACTCACAATCTGCAGGTTTGCCACTTACAACACAGAACACACCCTGTCTCAAAGGACAAAGGAGAGTGAGAGGATTCGGAGTGAAATGGCAGGAAGGGCTTGAGCCCTTGAGCCCACAGCGACTGCCTCAGTTCCTGGCAGATCAGGTAACTCGTCTGAATTGCATTTGTGAAGTGTTAACCTGCACCTCTAAGGGTTACCCCGAGGCTTCAAGGAGACAGCGCCTGTGAAAGCACACTGGACACGTGAACTCATCCTCTTGGAAGCCTCCGGGCAAACCCCTCCCACCTCCAGCACCGTCCTGAGGGAGCTGATAGATGGGACAGGTAATGCAATAAGCATCAAACCGGGCGTCTGGACCACAGGCATCCCGGCTTCTCATACAAGCCCGCTGTGCATCTTGTCAGTGGAGCACAGAGATTTTTTCAAATTGAATCCTTGGCCTGACCGTGCCCCAGAACAATTTAAGGTGAAAACGGCCTGGATATCACATCAGCGCTGCCCCAACAGAGAGCTCTCTGCCCACCCTCCCCGTGGCTGCGCCTGGACCTAGCAGCACTGCCTGCCTCTAGGCCTGCACTGCCTGCATCTAGGCCCTCCCGCCACTGCCCTCTGGTGGCTGCAGCTTGTAATGCCATGGCTCTTCCGGAACCCTGGGGTTGGGGGGCTTCCCTTCCAGCCCCAGGCCCTGTCAGGCTGCCTACTCTGGGGGCAGCCCCTGGGTGCTGACAGCTGCACTAGGGTGTGGTGTTAAGATTTGCTCTCTCGTCCCTCCCTAAGGCAGGCAGCTTCTGGATCTCTGTATTGTCAGCCTAGCTGGTCTTTTCTCTCCATCCTGGTCCCATCCAGTCCCGAGGGATCTGCTGAGCTAACCTTACTCCTTGTGGACAGGACTGCGGTGCTTCGTTTAAAAGCCTTTGATGACTGTTGGTGGGAGTGTAAATTGATACAGCCACTATGGCGAACAGTGTGGAGTTTCCTTAAAAAACTACAAACAGAACGACCGTATGACCCAGCAATCCCACTACTGGGCATATACCCTGAGAAAACCATAATTCAAAAAGAGTCATGTACCAAAATGTTCATTGCAGCTCTATTTACAACAGCCAGGACATGGAAGCAACCTACGTGTCCATCGACAGATGAATGGATAAAGAAGATGTGGCCCATATACACAATGGAATATTACTCAGCCATAAAAAGAAACGAAATTGAGTTATTTGTAGTGAGGTGGATGGACCTAGAGTCTGTCATACAGAGTGAAGTAAGTCAGAAAGAGAAAGACAAATACCGTATGCTAACACATATATATGGAATCTAAAAAAAAAGAAAAAAGAAAAGATCAGAAGAACCTAGGGGCAAGACGGGAATGAAGATGCAGACCTACTAGAGAATGAACTTGAGGACATGGGGGAGGGGGAAGGGTAAGCTGGGACGCAGTGAGGGAGTGGCATGGACATACATACACTACCAAACGTAAAATAGATAGCTAGTGGGAAGCAGCCGCATAGCACAGGGAGATCAGCTCGGTGCTTTGTGACCACCTAGAGGGGTGGGATAGGGAGGGTGGGAGGGAGACGCAAGAGGGAAGAGATATGGGGACATATGTATAACTGATTCACTTTGTTATAAAGCAGAAACTAACACACCATTGTAAAGCAATTATACTCCAATAAAGATGTTAAAAAAAAAAAAGCCTGTGATGGTCTTCAGTGCCCTCTAGCGAAGTTCAGAATCCCCCGCATCAGATGAACGTGCTCCTCGTGCAACACCTCCCTGTTTACAGGTCTAGTCCCAGATGCGGCAGTGGGGCACCCTTCAGGGGTACCTTGGGCCCTGTGCTTCGCCCAGAGACCCCTGATCCCTGTCCTGCCCAGAAGTGTGACTGAATGCAATTCCCGCTTGAATGCCCTAACCTGCCCCCAACTTCAACAGGCCAACCCCTACAAAACCCAACTCGGATGTCACTTTCTCCATCAGGACCTTCGCTAGCAATCCCACCCCCCTCCAAGTGAAGCACACACCTAAGCATCCTGTTCTCAGCTCCTCCGGGACAGGACTTCCCACCAGATTCTGTGCTCCCAGACCCAGGAGCTACCATCTCTGCTTTCATTTAAAAAAATCTCCACAGCCCCAGGACATATATAGCATCTGGCACATAGAACTCGCTCAGTAAATGTTGAATGAGCAGCCCTATCTAGCTCGGGAACCAGAAGAATGGCAGATGCTGCAAGCGTAGAAAATAATCTCTGTTACTTCCATTTGCATAATAATAGAATGGTAGCCATGGAACATTTGTTATCTGCAAGGCTGTGTTAAGTGCTTTAAATTCACTTTCTCATTAAATAGGCACAGTCTATTATACTATCTCATTTAATCTTTACAACAACCCTGGCTGGTAGAGGACAGCCAGCATCAGATCTATTATGGATGAGAAGACGAACCTGGGAGAGGTTGATGGTCAAGCGTCCAAGGATAACGGGAGAGCCAGGGCTTTCGTCTAGGTGTGCAACCTCTCTCCCCGTGACACGAGTCTGCTAGCCCCTGTTATCACTCCGCCACCCCTTCCTGAAAGAGGCAGGTCCCAGGAGGCAAAGCCAAACACAGAAATGTGCTTTGCCTGCAGACCCAGCCTGTAAAAGCAATCACAGCTTCTCTCTTGCCTCCAGTTCCTAATCAATTATGGAGGAAATGACAATGAGGCAGAGGAGAGAGAGACTCAGACTGACTGCGGTTGATTGAAAAGATTCCCGAGGCTTTGTTTCTGCAGCTACACTGCCCGGCTGGGACACCGGGGCAAAGAGATGTAGGGTTTGGTGCGTGACACGGAGACAAAGGAAAAATGACGAACCAAGTGAATTAGTGAAGGTGAAACGGACGGTGCTCAGCAACAGATGGGGCTGATGCTGGGTAATTTTCTCCTGTCACCTCCCCTCCGGTAATAGATAATCCTGCAGCTGCTGGAGTTCCAGGGAAGGCAGGTTCACAGCCCCGGTCCCCTTCCTGTTTGGAAGCTGTGCCCACCCCCATCCCTTAACCTGTCTCGATGATAAAAATCTTAAGAGCCCCAACTTTCTGCAAGATGTATGGTGGCGATTCAACTCAGTCCTGGCTGAGGCTGTGATCCGTCAGGCTGTCGGGGTGACAGGCAGATTTGTAAATGCCCTGGCTCCAGTGTCAGGTTGAAGGTGACATTTTTTCAGCTGGGGATTTTTTTCCCATCCCTCACAGAGACGGAACAGCTCAGGACTAGAAAGCAGCCCCTGAACGAGCCTCCATCCCACTTATGCCACCCTGGCCAGGGCTGTTGACCTTTGGCTCCGAGACGGTCGCCCCCTTCCTCTGGGTCACCTCTGCCCTGTCCCAGAACACTTAAAACACAGTGATTCCTGTAAAGCCAGGCCCCAGACCCACGCCCCTCCCAAACCCAGTCCGGGCCTGGCCTGATTTCACCTTACGATGACTTGTCTTGGCTGACAGTTGCTCTGCCATTACCATTATAAATACTTACACAGATTCATTAACCACAGTATGAAAACCCAGGATCCCGGCGAGGTTCATTAAGGACCTGCCAGGCGATTTCTTGGATGAAGCGTCAAAAACTAACCCAGAAGGTTCATGACGTTCTTCCCTTTGATTTCTTCCCGGAATCGGGAAACCTTAATCATGGTTCTGTTGGAACCCTTTCTTTCCCTACGATCTTATTCTCAGTGTCTTTACCCCTGAAGGAGCCTCATGAGGTGGGGTGACCAGGTTTCCTGCCCAATTCTCCCGCACTTCCTTTATGAAGTTTGGGAAGACACTTTCTGCCCTGAGACTACATCGGCACTTGGGCAAGGGCTCCATTGTCCGTTTCTTGGCCCGGATGCCAAAATGGAATCTTTCTCTCTCCCTCTCTCTCTCCCCTCCCTGCTACCTTCTCTCCCCGCTTCTCTTCTCTTTTCTCTCTCCCCCTTCCCTCTCACCCCCCCACTTCCCTCTCATTCTCTGTCTCTCTCCCCCTCTCCCGTTTCTCTCCTTTCTTTAAAGGGGAGCCAGCCTGGTCTCAGCACTACCCAGAGATCTCCGCGGGGAAGGTGGCTCTCACATCACCTCCAGGAGGGGCCCAGGTAAACCTGGGGAAGGTGCTGGGGGCCAGCAGGGAGGGAAGAGACCGTGGAGGCTGTCAGTGCAGAAGTGTGAGACTGTGGTTCCCACCCCTCGCTTTGTCTCCCCCCCTCCCCTCCTGAGCCTCCTGTCTCATTGGTTGCTGTTCCCACCCCACCTGCAGGGCCACCCACAGGTGCTCCAGCCAGAGCGCCTTTCTTCCTTGACCAGGTGACAGGGCCATAGCCACGCTGCCATCATTTTATCATTTTCAGTAACTGACATGATCACTGAGCATCTTATCTTCAGTTTCTTCATTTGAAAAGAAAAGCTAATGGTATCTCCCTTGTACCATAGTGTGTGTGTGTGTATATGTGCATATATTGAGTAATGAGTGAGGCTGCATATGACAAGCTCCTCACAAACAGTAAAGGCTCAGTGGATGTTGGCTCTCCCCACCGTAGCCTCCAGCAGCTTGTTAATCTCCACCGAGTTAACACTGAAAATACTAACGCTTAACGAGCTCCACCCAGTGGAGGGACCTGAGCTCAGCAAGGTCACCGCTGAGGACCCTGCGCCTCTGGCGTGTGGTCAGCACACTGTCCCCCCTTTGGGGGTGTACATTAAGGGAGAGGAAGAAATAAAAAAGGAAAAAGAGAACAGGAGAAAAGGAAAGAGATGGGAAGAAGGCTGGGGACAGGCTCTCAGGGAAAATAAGGCAGAGGGAATCTATGCGAGGTCGGTGCCGAGTTCCCTGGACGGGGCACGGGAAGAGGTGGGAGGGGCAGGGCCTGCCCATGCGCGCCCCCCCACTCGGGCACTGAGGGCTCAGCTCAGCCAGGCTGGGCCCCAGGGCTCCCGCCAAGTGACCTCCTGGTGGACCCTGCAGCAGGGGAGGGGCAGCCACAGAAGATGCTGCTGAGGTAGTAGTGCCACAAATGCGGGCGGGAGAGGTTTGAACAGGAGGCAAGAAGAAAACCCACCCGCAGAGGCAGAGGAAACCGTATGCCACCCTCTTACCCCCAGGCCACTCCACAGAGGGGCTGTCACTGCCTTCCCCTGTGAACTGGAGTCTGTAAAGGTTGAAGATGAGGGAAAAGCGCTCCCTCCCGCACTGAGGGGAGAAGAGGCAGCGCTGCACCCAGAGCGCGGGCGCACCCCGCGCATCCTCGCGCAGGGCCCTCCACTGGTACCTGAATCCTCCGGGCAGCTGCCGGAGGAGACGCAGGGCCCGCGTGGGGACGGGACGGACTCCTCTCTGCTGCCGGCCCGAGCCCCTGAGCTGCGCTCCAGCCCTGCACGCCCTCCTACAAAGTGAGAGGCCGTCTGCTGGGTCCTCAGCCCCTCCCCTCCCCGGCGCATATCCGAGCATGTCCCCTCCGAGAGCTGTCTTATCCCCGACAAGGCTCATCGGAGGCAGGCGCTGTATCCCTTTTGCCCTTCATTTCAAGATTCCACATCCTCCCTGGCTCTCAGGAGGTATTTTCCATCTCCCTTCCCTCTGTCCCCTCCTCCCTCGTGGCCTGGTCCCATCCCAGCAGTGGCCAGTGAGGGAGGATGAGGAACACGACCAGGGCCTCTGGTTCTGCCAAAGGAGAGAAGTGGCCGGTCAGCCAGACAATTGCATAATGTGTGTTGGAACGGGGTATCCACGCGGCCCCCGAGTCTGGAGTACAGGGGTCTCACCTGGGCCCCGTCAGGCTGGGGGAGGCCCCTGCTGACGACAGCCCATCTGTGGGCGGGGGGGGGGGGGGGGGGGACAGCCAGGGCTCCTCTTGCATCCAGCAGACGCGACACGACAGGACATCGGGTGGGTGGACTCAGGCAGACCCCCGAGGCAGGGGCCTGTTCTGCACCCAACTCCTCGTTTTCAATGGGCTTACTCTCTCCCCTGCCCTTAGGCCAGGTTTACCTGCTCTGGGAGAAGAGTTCCGCAATGCAGTCCCTGTGATTTTTGCTTTCTGTGCTAACTGCTATCTTATTGGCAGGAGGGGGCAGTCATTACACCCCTATCAGGTGGTTCATTTATTGGATACTTCTCACTTTTGCATTCGTTTGTGAACTATGTTCTTCCAAATCTTCTGGCGTCTGGGCCTCAGCCTGTCCCTTTGCTCTGCCGGGACACATCCTCCTCAGCCGTGATGGCGAAGCGAAGGAGAGAACAGAGTGGGAGGAAGTCCCGTGTTCTGCGTCCCCACCATTCACCCTACCCACAGCCCAGGCCTGATCTGGCCTGTCCACTCTGCCCACACTCCAAGGACGAGCCCTGCCGTTTTGCTCCCGGAGGCTTGGGCCGAGGCCTCGGTGAGCACCCCCCACCCCGGGCTTTGCTCACTTCTCCTCCTGCCTGCTCACTGCCCGAGCCTTTCTCTCTCTAAGCCGAGGCCCTCACGGTTCTGAGAATGTGGATAAGGACCTGGCTCTGTATTTCAGCATGAGATTGTGTTGATGTCATGTGGTTTTTAACGGCGTGGATGTGTCCACTTGTGCAGGAAGAACACGTGTTCCCTCGCGTGTTTCTGACTCTGGGGGCTCTGAGAGCACGTGCCCTCAGGCTGCACCTCTGTGCCCGCCCCGGGCCAGCGTCCAAGCCTGCTTTGCCTCCGGCTGAGCCTGGACAGCTGTGTGTGCCCTGCCCATCTCCTCAGGTACGGGGTGCAGGCTCTAACTGCTATTCTGGGAGAAGGCCTCTGGGATTTGGGCAGCTTTGTTGGTACTTCTGATGAAATGTTGGTGCATGTGTGAACTGGGCCAGGGTGTCCGGGGAAGGCCTCACTGGGTGGGGCCGGGTGTCGTAAGGTCCTTTCATTCTTAATCCGGACCCAGGCGTCTCCTTGCCAGGCCCACGTGCTCCTGATCCCAATTCTACGAACCGACGGGCTCGGTGACGGGCGTGTGTCAGGGTGACCCCATGTGGCCTCGAGTCCTGAGTGTGCGGCGAGCTTCCCTCCCCATGGGCTTCGGCAGCTTGGGTCCCGGCCTGTGAGACCACAGGGGTGACGGCCCCTGACCATCACTGCCACACGGCAGCACAGGCCTGCACTGCAGACTGTCACCCTGTGCAGACCAGGGAGCCCTCACCTCTGTCCCAGGTAACAGGCGCGTGCCCAGTAGCGATGCTCTTTACTCTTCAAGCACAACAACCCCTTTGCCCTGCTAAGTCCTTCTAGAGGGCTGGCAGGTGCGATCGCGGGAGGGGTGGTCTGGGGCACGGTGCCACCTGCCTGCAGAAGGACAGGAGGGAAGCCTCGGTCTGGCCCGCGAGGAGCCCACCCTGGGGGAGGGGGAGGGGGAGCGGGGAGGGAGACGGACGGGCTGAGGCCGGAATTCAGGGCCCCCCTTGGGGTCCTCTCTCTGCCTGCCCTGGGTGCGCCAGCATCTCTATTGCATGCACACTTCATCCGTCACCGGGGCGCTGGGAAGCACCAGGCTGGTATGTCTTTACTTCTCAACGTCTAAAGGGCACACAGAACAATGCTGCCCTGTCAGGAGAGTCTCCCCAGCCTGCCAGGCCTTATGGGGTGATTCCAGTGCTTTCTGCCTGTGCAACAGCTCAGCCTAGTGGTCAGGAGGAGAGGCTGGACATGAGACCAGAGACCACCCACAGCTTCCCCAGGCCTCACTTTCTCCTCTACAGAATGGGTGATGACAGCACCCGTTCCTGAGGGGCGTCACGAGACAGGGATTAAAGGATGAACGCAGGGGAGGTTTTCAGCACCCTGCCCACACAGCACTGGTACTCAGCCTGCGGCAGGTATACTTAGCAGTCGTGCTCTGTGCTATCTCGGGTGATACAAAATGGCTTAGCGTCAGGTGCTGTGACGGTAACAATAGGACCACCTCCTCGGAGGCAGTGGGACACTGCAGGAAGGCAGAAGTGACAGTGGAGTACCTGGGAAAAGATGAACATGGTATCTAAAGAGGGGGGGATGCTTTCTGAATCAGCCTTCCCAAAATGCATGCAGGTGGACCCGTGACCTTCCCAGAGGCAGACAGACAGAAAGCAGCAGAGGAACTGACGTCTCCTGACGCTGAGGCCTCCATCCCCTCCTTGCACAAGGACACCCGAATCCCACCCCTCCTTATGGATTTCACCTCAGAAAGAACCAGTGCTTTCGGGGAACAGGGCTAAAGTAGTATTGTGGGGAAACTGAATTCCACAGGATGAATGTCATTAAGTCTGGCCTAGGGACTGAGCCAGCCTTTGAATTAAGGCCTGGAAGTTAAAGAGCTATTGTCCGGCCCTGGGACCCAACGGGCATGAATTCACCTCCATCTGCTCCTTCACCCCTTCCTTCCTTCTCCTGTCCTCCCAGCCCCTCCTGGGCGATCCTGTCAGGAGCTCCTGGGTTCCCGAGGGTGGGGTCACACTGGGGAGGTTGAGGCAGGTCAGGACCACCACCCCACACCCCCCCGACCTGCCTGGCTCTCCTTGGCTCCCCACACAGACCCACAGGTGGTGGCAGAGGTCCCAGGAGAAAGAGCAATCCTGCCCCATGGCTTCTTTCCTTCCTTCCTTGGCCCCCAAGGGCCTGTGGGCATTTTCCTTAACAAACATCCAACTCCTTTGCTAGCGTTTGCTCTTCCTGAAGAGTACGCCCATGGAAAATTAAAACTAACTGAACACACTTTTTTAAAAACCAACTAAAATAAACCTTGCAGTCTCGCGAGTGGTCTAGAAGTCCTAAGGCAGCACCTCTAAGGTGTGCTGGGGTCTGTGGGCCTCTGGGATTGGGTGAGACCATCTCAGAGGGTGACTGGACGTCTGTCCTTTGGTCTGTGAGACTGAGGGCTGCATTTTCCAATCCCAAATGGTGTCACATAGCCTGAGGGCAGGATCAAGGATTTGGTGCTCAGACCGCAGGGAGCGGCTGGGATCTTCCGCACAGCCATCCCTCCACCCCACAAGAAGCAGTGTCAGGTTCAACTCAACATGAATTGCTATCAGCATCATGGCCAGGCGCTGGGGATGCAAGCTGGATAATCCAGGCTCTGTCTCTGCCGGGAGCCCCCAGGGGAGCAGGGTGTGGCTGAGGGCGTGCCCTTGGGATGCCTGGGTCACGTGTGCCCAAGGGAAGCAGATGGAGGCGCGGGAGTTGGAGACCAGTCAGGCCTTTGGGACTCACCTCACAGACTTCTCCCAAAGAAAAGGATGCATTCAATCACATTTGGATGTGATCTGAAAGGATTTTTCGGGCGCTTTAAAAATCATCATGCACGTGCTGCTATCTGATTTAGTGATGGGTGCTCCCCAACCTCCTGCAACCGTACCTGTGTGGTTGACTTTGAAAACCATTGTTTGGACACAAAGCCAGGGGCGCGGGGAGTTAGAGAGCAGGGCAGGCTGCCTCAGAGAAGGCAGCCCTCAGAGAAGTGCCCCACACCCAAGTTTAAGGTTTCAGGGGTCCGAGAGCCCGGAGCGCAGGCAGTGGCGTGGGGAGCGCAGGCGCGCCCTCCGGTGGCCGTCCCTGGAGCTGCAGGCGCGCCCCGCCCGCGCCCTCCGCAGGCTCCCGGATTCAGATGTGCGAACCGGCGGGCCTTCCCGAGGTAATAGCCCCGGGGAGGCCATTACACCACTCTTTTCATCCAGAGGAGGGCTATTCCATCAGCCGCTCCAGAGGCCTGCTTGGTAAATGAGTTTTCTTTTAAAAATACATTCACTTGATTGCCTTGCTAGAGCTCATTCTGGCACCAGGGGATGTGTCTGGGGCGCAGGGCCTGCGGGGGCTGGGGACCACCCGAGGGGCAGCAGCAGCGGAGGCCAGGAAGTGTCAGTTCACAGCCCTCCTGATGCCCTCCTGTGATCCTTTGTCCCTCTCGCCCTGGCGACAAGAGGTGGAGTCGTTTTGCTCCCTGGGGAGAAGGGTCCTATACCCACTGGCCCCATGCCCCACTCTCACTGCAGAGCCTGGCACTGTCTTTGCAGGAGCCGGGGGAGCATCAGTTCAGGGAACTGCGGTTGCTGGGTTCTGTCCTCACCCCAGGAGACAGAATACACAGATCGGTGGGATTCCAGGCCGGATGCCCAGGAAGGTCCCCTCACCCTGGGACCAGCCTGGTGACGGGGTAGGGACCCTGGAAGCCCCAGGCCGCAGCAGAAGGCAAGCTCTCGCCCTCGAGCCGCCCTCATTAGGGTCACTGAGTGATTGAGCAGGCTGGACCCTGCTGGGGACCCAAGCTGAAAGGGGGCAGAAACCCCACATTCACACAATTGGGGTGGAGGCGACCCTGGGAGACGCCGTGCTCCTGGCAGCTGTGACTCGTCCTTGTTCACTACCGACCGTAGTGTGTTTCACACTCTGATGCAGCTGCACGGTTACTTTCCCAGGAACACTGGTTAGTTCAATTGTCTGTTACCTGACAGCGAGCAAACGGGGAAGCGCCGGAGGCGGCGAGGGGTAATTAATGAAGCAAGGGCACTTTGAGACTGGGTCCCGCCGCCCTGAGCACGACTCCGGGTCCAGGGTCCCTGCTGCCTCCAAATGCAGCCGCCCTCGGGCTGTCTGTCCTGGCCTTGGAGGATGCAGCCTGCAGGCCTGGCTCCAGGGCCCCCTCAGCCCTCGGACAAGGGCGTTTAGCTCAGGCTGCTTCACTGAGGTGCGCCCCAGCAGGTCACATCTGGGGTGTAATGGCCTCTAATTAGCCTTTCCCACAGATGGAACATTCCCCAGCCCCCAGCCTACAGCTAAGTGGTTCTCAGAAAAGCACAGAAATTATCTTCTACCTTTGAAAACATCAAAGGAAATTAGCCTATTCCCATGGGTGTCTCTGGGCCAGCCTCGCTGTGGCACCCAGGGAGGGCCCAGCCTTTAGAGGTGCAGACAGGGTGTCTCTGAATCAGATAATCCCTGACAGGAAAGTGAGCCGGTGCCCAGCCCTGTCCTGCTCTCAGCCCCTCGCAGGCAGCTGTGTGGCCCCCTTCCCCGTGGCTCTCTCTCCACTGGGTCTCTCGTGGGCACCTGCTGGCTTTACCGATGCTTCTCTCCCAACCCCCCACCATCTCCTTTGGGAAGACAAGTCCTGGGAGCAGGGCCAAGTCTAGACTTTGCAAACATTCAGTGCCAAGTGCAGCACTGCCTACGCAGCGTAAGGTCAACTCAGAGTCAGAGAAGTCCCTCGGTTCCTGTGACTAGATTCCCCAAATTTACTTTCTAAGCCTTCTTCTGGCCAACATTCCAGACACTGTGGATGGAGACGTGGCAGTGTCTCTGAGCGTTTGGAACTTTAATTCTAGGAGAGAGAGACTGACACAATGGATAAACAAGTACATTCATAACATGCCAGGTGCTAGAAACAGCTAAGAAAAGTGATAAACTGCGTTGTGGAGACGGGGAGGCGTTTCTAATAAGGTGTCATTGACGAGCCGGGAGGAATGAGGGACAGCCCACCTGACACATGCAGGAGCACTGCCGGCAGAGAGGCAGCGAGTGCCAAGGTCCCGGGGTGACAGCGTGTTTGGTGTTTTCGAGGAACAGCTGGGAGATCAGTGGGTGACTAGAGGGCAAGGCTGAGATCAGAGGCACGTCACCCAGAGGCAAGAGGACAGAGTTACAGTCTGGCTGGGTCTGCACCTGCCAGCCCAGCTCTCCCATCAGACCCCACGTGTCTCCTCCAGAGGCTGGCCGAGCCCCCAGCCTCGGTGTGAACGTCCCGGGGACAGTGGGCATGAAGGGCCTTGTTTGGCCGGGATGTCCCAGCCCCTTCCCAAGCCGGGGGATCTCGTCAGGTTACCCAGCTGTCCGGCTTCTGCTTCCTCGTCTCTAAAACTGGCATCTTAAATCCCTCCACACAGGGACGCTGTAAGAATTAAGTGAAACGCCTGTGTAAGGCGCCAAAGGAAAGCCAACCCCTACCTTGTCATTTCTAAGCTCTCTTAGCCTGAGCTTTCTGCCTGGAGGGGTCTGAGCTCTGGCCCCCGAGCCGCCAAGCAAGCCCCCGTCTGCTCTCTACCGAGGTTTCGCAGACACCAGCTTTCTTTCAGCCCTCGCTCCGGGAAGCTCAACAACCCTCTGAGGGTCTTTCTGGAGTTTCCTCCCCTCCAGGCTCTGCTTGTCTTTCCAGCTCCGTCTCTCCTCCCCCGCTTCAGCGAGGGACGCTGAGTCCCAGAGGGATGTTATCTCTCTCAGGGCATCACCTGGGCTGGGATTCAAACCACAGCCTCCAGACACCTCCCTGGTCTCTAGGAATGTGGGGTGTTGGGACAAGGAGGGCCCACAGAGGGACGAGGGATGGGAGGCGGAGGCAGGTGCAAGAGGCCTGAGTGTGGAGGCCACAGAGCCCCAACCTGGGCTAAGCCCAGTTGTCCAGCTTCAAACCCAGAGCTAAACGAACAGCGTAGAGAAAGCCAGTGCCCTGGCCAGAGGACAGGAGACTGGCCGGGACCGAGCCCGGGAGTGGAGGCTGTGCCCACCCCCTGCCTCCCCATCAGCACCCTGTAAGCTGCAGCCCAGGGCGGGTGAGGGCGTGAGAAAGAGGATGCTGTGAAGCGCTCAGGGGCTGTTGAGAGGTTTTCCACGCAGGGACCCAAACCCATGCTGCATTTGCCCTGGAAGCACAGGGAGAACCACCTTCCCACAGTTTGTAGGTGGTGAGTGGGGTCAGGCTACCGTCCTATGATCCAAGACGTCACCAGTCACCCATGCAGGGTGACCCTCTGTGGACCACTCTGGAAGGGTGGGTGGAGCCAGAGGGAGCTGCCATCCTCATGTCAGTTTGCATCAACACATCCATCACCCTGTCCCTCTCTCTATGTCTGGCACTGGGGTCAGTGCACTCACGGGCTCACTTCATTCCCACAACCAAGTCCAGGGGTGAATATCCCCGTTTTACTGATGGGAAAAAAATGAAGCTGGGCAAAAGATTAAGTTAAACACCGCCAGCAAGTCATAGAGTCACAGTTAGAACCCCATTTTGTTGAACTTCAGGGCAAGAGAGAATTTGTTCATTCACGAGAGCCTCCTCTTCCCACGGCCTGCCCTTCCGCAGTGACCCTTCTAAGCCCCTCGGCCTCCCAGGGAACCCTCTCCTCCCAAGCAGCCTGGCAGCACCGTCGGGAAGGTCGGAGGCGTAGTCAGCCCGGGCACCATCGGGTCCGTGACATGTGACATGGGGAATCCAGAGGTTCCCGCCCACAGGACCTTCCTGAGCCGTCCAGCTGCCTGTTCTGTGGCATCTCTCCCTCTGACCCTCAACTGTGAACATGGTCTGCACCTTGGAGGTGGGTGTGCCTCCCCGGGAGCCCAGCCCCTTTCACAGCGGTGATGCTGATTAGCTGAGTCACGCAGGTTTGCTGCTGACGCGTCTGGAGCGCATTTCCGCAGGGATCACAGAGGTCTGAGGGCCAGGCTGCCACACAGAACCGCGTTCTCTGACCTCTGACACCCTCACCCCTCTCACCTCTGGCCTTTGCATCTACCTCCTCAGACTCTGGAGCCAATCGTATGGTTTCATGGCTTCCCAGGAGGGACTGTCCCCCGGGGCTCAGGCCAGGCTCATTCCCCCTCCTCCCTGTGCATCCTGCACGGCACCTCGGAAGCGTCTCGTGTAACACACGCACCCTCGGACCCTTTCCTGTCTTACGTCGGAGGAGCAAAGACGAAGGGGTGAAGTCAGGGAAGCGATGCTTGGCTGGTGGGGCATTGATTAGGAATAAAACGTGCAGACCTGCGCGGGCCGGCCTGGCTCAGTAGGAAGGAGAAGAAGCGGTACTTTAAAGGAAAGTTCAGTTATCATGACAAAGGAGAGACATGCAGATGACTGAGTGGGTATTTACACCAGCAGAGCTTCTGGAAAGCTCTACCGGCCAGTGTCCGTGTGTGTTTCTCTGTGTGTGTGTTTGTGTGTGTGCACGTGTATGTGTACATATGTGTGGTTGAGAGAGGGGAAGAAGGGAAGCTGCTGTCCTGTCTCTAACACACGTGCCTTTAAATCGGGTTCTATGTCACAGGCAGGCCTGGCTGGCAGGTAACATGCACATGAGCCGTGAGCACAGAGACGTCCTCACACACAGTGCGCGGATGCTGGATCCGCCCCTCCCTGGGCCGCCAGGAGGGACCCAAACCCCAAGAGGAGGTGAGTGCAGAGCCAGAAGATGACACTCCCGATGCGGGAGGGAGCCAGTTTCAGATACAGCTGTTAGAACGGGACTGAACTGGGGTAACTGTCATTTGTAGATACTCTGTGGACTGGAGCAAAGATGCACCCAGCGTGGAGTGAGAAGAAAGGACCGGCCCCTGCGTGGGGGCCTCCAGAAGCGGGTGGCGGGTCCTCCCTCCTTGCCCGGTGATGCTGAGGGCCTGCAGAATCCCCAGCCGCCACCAGGGGGCGCAGCCCTCCGCACCGAGACTGAGAACAGGGTGTCCTGCCCTTACTCTGCAGCTGTGTTCAAACTGTGGGCCCAGAGACGGACTGAGAAGGGGAGAAGGGACCACAGGCAGCCTCAGCTCCTTGCACGCCTGGCCTCTGCGGAGTTAAGGAAGCAAGAGCACACAGAGGACTTGAGGACACGGGGAGGGGGAAGGGTAAGCTGGGACGAACTGAGAGAGTGGCATGGACATATATACACTACCAAACGTAAAATAGATAGCTAGTGGGAAGCAGCCGCATAGCACAGGGAGATCAGCTCGGTGCTTTGTGACCACCTAGAGGGGTGGGATAGGGAGGGTGGGAGGGAGACGCAAGAGGGAGGAGGTATAGGGATACATGTATATGTATAGTTGATTCACTTTGTTATAAAGCAGCAACTAACACACCACTGTAAAGCAATTATACTCCAATAAAGATGTTTAAAAAAAAAAAAAAGAGCATACAGAGGAAGGAACTGGGACCCGGTCCTCCATGGGACCTGCAGTATGCCCCCAGAGGGGGAGCTCAAAGTGCCTTGAACTGCAGTGGCGATTTTATGGCCACAGATTCTTAGATTAGCTCCTCACAACAACCTCTGAGACAGGCATCACCCCATTTCCGGGTGAGAAAACAGGCTGGCCAGACGTATGGCAGGCCAGCAGTAACGCACCCTTCTCTTAGTAGCTGACGAAGGACTTGCAATCAGAAACCTGTAGATGGAGTCAGAATTCAGCCCAGTGGCCCTCGTGGCCTGTGAGGTGTCTCAGCCATGGTGCAGACATTGAGGCTGGTAAGAGGGGCCCCCTAGTGTGGAGGTTCGCCTTCAGCCCTCAGGTCTGGGCCCTGCGTGTGGTCTTCCCAGAGATGTCACCTGAGATCAGGTGGGTGAGCTTAACCTCTGAGTTCATTGATCCTCCAGCTGTAGTGTGCAAGGAGGGGAAACACACACACACACACACACACACAGACACACACACACACAGACACACACATGTGCACAAATGCACACAGCATTCGTGTCGACAGGTACTCCACTTCCCCCAAAAAGACCAAGTCTGGTATCTTCTCTGGTTCATTCCGATGAAATCCAAAATGCCAATTTCATGAGCAGGCGTGGGTCCTACCTCTAGAGTTTTAAAGTCAGTACATTTGTGCTGAGGCCCAAGATTTTGCATTTCCAGGAAGTTTCAGGTGATACTGATGCTGTAACACTTGTATATTTCTTACTACCTTATTAGAGGAAACTCACTGCCCCAGAAGCTGTCAGAAGAAAATGGGAGAAACTGGACCCAGAGAACAAAAGAGATAGCAGACAGCATACTCAGAAGTATGACATCAGCTCCTGGATGGCCAAACACCAGCTCCCTCTGTCTGTGCCCATGGCAGGCATTACTAATCAATCACGGCCTTCCTTCTTGTTGAGCCAGACTTGGCTTCAGAATCCTTCTCCACCTACTGGTCCAGAAACCTGCTAAAACTGACTGGAAACAGCAGGCACGATGACAACCCTGCACTGTATTTGACAGAGAGACCAGACCACACTATTCCAGACACCCTCCCCATCACTCAGTCCTTCTCTGTTGCTTAATACTCCCCGCTGACTTTGAGCACAAGGGCCATCTGACCCAAGAACAAAAGCGGAGACAGAGGAATAGGCGGGGGTGGGGGGGAGCGTGACCTAATGTGAGAGGGACAGACCGGACGACGGGAAGGGACTGGGTGGCCAGTCATAGAGCCAACCAGCATGCCCTCGGGGGACCCAGGCCCAAGGGGCGCAGAGCACACCGGACGGGGCCAGGGACAGCGGCTGCATTCCTAGAGCACTTTCTCCAGAAATGGACTATTTCCCCTTTTGAAAGTGATTATGTGCCACGCTAGCTGCAGTGACCATGACAAAAGGGAGGTCGGAGGACGCTTGCCTGAAGTAGCGAGGCATTTGCACAGGAGGTCCTGAGGCCCAGGAAATGTATTCACGCCCCCTGCACCAGTGGTACAGGCTGTAGGGAGGGGCAGAGGTCAGAGACAAAAGGTCAGCCATGGAAGGCCAACAGAGCCAATGTGGAAAAGACATAGGAAATCAAAGGGCTCTTGACGAAGAAAGAGGCAGAGAGAGAGAAGGAAGGGGCGAGCAGTGGCGTGGCAGAGCTGTGACAGGAAGAGGCGTCGGGGCAATAAAATGTCCAAAAGCCAAACCCAGCAGCCAGGTCTTTCCTGAGCATGTGGGGCTCAGGACAGGTGGGATGGGAGGGGGTAGGGCATCCCTAGCACATGCTTCCTCTGTCTGCTCTCACAGGACGCAGAGGCCTTGCCCACGGATCCAGCCTGCCTCGCTGGCCTCTGTGCGGCTAGGGCAGGAAAAACGGGGAGCAGCATTCTGAGTGACCCGTGCTGTCCCCGACGGGGCCATGCCACCTAAAGGTGTGCACGGCCTGAGGACTGGGCCGCCCACCCTGTAACGTCAGGCAGTCTGTCGGCCAGCTGCATGGCCAGATGTTTCCAACGTTAATGTCTGAGGTCCATTCCATAAGCCTTGATAGAGGGTCACCCCACTGAAAGCAGCAGGGGGACAACTGGTGAGAGCCTGGGGTGTGCTCTGCAGACAGATGTCCAGGACCCCCGTCTTGGCGTGATCCAGAACATCTGTTTTCTGCTGCCCCAAATCCTGGGCTGGCCCCCAGGCAGGGAAAGAGAGAGGAGACGCCTTCCCAGGGGCCCCAGGAAGCTGGGATGCTTAGGATTCCTTAGAGGGTTCTGTACACTCACATCACTTCACAGAGTCAACAAATAAAGAAACTGAGAAGGTCAGGAGTGATTGTAGAGCCAGAGCTTATTAGCCAGAGCATATCAGGAAGGAGCCAGGTCCTGCTGTAGAGCCGGTAATTTACAGATTCAAGTAAACTGTTATTAAGTAACAGTTCGTCACTGGGCCACCCAGCATGTATTGGGAAGAGTGTGGGAAACACAGTCATCCCCCCCCACACACACATGCACACACACACACACACACACGCACACAACGACGCCTCTGCAGGAGGGGTTGGGAATGTGCTTCCTGACTCTGCTGCTCCCTGACTGTGTGACTGAGGGAATAACATCATCTTTCTGAAGCTCTGCATTTTAACAGAGGGATCCTAAGACCTTTCGGGTTCTCACGTGCTTCGGGGGCTTCTCTTGGCTCTCGGTGGAGGCTCTGTCCCCGTAGCCACTTCTCCTGCACGAGCGTCGGAAGGTCGAGCCGAGAGGAGGCGCCACTGAGCCCCAGGATGAGCTGGGACTCCAGGTCCAGCCACCGGGCCAGCAGCCCCGCCCGGTCAGCCTGCTTTTCCTTTTGTCCACAGCGTTTTACAGACTTTTCAATCTCACCATGAGAGTCTAGCTTCAGGCTGCCTCACTGGTGTGTTCATAATAAATTACATTGTACTGCGTGGGTCTAGCTCTTTGCAGTAGTTTAAGCACTTTTCCCTACAATATGCCACTTAATTCTCATGACTGCCGGGAGGTGAGGGAGCTGAGGGTCACAGGGGGCGAGGCATGGGCACAAGCTCAGAGTTCACACCTTGGCCATCCCTGCCCTGCCAGCCAGGATGACCAGGGTGCCAGGGCCATCAGGACACAGGCTTCCTTCTGTCCTGCTGACGCTGACCAGGTGCTGTGTGCCAGACACGGAGCTGTCTGCTGGGCATTTGAGCAACGTTTGAAAAGCACCAAGTACTACCAGTCTGTCTGTCCTCTGCAAAAACATCAGTGTCAGGACAGACGAAGGCTAAGGAGACATGAGATCGCATCCACTGGCATGGACGGTCAGTGGTGAGACAGTGTGATGTAGGAGTGACTACACAACAGACTGTGCGAGGTGACAGCAGACAGCAGCCCGGTATCTGTGTTAAATTTCCTGAATTTGATCATTACTTTGTGATGACGTAAGAGAATGCACGGTTCCTAGAAGGTGCAGAGCAAATATGGGTGAGAGCTGCTCGTATGCTCTTTGTGTTACTTTTTTAAAGGTTTGAAAATTTTTAAAAATGTGCAACAGGCAGGTTTCTGGAGTAAATACGTGTCTCTGATAAAGAGTGTGCTGCCTGAAGGCCCATCTTAAAACTGAATTATAGAAATAATTCTCTAATTCTAACACATGGAGTCGTGAAAGTCACCTGAGCAGATCTGTTTGCCCCTTCCCGTGTGGGCATGAGAATGTGCACGCATGTTCACGTGCACGCACATACATGCTTTCACGCACACGCACATTCACACCCAGTGCTAGAAAAACTCCAAGGCAGCCCTTTACCTCTTTGGGCACCTCTGACCTTTACATTTATTTCATATTGGTCTGACGGTTCCCAAATAATGTAAGCCTATCGGTCTTGGCTTTGCTTGACGTGATCCTATAGGAAACATCTCATTCTAGCACTTAAGTATTTGAAAACAGCTACGGGTTCTCAGAGTCTCCTCTTTCTCAGTTCCTCTCCATCGTTTTGCATATTTTAGAGTCAACATGGACCTTGGAGCCTTCCCAGAGTCTCCTGTCAAAACTCAAATTTGCCAGAAGAGAAAGACAGTGGTTCAAGCCCAAGGCACTTATTACAAACTTTGCAGGCGTCAGTGCTCTCAGACTGAGTGATACAAACCAGCTCGGTAAGTTCCTAAGAGTCAAACCAATGGACCAAATTTCTCTGCTGGAGCTCTCACCCCCAGCACTAAGTATTAGAACAATAAAAACCCTCGCAGATTACGTGTCTGGGCCCAGATTCCTGCTCATTAGGAGCTAAACCGAGGTCTGAGCTTTTCCCTCCAAGGGCAGGGCCATTCCTGGGAGGTCAGTAGGACTGAAAACGCACTCTGTTCGAATTCCGAGTCACCTTCACAGGAGAGGCCACACGAAGCCACAGCCGAACTGCTGACCGGTGGACCTGCCGCTGAAACAAGGCCCAGATGGAATTTCAGCAGAGGCGGGACTATGGGTGGAGGGTGAGTGTGAACAATGCATGGGCTTTGGAGCCGGATCTGGGTGTAGGTCTTGTCTCCTCTGGGATACAGTAGCTGTGAGAACTGAGGAAGCAACTCAGCCAGCCCACGCCTCAATGTCCTCACCTGCGACAATGGATAACATTATCTCCCTTCCAGGGTGTAAAGAAAAATCGAAGACATAAGGCAAAGCTGTGCGGCCCTAAGTAGGCACTCAACAAGTACGAGTTACTTATGGATGTGGTCACCGTTCCAGAAAGGTTACACATGACGCAAATTTGGCAAAGGTCTACTCTGTGTTTTCGGCTATGTAAGAAACAAATTAATTATGAGAATAACATCAGTGAAAGCGCATCATAGTCACTAATAAGAATTTTAAAAATGTGTTGGGAAAACAAGCCATGATATATTGGGATAAAGCCAAGACAACCAGTAGACAAACTGTGGCCAAACAGATGAGCTTCTGTGTTGCTTAATACACTTAATAAAACGGTGTAGCTTCCTGAAAGTGCTGTCTCACCAAACCGAAATACCCCAAGGGTTTCAGCAGAAAAGATAAATGACCCTGTTCGCCTTATGCAAGAAGTGAGGTCTGTGTGAGCTGGTCCCGCTCAGGACCAGGAGGTAAGGGCGGCGGGTGAGGGCTGATGTCTGCTCAGCTCACATGGGCTAAACGTCTGAAAAAAGAGGGAGGCTTTCGGTACAGAGGGATTAATGCAGAAAATGGTAACTTTTCTTGACACAGTGCGCACTGGGGAGCTTCCTTGTTGGGCAGTAAGTGAGTGAACTGTGTTAAGATGCAGATGAAAGGGAAAAATGTAAGAGCAAATACTGCTAACCGTGACCCCCAATTCAGAGCTCAGGGTGCCACCTGCCCACCGGCCTTCTGTGGGTGCACGTCTTCGGCTGGAGTGAGTTTAGGTATCTGGTAAACCATAGCCCCCAGGGGAGGTTCCCTCGCTCTCCAGTTTCAGAGGCAGCATTCCAAGTCACAGGCAGGGAAGTCAGGCTCCATAATGACAATGGCGACATTCTTGTAGCAGCAGGGGGAACAATAGGGCTGGTTCTGTTACACGGAGCTAACAGCGGATTCATCGGCGAAAGGCTGTCCTAATAGCACTGAATGAGTTTAATGCAATGAAGGAACCCCGTACAAAGAGTCCCCCCTAGACTGACATCAGTGATTCAGTAGCTCTCTGATGTCTCGGCATTTCTCAAGGGCTGCTGAGACCTGACAGACTCTCCCAGCTGGAAGGAACCAGAAGCACTGTCCATTTCGAGTTTATCATTTTGCAGGTGACGGGACTCAGACCCGCAAAGGATATGGAGCTGTAAGTCACAAAGACCAAACCAAGCTCTGGATGGACTTGCTTCCTCCTATAGCTTCCTCTTCTCTTGGAGAATGCCAGCCATCCTGGGAGTGATAAACTGTCTTGTGTGGAGAAGGGAGGCTTTTAGGAACTGCTCTCCTTTTGAATCAGGGGCACTTTCTGGCTTTAATTCAGGCAGTGCTGCCGGCTTCTCTGGGAAACAGAACGTGGGATGGCCACGAGACGGCGCCAGTGCCCCGTGCTAGGACCCTCTTCCCTACCTGATTGCCCGTACAGCGTGTATATATTTATTTTCAATGAGGTCAGGAGTATCAAGGTTGTAAAATAACATATTTTCACTTGTTTTATTCCTACATCTCAGACATAGCTTTTCTGAAGTCAATTATCTCCCTGAGACGCTGTTCTCCCCGCCCTCTTTCTCTCTGAGCTGCCTTTCAACACATCAGAGTCTGACACCAATAGACTGAGAATTGCGGGGTGGGCGGGCCGCCGGGGGGAGGGAAAAAAAGCAACTTTTTCCCTGACTGTCTCCCTGTTCTGGCGTTCTGTTTTAAATGGCAGTCTGCAGATGTATGGCCTCTGTTCTCCAGCCCCGTGGGGGGAGACTAGAGACGGCTAGTGCTGTGAGGCTGCCTGGGAGGGGGCGGGTGTCATCTGGGAACCTCCCCTGCCCCGCACGGGCACAGAGCCTCCAGCGCCACTTCTCTGGCGCTGCTCCCGGCTAAGGATGGAGCGGCACTCGTGGAGAGGTCCCGACAGAGGACAAAATGAAGGCAGCGAGCAGACACTCCCAGACTGAACTGTGTCGATACCTGGTGCCGTATTTCAATGGAGGCTTTGTCCAGAGCCAGGTGACCGGGATGGTGAGAGGGCGTGAGGAAAGAACACGCGTGTTCACACACACACACACACACACACCCTCACACAGGCAACCAGGCAACAGCTTACAGCTCTTCCTGGCAGACACCTGAGTTGCATGTGGTCCAAAGGCCACGTGCTCCTTTCAGGGCTGCCATTCCTGGTGCTCAGAGAAGGCCACTGGCTTCCGTGTGTCTAAGGCAGTAGGGATCCTGTGGGCAAGCGTATGCCCTGGTTTACCAGCAGTACAGCAGTGGGCAGCCAGTGGGTGGGGGGATCACTTCTGGTCCCATCACCGTCCCCACAGTTCATCACAGAAATGCCAGTGGGTTCCTGACCCTGCCTAGCCCTCTCATCAGTCTAGATCTATTTTGATATCTTTAGGCTTCAAATAACACAGTAACTTCTTACTCCAATGCACGGCGATCTTCTCTGTTCTAAGGGCAAAGCTCATTGCAAAGCCTTAATTTTGGGGCTGGGAAGAAGAGGTGTGGGTGCGTCCATGAGTGTTTCAATCCCATAAACCTCTACCAAGTTCCTAGTAAGCACCAGCGGAACTAAAACCTAAATAAGATCATGTCCATTTCCTGAAAGTACTAGGAATCTACTGGGAAAGAAAAATAAATACCAATATCGCCATCCCATTAAAGCCATCCTAGGGCTATGGGAACAAAGACGGGGGCTGGGGAGGAGGCGTGACCAGGGTCTTGAAGGATGAATGGGAAGCGTCCAGTCAGAGGAGAAGGAACAGGAATCACAGGAAGACGGGACCCTCCTGAGCAAAGCTGTGTCACAGGAGGGCCTGTGGTGCTTGGGGCCGGGAGGGGACGCAAGCTGTCCGGGGTGATCAGTATACCCAGTGAGGCTTCTCCAGGTGGCAAAGCCGCGGGGCACTTGGCCCAAATCCGCCCCACACATGTGCCTTGTTGAGTGGTGTCAGGGTTTAAAGTCAGCGCTGAGTGCCCGCAGGTGATCCTTTAGATGAGGTGCGTTCCCTCTAGTCTGTGGCCCCCTGCCCCCCCCGCCCGACCCCTGAAGGCACTTGGGACTGCAAGTTCTGTTTTAAAGCTCCCAAATGGAGCACCTCTGGATATAACGGTCCTGGGGCTGCGGACAGGAAGGGAGGGATGCTTGTGCCAGCACCGCTCAGAACTGTTCTCCTGCCTCTGCTGAGAAGGCCTGTCCACCAGGACCCAGGGTGTCAGAAAGTCCAGTCCACTCCCAAAACAGACAGGCTGTTTGGCAAGAGGAAGAGGGTTGGGTCACACTGAGATGAGTGTGTACAGTGCCCATCGCAGTCCCTCACCACCTCTTGCCTAGTGGAGACCAGCCCGGGGGTAGCCAGGACCCAGGGTCGTCCTTCAACGGGGCCTCAGTCCCCGAATCAAGAAGTAGCGTTGCCTCAGCCAGCCTCCCAGGGCCTCATTCTGGACTGCGCTTGGGGGACACAGTTCTCTCTGCATTTTTGATGTCATCTTTTTTTTTTTTTTTTTTTTTGCGGTACGCGGGCCTCTCACTGCTGTGGCCTCTCCCGTTGCGGAGCACAGGCTCCGGACGCACAGGCTCAGCGGCCATGGCTCACAGGCCCAGCCACTCCGCGGCATGTGGGATCCTCCCGGACCGGGGCACGAACCCGTGTCCCCTGCATCGGCAGGCGGACTCTCAACCACTGCGCCACCAGGGAAGCCCTGATGTCATCTTTTTGATCAAGTATCGTCGATTGGCACTTTGTCCCCCTCTGGTGACCTGCAGACTTTAGCAGCCTTAACTTCTTAAGCCTCTGAGTCCTGGCCAGTCCTCACTAGCTAAGCCACTTGCTAGCTCCACCAGGTCGCAGAGGTGCCCTGTCCAGCGCGGGCTCCCGAGGAGGGTGAGGGTCCTGCTGGTGCCACCCACTATCCCAGCAGACCCAGAGTCTGCGCTGATTCTACCGCATGCTCTGCAAAGCCCAGAGCTGACAAGGCGAGTGCAAGCAGGAGCTGTGAATTAGTCCCCTGAATATGCAGGTCATTTAGATGGAAGGAGGTGGAAGAGGACAGGTGCTTCATAAATACTGTGCAGCCAGGGGGTGGAGTGGGGCGAGAACAGAAGCCAGATAAGGCCCCGGGGAGCAGAGGGGGCGGGACTGGCCTTCCAGGCTGATTACTCCTTGCGCGAGGGGGCAGAGACAGCTCCACCTTGACAGCCATAAAGTTGCTGAGTGCAGAGCTTACCTAGAAAGGCAGGGAGGCAAGAGCTACACAGCAAATTCTTGAGCTGAGCCTTCTGTGGAGGAATCCCTGGCCCTTTTGTGTAGAGAGAGAGCAGGGGGAGGGGGGATGAGAAGAAGGGTGATGGGAGCACAGGAAGTTGAGGAGAGGGAAGGATAAGATGAGGGCGGAGGAGGGCTGATGAGGGAGAGCTGAAAGGTAAGGGGCTGGGGTACCAGCACTCCTGGGACCCACCCCTCCCCGGCTCTCAGGGTTAGCATCTAGCTGGACACCTACATAACCCCTCAGGGAGGGGCTGCAATCTCCACTCTCCCCACTGTCTAGGCTTATTCAGAAACATCTAGTGACCTGCCATGTCCCAAGTGACTCAAGTATCCAATATCCCTACGCCTCCCAGCTCTGTGTCAGAGCAAGGAGACCTCCCTGACCCTGGAGGCCCATCCACGATGTCCCAGACGGCA
This sequence comes from Stenella coeruleoalba, assembly GCF_951394435.1. Taxonomy (NCBI): domain Eukaryota; kingdom Metazoa; phylum Chordata; class Mammalia; order Artiodactyla; family Delphinidae; genus Stenella; species Stenella coeruleoalba. The sequence goes on along the minus strand of NC_137154.1, from coordinate 105,435,701 downwards.
GGATTCCCTCCTTCTTACGGCCGAGTAATATTCCACTGTCTGGATATACCATGCTTTCTTTACCCATTAATCCATCTGTGGACGCTTAGGCTGTTACCACATCTTGGCTACTGTGAATAATTCTGCCATGAATATTATACTAAGTGAAATAATCCAGACACAGAGAGACGACTACTGGGCCATCTCTCTTAACGTGTGGAATCTAAACTAGTGGAACTCGTGGGGAGGCGGATGTGGGGAGATGCTGGCCAGAGGGTGCAAAGTTTCGGTTATGAGGATGAGTGAGTTCTGGGGGTCTAATGTACAGCAAGCTGCCTATCGTTAGCGATACTGTATTCTACACTTGGAATTTGCTAAGAGAGTAGATCTGAAGTGTCCTCATCACACAGATGTGGTAGCTGTGTGATGCCTTGATGGTGGGGATCATCTCACAGTGTATCCATACCTCAAAGCACCAAGTTGTACGCCTTCAACACGTACAAATGTTACCTGCCAATTATACCGCAGTAAAGTTTAAAAAACCCAGTTCACTTTGGAGCAATAAGAGGTGGGTGGGATGGGGAGAGGAAGAGGGGAGAGTGGCCCCGGTGGTCCTTTCCCAAGCCCCCTTCTCTCCTTCTGCCCAGCTGGGCTGATTCTGGGAACCTTGTGTAGTCTCCCACCCCGCAAAGCCACAGGGAAGAGCTGACCGAGAAGCTGCCCAAACCCAGCTGAGCCCTGCCTCTCTGCAACCCTCCTACAGCTGCCAAAATGCTCAAGAAGAGAACAGCCACACTGTTTTGGGGGCGGGGCTTGGGGGGGGAGGCGGAGATTTCAGCAGCAAGAATTTTTTCTGTTTTTTTCCTAATTGGTTCCTTTTGCTCCAAGAACCGAGTTTTTGCCCAAAAGGGAGGATGTCATGGAGGCTGGAAGCGGAGCGAGCACTTTGGGTGGATGGGTGGGGGGTTCCATCTCCTTAGGATGATGCAACGCAAAGTGATCGCTTAATAGGGACTCATTTTAATAGCCTACAAATGAGAAGTCGGAGACAATTAAGATTCATTCCCAATTAATTGGGTTTTTTCTTCTTTCATTACCAAGAGTTGCCAGCCAGATAACAACAAAGCCTTAGAAACAAAGCCGCCAGCAGCCGCCACGTCAATGGTGCCACCTGGAAGGAGGCTGGGAGCCCTCCAGCCTCTGGGGCTCAGCAAACGACTTCCCAGCCCCTCCGCGGGCAGGAGTGAGAGGACATCCTTAGAAGCTGAGGAACCTCTAATCTGTGAAGTCACGGACGCACTCATTACCAGGACGCTGCCGAGTACTTTTTTATAGTTGTTAATTCCGGTTTATTTACCCTTGGGAGTAATGGCGTCAGCAAGCACAATTTATTACTGACTCAGTCTCTGCTGCGGCTCCGAGCAAAGGCCCCCTCCCTCCCCCCTCCACCTTCCCTTCTCGGATCCTACCAACATCCTAGGCGACAAGCAGCCTGAGATGACAGCCCCTCAGGAGGCTGGCGCTCACCCCCCGGGGACAGTGGCTGGACAGTACCTCTCTCTCCCCTATCCTGCCGCCCACACCCCTGCCCCAAGGGAACCACCCGCAAAGCCCCGCTCCCCTGCCAGCTCTGCAGCCTTAAACTGACATCAGAACATGTGCCGATGGCATCCACCCAACGCTTAATTTGCGCCAACCTGACTTAATCCCCACAGACAGCCCTCCTAACCAGACACCTCCACTATCACCAGTTCTCTGATCAAACAAACAAACAAACAAAAAACAGGCTAAGTAACGTTTCCAAACACACAGAGCCGGGACTGGAACTTAGCTAACCCCCGACTCTCTATTTCCTGCACAGTTTTGATCTCTGACCCTCTTTTTAGGGCGCTGGAGTCACTGGAAAAACCCTGACCTTGCCCCCCACCCCTGCTCTGATGTGGGAGAATGTTCCCGCTGAAGTCCTGGCCTCACCTGGGTCTAATGGCCCCGAGTGGATGGCTCTGAATAGCCAAGCTGCAGAGACACAAGGGCTGCAGGTCACAGAGGGGCTGGGCTAGGGAATCAGGTCCTGGGACAAAACCCTGAGATTCCAGGAGATTCGAGAATCTGCCCCTTTAGAAAGCAGGGCTGGTCCTCACAGCTCCCACCAACAGCCAGTCTCCCTGGGATTAGGGTTCTCACTGAAGCTTTACTTTATTATTATTATTATTATTATTGTTGTTGGTTGAAATGCCTTGTGAAAACTGGGAGAGATTTCTTAGGAAGGCAAATAATGGGATGCATTTCCACTCTGGCTCTATAATTAATGTTTGCATCATTTATCTTTCGTGGAAAGATTATTCTGACTAACGAGGTTCTGGGCCACTAATTCATTACACTGCCTTGTCACTTCCTGGGCCTTCTTATTACCCAGAAATAGACTCATTAGTCAGAGTTCAATGACGGGGAGAAATTGTCTTCGTTAATTTAATTCCCTCACTCATTCTGGGTCCCATGTTTGTCCGAAATTGGTCTTTAGAAGGGGGAAACATTGGTTGCCTCAAGTCTTTGCTTCTGTCTCATTATACCTTCCACTTTGCTTCTGTTCAACAAGGAAAAGGCCAGGACAGCTCACAGCAGTGGCCACACAGGCCACTCAACTCAAAGCTGTTAAGTGGGGCTTCCCTGGTGGCGCAGTGGTTGGGAGTCCGCCTGCCGATGCAGGGGAAACGGGTTCGTGCCCCGGTCCAGGAAGATCCCACATGCCACGGAGCGGCTGGGCCCGTGAGCCATGGCCGCTGAGCCTGCGCGTCCGGAGCCTGTGCTCCGCAACGGGAGAGGCCACAACAGTGAGAGGCCCGCGTACCGCAAAAAAAAAAAAAAAAAAAAAGCTGTTAAGTGGTAGGTGAGGGGACATAGCCCAAGGGCTTAGGCACTTGTAACATATAATTGAGGTGCTGAGATATTTTTAACCTCTAGTCTCAATTTGTAGTACTACCTGGGAACCCTTAAGAATACCCAGGCATCACTCCCAGCAGTAAATGATAATATATGCACATATTTGTATATGTATTATATATTATATATTACCTATTATATATATACACATATACACACACACACATAGGAATGATACAAAGTGTCCCCAGAGTCCTCTACCACAGGCATGTAAGGTGATGTGATACAGTGTCTATAGGCTGGGCTCTGGAGTTAGAGAGACATAAGTTCATGTGGGCGCTGTGTGTCTTTACTCCAGATGCTTAATCTCTCTGAGCTGTACTTTCTCACCCACGAAACAGGAATGCCAATAGCTATCTTTTGTTATTATGAGGATCAAGCTACATGAGGCACCAGAAGCAGTTCTCGCAGCGCGCCAGGACTATTAAGAACTTGGAGGAAAGATGCACTTGGAGTTAAACTAATCAAGACTCAGCCAATGGGAAGAGGAAGCGTCTTCCAGCAGAGCTCCAGAGCTGGTGCACACGGAAATGTCCGAGGACGCCCAGGGCCACCCAGACCATTTGAGTGGGGATCCCCAGGCACAGGGCGAGGGCGCCAGTGCTTTTATAAGCTGCTCGGTGGTTCTAAGGTCAGGGTTGAGGATGACTCAACCTCTTGAGATCTGCAGGGAGCTGCTTCAACCTCGGTCAAGCAGAGAGTAGTAACCCCATTGCGTCTTTTTCAAAGGGCTGCCCAGAGATGTTCCACTCCCAGAAGGAGTTCACTGCTGTAAGACTGGGATATTTCCCTGGGTGGCTCCACGGGCACGATTAGGACCGACGCTGTTCCAGGAGCTGGGCGGATCACAGGAAGCAAAAGCAGCCCCAGCACCTGCTGTCCTGGGGCCGCCTGTCTCTCGGGGAACTGGAGCCAACTCACCAATGGATAAACTTAAGTACAAATCAGCACAAAGATGCCAAGGGGAGCAGGCTGATCCCAGGGCCGTGACCCAGCCTGGGGACAAGGAAGGCTTTCCCAAGGAAAGGCATTGGATTGAGTTATAAAGGATGCCTAGGAGCTCCTAGGGAAAGAGCAGGTGTGCTTTCCAGGCAGAAGAATCGAGGACCAGTGCAAAGCCCATATGGCCAGACGTCAGGATGAAGACTCCTTACTCCAGAGCTGAGGTACGGAAAGGTTGGGTAAGAAAGCAGCTGCCCCAGCTGTCAGTCTTCAGAGGAGATCCTCTCTTAACCTTCCAGAGGGATGGGAGGGGATGTGTAAACACAACTGGCAAGAGAGCAAGAAAAGCAGGGGAAGAGATAAGCTGGAGAGAGCAGAGACCAGGACGTGCAGGGCCTGAAGGTTTGGTTGAGGGTTTTGGTCCTCCTTCAATAAGGGCAAAGGGATGCTCTTAAGTTGAGGAATTTTAAGTGGGACAAACAGACGGGATGGCAGGATGGAATAAGCAGCTCCTCAAGTGCACTCACTTCCTGGCCTATGGTCCTGAGGGTCAAGGTGATGGCATGACGGCGAGGCCAGGTAACACTCCCCCACCCCAGCCCCTGCGCTGAGACCCTCTGGTCAGCCCCTTATGGGGATCACCATGGTCCTGATACGCTCCCTTGTGGGTGAGGCTGTATCTCTCAGACATTCAGGAGCAGAAAATATCAGAGAACATCTGCTCTAGACCTTTACCCACCAAGAAATGGACCAACAACTCAGCTTCCAAAAGTGTTGACACCAGCAGCCTCTAGAAAGGCTTGTCCTCCCCATGGTCAATTATTCACTTGGAATTCTGGTATGTCCCTCACCTGTTTGTGATGGTAGCTCTGTGAGTCTGTCACTAGGAGTCTGGCCATGTCTGGTGGACTGATTCACCCGTTTGTGGACTTGAAAGGCTGAGGACCATGTCATTGGTGAGCGCACAGTGGGACCGTCAACTGGGACTTCATGGCTTTCAATCAGCCTCTGCTGGAGGTCACGGGCTTCTCTCATGTCAGGATGTCAGAGTTGTGTGTGTTCACTGAGTATGTTTCTTCGTTTTGAGACCCACTGATCTGGGAGGGCGTGTTGCAGGCAAGCCTCCATATCCAAACAGACCAGGACATTGGCAGAATGGTTGACCCCCATCCCTTTCAATGCCCGTGTGTTTGTGGTGCATGACGTGTTCACAGTCAGTAATCTCATCCTCAGTGAGGTAAATAATTATAATAAGTGAATCCTTCAAGTCTGGCCACACTGTCTGTGTTTGTAACGTTCACTTAAACAGAGGAACATCTGGAGATGGTAAGAGAGGAGGCAGGCCAGGGACAGGGGTGTGGACCTGTCATGACCTGTGACCAAGGCAGTCCTTCTCCCCAAGCCAGGAAGGCTGAGATCTGATGGGTGTCAATCACGGAGGTGAAGAGTAGAAAGTTCAGAGGCCCCCATTCAGACCCTGGCCTACCGGTAGATGAATTCAGTGGTCCCAGGCAAAGTGCCCTGGGACCAGACTTGTTGTTTCCAATTATGAGGGGAGAAAAAGTCCAGATTAAATGAAGCACCCTGGGTGAACGTTTAGCATGATGCCTAGCACACACTAAAAGTCACAACAGTACACGTACAATTAGTTTTTATTCCTATCACTATTAAGAGAAATAAGAGTTAGAGAACTTGATGTGTAGCACTGTGTTACAATATTTGTTACTCACTATTCTCAACAAATTCTCAACGCAGCAGTGAGCTATATATCATACCCATTATACAGAGAAGAAAAGTGAGGATCAAAAGGGTAACTTGCCAAAGGTCAGGAGAATATGGTAGGGCAGGGATCTGACTTGCAAGCCTGCCTATTTTCTTTGATCCACGGGACCCTCTGTTGTTCCCAGACACTTGTGCTGAATCTTGATAAATTCATTCAGTGACTGTGTTAGTCTGCCTGGGCTGCCATAAGAAAGCACCACAGACTGGGTGGTTTAAACAACAGAAGTTTACTTCCTTACAGTTCTGGAGGTGAGAAGTCCAAGATCAGGGTGTCTGGTGGGTCGGTTTCATTCTGGGGCCTCTCTCCTTGGCTTAGAGATAGCCGTGTTCTCCCGGTGTCCTTACGTGGTCTCTCATCTGTGTGTGTCTGTGTACTTATCTCTTCTTGCAAGGACACCGGTCAGATTGGACAATGGCCCATTCATATGACCTCAGTTTACCTTAATTACCCCTTTAAAGGCTCTATCTCCGAAGACAGTCACATTCTGAGGTACAAGGGGGTAGGCTATCAACATATGAATTTTGGAGGGGACACAAGTTACCCCATAACAGTGACCACACAGTCCAGATAAAGCTCTGTGTCCTTCACTCACCATGGCTTTTCATATCAACGCAGTGACTGTGTATCTAAAATATTTTTCGCCCCGTAGTGCTAAAGAGGCTTTTCCTCTGAATGGTTAGGCAAACGTCAGGATGAAGACCCCTTCCTCCAGAGCTGACGTATGGAAAGGTTGGGTAAGAAAGTAGCTGCCCCAGCTGTCAGTCTTCAGAGGAGATCCTCTCTTCATCTTCCAGAGGGATGGGAGGGGATGTGTAAACACAACTGGCAAACACAGGAAGCACTGAGAGCCTAGTTCCCCCAACGTCATGCAGGATACCCGTACGTCGTCTGCAGAGAGCAGCTGCGTGGGTTCTGTCCCGGGCGCCAAATAGATGCACAAAGGCATCAGCTGCAGGAGAACCGAGTCAGCCACACAAGCTCCGAGGGTCCCTTGTTCACTTCTCTGCTTTCAGCTGGCCGTGAAAGGATGGTGACCAGTGTAAAAAGAGACTTTTAAATAGTTCTAGAAAAAGAAAATGTTCAAATCCAAAAGAATGATGTACGAGAGGCACACCCACCTTCCCACTAACTCCGTCCTATAACCTTTGGCTCTGGGGGATAATGAACTACATCTCAAATCCACGAGGTTTGTTCTGTTCTACTAAAATGATCAAATGAACACACAGGAGGAAGAGACGGGACTGGAAACGCCTGGCCCGCGTATTCACTTGGTACCCGGCACTTATGGGGAGGCAGCTGGAGAAAGGGGGCATTTAATTTCCTGGGGCCCACACTTTTCTGAGTGATTGGCAGGTTAATTTTGCTCTCCACTAGGCCTGGTACTGAAAGGAAGTGAAGGCTCAGACACCTGCCAAGAACCGTTCTTTGCTTTTGGCAAAAATTCTAGACCTCATCAGAAAAATTAAGAACTAGGCTTAGAGATTCGGGGAGCCAGGCTGAAAGGGCATTGTTCAGGTAATGATAATGAGCAGGTGTTGTGAGAGCATCCTATCAGAGGTACTGTTCTCTGATGTGGTCTCCTATTAGGCTTATAAAATAGATCTATACTTCATATGCCTTTTTCATGATGTAAGAGGCTAAGAGAATTAAATAAATTGCCTGGAGTCACACAGTAAACTGATGGTAGATTCAGGCCTCAAACTTGAGTTTGAATCTAAGCCTGAGCCCAGTTCTCTTCTACCTCCCTGGGCTGGTGCCTCTAAGACCCTGTCCAGAGGGTGTCTACTTGGTCCAGAGTTGGGCTGATCTAAACAGCCAGAAAGACGCAAGCCCTGTGTGATTTAAAGACTTCCCCTCCCTGTCACCCTGTCCTCTTCTGGGACAGGATAGGTGCTCCAAGTGGGATACAGCAGTTAAGAGCATGGATATAATAACGAGAGAGGGGCAGATTCAAAGTTAGCCTTCAAGGTCACATGACCTTGGGCAAATTATCTCATCTCTTTATGCCTTGATTTCCCTGTTTGTAAAAAAGAAGATGATAACGCCAACATGACAGGATTGTTTTGAAAATAAACTATGTGAGAGAGAGAGAGGTGTGTGTGAGTGTGTGCGTCTGCGTGGCTTAGCATGGAGTCTGCACTTCATGAAGGTTAGCTTTAAAGAAATGTAACAAAATGGTCTTTGTCAGAAGAGTGGGGCTTCCTGCCGCCCCCGAAGCAGGCCTTGCAAAGGTGGCAGAGGAGAGGCTTGTGGAATCTGACCACCTCACACTCACTGCTGCTTCTGGACACCCAGAGACCCCAGGGCCCAAGAAGCACAAACTCCATCGGACAGCCTGGCCCTCCTTCCCGGCCAGAACCGGTGCGGACGGACAGAGGGAGCAAGGAAGGCCACAGAGCTGAGAGTGGAGAGAAAAATCACGGAGGGAGATCAATGCTAGACCCTGGAGGTTAACTGTGCCCACCAGGGGGACTGAAGTGGGCAGGGGGACGGATCAGTGGAGTCCAAAGCAGATGAAGAAACGCTTTCGGCGACCAAGCTGTGAAGTAAATATGGTGACTGGGCCGGGCGATGGGGAGGTGATGGGGGAGTGAAACAGCAAGGTTAAGCTGTCTTGGGAAACAACAACGAGAGGACAGCGCTGGTTCTGAAAAAGGTCTTTTCTCCTTGTCCCCTTTCAAAGGCAAAACCCACAGCTTTGTGTGTTTGCATCTAAAAATATGCATTTGTGTGTTGTATGTGCAAGTGTTGGTGCGTTTGGGGATGTACGTGTGTGCAAGCCCCGCCTGTTCGTGCTCTGATTCCACAGGACACAGTGATGCTGTGGATGTGCTGTTTATAACGCAAATGGAATTTTATTCTCATAGTTCTGAGAGTTACAGCATATGGAAACTATTCAAATATATCCATTGTTCTTATAAACCCTGTGGAAACTTTTCTTGTGAAATTCACATATACTCTATTACCTCCTTATTAATAGGAAATTCCAAGGCACTGACTTCATGCATTCCAGCAGACTGGCTTTTCAGTACCCCTGCCTCTGACCAACAAGGCAAACCAGCGTGTCCAAAGGGGAAGCCTGGGGGTGAATGCTGCCCCTCTCCCCCCAACACAACACCTTCCATCGGCAGAAAAGGCAGAATATCAAGACAAAGAAGAAATTATGTCGCAGCCCTTATTCTGTTGACAAATTCCAAAAAGAGATGAACTTTCCAACAAAGTCAATGACTCAATCAACCTTGACCCACAGGTCGCAAACAGAAACCTGCATTTTGTGACAAAGGGGCTACAGAAAGCCCTATGGCTAAGAACCCCATCTTTGTATTGCCCTGTCGGGCAAGATTCTAGGATTGCTTCTTGGGTGCAGTTTTCCTGCATTTTCAAAACAGGTTCAGGGTGTACAGAGCTCTCTCTTGGACTAGATCCCGATAGATGCAGCCTAATTTTCCCCATTTTGCAGGTCAAATACCAAGAAGCATTCCCAGGCCTGTCTGCAGCCATGAAAATGCAACATGAGTCACCGTGCCTTCAGTGGAAATACAATAAAAGAACACAAGATTGGGATATGATGTCATAAAAAGAGATGCATGGCGATTTTCCGGATACAATGAAACTTTTCACATTTCAGAGGAGGTAATTGCATTTTGAGCTTTTTTTTTTTTTCCCCTCTGTGTTCAAATTGAGGAAAAGAGAATTTAAAAAAAACAACTGTGTAGCCAAAATTTAGAAATGGAATTAAATATCTTAAACAACAAACTCTTGTATTTTTGCCTCTTTCTAACATTTCTAACGTCTGCAGATTTGTCTCCCGTGTGTGGATGAGAATTTCCCCTCTGAGGACCACTGACTGAAGTGGTTTATACCTTTCTCTCCTTCCTCCCAACCCATCCCTCAATCAATTCTGTTTATCTCTCTTAACTGGACATGATAGGACCCTGCATTTTAAATATTTTTATTGAGTTGAGTTGTATGTTCCCCACCTAGATTTACAGACTATTAAATAGAATGCTTTACATTTCTTTCTTTCTCTCAAAGCAAATAGCAAATACACGTGGGCAGAGCCATCAGCCAATTATTTTAGTGGATCGTTCACAAGTTATAGGAAAAATAAAAGTCCTTCCGCTTTCATCTTAGGGGGGAGCAATTGAATTTCAGAAGAGTAGAAAGCCCAAACACATCTCGAACTTCAAAACACCTTCCCTGAATGACCGAGAAGAGGTAAGGCGGCTATAATGACAAATCAGCCTCCAGCTTTAGATGCCACTTTGCTGCAGGCCAAGGAGAAAATAAGTGGTGTCTTAGCTGCAGCACCCAGGCAGGAATAGAAAAATACGTCCATAGTAGCTAGACAGACCTTGAAGTTAAGTAAATGATTCTTAACGTACCAGAGGATCTCAGTTTCACCACAAATCTCCCTTCTGTCCAGAAACTGCCGTCACATTTGCAGTCCTATCACAACAGGAATGTTCACCTTCCACTTGCCTAATTCTCCTCCTCCTCGGGATGTTTGTTCCGCCTCTCCAGATGCAAGCACATTCACCTCTATCTCCTCTACCAGCAAACCACAGCAACGTAGCTCACGCACAGCACCAGGATGCAAAACCCAACCCGTTTCAGGATGGAAACCTCGCCAGGGAAAGACTTCTTGGCAACAGCCCTGGGCATCCAGTGCTGAGAACAGACCTCTTCCCAGGAGCAAAGGCGCTACATGTCAAAAGCCACAGCCACGACTCAGACCTCTAGTCCTGGGGTAAGGCGTTCACCTCCGCTCGGGGGCGCCTCGCCCCCCCTGCCTGCGCAAAGGATGACGAGCTCGTGGGGCACCTACCTGTACCGCCCTCGATGGCCACCTCTTCCCACCTTCCCCGTTTCTTTTCCGATCATTTTTTTTCCACTTTAAAACCATCCAACTTTGCCTTGGGGATGAGCAGAATGAAATGTCACTTACCTATAAAAAGAGAAACAGAAGAGAAAGCCGTGCATCACATTACACACGAGCTCTTTGAAATCAAGGCCAACTTCCGACTTTGAAACTTTAACAATGAGTGGGTATTATTTTCTCATCCTACCTTTCTATATTTAATGAAACTCGGGATTCTGCAAGAAGCCCATCCCCAGGGCCCAGCCTCCCCTCGTGATTTCCTTTTGTTTTGTGGCGGCTCTTGTCGCTCCCTGCCACCCTGGCCCCGCGCTGCCTGTTCCCTCTCTTCATAGAGAAAAGGGCAGGAGGATGAAGGAGGACCAGGCACCATGGAGACCAAGGGGCTTGGATGTGGGCACTGAGCTGGGACAGTGTGTGGAGCCTCTCCTCTCGGGGGAGGGAAGAGGGGCGCCTCGGGACCTGGGGTCAGTGCTGGCCAGTGCCTGCCCGGGAACAGGGTGACAGCTCCCACAGGGTGACTTTCCTTGGAGGCTCTGGGGCCTCTCGGATGACTCTGGCTCTGAGTCCTTCTCTCTCTCCCTCGTCCACCTCCCCCCTCTCCTCCCAGCTGGGATGAACTCACCCAAGGTCTCTATCCTCCCCACCGCCACCTTCATCACACAGCATCCAAGGGTCACTTTTGTGCTCAGGGTTCACACCTGTTTCTACAGAAATCGCTAGTTATCTCAGCACCGTGAGGCCCGCTGAGACCTGCATGGGTGGTTTTCTCTGGTCCCCTCCCTCCAAGTAGGATCCAGCCTGGTCCGTCCACATCCTAGGAGACCCTCTGTCTTTGAACTAGGGATGCTGGGGCCCTTGTCTGGCCGCTGGGCTCCAAGGCGCCCACCCTTCACACCGCAGGTTCCTCACAGCTGAGCAAACCCCCAACCCCTCACTCTGCTTACAAGGACGCCCAGCTCAGTCCCGTGTTCTTCCAAGAACAGCCCCTCACCACGCCAGGTCCCAAATCCCCTCACGTGCTCAATCGTTTAAAGTTGATTTTAGTGGCCTGCTAGTATCTTTTTCTTATTATGCCTGAATAACTCGGCTCTTTTGAGCCTCTTCTTAGAGATTTAGTTCTCTGTTTTCTCCCCTCCAAGCTTCTCTGAGAACCTCTACAGAGGACACCCCAGAGCTGAAGGTTGAATAGAAAGGTTACCACTTATTCCCCGTTTGACCAGTTCTAGCTGCATTCATTCCCCAAAGAGTTTTCCACTCAAGAAGCTCTGCTAAGTTCAGAATCGTGGTTGAATATGGACGTGCTGTGTCCCCTTTGCCTTGGAGATTCATGACCACATCAGTATATTAAAGGCTTGGAGAAGGTCCATAGTGAAGAGCCTCGATTAAGCTTTTCCTGAAAGTATGTGACTCAGAAACTTTTCTTCCTACACACAAATTAAAACCTTCTTCTCTGCTTCAGAAGGATGGTTATGTTGATGTCTTTTATGGGTGTTACACTACGAATAACTGATCAGGTTTTATCACAGGCTGTGGCCAGGGACCAGGAGAGCAATGCCCGCTCCCTCCATGCCCTGTAGGAAGCACGGCCCAGGACCTGCATCCCAGGCTCTGGCTCCAACCCTCACCCAGTGTGAGCCGTCCACCAGCTTGCTTGGCCTCAGCGCCCTCATCTGAGACACACACCCTGCGAATTCCACCAGGATGTGATGAGGCTGTTATGATTCTTTAAATGTGCTCTGTAAACTGTAAAGAGCAAATGGTTTTCAGGGCTTGGTGTCCAGTACTGGTGTCTTTCGGCTGCACTGGAAAAAGACAACACTGGGCTCCAGCTGCCCCAGGGAGATGGTGAAGAACACGGCTTTGGCACTCCCAGTGAGTGAGAGGTCTGGACTGGTGGGCCTTGATTACTTCCCCGACTCTGCTCCCCAAGGGAGGGAACTGATCCCGTAGGTCTTTCTCCATCTTTAATATCTATGCCTATGAGTTTCCCTCTGTTGCACAAGCATGATTTCTCTGCCTTCTCCGTGTTTACACCTTTCAAAGCTTGTCATCCTGTCCCCTCTCTGCTCTGTGGCATTGCAGCCGGGCAGGTTTCTCAGTAGACCAAGAACCTCTAGATGCGGGAAGTAGAGAGAGGTGCTGAATCAGATCGGGGGAGCAATGCCTCGTCTGCCTCCGTTATTTCTCTTACGTGAGGACAAACAGGCATTAAAATAATGACGTTTCAGTGTATACATGGATGCAAGGAATGTTCCACTCTGGTGGAGCTGTTGATAACCGGGGAGGCTTGTGTAAGGGGGTGTGTGTGCGAAATGTCTGTACTTTCTGCTTGATTTTGCTGGAATCTAAAACTTCTCTAATACAAATAAAAAATAAAGCTTATTAATGTAAAAAGTCACATGTTCTAAGGTTTCACTTATTCAAGAAAATACAGTGGACCCTCGAACAACACAGGGGTTAGGAACGCCGACCCTCCCCCCAGTCAAAACCCCTCGCGTAATTTAGAGCCGACCCTCCTTGTCTGCGGGTTCCACATCCGGGGATTCAACGAACCCACAGATTGTGTGGTCCTGTAATATTTACTACCGAAAAAAATCCAGTGTAAATGACCCTGCACAGTTTAAACCTGTGTTGTTTAAGGGTCAACTGTATTCTTGATCACAATCTATGTCCAAGGCCCAGAATTCTTTCCTGCAGAATAGGAGAATTCTGGGTAGTCCTCAGGATGCCTTTTACTGGGCCACGTGGAAAGAATGGGAAAAAATGGGGCAACGTCCCAGCCCTGGGAGAGCTTGGAAACTCCATGGGAAGAGAAGAATACAGAAAGTTCGGGAAATCCTGTTACATGATATTCCAAGTTTATCTCCCCACCATCCCCTCATCTTTGGGGATCGGACCTACGATTTAAACCCAGCTCAAGTGCCGGGAGGTCTCTGAGGCTGTCCTGTCCACGCCCCCAGAAGTATTACCCCTTCCTCGGAGCCCTGCAGCTACTGCTCGCACTAGCTTTTAGTGTTTCTTGCACAATGTCATTGGTTAGAGTCTGTTGTCTCCACTCTGCTACTACATCTGGACTCTGCAAACCTGGCAACACCTGGCCCAGATTTTACTGCAAAATGAGTTCTAAGAAACCTTTAGGTTTTCAGAAATTTTGAATTTGGAATTGCAGGTAAGGGACTGTGGATCTATACACACCAGATACTGTGATAGCTCTGGGGCTGCAGAGATGAAAGATGTGATCCCTGTCTGCTCGGAGTCTAGAGGGAGGGTGGACCAGGAAGCGCTGAATTACAAGCCGGCATCAGGGCTGACACGATGGGGTAGGCATGGGGTGCCACGAGAGGACCGAGCACCCATGTCTTTCACTTGGGTGCTGAGAAGAATATAAAGGGAAACAAACAAACTGGAATTCAGTGGAGAGGATCAGGGAAAACTTCAAAGAAGAGGCTGGCCTTTTTCGAGCAGCTCCAGCTGCAAAGCTGCATTAGAAATCCGCTGCTCAGCCTGGGTCCTCCATCCTTCCACAGCAAGGTCACGCTCACCTTCGTTTTCTGCCTCCTGCCCTGCATCATTCTTCCGCGAAGGAATTCCCTACTGACCCGTCTCCGAATGTAAGGTGGGGCTCGGATGCTCGCCTTTCTGAAGGGCTTGGGACGCAGACAGGAGCTACCTCTGCAGACAGGCTCGCCTGACATCGTCTCTTCTCAAGGCACTGCAAGCCCAACCCATTTCAGTGATTTTCCTATCTGCTCTTTCTAGGGCCATCGTAAAACCACAAGTGGTGACAGCCTGGCTGTTCACGATAGTTTCTCAACTGCAGACGGTCTTCTGCAGACCTCCATTCCTCATTTTAACCTGAGTGTGAAGGCGGCTCTGTTAACCCATTGGGTCCCACAGTCAGGACGCTCCTTAGCCTTTGAGAGTTAAGAAAGAATGCCCGACACCCAGGGTGACTCACGGAGCACCAAGGACTCAGGCAAATCTGAAATGTACACATTCCAAAGGTAGTTCAAGTGCCCTCCCTGGAAATGGGTCTTCTGACAGTAGAAGTGTTTATACTGACAGTTGCATACTTATTCCAAACTTGAGCCAAGACTAGCTCTTCTCAAGTCCTCCCTCTGATGGCCTCTGGGCCTCAAAGGAAGGGAGACAGGATGAAAAGGCAAGGGCCCGGGTCCAGAGCTGGCAATGCCTGTCCTCTCCTGTCCTGCTCTTACACCCACTCTGCAAAGTGGGAATCTGAAAATCCCTCCACAGGAGCCACACCCCACATCCTTCAACAGCATCTCTGTAACAGGCCACACATGGCCAAGCCTTCAACTCCTCCTGGGCATTCATCACAGCTCTGTGCCAACTCCCACCAGGAGGGATGACTCCTAGAGACCTACAGTTATCCTCTTCATTCAGAGACACCACACCACAGCCCGTGCTGTACTGCAGGAAAAAAGAGCAATAAGAATTGCTCCTGAGTCTTTTGAGGCGGGGAAATGATGTGGGATTATCTAGAGATGGAGACGTTTTAGGCAGGTGCTCTAAAAGGCAGTGGGTTGGATCTGAAACCTCTTTTCCAGCCAACCCCCGAAGGGGATGGGGGTGGGGTAGAATCTCTCGGGCTCATCTCTGTGTTCCCTTCTCCCCAAAGCAAAACTGCTGAGATGCAAGAGCCTCCACTTTTGCTACCCACATCCTCTCCATACTCTGGAGACAGAGGGCTGCTACTAATTAATACTTTATTGGTGGGAAACCCTAGGCCCAGGGACATGCCAGCTGGACTCTGGTGAATGCGGGGGGAGCGAGGGAAGGATGGGGAGAACTGACTGCCAGTCTGGCTGTCGCTCACGTGTCCTCGCATCCTTTCCTGGGGTGAAGCAGGAGCTAGCAGCATGGCCAGCGGTGGGTGGGGACAGATGCCAAGCCGGGCAAAGCATTTCATCCCAGCATCAGAAGGGAGCTGTTTTTATGCTCTCTGAGGCTTCCACTGGAGACCAGAGCTCCTCTTGGTAACGCCTTTCCTTCTTCCCCACTACCTCACACAGAGCTTGGCTGGGTAGATTTTTTTTTTTTTCCAGTGAGTATATTTCCTGATTTTTACAATCAGACATGTGCTCAACATCGAGGAGAGCTGCATTTTCCTCCCTGCCAGCCCCACCCTCCTTTCTCCACCACTCCTCAGTGGGGATTTGGGGTGGAAGCGATGTCAGAGAAGGGTCTGGGACCATAAGCAGGGACGCAGCCCAGTCCACTCATGGCACAGGTAGGGGACAGCCACCGGTGCAAAGCCAGATGTGCCAGCGACTCCCCTGCATTCTAGGAAACCCCAGGAGCTGGTACTGACCTCACCTGGCCGCGCAGTCCCCGTTTACCTGAGACCGTCTCTATAAAGGCAGGTGAAAGGTACCAGCTTAGATGGTACTAATTAGCGTCTTCTCCTAATGACTGGACAAACGTCCCCAGATTGCTAAGAATTCCAGGAAACAAAAAGCACAGCAGCCAAAATTCTGGGATGGGAGAAGGACCCAAGGCCCCCTTTTCTGTGACCTCGGTGGTTCTCCACATTCCACGCCCATTAGAATCACCTGAGCAGGTTTAAAACTCCCAGTTCCCAAGCTTCGTCCCAGTCTAATCAAAGCAGAATCCCTGGGAGCAGGACCCTAGCATCACTGTCTCTGAAAACCGCCCAGGTGATCCCAACCTGCAGTACAGTTTGAGAACCAGTGAGGTAGAGCAGGCCTGAGGAGCGCCAGGGGGCTGGTTAAAGGACAGGATGCTGGGCTCCGGCCCCCATTTCTGATTGAGCAGGTTTGAGGTGTGGCCTGACAATCTGCGTTTCTGGGGGCTCCTGGGTGAGCGCATTAGACAGACCCTGAGGCTCTTTGAAAGAAACATGCCCTGGAGGAGTTACTCTTCATTACAACTGCAGTTCCTGGGGCTGTGAGGACCCTGAACATCCCACCAGGCTTCTCTGGAACAGACGTAAGGGTGCTGGCCCTGCCACTGAGAAAGGGGGTCCACCTGGCTCGTCCTTATCTTCCCAGGGCTGTGCCAGGAAAGAAACATTTCTGTGAAAGTGGCTTTACCAGCATAAAGGGACGGAGGCCAGTGTTCCCTTGTCCCACCTCCCCTGCTGTCGGAGATGGACTTTACTCCTTTAAGAAGGAGCTGCACAAGCCTACCAAGCAGCGCCCTCAGGCAGGAAGGAGGTTGTCTTGCAGCGCGACCCCGGGGACAGCTGTGAGTACAAGGATATACGTGTTCCATGTCTGCTGAGTCGGTCTGTGAGTGGACGGCCCATCAGACAGGCAGGAAACCACGAGGCTGCCGCACTGCCTTCTGGTAGAGAGTCGGGCAAGTCCTCAATCAACAACTGTTCCAGAAACTCCTTCTGTGAGCGCCGCATGCACCTTTTTGATAAGGCTGGAGGCCGCGATAACCTGAGACGAGGTTTTTATTTGCTTGGACTTCTGTGATCTACAGCCCTCTTTCAGCAACCTCTTCTCACCCGTGCTTCTCGTCACCCACAAGCCAGTTCCCCGGGAGAGCCTAGAAGAGGCTGAGGGGGCAGAGCCCGAAGACAGGGTGCTTGGCTACCATCCCCATCTGTGCTCTCGTACCGGAAGCTGCTCCAGGAGCCCACACATGCGGGTGCCCCCAAGCTCTCCGCCCAGGACATTCTGGCGCACCTGAGGGCAAGCCCCCTTCTGCATCTGCTGAACATCTGGGGACAGCAGCCGCCGGGCTGCCTGCTGAGCGCACATCCCCTGTTTCCTCCTCTTCCAGGACTGCTCTGCTCGGGGCAGACCCAGGCCCACGGCAGGGAGGTAGAGGAGTTTCCAACGCCCTCCCCCCTCAGCCACACTGCAGCAGGGGAGGGGCGAGTGGGGGGCTGCATTTGCTCCCTCCCTCTGAGCTTGTTCACACAGTAAAACACAGAGGCCCCGCTGTGACTGCTGATCACATCCAAAGCAAAGGCAGGTTTTGAAATTCATCCGAGATTTTCTCCCACAGCTGCAGCCAGCCGGGCCTGAGCCTTGCCATCCCCCCACCCCACAGGGCCTGCCGGCTGCTGCCAGGCCTCCAGGGGGAGCGGCGAGGGCTATGAAGCTGTCTTTCTATCGCCCCACATCTGCTTCTTGAGGCTAAGAGAGACATTAGGTAGAGGAAGACTGAAAGAACAGAGGGAGGAAAAAAAAAGAACACATTCAGCAAAAAAATGCATAAAAAGGGAAACAATTTAAAAAGAGACTGCTGAGATCTCTTTCTCCCTTCCTTCCCCCTCCTCGTTTCTGAAGCTGGTTCAACGTTGCACACAGTGTACATCACCGGGGACCTGGTGACAAAGGCCTGCTTAATCCAGCCCCTGGTGAGTAATTGCAGAGGCTCATCATGCAGGCTGGCAGTTGTACTCATGCTATAGCCTATGATCTATGGAGTTTATGGGGATTTTAGGAGATTGGTAATAAGGCTGCCCAGTAAACAGCCTGGCAGAGCAGTAAAAGGTGAAGGTAAATCACAGGTTGCATTCTAAGTGCATTTGGGAAGGCGGAGGGACCGCCACCAGCAGCCCCTGGATGTGCTAAGGGGTGTGATGCACCTTCCCTTGTTGGCTGGTTTATTCATGACACAGTGGGGATGGCTCTTCCCTCTTCCCTTCCGGCTGCCCAGCAGCCAGGGGAGGGCAGGCTGGACAGGATCGAGCTCCAGAGCTTCTGGCCCCAGACTTCTGACTTCCTGGAGCCCCGAAGGAGGTAAAGGATGGACCCTTTCCCAACCCAGAACTTCCTCTGGCTCTTTCCAGAGTGAAGGGAGTCAGCTGCTGTCCTGCCCCAGGTTGGACTGCTACCTATTTGACAACACTACCGCGGCACAGTCTTCCAAAAGGTCAACAGCGAGAGCGGGTCAAGCACTCAGGAAGGTAGAAGCCCCCACCTGCGTGGACTTGGGCCTGGGGCCCCCGCCCCGGGAACCGAGACTGGACCACCATCTTGCATAGTTTTGGTTTGTGGCCACTGGAAATCTGAGTATTATCTGGACACCTCCCTTCCCAGCGAATACATTTGGTTGCCAAGGAAGCGTCATCAGAAACCTTAATGCATTATCTCAAGGCTTTTCTCCCTGGAAAGTCATCGCAGCCACAGTTCCTCTATTCATGTGCTGCACAGCGTCCAAGGTCCTTTCATGCACCTTCTTACTATCACATTCGATAAGAAGTCTAATGACGTCAATATTACAGAAATGTAAATGTAAGTATTCTTTTACATTTCCACTTCACAAAGGAGGAAACATGTTAGAGAGCCCGTCAGTTGCCCAAGGTCACAAGCTGTTAACTCCTAGACCTAGAACGCAGTGGCAGACCCTGACTCTGTGCCCATATTCTGAGGATTCTGATGGGGGGCTGCCAGCAGGGGCCACATCACTGGAGATCAGCTCCAAGCCTGTGGCCAACTGCTCATGGAGCTCCTCAGAGCAGCGCAGCGGATCGGCTGCCCTACGTGTCCCTTCCTCGTGGGCTCCAGTTTGGTTTTTATACTCTCTTTATTTATTCTCAGCCTAAGAGGCCAACGCTGAGACTTGCCAGTTAGCCCCAAGCCGGATGCACGTCCAGGAATCCTATGCTATCGGTGAATAAGCTTTATTCCGTGGCTTCTGCCAGGGAATCCCACACATTAACTATCAAATGTGTCCCCTGGATTTGGATCCAGAGAGTAACAAGGAGTTAATTCTCAATAAATGGTTTTAATAGCTGGTCGGTATTTACTCAACTTGTTTTTGACTAGATATACATGACTTGAGTTTATATGGTGGTTACTATGTGTAAATGAAAATCACCTGATTATCAAAAATGTATTTACTGAAGATTAATTCTGCAATCACCACCTACACGGAATCTATCAAAGCAAATCCTCAGTGAATGCATATTTGGGAGCTTAATTTAAATTGTTTTTACAAAGAAAACTTAAAGAAAAATCTTTCCAGGGGAGCTGGCAGCTGCAGAAGCCAGGAGCTAGAGTTTCTCGTTAGGTTAACTATAAAAATGATAGCTCTCTCGGTCTTTTTCAGCTATAGATGTGTAAATCACATTGTACCATAAAAACAAGAAAGAAACAAAAAACCTAGGATTCCCAATCAGTAGATTTAAATTTACATGTAATTTATTGACAATAAACGGTGTCTAAATGCCTGAAAACATTTAGAGCTGGAGTCACTAAATGTGACTAGAGTCACTAGAGTCACCCCTAGAGTCACCCAAACATTTACCATCCCAAGAGGATTGCAGAGGGATTTTTAGATATTTCCTTGAAATTGAATAACAGAATTTCCCAGTAATTTTATTTTTAAAAAATTAAATATTTTTTCTGCTGCAGTGTAAGCCCATTTCCTTGAACGAGGCCATAGCAGTGATGAAACTAGTCAATCACTTTTTCCTAATAGTCCTCAACACAACCCTTCCTAAACTGATGATGTTGGTGATGATAACTGTTTATTGAGAACTTTCTATGAATCAGGCCCATAATCTCGTTTTAGCTTCATAAACGTCCTTTTGGCAGTTTTGTTACTTTTGCTGTTCTTCAGTCTTTACTGAGAAAACAAGGAAGTCTAGGTCTAGTCTTCGATGTAGATCTAGCGCAGCTTCTTGGCATCTTTGAAGAAGAATGGGGAGCCAGGGTAAGTTGAGGGCCTGGAGAGAAGGCTGAGGGCCCCCGTCATCACAGGAGGACAAAAAGGCAAGACCACAACCGCTCCCCGGTCAGGTTTCACAGACGTAACTCTAAGGCCACACCTGAGGTGTGTGAGGATGTGAGAATTTGACCTCCACGTTTAAGAGGACATTGCTCTTTGCATCATCGGGGAATGAAGAGATTTCATCTCCGGGAAAAGATGTGTGCTGCCCTCAGGCTGCGCCTTTCCCTCTCCGAGAACGTGATCTCTTAGTAAAATGAGAGGTTTTGTACTCTGCAAGACCTCACAGTTCTGCTACACCGGAAACAACCCGTGGGACTTTGGACAGCCCTGTGCCTACCCGGACCTTGTTTCTCTCATCTGACAGACGTGGAGGTAAGAGTAGGTGATACCTAAAACTCCTTCTTGTATAACTGCCTACGGTGCACTTCATCAGGCCAGTGGGAAAGCAGTTTGTTTGTCCAGAGACTCTAAAGCCATGGCCTGGCTCCACTGTTGGCCTGTTGACAGCCTACTTGATCTGTGTGGGAAGGGCTCAGTCTAGGGAATGCGAACTTTGCAAAGCAAACACCCCAGACGATTTTGCTCCAGAAGTTAAAAAAGGAAAGCACAAATGACTGGTTATTCAGAGACTGCTGTCCACTTTCCTTTCACCTACATGGCCATCTCTACTGCCCTGGATCCTACGGAGATTTAAACAACACACACACACACACACACACACACACACACCAGTTTCCTATCTATGGTGCTTCTACTGAACGAGGTGATTAACACCTTGACCTTATGGAGCTCTAACATGACCTTGGAGAGCAGATAGAATCTTGTTATCTTGTAATGAGTTTTACGGCTTATTTCAGTCCATTTTAGCCATGTTTCTCTAGTGATTAAGGCAATTATCAGCCTATGCATTTCAAGATTATGAATTATGGAGCTCTCTCCAGGTACTGAAAGGGGCTTGGGAATGCCCAGACCGCTTCTCAGCCCATTCGATACTTATCCTCCCTGCCCACCCCCCTAAATAGACACTGCATTCTATTTCTGGAAGCTCCACCCTATACTCAGATATGGCTATCAAAGCAATAACCTTTAGATTTAATTGATTTAAGTAAATTCCCTGATTACCACTAACTGGCACCATGCACAGTGTTTTAATTACTATCATTATTAGGATTTAGGGAAAGAAATCTTTCCATCTTCCACTGCAACGTCACAGAGGGAGGGGCAGTGCTAATCTGAACACAGGTTGTCAGCCTGTCTCCAGGCACCTGGCACGTGACACCATGAAACGAGCAACACTTGGTCTAACATCGGAGACGTCACGGGCCCCTTTTGTCTCTGAACCGCTTCCGTACCGCAAAGAGTAGTTCATGAATATTCCTTAAGAAGGTCTCCAAGAGAAATGGGCAACACATCTCGGGTTCTATGCCTCACGCTGTAAAATACAGAGAGAGGACAGGAATGTGACGGGGGTTTACATGCCACTGCCCACACCTCCACGTATGATCGTTAAGGTACTTTAGTTTTACAAAGAGATGGGCTGCTAAGAGTATATGCTACCAAGGGAAACTAGGTCCTGAGTTGTACTTAGCCTAGGACACACAATATGCCTAAAGGAGATTACCTAAAGTATTAAAATCATCATTTCTGGTGGGCTAAAAACAACGACAAGCTTATTTATAAGCTACGTAAAAGTTAATGTTTTCTCCCAGCTTTGGTCCCCAGGAGAGCTTGGGACACTAGTATTTCTACCCAGGATGGTATAGTGAAAAATCAGATATGAATTTGTGTCCTGTTCCATCATTTACAACTATATGCCTTTCGACAAACTGTTTGATTCTAATAGGGCTTAATTTTATCATTCATTTAATGAGGGTGATTAAATTCAGAAATGTGGCAAACGTCTAATGAGGTTGCGTATAACAAATGCTCCGCAGACTGGGAACCTCATTGTCTGTGGGATCACTCAGCCCTCGTGGTGTTTTCTGTAGCCTGCCCTTCCCTGTACTAGAGGCTGAGCGGCACCCCCAAAGGCATCTTTCCTGTGAGTTCTACATTGTTGCCCCTGCACACAGTGTGGTGTTTGCCCTCCGAGAGGCCGTTCTCAAAGGCTGGAGAGGCACTGAGCCACCCCTAGTGCTCTCTAATAACCCACTGAGGTCCATCCGTGCACTTGAGAAAACCCTTAACAGTGAGACTCTCAAGTTTGCAGTAAGCTGTGAATTTCTTGCTTTGCCCAGGGCTCCTGTTTTCCCTGCATCAAATGCTTCTGAGTCTCAAGGACGTGCCTTGCTATTTCTAGACCCCTCTCCATGATCCACTTGACCTTTAGGTGAGGAAGGTTGGTGAGGGATATAATCCTACCAATAAACGTGTGAGATTTGAGATGCGTTAGCCCAGAGTTCTCAGGTGGTGCTGCATGAGTCTGAAGGCTAAACTTCCTATGCACAGCCTACGGCCTGGGAGCCCTGCAAGCAGTGCACTGGTTACAGGTCCCCTTTCACGTTTTCCGGCTCCATACAGTTCAGGGCTTAGGGCTTTTACACGTCCCTTTTTGAACACATGGTAGTGTGAACGTGGCCCAGAAACACTGATCACATCCTTGTATTTCTTCTGTAATATAAAAATCAATACCAAAAATTAGGAAATATGTCTTATTGGGAATAGTAGGTTAAAATGGAAACAAAACTCCAAATGTTGAAAAAGCAGAGATTGAAACTCCATCCCCTCCGGAATTCATGTCTTTTCAATTTCCCACCAGACAGTTCTGGTTGGAGGTGTCAAGGATGTTCTGATGGCTATCAACACGTACCCCAGAAATTCCTGGTCAAATTGCAAGATTTGGCAGAGAGATTCTAAGTGTGAGACAATACACAAAAAATTTTAGGACCACTTATGCTAAAATGTACTATAAAAAAAATATCTGGAACCTCATCGAAAATATGCTTCTAAGTAGACCACGGCTTTGAATATTCTGAGAAAATAATTGACTTGCAGGAATGGAAGTTCTGGACATCTTTTCAAATTGATATTTGTAGAAAGAGAAGGAAATGGCTTAAGGTCTGGAGAGAAAGTTGGATTTTCAGAGATTTTTCCCTGTGAAGTTTAGAAGTTGCGTGTGTCAAAAGTAGAAACAGAAAGGCTGTGTAATACAACTGAGGCTTTGGGGTCACAGTCTCTGCCTCGGTCCTGGACTCCACTGATGCAGTGTGAAGCAGCCCTGGATCACATGTCACAGGCTGAGCAGGGCTGTGTTCCTATAAGACTTCATCGTAAAAGCAGGTGGACAGGCCAGACTTGGCCCACAGGCCAGAGTTTGCCGAGCCCAGTCTTAGATAATTGCTGTGTATTTGCCCTTGAAGCCTACCCATAAAATAAGCTTCCACGCTTGTCCATTTCTCTGTGTTGACTGTGTAGGTACACTCTTTTAGTACGTGCTTCTGTAAAGTACACATCTGCAGTTGAGCTCAGTCTTGGGGTTTCCTGCTCTCAACCGTTAGAACCTAAGCTTTGTATTTCTCCTTGCTAAAGGTCAGGCATCATGGACATTTTTGATGGTGTAGCACGGTGTTGAGGCCATGATCCAATCCCCCAAGTTAGCTGTTCATCCATTCTGTGTGCCCCATATAACCTAGTGTCTACAGACCTATCCAAGTTCCTATTGGGAGAATTATATAATAAACAGAATATTCGACCTTCCCAAGGGGAGCCTCCAATCCAACGGAGGAGACAAGAAACGTAAGTGCATATTTTTAAAGACGTAATAGAGTTGGTCCTTGAATAACACGGGTTTGAACTGCGTGGGTCCACTTGTACACACACATGTTTCAAAAGTAACTACTCCAGCGCTACACAGTCAACGCCTGGTTGAAACCACAAACGCAGAGATACTGTGGATATAGAGGACCGATTATAAGTTCTATTCAGATGAACCCCCATGTTGTTCAAGTGTCAAATGTATAATTATGTATAAAATATAGAGCTAAATATATATATATATAGCTCCAAGAGCACCTACAAATCTAGCCATGGAGACCTAAATGCATAAGAACTAGAAGAACGCCAAAATAAATCACTGGAAGAACGCTTCATGGAAGACGTGAGTTTTAAAACCGGGTGATCGTATTCAAAGAGGAAGGCAGGGCTTGAGGGTAGAGAAGATTCCCCAGGTTGCCTCCTGCCTTTTCCATCTCTCCAGCCACTGGGCTCTGATGCAGCAGGACTCAGTGCTTTGTAGAAAGGCTGAGAAGAATCAGCACATTGGAGAAGAGAAAGGAGGCATCTCTCAAAGCATGATGGGGATCTCAAGTATGTGGCCTTGTCATTGAAACTAGACCTCTCACCACTTTCTTATCACCTTCGGGGGTCGCTTAACCTCTCTGTGCTTCAATTTTCCTAACTGTTACATGGCTAATAATAGCATCTACCTCCTGTGGTTACTGTGAAGTTTCCTTACAGTAAATGAAGCGCTTGGAGGAAGGCCTGGCAGGCAGTAAGGGCTCAGTTCCTGGCACCTTTCTATATGGACAAGAGAACAGAGACCCCCCAAACCTGGGCCCGGGGAGCCCTGGCAGTGCACTCGTTTGGCAATGTTTCAACCTGTCCTCTGCAGAGGAAGCTTTGGAAACAATGCACGAAACGGGATAAATGATGAGGTACGGGCTCCCATCCTGAAGCACCTGAACATACATGGGCTTATTGCCATCCTAAATTCTTTTTCAGGAAAAAAAAAATAATTTCCCTCTAATCCAATATTTTATGCTGATAAAATATTCAGGGAAAGAAACTGAGAAATGCTGTAAACTAAGTCCCTTATAATAAGTCTGTCCCTAAAACATATATATGGTTATGAAGCAAATCCATATATGAAAGGATTTCCCAAGCCATGCTGGTGTACTGGACAATGATCTTATGTAGTATGTGGTAACGTTCTGTGGCAAGTAATGAATTTGGACCGCCCCTGATCAAGGGCAGACTGCTCAGCAGAGACCCCCTTCTGCTGGCCTGGTGCTGTTGTTTGGCCATGAGTCTGGGATGGAGGGGACATCTGGCCAGTAATCAGTCATGTGAATTGGAAGAGGAAATACCTCAGAGCAATGTCAGCTACAGGCCCTCAAATGAAGTTTCTCAACGTCCCGCCACTTTCTACTGGAACCAGAGTTTCAGGTGGTCACATGGATCACATAGGCAGGGATCACCACCTAGGTTCACACAGATGCACAGATTCCATGTGGCTAGAAAAACGGTTAGGTACTCAGTCTAACTGCTGGCTTCAAGCATCTTCCACCTCCCTCGGCCCCTGCCCCCGCCACATCACTGGGCTTAGCTGGGAAAGAGAGAGGAGGCTGAGGATAAAAGGAAGGAATCTCCCAGGGAGACCACGCCTAGCCTCTCACACGTCTGGCCAGAGCCAGCACCTCTGGGAAATTCCGCAGAGGTAGTCTTATGACGGATGATGATAGGATGATAGAAGGAGTGCCGAATTTCTGTGCACGTGTGATTATGGCCATAATACAAAAATCCAAGCCAGTCCCATTTTTTTAGGCATCACTTATCTTCAGGCTACACCTCAGGTCTCTGTTTGAGGATTCCCAGGTCTCCTTTGTACGGCTCTCCACGCACACACTCGGAATGAGTTTGGCCAAGCGAACTCTCGGCCCACTCAGTTTCTGTGGCCCACGGAGCTTCAGGCTGATGAAAGCAGCGCTCACTGCATTGCACTGTTGCTTCAGCAACGGGACACAGTAGGAAGTCAGTGAATAGCTGGATGGATGACAGACAGGGCTGTGGGGCGGGACCAGCCGCCCTGCCCTGCACCTCCCCGTGGAAGAGTGGGTTCCCTGCAACCTCAGGGTGAATGTGAGCACGGGACTCTGTGCACCACAGTCAACAGTGAGAGCTGAGCGGAGCCCCAGGGAGTGCCTGGGCCGGGGCACAGGACAGTAGTCAGACAGCTCTAGAGGAACAGAATTAACATCATTCGTCTCTTGGGTCTCCTGCCCTCCTGACAAGCACACAGACCTCCGACCGTGACAGCTCACAGGTGCACCCAGGTACACGTGCTCTGGAAGAGTCAGCAGGTCCCTCACAGCCCCCCACCAGAGCAGGCACAGTCAGGACAAGCCGGGCACGCGGAAAGCGTCAGAACGGCAGGTGCCTCCTATGACGGAATCATCCCTGAATTCACTCTGAGTTGTGCCACTTAGTTACCTTGATCCATGCTTTGTTTTACTAAAGTGAATGTCACAGATTGGGTGTTGCTTGCTGGACACAGCGACAGAGGTTTGAACACTTCAGCACTGGGAGTTGAAATATGATCTATTTCCCTGGATCATTTTCTCATTCCCCTCTTCTCGAATTCCTTTCCAGGCTTTTTTGTTTCTTTTAAGCGGAAAATGTAACATATTAATTTTAAGCAGAAGTAAAATTAAGCCCTCTGGAAACAATTCTGAGAAACTGAGCCATAGCCTGACTTAATTAAGAGGCGATTATGCTGAAGAGACTATATTAAGTCTTCACATTTATGGTACAGAGAGAATTGCTTTAGAAAAGTCAAGTCAGGCAGCAAAGGGTCACTGAGGGAGGGGCCAGGATGATAACTGGATAGATGAGAAAATGCAGTGTTTGTTGTAGTGATGGGAAAAAATAGTAGAGGAAGTGTAAACTGGTTTGGAGATTTCTCAAGTCCATCTTTCAGGAAGGTCAAGATGAGAACATGGGTGACCATCCCTATTGCATCCAAGCTCTTTGGACCTCTCCAGGAAGGGCCATCTCCATCTCTCTCCCTTCCCTTCCAGCTCAGGTGTTGGAAGAGGCAGGGAGAATGGGCTGTGCACGTAACAAAACTCCAGGGAACGTGGTTAGCCCCCTGCTGCTCTCAGGATGGCAACACCAATTAGCCCCACAAACTGATGGGCTCCAGGGATGTGACCAGATGGGTATTTAAGTTAACAGCAGATTCAATTTGTCCTCCATTAATTCCAGAGTGATACCTGAGTTTATTGGAGTTTTATATTGTTTCATCTATTTCAAAGTCATTCTCCCACTTCCCCAAATTGTCATTCTTTTGACAAGCAACTGTCTGGACCTCTCCAGTTTCTAGAAGGGAATACTGACGTCCCTCCAAACTGCTTTGACTTTCTCATATGCCGGGGACTCCTGATGCGGCTTCAGCCCGGAGCTCTCGTCCCAACCCTTCCTGTCTTCAGGCTCCATTCAACCTGATCAGTTGTTCCAAAGTTGTGCCAGGACACGGTTCTCTTGTCAAAACTTTAAATAGACGTCTCTTTTTTTCTCCACTTAAGAGGTATTTTAGGGATCAGAAATCTTAAAATGCAGAATATTGGAGCTTTAATGAAACTCAGGGATTACCTACTGCAGCAATTTATAAGCTGGTGTCCTGCTCGTGGCCACCAATGACTCTCATCCGTGCTGTTCTCTCCAAGAAGGAGGGGCTGCAACCCAGAGCTCCCCTGGGAGAAGGCAGGCAGGCAGGCAGAGTACACACTCACAGGGGCCTCAGTCAACGAGGTTCAGCTCTGCCTGCCGCTCCTGAGCTCACGAGGGTTCACGCTGGTCTCAGTGAGACTTCACAGAGGCAGAGCTCTGCTCCCAGCTCCTAACACCTGGCTGCAGACAGAGGAACTCCTCTATAAACTGCTTTATTTTATAATTTTATTTATTTATTTATTTTTTGCGGTACGCGTGTGTCTCACTGTTGTGGTCTCTCCCGTTGCGGAGCACAGGCTCCGGACGCGCAGGCTCAGTGGCCATGGCTCACGGGCCCAGCTGCTCCACAGCATGTGGGATCTTCCCGGACTGGGGCACGAACCTGTGTCCCCTGCATCGGCAGGCGGACTCTCAACCACTGCACCACCAGGGAAGCCCTAAACTGCTTTATTTTAGAAGGGTTCCACTCTGAAATAGCTGTGGAAAACCCATTTAGTCTATCACACCTCTTCTTATAAACGAAAAAAACAACTAAGGCTTAGAAAGGATAGTGACTTGCCCAAGGTCACAGTGGTGACCAGCTCTTGACACCCCAAACAGAGTCATGCCCATCGCTGCACAGAACTGCTCAGCCTAGTGAATTGGGGAAACGTCATCATCACCATCACCATCATCCTCACCACCATCATCACGATCATCACTGTCAACATCATATTGACCTGGGTACCAAACACAAGTCTGATCAGAGAAGTTAGCAAGTAATGACAACTTGGACGCACATTGATTGGCCTAAGGTGGCAAACAAGAACAGAGGGACGGCTCCTAAGAATGCCGTTTTCTCGTGCAGACTCACTTCAAGTCTCTTGATCAACATCATTCCCATAATTCCCTTTGCATTTGTACTGACAGCAAACACTCGGTGCTGATCTTAGTGTCTAGAAGATTCAGGTGACTTGTTTAATAGCATAATCTGCAGGAGAACAGAAGGTAGACGCTAGCAGCCTTTGGTCACTGATGGGAAGTCATAGGCCCAAGTCATACTCAACCTGGGCTAAGCATCAAAATCACCTCCGAAAATTTTAAACAACACTGATGTTTAGTCGCGCTGGAGTGGGTGGGACCAGGGCACCTACCGGTTTTAGAGACCGTCGCAGGTCATTTCCATACTGAACTAGGATAAGGCCACAGGGTTGTGAGTCCCACCACCTAAGTGAAGTCACCTGTGCAGGGCGGCATCCTGCTGTCTGGCCTCTGAAGTAGAATTTCAAGGTTTTTTTCCAAAGCAGTGGGACAGTTATCCTCACTGACAAGACAAGGAACAGCAAATTAGATGAATCTCGTGGTTTGGGCAATGCCAAAGTACGACTTATGAGCGCCTGCAGGGCAGCCTCTGTCGGGAAGGGTAACTGTCCTCCCCAGTGTGCAAGATCTCCCAGCTATTTGGTGGCAAAGCCTGGAACTAAGATCTAGCTTTCTAGAATGCAAACCTCACACAAGGCAGGACCTTCAAACCATACAAAAGAGGGTGCAGCTCGGGCGACATAAGAGGCACGTCTGGAGACCAGCACTCCCACTTCAGTCAGAACAATTCCAGAGTAAAGCTTCTTTATCTGATTTATTTATTAGGCATCCTTCTATGCATGCTTTTGAATAAAGTTTTCCTACATTTTAAAAATTCAGTCCCATTTGACTCTTTCCTATGACAGTAGTGCTTCTAACCTTATCAACAGGGGCACAGTTTTCCAGTAATTGGTAAATTTCATGAATTGATACATTCACACTCATCCTTCCAGAAACATTTACCCTGCATGAGAACAAGCATTTCTCAAACTACAAGGGGCTCTTCAGATAACAATGGTCACTCCACTGAGGCTGTGCTGTGCCCGGAGCAGCAGCGTGACCTGGTAGGGTCTGGCTGTTGAGGACAAGGGGCCACTGGGGGAAACTGGTACTTGGTTATCAGACCACAGAGGAGCTGAGCTACAGGAAGAGGCTAGAATCAGAGTCTGGGAAGCAAATAGAAAAGTCTACCATTTTTTTTGACAGCGTATTTGCTCCAAGTTCTTTCATTTCTGCCTCAACCTTGCAACTTCTCTGCAAGATGTGTTCTCTTGTGCACCACCAGGGCTAGCTTGGCTTTCGGGAGGTAAACTTTCATGCAAAATATCTATTTAAGGACAGTGGTTTCGAATTTTTGTTTTTATTCTTGTGACTTGGGCACAAGGACTGGAAAGGAGGGAGGTAGTGGAGGAGGTGGGCAGAGAACAAAATTAGGGGCAGATAAGACTCACCATCGACAGTGGTAAGAGGTGACCAGTTATTGCCTTGCAACTCATGAACCTTAATTTCAGGCCAGGCTTCCTTGTCTAGCAGAAGGGACAGGAATGAGTAGAGAAAGCTGATGGCCTGGCAAAAGCAGGGGTGACCTGGACAGCATGGCCTGGATAGTGAGCCAGCTGGAGAGGACCTGAGAATACAGGTGGGTCAGATGAACCCAGATTGGGAACCAGGGGAGGAGACGTGATATGTGTGCGAGGCCCTGAATACACCCGTAATATCCACACACATTCCTTTGAGACTTTACAGATTACGTCCCTAGCAGGTGGGATGTCTCTCCTGCTATTTGGCTTTTTAAAATTTCATTTAATTTATTTCTATGGAAAATGACTCTGGCCTTCCATGGAGAAAACAATCTCAGGGTCAGCATGTATAGCTGGCCAGAGGCAGGTGTCCCAGCCGCACAGGGCAGACCCGACTGGACTTGGTTACTGCAGGGACTGAGCACTGCAGTGTCAGGCAGGTCACCAGGAGGCAGAGTGGACGGCCTGGGCCTCTGTGCTGGCAGGCACTGCCTTGGAAAAAGCAGCAAATGTTTCCTGCAGAAGCTGAGAGGTGAACAGGGGACTATTTCTTTGGTCACTCCTGAGCAGAGGTCACTATGAGAAAAGCAATGTCAAAGTCCAGCTCTGTCCCAAACTGGGCCAACTCCAACTGCAGGGGAATTCAGGAGACAGCTGACGTGGGTTAGAATCCCTTGTGACGTAGGGACGGTGGCCTCGCAGAAGATGCGCAGGGACTTGCTCAGGCTTACGCAGCTGTGAGGGGACGAGTTGGGAGAGCCTGGATCAGCCTGATGCTGGAGCCTGCACTTTGTCCACCGAGCTTGGCGACAGCACAGAGACTGTGTCGCCGCCACCACTGTAGCTGCTGCTACAGGTGCCCGTTTAAAAAGAACTTCATATATGACAGGTGCTCTGCGTGATTTTATTTAACGCTTACCGCAGCCTAATGAAATGTAGGACATTATTATTTCGATTTTACAGATGGAAGAGTTGAGGCTTAGAGAGGTTAATACCCAGGGCATGATTGGAACTCTGATCTTTCCAAATCCAGGACCAGAGAGTTAAGCTTCTCTTCCAGGTGGGGCTAGATATCGCCTCCTGATTCTCCTACAGCATTGCTGCCTGTGGTTGTGCAGAACTGGGTAAATATTTAAGCAAGATATGACTGCATGAATTATGGCTGAATGAGTATATAGACTTTACATGTGTGTACACGTATCCATATGTAATTTCTACCTTGTGTGGAGGGCCAACTATGTACAAGGTACTGTTCATGTAAAAGTATTATTTCTCATGTTTACAACAACTACACAAAGGAGAGAACATTAGATTATATTATTAAATTCATTTTACAGAGATAAAAACGGAAGCTCAGAAAACAAAAAAATGAACTGTCAATGGCACACAGTAAAGACTGGAGCAAGAATCCAAACTTCGGCCGTTTGAAGAAAAAAAGCTCACGCCTTCTTTTTCCCCCCTGCTGGGTTGTCCTTGTGTAAAATGATCCTAAAGTGACTTCAGACCTCTCCAGCATAAAGCCTTGGGAAGCACAATACAAAATAAGTTTACGAGTGTTCAGTATCAACCTGCTTTTGGTCAGTGCATTGAAATCACAGAAAAACTAGTTTAGGCTTAGAAAGAGCTTGTTTTCATTACTACATTATGCAGAGGAAGAGTCTCTTGGAGAAAGCATTTTTTTCCAGGGGGCTTCAAATTTCCTCTGAGCAGCTCTTTGGAGAAGAGTTATTAGAATTTATTTTCAATTATACACCAGAATAAGCCTTCAGCAGTATAGTTAACTTTCAATTTCAGCCAATTTTCGACGCATTCAATCATAGATGCCTCAGTGATTAAGAATCTATGTTGCAAAACAATTCCCACTTTGCAACAATGCAGTCAAACAGATCTACAACTCATAAGATATTATCCAATGTTTTTTCAGCTCACTGGTGAAGTGAAATAGAATTTACCAACCATCCCCGTTTACCCAGTATGCTCCAAGCTCATTTGCAAACAGATCTGCAACTCAAAACAGCTCACCAGGGGGGTTTTGGTTTAACACAGCCTGGAAGAAAGGAGCTGGTCTGCTTTGGATATTCATGACTTCCGGCTGTGTGTTTCCTCCTTCTACTCCTAATGTGCACCGGCTGAACTTCACACCACGGGGAACAGAAATCCTCCCCGTGCAATTCTGAAAGTGCTCTCCATGGTAGGGGTTCTGATTCATTAGGAAGACCCAAACAGGTTTAAGTCCAGCTGTTTGCTTTTCTAAATTGCATGGTTGTGTGTGTGTGTGTGTGTGTGTGTGTGTGTGAGAGAGAGAGAGAGAGAGAGAGAGAGAGAGAGAGAGAGAGAGAGAGAGAGAGAGAGAACCTTGGGTGAAACACTGAGAAAGATATGCAGCCAGCTTAAACTCTTCCTTTAAAAGTTTGGAAGACAGGACAATCTTTTTTTTTTTTTTTTTTTTTTTTTGCGGTACGTGGGCTTCTCACTGTTGTGGCCTCTCCCGTTGCAGAGCACAGACTCCGGACATGCAGGCTCAGTGGCCATGGCTCACGGGCCCAGCCGCTCTGTGGCATGTGGGATCTTCCGGGACCGGGGCACGAACCCACATCCCCTGCATCGGCAGGCAGACTCTCAACCACTGCGCCACCAGGGAAGCCCAGGACAATCTTAATAAATGTATAGAAAACTGCATTTCAGAGGCTGAGTCAAGCCATAATAATCATTTTTGTTGGGCCTCACTTTTAATACAGCGCCTCAGGCATGAAGTTCTGATTGAAGTCCACGGGACAGGCAAGCTGGTAAAATGGGTGATAACTGGGAGTTTGGGATTGACATACACACACTGCTATATTTAAAATAGCCAACAAGGACCTTCTGTACAGCACAGGGAACTCTGCTCCATATTGCGTAATAACCTCAATGGGAAAAGAACTTGAAAAAGAATAGATACTTGTATATGTAGAACTGAGTCCCTTTGCTGCACACCTGAAACTAACACAACATTGTAAATCAACTATAGTCCAATATAAGATAAAAATTTTAAAAAAGAAAGAAACATATGGGTGAAGAGGAACCACAGCCTCTCAGAGAGGATTAGCTTCTCATTGACTGAGTGAAGTCTGCAATGTTCCCAAATGAAATACTCCTGAGTTCAGGACAGCCCCCTTGGGAATGTACAACTAACAAAATATGAGAGGGTAAATCAGAGCTCCATTACTGAGAAACACTTCAAAGGGACTCAACTGCCCTCTCCCCTTGCTGCCCCCCCTCCCCAGGCTATGGTGGGGTAGAACGCTGAACACTTGTCTCTGAACAGGTCTGGGGAGGAACGAGAATATCAGAACAGATAGATGGTCTGCACAAAGCTGCCCGAGAATGATCAAGATGAAAGGGAGTGCTACGGCAGCTCTACAATCACACTGCAAAAAATAAAAAGGAAAAAACGAACAAATTAGAAATAAAGAAATTTTGCTTGCAAACATCAAATGAAGAACGCTGTTTGGAAGAAAATCTCATTTGAGATGCATGAGAACATTCTCCATGAGTGCTTTGTGTCGTACAATGACTTGATAAGAGCATGAATGCAAAATTACAAGAAAAATTGGAAAACAGTAGACTGAGATGAAAAAGTAAGTCTTGGATCTAAGACCCAAACTGAAGGTCATTTCAGGGCTAATCAATTGGGGCCATTAATAAAAATGAAGACATAATGGACATTTCAGTTACTGGCATAGAGGAAAGACTTGGGATATTCTTAGGACGGGGGAAAAAAGACAAAGTGGTTAAAGAAATTAAGCAGAAGATAATGAATATGGAGGGAATCCAACATAAGAGAAAGTGGTTTCCCTGAACCAAAAAACCTAATAATGCACTGAAAATGTATTCAAGTATATAATACAGAACAACCTGAAATAAAAGAATAACTGAATCTACAGATGAAAAAAAGCACTTTGTGTTCCTTGAACAACAGTTTCAGAATGATTGCTGCTGAAATATATCCTTGTCATATAACGTGGAGGATAAAGTAAGAATTCTGTGGCATCCAGGGGGAGAAAAATGAAGTCATCAGTAAAAACAAAGTATACAAGCTCATCTCAGACTTCTCCAACGTAACATTCAATGCCAGATGATATGAAAGCAGTGTTTACCAAAATTTGAGGCAAATGAAATGTGACCCCCAAATTTTATGCAGCCAAGTTGCCCCAAAGGCACTAGCAGACGTTCTCAAACATGTATGAATGTGTGAAGCAAAGGTGGTGAAGGACTCCTTGGGTGTGAAACTTCTATTTAAATTTACAATTAGGACCAAACAATTACGGAAATTGTTGTAACAAGAATGAATGACAGTGGAAAAATAATGACATAATTACTAGGAAAATGGGAGGAAGTATTACGGTGCTTATTTCCATATACTTTTTAGTTGTGAGTCACTTGCTACTGTCTCCAGCAAAAACATGAAGTTTAAAAACTATTCCAACATCTTAATGATTTTAATTTCTTTTATCAACAGTAGAGGGAACTTTTAGAAAAAAAAATATGCATTGTGATTTTAAAATCCGTCTTGGCTTTGAAAGTAACAAAATGGACCTCTCTCTAGGTACGTTCGGTCGTAAGTTCATTTATTACCCACACAATGTATTGAACACTTGGTAAGCTAAGTACGCACCATACATTGTCTCATAAACTTCCCACAATATTCCATACTAGGTATTATTATTGCGAGTGAACAGGTGAAAAATCTAAAATCAGGGAGGTTAAGCAAATTGTTAGCAGGGGCCGGAGCCCTACTAAAATCCATATAGTATATTTCCAAATACATCCCCGAGTCCTTAACCACTATGCTGTACTTCCTCAGTCTGATTTCACTCTGACCAATAGAACCAAGTTTACGCAAGGATATTAAAAGGCAGGCTGGCCATTGTGGAACATGTAAGACAAAAATTGGGGCAAGCTTTTGGTTTCTGAAAACATGGTTTTACTTTTAGAGTTTTTTATCCAAACTTGCTTCTTGCTCTGAAGAATAACATCACAGAGACATCATTAAACTTTAGGTTTTTTGAAGGGAAAAAACTCTAAATCCCTAACAAACCCTAGTTAAAATTTCAAAAAGAATATAAAGATAAAGAGAGAAAAATATTCAATAAAAGGCTCAACCTGTGATACAGATAACTAATTAACCTCCGAGAGATCCCAGCGCAGAAGGCGATTATTGTGATCTGAGCCGGGAGGGATATAACAAAGATAAAACCTAAGTTTCTAAAAGAGCCTGTTGGATCGTGTATTAAGAGTCCTCGACTCTTGACTTGTTCTCCGACGGCAGATCTCATTTTTATCACTGAGCTGTCTGGTCCATGCGTGGAGGATAACGCTGAGGAATGAGAGGGTAATTTGAGGAACTGATCAGCAGTCTGGTAAACTCTGACCACACAAAGGTTGTTTTTCAACTCAAGCAAAGTATGGAAAAGGGCAATGCTGAGAACTTGGAAGGGTCACACAAACCTGAAGATTTACAAGATTTTCCCTAGATTCAATTTAAAGGGGCTTTTACCCAAATCTTTGAAGCTAGGATTAATCACAAGAGATTAAGCTGGGGCTTGGAAGAGAGGGGGCATTAAAAAAAAAAAAATATATATATATATATATATATATATATATATATATATTTGAGAAGCATCTTCTCCTAGAAATATCAGATTTTTGGATATTAAATGTAATAGATTTCTCCTGATCCAAGGTGGGTATCTCCTGATCCAAGGTGGGTATCCCAATGTCCATTCTGACCTTCATAGACTCACCCATTTTTAGTGGAGCATGTGGCCCAAACTCCTTTGTAATTAGATATGATTAAGTTCTAGCCAGCAGGAGGGTTGCGTGGAAGCTTACAAGAATTATCCTAAAACATAGCTGGTTTGTGCCCTTTGACTTTCCTTCTTCCCTCTGTGCTGCTTGGAAGGTGAATGATGTGATGGCTGGAGCTCCAGCTGAGACCATGTAGCCAAGTGTCACACTTGAAGGGTGCATTGGTCCTGGAGGAGCACAGAGCCACCAAACCAGCACTGCACTGCCTATCTTTAGAATTTTACATATGAAAAATGGAATTCTATATTATTTAAGCCGTTCTTTTCTAGGTTTCTATCACTCGCAGCTGAACCTGGGGCTAAGTGATACATCTTCTTTAGCAAAAGCCAACTTTATTCTTGCACACAGAGTGTGAGTCTAACAAAAGCAAGTAAGGTTCTGTCCTTCGTTCAACCAAAGGAGTCAAATGTAAATACTCCCATTTCGAAATTGTGTGCATGTATCTGTGCATCCTCCAGAGTGTTTCTTGTAAGCGAGCTGCCTTCTCCCTGGGGCCTCCCTCAGTAGCAGCAATTGTAAGTATATAAGTGTGAGCAAGAGGCAGCCGAGCGTCCCATTCTCTGCAACCAGCCAATTATTCAGTGTATGGGTAGCGTTGCTGGCACACTTCCTTGCCACAGAGCTGCCTGTTCTCAGAACTCTGCTCAGAAAGTGGGTGTCCTCAATGTTCACTGCAGCTCTGTTTACAATAGCCAGGACATGGAAGCAACCTAAGTGCCCATGACAGATGAACGGATAAAGCAGATGTGGCACATATATACAATGGAATACTACTCAGCCATAAAAAGAAACGAAACTGAGCTATTTGTAGTGAGGTGGATGGACCTAGAGTC
This sequence comes from Stenella coeruleoalba, assembly GCF_951394435.1. NCBI lineage: Eukaryota > Metazoa > Chordata > Mammalia > Artiodactyla > Delphinidae > Stenella > Stenella coeruleoalba. The sequence goes on along the minus strand of NC_137154.1, from coordinate 105,399,008 downwards.
TGTCATACAGAGTGAAGTAAGCCAGAAAGAGAAAAACAAATGCCGTATGCTAACACATATATACGGAATCTTAAAAAAAAAAAAGGTTCTGAAGAACCTAGGGGCAGGACAGGAATAAAGACACAGCCAGAGAGAATGGACTTGAGGACACGGGGAGGGGTAAGGGTAAGCTGGGACAAAGTGAGAGAGTGGCATGGACATATATACACCACCAAACGTAAAATAGATAGCTAGTGGGAAGCAGCCGCATAGCACAGGGAGATCAGCTCGGTGCTTTGTGACCACCTAGAGGGGTGGGATAGGGAGGGTGGGAGGGAGATGCAAGAGGGAGGGGATATGGGGATATATGTATACGTATAGCTGATTCACTTTGTTATACAGCAGAAACTAACACACCATTGTAAAGTAATTATACTCCAATAAAGATGTTTAAAAAAAAAAAGAAAGAAAGTAGGTGTCCTTCAGCTAAGGATGCCAATCTTTTCCAGGTGTGAGACCATTTCAGAGGCCAGGCAGCCATGCAAACTTGCAATGGTGGAGGGTGAGGAGTGATAGGGCTTCCTCGGGCTTAGGTTGAAACTGGACTCCATTGAGGCATGACCAGAAATGATCAGACTAAAAGAGCCTTGTATAAAATGACTTACGCATTCTGTACTCGTTCTAAAGATTAAAAAAAAAATCTTTAATGTATTTGCAGCCACACAGCTTTACTTTTCATTGAATCCATTATTAAGTCCCTGGGAAGGAAGACCTCTGTCATCTTCATTTAAAGGGATGATAGAAAAATTCCCCAAACTCACAGCTACAAGCTTCACAAGGACACTGCCCAAGATCGCTCACCTCCCAACCGACAAGCCTAGCAGACAGCTAAGCCACAGTCTGCGGTGCCCTGTCAATGGCTTCTCCCTTCAGCTTGGCCCCAGCCCTCACACGCCATGCGCCAAATGCCCCCAAAATGAGGCACCAACCAGCGCTTTGCAGGACCTGTGCCCACATCTCCTTTCACTGTTTCCTTTGTTCCACACCCCTGGCTCTTGGGCACCCAGCTCACCATCCCAGCTGGACACTGGCCTCTGCTCCAAGGGTGCAGCTCTTCCTCAGGGGCCCCTTTTGACTTTTGGTAAAACTTTGACAGTACATGAGCTTACTCTTTTAACTGTATGTCTCGGGCGATCAAGGCCTTTCCCCACACTTCAACCCAGATAACCCTTGATGCGCATGGACCAACAACACTCTGACACGTAATGAGATTCAGATGGAGACTAATTTCCTTAGAGAGCTGGATAATTAGTATCAGGTATGAGGATGAAAGACACGAGTACCATTTGGGTACCTGACTCTTGACTACAAGACATGCCCAAAATAAAACTGATGAGCAGTTAGTTCTAAAACACACACACACACACACACACACGCACACACACACACACACACACGCAGAGGTGTGTACGCACACACTGTGACTCTACCTAAAAGCTTTTTAAACGTCTATATTCTCAGGCAAAGGATCCAAGAATGTTTAAAATATTCTTGTCAACGAAGATGTTTGCTAAGCACTTATTGCATGCCAGACACTGTGCCAAACACATTTCCACATTAAAATACCCTTTGTGAAGTATGAATACCTATTATCCCCCCTTTTGCAAATGGCAGAACTGATGTCAGGACGCTGAGGGACTGTCCCACTTGCACCCAGCTCGTGCTGTGAAATGAACGGGGCCTCAACTGTCACTACGAGTGGGAAGGGTCACCAGAGGAGAAACAGGCAGAAGGTAGAGGGTCTTCTCGTCACATCCTGCTGATGCCAGAGTGGCGAGATTTTGTCTCCTCTTCCCTCCATGTTCCTCCAGAAGGTGAGTGCTGTCAGTTTCCTCACCTGGCTTGATGAGTCCTCCAAACTCTGAATAATCTTGAAGCAGAACTAAAGTTCCCCACCTTGGTAGTCCATACATCCTGCACACACACGGCTACTGCCATAGACACAGGGACTGCGTCTGGGGACTTAGGGCATAAGCTGTCTGCAGTGGGAATAGGGGTTCCTGTCGTCCCCTGTGGGGGTTACATCTCCTTTGACGTTAGGACTTGTATTTCTTTCCCAGGGGAAATCCTTATTATGAAAAGGACCCCTAATAGGACCTGGGAAGATGAGACTTAATTTATCCTCCACTAGGGGCCCTTTTCTCCAGTAACCATAGGGGTGGCACAGCCTGGCAGCCAGTGGCCAAGAAACAGAGATTCTGGTTCACTTCAGCTGATCACTTTTTCCTTCATCTTGTCTCAGTCACGCGTCTTATAACATCCCAATGCCAAGTTCACTTTCCTCAGAGAGGTACTCCGGACACCCTCTTGCTTCCAGGCAGGGCAGTGTGCACACGCTTCCCTCTCCCACTATGTCCACTTCCATCCGCCTCCAACCCCCGTCTCCCCAAAATGCAGTCTGCTTTATTTCATGCATAAATAGCAATTTCCAACCAAGAAGAAACACCTGGGAGAGTCAGGGCACCCATGGTACAAGATAATTAGAGATTATTATAATCGAAATTTCATTGCCACATCAAACTGTGTCTTTTAGCATTAATTAATCTCCAATCCCAGCCCCTGAGCCTCTCAACTCTTCTGCTGGAGAGAGACCAGCTTGTCAAGCGCGCCCAAGCCTTGCATCTCATTATCACTGGTGCAGGGCAGAGAGAGAAGCAGAGCGATTCCCCGGGGCTTTTGCCCAGGCAGCTGTGATTCACAGGGCAGTTTCCCTGGTAGGAGGCAAGTGCAGGAAGCAATTTCGAGGAGGAGAGCTGGACTCTTTATTTATTTACTTATTTATGCTTTCTCAGCAAACTCAGAAGCAGAGGATGCACATGGCTTCCGTGAGGAGAACTGTGTCATGTACAAAGGATATTCATCCGTCACAGGTGGAGAGTGAATGCGGGTGTTCCAGGAACCCTCACCCCTTAGCTGATCCTCTGATTCTATCCTGATCATTTAAGTGATAGAAAGCTGTCTGCCAAGTCATGCCCATCCTCTCCCTCTGCCCACCACTCATGGTTTGCAATGTCTGCTGTCACTCTACATATAGAACATTTCCAAACCAGCATTTTGAAGACTGGTCATTTCTTTTTGAGAACCACTCTGCCTGCAACTCAAGTAAGCTTCCCCATCTGGATGAATAGCTAAGTGTCCCAGAGTTGTGATTCTATGACTGTGTTTTTCACACGCTTCCCCAATCATTTTGGTGATAAAATAGAACTCTTTACCAAAATAACCGAGCATTAAGTTTACATCCTTTCTGTAGTATCACTAATGATTAGTACTGCAATAATTACTAATTATTACAAAGAGACAGTGGAAGAAGTATAAGTGCCTTGATACAATTAGATTGTCTTTCTCACTACTATAGTCTCTGTGAACTTTTAAAACACGTTTCTATGAATCTTTGATACAATTCCCATAATGTGTAGCATATTCACCTAAGAGAATACTACCAGGCATTGAGAATGGCAACCAAGAATACAGAAGCACAGAGGAACCTCACAGCACAATGCTGAACAGAAGCCAGTCTCAGCAGAGAACATTCTGTAAGATCTCGTTCATGTAAATCGAAGAGCAGACACACCCCTGGTGCTGGGAGTGGAGATGAGGTGAGCTCCCCTGGGGGAGGGGAGCCGTGACGTCGAGTGGTATGGGGATGCTGGTGTGCTGTGTTCTATTCCTTGATCTGAGTGCTGACCAGCTGGGGGTGTTCAGTTTGTGACACTTCATTGAGCGGGCGTTCTGGGAACTTGGTTGTATGTATGTTATACTCAAAGACAGTTTTTCAAAGAAAAGGAGTATACGAAGACTTCCTTCTTTCCCTCCCTCCCTCCCTCCCTCCCTTCCTTCCCCCAGCGTCGCTTTCTCTAGGAAAAGTCTCCATAGAGCTAATTTCTATGAATCTCGAGAAGCGAGTGCATTACCTTCTGTTCCTTGGTCAGCCCTGAATCCTAAAGATTCCTGTTCCTTCCTCTGCCGGTTACAGGAATGGAACCTGAGAGTCACCTTCTCTGCGGGCGGCTCCCTGTGGCCAACCCGGGGAGGACCCTGTTAGGATGACCAACCACACCTGCATCTTGGCCACTGATGGACACACGCCTTTGAAAGGACATAGTCATTTCCAAAGGACATGATGATTAAACACACTTACAAAAGACCACGAGTCTTCTTTGAAATGAAGTGGGTTCTCCACATTGCTGCCTCTGTACAAGAGAGTGTCCGAGTTGGCAACTCTGTTTCTAGTTTTAATGACAGGTGAACATAGTAAGGCGCAGGTTATTATTTACACACCGTCACGTTTTGTAGGTTATGGACACCTCTGAGGACTTTGAATCATGGCTAATTTCTGTTCTGAAGGAGCAAACATACTTAAAGCAGGTCGGCGATTGGAGCCCACCCACTCCTCTGCAGCCTCGTGGCGTCGGGACCCTGGCTGCCTCACTTCTCACCACCTCGCAGATCCTGGCTCTCAGGAGGCAAGCGGGATGTGGTTAGTGAGGGAACCAGGGTCCGCACCCAGCAAACCGAAGCTCAGGCCAAAGAGAGAATGCTTTGTTCTCTGCTCAAGCCTTGGAGAACTTCACGGCGAGCAGGCAGGTGTACTCTGACTTTGCTATTCCACTGTGCATGAAGAAAATCAGACTTGTGTTAACAAACCAACCTTTTGTTAAATGTCTATCCCATGCTCAGCAAAGTGCTAACTGCTACACGGGTGGCATGATTCCTACCCTCAAAGGCAGACACTCATGAAACAGCAAATAATACAAAGAGCTGACAAACGGTGCAAATATGCAGCAGGGCCCTGTGGTCGTTTGGGAAGTGCAGGCAAGGGTGGTGGAGCAGACAGGGGAGACATTCTATGACGTCTGTGGCTTACAAGGTGGCAGATGCCGTCTTGGTTCCGTAACTGGATGACTACACTTAATACTCAGAATTACTCTGTGGGTGAATGGAACCGGGTCCATTTTATGGACAGGAACCCTAAAGCAACGTGCTTTAGATCGCAGAGCGGGTCAGTGGTGCTCTAAGTGCAGAGACAGAGTCCATGCTGTCGCTGGAAGATGTGTTGGGTGAACTGGTCTGTGAAAAATGAACAGGGCACCGATGGATAGGATGCCCAGATCAGACCTCACCAGGGAATTGCCCCATGAACTGGGAAAATGGGCTCTGAGCCCTGCCGTCCACCTGCCCCTTCAAGCACAAACAGGAGGACTCACCCGGGGGCAGAGCTCAGGATGCCCCGAGAAACGACTGGGCCAAAAACATCCCACCATGGCCCCATCAGCTCTTTTCACAGGAAGAATTAAGAGTCTTCAGCTGCCTTTGTCAAAGCAACTGCCTTTGTTGGATGAGTGTATGTGGGACTCAGATTCTGAACGGCCAGGGCACGCCCTCCATTTTAACCTACCCCAATGTGAGGTTTTTCCAGGCTGAGGAAAAGCAGGACACAAAAAGGATAAGTTAAACAGACACACACCGTTGACTTCTCCCCACTGTCTACATATGCATTAGATGCTTAACTGTGCAGTGTGCCTTCCTCGAGGGAGGGAGAGTGGTCCTGGCCCAGAGGGTGACACGCTGAAGCATGAGGACCATGGGCTCTGATCACTCCCAGGCGGGGCCACTGCACGTGCTCTGCGTTCTCATCTGTATCAGGGCCTAATCTACTGCTGATTATTTGTTTATTTAGTTGCTGCTGTCTTGCTCCAAGCATGCTGCCATCCAAATGAATTTCTACTTAAGTATGCAAGCAGTGGAAGATGGAATATTAACATGGAAGCACTTGGACTCTCCAACGTGATTTGGTATAAAATGGAATTTGGTGTCCAGCATGGGGTCTGTCTTAGACTTTAACCAAGCACTTCTAGATATGAACAGCCTAAAGGATCTCATTTTAATGATAACCAGTATTTGTATAGAGCTTTAAACGTGAGAAGGTATAAAGCCTTCTCACATATATTTTCATTTGATTCTCAAAACAGTCCTGGGAGGCAGTGTTACCATCTGCACTGACGATGCCGGGGGTGAGGCTGAGGTCACCCAGCTATCACATGGTAGAATCAGGACTCAGCCTCCATCTTCTGATTGCAAGCTTCATACTCTGCACTGTGTCCACACCACCACCTAACGGGGTCCCTCCACCTCACGGTGAGCTCATCTTGAAGGAACTTACACAGTAAAATTCCAGTTCAAGGGGTAACTGTGCACTCATGGAGCCCCACCTCTGCCATGCTGTAGGTCTCTGAGTGAGTGACTTTTCTGCAAACTTCTGAGATAGCCATTTCCCCTTTCTTCTTCTCCTTCTTCCTTTTTTTTTTTCTTTTGAAGAGCTCTAATTTGAAAACCAATGTACCAGCAAGAATTCCTGAGTGGAAGGTGTCTTAGTGACAAACATGATTTAATTGACAAATGCCAACTGACTGACAGTCCCCAGACTGTCAGCCAGCTTGATTTCCTCTTTAATTAACTAAAGGGTCCAACACAGACGATCTCTGGTGGGTCACTGGGCTGTGGACTCCCTGGGGGGAAGTCAGGACACTGTCCTGCATTTTCATCCTGCCTGCTTCTGAAGAAGACCGGGAACAGGAGCCCGCAGGCAGAGCTGAAGCTGTGTGCCTCGCTTTACTCCTTTTATGTCCAGGGCTTTCTGAACTGGATAGTCACAGAATAGATACAATCAGTTTGTATTCTGTTTGTGCAGCAAAAGTTTGCTTACCTAATAATGGTTAATTTAATAATCTGGTCAACTTAGAGATAATTGACAAAATATTAATATAAATGAATTAACTTTTCAAGCAAGAAATAAATTATTTGTTCATTCTTTCCAGAACCGCTTTTGAATACTGGCCTACATTGAGCATACAAATGAATGGCTGTCCCCGCATAGCGTGGTTGATGACAGAGCTGGACGTGCTTGGGTTTTTTGTTTGTTTGTTTGTTTTCTGGCCACACCACACAGTTTGCAGGATCTCAGTTCCCCAACCAGGGGTTGAACCTGGGTCCTGGCAGTGAAAGCCTGGAATCCTAACCACTAGGCCACCAAGGAACTCCCTGAGCACGTCTGAGGATCAGAGTCTCAGCTCTCAATGATTCTTTACACGAGGTTACGCGTACGGTGAGATAAACAAAACACACGTTCACCTACTTTATTTCTATTCATCTTTCCGAAGCCCTCATCAGCTGTGGGTACCCATGAGGTCACATTACTGTTAATAATAAATCTTGCTGGCTTTTCGCGCCTCTTACATAACCACAGGGACTCAGTCTCTGGCCATATCTTCCACACTGATTGGTCTGGATCCCTAGAAGGCCCCCTCCTGCCCTCACGCCTGGCCCTTGCTAGTGTCCACACCTGCAAATGACTGCAGCAAGGCCCCTACCGCGCCCGCAGTCATTGACGCCTCCTCGGAAACTCGGTTTTTCTGGCTCATGTGCTGTTTCCCACACTTTCAGTGAGAGACTGGACAGACCTTTTGTTCCTGACTCTCTATCGTTCTTTGCAATTTAGGTCCCCAATACAGGCTGCATGTCTCCTAAAGTCCCGCCTGGAAACAGTCCTTTCGGCTCCTGTCTGCAGCTCCCTTTTCCACAGGGGTGACTCTTGAGCTGTGCTCTGGCTCAGGGCCAGACACTCACTCTCCCTTGCGTATGCTCATGACTGCCCGTCGGCTGTGACCCACGGAGCTCCCTCGCCGTGTCCAAGGGGCTCCTCTCCTCCCTCCTCACCTCCTGGTCACCCACCACTCCGTCTACGGCACTTCACAGATGCTCTGCAGTTACTGTCCAATGAATACGTCTGGTCTTCCCCATTGCAATCATATTTTTTCAGAGGACAAATAGCTTGCTGACTAGTGTAAACAAGCAAAACTCTGGCCAGTGAATAGAAACCTAATTTATTGTCTGGACACAACTTACTAGTTATATGAACACCAATGAATAAGACATGTAGGGGTTTCATCGTCTTAACAGGAAGTGGGCTCCACCAGCTCTGAGTTCCCTTCGTACTCTCTCACGTGACATCGGTTAGGGCTCCTGTATCCTTGCTTCAGATGCGTTTTAGAGCTCTGTATTCCGGCAGCATCCAGTTACTGGAAGTGACTGGTGTCATTGGTTAGCATCATTCCCAGTTATGACTGATTATTAGTTCATTCATTTCACAAATAGTTACTGAACATCTACTATGAGCCAACTACCCTTCTGGGCGCTGGGGATCTATCAGCGGACCAACAGAGAGAATTGCGGCTATTACAGAAATTACATCTTAGCCTAGGAGAGAGAGACTGTAATAAATAAATACGTGATTTAAAGTCAGATAGCAACGAGTGAAGAAGACAGAGTAGGGCTGGTGGTGGAGGGTGTGCGACATGAGGAGGAAACATACGAGCACAGACTTGAATGAAATTATCGAGTAGCCCTGTGACTTTCTGGGCCCAGAACATTTCAAGCAGAGGTAACAGCCAGTGCTAAGGCCCTGAGGCAGGTGGATACTTGGTGGATTTGGGGAACATCAGGAAACCCCATGCAGCTGGGGCTGAGAGGGCATGGACCGGGGGGTAGGACAGGAGGCTGTGGAAGGGTTGTCAAAGTCTTGTGAATTGGGCTGTGGCATTTGTATTTTATCTGCATGAGATGAGAAGCCACCTGGAGATGATAAGCAGGGAGCAACAGCATGTTCATATAACTAGTAAGTGGTTTAAAATTTACGTTTTAAAAGGATAACTCTGTCTGGTGAGTAGCGAATGAGAGAGAGGGATGGACGGGCAAAACAGGAAGATCAGTCGGGTTTTTAAAGAAGATGAGGACTTTGAAAGGGTTTTAGCAGTGTCATTAGGAGCTCCTTGGTGCGAGGAAGGGGCAAAGAAATCGGAGAAATTATGTATAAAGAAAACGTCATTTCAGCTACTCCTGATGGGACTAAACTTAGAGTCACAGAACGCACCTCCTTGGGTGAAATGTCATGCTACTTTCATTTACCACCTATATTCGTGCTTTAGTATACAGATATTTGAGGCAGAAATACGGCTTCTATATTCTCCCCTATTATTTTCCTGGACACCTCATCTACCACATTTCTTTCTACAATACATCACACCTGCTGTTCTCTGTAAGGTTCGATGTTATGGTGCCATCAGGCAGTTTCCTCCTTTTCCCACAAGTTTTGCTTCATGATCCCCTTAATCGTTGGGCCAAATGTGTGCTTCCTCTCCCTCCCATGGGTACGTTCCACTTACTGCCATGCCCACCATTTTTGTCTGATGAATTATGGTTTCACAGACAAAATGCTGGGTTGTAGTACCAAATATACAACCAATTTTTATTTTTTCCTTTCTGCATCTTATTCCTGACCTTCTCTTCAGTGTTAGAAAGGATGAAAACCTCATCTGTGCTTCCACCGTGGTCTCTTGTCCAAGCCTCCACTGTCACTAGAGACATGTCTCTTCCAGGTTCTCCTGCCTGGATCAAGGGTTTTAATATAAAACCCGAGTGGGGGCCATCGTGGGATCGGTGGGTCTTGGCTATCTCTCCATGTTACCATACAGTCCGAGAAGAAAGGAAACTTCTTAAATAACCATGTCAGTTTTCCATCTAATCACCTCCATTTTCCTTATTAGGTAAGACCCACCACCGCAAACACCTCTTTTCTCATTCTCAGCAGGGTATGCCTGGGCACACTCCTTTGAGCTCATTTAAACTGGAGCTATTGCATCTCAGAAGTGCCCTACTTCCATGGGCAAAGTTCTAACATCTTCCTTCCTTTTCCTTTTTTAAAAACATTTTTGCAGACATCTTTAGCTTATCATTAATTCCCTCATTCTTAGTGTGTTTTTACTCACGGATTTTTGCCCTATCTAATCACTCACTCTAAACACATTCCAGGTAATTATTCCCTCTATTTCCTCACTGTCACCTCCTTAGGAACACCATCTTGCACTGGTAGCACAAGTAATTGGTGACTAATGCTTATGGGCAACCAGACACAGCACATAACTTCTAGCTCATTAAAACAGATTCTTCTGTAGCCATGCATGGAAGATGTTCTAAGTCTTCTGTTTCCAGAACATATTGATTTTTGGTACTCACTTGTACCTGAATGAGCTTAAAAATGCAAGCTGACTTTGGACTGGGAGTAATCGACGATTAAATTCCAATTTCTCCATCTCATCTGAGCATCAAGGAGGCCAAAGCAGGTCCTGATGTTATCAGGAGCAAAGACTTCTGCCCACCTCTTTTCTTTGAACTGAATATGTTGTTCCCATCAGAACGAATCAGAGTCCAGCAGGAGCACGGAGCCATATCAAGGTAATTTAATTGGGAAAGCATGTCGCCACAGGGCACAGAAGAGAGGTACATTGGCACACGTGCTGACTGACTGACTGCTTTTGAAATATCTGTATCCATCTTGGAGTGCGTTTGGCTACAGTCCAGAGAATATGTTGTTCTTTTTCTGCTCAGCTCTGTTTTGGTACCAGTGCATTAGGGAGTTTATGAAATATCTTTCCTGAGAAATATTTCAAATGAAACACCACTGCTCTGGAATGGCTGTAGGCAAGACCTGCTTAGGGGAAGGGGCTGCACTTAGTAACCTCTGGGGGACTTTTGAGGTCTTGGATCTGCTGAATTTCTACTGTAACTTCTTCAGTAAAAATCAGTCCCAAAGGCCTTCCTTACTGGAAGAGAAAGGCCCCAAGGCTTTCTGGGATTGCTATTTTGGCACTAAGTCCCTACCCATCTCTCTGCCCAGCTCATCCCAAAAGCTTGGTCCTGGGCCACATCAGAGCAGCCTGGCTCTGGCCCAGGAGGGCACGTTGACAGCCCACCATTGCTCCTAAGACGGCTCAAAGTCAGATGGCACACAGGGTGGGTCTGTGCCCCCCGCCCTTCCCCCTGCTGCCTACCTGCCTTCTGGTCTACATTCACCCCCATCATCTAGAAAAGGCATCTGGCTGTCTTTGCAGGGATCTGTTTCATTGCTTCAGCCTCAATGACAACAAAACTCCCTGGGGAAAGACCATGGTTTCAACAACATTCTGTGTTGTGGAAGGTGAAAATGGGGGGAGAACATCTGAGCTCTGCTGACAGGAGCCCCTGTATTGCTAGTTCAGTTCATGAACAATGTAGCTGAGCTCGGACACATTAAAGCAACAGAAATCACCTTCAGATGAGAGCTGGCACCAGGACTGTCTAACACTCAGCAGTCTTGCACACACCACTGCGTGCTGAGTACAACTCCTTCCTTCTTCGCAAGTCCGCCGGGCTCACGTTCTCCCTTTAAGGCAGTGGCTCCCGGCCAGGCACAGGGCAGATACTCAATGCACAGATGCTGTCTCTGGTTTGGTTACATCAAATCCCTAAATTACAATCTCCATAGAGTAACGCTGACATCCCATGGACACAAAAGACACAGAAAGGTCAGAAGCTCAGCAAAACTGAACCAAAGATAACCTTACCAAACACAGGCCTGGTGTAAATGCGGATAAATGCTGGCTTCCGCCTGTGCACCTGCGCCTGCACGTGACACACACCCTCTTCCCATACGGCAGATTCAGTTTCCCTGTGACGCGGCCTATTGGTGAGCAGTTTCGCAGCCTTGTAGCCCTAGACATTTGCAGTCCCAACCGCTCGACCCGCACTGCACAATTCCTGAATACAGGCACGGCCTCAGTTACAGGTACACACACACACGCACACACACGCAATCAGAAAGGAGGACCAAGGCAACACTGACATCTGTCACACACCCAACCCTCGCCTGCGGCAGCTTCCAACTCAAGTCTCCAACTTTGCTATCAGGCTGACAACTGGCAATGCCAAGCCTCCCAGCTCCCACCCCTTCCAGGTTCCTGTGACGGAGCCCGTATCTGCTGAATGAGCAGAATGTGTTCCAAACCCAGCATCTGAGGTGTAAGAACTCAGATCCTGCAGCTTATTTCAAGGTCAATTCGCTTCAGAATCAAAACCCATTTGCCATAAAGCAGAGAGATGCTAGGGAGAGGGGGAGGCCCTTAGGAAGGGAAGGCACGGTCATTAAAACGGCTGTCGGAAATCTACACACACACGCAAGCTCACACACGCAACCTGGGTATTTCTAAAACCCTGTCTTGATCTGAGTTTCCTCTCCACATTCTCTCTGTCCCTATGGCTTTTCTGAATGGATGTGCTCAGCCAGCAGAGGAGTGGGGCTGGGCAGGAAGACTGTTTCTGCAGCTCATCATCTTGGGTTAAAAGCAGGAGCCGTCTCCCCTGGCACAGCTGCACCCTGCCATCTCATTCCAAGTCATCAGGCCATTACTGAACTATTACCAGTTCCTCGCAGACATTTTCCTGAGCCGGTGACAGATTTCTCCGAGCCCAGGAGTAAAGCTCAGGGTGCCAGAGGTTTGGCAGCGGCAATTTTCACCTCATTGTCAAATTGTTTCCTCTGTTTCGGGGTGGCCTGGCTCCTCGGCCCTGTGTCTGAGGTCATTTCCTATCCCCTAGTTTTGAGAAATATTTCTTTTTCCTCTGTCCTTTAACTCTCAAACCCTGTTCCTGGGCGGTGGAGGCCTGCATTGAGCAGTTTGTCCAGACGCTGCCGTGGTCGGAGGTGGAGACGGGGTGCAGGAACGTGGCACAGGATAGGAGGGTGAGGGGAGTGGGCCCTGGCCCCCCGTCCTGCTTTGTCTCACCAGCCTGCCATGGACACAATCTGTTCTTCGCCTCGTTCTCCTGAGCAGAGCTGGTGATTGTTATTTGTATTGATAGATGAGTGGTACCCACGTTAGAAACAGGCTCTGTAAGTGCATGAAACTGAGGCAGGCGTCAAGAGCAGCGAAGAGCAGTAGTTAGCTTGTCGTGATGACTCCACTGAAGGCCAAGCGAGAAAATGAAGAAAACGCCAATTTGCTGGATATACTCATCAAAGTGCCACACACTGCTCTTCCTGGTGACCAGCGCTGGGTGTGCAGATGACGCTCTCAACTTCAGTTCTTGTGGGCCCCGCAGGGGAACACGCAGGCCATAGATAGCCAGGTTAGGCCAAAAGCACCAGAGGTCCCACCTCGCTCACCTGTCCCAGCGCTGGGCTGTCCATTCTTCAGCTGATTCAACAGTTACTCAGTGACCCTGAGTATGTACATTTTCAGCACCATGCAGGGTACCAGAGGGTTCACAAAAGAAGCCTGGGACAAAACCCCGCTTTCTGGGAGCTGTGGGCCCCCAGGAGTCAGGGCGTAGGCATCCTGTGTGCAGCTGGGGCCAAGGTTTACCAAGGGCTTACTGTGAGCCAGGTGTGGTGCTCAGCTTCTAACCCCGCGCCCCCTGGCCCTGGGAAGCAGACATGTCCTAATCCCCGTATTGCTGGCGAGGAAACCCAGCCCGCGAGCGACTTAGTACCGGATCAGTAACTTGATCCGGTTCGCAGAATGAGTAGGTTCTGAAGAGCCAGTATTTGAACGCGCGTCGCTCAGACTCTAAGTTTCCCCATGCAAGTGTGTAACCACCCTGGGTGCTGCCTCGGGGAAGCTGGGTCACTGCTGTGACTAGGAGGGTATCTGCTCACCAGCACTTTGTGATGGAGAGAGAGGTTCAAGGTGAATAAACTCCACTTGGCTGCAAGACCGCCTGCTCCACCACCTCTCAGGGTCGGGGCGGGGAGGTGGGGCAGGACGAGGGGCGTGGCCCAGAGCTGGGATCCGAGGGGAGGGGCTGGAAGGGGGCGTGGCCTGGGAGCCGGATCTGAGGGGAGGAGCTGGAAGGGGGCGTGGCCCACGGAGACACAGGTCAGGTGCTTCAACAAAGCACGTTCCAAATCCAAGCGTGTCCTGCAATTTCGCAGTCACGGTGGTCATTGCGGCCGCAACAGCTCTTTGTGCTGAGACCTGGGACAGACAATGGCAGTTTTATAACTCAGGGGACCTTTGAAACAAGACCTGGCAAAGCAGTGGCCATCTCAGTGGAAAGTCATCCTGAGCTAGCCAGGAAAACTGGGCCAAGGCTCTCGGAAGAGCTTCAGGCCAGCTTTGGCCTCGGGGGACAACTTCCACCTCCTTGGCCGTGGCTCCAGGGCCTTCTTCCGGGGCTGTCCCTTACTAGGGCATTCGGAGGGTCCACGCCCTACGTGCCCCCCCCCCCCCCCCCCCGCCGTGCTCCACACTGTGGGAACATCAGTTGCCCGCCGTGGGAAGAACAAGAGATCAAAAGAAAAAAAAAAAAAAAGCTGACCCATTTTTGGGAAAGTGCCTATTTCCAACGCAGATCTGTAATTGCTAATAGTAGGGCTGGAGCGGGGCCCCAGGGGATGAGAGACAGGAACTCCTTCCGACTCTGTGCAGCCCTCCGGGCACCAGGACATCTACAGGAACTGCTCTCCGGTCAGGTCACGCTAGGGACAAGTCTAGAAATAGGGCCCTGTGACTGACCCACAGTCCCTGCAGAGGTCTGCCTATGAGACGGGAGCTCCCCGCACGCGTCCTCCCGGTTCTAGGCGGGCGAGGTGTCACCCCAGAATCCTGGTGGCCCTAGGCGAGCACTGAGCCTCTCCACGGCATCCCGCACCTGTGTTAAAAGGCACTCGAAGTCCGGTGATGACACCACTTTTGAGGTTTTCTTCAAAGCAGGGAGGGACACGCGGGATGCATGTCTGCAGAGGAGAAATGGCATTTCACAGGTAAAGGCAGGCAGGTGGGTTGGGAGAAAGCTGGGCAAACGAGGCATTGCCCGGTAGAGCACCTCTGCTTCCCCAGCCACAGACTCGAGGCTGGTGCGCAATGCTCTCTCAGGGCCTTCCAGCCTTGTGGTAATGGAGCGCCCAGGGACCTCCAGGTGGAGACGCTCCTGAAATGAAAAAACCTCAGGTCCCACAGGCTGTGTGGCTTTAGGTAAATACTTAACTTCTCTGAGTCTCAGTTTCTTCTGTGAACCAGGAATGGTAAGAATATCTCTCAGAGGCACAATGAGGACTCAGTGACCATGGATGCACTCTTCTTGCCTCTTCATCATGCCTTATAAGTGGAAGCTGTAACTATTAATATTTTAAGATTAGACTATTGAACTTGAGTCACGATATGTTTTTAATTTTTACTAAATTTGAAGGAAGTGCCCAACCGATCATGGATTCCTCCTCAGTCTGGCATTTGGGCATCAGCGTTAGAAAGGACAGCATAGCACACCCCAGAAGGGCAGCCTGAGGAAGGGGCCGAGAGAGCTTCATGGTACCTACTGGAAGAAAAACATACTCTTCACAGGGGTTCGCAGGGGACCTTCTATAATTAAAAATTCTATTTCAGAGACCTCACTGTAAGGATGCCAGGCTGTGGGCAAACTAGGAACTGGCTTGCGTCCACAGTTCGTGGGATGGTAAGTGAGGTCATCAGGGGTCTGATTGTAGGAGTGACCTAGGAGCTTCAAGGGCAAGGACAATACCCAGACCTGTGGGCTGATGGCTAGCTCCCAGGTGAAAGGTCTCAAACAGATTCTTTCAGCAAGAAGTGGACCAGATGGGAAAGCAAGAGCTCCTGTAAAGGAAGCAGGAATTGGGAACAGAAGCTTGAATGAAGACCCCTTGGGGAGGGACAGACCAGGAGGCTCCCCTGAGGGCAGCTGAGGCTCTGTGTCCTCAGATGGGCCTGGTTCCAAGGACGAAAGCTTCAGCTTAGGGAGACGGCATCAGATATGATTCATTTCACCTGCCTGGACTGAGGTGAGGCTGAGCTGGGCAGGGAGGTCACAGAAACACTCCTGCAGCAGAGGCCAAGGGAGGGGGTGACAGCCAGGCCATGGGGGAACACGGCAGGGATAGGATAGGGTTGAGCTTCCTTCCGCCCTGGGCGTGGTTCTGGGCCCAGAGAAGATGCTGTCCTATCCGTGGAGTCTGCCGCTTGCCTCGCTCTGGTGTGGCTGGGTAAACTTGAGTTCCACCACGTTAACCTAAGCCACGGAAGTGTTTCACGTCCTACACTGTTGTGAGTAGTTCAACGTTTGATAAACATGTGAGGTGACAATGTAAAGTGCTTCATCTGTAACTGTCTGCAATTGCAATTCAATTTAACTCAATAAGCACGTGCTCGACATCTAATATGCATCCATTTCTCTTCCTGAGCTCTGCTTCCCTCCACGAGACTTTGCACATTTTTGGATAGACTTTGGGCTGAAAACATTTATTCATACATTTCAATAGCTTGGCGATGCATTACAGCAGCCAAAATATTTTTCGCATCAAACAGTGAGAGGAACATTCTAAACAGTTCTCGTACATTTCTTATGACTCTAGTGTATTAGTTATCCATCACTGTGTAATGGATCAGCCCAAATCTTAGTGGCGTTGACTACGAGAATCCTTTATTATCTCTCACAGTTTCTGTGGGTCAGGAATGAATTCAGGAGCAGTTTGACTGGGAAGTTCTGGTTCAGGGTCACTTATGAGGTCGCAGTCTAAAGCCTATGGGGCTGAAGTCATCCATAGGATTGACTGGGGCTGGAGGACCCACTTCCAAGGTGACTCCCTCGTGTGGCTGCTACACTGGGGCTGCTTGTTGATGGGGGCATGTTGGGTGTGCTTTGGGCTTGGGGGGTGGCTTACCCCCAAGCAAATGATACAAGAGATCAAGGCAAAAAGGGCAATGCCTTTTATGAGCAAGTCTCTGAGGTCACATCCCATCAGTTCCTCCATATTCTAGCATTGGGCTAGCCCTGATTCATTGTGAAAAGAGACTACACAGCGTGTGCATTCAGGAAGCGAGGGTCACTGGGGCTCATCTCGGAGGCTGGCTACCGCAACTAGCTATTTGGAATCTACTTTTGGACTATCTTCAGAAGCATACGTTCACATACAGACACACAAATAGACAATTCTATCTCCAAGTGGGAAAAGTCTCAGTTGACGTATTTCAGTGTGTTTCATTGGTTCCGCCAGCTTCCGTTCCGTCACCCCATTCCAGTTGAGTCCAGCCCTGCCCTCGTTCCCTGCTGGTCCTATAGCTCTCTCGTTGCTACTGCAGGACTAGTGTCTGGTCAGCTCCTTTTGAATTGCAAACCTTTTGTCTTTGCTCCTTGTTCTTTCTGTCTTTCCTTACATAAGTGGGTTCCTCTTTGATCAATTGTTCTCTGGGTCCCAGAGCAATACGATTCCGCACTGAGGAGCAGGAGAGGCAAAGAGCCAGAGGATCCGTGCTGTAATTACCAAATTCACGTGCCTATGCAGAGTGCAGCATATTATTATAAAATGCTATCGCATGCGCGGGCACCAGGACTTAGCTCCGCACAGATCCAAGGTGCCATTTGAAGTTCAATTTTTCATTGTGTTTCTCCACCTACCTGCGCTAGGATGCCAGGCTATTACCTCATACTTGGCATATTTAAGTAAAGCCAAATTCATCCTCCTCCTAAAGTCAGCTTCTCCCCCTGACTAACATTTTTCTGCTCGTGTTTCCACCTAAAAAGGTGCAAAGGTTGAAAACCTCAGTGTCTGCTTAGCTTGCCATGACCCCCTTTGCCCTGTATTACACACAGTGGTCAGTGCTGAAATGCTTCTCTTCTCATCCCTCTTTCCTTTTTATCACCACCTCTGTCCTGGTTTCGTTCACCTCTCAACACGCTATCTGCACCTGTATCCCAAGTTGTCTGGCCACCCCTCGTGCTCCCAATCCAATAGGTGCTGCATGCTTTGACCAGATCGATTTTTCTTAAAGGCCACTTTCATCATTTCATTTTTCTGCTTGGGAAAACCTTCCAGTATTTTTCCACTGATGTCCGGATGAAGTCTACACTCCTCGGCCCGACATATATGATCCTTACCATTCATTCCAGAGTATATTTCAACGTACATGTCACTTGTGCCAACCTGAGAACTTCACCAGTGCCTCTGTGCAGAATGTTCTCCATTCCTGGTGTTGCCCTGTCCCTGCCCATCCCCCCAAGCTCTTGCCTTTCTTAAACCCCAACCTCAGTTATTGTCTGCTCTGCCCATTTGCCCCAGTATATAATCTGTGTTAAAGTCAAGCTCTTCTTGCTCTGTGGGCAGAGCTCCTTAAACAACAGTCTCCTTGTAGACTAGACCCTGGGTCTTCTCCACACTTGAGCAACTGTTCTATGTCGGAGAAGATTTCAGTACTTATTTACTAACAAATTCTCTGGGCCAAAACCCCAACAAAAGCCCCAGAAACAAGGTTTTTAATGAATTCCTTTCTTCCTCTTCTGTCTCAACAACTACCTGGGTGGAAACTGCTGGGTTTCCCATCATGGTTTCAACCGGAAACCTTGGCTTCTGCATCAGTGAGGGGCGTGGCAGCATCCCGCCCCTCCCAGCACAGGACGGGGATTCCATCTACTCTGCCATCGCTGAGGCCCCAGGCTCGTTGGTTTGCTTGCAGTGGGCTTATGTTATCTCTCAGTTTACCCTGTTTATTTTTTGACAATCTAATGATCTTTTCTGGTGCCACTGGCGAGTGTCCTATTTAGGGCTACCCACTGTGGGAAGCTGGAGTCATTCGTGCTTGTACGTGTTTGTTTTCCACAAGATGCTGCCCGGGTGATAATGCCAGAACTGTGCAAGCGACTGAAACAAAGGAATGTGTTTCTCCTGCTGCCAGGGGCAGAGACTCCCACCTCCTTTGCTAGATGAAGGGATGGAGGCAGGAGGAAGATAGGCATCCCGAGACGCACCATCCTCTGGAAGAGGGAAGCCTATGTTTGGCATCTTCTCCCTGAGAGAGAATAATGACCTTAAGCCCACATCCTAACGAGCACTTATAGTAAGTGAACTAGGGACTGGGTAGAAGGGTTGAAGACAGACGCCTGTTCAGGCTTTTCGGGAGGAGCAAATGAAGGGGAGCAGTTATTTCCTCCTCTAGTTGATAAGGATCTGTTGAGTGCCAGACGCCGGGACTACCACTGTCATTCATAGGGAAGGCTCAAAAAGACGGCGCTTTCTCCTTAATTGAGATTTTCAAATCTGCCAGTCTATAGATAGAATCTGAGAAACATTCAAACTAGTGAGAGGAATAGTTAATTTTATAAATACCAACTGTGTCACCCGGAGCACTTTCCCATTGTTTCATCTCATTCATTCATTCAAAAATGTTTATTGAGTGAGTGATGTGTACTAAGTTTTGCCAAAGAAGGAAACAGAACAATCATTCCCTGCCTCCGTGGAGTTTATGGTCTAGTTTACAGTATACGTTGGGAGGATGACAGTAAGTAAATCAGTCCAGCAATCATCAATTATAATCTCTTTTAATAAGTGGTACGTGAGTATCAGGGACTTCGTTTTGTAGACCGTGAGACCGAGTTTTACCTTGTTTGGCATTTTGCAGCTAGAATCATCACTGGCAGAACTTAAACCAAGGTCTGCTAACCCCCAATGTCTACTCTTTCTATTTCATACACTAGCCACCTTTCCTCCCCCAGGAGAGAAAATGCATTAGCAAGAAAAGAAAGAAATAGGAAAACAACAAAGTTGAAATTATGGGTCATGTTACGGTTGGGGTTGATTGGCCCAGGAGAAGTTGCCATTTGCTCATGAGAATTTTCAAATGTATAATTTGGCCACTACGGTGACCAGGATGACCTAGCAGAACAAGACTGTGATGAAACACACAAACAAAATAAACCACGGGGAGGAGGCTGCCAGCAAAACTGCTGAGAAGCACGGGACCCTCTTCCTCCTCTCTCTGAGGAAGTGAACAGACCTCCGCAAGGAGCCCTCCCGAGCTGCCCTCAAAGGCAATTCCACTCACAGATTCATAAACCTTCCAGCCATGGATGTGTCTTTTCTGCCAGGTCCTGGCTGTTTGCAAGCAATGTAGACATTTGTGTGAGATATACAAAGCCATGTCAGCTGCTCAAAAGCTATCAGCACGTACACGCTAGGTCTGAGCAAAACAGATCCTGCGGTACTCAGGGCATCAAAGGGGATTACCCAGAAACCCATAACAGATTTTAATTTAGATGATCATTACGGAGGCGCAGTAGGAGGCGGCTGAGAATCGGGCAGATTTAACTCCAGGGTGGTGAAGGGAATAAGATGAAACGGATGATAAAGGTACATTTGGAGGTTGATTTACCCGGCCCCTGTGCCGTCTCCTCTGGCACGGCCTTTCCTTGGTGACACGCAGCAGGCCGGGGTAGGGAAGCCCCCAGAGCAGGCTGGACCTGTGCCTAGGATGCTATAGCCCACTGGGGAGAGAGTAATATATCCTGGATATATTACTGGATTTGCGGTGGGGTATGAGGGTGTCCCACTTCAACAGAGCTTCTCTTGCAGTCAGTCTTGGCTACCGTTTGAAATCCTTCATTGTAAAAGATTTTCTACTATCTTCCCAACTCATTACTTGTTATCTCTACTTCAAGTCCAATCACTGGCCATCAGTCTTTTTGCTTCTATCTCCTGAGTGACCATACAGCACTATCTGTATACCTATATAGGACACATTCATTTCTTCACTTATTCAATTATTCAACAATATTTATTGATTGACCAACTACTATCTCTCAGGAACTGTGGTAGAATCTGAAACTACAGCAGTGAACAGGGTAAACTTGGTCCCTGCCTTCCTGGGGAGAGTTTCAATGGACATGGTAGGATAAAGAAATAAAACAAAACAAAAACAACACAAGGAAGGTGAAAAGTGCTTATAATTTTTAATAAGTCATATATAAAAAGAAGGACAAGGCTGAAGCAATGATTATAAAGTGGGGCTGGGGAAGCTGACTTAGATGATCTCCAGGAAGGGGTCCAAGGAGCTGGGATCAGGGCTCTCAAAGGAGAGAAGTTGTAAGCTGACTTGAAATTGAAGAAGATGACTTTATGTGATAAAAACATTCTACAAACCAGTAATAGATGGGAACACCCTCATCCCGATAAAGGGCATCTACAAAACACCCACAGTTAACATCATCCTTACTGACAGGGGACTGGAGGCTTTCCCCCAAGAACCAGGAACAAGGCATGGGTGTTTACTTTTACCACTTACATTCAACATTGCACTAGAGGTTCTAATCAGGGCAATTAGGCAAGAAAAATAAAGGGCATGTAGATTGAAAAGGGAAACTTAAAAGTATCTCTATTTGCAGAGGACATGAGCTTATGTAGAGCTCATCCTGAGGAATCCACTGAGAAACCGTCAGAATTAAGAAAGGAATTTAGCGAAGTCACAGGCTACAGGATAAAGATGCAAAAATAAATTGTACTTCTATACACAGCCATGAACAATCCAAAAGTGAAATTAGGAAGACAATCTTACTTACCATAGACACAAAAAGAATAAAATACTCAGGGATAATCTTAATACAAGAAATGCAAAACGTGTACTCTGAAAACTACAAAACATTGCTGAAAGAAGTTTTAAAAGACCCAAGTAAATGGAAAGTCATTCCATGTTCATAGATTGGAGAACGTAATATTGTTTAAATGTTTAATTTCCATATTTGTCAACAGATTCAACATAATTCCTACAAAAATCCCAGATTTTTATTGGAGAAACTGACAAGCTGATTCTAAAATTGATATGGAAATACAAGACACCCAGAATAGCCACAACAACCTTGAAAAAGAAGAACAAAGTTGCAAGACTCACATTTCCTAATTTCAAAACTATAAGTCGGTAGTAATTAAAACAGTTTATTACTGACACAAAGAAAGACATATAAATCAATGGAATAGAGTAGAGAGTAAAGAAATCAAACCCTCACATTTATGATCAACTGATTTTTTGACAAGTTCACGAAAAAAAAAATCAATGGGGAAAAGAATAGTCTTTTCAACAAATGGTGCTGGGACATTGGAATATGCACATGCAAAAGAATTAATCTGGACTCCTATCTCACATCATATGTAAAAATTAACTCAAACTGATCATGGACCCAGACATAACAGCTAAACATAGGAGCATGTATTTGCAACCTTGGGTTAAGAAATGGCTTCTTATATATGATAACAAAATATGACTGATGAAGGAAAAAACAGATAAATTGAACTTCATCAAAAGTAAAACATTTTGTGATGCAAAGGACACCATCAAGAAAGTGAAAGAAGACCCATGGAATGAAAGAATATTTGTAAGACATGTATCTGATAAGGGACTGGTAACCAGAATGTGAAATGAAACTCTTATAACTCAACAAAAAGACAAATATCCAACCTAACAAATGGACAAAGGATCCGAACAGACATTTCTTCAAAGAAGACGTGCAGATGGTCAACAAGCACATGAAAATATGTCCATCAACTGACGAACGGCTAGACGGAGTGTAGTATGTCTATGTAATGGAATGTTATTTGGCCATAAAAAGGAATGAAATATTGATACGTGCAACAACATAGATAAACTTTGAAAAAATTATGTCAAGCAAAAGAAGTCAGTCACAAAAGTGCACATGTTGCATGATTCCATCTACATGCAATGGCCAGAACAGGCATGTCTGTAGGGACAGCAGTAGACTACTGTCTGCCTAGGACTGCGGGTGAGGGGGATGTCAGGATGCCTGTTAGTGGGTACAGGGTTTCTTTATGGGCTGCTGAAATGTCTCAGAACAGACTGTGGTGATGGGTACACAGCCCTGTCAGTATACTAACCAATGCCGAATTATACACTTTAAACTTGTGAATCGCAAGGTGTGTGAATTACACCTCAATCAAGCTGTTCAGAATTACAAGGAGGGAGGAGTGACAGCATCATGGTGGTGTGAGTGCACACCCTTGTCTCCCCGTCAATCTACGACCAGTAAAACATCCTCAACTCAACAAAGGTGCCCCTGACCAACACACCAGGATGCTGGAGAATGCCACACATCTGTACATCTAGAGGTGGGAGGACTGGGGAAACAGCGGAGGCCGTGCCCACGAACCTGGCTTCCCAGCTGGGGAGCTGCGCCCACAGCTTCAGAGAAGCAGGCAGCAGCACACACGACTTTGGCCTCCTGGTTGCAGCAGGGTCCACGGCCACAGGAACAGGCAGCAGTGGTCGTGGGGCCAGTGACCTTAGTCCCTGCAGCCACGGTGGCACCCGTGACGCCAGCCTCCCTGGCCGCAGCAGTGGCACTCGTGAGCCTAACAACCCCAGACTGGGCAGAGGTGTTCGCAGCCCTGGCTCCCACCCCGTGCTGTCACTGTGGTGCCCGTGACCCAGGCAACCCTGGATGCAGTGGAGGTTCCCGCCATCCCAGTGCCCCTATGGCAACACCGGTGACAGCAGCAACAAGGCACCGGCAACCCCAGAGGCACAAGGAGCAACAATAAGGGCACCAGGCAAATCTTTGGCAGAGTCAATGGAGAATGGAAAGGTTCTCAAATACCGCCAAAGGCAGCTCAGGTGAGAGAAACCAAAAAAAATTTGTGATACAGCGCCACCTACTGGAAACCAAAAGAAAGGCCTCTAATTACCAACCTACTGAATTGTTAGAATCGAGTAAAAAAAGCTTTACCTAAGAAGGTACTGGTTACGTCAAATGGGCCAGCAGAGGAACAACTCACCAAGCACCGTGCAGAATTACGGTAACACATGGGACCACAAAAGGATGACAATTCTCCAGAAACCAAACTTGAAGTCATGGAATACTGGGACCTAACTGATGGAGAATTCAAAATAGCCCTCATGAGGAAACTTGATGAGCTATGGGAAAAGTCAGACAGGCAGTTCAATGAGCTCAGGAATAAAACTAATGAGCAGAAGCAATACTTTACCAAGAGACTGAAACTCTAAGAAAGAATGAAACCAAAATTCTGGAGCTGAAGAACTCAATAAATGAGATGGAAAATGCATTAGAAAGCTATGGGGATCGAGCCGACCACGAGAAAGAGGGAATTAGTGAGCTCCAAGATGGAAATCTAGAAATGATTCAGGTAGGAGAGGAGAGAGAGCTAAGGTTAAAAACACGGAATCCTACGAGAGCTATCCCACTCCATCAGGAAGAGCAACAGAAAGATAGTGGGCATCCCAGAAGGAAAAGACAGGGGAAGGGAGCACAGAGCTTGTTTACAGAAGTAAGAGCTGAGAACGTCCCAAACCTGGGAAGGAACTGGATACACAAGTCCATGAAACTAAGAGAACACCTAATTACCTCAATGCAAACAGATTTTCTCCAAGACACATAGTATTAAAACTGTCTAAAGTCAATGACAAAGAAAGAATGTTAAAGGCAGTTGGAAAAAAAGACAATAAGCTACAAAGGAACCCCATTAGGCTAAGGGCAGATTTCTCAGCAGAAAATCTACAGGCTAGGAGAGAGTAGAATGACAGACACAAAATACTGAAAGATAAAGACTGTCCGCCACGAATATCTATCTGACAGAGTTATCTTTCAGATATGAGGGAGAAATAAAGTCTTTCCCAGACAAACAAAAGTTGAGGGAGTTCACCACCACTAGACCTGCCACACAAGAAACATGGAGAGGAGCTCTTCTACCTGGAACAAAAAAGCAAAAGTACACAAGCTTTGAGTAAGGTGATAAATAAAGAGACAAAATCAGAAAACTGCAATCAGAATAGGTGGTTAAACAATTATAGCATAACGTTTCAAGGGGAAAAAAGAAGTAAAAGTAACCATGGCTACTTCACTTTGGTAACAAACTCACAGCCTGAAAAGGGATAATTTGAGACAACAAAAACATAGAAGTGTGAAAGGACAGAACCCATGTAGGCAAATGAAGATAAGATGGTATTAGCAGAAAAAGGATGGTTTTATCTATGAGACATTTAATACAAAGCTCATGGTAATCCCAAAATATAAATCTAGAGCATGGATGCAAAACATAAAAAAAAAGGGAAAACTAAGAAAAACATCACAGAAAACTACCAAGTTAAAATGACAGACAAAAACAGAAGGAAAAAGAAACAATGGAGACCAACCAGAAAACAAAAGATAAAATGGTAGCACTAGCTCTTCATTTATCAATAATCACCCTAAGTGTAAATGGGTTGAATTCACCATTCAAAAGACACAGAGTGGCCGGATGGATTAATAAACAAGACACCCAACTCTATGCTGCCTCCGGGAGACTCATCTCAGCTCTAAAGACAAACACAGGCTCAAAGTGAAGGGATGGAAGATAATTCTTGAAGCACATGGAAGCCAAAAGAAAGTGGGTGTAGCCACATTCATATTAGCCAAAAAAGGTAACAAGAGACAATGATGGACATCATATAGTCATAAAGAGGACAGTTCATCAAGGAGATATAACAGTTATTCATATATATGCACCTAACACGGAAGCAACAAAATATCTAAAGCAATTATTAATGTACCTAAAGGGAGAAATTGACAGCAAACAATAATACTAGGGAACTTTAACACCCCACTTTCATCAAAGGACGGGTCATCCAGACAGAAAGCCAACAAGGAAACACTGACCTTAATGAAACATTCAATCAGATGGACTTAATGGATTTTTACACAACATTCCATCCAAATGCAGCAGAATCCATGTTCTTCTCAAGTGCATGTGGAACTTTCCCAAGGGAAGACCATATGTTGGGACACAAAACAAGTTTCAGTACATTTCAGAAGTTTGAAATCACATCAAGCATCTTTTCTGACCACAGTGGGATGAAACTAGAAATCAACTGCAGGAAGAAAATAAAAAATCACAAATACGTGAAGACTAAACAGCATGCCACTGAACAACTGTTGGGTCATTGAAGAAATCCAAGGGGGAATCAAAAATTACCTGAAGATAAACGAAAACACGACATACCAAAATCTATGGGATACAGCAAAAGCGGTTCTAAGAGGGAGGTTTATACCAGTCCAGGCCTATGTCAAGAAACAAGAAAAGTAGCAAATAAACAATCTAACCTTATACCTAAAGGAACTAGAAAAAAGAACAAACAAAGCCCAAAGTCAGTAAAAGGAAGAAAATAATAAAGATCAGAGTGGAAATAAATGAAAGGCTCAAAAGAGAATAAAAGACCAATGAAACTAAGCGCTGGTTCTTTGAAAAGATAAACAAAACTGACAACCTTTTAGCTAGATTCACTAAGAAAAAAAGAGAGGAGGCTCAGCTAACTAAAATCAGAAATGAAATAGGAGAAATTACAAGAATACCACAAACACAAAGGATTATAAAGTAGTACTTTGAACAACGATACATCAACAAATTAGACAACCTAGAAGAAATGGATAAATTCTTAGACTCATAACCTTCCTAATACTGAATTATGAAGAAAATCAATCTGAATAGCTTGATCACTAGTCAGGAAATTGAAACAGTCATCAAAAACCTCCAAAACACAGAAGTCCTGAACCAGACGTCTTCACCGGTGAATTCTACCAAACATTCAAAGATTGAATACCGATCCTTCTCAAACTTTTCCAAAATATCGAAGAGGAGGGAACGCTTCCTAACTAATTTTATGAGACCAACCTTACTCTGACAGAGATGTTCAGTTTATTTTAAACCTAATTCAGTTTTTACTTGTAAAAAAAAAATTATTTGTACCTCCAATATCACCCTTAATTACAGCAAGTTGTTTGCTCCACGTCTTACACATGTTCTACATTCAAACATTACTTAGCCCAGTATTCTACACGCAATGCATGTGCAATGCTTGTTGAGTAAAAGATAACTATATGATGACTCTAAATAAGTGGGAGTAAAACTGAGGCCAGAAGAAGCCGTTCTCTCATTTCAACAAATCATACACAGGCCACAGTTCAATAGCAGAAACTTATCATTGAAAGAGTACATTGGTTTTTACCTTGTACTCCAGGAATCCCTATGGAATCAGAGTTCTGGTCTTCCTGGGGGTTGCCTTGGAAAACAGGAAGGAAATTGGTTTGAGGTAGGAGGCAGTTTGATCCCCTTACTCTTCTTTAACTAGAGAAACAACTTTATCAGCTTGCAAGTGAAATTCCATTAGAACAAATGGCTTAACGATCTATTTTTATAATAGAATAAATAAGTAAAAATATTATGATCTCGTGAAAAGCTCTCTATTTTTTATTATTAAACTGAGACCCAGAGAGGTTAGGTGATTCTGGCAAAACTACCCAGCTGCTAAGAGAGAGGGACTATGGATGTGCTATTTGTAATACCACGTAGTTTCCGCCTGGACTCCTATACCAACTGCTGGATGACCTCTGGGCCACTGCTGTCTACCTGTACACTCGCTGAAAGACCATCGGACCACCGGCTGTACAAGCTGAATAAGACCTTGTGGTTGCTAGGATGTGGCCCATCCCTTTCAGACTCCATCCTCCTCCACCCCCTCCCTTAACTGGTGGGGAAAATTCACCCTGAGCAAGGATCAGAGAGCTGTCCCCAAATCTGAGTCTATTCGGAACCCAGCTCTGTATTTTACTGGGAATGAGAATCTTCAAACCGGGAAGCTACACCCCGCTCAGAAGCAGATGGATGATCCCTGCTTCTGACATCACCATTTAGAAGCACACCTCAAAGGAACTCCTCGTTTCACAGGGAAAACACTGGAACATCCATTAGAAAAGCAGCCACATTTAGGCGGGCAGGGATTGCAGGCCTTTTACGCTGAGCCTTTGCTCCTTGTTTTGCCTGGACCAGCAAATCCATTTCCCACCCTCTGTTCTTTCAACCCATAAATACTGGTCAATGATCAGTTTTCTGTCTTGGCAAGTGGCATAATAAATGTAGGCAGGATATTTACATTCCCTATTACGTGTTTTTAAATTTCTTTGGCAAAAGAACTGTAAATGCAAAGCAAGAGTATGGCTGGGAGGCAGGGGGCCATAATTAAACTCCCTTTTCATTTTTTAAATGGCTTATTAAAATGCTTGTGAAACCTGCAAACACAAAGAAGCAGCCCAAACCCCTTTGCTGCTAAACAGAATGAAATGGATTTTTCAAATGTCACGCTAGTATCCACTTAATAATACATTTTCCTATAGACAGGACAATAATATATATTTTAATCACTTTTCTACAGGCAAATAGACTGTACAGCATCTGCCCTTCACTGGCACTTGGAAATTATGAATTTTTCAATAACCTTTTCTATTATTCATCCTGTGTTATTCTGTAACATTTCTGCATGAGGAATGTGCTTCCCAGACACTTTATGAATCTTTTCTATTATTTATTAAACAGCAAGGTGTCTCCCCACAGCCCTCACACCAATCCCCCAGAGGAAGCTGCCTGGGGAGGGGTCCCGACATGGAGAGCTACACCTCGGGTTATTGACAATTTCCAATCTATCAGAGGTGCAGATTGAGCGGCTGCTCCCGTGTGGTTCAGCTCTGGCCACCAAGAGGTGTGCTGGCTCCGAGAGGGGATGCGTGCTCTTCGGGAGAAGTCTAGGAAAATAATCAGACTGAGACAGTCACTTTTATAGCAATGGGGCTATGTGCTCAACTCCCAGACTGTGTTTATTCCAGAAGGATGGCCACCTGGGGGTATAACTCTGACCACAGAGACGGGAGCCTGGATTTCACTCTCTGCTACAGACATAGGCTCTGATTTGGAGTAACCTCAGTTTTTTCACCACCACCTAACCACCACCACCACCATTTCCTCTGCCTGGAAAACTCGAGCACATTGACTCCTGCCAGGTGCCTGCATGGTACTCCGTGTCTTCCCTATTACAGCATTCATCACATCACGTTATTTAACTGTTGTGAGCCATTTAGGGAGGGATGGGATCTCTCCTGTTCACCATTATAACCACAATGCCCAGAAATATATTTAGCACAAGGTAGGTGTTCAATAATTATTTAGAATGATTGAATAGATATATAAAAATATGGTGAACCAAATGCTTCTAAAATGGCAGTTAAGAAGGTCTCAGATGCTGAACACCTATGTGGCAGAATCGAATATCCCTAGAGCCTGGAGGAACAGAACGAGATCACAGCCAAAGGGTGGAAGCTCGAGGTCCTGAGCTACCCAGGCTGGCAACGTTTAGAGTTTTGTGGCTTGTCCGTCTTGGGGATTTCCTGATAAACTGTGGAAGTTTTCTTCACTTGGGCGAATGGACTTCTCTGAGTTCTTCTGAATGTAGTTTCCCTAAATCTAATACTAAAGAACACCAAAATGATCTTATTTGCAAAGCAGAAATAGAGACACAGACGTCGAGAACAAATGTATGGATACCAAGGGGGAAAGGTGGGGGTGGGATGAATTGGGAGGTTGGGATTGACATATATGCATTACTGATACTATGTATACACTCATTAGATGACTAATGAGAACCTACTGTATAGCACAGGGAACTCTATTTAATGTTCTGTGGGAACATTGTTCTCCTTCCCTAAATGGATATATGTAACTAACACAACATTGTAAAGCAACCATACTCCAATAAAAATTAATTTAAAAAAAAGAAAAAGAAAAGAAAAAAGAATGATGTGGCCACTTTTGCCAGGAGGTTGACCTGGGTGTCACCCTTAGGAAACAAGACATTCTGATGGAACCTCTCCCCTGCTTGCTTGCCTCATCCCCCTCCATCGGGGGCGACATGAAAAGTGGAATCATTATTGTGGAGATCTCAGAGTGTAGCGCTCAGGAGGCTAGACCGTGACCCATCCCTTCCCCAGGAACAAGGGTGCAGAGCAGGTGCAGTCCACACAGCAGTAGGAAAAAGGACTTCTGAGCTCAGGGCTGGAATGCCCAGTTGGGGTAACAGGGGATCCCTGCCTGGGGACTGGAGGAGTTGAAGTGAGTTGGAGGGCTGGAGGTGGAAGTGATTCAGGCTTGAGTGTGAAGGAAGCCTTTGCAGATGTTTCACCACCAACACATGCAGGGTAGGCAGTGAAAGTGGAGGCTGGACACAGAAGAGGGGAGGAGAGAAAGGGGGAGGGGAAGAGGTTGAGAGCTTAAGGGAGTGGAAAGAGAGGGGAAGAGGGAGGGAGAGAGAACAACAGAGGCTGAAACATCCTGTGTGGCATTAAAGGGGCACTAAGTTTCCTGAAGGCCCAAACTGAGCCTCAGATGATTAACTGGGAGAACGAATCCAGTTTCAGCCCCAAGAGGAAACCTGGTGGAGTCCTGGGGCCACGCCACAGAGATGCAGGTAGAAGACCTGCAAGGGCTTAGGAGGAGGGCTCATCCTCCTGGGCGCCCGCAGACACCCACAAACCCCAGAGGGATCCTGGCTAGCAGAGCACAGCGGAGGGAGCTGGAGAGGAGGAAAACCTGGAGGGGTATGTGAGGGTCAGCCCACCACGGCCCTTGTGCTCATTCTTATAAATTAGGTTTTACTGAGACACAGCCACTGTCATTCATTTACCTGTGTGGCCAAAATGGCCAAGTTAGGTATTTGCAGGATTTGGCCCTCAAAGTCTAAAATACTCACCATCTGGCTTTTTACAGAAAATGTTTGCTGATCACTGGACTTTCCCCTAAATAATAATATTGAATTTGATTGAAAAAGGAAGATACACATGAGACTGAACCAAGTATACTTGGAGGCATCTAGATCAAGCATCCCATCGTCCAGGGAAAGAGGGGTCAGCTCAAGCCCTCTTAGAGCCCATCCTGGGGCTCGTGAAGGGGGTCGCTGGAGACGCAGGCCTCTGTTTCTCCATCTCAGCCAAGCTTCCTCCCCAATCAGCCGCTCTCTAAATATCATTTATTTATGCACGTTTAGAGCGAGGGGGGAACACAGTCACTGGAGATGGAGATGTCATTTGCAGAATAATAATAACGTCCCAGCTGATGAGAGGCAAACACCCTGGGGGGTCAGTTCTGCTAAATGATACATATTTCTTAACTATTTAGCTTGTGAGGATATCTGAGGAGAGCACTTAGACTAATTCCAGGGTCTTTTCTTCCCTCTGTATGAACTGCTCAGCCCTCTTGAATGCAGACTCTGTTTTCCTAATTGGATCTCATCAAAGCTTTCTCATTGCCTTCAGCTGGTGGAGGCCCATCGCGATGTGGAGGGAGGGGCAGCCGTCAGCAGGTGATCTGCTGGTGGCCCTGCCTGGGTGGTGGCTGCATGAGCCCCGCCTGCCCCACGTAGAGCCCACACAGAGCAGCAAGTCTCACGCTGAGACTCGGCTGCAGCCACCCAACCTCCGTCAGGGCACTGTCCTCACTCGCAAAGCGTGAAAACAGCCACGGTATTAAGGGCCCTCATTAACTGAGGGCTTACTGTGTATTAGACACTGTGCTAGGCATTCTTCATACATTTTATGATCAATTTAAATCCAACAAAATTCTATAAGGCAGAGGCATCATTAGCTCAGGTTTACAAATAAGGAAATAGAAGCACAGAGAGGTTGAGTAAGTGGCTCAAAGCCACACAGCTAGTGAGTGGCTAAGCAGGGACAGAGCACCGGCAGAGGGAGAGGGGAGAACTGATTGCTGGGACACTTACAGCATGTAATGATCTACCTTCCTTCCTACCGACTGCTCTAGGTCTTGTGCAGATCCACAAGCCAGAGCGTATTTCATCCCTTCAAGATGCTGCAATATTTTCCTTGGAAAAAAGACTGCTACCAATCTTTCTTAAATTAGTAATTTTTTGTTACAGATATAACATGAGAACATTATATAAGACTGGGGGTGGGAGAAAGAGCCGAAAGGACACCCACTCCTAATTCCTCTGCCCTAACACAAACATTATTATTACTTGGACAGACACAGGACAACTTTATGTATATTCCCCAAATCTGCAGGACATACCAGAATTTCTCTCCCCAATCCTTCTGAGTACCACATTAAACAACATATAAATGGGACGATGGGTATGGATTTTTTTTTCTTGAATATAACTGTCATGGGGTATATACTCTAAATTGTCCTGCCTTCTAACTTTGTCTAAGACAATCCAAATTATGCATCTTGAATTTCCCATGTTCATCAGAAACAAGTGTATATAAGGCTGGTGCACAGAATCTAGCAATTGCCAGACAGCGACCCAACCAATGAAACGTCAACCCTCTGAATACATTCATTCTTAACAAATATATGCAGAAGATCCACTCAGCGTTGGCCACTGTGCTGGGTGCTGAAGGGAGTAAGGGAAAGAAGAAGTAGGCTCTGCCCTGGAGTATTCTGCATCTAGTAGCAGACAGACAGACAAACAGGGCATCATAAATCAACATGGTAAAGGGCAGAGATGGAATGCACTCAGAAGTGCAGATAAACATGCAAAACAAAACAATTAAAACACGGGGAATTGGGGGACTAGATGGTGTTGGTTTAGATCCCAGCTTTCCCACACACAACTAGCTGGGTGACCTTCCACTGGGCACCGAGGTTTGGTTTCCTCACCTGTGAACAGGGATAATGATGTCCCCTTTGCAGAGCTATAATGGGGCCTGGCTAAGGTGGCCTGCGTAGACTGGCATGGGGTGGGTGGGTCTTTCTCCTGCGTCTGTTCAGATGTGCTGATGGAATCACCTTGAGCCCATGCACTCTGGACCTCAGCCCCCTAACCCTACGGGAGGGCAGCCTGTCTTCAGGAGATTCCCACGCCCCACCCTCCAAAGATCAGCAAAGAGGTAACTGGCTTCCCTGGATGTCCGCCTCTAAGCTCCGAACTTCCTGGAGCAAAGTCCAAGCAGGAGCCCAGGTGACTGGAAGAGCTGAGGAACCCAGGAAAGGAGGCGTGGGGTGGGCAGGGCTGCAGGAGGGCAGGCTTGTTCTTGGCCTATTTCCTCTCTTGAGCGGAGAGGGAGGGAAAGAGAAGAGATAATAGTTGGTTTCTTGCTGGATATTGGAGCACATTCCCTGCCAATACTACCTCTCACAAAAGCGACTGCTTGACACCTAGGCAAGGGAGCGTGCAGGGAGAAGAAGACAAGATAAAATTACAAGTGACAGCAGAGCCTGTGTCTGCAATTACAATGCATTGTAAACAAGGCGAATTGCGAATCCAGCTGCCAGGCATGGCCAGAGAGTGACAGGAGAAGATGGCGGGCTGCTGCACATCTGCCTCGAGCCCAGGATGGTGGGGAGACAGGGCAGGGAGAGAAGAGCTGGGGGCTGCCACGTGGGAACTGTGGTGTCAAGGGCTGGCGAGGAGACCGGGAGGATCACAGAGCAAGACGTGATGGGGAAGCTGGGGTGGGGGGCGCCAAGAGGGCAACTTTGAACACAGGAGGGAGGGTGTGTGCTTGTGCACGCGGGTCTATGTGCGTATGTATGTGCACTCACGCACACGCACACGTGTGTTATGCAGGTGAACAGGAGAGAGGAAACTTCAGCCTCTGGTTGCGTGACCTCACCACCACCACAGGGCAAAAGACACTGGCTTTTGGAGAACCCTACTGTACAGCAAGCCTTGTAAAGCATTTCAAATGTGCTATTTCAAATGTACCACAATCGTTCAAGCATCAACCTGTTACCAAAGCAGTAATTACTGAGCATCTGTGACTCCAGACCCCAGGCTAGGCTGTGTGAATATTACATTAAGGGGAGGCAGCAGCTGCCTTGAAAGAGGTAGACGTGATCACCCCATTTTACAGATGGGAAAACTGAGTCTTGGGGGTTGTTATGTGCCCAGGGCTTCTCAGCCAGTGCTGGGGGTGCAGGGACTTGGCCAGGACCACCGCTGGCACTCAGCAGGCTCTACAAGAGCCCAGGAGTTTGTCCTCCAGAGTCGAAGCTGCTCCTCTGGTTTCATCAAGCATTAAATTAAATAGAGTGCATCACAGATGCTCAATGAAACATAGTTTTCTTCACCTCGTCATTGCCTTGACCAATACAAGCCCCTGTCCTGAGGAACCGCACTGCCAACCCTGAGCCACATGCGTCCCTGGTGCCCATGGAGGGAGGAGGGTTGTGTGAGTCACAGGGGAGGGACAGCGGTGACCTGCTGCTTCCTGGGGATGAAGGCCAGGCCGCCAGCCTAGCAACACCAGAGGGAAAACAGGCTGACGCTGCAGCAGGGGGACACGGGGCGCACAGGCAGGGGATGGGGCAGCTGTGAGAGGGGCTCCCGTTCCCTCCTGAGCCAGCCGTCCCCACCCCCCACCCCCCAGGCCGCCCTGTGATCCCCGGCACTTGTACCTGCGTGAGGCCTGGGGCTGCAGCCCCAGGCAGTGTTCTTGGAAGGTGGCCTCCATGGGGACGGGGTTGCCGGCCTTCCCTCCTGGGCCCCGGGGCTCCAGGCCATCGGCTGGGCAGGGCACCCCTGGCTCTGCTCCAGGCCCTCAGCGGCCCCGGGACATTGGAGACGCCAGCCCTTCTGCAGGCCCCATCGGCTCAGCTGTGAACCAGGAGGGCGGCTGGTGCTCTGCTGATAGTCATTGGGACGGAGTTGGAAGGAGCTGGACCGAGGGAAGCTCATCTGCCGCAAGAGCACAGAGAACGACGGTTCTTTTTGCCACATGGGTCTGTGCGGCCAGTGACCTGACACAGGTGTCGAGAGGCCACATGCGTTTGTGTGTGTGAAGAGCGTCGAGTTGTGTGTGAGACGGGTGTGCATGAATGTGTGGTGTGCGTGCATGTGGTGTGTGTCTGTGGTGTGTGTGTCGGGTATGAGGGGTGCATGTGTGTGAGGGGTGTGTGCTGTGTGAAGAAAAGAAATGAAGGAAACAATACCAAAGATCAATACAACTAAAAGCTGGTTCTTTGAGAAGATAAACAAAATTGACAAACCATCAGCAAGACCCACCAAGAAGAAGAGGGAGAGGACTCAAATCACTAGAATAGAAACGAAAAAGGAGCAGTTAAAACAGACACTGCAGAAACACAAAGCATCCTGAGAGACTACTACAAGCAACTCTAGGCCAACAAAATGGACAACCTGGAAGAAATGCACAAATTCTTGGAAAGGTATAACCTCCCAACACTGAACCAGGAAGAAATAGAAAATATGAACAGACCAATCACAAGGAATGAAATTGAAACTGTGATTAAAAATCTTCCAACAAACAGAAGTCCAGGACCAGATGGCTTCACAGGTGAATTCTATCAAACATTTAGAGAAGAGCTAACAGCCATCCCTCTCAATCTCTTCCAAAAAACTGCAGAGGAAGGAACACTCCCAAACTCATTCTATGAGGCCACCATCACCCTGATACCAAACCAGACAAAGATACTACAAAAAAAGAAAATTACAGACCAATATCACTGATGAATATAGATGCAAAAATCCTCAACAAAATACCAGCAAATGGAATCCAACAACACATTAAAAGGATCATACACCATGATCAAGTGGGATTTATCCCAGGATGCAAGGATTCTTCAATATATGCAAATCAATCAATGTGATATACCATATTAACAAACTGAAGAATAAAACCATATTATAATCTCATAGATGCAGAAAAAGCTTTTGACAAAATTCAACACCCATTTATGATAAAAACTCTCCAGAAAGTGGGCATAAAGGGAACCTACCTCAACATAATAAAGGCCATATATGACAAACCCACAGCAAACATCATTGTCAATGGTGAAAAACTGAAAGCATTTCCTTTAAGATCAGGAACAAGACAAGGTTGTCCACTCTCAGAACTATTATTCAACATAGGTGTGGAAGTCCTAGCCACGGCAATCAGAGAAGAAAAAGAAATAAAAGGCATCCAAGTTGGAAAAGAAGAAGTAAAACTGTCACTGTTTGCAGATGACATGATACTATATATAGAGAATCCTAAAGAAGCCACCAGAAAACTACTAGAGCTAATCAATGAATTTGGTAAAGTTGCAGGATACAAAATTAATGCACAGAAATCTCTTGCATTCTTATACACTAATGATGAAAAATCTGAAAGAGAATTTAGGGAAACACTCCCATTTACCATTGCAACAAAAAGAATAAAATACCTAGGAATAAACCTACCTAGGGAGACAAAAGACCTGTATGCAGAAAACTATAAGACACTGTTGAAAGAAATTAAAGATGACACAAACAGATGGAGAGATATACCATGTTCTTGGATTGGAAGAATCAATATTGTGAAAATGACTATACTACCCAAAGCAATCTACAGGTTCAATGTAATCCCTATCAAATTACCAGTGGCATTTTTTACAGAACTAGAACAAAAAATCTTGAAATTTGTACGGAGACACAAAAGACCCTGAATAGCCAAAGTGGTCTTGAGGGGAAAAAAACGGAGCTGGAGGAATCAGACTCCCTGACTTCAGACTATACTACAAAGCTACAGTAATCAAGACAATATGGTACTGGCACAAAAACAGAAATATAGTTCAATGGAACAGGATAGAAAGCCCAGAGATAAACCCATGTACCTATGGTCGACTAATCTATGACAAAGGAGGCAAGGATATACAATGGAGAAAAGACAGTCTCTTCAATAAGTGGTGCTGGGAAAACTGGAGGGTACATGTAAAAGAATGAAATTAGAACACTCCCTAACACCATACACAAAATAAACTCAAAATGGATTAGAGAGCTAAATGTAAGGCCAGACACTATAAAACTCTTAGAGGAAAACATAGGCAGAACACTCTGACATAAATCACAGCAAGATCTTTTTTGATCCACCTCCTAGAGTAATGGAAATAAAAACAAACAAGTGGGACCTAATGAAACTTCAAAGCTTTTGCACAGCAAAGGAAACTACAAACAAGACAAAAAGAAAACCCTCAGAATGGGAGAAAATATTTGCAAATGAATCAACGGACAAAGGATTAATCTCCAAAATATATAAAGAGCCCATGCAGCTCAATATTAAAAAAACAAACAACCCAACCAACAAATGGATACAAGACCTAAATAGACATTTCTCCAAAGAAGACATACAGATGGCCAAGAAGCACATGAAAAGCTTCTCAACATCACTAATTATTAGAGAAATGCAAAATTACAATTAGGTATCACCTCACACCAGTTAGAATGGGCATCATCAGAAAATCTACAAACAACAAATGCTGGGAAGGGTGTGGAGAAAAGGGAACCCTTTTGCACTGTTGGTGGGAATGTAAATTGATATAGCCACTATGGAGAACAGTATGGAGGTTCCTTAAAGAACTAAAAATAGAATTACCATATGATCCAGCAATCCCACTACTGGGCATATACCCAGAGAAAACCATAATTCAAAAAGAGGGCTTCCCTGGTGGCACAGTGGTTGAGAGTCCGCCTGCCAATGCAGGGGACATGGGTTTGTGCCCTGGTCCGGGAAGATCCCACATGCCACGGAGCGGCTAGGCCTGTGAGCCACAGCCACTGGGCCTGCGCATCCGGAGCCTGTGTGTCCGGAGCCTGTGCTCCACAACGGGAGAGGCCACAACAGTGAGAGGCCCACATACCACAAAAAAAAAAAAAAAAAGAAAAGAAAGACACATGCAGCACCATTTACAATAGCCAGGTCATGGAAGCAACCTAAATGCCCATCGACAGACGAATGGATAAAGAAGATGTGGTACATATATACAGTGGAATATTACTCAGCCATAAAAAGGAACAAAACTGGGTCATTTGTAGAGATGTGGATGCATCTAGAGACTGTCATACAGAGTGAAGAAAGTCAGAAAGAGAAAAACAAATATCGTATATTAACGCATATATGTGGAATCTATAAAAATGGTACAGAAGAAACTGTTTGCAAGGCAGAAATAGAGACAGATGTAGAGAACAAACGTATGGACACCAAGGGGGGAAAGCGAGGTGGGTGGTGGTGTGATGAATTGGGAGATTGGGACTGACATATATACACTAATATGTATAAAGTAGACAACTAATGAGAACCTGTTGTTTAAAAAATAAATAAAACAAAATTCAAAAAAAAAGAGTTGTGTGTGAGGGGTGTGCATGCATGTGGTGTGTGTGTGTCTGTGGTGTGTGCGCGAGGTATCAGGGGTGTATGTGTGTGAGAGGTGTATGCTGTGTGTGTGAAGTGTGTCTCTGGTGTGTGGTGTGTGCTGAGGAAGGGGCGGTGCCTCCCTGCAGGTGTGTGTCCTGATCACAGCCTCTGAGCTAACCGTGGTGACCTGGGACTGGACACCTGGGGAGGAGAGAATGGCTGTGGCTGCCTGGCGGGCCGTTGTGGCGGAAGGCGAGGCCGAGGTGCTCCCATGTGTGTGGAGCTGGCCTGAGCAGCGCCCCATCACCCCCTGAGCCAGGCGAGCAGGTTGTGGACCATCCCGGCCGCTGGTGGTGGAGGTACTTCCCGGTGAGCACTGGCCCCCTCGCTTCCCGGTGAAACGTGTGTCCTGAAGAGGAAGCCCTGCCCGCCTCGCCCTCTGGGTCTCGCAGAGGGGTCGCTGGGAACAGGATCCCCCGCACCCCAGCCTGTGTCCTCCCTGTACCGAGAGCCTAGATCTCCCTCTCGGGGTCACCACGTGGCTTCCTGTATAACTCGGCTTTCCTAACCTCCCTTCGCTACTGCTTTCGTCATCTCACCTGTCAACTCAAAACCTCCTGCAGCTCCCGGGCCTGCGGGACAGAGACCAGCCTCTGCCCCTTAGGCACCCCAACTTGGAGCAGGCGCGGCCTTCTCCCCGACCCCGCTCTTGTGTTGACACCGGTTCTCCTTCTCTCTGGCTCTCTCAGTAAGATCTCCTGCTCAAAATTCCAATCACAGCTCACAGTGGGCTGTCTCTCCCAACTGGTCCCAATGGGGTTAATATTCTCACCCAATTTAGCCACGATGACACATCACCCTGAGTTACAGATGTGTAAGGGCTGTCTTCCTAAACAGGGTCAGAACCTTGTCTTATATGCCCTTGCCCATGATAGATACAAATTTTATCTATCTATATGTATCTATAATTGTTGGATGCCTGGTAAAATTCTACCAGGGAAGAACATCTACCCCTAACCTTTTGATTCCTTTTGACGGTCTGCTCTTACTTTGCCGAGATGTGAGATCCCTCTAGCTGCATTTGGGTTTTTTGTCCCTGCACGACCTGGGTCCACCACCAAGAGAAGACTCCGGAAGATAAATATTCCTGTTCGTCCCTTCAAAGTGCTTCAGAGCCTTGGCTTTCTAGTTCCACTGCCTCAAGCTGTATCACCAAGAAAGTTTAGTGCATTGGCTAACAGGACGGAGTTTTGATTCAGGCCGTCTTGGATTTGTATCCTGGTCCTTCTATTTCCTAACTGTGGCTTGGGATTAACAGTAATCTCTCTATGCCTCGGTTTCTTCGTCTGTGAAATGAGGGTCCTTTTAGTGACCATGCCATGCGGTGACATGAGGATCGTTGTCCAGCATAGCGCCTGGCACGTCGCAGGCGTCCCATAAAGGTTGCCATCTGAGTCCTTGTCTTACGTCATCTTCAATGTTGGGTCACTCTTACCAGTTTCCTAAAGACAGTGATTTGGTTTTCCTCTATCTCACTTATTTTACTAACCCTGAACTTGTTGGGATCCCTGGCCATCTTTTCTTTAATACTGACAACTACGGTGTTGTGTTCTCTCTGTCCCTGTTGGACTTGGGAGGGCCATCTAAGAGTGAGAGAGTTTGCCCAAGACGAAAGTCCTAGTCTTCCTATAACTTAATCTTGGAAGTGACACCGCATCACTTCTGCCGTATTCTATTCGTCAGCATCTTGTCAATAAGTAGAGACCACTCTCCAGGGGGGAGGGTCACACAGACCACAAATACCAGGATGTGACTCTCTCGGGGGCCATCTCAGTGGCTGACTGCCAAACCTTCTACACAAAAGGGGACCTCTGGGGAGACTTGCACACCTGTAGTCTTATGCCCCTGAGATAAAGAAGGAAGAACTAACATGTTGTTTAAGAAGACTAAGCTCATGCTCACCACCCCCCAACGCACACTAGAGATTACCACGATGGGACGCAGTTCCATTGACCTTGGAGAGAGTGGGTGCTGTGAGCCAGCCTCTGGGCTCAACAGTATACACACACGATCCTTTTGTTACCAGGGAAAACTCTGTGGAGGATGTGAGCCTTGAGTTAGGCCCTGGTAAATTGGGGAGAATTTGCTTCAGTGGGG
Source organism: Stenella coeruleoalba (assembly GCF_951394435.1). Lineage (NCBI taxonomy): Eukaryota > Metazoa > Chordata > Mammalia > Artiodactyla > Delphinidae > Stenella > Stenella coeruleoalba. Next base: position 105,359,216 of record NC_137154.1, on the reverse strand, counting down.
AGAAGAAAGGAAAGAAGGTAAGAAGAAACACTAACAAATGACTATGGCCTGAAGCCACGGTGGGGAAAGGAGGGGACAAAAAGGAGAATGTATGGAAACAGAGAAGCGAAAGACTGGCTTGGCCATGAACTGCAGCCGTTGAGGTGGGCAATGTTTTCACACCACGTATATCTTGGTGTTTTGATGAAATGCCCTGGTTAGAAACAGAGGAAGGAAGGCTTACATGGCCTTTCAAGATGGACTTTGGGCACCAGGGATTCTGCAGAGATGGTGCTCTCACGATGGAGAGGAACGGTCTGCGCTAGTCACTGTCTGCTGAGTGGACCAAGGTGAGATGGCGGTGGTGGCCTTGGCACCCTCCATTCGTGGGCAGAGAGGGGTCCAGTCCTGCTGGGGGGGGTCCCCTCTGCCCTCCTTCCCTCCAGGCACCAAAGCCCAGACTAGGGTCTGGCAGTGTCTCCGAGGCAAACTTCCTCCCACGAAGCCCGCGAGAACTTGTCAATGGCAGTCAGCCACCAGCACGGGTTCCCCCAGCCAGGCCAGCTGGGAGGAAGGCTGCCAAGGCAGCAGATCTGACGAAAGAATTCTCAATCACATTTACATGTGCATGGTGCAAAAAGGGAAAGGAAGGGGAGAAAAACCCCTCCGGAATCCAAAAAGAAAGTCACTAACTAATCCACCAAAAAAAAGAATCAAGTGCAGATTTGTCTCAGATGTTCTCAAATTGCTGTCCTTAAAAGCTCTGCTTCCCCGTCTTCCTCCTCCTCCCATCCGTCCAATCGCCCAAAGAAAGCCTCTAATTTTGCCTTAATTTGTGCCTTGGTTGCAAGAACAAAACAGGACGTCACCGCAGACCCTCCCACCCCTCCCCTAGGCCCCTCCACAGCTGCGCTTCCTCAATGGCCTGATCGCCTCCTTTCTCTGCCATCATCCCCTATTCTCTGCCGAGCTGATCCTCTCGCTGCCAGGCCCAGTGGTGCACTGGAAGCGGGGTGGGAGGGAGCCCTGAACCGGCAGCCCCCTTCTGACATACATCAAAGGGTCACATTTACACCAGCCATGCCCTCGACCTCCCAGGGAAGCAGGGACTGCAAGCTCCGGGGCAGGGGAGAGCAGGAAGCGAAATGACCCAGCCTGCGAGATGCAAACTGTCATCTTGCAAGATCACAGATATCTTGGGCATCTTGCCAGGACCCCGGGGGGGGGGGGTGGGGGCTGTAACAAATTTGGGTATTTACATCATTTTTCAAATAAAAAATAAACACACACAGCCTCCTTCCTTCCTTCCAATTGAATCCTTTTGGAATATCAGATGACACGTTGTTTCTCTCTTGCCTACTAATGGGACACAGGGTTTTATTCTCAGATAAAGTCCTGGCTTCAACCAGACAAGCCCTCACTTAGAATCCTCACTTCCCTCTCTCGGGGGAGGCTAATTTAACTCCCCTCTCGTGGCCCCCGCCCATGCGGCCACCAAGGATGAGTTCGGAGGCGCTTCTAATTAATCTTCGTAAATTGCTCTGCGATCTTGGGATATAAAGGCAAAGTATTATTAGAAAATGCTGGCTGGGTTAGTAGCTGGCCATAAACGTGAGATGCTGATCAGCTCACTTTTCAGGCTGCAATTATTGGGAACGGTTGCAAGTGGGTTTATGTGATGGGCACACCATAAGTCCTCAAGAAAAGCACAGAGCAGGGACCTAGGGACATACTCCCACGACTCAGGGTGGGTGTCAGCAAAATGGGTTTGCAGCCAGTTAAATCTTGGCTTTTTGCTGTCCTAGTCGTAGGGTAGCAGCAATCCAGGAGATGCTGTGGACCTCTGTGTTCTCCCACAGCAGCCCCCCTCCTTCCGCGTTTTGGCAATTAGGCAAAATCACTCGTGGCTGAAACAGCCCTCAAAACCAAGTGGCCCCCATCTTACTAGGCAGGGGGAGATCCCCATTGTAACCTCTTTTTTTTTTTTTTTTTGCGGTATGCGGGCTTCTCACTGCTGTGGCCTCTCCTGTTGCGGAGCACAGGCTCCGGACGCGCAGGCCCAGCGGCCACAGCTCACAGGCCCAGCCGCTCCGCGGCACGTGGGATCCTCCCGGACTGGGGCACGAAACCACGTCCCCTGCATCGGCAGGCGGACTCTCAACCACTGCGCCACCGGGGAAGCCCCCGATTGTAACATCTTTTAACTGGAGACTTGGCATAAGTGAATTTCTGATTTAAAGGGGGGAGATGAAAGTGTTTCTCAGGGGGTTCATGCAAATCAAAGAATAGAATAAATCTCTAAGAAATTTAGGATAAATAACCTTTGATCTCTCAGCCCCGCTTGTGACTTATTTCTGGTCCATTCATGAGGATTTAGCTAAAAATTCCTGCCTCAGAATCATTGTGTGATGTGAGGCCAACTCAGCCTTGCTCTCTCTTTGAATCTCCATCTGCATTAAGCAGCTACTAATCCACACCTCCTAGGATATTTGGTGGAGTAACTAATTAACATTTAAAGAATGTTCCTTGAACACGAAAAAGCACAGTATCTGAATGTAAGGTGCGATTATTCTTGCAAATTGCACACTTGCCAGGGTGATTTCTGCGGAGGCATATGACCTTCAGAAGAAAACTATCCAATTACTGCAGTTTGTTTATTATCTCATGTTAAAATGTTGTTAACACAGACGTTTTCCCTTAATTTTTTATGAAGAAGATACCTGAGACAGATTTAATATCTGAATATCTATTTGCCACAAGGGCTGAAGAACTAGATGATGGAAAGCGTGTATTGTGTGTGAGGGTGGTCAGGGGGAGGAGGGACTGTTAGGAGGTTTCAAATTTCTCTGAAAGGAGTCAAATTCAAGGCTTCAAGGCACTGAGAGACCATCTTCTCTACTCTCGAGGGCCAGCAGGATTCAGTGTAGGGATCTGAATCCAGTTGGAAAACCAGAGAACATAATTGGTTCTGCTGGAACTGAGGACTTGAAGAGCATCCTCCCACACACCGTGGAAATAGGTTATAATGCGTTTGGGGTAAACAACGTGAGCAGGAAAGACGGGCCCACACCGGAGGGGAACAGGTAACAGCAGAGTGGCATCTGGAGCCGTTGTCCCAAAGGAAACGCCTTCCGTTGGATTTCTTTAGAAGCCGAGATGAGTGTGGTCGTGATTCCCAGACGGGACAGGGGGCAGCTTTGCAGGCAGAGCTCAGGTAGGGGGACGCACAGGGGCCCAGTTCTGGTGCAAGGGCACCACCCCTAAGCGGGAGACATCTGAGAAGAGTTCGCTTTGGGATTTTTGAGGTGTTTGCCCAACAGAAAAGTAGTGGTCGGGGGGATGTGACATTGATTACGATGAATAATGTCAGTGTATAAATTACTGAGTGTTAACTCAGCACCGAGGGCTGGCCCAAGCGCTTTGAGGATGTTCATTGAGGCTTCCTCCCATCAACTCTGGGGCAGCTGTGATTCCCTTTTTCAGATGAGAAAATGGCGGCTTGTCCAGAGTCAAAACAAAACAAAAACAAAACTAGTAAGTGGTGAAGCTTAGATTTAAAATGCAGGCAGCTTAACTCCGAAGCATAGCTTAACGGCTAAGTTAACTTTAGCAGTGTATCACTTAAATTTAGAAGTGAAGATACTGCTATGGGTCTAAAAAAAGACAAGGATTCATTTCCATACGGTTGGGCCCATGGCTGACAGGCAGCAGAGCTGGGCTCCTTTTTTTCTCCAAGTTTCTCATAAGCTGGGTGGCGCCAGTTGCTGTAGATTCCAGGCCCTGTTTTCCCCCTCAAGGCAATTCTTGATGTTCGTTTACAACAGATTTTGCTAGTACAGGAAACCCCTCCAAAGGGCGTAACTTTTAAAGCAGCAGCGCTCTTGCATTCTGGGGGTGAAGGAAGCGCAGAATTCATACGCTGAGTAAAGCTGGCTTTTGGGGGCGTGTGGAGGTTGGGAGTTAGGTTGGTTAACAGACTTTTTGATTTGCAGAGTTAAGGGTTGGAGCCCCGTCTAGAAGGAGACTTTGAGCACACCAGGGTGGAAAGGTTCTACATAATAACATCAAACCCTGTGTTCTTTGTGGGCAGGGCAACACTCTGGGCAGTTAAGATGGCAAAGGTAGCTCATTGTCTCCCTTGAGAAGGGAGAGGTTGGGCCCTGGAATTCAGAGAAGACCAGGGCTCCACAAGAGGGAAGACATCAGGGCAAAGCCGGAGTGACAGGTGTCATAAGTGTGATGTCAGGTATCAAATTAGACTTCTCTTTCCCGACATAACTCCCCTGGGCTACCATCATGTGGTCTCACCTCTTTGGAGAAGAAGGAAAAGAATAGTGCCTACATTTTGGGATAAAGTGGGAGAGAGAGGTGGAAGGACAGAGTAAAGAGGCGACAGACCCGCAGGGTGATGGAGCCCTGAGCAGCCCGGGCGGGTGGAGACCCAAGGAGGCCTGGGAAAAGCCCCAGAACCAGAAACAAGGGGAAGGAAAAGCAGGCGTCTGTGGTTCTGTGAGCAGAAAGAAGACAGCATGGCCGAGAAGACTGAAAGGCTGGGGTTTTTCAGAATGAAAAAGAAACATTTTCTTTGAATATGCATGTGACATCCCCAATATTCTACATGCTTCTAGCCATAACTCAGGATCCTACAATTCTCTAAAGTGTTATTGCCCGCCCTGTCCTTTAATTTTTGTTTATCCGCAGACAAGTATAACTTTATTTCTAATTTTTGACGGCCACCGTGTCTTCAGGAGAGGGACTTATGGCTCCTTCCTGTGTGACTATGGTTCCAAGGGTTCATTCATAGGACCCTCAAGAACCCAAATGCAATGGGACAAAAACAATTTTTTTTTTCCATTGCTGTAAGAAAAGCAATCTTACAAATGTGGCAAGACTGATGCAGGGGGTAAAAAGAAATGCTTACTTAGGTCCCTGATTTCAGACACAAGATAAAGAAAATCTATTGCCCCTTTGTCAGCCTTGAGATCTGGGGGGTCCTGAGAAAGGTCCATTCAAATACAGACTTCTCCCCCTCACCTCTCTTTTCCTTTCATTAACTCTCTCCCTCTGGCAGGTCACTTGGCCAAAGGAGACAGGCCTGTGATTCTCAGCCCCATGGAGCAGCTCTGGCCTCCCTGAGTCCACGTGAGAGTGCCTGGCCCTTTGTTCGCTCTCGTTCTCATGAATCTCGATTCGCCTGTGTCTATAGCCTGAGCTCTAGCTGTCTGTGGAGGGCAGGATGGCAGGTGGGTGGGTGTGGGCCGGATCACGGTCTGGGGCCTTACGGTGCTGATGTGTAATCACAACTGAGGCATATAGCGTAATGTGGCCGTAAAGACCTCAGAAGCACAGTGTGGGAGAGTTATGCCTGAAATGGAGTCCAGTCTGTGATAAAGCTGCCAGCATTCACGCCGCGAGTATGTGAGAGCGGCAGGGAAATGGCCGATTGGGGATGTTTATAAAGATAGGAAGTGCGCTGCCTGTGGCATCCGATAGAGGGGGTTAGCAAAACGAAGACAGATGGCGGCTGATCCGCTCTCGGGCTCCTCTGTGGCCGCCAACGCACAGGAGCCCCAGAGCTCGCTTCATCCCGAGGCCCTCCTGGTGGGGTCCCCGGGCACCTTACAGACCGGCTCCACCTCCTGGCTAGGCCTTGAACTACAGCTCGGTTAATAAGAACTGAACAGACAGCAGGGAGAGAGGCAGCCCAGCACCGCCATCCCAAATATGGCACTGCTGCCTGGGCACTACAGACAAAATCCTGGGATTTACGCAGCTGTCTCCTTGTAGTTGCCATAAAAATATAGAGTACTACATTTGGAAAAAGATTTTAAAGACCCCCGTCTAGCCCACCCCTTAAAGCAATGCTGAAATGCCCTGGGCATCTCGGTTCTGCCTGTGGGAGCGATGCCCTTTTCCAGGAAGAGCCTCCCGTCTTTGGCGTTTCCCTGACATTGAATTTCAGAATTAAAGTTCTTTCCCTGGAGCACCCATCCTCTGGTCCTTAGCAGCGTACTGAGCAAGGACTGGCCACTCTTCTTTCACAAGACAGCCCTGAAAATATCTGAAGAGGTCTCATGTTCGTGTGTGGACATGGCTTTGTTCCCCCAGCGGACAGTGCAAGCCCTATTGCTTTTTGTTCACACACCATGTGCTCTCGTTGCTTTAGCATCCTGGCCAGCGTGTGCCACTGCAAACCTTTAACTGTGGTGTGGTGGTCAGCCAGGCACTCGGGGTCTTGTCGGACTGGCTTATAGTAATGCAGCGCTCTGGAATGTTTTGTTCTATAGAATATAAAAAGGGGAAGGTGCTGCACTCCCGTAACTTGTAGGAAACTAACAATCAGAAGACCTCTTCCTTTTCCACCCTGCTAACACCAGACTCTTCCGTCTATTGGCCACTTCCTGATTTCAACCTATTTGCCTGTGGGCCCCATTGTTCCTGAGAGCAGGGTCCATGACAGCTTCCACCCTGATTTTGTCTCTACGATCAAACACAGGAGATTTAAAGTGTATCAGCCCAATACCTCAGGCTCTCCATCCATTGCTAGCTTGACTTGGACGTTGCATTTCTTTCGATTGCTTAAATTCCATTTTAGTTCCCAAGCCCAGTTTGCTCCTAGTTATGCAGTTCTGGTTACGGGCTCCCTGTGACTGTCTAGGGAAGCTTCCAGACCTTGGGACCTTTAGCACAGGGCGCTCTGCTTTGAGGGACCGACCTTTCCTCCAAAGACATCACGTGTCTTACCCTTCCTCCTTCAACCAAGCCGTGCACCTAGTAAAGAGGAGTCAAAATAATATATGATCCGCGTGCATTCCTGAACCGGATCTCACAAGAACCCTACAAGGTAGGCAGCTACAAATATATCCCCATTGTATAGAGGCAGACATTGAGGCACAGAGGATTTAAGTATTTGGTTGGTCAAAAAGTTCATTCGGGTTTTTCCACAACATCTTACGGAAAACCCAAACGAAATTTTTGGCCAACCCAGTAACTTGCCTACGGTATACAGCTGATAGGTAGCAAAGCCAGTATTTAATCCTGCAGAGTTTGGGTCTAGAGCCTGGGCCCTTAAGACACTGTGGGTTCATGAGGAATATATTCAGAAAATGAGTGAAAACCTTCTTTTCTGTACCTGGATCTCAGCCTGGAATGGTTGCCAGTTCTGACCCACCACCCTCTCCTGCAGCCACTCTCTTTACAACCTACACTGTCCTTTCTCCCCATGGCATCATCCAGTGCTTAGGTCTACCCGAAGGACCTTCCCAAAGAGCCCCTACCCTGGGGAAGTTACTGCAGTTAGCTAGACCATGCCTGAATCTAATATAAGATTTGACAAAAATCTATATTTGAATAATTTACTTTTTCAACCAAATTATAAGATACGGCATTTTTTTCCCCAAGTTAAATTTCATCATCTTAGATTTGACCCATTCCTCCAGCCTGACAAGCTCTATCGGGATGCCATCACCTGGTACATTTGCTTTGGCTCCAAATCATGTCATCCACAAATCTGATAAGTGTCATCTCTATGTCTTCATCCAAGTTGCTGATGGAAACATTTAATGATACAGGACACAGCCTGTGTCTCTTGCAACCCACGCCTGACATTGATCAGTTGCTTGTTCGGGACCTGTTGGCTGTAGGTGTTCATCCACTCACTAATACACCTACTTTTACTAGTAGTATTCAGCCTAAATTTCTTCATCATTCCAACAAAGCTATTACAAGAGCCTTGTAAAATGCATTCCTGAAACACTGATTCACCACGCCTACTGCATTTCCCCACAAAACACTGTCAAAGTCGGAAATGAGGCTTGCCTGATGTGACCTAATATTAATATATCTAAGACAGTAGGAAATCACTATTAATGCATACTGTGCGTTGTAAGAGTCTAAAGAAAATTCTATGCCTTCAGCACATTGGGTTCTGAACTGTCGTGGAGTCCTAGATTTCCTTAGAGGAGTTCAGAGGCTACTGCAGGGCCTTGGGGGGGAAATGGAGCAGGTACCAACCAGCCCTGCTTTCAGAGCAGCCCTACTAGTCTGTATGTTATAATGATGTTCTATTATAGATCCTTCTTGAAAAAGTGAGATGCAAAATACACTTTGAAAACTCCTACTTTAAAGGAAGAAAGCGATCTCTGTCTGAAGTTGTACTTGATTGTGCTCTATTGACTGGCGCTTAGGACAAAAACTTTGTTAATAAAATCGAGACACTATTATCTGCGTTTGCTCTATGCCTCACAGAAGTGCTGTAAGAGTTGCCTTAGGACAGAGTGATGGAGCAAGTCCTTTGTTGAAATGCACACACTGAAATGCCCAAAAGAATCCTTGTCATTTTTTCCCAGCGATCTGCTCAGAGGATGTTTTCCCCATCCCCAAACATTTATCGAATGCCTCCTAGCTACAAAGTATTTTCAAACACATGATTTCTTCCAGCTTTGCAAAAATCCTAGTGAGGGAGACACGATTATTCCTGTTTACCAATGAGGAGGAAGGTGATGCTAAAATGAGGTTAGACAAGTGGTTTATAATCACACAGCCAGTAATCAGAGTCGAAATTCAAACTCAGGTTTGCTTGATCCCAAAGTCCTTGAAATTTGCCTTTGTATCTCACGGGCTCATAGCATGATCAGCAAATCAAGAGCTAATAGTTTTGAGTGTTTACTGTGAGCTAGGCACTGTGCTAAGTGTTTACAAAGATTATCTCATTTAATCTCACAATAGCCATACTGTGGGTGATGGTATGATGCCCAGTTTTGCAGGTGAAGAAGCTTCCCAGGGTCACAGAGAAAGAAATGGCAGAACTGAGATTCATGTCCACATCACCTGATTCCAGAGACCCTGCTGTCAGCAGTCATGCTATCGTTGTTTAATCAGGGCTCATCCTCTTTTCAAATGACACAGGCAGATGCTCACTGGCCGTTCTTTGAGGGGTCTTGGAAGCTGTGTCTGTTCCCATGAGCTCTCCTAGGTGAATTTAATATTAGACATTACTGTTTTCTGTTGAGTGACGCACTGGCTTATGTTTAAATGGGAGCAGTTTCCCTCAGTCATTAAAAGTTTGGTGAGAAGCGGAGCCTCTTGACGTGTCCAGTTGAGAGTAGGACACGGAAAGCGAGGGGCAGCCAGTCAGGTGAGCTCTGACAGGCTTAGGGGTGGAGAAGAGGGCAAAAGCTCAGAGGACGGGTGGAGGTAGGTCTGGACCACCTCCAGACCTACCGGGGGGAAGAGGAGACTCAGGCAGGCTTTATCGTCAACACATTTAGCTCCAGACTGATCCTGGTTCTTTTGAAAGAAGACCCTCAAAGAGCCACGTCCTGCTGTTTCCTCTCGTCTTGTTCCAACTGTGCTGGAGAAGAGCTGAAAGGATGCAGGCCTGTAGAATCCGCAGGTGATGCGAACAGAATCGTACTTGGAAGAAGGGGCATTTCAGGGGTGTAGCTGTTATTTATGGTCTGGGGCCGGCTCCCTCCCCCATCATTGGCAGGAGCAGAGTGCAGAAGGGAGTACGAATCACAAGGACTCCCTCCTTCCAGCCCGTCTTTCTAGACGCCGTGTCAGAGGCTGGCTTTCTGCCGACACATGTATTTCTATTGCTTATTGAGCACAAAGGAAGAGAACGGTCCTGAATCACAGCAGACAAGGAACGAGAGGAAATGTTAACACCGGTAATGTAAGATGCTTTGCACTTCTCCTCCTTTTGGAGTATATTTGCCCCTTGAGATAATTTGGCTGGAATCCACAGAGCACCCGGGGAGCAAAAGCATGAAGGTACCAGAGACAGGATATTAGTCAGCAAGAGGAAATGGGATCCGAGGGGTGGTAAGTGTAAGATCCCCTGCACCGTGGACTCTTTCAGAATTGGGGGAGGTTGAGCCCTCACTGCCCATACCACTGCCAAGTGATTGCTTTTGAACCCCATTAAACGGCTTTCTTTTTTAAAAATTTAATTTAATTTATTCATTTTTATACAGCAGGTTCTTATTAGTTATCTATTTTATACATATTAGTGTATATATGTCCATCCCAATCTCCTAATTCATCACACCACCACCCCCCCGACCCCGCTTTCCCTCCTTGGTCCATACATTTGTTCTCTACACATGTGTCTCTATTTCTGCTTTGCAAACCAATTCATCTGTACTGTTTTTCTAGATTCCACATATATGCATTGATATGCCACCTCGCTACAAATGACCCAATTTCATTCTTTTTATGGCTGAGTAATATTCCATTGTATATATGTAGCACATCTTCTTTATCCATTCATTTGTTGATGGGCATTTAGGTTGCTTCCATGACCTGACTATTGTAAATAGAGCTGCAATGAACATTGGGGTGCATGTGTCTTTTTGAATTATGGTTTTCTCTGGGTATATGTCCAGGAGTGGGATTGCTGGGTCATATTAAATGGTTTTCTCGAAGATACTCAGCTAAAACATAGGAAGAAATGGAAGAAAAGCAGGAGGAACAGGCTGGGAGTGACAGAGAGGCGGGTTCCAAGTCAACTGTCTGAACTCTAAAAGTTCTAGTGATCTGACAATGAACCAAGGTTATTCCACTAAGTGCACTATTCAGTTAGAAAGTATTATTTCAATTTTCTTATATGTCCTATTAGAAAGAGCAGTATGGAGCCTCTCTGTGTGTTCTGTACTATGAAATAAATAATATGATATATAGTTCTCGTGTTAAAGAAACATCTCGACTGGAAGAGAAGATAAAATGTCTCTACTCTCAAGACACATACTATAACAGCACTTTAGGAGCAAATTTTACTGTAATAGTGGACTTCACGTCTCTTAAGCTGTTTAAACTGTGTCTGTATAAAATTCTGTTGGTCTCACTGTAATTTAACCATGCATTCCTGGTTGCAGACCTTCTCGGAGCCTTGATCAGCCAAACTTCACTGTGAATCTTTCAGAGGAAGACGGGTGTCCAACAGTTCCATGAGCTGGTGAACCACACAGCCTTCTCCCCATTTTATTTAAAGAGCCGTCCAAAGGGATTGATGTTTTGGAAATTTGGGAAACCCTGCTGAATATGGTGTTCTTGCACTAAGCAGAGGTTGAAACAGATGCCATCTAAGGTATCCTCCAAGCCTGAGAGAACACAGACCACCGGCCAGGCAGGGGCCTCTTTGGGGAGGGGCAAAGCCCAGGAGAGGCCCGCTGCTGTTCAGATAGCCCCATGGCCCATCCTGGCTCCAGCCCCAGAGGCAGCTCTAGGAGAGGAGAGAGCCCCCTCTCTGCGTGAGACCAGGGCTGAGTGATGGGGGGTCCGCTCCTAGTGCAAATCTGGGGGAAGAAGAAGACCTTCTCTGACAGATCATATTGCTCCTCTGACCAAGTCCAGGTCACTCCTCCTCCTTCAGATCTGCTGGTCTCCTTCACCTTGACTGGCATCCATCAGCATCGAAAGAAGGGATCCTAGCATCACTAAGTGAGGATAAACGTGCACCTGTTTGCACACACACACTCATATACACACCGACAGACAGGCTCTGGTTTGCATTTTGTGGCTCTGTCAGTGAGGCCCAGTGGGGACTGAAGTTCCCCCGTCACACGGAGTAACCTTGGACAAAACACATCACCGCTATCCAGGTCTCAGGTTATGCAAAATAGAGAGAACATAAATATCCTTTTTTTCCCCCTAGGATGCGGAAGAATTTAAAGGGAGTCTTGGACATGAGGGGCGTTAAAAGTATGGTGTGGCTTGGGGTTGCTTTTGGGTCATATTTCACCAAATAGATCTGGGAGTACAGTGATACTGTTTTCTAAATTGCAGCCACCACTGAACGGCTCACCCGCAACTACAAAGAATGAAGTTGTCTTTTCAAGGTCATTTGGGTTTTAAAAGGCTGATCTAGGTCTGTCTCTCCAAGCACTTTACAGAACCTCTGCAAAACCCAGGCACACACACTGGACTTCTAGCTCCCACACCCTCAAGTCCAAGTCCAGCCCTAACACCCATCCTGGAGCCACTGCAGGAAATAAGGGAAGTTGCGTTAAAGGAGAAGACACATGCTTTTATCATCTAAGTCAGCCCGAATCCTCCTTGCTCGCCAACAGACAGACCATGTCTGGGGGCTCAGAGAAGAAACCCATGGGGACTTGAGTGTTCCCAGGTGGAAAAGTCTTCTGTCACTTCAGAAAAAACCCTCATTCTCATCACCAAGCCCCCAGAGATGACTGAGGAGCTGTCTTCAGGTTCTGATTCTTTAAGACGAATGTTCCCCAACCTTTCTTTGAAGTAATTCTATTGGGTATTACCCAGATTCAGGAGAGATTTGTGGGCAGGAAAATGCTGTTGGGAAAGGATGCTTCTGCTGGCTAAAATAATCCCCATTCATTTTCCTCTCAGCTTCTCCCTGGCAATCTTAGAAGAGGGAGCTATTTAGGAAGAAGGGACCTTGGCCAAGCTGGGCCTGCCTGGGAGAGGTATCAGTCTCCCCCATAAGCCTTCGGGAAGGAGGAGAACTTGTCTCAAGTCCACAATTGGAGGAAACTGAAGTTACCGTCAATTGAATTGAGCCCTAACCCACTGGCTGGGAGTCCTTGCCTTTGTTTTCTTACCATTTGAAAACACCACCCAGGCTAATTTATACTGGCTTTCTACAGCGAGACACTTTATGAAACACATTTCATCTGTTCTTCTCTTCAGTTTCAAAAGGCAGGCATTTTGCAAATGAGCAAACTGAGGGATACAGTGATCAATTACAGAGATGGGAGGTCAACCCCAACTCTCCTGGTTCCAAAGTCACTCCCGTGGGTCAAGTTTAATTTTTAAGAACGATGAAAAAGCACTTGCGCTCCAGCCGGAAGGTTGGAATCAGGGGGAGTTCTGCAGCCCTGTCCCAGCGGGTCACCAGGCTGGTTGCTGCCACGTTGTGTTGAGGGCCCCCTGGCCCCCGGGAGGTAGAGGGGTGCAAAGATGGGGTGGTCTGATGTCTTTGCTGGGTCCGAGCCCCCTCTCTCCGTCCCTCCTGTTGGTTGGGAGACCGAGGGGAGATGACAAGAGGGTAGACACAGGTGACAGTGAGTCTGCAGGCTCTCCATCATGTGGCTGACAAGGGGCCGGGAGCCTGCTTCTCATTCTGCCTGCATCCCGGCATGTCCTCCTTCATCAACACAAGAGTGAGATATCTTGAAACACTGAAGTTTTCATCTCCTCTTGATTGGGCTCTATAGCAGTTTAAAAAGTTTCTGCCTGAAAGTGAGAATCATGTCACACCTTAATAGCCTCATTTCTGGGGCGACAGGGGCTTTTTAAAGTCCCGAGCCTTGGTGGGGATGTCTGAGCAGCGGGCTTTGTTTGTCTCCTGTGCATTTCTATTCAGGGAGCCGTCTCTGAGAAGCCTTTCATTGAGCTCACAGTCATCCATCCAAAGGGAAAGAGAAACATGCTCTACATGAACATTAGTGGCAGCCGAAATTTGTCACACCGGAGATCAGAAAGCACAGCCAGGTAAAGGAAGACGAAGAGAATGAGGAAGGGGTGGGGGAATGGGGGATGCCCAGACGGTCTCAAGAGTTGGGTGGGCGTGGTGATGTTTCAGGTTTGGGTTTTACCCCTCTGGAGAAGAACAACAGACACAGACTAGAGCTTTCCTTGAGGGCAAACGTATTCAGTTGCTCTGAGTGTCAGAAGGATGCTTGGTCCTGAGAGGGGGCCCTCAGGATATGCCCACTGTGATACATGAGGGCACCTCTGACTTGGCCGCTTTCTGGGGAAATCCTGGGGCCACAGTGTCCTTTCTGCAGGTGGTGGTCCTGCACATCGGGGCCATATGCACCATTTACCTGCAAGACAAAGCCCCTGGGTCTGGCTGTACACGTGCGCCTGACGCGTACTGATGTGTGTTGGTGGAGCCAATTGGTACCAGTCAGATTTATTTCAAAGGGGCCCAACTAGGGTCTCAGATTGCTTTTTAAGACTGTCCGCCCAGCCTGCGGTGCCCTACGGGAGAGAAAGCTGGCATGCAGGATGACACATCACATAGGAAGGCAAACTTCACCTTTTCACACGCTCTCTTCCTCCCAAAGCCCGTATCACCAAAAAGGAGTGTCTGCACGGAGGCGTGTTTGTGACCTAGTTCTGAAAGGCTGGGTCCTATGTTGCTTTAATTAAACAGTACATGACTCAGACGGCAGCCTCCTGTGCTGTGGGATCGGCTGCGGATGGGGGGATCGGGCCCCCCTTTGTCTTTCCACACTGTGCTTTTTTAACAAGGAGTATGAACAGGGAGGGACAGAACAGAATTTCCTCCCTGGAACACAGTACAGCTTCTCCTGCCTAGCCTTCTCTGACCGTGGTACCAAGAGGCTTGTGCAAGAGGGCACGGTTCCCCAGATCTCTCAGTTCTCTCAATAATCATTATGCAGCTTCCCTCCCTCGACTGCATCTTCACCGGAGTGACGTGCAGGGAATGTGCCTGGTCTTTGGAGCAGGACTCGGCTCCGTTTCCCGTTAGATGACCTTGGGCAACCTGCTCAAACGTCCCGAAAAATGTCAGTTTTCTCCTGGGCAAATTAAAACAGGCAGAATACCTACTCTGCAGAACTTTTTTGGATTTGTATTAATATATGTAAATCAGCCGGTAGAATGCTCGGAGCCACTGCAATGTCACTCCATCAGGAGGCTCTTCCAGCTCAAGTAAGGAGCTCCTGCTACCCCAAGGATTCCACCTCCCCCTCTGAGCATTCAGCAAAAATCAGGTAATTAATCACCTAGTGGTTAATACTTAATGTGTTCCAGGCATCCTTTGAAACACTTTTCTTCTTATAATAACCAATGAAGCACTACTGCTATCCTCATTTGCACATCAATAATTTGAGGCACAGAGCAGTTAGGTAACCTGCCCAAGGCCACACAGCAGAACTGGGATTTAGCCCAGGGTGGTTGCAAGTCACTGCTCTCACACACCACACTGCACTGCTACGGGGCCCCAGTCACTTCCTTGGGGGCTGTCTTCTCTGTTACCCTGTTCATTCTGGGAGGGCAGGGATTGTACTGCCCTTGTTCATTTCTGAGTCCGTAGTGCCTGCACATAATAAGCAATGGTGTTTATTGAGTAAATGTTTATTATTTTTAAATTATTACTTTAGCCAGCATTATTTCCTGCGGGTAAAGGACTCTACAAATTCATGACCCACTGCCACTCCATTAAATGTGTTCTCAATGCATTTCTTTCAAGGTTCACATAGGGCTTCTGGGTTTTGGAATTTTTCAGAGCCTGTGAAGAAGTCCAGCCCACGCCACCCTTCACACATAACAGGCATCTGTCATCTGCCTGCTCAGCATTCACTTTCCACCCGAAAGATCTGGACAGACCTCAGCCAGCACCCTGTCTCCTCCACGGGCTGGCTTAGCTCTCCGCCCTGCCTGCTCCAGGGGGATGTCTTCATGGACCTGTGCTCCCAGGAGGGCAGGTGAGACGAGCTCTTCTCCAATCAAAAGAAGGGGCACCAGCCTGCGAGGATGCCCCGGCCCCGGTGGCCTTGTCACATCACTCTGGTCTTGTGCTGGCCTGTCCCTCTCACATAGACCATCTTCCTGGGATCTTCTGTGAGACCTGATCTCATTTCTTTGAGGCTCAGCTCCAAGCCTCTTCTGAGGGGCCGCTCCTGACTCCCAGTCTAGAGAAGTCCGTCTCACCCCATCTTAGTTTTCCCTGCTGCACTTGACACCCTGAGGACAGCTTCCTCATTTCTGTGCCGTGTGTTTCTTTCTAATCGCCCCCGTCTGTCTTGTGTGCTGTCTTGATGCTCTGAGCACGGACGGCATTTATAGGCACACAGCCAGGTGGGAGAAGGCAAGGAGGAGTGGGTTACACACCTGGATCCCTCCCAGTAGGGCGACCTCCTTGAGGGCAGGGGTCAAGGGTGATTCATCTCAGTTGGCCTCGCACCGAGCATACCTTAAGTTCAATAGATACTTCAGGCATGGCATGAACAAATAATTGAAATTTTGAGTTTATCAGCAGTGGGGTGGGAGGGAAGGCAGTGGTGAGCTGGATGGAAAATGGACATGCCTGTCCCTGGAAAGGAGTTGGTGACGAGAGATTAGAACCAGGGAATAAAAAGGCTCCTGGAAACCGTGTGAGGAGAGGATCCAGTGACCAGGAGAGGATAAAAGAATTCTACCACTTCACACTAATTTCCTGGAGATCTTGTGGGAAATGCTGATTCCAGTGAAAGGAATGAAAGTCCTTGAGATTAAGGCCCAGGAATCAGCATTTTAAATCCACTTTGGGTGGTTCTTTGCACCCTGCAGTTAGAGGAGCCCTGGGGGAGAAGTTTGAGAGCAAAAATCAGAGGGAACGGAGGAGTGAGTGGACAGACTCAGTGACGCCTGGAAAGGAAGCCGGAACTAACAGAAGAAAAAGCCAAGATGGGAAGTTAAGGCCTGGCACCCTGCAGCTGCCCTGCACAGGGACCAAGGTCCCATCAGAAGCGCAGCTTCTAGATTCCACATGAGTGATATCATGTGGTATTTGTCTTTCTCTGTCTGACTTACGTCACTCGGTATGACAATCTTTCGGTGCCTCCAGGTTTCTGCAAATGGCATTATTTCGTTCTTTTTTTATGGCTGAGTAACATTCCATTGTATATCATCTTAAAAAAATGGTACAAACGAACCTATTTACAAAACAGAAATAGAGTCACAGATGTAGAAAACAAACTTAGGGTTACCAAGGGGGAAAGGGGGAGGGGAGGGATAAATTGGGAGATTGGGATTGACATATACACACTACTCTATATAAAATAGCTAACTAATAAGAACCTACTACATAGCACAGGGAA
The DNA here is from genome assembly GCF_951394435.1 of Stenella coeruleoalba. Lineage (NCBI taxonomy): Eukaryota > Metazoa > Chordata > Mammalia > Artiodactyla > Delphinidae > Stenella > Stenella coeruleoalba. The sequence goes on along the minus strand of NC_137154.1, from coordinate 105,342,432 downwards.
GTCTACTCAATACTCCGTAATGACCTATATGGGAACAGAATCTAAAAGGAGGGGATATATGTATATTTGTAACTGAATCACCCTGCTGTACAGCAGAAACTAACACAACATTGTAAATCAACCAAACTCCAATAAAAATTAATTTAAAAAAAGAAAGAAGCTCAGCTGCTTCTAAGGAGAATGATTTCCGAGACTGGGAAGGGTTCCCCCAGAGACTGAGACAAGAAGACCCAGGTTTCTGGACTGGAAAAGTGAGAGAGAAAAATCTGGATCTGTAAGTAGAAATAAAAAGAAGTTCAGGGAAAGACGGTGAGAAGAAGAGAGTGTCTGATCAAGAGGAATGAGGCACAGATCCACGGACAGACCTTGAAAACGTGGCGCTAAGTGAAGGAATCGGACACAGAGGCCCACATAGCGTGGACTCCATATATGCGCGCTGTCCAGACGAGCATCACTGTTACCCTCCGTGGCAGTCATCCAACCGGCCATCCCTGAGTTCGGACCCCGCGCTGGGACAACGCCGCTGTCTATAAACGTTTGTAAGGTTTGGGTCCGTGGGACCTGGGTGACGTTCCACCCCGCACCAGCCGGCCATGGCTGGTCCCATCCTTCTCACTGTGACGGACAAACGGGAGGGACCCAGGGAGCCCCTCTGTGAAGTGATTTGGGGTAGAGAGTTAGCATTTATACAGCCTAGCTGATGCAGGACCACATTTCCATTTAGAATGATGATCATTTCCAAAAAAGTAAAGAACACATTTTTAATGTTTGGGGTGAATTTGATTATTCATGAAATGGAAGGACTCATAGAACAGGCCTAGACAGCAGCACTTCCAATGAGAGTTTTGAGTCTTCTGAGCCAGAGGTCTGCCCAGTGCCTCTGACCAGATTCCAGGATTTTCCTTATCCCCCTCCCCAGCCTGCCCCTCCCCTGGCCCCCAGGCCCCATCAGATCATGAGGACCCAGCCCCGTCCTTACTGAGATGGACAAGAGCAAGGCAGGAAGCCTTCTTTTCTAACCCAGCCCCTTGCCCCGGCTTGGCGCTGTCTTCCCAAGCCCCCTGCCTCGCTCTGCCTGCCGTGAAGGCACAATTTCAGCTGCACTGTTTTTCCAAATCTAAAATATGGGGCTTCTCCGAGGAGCCGTTCTCACTTCTAAAGCCTCTGCCATTCCAGGTAGTACCTGGCGGGACTTTTCATCACAGGCAATTGATATTCCACTGAGCATCTCCGTAAAATAATCTGCAAACAAGAGGCTGTGGGCTCTAACAGTCTCTCTCTCTCGCTTCCTTTCCTCCCTCTCTCTTTAAAAAAAAAAAAAAAGAAAACGTAGCTCACAGCTTAATAAAAATACAACCCAAGCAAGAGCAGGAGCCCTTCGCACTTTACCCAACAATATTATCCTTTTAAGAGTTTTATTAATCGGTTTAAAGTTGTGCCGCATTTGGCTGAGAGGTGCAAGGTGCCTTCCCCTGCTGACAAGATTGTCCTTGCATTTCAGGGGCTGGCACGGTTGGTTCAATTAACAGAATGGCCAGAAAAAGAGGGTCAGCCTGGGGGAGCTCGAGACCCACACCGCGTGCGTGATGAGACGAGCAGCAGTGTGGCTCTCCTGCTGCCCCCCACCCCTTGCAACACACGCGTGCGCGCGCACACACACACATGCACACACACACGCAGGCACACCAAGACTGCCTCTTGGAGAAAGCAGCATAAAGTCGGAATAAAGGAGTTCCTGATTTGTTTTCATCTCCTTGCTGTTAAGGAATTTGTAATACATTCTGCCAGGAAGACTTACTGGCTTGCAAGAGCAGACAAATGCCTCTGTCAATTTAACGGCATCACTCGAGCTCAATCAGTGTGGCACGGGAGGAGTCCCCTAGATGTTTAATTTCTTCCAGCCCCGTGAGTGCTGCAATAGGTCTTATCAGGATCGTACTGACTGCACTAAATGAGTCGTGGTATGGGGCGGTTTTCTGGAAGGGAGAGATGTTAAAAGCACGCGCCAGGAACCCATTTAACAGTTTCTAATAATATCATCTTCTATCGGCATCACATGTCCATTCCCGACCACTTCAGCCGCGGTGTGTACACACAGACTACTCATCCTCCTGGAAAATGTGGTGTGTTCTAGCTTGGGGCTGCCAGGACTGAGGGTAGAACAAAGGTAGGACTTGCTGCGCATGTAGATTAGTTGGCGAAAGGATCAACATTCTCCCCTGAGAACTGACCAGTGAAGTCAGCACTGCAACACGCCTCTGATTTTGCTGGAAAAGAGTGTGGTGATTTTGGTGAGATGCACTGGACCACATCAGAAGCCACACGAGAGTGCCGGTAGGGACTCAGTGCTGATGCGGATTCCTTAGATATGTTTCTGGCACATATGCAAAGTACATCAAATGTATGATTACTTTTTGCTTTAAAAATGTGGAACAGAGAGGCACTTGTTTGCTCACACATTCATTCATTAAATATCTATTTGGTGACAAGGAAGGCCCGGGCACTGTTCTCAAGATGGTTCTAGATTAGAAGGGGAAGGAGCCCTGAAAACACACACGTTCAGCCCAGCACGGCGCACGGTAACCATCCAGTGACCCCCAGGTCAGCGGGGGCACACAGGGAGAGGGACCCCCATGTCCAGGAGGGCACACAGGGAGAAGGACCTGTTCCTCCAAATACCTGGAAGAATGGGGGGTGTGGAGCACACCTGGAAACCCCACTGAGGAGAAGACTGACCTGGGCCAAGACTATTGGTTGGATTCTCTGGACAGAAAGTGGAGTTACTGCCAGTCCACGCAGAGGGGCAAGCAGGGAGAGAGGCTCGGAAGAGCAGGACGTGGCATGTTCACAAGACGACTGAGTCTCCTTAAGGCTGGAGGCCGACTCTGAGTCAAGAGACACCTGCAGACAGCATGAGAAGCCAGCCCAGGGAGGTGGTCGGCTGCCCTCGTCCAGCGGAGTGATGCTGGGGACAGTCACCACAGCCGGCGCGCAACCGGCGGGGAGGCGTCTGCGGAGCACTCGGCCTCACTGCGGTTCTCGCCGCACTGGCACCTCGTGGCCACGCGAGGCCAGAGAAGGACCAGAGTTGGTGTGTGTCGCAGATTGTGATGGAACCCGTTACAGGGCCTAGGAATCCAGCAGAGCGCAGATGGCTGTGGCCTGGGTCATACGTGCATGCATGGAGTCGTCCTAAAGAAAGCCAAGGGTTCAGGTTACAGGAGAAGATTGTGTGCGTGCGTGTGTGTGTGTGTGTTGATAAGACTGTGTGTGTGTGTGAGAGTTGATGAGACTGTGTGTATGTGTGTGAATGTGTGTGTGTGTGAGTTGATGAGAATGTGTGTGCGTGTGTGTGAGTTGAAAAGACTGGGGGTGTGTGTGTGTGTGTGTTGATAAGACTGTGTGTGTGTGAGAGAGAGAGAGAGAGCTGATGAGACTGTGTGTATGTGTGTGAATGTGTGTGTGTGTCAATTGATGAGACGGTGTGTGTGTAAGTTGATGAGAGTGTGTGTGTGCGTGTGAGTTGAAAAGACTGTGTGTGTGTGTGTGCGCGTGCACGCGCGCGCGTGTGGTGAGAATGTTCTTGAACAGAGGAGAGTGGGAGTGAAGACTCAGGCCAGGGCTGCAGTGTCAGGACTGGCCGCACCAGGACGAAAGAAAGAGCAGGTGAAAAGGTACGTTTTGTTCTTCGGTTTTGGCTTCTTCCTCAGTAAAATGGAGTCAACACTAACGTTCGGATTTGGAAAGTTCACGCAGCGACAAGGGACGTACACGTCTGGGAGGAAAAGCCTGGCACACCACGCCCACTGGGCGCCCCATCGCAGCGCTCCTGGGGCAGCTCAGACTGGTCTGACTTTGCGTGATGCTGGATACAGGACAGGGCGAGGACGGGCACCAGGAATGTCCCTGCCCCGCAGAAAAGCAGCACGCGAGGCCTGGAAGGTTGTGCGGAGAAACAGGGGCGAAGCCCGGGAAGTCTGCCGGCGGGGCGGATGAGGACCTGGGCCTGGGGCGCCGGCTGGTCCATCAGGCCTCACAGACAGACAGGAAAGTGAGAAAACAGCTACCAGTGCCTCACACTACTTTTATCCCCGTGGAAAACATGGGGCCATTGTCTTGGGGGAGGGGTTGTCGTTTGACACTGTGAATTAGTCTGATGCTTTTAATAGAGACGGTGCCCGGTTATCTGAAATTAATCCAAGGGTATTGCATGATGTCTTGTTTCTTAAAAACACTTGGCATTTGGCTTCTATGCTGAGCCAGAGGAAACGTCCAGAGCTGCAGGGACGGCTGCGTAAAGGGCAGTGGGTGGAGCTGGGGACCCGGGCGAGGACCCCATAGCCCAGGAAATCAAAAGCACATTCAGCAGAGGGTCGCCCTGGCTCACCCAGGCTAGCACCCCAACCTGGAGAGACAGCCAAGAACAGGGACAGGAGAAGGGCACAGACAGAGGATGCCCAGGGAAGATGGCAAATATGACGATTTTCTTGCAAACTTCCCCTGAGAGGGGCTGCTGCAACTTCCATTTAGACAGCGCTGCCCTTGACAAATGGTGAATTTTTCCCTACTATCTGATGAATGACTCGGAGTTAAAATTAATATTTTTTTTCTGCGGGAAAGAAATAATCATTAGCCTCAGCAGCAAAATTGGAGTTAGGGCTTCTGTGATATAATAATAATTTGAGCTCACAAGGCTTCTTTCAAGCAAAGATCTCGGAAGCTTTTCCAAGCGTTAATTAATTAAGCCCTGCAGATCCCCCCAGGAGGCAGGTAGCTATTATCTCAGCTTTCCAGATGTGGAAACTGAGGCTCGGGGAGGTGAAAGCGATTTGTCCAAGGTCACTCTGGGAATGAGAAGAGGGACAGAGACTGAAACTGCAAAACCTGCCTCGTGCCCAGAGTTGGGGGAGCCTCTTCCACCACCCCTCACCCGCCCTGGGGTGCTGGAGTGGGGAGGTCTGTAGAGGAGGAAGAAGGAGCTGGCTGGTGCCTCGTGTCTGTGCAGGAACTAAAAGTGCTAAAAGTGACAGCAAAGGCTCCCCAAACTATGAATTTTCCTTCGCAAGATTCAGGCTGGCTGTGACGAGGCAGCCACTCTGCTAAAATTTGGAAATGAATAGGGAGTGGTCAGGGAAGTCATGACTGCGGAAGGTTCTAGAGAGAAAGCTCCATGCAACACTCTTCACGGGATTATTTATACCTAACCTTGACGCAGAGCCTGAAAGCAAGAAGCACAAAGAAAGGGATGGCGCAGGTGAATTGCAGACGGAAGGAGGGCCTTCAGGGAGGTCCCCTGTGTCTGCTGAATCCCCTGACTTCATTCTGCACGAGATGCCCTGAGCTCCGCCTGGCCTCCTCCGGAATCGGGTGGGAAGGCTGTTTGCTGGCAGAACCGCAGCCCAGTGCCTCTCGGCCTCCACGCCTGGTTTAGCAGCTGACAACCACCATCAGTGAATTTGCCACCCTCTCCCCTACCCTCCCGTCTTGCGTGCTGCTGACATATTTTGATATTTCCTCGTGAGATTATAGTTCACATAATGAATTTGATTCTTCAGTTCTTTCTCTCATCCCCTCAAAACCCTGCAGCTTCTGAGAGTTCATCTGTTGCAAGATGAATCGCCCAGAGACTCCTGGTGCACTTTCTTTACACTATGCCTCCCCCTACCATGGATGAGAAATAGACGTTCCCCTCATCCATCATAAGTCAGTGTGACAGAGCTGTCGGTCCCCAGGCCAGGCTCACTGTATCATCCTTCTCTCTGTCCTGCTTCAGTGCATGGCCTGCTTTCTTGGGAACAGTCAAGACCTTTATAAAAGACTTTAAATTGTAGTAGAGCCAGACCAAAAAAAAAAAAAAAAAATACTACAATAATATGAGGGAAAAAATGAACTTTAAAAATTATGTAAGAGACAGTTATTTCTAAATTTATTTTCTCAGTGGACTATTCTCTGTTTAAATGGGATATTGTGAAATTCTAATAAATCCAGTCTTTTCCCTGACATGTTATCAATCTTCAAACATCCCTAGAGGGTGAAAGGTAAATCCTATTTGCCTGATTGTACAGGTTGGGAAAATGAGACAAAAGGAGGTGAAGAAGAAACGGTATAATGGAAGGCCAGGGAATCCAGAGAGGGTGCATGAGGGGTGGGGTAGTGACGCCCTTGTGTGATAGGAACGGGAGAGTATAAGTAGGGTGCTGACAAATCGTCCTGTCACTCCTCCTCCTGTCTGTCCCCTGACGGGAGCTGGAGGAATAAAAATAGATTCAGATTTTAACAGAAGAAAAATCCATTTACAATGCTGAAGCCAAAGGTCGCTGGACTGGGAGCTGGGAGACCTAGGGCCCAGACCAAGCCTGGATGCAAACTACTGACATGAATTTAGGTTAAGCGTTCAGCCTCTGGGTGAGTGGGGAATGGGATGCAGAGTCTTGTTTCTAAAAAGATCGGTCCAAATGGAAGACTTCTAATTCCTTTCTAAATACTAAGATTCTTCGATTTTATTACTAACAGGGTTACGGACATTCAAAATTACCAAGGAGGGTTAAGGAATGCTGCTACAATGGAAGGTTTTTAAAATCCAAATAAGCAACCACGGTGCGAAGAGTCTGATGAGGGATTCTCTACAATCCAGGACCAGCTCTGAGCGAGCCCAGGTGTCCAGCCAGCAGTCGTCCCAGTGATCTGGACAGTGGTAAGTCTTCTCTTTATGAAGACAGGGTCAGGAGAAGAGCCTTCTAGGACTGTCATCACACCCCTAGCGGTTCAGCAGGGCGGGGCAGGGTGGCAGTGCATCTATTCTCCTAGGAAATACCTGACTAGGCTAAGGGAGTCAACTGAGGGTCAGCTCCACGGGAAGGGCTGGGCATGGAGAATGACCTAGGGGCTGAGATTAAGTGAGTGGTCGTAGCTCCCGTGCTTGGGTCCGTCTCCCCGCTGCCACTTCCTGAAGATTCCATCCACTCTCTATGCACTGTTGTTTTTCTTCATGGCTACAGCATGGGCAGGCTGAACCTTTGCTTCCAAATGTTATTGGAAGATTTAATTAAGCACCATTTGAAATTTCTGAATGGGAATTGCCACATTACTCATGATTATTACCCACTTTCTTTAAACATAGGGCCAACTGCTAAGCTGTTAGGCACAAGCATGGAAATTACAAAAATATTCAAATAACCATTATCTGAGACTCTGTTTGCCAAGCATCCTATCTAATCAGGGAAAGCCTGCTGGAACAGATGGGCCTTACTCTCTGCCCTAGAAGCCAGGAAACTTGGACAGGCTAGGAGCGAGTGCATGGAAATGCCAAATGTTGCCGCTACTATGGAGAACTCATTTTCCACCCAGTCAAAGACAGCCTGTGCTGTGCTTTTCAATGATCGCCCGTTCTCTACCTGCAGCAAGTTCCCTGACTCCAGGAAGGTGGACATCGACATTCCTGAGAGACAAAGACCCAGGGTCTGATGGTCTGAAGCAGGAACCCTGAGCTATTCGCAGGGGGGCAGGAAAGACAGCAGACTTTAAAGAGAGGGCTGTTCAAAGCCGCCTAACGCAGGTGCTTCAACAGAGAGAAAATGCCTTCATTTCAACTTTATATTTATGAGTAGTTTACAGAAAGCTTTCCAGCCAAAGGAAACAAAATTGGTAAACACAGTAAGTAATAGATTCAACAAATACAGCTAAGGATAAAGAACTCATTTACATTTAATGAGACAGCAATTGTTTATTAAATAAGAAATGGCAAATAAGAAATGGCGGTGTTTATGAAGATGGCCTTAAAGGTTTCTCGGGAATAATACATTAAGCATTGACTATAGCTTTTCATATTCCAAAGATGCGACTTGAGGAAAGGGGGAAGGGAGGGACCAGCAGAATAACGAAGAAAGCAAGAGGCTGATAACTCCTCCTGGAATACAGGGCATCCACCAGACAAAAACTGAATGGAAAATAAATTCCACGAAATGTTCCCTTCCTTGGATGTCACACCACAGGCTGACTCCACAGTATTGATTAAAAAAAACAGTATATGATTACTAGAGAATGTATGGAATATTGGAACATATATTCTGGCCCTGACTCTGTATAATCGATTTTCGAATCAAAATTTCTGCAGCTGTGTTTGCATATAGGGATATATGTTAGTTGCAACTATATAATTTCTAAGTGAGGAAAAACTAGGGCTTTCCATGAAGAAAAGTGGAAGACTCCCTAGCCTCCCATGAAAGATAAGGCTAAGCAAACATGGTGACAGCATAGCAAAGTCATTTCGGTCTAAGATTTGCAAAGACCAGCTGAATCACAGGATTTACCTGTGACATTTACCTGAAGGGTCTTCTAAACACATGTGGCGTAGCAATGGTGCTCATTCATTCTGGGGGCCGAATCACTTTTTAACTTGTTGCTTTATGTCTTAAATAGTACCATACACAGAGTCAGAACACCTGAATTTGAGTCCTGGTGGGCCACTTGCTAGCTGTGGCAGAAAATTCTAGTTTTCACCAATATCTTCTCTTCCTATTTTAATAGCTGGTCTACATTTTCCATCCATTGCTTCAGTTAGGTCTCCACTGGGCACTGTTCTGACCAACAGGATGAGGGCAGAGGTGATGTGTACCATTTTCAGGTCATGCTTTTAGAAGGAATGAATGTGTGATTCCCTTGTTTCCTTACTCCTCTGGGCTGTCTGGGTTACAGATGTGATGGCAAGTGCTGAAGCAGCCATTTTGGAACTGGAGTTAAAAGCTGTGGCTGTCAAGGTCACTCCACCAGGCCTAGGCCATCTACCTACTGGACAGGGAAATAAATGCATTTCTACCTTGATTAAGCCACTGGATTTGGAGTTGCCCTTGTTAAAGCATTTTTTCTTGACTAATACAGAACTCAATTATAATGGCCTTTGAAACTAAGACATTATTTTACACATTTACCTCTGGGTTTTAAACACAAACTTCATAAGTGTCAGGACTATAATAAAGTTGAGACTGTAAAGCAAACATACTACGCTCTTCCCATAGCTATTAAGGAGAAAGATAAGAGCAAAGGAAGGAGAACAAAGCCATATACTTGGAAGTAAAAAAGAAAGCCAGTTTATCACTTTACAAGAGAGCTGTGACGAAACACCACACTGAACTACCAGGAGTAGTTGTAACATGAAGAATACTCTTTGTAATCCTGACATGTTTCACTTAAGGGAAGAAAAGTTTTAGGGCAGGCCTTTGGGTCCAGGCTGAAAATGTACAAAAATGGAGGTTGACTTATCAAGAGAAATCCAAGTCAGCCAGAAGAAGTGCTGGTTACATGGAATAAAAGCAAACAGAAACAATCGTCATTTTTGTCTTACCATGTCCTTCACAATTATCCCTTCAATTATATTTTGAATTTATTTTTATTAAGATATTTAAACATTCACAGAAAAATGACAAAATAAACCCATACATCTATGATTCAGATCAAAAAATTATCCAGATTTTGCCACGTTTTTTGCTTATCTATCTTTTCGGTTTCTTTCTCTCTTCTTCTTCCTTTTTTTTTTTTTTTTTTTCCTTTCGATTTTTTGAGGTCAGCATAAGTCACATGCAAGTAGAACAGCACAAGGGAAACCAGAAACCAGAAATCTCTCTCCTTCAGTTCTAGTCAGTGTTTGCACAGTCAATCAGGGAAATCCAAGGAGGGGAGGGAATGGCATCCCCTCCCCTCAGATTGACCACTGTCCTCTTAAAGACGTGAAAACTATGTCCAGCCATCCTGATGGTACTTGGCTGACTTTCCAATTCCCTACTCTTCAGGCCAAGGAAGGGACTGCTTGGATTATTAGAATATTGCCAACCCCATTAGCAAAGGATATTCTAAAAATCTCCAGAGATCTTCTTGGAACTGTGTTAATAATAGGATGGGTATGTATACAAAAAAGGGAGGAAATCCTGATAACCTGAGAACAAACACACTGGTAGCTCTAGGCTAAAGAAATGAGGCAGCTGCGGCTTTGGGAATAAGTAGCACATTTTTATATAAAAATCAGTAGTATTTTTATATAAAACTCTGAGGACGAGGGAACAGACTTGTCCTCTGATTACCTGAAAATCTGAATAATCGTGGGCTATGGGACAGTTATGTATGTTTCCAGTCCCTGAGTGTTAAGCCCACCAGAGCGGGACTGTCATAGTGCAGGTGGCTATGCAGAGCCAGGGGCCAGGTGGCAAGCACCAGAGGGGACCACCGGGACTCTGTTGCCCCCAGTGCACAGGTAGAGAGAACTAAACAACAGAGGGTAACCATCGTTCCAGTCCAGCCCATCTCTGTACATGGATGGTTTCTGTTCCCGAGTGGCTGGACTCAGAGGGTCAAATCTCTGGGTATAAAAGGCTCGACCCATTCTTTAGGGTTGTTACTGTTTGCATGTCAGGATGAAACGGAGCATGTCAGGAACGGCAAGAGGGGATGGGACTTCATGGGTGGGTAACTTTTTTCTTTTCAGTGGCCTTGAGACAGTATCTCTAGGTAGCAGCAGTGGTACCAGGCCCCAAAGCCAAGCTGTATGCTGCAAAGTGAGTCATGTGTTGGGCTCTGGGGCTTAGCTCTTTTGGTATTCCAGTCTTACGCCGACATTAACATTGGCTCAGAGATACAGGCTCGATAAACCACCACTCACTGCCCCCCATCCTCACCTCGCACCATCCCTGCCCTGCCCTCTATTCCACTAGCCCCACCATCAAAATGCTCCAAGAAGCATCTAATGGGTCAGACAAACAACTGGATCAACAACAGAATCCCCTACATTCAGGGAGGTGACAGTGCACAGCACTGACCCACACACTTCTGTGTGTCACACAATAGAGCTGATAAAACATCATCAACTTAATTTAAAAATGTGTCTTCCAAGTAGAAGTAAAATAAATCTACTATTGGTTTTAGGTCAGGGAGCCTAGGTTTCCGGAAGGAAGAGGGCTGATGAGCATGAAAAGTTTGGAAGACCCTGACACTGCGATTCAGTCATGATGAAGGAAGGGGGCAAACCTCTTCCACGTCTGTAAAAAAGGATTCTCACCTCCTTCAAAGGAGGAGCCCGAAGCACAGAGAGGTGAGGAAGCTCTCGGGGGCTCAGGAGTCCGTGCAGAGACGGAGGTGATGGCACGTGTTCTCCGGATCCCCCTCTCCTTTCCGTTTCTCTGAGCCAGGCCATCCTTACCGGAGCAACCCATCTGTGGCACGCAGGTCTCAGCCACAAGGACTGTGTGGAAGTCACTTACTACACGCTAAACAAGCCTCTTTCTTCCTCCCCCGAGGTCAGTGGCTTAGCTGGGGAGAGAAAATTCATCTATGTGTTTGTTTCTAGAAGAGTGGTCACCGCAGCGGCATCCGGGGCCAGAGTTTTCTGTCCTCTGAAGCCTCCTCTGATGCTCAGAGCATCCCAGCCCAGCCTCACCCTGCCCCTCCTGGACCTGCAGGTACCAAACACACACCTGAAGCCACAAAGCGCAGCCCAAAGGCTCCAGCCGTGCCCAGCTTCCCTTCCTGGGAAACGCAGAAAAAATAAAAGTATTTGCTTCGAAACACTAGAACGAGCTGCTCCTGCCTGTCGTGATAGACTGTTTTTTAAAACTAAGTTGCAAATCACCTGAAACTCACCTTTGCAGTCTCACACACACACACACACACACACACACACACACACACACACACACATATGTGTAAAACAAGATAGCATGTAAGTTATCCCATCATTAGCACTCTGCCCCAGGATGGTATAATAATAAGTGATGACAGTCACTGACATTTACAGCATTGTCTTCTAAGACATACAGATGCTTTCCCCTTAATTCTGAAAATTCCCTACGAAATAGGTGCAATTTTTTTGTTTTTGTTTTTTTGTGGTACGCGGGCCTTTCACTGTTGTGGCCTCTCCCGTTGCGGAGCACAGGCTCCGGACGCGCAGGCTCAGCGGCCATGGCTCACGGGCCCAGCCGCTCCACGGCATGTGGGATCTTCCCGGACCGGGGCACGAACCCGTGTCCCCCGCATCGGCAGGCGGACTCTCAACCACTGCGCCACCAGGGAAGCCCAGGTGCAATTTTTATAGGCTTTTTTCACAGAGGAGGGTGCCGAGACAGAGTTGCGGTACTTTTCCCAAGGATTCACACCTGTAAGTGGCAGATCCTCACTTCCAACCCAGATACTCTGACTTATCCATTATTAAATACCATTTCCAGTAAGAGTGTAATCTGAAGTATTAGGTGATACTGCTCTGCTTTTAATGTAATCTACACGTATCAGCTTGTTTTCCCAAATGTATAGTGATAGATGACATTCTGTCTACCTGCTTTACTCTAGGGGTTGGGGAGGGAGACGGTGATGACTTTTTGTGTGTGTTCTAATGGCCTGATTCTTTTTTTCTTTTCTTTTCTTTTCTTTTTTTAAGGGCACACCATGCTGCATGTAGGATCTTAGCTCCCCAACCAAGGTTCGAACCCGTGCCCCCTGCATCAGGAGTGCAGAGTCTTAGCCACTGGACTGCCAGTGAAGTTCCAATGGCCTGATTCTTCATGTGTGAAGGTGACTTGGGGGCTGGACATCAGTCAGAGGTGGACGTCAGAGGCATCCTTGTTTCTCCTCCTGTACTTGTGTGGCTTTCACTCTTGTCCCCAATCTTCCATCTCTGTTTGCCTGTTGCCTTCAGCCCCAGGACATGTTCTCCACCGTGAAGCTCTCACAACACAAACTTCCCCCGACAGGACACTAAATCATCATTTCCTGGTGAAAGCAAGAGTCTTTCCTTGCACATTGGTCCCTTGGTGGCTGGCTAACCTCCGCTGAGGCATGTGCACAGAGCTGGAGCCCACCAGGCAACTACAGAGGCAGGGCCTTTGCCCCTCTGCTGTAGGGAGTTCTTCATTACTTGCTACCCATGGGCCGGGGCTGGGGGCTCGAAGTACAATATCACTGCTTGCATTTAAAAAATATTCATTTTGCCCGCATACCACACACTCAAAAAAATTCTTCTAAGCCCATTCCCCGAGGGCAGCAACTGCTCTGAGGAGCGGATGCTGGCAGAGAAAGTGTGTTCTGTGCCCCATGGGATTGTCATCTTCCTCAGAAAGGAAAGAGAAGGCAGGAGCAGGGACCTTTCCTGCCTGGGCAAGAGCTAGAAACACTCCTCTCCCCAGACACCATCTGAAAACCAAAGCTGACAATTGAGCTGGGACCGATTGATGGAAGTGAGGAAACAGCCCCTCAGAAATGTTCCTAGATGGCTCTATGCCTCACTCATTGCTAATCTATCTGTAATTGGGTTTTCCACAGGCTGGAAATTTGGGTACATACAGGCAGTTCAGGACCATTAGTTAGTTCTCCTGTGCTGGGGCTCTGCTCTACAATCCATGCCATCAGGAAAAGACTTGGGAGCTACCAACGGGTTTCAAAGAAGACCATCTCCAACATACTTTAGTCATAACGACGAAGGGACCACTTGTCTAACGGGATTCTACTCAGTTTATCACATCCTTCCCCTAAGAACCAACCAAAAGAGACAAACAAAATGGCACAAGGAATAATTTGACTTTGATCTGAGGTTGGGAAAAAAGTTTGTATCTACCTTATATTCAGGATATGTGGAGTTACCTGGGTTAAATACATATTGGTGACCTAGAAAACGTGTGACTCCTTGAAAAGAGCTGGCTTCTTTTGTCTGGTCACCCAGAGGCACCCTGGGTGGTTTAATTAGAAAGAGCAGTTGGGGCAGCTGCCATGCTGTCAACAGCCTCCATTCCCCAAGCAGGAGGAAAGCTGGGAGGCAGTGCCCTTCCGAAGGAAAAGCAAAGCACAGCCAGGTAGAGATTGGGTTTCTCCAAGAAACATGGGGGAAAAAGTCCATGTGAATTCAAAGAACTTTTTCGAAACTTAATTGCCCTCGGTACATAGAAGAGTAATGTTAATATATAACTTAATTTGAGAGATGATTTTGCTTTTCACTTGCAGACTATCTAACAGTCCAAAGCAATGGAAAAGCCAAGGAAAAATTAGAACAGAGTGTTAAGAAGTATATCCCATCTTGCTTTGTACTTATGAGTTATCCCTTCACAGATGTGTGTGCGTGTTTGAAGGTGACCTAAGTAAACTTCGTCTGCTGTATAAAAAGAAGAGTATTTGTAGTAGCACTTGTTTGTAAGTCGTTACATCCCTGAAGATCTTGATTTTCCCTGCCTGCCAAAAGTCATAACTGACTAAATGTTGTGTTTGGGCAACAAGGGCTATGACACCAAGATAAGGCACTTATCTTCTTCACGTTGTGCCTTAAGCCTCAGACTATCACAGGGTCATCATGTAAGTCATTTACTGCTCACTCATTCATTCAGTAACTCTGACATCATACATTGTGCCAGGCACTGTCTTAGGAACTGTGGACATACATGTGACAAGGCCGTTCAGAGGTTCACATGGTCAGATACGGAGACAGATATGTCAACACATAGTGTCCACAGAACATGTTAAGTAACAAAATTAAACTAAGTCCAAGGTATTGGCGCAGTAAAAAGGAGGAAAGAATAACCCTTACAAGATCTAACAGCAGGAAGACGCATACCCATAGAGGAGGCACCATTTGATTTGGGCTTTGAATAATTGATAAATGAGTGGGATTGACTAGGCAAAAAGGGAACGAAGCTATTGGCAGCAGAGGAAACAGGCACGTGGGTTAAGAGGATTTAAAATAGCAAGTGGTCAGGTTCATTGGAAATGGGAGTGAAAATATACGCAGGTGTCAGGTTTCAGATAACCGTGTGTGCCACACAGAGAGGTCAAAACTTGGTTTTACAGATGGAGGAGAAATGGTGAAGCCCTTCAAACTATGATCTAACCTAATAAGATTTGCATTTGAGGACGATCTCTCTGGGAATAGAGAAGCGAATGAAATTATATGGAGGGGAGAATGGAAACAAAACACATGGGGAAATGCTACTATCATATAGGTTGGCGATTGTGAAGTTCTAAGATTGTGGTCGTGGGCATAAAGGGTAGAGATACATTTTTTAAATGTGTAGGAGTTGGAAATAAATTGTGTTTAGGAAGTAACTGGACATGAACAGTATGGGAGGAGGAGAGCGGATGACTCCCAGGTTTCTAGGAAAAGACGGCCCTGCCATTCGTCAAATTAGGAAATGCAAAAGAAGGGGGGGAAGTGGAAACCCCAGGGATGACTTCAATCCCAGTCCCTAGAGCTGAGGTTGTCTATAGGGCTTCGGGTCAAGCTGCCCGGAGGACGGTTGTAAATTCGCCTAGCACTCAGGAGTGCAGAACTGGTCTCTGTTCACATTTAGATTTTTAAAATCTTTTTAAAAATGGTGGAATATAAACTAAATGCCTAAAACATAGACGTGCAACTTGATGAATTACTGTCCACTAAATGTCCTTGTAACCTCCACCCAGAGAGCACCCCAGAACCCAGGTGCCTCTTTGCCCATCCCATACTCCAAGCATCACCCCGTCCTAAACTTTATCATGACCACTTCCTTGGGGTTTTGTTTGTTTGTTTCTGTTTAGTTTTGTTAGTTTTACCACCTAAGTCTGCATCCTGAAACATACGAGTTTAGCGTTGTCTGTTTTGGAATGCCATACAGTGTGTGTCCTTCTGTGTCTGGCTACAGCAGGTCAGCGTGATTTTTGTGAGTCATCCTCACTACCTGCAGTTAGAATGGACTAATTTTCAATGCCGTTTGACATCCCGTTGAACGAAGGGACCACAATGTACGTCTTCATTCCACCATGATACACATTCCCATTGTTTCCATCTTGAGGAGATTTCAAACAACACTGTCAGCAACATTGCTGCACAGTTCCTGATGCACATGTGCACACGTTTCTTATAACTCAGAGTGTGATTTCTGGGTCATACAGTGTGCATATCTTTGGTAGATAAACGCAGGCTCTTTTCCAAAGTGACTGCCCCAATTAACAGTCCCGCTGGCTGTGCGTGAGGCATACGTTACTCTAGTCGCACCAACACTTGGTGTTGGCAGGTTCCTTTTCTGTCCAAGCTCTCCCTCTCCCCTCTCCTCTCCTCTCCCTCTCCCCTCTCCTCTCCTCTCCCTCTCTGTCCCTCTCCTTCTCCCTCCTGCCTCCTTCCCTTCCGTCCCCATTCTGTGAGTGTACCTTAGCATCTTACTGTGGTCTTAATTCACCTCTCCCTGATACCTGATGATGTTGAATTGGCTTTTTGGGTGCCTTTTCATAAAATGCCTGTTTAAGTCTTTTGCTCACTGGAGTCTGCTGGATTGTCTAAAAATTTAGACTTTGATCAAAACACGCGAATTGCAGAACACTTATTTTAAAGGTATTTGCAGCAATTGGAGCTGACAGAAAACTTCAAACCCCCTGCCTGTTCTTTAATGGTGACGGATGGCCAAAGCGGCCCTGACCCTCTGTTCTGCTCCATCCAGTGTGTGGTAGTCTTGATGTGAGAGGTGAGAATTTACCCTCAACAAGCTAGTTATTTTTGTGCTATACCTTATCGGCTGGCTGGCTGTGGTGCCTTACTTTCTCTCCCTACCCGAGGGCTCAGGGTTTGCTATCACAGCTATAGCTTTTGGCTTTGGTCCCTGTCTCTAATCACCCAGAGGAAGTTCCCACAAGGACATCTGTGGGTCCTCTCAAGGGCAGAGCAGGCAGAAAAGAGACCTTGGCAAGTTACATCTTTCCAACAGAGCAGTCTCATGTATAGAGGATTCTCAAATATCTGCGAGAATGACAACGAAAGATAGAAAAAATGGTGGATGAACTGGCTCACAGTTCCATGGGTTTGAAACACACCAGTTTTAACAAAGTTAAATTGATTTCGCAGCTGCACGACTTCCTGGAGCCTTTATGTACACTGAGGACGGAGCTTTCAAGAGGGTGATAATACTAGAAACCATGTTCTTAAACCTCTTTGGCCACTGAGATCAATCATGAGATTGATTTTTATTTATTTATTTTTTGAGGAGCATCGCACAGTATTTCCACACTAGATGTGTTCCCCTCACCTTCAAAGTCCATTCGTTTTTGTTTCCATAGTTCTGACAGGTTCACTAACTCCTGGCTACCTGAGAAGTGTTTCCGTTCTGAGCCATTATCTTCACTCTAAGGCTATCACTCTAATCTCCAAAGGTGGCCCTGAATCCCTCCTCTCTATGAAGGGGCAGGGGGTACGCTGGATAACACAGTTATAAGACAGCACTCTAGGGAATTCCCTGGTGGCCCAGCAGTTAAGACTCTGTGGTCCCAATGCAGGGGGCCCAGGCTCAATCCCTGATTAGGGAAGTAGATCTCACCTGCATGCAGCAACTAAGAGTTCACATGCCACAACTAAGGAACCAGCAAGCTGCAACTAAGGAGCCCTCGAGCCACAATTAAGGAGCACGCTTGCTGCAACTAAGACCCGGTGCAGCCAAATAAATTAAATGAATAAATAAAAATTTTTTAAAAAAGAAAAAAAAAGACAGGGCTGTGGAGTAAAATGCCTGGGTTTGAACCCAGGCTCCACCACTGCCAGCTGGTAGCATTAACAAACTACTCTGCACACCTAAACCTCCCTCCTCTAAAAGGGAGACAGAACAGTGTCTATTTCATAGGGCTTTCTTTTTTTGAGGCTTAATGAATACATTTCATGTAATGTGTTCAGAACAGAGCTCGGCACATAGTAAATATTTAATGTAGCCATCAATTGTCCTTGCGATTATCTTATTATTATCCCTGCTTCTTCTGCCAGTGTGGATCCCTGACGCTCCAGACCCAGAGCCACATGCTCCCCTGGAGTGATGCAAGCGTTTCACGTGCGCTCATGGGTCTGCCTTGTAGGACCCGAAACACACATCTTCACACGTTTTACTCCACTAACATGACTCAAGATGGGCACAGGTGCATACGGAAAGGACACTCCCTGAAACGGTGTGTTGCCACTTGAAGGATGGGACCTCATTGCTAGTGTTAGATGTTAATCATCTTCGGGGCAGAATTTAATTTCCTCCTGTGACTAGTTACCCTCCCACCCCACCTCCCACCAGCATCACTTCTCTACTCTTCGCTAACGAAGATTTTTGAGAGGCTGCATGGAAGGGCTTTGAATTACTTCCAATAGAGCTTGTCCTTGAATGGAAACCCTTCCTCGGCGTCCCACGCACAGGAGCACACGGTGTCGAAAAGCTCGGCGGCAGAAAACACAGCTCTTTGTGGCTAGGGGAAGACTATTTGCCATCATTGGATCACAGTTGTGTCTTTTTGTTTTGTTTTTCCTGAGAAATGAAGGATGCCATTACTGTTCTACGGCTCATGGTGGGCTAATAAATATGAAAGGTCCAGCTTAGTGCTCGACATCTTGTAGGTGGTAAGAACACTTGATTTTCTCTCCTTCTGTCCTTTTCTACCTGGAGTTTCTTCTACGTAGGGTGTGACCCCAGACATATATTTCCTTATTCACCTGATTGCAATATCCTGACACACCATCCCAGATACATGCAGATTCTTTCCTACGTACGTGCCCCAACCTCTGTGCTTCCACGTTTCCATGCTTCTGCTGTCAGATGGGATTGAGGATACTGCAGAAAGGGGGAAAGCTTCCTTCCCCAAGCTGACTCTGAACTGTGCCCATACTTTCTCGGTATTGCTTTCTGGACACTAAGAAGAGTAGCGAACAGTGAGGATAAGGAGCTTCTCTGCCCTTGGTTATTTATTCATCCATTCATTCTTTTTAACCGTCATATACGCACGAGTGCCGTGTATGAAACAAAAATGCATGAGACATGAATTCTGGCTTCAAGGACCCCCAATTTTGAGGGCAATCAGATAATTGGCTGTGGACTCCTTTATTCTTATAGACTTTTTACTGCTACCCTTTCTGCATCCGTGTTCCAAATTCCCAGTTATCTGGTAACCGACTTAAAATGATTGGTCCATAGTGGAAGTGTGCTGTTGGCTTATTTCTTTTCATTTGATGTACATGCTAACTGCTGGATTTAGATATTCTAAGAGGCCTGGAGGCAAGGGGTCAGTCTCTCATCTCCCCAACCCCTTCTCCCCCAGGCAGCCCTGCTGGATCAGGATGGAGAAGTCAGTCTGGGTGGGAAAGCATTCCAGTGGGAATCAGCAAATTTTTGTATCTCCTGAAGCCTTGTCAGTATCACATTTAATCTGAATGTTATCATAATTATTATAACTTTACATTTATATACACTGAGTCTCTGAGGAGAAAAAAAGCACCATGAATATAAAAGAAGATGATTAAGCTTCACCCCTCCCTTCTAGGGAGACAGAGCACACTTTTATAAAATTCTTTTTCTGCCTTCTCCTGACTCACTCCTTGAGGTATCACCTGGATGTACGTACTGCCTGGGAGCTATTTCTTTCCTGGGTGGGACTGGCTTAGAAATAATGCAGAAGAGGAGGGTGGTGATGGAGGCAAAACATGTTTGTGTCCAAAGGAAAAAAAATCTTGCAAAGATTCAACAAGAAAGGAAGAGGTATCATCTCCCTAGTGAAACCCAAACCCTGAGTCACTTCCTTTACATTCTAATTCAGCAGTCACTAAAATTCTCAGAGAAGTAGTACTGTCCCTATTTTATAGTTACAGAAACAGAAGCGCCTTTAAATTCAGGACCTTGCCCAACATCAACTGGTCTGGGGTAGAGGCTGACTTCGAACCTCTCTCTCTCTCTTTCTGAAGTTTCTGCTATTTTGGTGTGATCTTGAAAACACGTTTCAGACCTTATTCTGATGCCTCCTAGTTTGAGAGATACTGATGACTAATAAGTCCCGTCTCCCACCTCCAAGGATCTTCCAAAGAGGAAACGGGATTGATGCACAGAATCCAGGAGCTACCAATCCAAGACAGGTGCGAATTAGGTGTGAAAATGAGCCAGAAAGTGGGCAGAGCACAACCTTTAAAAGAATGACAGCCAGTGAGGACACAACATAACCTGCTTAGAACCAGCAAGGTCCAAGATGGTGGATGAGTCGACTTCCACTAGACCTTGAGCCTCATTATACATTCATTGTAATATATCAGCATATGATTAGTGACACACCCACCAGTGCCATAGCAGTTCCGAGGCTGACCATAAAAGGTCAGAAAGTGGGTGGTGGCCCAATTCCTGGAAATCCCGCCCCTTCTCCAAGATAGTTGGAATAACCCTCCCACTTCTTAGCCTATGAAATTATCCAGCCCATAAACAAAGCACCCCATATTTCAGGGCCTCTCGCCTTCTGAGATGACCCACACCCTGTCTGTGGAGTGTGTATCTCCCTGAATCAATCAAAGAGAAGTCTTTACTATGGCTTGCTCTTCAGTTTTTTCCTGTGAGAAGCCAAGAACCCACACTCGACAGCCATCCCAGGGACAGCCTGAGACCTAGGACATGACCAAACTCTCCTTCCCCACTTTCTTTCCTGCAACAAAATCACACAGTGAGCTCAGCAGGAGATGAGATTACAGGAGATACATGAGAACTACAGTCCTAGGACAGTCCTCACGGAGGAGCAGGAACTCATAGAACAGCAGCACCAAGGGGCCAGCATCATGGAAGGCAGTAGGATGGCAGGAAGCCCCAGGACAGGACTAGGGCTTCAGGGACAGGGAGAAAGCAGCCCTGCCTGGCAGATAAGGGCAGCCCAGGGGAGCTGGGGCCACACGGAGGGTCTGAGGCCTGGGAGATGGATTCAGAGGAGAAGAAAGGCACAGCTTGAGAAGCAGGGAAAAGAAAGAAGGAAGGTACTCCCTCTGGGCCTCTGCTTTCCTCACAACCCCAAGGCCAACTGCTTCCTCATCCCCCGCTTGGGTCACTGGGCAGCTTTGCAGAGAGGCCAGCACAGTGCCTGTCATTCCTGGTTTCTGTGGTTGCTCATGTACGTTCCCCCAGTGGCTGTGGCAGCGGCAGAGGCTGCTGGGTCTCTCTTGCTACTGGGGAACATGGTGATGCCAGACGGGAAAGTTCCAGGTGAGAAGAGCTGGTGCATCGGCCAGTGCAGGGAGCACAGCTGGCTCCCAATTCTGGAAAACATGGCATGGTTTATGTCGGCCAGGGATTCATTGGTAATTTTTCAGCCTGAGCAGAAATCCCACTGTGCAGAATGTAAAAGGAAAGGCAGGTGTCTAGGAATGGGATGGCAGGGAAATGGAGGACAATCTGGGCAGAGCGGAATTGCTAATGGAGCAGCAGGGAGCCTTGTTTCTGCCTAGGGTCACTGACAGAAAATAAAACCAACCGTTGATCTATATTTGTGTTTCTGTGCTAGTACCATACTGTCTTGATTACTGTACCTTTGTAGTATAGTCTGAAGTCGGGGAGCCTGATTCCTCCAGCTCCATTTTTCGTTCTCAAGATCGCTTTGGCTATTCGGGGACTTCTGTGTTTCCATACAAATTGTGAAAATTTTTGTGCTAGTTCTGTGAAATATGCCAGTGGTAGTTTGATAGGGATTGCATTGAATCTTTAGATTGCTTTGGGCAGTAGAGTCATTTCCACAATGTTGATTCTTCTAATCCAAGAACATGGTATATCTCTCCATCTATTTGTATCATCTTTAATTTCTTTCATCAGTGTCTTATAATTTTCTGCATACAGGTCTTTTCTCTCCTTAGGTAGGTTTATTCCTAGATATTTTATCTTTTTGTTGCAATGGTAAATGGGAGTGTTTTCTTAATTTCACTTTCAGATTTTTCATCATTAGTGTATAGGAATGCCAGAGATTTCTGTGCATTAATTTTGTACCCTGCAACTTTACCAAATTCATTGATTAGCTCCAGTAGTTTTCTGGTAGCATCTTTAGGATTCTCTATGTAGACTATCATGTCATCTGAAAACAGTGACAGTTTTACTTCTTCTTTTCCGATTTGGATTCCTTTTATTTCTTTTTTGGAACAGGATAGAAAGCCCAGAGATAAACCCACGCACATATGGTCACCTTATCTTTGATAAAGGAGGCGAGAATATACAGTGGAGAAAAGACAGCCTCTTCAATAAGTGGTGCTGGGAAAATTGGACAGTTCATGTAAAAGAAAGAAATTAGAACACTCCTTAACACCATACACAAAAACAAACTCAAAATGGATTAAAGACCTAAATATAAGGCCAGACACTATAAAACTCTTAGAGGAAAAAATAGGCAGAACACTCTATGACATAAATCACAGCAAGATCCTTTTTAACCCACCTCCTAGAGAAATGGAAATAAAAACAAAAATAAACAAGTGGGACCTAATGAAACTTAAAAGCTTTTGCACAGCAAAGGAAACCATAAACAAGACCAAAAGACAACCCTCAGAATGGGAGAAAATATTTGCAAATGAAGCAACTGACTAAGGATTACTCTCCAAGATTTACAAGCAGCTCATGCAGCTCAACAACAAAAAAACAAACAACCCAATCCAAAAATGGGCAGAAGACTTAAACAGATATTTCTCCAAAGAAGATATACAGATTGCCAACGAACACATGAAAGAATGTTCAACATCATTAATCATTAGAGAAATGCAAATCAAAACTACAATGAGATATCATCTCACACCGGTCAGAATGGCCATCATCAAAAAATCTAGAAACAATAAATGCTGGAGAGGGTGTGGAGAAAAGGGAACACTCTTGCACTGTTGGTGGGAATGTAAATTGATACAGCCACTATGGAGAATAGTATGGAGGTTCCTTAAAACACTAAAAGTAGAACTACCATACGACCCAGCAATTCCACTACTGGGCATATACCCTGAGAAAACCATAACTCAAAAAGGGTCATGTACCAAAATGTTCATTGCAGCTCTATTTACAATAGCCATGACATGGAAGCAACCTAAGTGTCCATCATCGGATGAATGGATAAAGAAGATGTGGCACATATATACAATGGAATATTACTCAGCCATAAAAAAGAAATGAAATTGAGTTATTTGTAGTGAGGTGCATGGACCTAGAGTCTGTCATACAGAATGAAGTAAGTCAGAAAGAGAAAAACAAATACCGTATGCTAACCCATATATATGGAATCTAAGAAAAAAAAAAAGGTCATGAAGAACCTAGGGGTAAGATGAGAATAAAGACACAGACCTACTAGAGAATGGACTTGAGGATATGGGGAGGGGGAAGGGTAAGCTGGGACAAAGTGAGAGAGTGGCATGGACATATATACACTACCAAACGTAAAATAGCTAGCTAGTGGGAAGCAGCCGCGTAGCACAGGGAGATCAGCTCGGTGCTTTGTGACCACCTAGAGGGGTGGGATAGGGAGGGTGGGAGGGAGGGAGACGCAAGAGGGAAGAGATATGGGAACATATGTGTATGTATAAATGATTCACTTTGTTATAAAGCAGAAACTAACACACCATTGTAAAGCAATTATACTCCAATAAAGATGTTAAATAAATAAATAAAACCAACGGCCACCCAGAGGTAAAAACTGACTGGTTTAGTTTGTTTAAGAAATATATGGAAAGCTTACACTCAGCTATTTTAAAATGAAGGGATAGGAAAACAACAAGTTCCTACTGTATAGCACAGGGAACTCTATTCAAAATCCTGTGATAAACCATCATGGAAAAGAATATGAAAAATAATATATATATATATATATGTATGTATAACTGAGTCACTTTGCTGTACAGCAGAAATTAACCCAACACTATAAACCAACTATACGTCAGTAAAATATTAAAAAATGAAAAAAAAAATAAAGTGAAGGGATAGGAAACACAGCACAGTTAACAGCACTCCGACCACACCACTGTCCTGCTTAAACTCTTCCGACCCCCAGCTCTCAATTAGGAAGAGACCTGTGGCCTTAACTCGGCACATGAAGCTCTAAAGTACTAGTGTCACTTTTTAATAAAAGTAAGACAAAAGTTCAAACACCACAGCAGGGTATTTGGTGCAATATAAACGCCCCCTCTCCACTCCCTCAGCTGAGAAACCACATGGAAATACTGTGTGCGTTTTCCAGTATCCTGACACGTTCCTGATGATCAGACTCAGAAGCCACCCCTGACTCGGTTCTCACTGCCGCCCTCCCAGCCAGGTCAGGTTGCTTTCAGATACTCAGAGGTCCAGGGCTCCTCGCCTCCAACGCTTTGCTCAGGCAGCACCCTCTGTCTGCAAACTGTCCTCCCACCAGCCCATGCCTCCCACCTGCTACTTGATGACACCTTCAACACAGTTGAATATTCACCCCAAATGTCACATTCTCTATGAAGTTTTCCCTGATATGGCCCCATCGACCTGCTCATCAACTTAAAGGTCCCATCATCCCCTGCAAGTATTTAATAGCTGCCCTGACTTCATGCCTTTCTCCCCTTGCTGAGTCAGTGTCGCTCCAGCACAGAGATTGTTTATGCATCTCTCTGCTCTGAGAAGCCAGCCAAGAGATGGATGAAGAGTGAGAGCTCTGGGGGTGTTGGTGGAACGAACTAATAGATGGATGAATGAATGCATTCAATGTATCGAACCAAATTTAGAAATGCCCTTAAATTCCTTATTCTTGTCAAAACAGGAGGGGAGATAGAGAGAAAAAGAACAGAGAGAAAAAAAAGTGATAGAGAAACAAATGGAGGAAAGACTGATAGCCATAGAAAGGGAGGCAAATAAAAGAAAGAAAAGAAAAGAAAGAAACAAGGTAAAGGTCCCAAACATTTAAAAAGACAACAAGATAAGGCACTCTGCTCACACCCTACTATTCAGTTGGATCTGTTCATTAACACCCTTAGAAACGGTACATGACCACCTCTCATAGTTCTTTCTATTCTCTTCATTCTTAAACTATCAGAGAACCACTTCTGGGTGGAGTAGATTGAACAGTCCTTTAAGGAAGAAAGTACTGTCTGAATTGCAGTGATGGTGCTAAAAGAAACTTTATCTTTGCAGCCAAATGAAGTAGTGTCTGTAAGGAGGAGGACGTGGTGAACAAAGAAAAACATGACAGATTGAGAGGGGTCCAGGTCCTCCAGCAAAAGATCAAACTGTGGATGAGATTTGGATTGTACCACGGCTGCTCTATTCCTCTGCCTCTGCCACTACTGCATCATCACTTTGTTGCGTGGCCAAAGATCCGTGTTTACAATTTGGCTGTGGGGCCACGTAGGGGCTCACAAAGGGAGCTGACCGCCCGCCCGAGGAGAAGCTCTCAAATCCAGCCAGAGGCACGGGGTCAGGTACTGTTGTGAGAAGCAAGACTCTCTCCAAATTTAGATTCAGCCTGCATGCAAGGGTGTTTATGTAATGTTTAATTGCCATGACCCCTGGAAGTCAAAGGAGAAAACTTTCCAAGATGAGGTGTCTTCGGGGCCCCACAGAGCTGGATGCTCCTCATTTCTCCTTCTTGGTCCTAGAATATGAGCATGGGAAGAACCCTTGAGTTGGGAAATAGGACCAGGGCTAGAGGATGGGTAAAAGCCCTGCAGAACCAGGAGTGCAGGGTTCATGATGGGGATCGTTTAGTCATCGGATGAAACCATGTGTGCACCAGGCAGAGGAGGGCACAGAATCAGAGTAGGAGCTGGTGAGAGGAGAGACGGAGGACCCAGGGACAGGGAATGTGGGCAGACCCGCCGGCGGCAAACCCCACCCCTGAAGCAGGGCTGAGGGAGGCTCTCCCTTCTTTACACACTTCTGTAGTATTCTAATTTTCAAAGCAAATTGTATTACTTTGGAAATTGGAATGTCACTGTTTGCAGATGACATGATAGTATACATAGAGGATCCTAAAGATACTACCAGAAAACTACTAGAGCTAATCAATGAATTTGGTAAAGCAGCAGGATACAAAATTAATGCACAGAAATCTCTTGCATTCCTATACACTAATGATGAAAAACTCTCAAACAGAAATTAAGAAAACACTCCCATTTACCATTGCAACAAAAAGAATAAAATACCTGGGGAGACAAAAGACCTGTATACAGAACACCATAAGACACTGATGAAAGAAATTAAAGATGATACCAACAGATGGAGAGATATACCATGTTCTTGGATTGGAAGAATCAATATTGTGAAAATGACTATACTACCCAAAGCAATCTAAAGATTCAATGCAATCCCTATCAAATTACCAATGGCCTTTTTTACAGAACTAGAACAAAAATCTTAAAATTTGTATTGAGACACAAAAGACCCCGAACAGCAAAAGTGGTCCTGAGGGAAAAAATCGGAGCTGGAGGAATCAGACTCCCTGACTTCAGACTACACTACAAAGCTACAGTAATCAAGACAATATGGTACTGGCACAAAAACAGAAATATAGATCAACGGAACAGGATAGAAAGCCCGCAGATAAACCCACACACCTATGTTCAACTAAACTATGACAAAGGAGGCAAGGATATACAATGGAGAAAAGGCAGTCTCCTCAATAAGTGGTGCTGGGAAAACTGGACAGGTACATGTAAAAGAATGAAATTAGAACACTCCTTAACACCATACACAAAAATAAACTCAAAATGGATTAAAGACCTAAATGTAAGGCCAGATACTATAAAACTCTTAGAGGAAAACATAAGCAGAACACTCTATGACATAAATCACAGAAGATCCTTTTTGACCCACGTCCTAGATAAATGGAAATAAAACCAAAAATAAACAAATGGGACCTAATGAAACTTCAAAGCTTTTGCACAGCAAAGGAAATCATAAACAAGATGAAAAGACAACCCTCAGAATGGGAGAAAGTACTTGCAAATGAAGCAACTGACAAAGGATTAATCTCCAAAATTTACAAGCAGCTCATGCAGCTCAATATCAAAAAAACAAATAGCCCAATCCAAAAATGGGCAGAAAACTTAAATAGACATTTCTCCAAAGAAGACATACATATTGCCAACAAACACATGAAAGGATGCTCAACTAATCATTAGAGAAATGCAAATCAAAACCACTATGAGGTATCACCTCACACCAGTCAGAATGGCCATCATCAAAAAATCTACAAACAATAAATGCCGGAGAGGGTGTGGAGCAAAGGGAACACTCTTGCACTGTTGGTGGGAATGTAAATTGATACAGCCACTATGGAGAACAGTATGGAGGTTCCTTAAAAACTAAAAACAGAACTACCATACGACCCAGCAATCCCACTACTGGGCATATACCCTGAGAAAACCATAATTCAAAAAGAGTCATGTACCACAATGTTCATTGCAGCACTATTTACAATAGCCAGGACATGGAAGCCACCTAAGTGTCCATCGACAGATGAATGGATAAAGAAGATGTGGCACATATATACAATGGAATATTACTTGGCCATAAAAAGAAACGAAATTGAGTTATTTATAGTGAGGTGGATGGACCTAGAGTCTGTCATACAGAGTGAAATAAGTCAGAAAGAGAAAAACAAATACCATATGCTAACACATATATATGGAATCTAAAAAAAAAAAAGGTTCTGAGGAACCTAGGGGCAGGACAGGAATAAAGACACAGACGTAGAGAATGGACTTGAGGATACGGGGAGGGGGAAGGGTAAGCTGGGACGAAGTGAGAGAGTGGCATGGACTTATATACACTACCAAATGTAAAACAGATAGCTAGTGGGAAACAGCCCCATAGCACAGGGAGATCAGCTCGGTGCTTTGTGACCACCTAGAGGGGTGGGATAGGGAAGGTGGGAGGGAGATGCAAGAGGGAGGAGGTATAGGGATACATGTATATGTATAGCTGATTCACTTTGTTATAAAGCAGAAACTAACACACCATTGTAAAGCAATTATACTCCAATAAAGATGTTAATAAATAAATAAATAAAATAAGGGAAATAAATAGAAAAATTTGTTTAATCACCAGTGTCGGGGAAAGCTGTCTCAGAACCCGAAAGGACCCAAGGACCTGTCTCCCAGCCCTCTTTCTCAAAGCCAAGGATTCTTCCCATGTGCCTGGGCGCACGGGCCTTGTTCTCTTCTTATTTCCCAGGAATTGGGGTGAGGAATAACACACGATTTACTGCACGTGGGGTGGGGCTTTGAGCGGGGCTGGCATCTCTGCAAGCAGCAGCCCCAGCCTCTTCCCTGGGAGGGAGGGGGCCACCTGCCTGTGTGTGTTTGCTCACAGGCAGGAGCTGTGGCCTGTAATCATCATTAGCTCTCTTCGGTGTTTACTGACTGTTATTAATTAGAATGAGCAAACTTGGCATTAATGTGCCTGCCATAAGGATGAAGGCTCTTATCGCACAGCCATCGTGCACAGGCAGCTAGACAGGGGCTCATTTACCACCTGTTACCAGGATGATGCAGGGCCATGGGCGCCAGCTGATGGAGGAATGGACAGAGGCGGGAGGTTTGGACCCGCATTTCTCTGGAAATTTAGAGTCCAGGGGAGCTTTGCCAGGGCAGAGGGCAGCAGGGCCTCTGCTTATCTCGTGTGGGAGCTGCTAGCTGGCTCCAGGTAGCTTCCCAGAGCAGCCCAGGAAAACCAATGTGGCTCTTGGTCACCACACAGAACTTCCCTCTGGCTCTGGTCACAGCAGCCTTCTCCTCAATCAGAACGCTGCTGAACACAACTCCCTTTCCAAGTCAGTGGGCGAGGGTCCTGCTGCCCTTGATGACAGACTCGGGCCTCCAGTGGGTCTCGGGAAAGATGCTAAGGGTGGGTGCAGTTGCCAAGGAGGAGAAAGCATTGTTTGGGGTTCTGGTGCACCACAGACTAACATTCTTTGGTTTCTTTGGAAGTGATGCTATACTTATGTATTTCCTCCCATTAAAAGATCAGCCTTCGAAGAGGAGAGTGCCGCCATGTGGGACATTTGGAAGACGGGAGGTAGAGGAGGGTTGATCCCTCCTGCGTGGGTAAGCGGCCTGGGAGGTGGAGAGGCCTCAGGACAGAACAGAGACATTTCCACTGGCTCAGAATTAGGACGCACGAGAGCCTTGAGGCAGGAGAGAAGAGCATTCTGCCCAGAGAGGTCACCTGTTCCCCTCCAGCTTCCCAGAAAGAGGCAGAACACTTGCCACCACGTGGGCAAGGACACCAGGGCCATGTCCTCCGGGCTCTGGGTCCCGTGTTATGGGTCATGGGGGGACCATTGTTCACTTTCCCATGGGATCTAGGCACAGGTCAGACCCACTGCAGAGCTCAAGCCTGAGCAACCAGGGAAATGGGCAGCAGCTGGCACGTGGGCAAATACCCGACCAGCAGCCA
Organism: Stenella coeruleoalba; assembly: GCF_951394435.1. NCBI lineage: Eukaryota > Metazoa > Chordata > Mammalia > Artiodactyla > Delphinidae > Stenella > Stenella coeruleoalba. Next base: position 105,313,303 of record NC_137154.1, on the reverse strand, counting down.
GGCTAGATGCCCCCTTGCCCACAGCCTCCATCCTTCCCTCTCTGCTGTGTGAGGGTTCTGCATCTGTGTAGGCAACAGCTGCCCTGAATGCCTCTGTTCCCTGTGGACACTTACGCCCTTTGAACTGAGTCCTAGGTGGGAGTAAGGGTACTGTGAATAGTAGGAGGGCTGATGGATGAGCGCACTGGGGCAGCAGGGGGACCTGGGGGACCTGAAAATTTGGGGAAAGCATGGGTTAGGATTCTGCATCATCAAAGGCCTCAAAGAGTCCACAGGAAAAAACTCTCAGACAACCCCACAGATCTGAGATCTCAATGGCTAAGGAAGGGGCGGCCCCTTGGTCATGGAGGTTTTAGCCTGCAGGGGCAACTGGGGAAGGGCCCTTAACATCACCGCGGTGGTCACATACCCAACCCCCAGCAGCGCTCATGCAGTGCCGCTCTGGAATGGTGCTCCTTTCTGCCTCCCTCTTTTCAGGTCCTACTTGCTCTGCTGAACATCTAGCTACTCCTTTAGGCATTTGAAGAGATACATGCAGTTTCAATCTCAAATTCCACATCTACAAAGGCTTCTTGACCCTCCAATCTGAGCTGGGTCTCTCTAGCCTCTGTGGGTTGATTAGACCTTGTATGTTCCTAGAAGGCAAGCAAAGCGTGGAAACAGAACGCACAGTCTTTCCCATTTGGTCGTGAGCTGTCCAAGGTCAATACCTATGATTTATTCATCTCTCAGCTCCTCTAGATCCAGTGCCTGGCATGCTTACAGGTACTGATGAGTGAGCCAAAGAATGAAGACCGCCACGCAGAGCAAGTGGCTCTCCTATTACAGATACTACAGGGATGATACATTTACAGTTAATATTGAACCAGTGCATAAAGAGATAAGGAAGGGAACTTCTGAAGATAATGTAGATGCTAAGGTATGGAGGGAGTGGGGGTGGGGAGGAAGTGACATTCACCGAGCAGCCGCTCTTCACCTGCTGCAAGACACGGGCTTTAAGCGTGTTGTCCAATTTGGCCAATGGCACAACTCCCTCAGGTGTTCCCTCCTCACCTGGGCATCCGCTCGTCCTCTCTGCCAGCCCTGCTCTGGGTGACAGAGTCCAGCTGTGAACAAGAGGAGCAGAGGAGCTCTCATCACTGTTTACTCACAACCCATAGGTGATTCTGCAGCTCAGGCAGGCAAGTGTCCTGCTGGGCTCTGTGTAGCTCCCAAGGGTTCAGCCGGAACTGAAAGTCTGGTCCGTGTGGCTCTCAGGTCAATTCTCTTTCCACATTCTGGGCTGTATATATTCCAGAAGGGCTGGGCCAGGGAACTCTGATGTTTCCACTATGCGATCAAGGAGGGCATCCTGGAAGAGGCTGCAGGTCCTGAGCATTCTGGGGGCTCCAAAGAGCCTTTGGTGACGTTGAACCGATTCCATTTCATGAGTCAGCACTGGGCTTGGCATCAGCATTCCATGGGGAAGGAGAGGGCTGCCTCTCTGTCACTTTAAGTCCTAAATCGTTTTCAGGTGCTCATTTAGAGACAGCCTGGAAAGGTCCCCTGTTATGCTGGGAAGAGGGTGGACGCGGTATCCTCTAGACCTCTCCTCATCAGAGTTACTCAGGAAGCACGGGAATTGATTTGCCGCCGAATGAATAATCAGCTGTCATCAATAATTGTAATCACTAATCTGGTGCAATTAGAGGCAATTATAATAAATGCAATTTCCTCCTGAGCCACTAACGAACTACAGAAATATGAATTGACTTAAGGGGGCTGCCAGTGATTTATGCAATTGTGAGATCACAAATTTCCATTATCCTGGTAAAGATTCTTAAAGGAGCCAGGTACCATTTGGATTTCACACCTAAGTAATGAGAAGCTAGAAAATACAATTTCAAAAGTGATGAGCACAGAGGCCACTGCATTTCTCTCACAGCTAGCTTTAGATAATCCTAGAGACGGTGCAGACTCAGCTGGGACTGTCATGTGAAGGCCTTCTCCTTTAAGTTTTGCTTACTATAGAGATATTCTGAGTTCAAACCTTCAAGTCTTAAAGAATGAGGACTGAAGTCCAGTCAATTCTGCAAGAGGGGGTGTTGACAGGAACATCTGGGTGGAGATGACCTTTTTTTATTCCCAAGGAAGGCCTGCCTATTGGCCCATTAGCCTTTCCACACCCAAATGAATCCCAGATTTCAACAGAAAGGCATCTTTATGTTCATCGAATGACTTTAGAGCTTTTCGGTATCTTAAAAGTGCTTAAATAGCTTTAATTATGTTATTCCTGTTCTCAGAAAATTTGAATGGCCATCTATTTTCTAGGGAATCAGCCAGGGGATTTTGAGGGGATCCACAACACGGCCCCCCCAAACTGTGATAGGTGTGTCGTAAGTAGGAATGAGGGTGGGAGGTGAGGTGACTGATCCCCCCGTCGCACTTGCCCGGGCAATGACGGTTTTCATGGAACACTGGGCTTTCAGTGCTCAAATGGGGAAAGTCTTCGGCCAACCGAGATGAGTTGTTCCCATGGAGACAGAGGCCAAGGCCAGATAATGCAGGAAAAGAGGTTAGACTTCATTCTCATGCTACTTAGAACCAAATTCAGTCTCCCGGCCATGGACTAGAGGGTTCTACCTAATCTGACCCCAAACTCCTCTCCCACTGGTGGACTCCACCAACTTTATTTCACACGGGCCTTTTCTTTTCTCTTTCTCAAACGAGCCAAGTGTGTTCTCGCCACACGCCTTCCCCTTGCTTTTCCTTCGCCTCTCCTGACCCTGATTTTCCCACGGCTGGCTTCTCCTTGTCATCACCTCCAATGACCCTCGTCACAGCAGGCTCCCAGGCCCTCGCGGTCGCATCAGAGTCTGTGTGTGGGTCTGTGCCTCCTGCATTCACCCTCTCTGTCTCACTGGCAGCAAAATCCCAGGCCTACAAGGGTGCCTGGGTAACATCCATCTCGTGAACAGCTGAACCCCCTTTCCAGCCCCGCCTTCCACCACCTCTGCACATACACTCACCGCCACTCACACTTGCGTACATGTTGGTCCCTGAACGCACCCCAGCTCGTTTCTGCCTTTTGCTGGAAATGCTTTCCCACGCAGCCGTCAGCTGACATTCTTCCAGCAGGAAACTCAGTGCCGATAACTTGAAAAGCCTTTCCTGGTCCCTTGGTGGGGGACGGCCCCCTCTTGTCCATTGACAAACGTCTAGCTTGTACCGCGTGCCAGGCACCGAGTGCTTCAGCTCCCAACTCGCTTCGTTCCTTATTGTGTCCTGTCTGTTGTGTGTCATCACCTCCACTAGATGGTCCGGTCCGGAGGGCAGCAGCCACCTCCCTGCCTTGCCCTCTGCCCTGAGGCCCTGGCTCTGTGTCACCTGCTCCAGGATCCGGGCACTTCACCAACTGAACTGATGGGGACAAATTCCCACCTTTGTGAGGGATAAAACAGGAAACACTACACAGTACCTTACACACAGTGGGATCTCCTGCACAAAGCAGGACTGTGACTTGCATAGGAAAGGAGCCTGCATGGTGCAGTGATGGGGAACTAACTTAAGATTCTGTGGGCATAAACGCTAGTCTCAGGGCCGCCACTAACTAGGTGAGTGGCAATGACTGAGTCCCTATATCCCCTGCCCAGGCTTTCCTTGTGCGCAAAAGGAGGAAATATTGTTTGGATCTCTTGAGTGTTTCCAGGTCTAACAGTCCACGGTTCTCTGCGTTGCTAGAACTGCAGGGGACAGGGAGGCGGGGAAACTCACATGCTCATGTTTATAATTTCAAATGGAGGAAGTTGTTGTTTTCCCCCTTCTCTTCTCCCTAGTGGTAGCAAACAAGTAATAAATATGGAAATCCTAAAAGCCAAAGAAAAGAGTGAGTATGCCCCATCTTGCTGACAAAGTACACAGACGCCGCATCACAAAATGAATGGGCTTGTCCTCCACTGCACTTGCACGAGTTCCTCCCACCCCAGCAAGAGCAAGCAAGCGTGGCTGGACCATCCGCAGGACAGGTATCCTTTGTTCTGCAAATGCAAGGCCCCCTGGCCCTGCTCCAGCCAGTGCAGCAAGGGCGACCACTGCGGAGGGAGGGTGCCTCATTCTACCACCAGGGAGCCCCACGGTGGGGGGACTGCATCCCAGGCCAGGACAACAATTCAAAGGGGACAGAAACAATGCAGGGGAAAGGGGAGAGCGGTTTGGGGAATGAGCGGAGGCAAAGAGGAAACACAAGGCAAGGCATAGGTAACCAGCTTTCCAAACCGTGCAGACTGCTCGGTAATTGCTCTGCACCTTCTCTGTCTGCCTTCTAAGCACAAGGCTAGATCGCGGGTGACTCCCATCACCAGCAAATGTCCCAGTGACAACCAACGTGATAAGAGCCTTTTGAAGCTGATCTTCAGAAACCTTTTCCCCAGATGGCGCTGGGTGGACGGCTGCTTATTTGGTGGGTCTGCAGCTCCTACCTCCACCTGATGCTGGGCCTGCCCCATCTGGTACCCAGGAAGGTGGCTGCTCTTCCCGAGGCCAACACGTTCCCCTCTGGCTGGTCTGTGTGACCTTCCCTACCTGAGAGGCAGGTGGCAAGCTCTCTGGTCTTCACCAGGTCCCTTCAGAGGGAGTCCTCAGATTCCCTACCTACTTCCTAACCACTTCCTCAAGTTCCTACAGCTCCCACACATCCAGTTAGATCTCTGTTCTTTAACTTCATTCTGGGTGAAAAAGGCTCATCCCTCTGGACCAATGACTTGAATCCCACTACCTATGTGTCACTCAACAAGAAAGATACCCAGCTTCCTCAGGGTCTGAAGCCCCCAAGGCATTCACATCCAGGTTTTGTCCTCAGCTCTGATGATGACACCAGGCCAGCATCGGGCAGGAGGAAAGGGATAGCGTAGTACCCCTCGGAGCAATGGGATCCTACCCCACTGAGAATCACACTCTCTCCCTCTAGCTGTCCAAATCTTACACATTCTTCCAGGCCCAGCTGAAGTCCTGCCTCCACGAAAAGGTCTCCGAACATTGTATTCCTCACGGAAGATCACCTCCTCTGCTCCAATCATATGCGTGCCTATGTCTCACTATTTAGCGCCGCCCTGTAAAACACTGTGTAATTGTTCCATGTGTACATGCCTTGTTTCCTTAAGTGGAACATATCCTTTATAAAATCAAGTGTCAGATTGATGGATGGATAACAGATAGATAGATGAACTTCTGACAAAGAAAACGGAATAAAATGTTAATTGTAGAATCTAGCGATGGGCTAGTGGGTACTCACAGTAAAATTCTCTCATCTTTTCTGTATGTTTGATGACTTTCATATAGAAATGTTGAAAAACGTTGACTAGTTTATCTTCTGCACCACTCATTAATCTTGAGAAACGGCTTATGAAGTGCCTACTACGTTCTGGGCCCTGAACTCTCTGTTCACTTTTCTTCTCCTAACCAGGGTGACGCTGAGAAAATTGGGTGGGTGCTCAGCCAGTAATTGCAGGTTGCCAGTCCTGTCCACTTAGGTGCCCATGATTCGCCTTCCATGCTGTGTCTGCCTTCTGATTTGCTGACAGGGTTGGACAACATTCACACAGTAGGCTTGGGAAATTGTCGGGGTACAAGGCTACATGGCATCTTACTCTCTTGGGTCCTTCCCATCGCTTCTGCCCCAACCTGATGGAGAAACAGCCTGTTCCCACCATGGGTGGGGCACACATGACCTATGTGCCCCTGGGACTGTCTCAGGGAAGATACAATTGAGCAGGACCCCCTCCTCTAAGTTCTCTATCAGGGAAAAGAGGAAATAAGGTAAGTCCCCCCAAACCCCCAACCTCTACTTTTATTACAAGCTTTTTGACAAGCAAAGAGTTATTCTTTCCAGTAAAGCACTGTCCACTCCTAAGAGTTGTGTTATAGATATCAGACAAGTTTGGCAGTAGCAATGCATTAAGCCAGTAGCGTTCTATAAACACCCAGTCAACCGTGCTTTGGGAGTGGTTTCTGTGTGTCGGTCATCACGTTAAGCAGTGGCAAAGAGGAAGCTACAAACACAGGAGAGACAGGGCTGTCTTTGGTCTGTGCTCTTATGAGGAAGACACATGCATGAACAGTCCCAAGGCTGTGATAAGCGCTCCAAGGAGATACACACAGAGGTTGTGCTAACCTCTTTCCTTGCCTCCTACCCTTGGGGGACTTAAGCACCAACCTTGAGCACCTGGAACAAACTGGAGGCGATAGGGATTCTGATAAGGACCTGTATGCCATTTGCCTAGCACTTAATGGACTGCCAAGAACTTCAGAATAGTGTTGGATGAGGAGGCCAGGGCAGGGGTCCTGAGAAATATCTGGCTTGTTTCATGGTCGTAGGTCTGCAGGAGGTGGTCAATAAACACACACTGATGGATTTCTTCCCATAGCATTTCACGTCTGCGCCTCTCTTTGGGTAATTAATCATGGGCTGGAGTATTAGGTGACATCGCCGATATTAAATTGTTATTTATTTCCTATATTCCTATTTAACTTTTTACACACTTATGTATTATCACCCGTGGCTAGAATTTAAGTCCCCAGAAGACGAGACTCTGCCTTGTTTTCTATCTCCCGCAGTGCCTAGCACAGTGCCTGGCTCTCAGTAGGTGCTCAATCAATGCACCGATTGATTAAGTCCTCCTGCCGCCTGGGGCCCGTCATGCTTCAGAGCAGCAGCTGTCACCTGGACCACCCCTGGCCACAGGGGCACACAGACAAATGAACTCCAGCTCCCTTCCCTCCGTGCAGCATCAGGACCCTGGGAGGCAAACCCAACGTGAATTTTAAAATCACGCTCAGTGGTGGTCGCAGAGCAAACACGCTTGCAGGGAAAGGTCTTTTTCCTTCTCTCTTCAGGGGCAGCAGAGCGGTTCCTTCCACTAAAAATATAGGGATTTGTGCCACACGGTTGTGCAGCAGTTGGGCGGGTGAGGCTCAGCCCCATCATCACGGGCTCAGCACCGGCTGATGGGCTGCAGACGCCAGGGCAGCCCGGCCCTGGTGAGCACAGCCTTCCTCCTGTCCCGGCCACGGTACCACCATTTCTATAAGTGACTGCTCAGTCGCGGCCCTGTGCCCCAAGGGGATGCCAGTGCGACCGCTGGGAAAGTTTCTTTTCTCCCTCCTACTCCTGTCCTCTCCCAAAAATATCATAATAAGGCTTTTTATTTAGGCAAAGAAATAAGCCCAGGATTTGCTTCTATGTTGGGTTAGGAACTGAAGAATAACATTTATCAAGCACCATGCCAGAGCCCCTCTCCTCTGTCATCCGATTTGATCCCAACAGGGAACATGGGGTGAGATACTGGCCCCATTTCACAGAGGAGGGAACCAAGATTCAGAGATGCTTTACAACTTGCCTAAGGTCACGAGCTAACAGGGAAACTTGATTCTAAAGGCTGTGTGTGTGTGTGTGTGTGTGTGTGTGTGTGTGTGTGTGTGTGTGTATGTATGTCCCATGCTGTCCGTAGGCCCCTGGCTCTGGTCCGATGTCACTGATGACACAAATTCCCTGTGAGCATCAGGAGAGGTTGCACTTTACCCGAGTTTCAAGCTGTAGAGAACCTGTCCACGCTGCCAACAGCAGAGCGGTGGTAGGGCTTGGTGACGGGAGTTTCAGATGCTTTCAGAAATGTCATAGGCAGTTCACTTATTATTCAGGGAAACACCCAAGAAACTGACGACTCCTTTCCTCACTATCAGTATCCGCTACCAGCTGCTCACTTGGACTGGGGGCTGTGAAGGATTTAACTCTGAATTCATGAATGCAGCTAAGCCTCCCTCCAAGAGGAACCGTGAGGATTAGTGCTTATAGAGCAGGACTGCCTGGCAATTCCAAAGCCCAGGGGGGAAGGGAGCACGGGTAGGGATCTGTACCATAGAGAGGGGCCTTCAAATCTATGGGAAAACATGGCACATAACAGTCCAGCTGCTGGATAACGCTTTCTTTGGGCTGGACGAAGCTGCAGTTGCTTCCTATGTACGTGGGCTTTGCTGCTGAAGCCCATCTGGCCTGGCTCTGTGCTTTTTCCTTCTTCTATAGCATCTCTCAAACCCTGCTCCCCGTCAGATCAACTGTATGCAGAACACGCTTTGTTTCGTAGGAATCATATCACGATCCTAGAGCTGCAATTCCTTTCCCCATTTTGCAGAAGGGAAAGCTAAGGTTCAGGGACCTTCAGGGTCACCTGAGAAACAGGGCAGACCAGGATTTGAAGGCAGGAACTCTGCCCGCCAATCCTGGACTAGATCCATTAGAGCTAGCAGGTTGGCCTGCCTGACCATCCAGGATCCAGCCAGGGCAGGCAGAGAAGCCCCTAAGCTGATGGACACAGGTCGTCCTTGGCCCAGGTCCCGCACGATATGATCGGGACACCTACTGCATTGTTCTCCAGGGCTGGACTTAAGGACAGAGAGAGGCAGCTTCCAGGCCAGGCCAGATCACCCTCTCCCACTTCCTTAAATGCAGGGATGTACATCAGTCACACTTGAAACTTATTTGAAATGTAAGGGCCTTAGCGAGTCAGACGAGGGTGACGTGTTTCTAATCCAATGGCTTTCACCATGGATGACTCACACCTCAGAACACCTTAAACACCTTAACACATCATTGGTTCCATTAAGTTCCTGTCCCATAGTTCCCCAATACTCAAAACTTATATATTCAACCACAAAAGACCAAACAACCCAATTCGAAAATGGACAAAGGACTTGAATAGACATTTCTCCAAGGAAGATATGTACGTGGCCAACAAGCACATGAAAAGATGCTCCACATCACTAATCATGAGGAAAATGCAAATCAAAACCATCAGGACACTTCACGCTCACATTAGGATGGCTATAATTTAAAAAAACAAAAAACAGAGAACAAAAAGTGTTGGTGAGGGTGTGGAGAAGTTGGAACTTTTGTGCATTGCTGATGAGAATGTAAAATGGTATAGGCACTGTGGAAAACAATTTAATGGTTCCTCAAAAATGTAAACATACAAACACCATATAATCCAGCAGCTCCACTTCCAGGTATACACCTTAAGGAATTGAAAGCAGGAACTCAAACAGATACATACACACCAATGTTCATAGCAGCAATATTCACAGTTGCCAAAAGATGGAAACAACCCAGTTGTTCATCAACACAGGAATGGACAAACACAACACGGTGCATACATCCAATGGAATATTATTCAGCCACACAAAAAAGGAAATTATGATGCATGCTACAATCGGATGAACCCTGAAAACATCATGTGAGTGAAATCAGACACAAAAGGACAGATATTGTATGATTTCACTTATATGAAGAATTGACAAACCATCATAGAGACAGAGAGTAGAATATAGGTTACCAGGGGCTGGAGGGAAGGAGAGATGGGATATGAATTGATGAATTAAAGAGCTTCTGTTTGGGAAGATGAAAAAGTTCTGGGGATGGATAGTGGTGGTGGCTGTACAATGTTATGAATGGACTTAAGGTCAATGAATTGTACATTAAAAAATGGTTAAGATGGTAAGCTTTACTTTCTGTTGCAATGTATTTAAACTAAAAACAAAAACAGTTTACCTATTTCTGCCACTTCCCACCTCTGACAACCACCAATCTGTGCTCTGTGTCTATGAGCTTGTTTATCAGATTCCACATATAAGAGAGAGCATATAGTATTTGTCTTTCTCTGTCTGTTTACTTCATTTAGCATAATGCTTTCCAGGTCCAGGAAAGATGGTAAGTTTTATTTTATGCATATTTTGCCACAATTTAAAAAACAAAATACACCCTCCCCAACAAAGGTTAAGGCAGCAGAGCTTGAAGGCTCACTGTAATCTCTGCTTTCTCCCCACCAAACAGCCTGGATGACTCTGCACCCCAAATGCCACAGTCTGGGCCTTTGTGCTGCAGCTCCTCTGTCTGGGATGCCTCTCCCACCCTGCCCTCAAAAAAGTCAGCTTACCACAGAAGCTTAGCCAATTCCCCTGACATCAGAGATCTTAATGCTTTCCTCCTTGTTTTCTTAAAGCTTTTACACATGCCTTATTAAATCACTACCCTGTTTTACAATGATTTCCTGGCGTGGAATGGGAGTTTCCTATGTAAGGGACAATGTTTTACTCATTTTTGTGTCTCCAGCACGTGGGGGCATGCCTAACTGGAGGTAGAAGTTCAATGAATATTTAATGACACTGGTGGGTCTTAGAAGTGTTTTTGTTTTGTTTTAGCTCTATGCAGGGCCGGGGGCAGGCCTTCTTAACTGCTCAGAGAAAGCTGATACAATTGCACCAGGGAGGAAACAGAAGCCTCAGGGGAGATAAAGGGAAGTTTCCTCCCTTCCTAGGCTCTCCTTCAACAGCATGGCTGCGGCATCTGACTCGTGGGGTGAAATCCCTGGAGTCCTGGTCTTGTTATTTAACCTGGCTGAAACCTCGCTTACTCCCCAAGGATGTGAGAAGAGCAGGTCCTCGGTAAAGGTTGATGGTGAGGATTTGGTGAGCTGGTCTGGGGAAGCGCCTGGCTCGGGGTGGTCCCTCCAGGTGGGCAGCGCTGTTGATTGCAGGCGCCTCCCCTTGGAACCCTGCTCATGGGTCATCTCTCCTCCCACCACTTTTCTCCCTTCTCCCCACCCCCAGTTCAGCTTTCTTCCTTAATTGCCTCCACATTTTTTCTGCATCGGTCATTCCATCAGCAACACAATCTTGCTCTTTCTAGTCTCATAATTAACTCTTTATTTTGCTTCCTTTCACGATCAGAAGGAGAGAATTAGGGAACAAGTTAGGATGCGGGCGCTCCTCTCCAACATGGCCTTCATCGCAGCTGTTCTAAGGTCACCACTGGTCTGTTTAAATCCCTTCCCTTGGCTGCATCAAAGGGCAAACGCCCCGCATGAGCCGAGGTTGGCAGGACCTCGGGCGCCTTGGCACGTATTAGTGGTCCTTTAAGCTTCTATTCTTGGGTGAAGCCCAGCGCTTTTGTTCCTGTCCCAGCCCTCCCTATAGTGGGGAAGTACTTTTCCTCTCCCTCCTGTTTTCCCACCCTCCTTTCTCTTTTGTGAACTTTCAAGTCCCCCAATTAAATAACTGGTAAATTTTTCTTTGTGAAAAGCACTAAACGTTACTGGATGACTACCACGGTAAATGTACTTCTTTCTCTTTTCTATTTGCCCTTGAACGCTCATACATTAAACCTTCTTATAGGGGAAAAATAAATTAAAACAGGATATAAAGCATCTGTCAAGGTAATCTGGGTATATCTCAACCCCATGTAGAATTTCTTTCCTTCGTGTATTCAGCAAATGTTTATTAACACCCACTGTGCACCAGACACTGTGCGAGCACCAGAGGGTCCCAGAGCAATGGAACATGGTCCCTGCCCTAAAGGAGTGTCTGGTGAACATATATATATATATATACATAGAAGGTGTGGGAGTGTCTGAAGAGGCAGGCAGAATAGGATAAGACCTCATTCCTCCCAAGGGTAAATTATTCATGAATTAAAAAATCAGGACCGGGGGGCTTCCCTGGTGGCGCAGCGGTTGAGAGTCCGCCTGCCGATGCAGGGGACACGGGTTCGTGCCCCGGTCCGGGAAGATCCCACATGCCGCGGAGCGGCTGAACCCGTGAGCCATGGCCGCTGAGCCTGCGCGTCCAGAGCCTGTGCTCCGCAACGGGAGAGGCCACAACAGTGAGAGGCCCGCGTACCGCAAAAAAAAAAAAAAAAAAAAAAAAAAAAAAAAAAAAAATCAGGACCGGTTATGCCTTTTTGCAAAGAATGCCAAGCTGATGAGGTGCAGCAGGGTAACTAAGGGTAGGCAGGTGGTCACTCCAGGCTCAGACTTTCCCACCTTCGTCTTAACTTTTCTCTTAGCTGCTTCCTAGGAATCTATGATCTTCAGATAAATGTCCATGCCATGAGGTCAACACAGGCATCCATCAGTTTTGATTTAAGTAGGCACTCATGAAGTCCTGGAATCTCAGATGCTGAAGGAAGCCACGATTTTCCCAGCCATTCTCGACACTGACTATCATGGCTTTTCTTGATGTCCTTGGGCACTGAGATCCTATATGCAGTTCCCCATTATACTTGCCCTCTGAACATCGTTTTGCTCCCCACTTCCAGGAAGGAGCAAGACTGAGGTCTAATTTTGCCCACAGCTTTGAAAGTAGCTGAAGGATCAGGAATAATTAAGTTGGTGCGTGTGTGTGTGTGTGTGTGTGTGTGTGTGTGTGTGTGCGTGCACACGTGTGCAACCATCTCAGGGCACCGTTCATCCAGTGAGTGGAATTTTGTCAATTACCGTGGGGTCTCTCTCTCTCTCTCTCTCTCTCAGACCACTGCTTTCTGGATCTCCTAAAAGCTGCATAACACCCTTTGTCTCTGGAGGTCAGCACTCGTAGGTGGATGGGAAGTGTGCTGTGGAAGCATGTCAAACTGTGCCTTAAGCCAGCAGCCCGGGCGCTGCTCCCGGACCTGTCAAAACATCTGTTTAGCAGAAACCACATGGCAGTTTCTTTGAAGAAACAACAACAGCCCGGGAGGTTACTGCTATTTCAGTGTTCCTTCTGGTTTGACGTGTGCTGAAGCAATAGTCAATTCCACTTCAGTCTGTATTCACTGAGCACTCAGTATACTCTGGACACCGGACTAGGCACCAAAGGGAATGCAAGGGACATATAATACAATGTACTAGGAATACAAAACACACACACTGAGCAGTTAGAATCAGCAAGGGTAGAATACAATCAAATGCCTACACATGGAGTGTGGTGTGCGTGGTCAAAGAGAGATCGCCCCAAGCTGTGCTCACAGACTGTTGACCTAGAAAATACTTCCAGAATCAACCATTCACTCGGCCATTTAGTTACTGGTCATTTATTAAATATTTACTGAACACTTGCTATGTCCTGGGTCCTGTGGAAGTTGGTAGATAAGAGAATAAAACTCAGTTTTTTAGAGGAAACGTTCAAGTTAGTAGCAGAACTGGAAACAGAATTCTTGTCTATTTTTTTAAATAAATTGATGTATTTATTTTTCGCTGCGTTGGGCCTTCGTTGCTGCACGTGGGCTTTCTCTAGTTGCATTGTGCGGGCTTCTCATTGTGGTGGCTTCTCTTCTTGTGGAGCATGGGCTCTAGGCACACAGGCTTCAGTAGTTGTGGCACGCAGGCTTCAGTAGCTGTGGTACACGGGCTTAGTTGCTCCGCAGCATGTGGGATTTTCCTGGACCAGGGCTCGAACCCGTGTCCCCTGCATTGGCAGGTGGATTCTTAACCACTGCACCACCAGGGAAGCCCCAGAATTCTTGTCTTAATTCATCATTCGTTCAACTAACCTGACCAAGAATCTCTCGTGTGTCAGGCTCTGGGGTAGATGCAGAAAAGCTGCACTGCACACTGACTCAGAGGCTCTGACGCTCACTCGGGTCCAGGAACCTGCACCAGGTTCGTAACATCTCCCAACGTCTTTTTCCTCAATTAGAAAATGTGGTACTGATAGCACCCCCCTCAGAGAGTGGATGTGAGCATTCAAAGAAGTAAACATGTAAAGCGCAGAGCACAGTCTCGGACACAAAGTGCTTAATAAATGTCAACTTTCATTATTATCTTGGACCGACCTCAATGGATAAAATATGGTCCCCATCCTTAACGAAACATAAATTCTGATGGAGAAAAAGGCATATTCTCAGATCAAGGTGTCTCCCTGATACCAGAGCTTTGGGGAAGACATAAAAAACATGAAAATAGGATGGACCTAGAGATTATCATACTAAGTGAAGTAAGCCAGAGACACACAAATATATGATATCGTTTATACGTGGAATCTAGAAAAAATGATACAAATGAACTTCTTTACAAAACAGAAATAGACTCACAGACATAGAAAACAAACTTATGGTTACCAAAGGCGGAAGGGGGGAGGGATAAATTAGGAGTTTGGGATTAACAGATACACACTACTATATATAAAATAGATAACCAACAAGGACCTCCTGTATAGCACAGAGAACTATACTCAATATCTTGTCATAAACTATAAGGGAAGAGAATGTAAAAAAAAGAATATATATGTCTAACTGAATCACTTTGCTGTACACCTGAAACTAACACATTATAAATCAACTATACTTCAGTTTTAAAAAAACATGAAAATAAACAAGATGAGAGCAGGAGTAAAGAGAGAGCGGTGAAAGCGTAATACGATGGACTGGGCAGAGTGTTATGAATAGCATTTTATTTATTGCTTTCCAAACCTACAGAGCAGTCAGATCTTTAAATCCTGGAAAGGAAAACATTCAGAGGCCACTTAGTCCATGCCCCTGTCTCCATCTATTAATATATTAAGAGCACCAATTAAAAGCCTATTATCCTCTAGTGCACACTCCAGTAACGTTGTAAGTACCATGAACCATGGTCATTTGGCCCCGAACTACTGTAGAGTGCTGGAATCTTGAAAATAGCCCAGGAAGAAAAAATGTAATAGAAATGGCTCTTGCAAGGGTGGGTCTCGAGGAGCTAATTAAACAATGAAGCTTCTTCTTCCTTTGATATCCACAACAAGGGCTAAAAAAGAGTTCAAATGTCGATGTACAAGAGATAAAGCAAATCTTAGGTAACAGTACGCTGGGGAATTATTTTGGGGAATAGGATGGGCATGGCAATGGGAATATCCGGGGAGTGATGGGAGTGAAGATGCTCCATGAAGGCAGAAGATAAATTGTGATCATATGTTTGATCAAAAGCTGATATGAGACTAGGGATGAAGCAAGGGGAGCAGGGCACCAAATATGAAATCCAGCTCCCAGGGGTGGGAGAATAGAAGTTGTTTTGTAGAAAATGCTGGCAGCCGTCAATCAAGCTGGGGTTCAGAATAAGGAAACGTTACAGGAACGAAGACAAAAGCCTGTACGTTTAAACCAGGCACAGAAGAGGAGATGAGGTGAGAAGCCCTAGATGCTGGGGATTTACATACAAACACAGGAGCCTCGGTGGGGACACGGATGCCTCAGATTCTGTTTAGGAGTAGAGATGAGACTTCTGACACTCGCTAGACTGAGTTTTCACTGCTTGGGACGAAATAGGACTGAACTGGCAACTTTATTAACTGCCCCTGGCCAAGGACGAACGTGGAGGACAGTGTGAGTGACTGCACAAATGTACACCTTGGGGGTCCCCCCCACCCAATACTTAGTAAATTAAAGAGCCCTCGCATTAGTGCATGGAGAGACATAGCAACTCGTTTGTCTCCTTGGCCGCAGCCTTCTGGGGGCACCCCCAGGCCTGATGCGCACTCAGTCCCCTCCATCCCTGATTCAGATCAAATGCTGACACTTATCCATGTTGCTCTAAATGTTACCGCCGAGGAGACGACCCCGCCTCACATTCCTTCCTGCTCCCAAGCTGCCCCCAATATACAATTGTTTTAAAGCAGCTCGTGTGTTAATTAAAAAGTAGGAATCAATTGTCCTCATCTCTCCATTCCAGGCTGCTGTGCACACAAGGATTAGAGCTGCCTTGACTTAAGTCAATTAGCGATAAGGAGAAGCTGACATTTCCACAACCCGCCTTATCTTTCTGCTCAAAAAAATGGCTCAGATTAAAATGTACAAAGATGATTTCTTTAGTCCTTTTCCTCCTCCTTTACCTTCTTTTAATCATTACGAAGAAAGCTGACAGTCCGAGCTGATGGCAGCGATGCACGTTCCAGCCATCCTGAAACACCCACGTGGCCAGCCTGGCGCGAGCTGCGGCTGCAGACTCAGGACCTCGCCAGAGGCTATGCCTCAACTTAGGGCAGGTGATGGGGATGCAGACAAAGGATGGATTGGGAATCAAAAGCCACGGCTTTGATGCTGCTTCATGAACTACTTAACCCTTTAGGCCCTCAGCTTCCCTGAGCCTCTGTTGCCTTATCTGTGAAAGGGAGCAATGATGCTGCCTGACACTTACCACTGTGAGGCTCCGGTGAGAGCACACGTGTGCAAATGCACGGTACAGAGCCTGACACAAGGCACACTTGATCCACGTTTAGGTGGAATGTAAGCGCTCTGGGGCTCATCCTAGGTAATTTCTGAACAGAGAAAGGAGGCCTTTCACACGTGATCCCATCCATCATAAACATTCCTACTTGTTGATCACACGCCTTTATTCCAGGCAATTTAGATATACATTACGGCTAAGCAACCCTGCAAGTGGGCCACTGTCATCCCCATTTTAAAATGAGGAAGCTGGATCAGAGAGACTAATGAACTCGCTAAAGTTCACACATCTAGTGATCAGTAGAGCTGGGATCTGAACCCAGAGCCCATTATCCTTCCATTACCTCATGCCCCAGCGATGCTGAGTAATCTCAGGAAACAGAAGAAACGTGGTCCCCTGACCTCTGCATTCATCTGCGAAGTGAAGAGAGTGCTACCTTATTGACACTGGCCTGTGCATGTATTAGCAATTTCTCAAATTTGCCCAGTCCATTAGCTGAGCTTTTGCTGGCTACCTTTGACTCTGTTAAATGCTGATGCAGCCCGTGCCCATCTCGCTTGCTATCTTCTGGTCCATCTCCACAGCACCATTCAGCAACTGCCTCTCTTGTCCCGCTTACAAGCACTACCGGCAAACAACAGTCGGCATGCCAAGCCGGGCTGGTGCCTGGACGCATCATGAACGCCCCACAGTGGGCACTGGGTGTCCCACCCAGATCCCCCTCCGATGATGGACTGCTGTTCCAGGTGCCAGGAGTGTTACTGGCAGATGCCCTTGGCTGTCAGCCCTGCAGGGATCCCTCGGCTGGAGAGAAGCATCTCGTTCAAGGGCCTGGTCCCCTCGCCAGGTGGCCACATCCAATGGCTCAATAGAGACCCGGCAATCTCAGCCTATGCAGAATTAGCTCACTCCAGAGTTCCATCCTGTGCGTCCACCAACGAGTCAGAGGTCTGCCTCGTGGTTTGAGTTATCCCTCTGTCCCTCTGTCCTATTTCCTCCCCCACGCCCCGCTTCTGTAGGTGGTAATTTCAAGGCCATTCCCCAACCAACAACTTTCTGCTCAATTTTGTCCCAGATTCTGCTTCCTGAAGAACGCAGCTTCCGGCTCAGACAGGTCCTACCATTAAGCACATTTTACAGATGAGGAAAGAGTCCAAGATCAGTTGGCTAATGAATAGCCAGGGTCAGAAACCAGATCAGTCTTAAGCTAGAGCCCCAAATACACTCTTCTGTCTAAGTCCCCCTTTTACAAACACGCACAGGCTATTCAATACTGAATTTTCACTATTTTCTGCCTCAAAATTGCTCTTTCTACGATCATCTGTTCTTTCTAGGGGGTGGCTACGGCAGATTAATGATGGCCACCCATTATTTGATAGCCCTGCCCTTGAGGGAGTTCCCCTCCTTCCGAATCTGGGCCAGTCTCAGAGCCTTGCCAGACCAGGAGGCTGGAGCGGAAGGGATACAGTCCCAGGATCGCAGGCCCAGCCTGAGAGGGCTGGCGGCTTCCATCCGGGTGCCCTGGAGCTCTAGGCTCCCAGCCATACTGGAGCCCAGCACGCACAATGGAGAGACCACGTGGAAAGGTCCTCAGTCTACAAGCAGAGGGAAAGGAGCCTGAGTGAGCACGGCCTTCCAAAGCAACAGGGCACGCAGTGGCCTTGGACCCTCCAGGTCAACGCAGTCACCACCCAAATTCCACCAACTGACTCTATTTGATACACGAGGGGCAGGAGAACCACCCAGCAAGTTCCGACCAAATTTCTGATCCAAAAGTCAGGATGGTTTTAGGTTAGTTTGTTTCACAGCCATAGCTAACTGGGCCAGAGATGCCACCTGAGTTGCTCTGAGAAGCCTTCTACCTCTGTCTTCAGTCTCATCTCCTCTGGAGACTTCTCTCAGCTGTGCTACCCCGCCCAGCACCTTAGCTCGTCCCCACCTACCCCTCCTCTCTATCTTTGAGCTTGCACAGCAAATGTTTCACCCCCAGGTGTACCTTACTGTCTCTTCACTCTACTTCGAAACTTCACAGATGACTTATCAACAACCCACCACCCACTTCTACACCACCCACTGCCTTGGTGTCCTTTGAATTCTGACTTCTATTCTGACTTCTATCACTATGACTGTTGGGTATGAAAGTCTTGACGTTTAGCAGATATTTTTGCATCACAAAACCCTGTGGCATTTTCTGTAAGTATCGCTTGCCTTGGGGAAGCCATTCCTGAAATCCACCTCTGCAGACCAGCATTGCAAACTGCCAACTGCCCTCCTTTGAGGTCCTTTAGCGTTCCTTCATTCATACCTCCATTCGACCCATACTGACTGAAAATCTATGCCGAGATATCCTCTGCGACTTGAGGTTCCCAGGCCACTAAGTAGCTGAAGTAGATGGTCAAGTCAGAAACGGGTTTACTACGTCAACTGGCACAGCCATAACCAGTGCAACTCAAGTATGACTCACCTAGATTAAAAAAAAAACATCTACAGATGATTTCCTGACCTGTTTCTGGGACCCATGTTTCAGGAAATCAGCCCCTTTATTCAACCCAGTAGTTCTCAACTCTGGCTACACATTAGAATCACCAACGTAACTTAAAGAAAATGCTAATGCTTCGGTCTTACCTCTGGAGATTCAGTAGTCTAGGATAAGACCCAGGCATCAGTATGGCTTACACAGTTGCTGAGTGATTTTTACATGCAGCTGGGGCTTGAGAGCCATTGACTGAACTAAATCCCTAATGATACAGCTTTAGATCATCCCTCCTGCTCTATGCTCTGTGGAGACAGAGGAAAACAGTGGTTGGAGAATGTTTGGGACACTTGGAGTTTTCCTGAAATCTCTGCAGCTTTTCTGCCCCAAGTTCAATCATCCCACTTCCCCAATCTTTCCACACAGGTCTTACTTGCAGCACTTTAATCACTCCTTAATCTTGTTTTGATTTAGCTCAAATAGCTCTGTTTCCCTGGAGAAAGCTTTTCCAAGTTAGAGGTCTCTGTTTTACAGAAACGCGTAACCCTGTTAGCTCATCAATTCAGCTGTGAATTGCACAGTAGTTGTTATGAAATGCATATTAGTCGAGATTTCAGCAAATCATCTTGTTTTATTTCTACACTTAACATGAGTAAAAATGAAGCCCCACAGGTATCAACAAGGGGGCTCTTCTCCGTTGTCCTGCAAATATCGTTAGCAATGCACGTGGTCACCTAATTCACGAGTCAGCTGATTTGTACAAGGCTGGACTTTGGTTCTCCCAAACCTTCTCTCCTTCTTCCAGTAATTGCAGTTATCAACGGTCCTAAGAAGAATAAGACTTGCTCAAAAGCCAGCCCGTGGGTGATGAACTCAGAAGGAGAGAGGGTCTGGAGTGACCCCAGCTGATAATCCTTATACACCCCTGAGCTTGACTAACAACCATAAAATTGCTCATCTCGTTCATCCAGGAACCAGAGCCACTCGCTCTTCACTGTTTTCTTTTCATATATATCTGCGTGGCTGTCCTTTCACGTAAATCACATCAATTTCTATTTTAATTTGCTTATGGTTCCAAGAGACTTTTGACTTATATTAGAAATGAGAGAAACGTGGATTTATGAAAAATCTAGACATAGAGATCTTCGGAGATTATAAAGGGGAAGCAGGAGGTAGTGAGGTGCAGATGCAGGGGTCTTAATAACATGCAGAGGAGAAGCAAGCATGTTTCAGCTTCCGACATGTGCAGAGTCCTTTTAGTACATCCTTGGATGGAGGGGTGCTAAGTGGTGGATTTCAGGGCATTGTTTTCTCCTTTGAGGTAATATACATATAAAGCTTTTAACTCATCACGTCGTTGAGGTAGAGGTAGGATCGTGGCATGGCAATGGCGACCGGGCTGTCCTAAGACATGTAAAGCTTAAAATCGGAGTTAACCATCATAGATCACTTGTATTTGGAAAGATTTTTTCAAAAGCTTAAACCGCTCCCTGAGTGTCTAAGAAAGAGTCAGGGTCTAAGGACGTTCATAAATCAAACTACTATCTTGGACACGACCTAAGGATGGTGGACAGACACTGAAGAGAATGGACACTTGGGGTTTCTCAGAGGCCTTTGAACTTCCTGGTGTAGTGAAATCAACAGACTCCTGGTTTCAAATCCCAGTGCCGCTTTGTTAGGCAAATGACCTAAACTTTTCAAGCTTAGTTTATCTCAAAACTGTGATAATATCTGGTTGCCAGGAGGACTCAAAAGAATCTTTATAAAGTATCTAGGACAGTGTCTCTACATGTTGGATGCTCGATAATAATAAGAATTACAATCATTATTATTATCAGGCAGCTCCTGCTTTACCAACACTATAGGAATTCTGGGATGTTTTATACTCTGGTGATTCCATGATGCACCTGTGGAACAGGACAGAGGTTGCAGCCTCTATCCACCACCTCCCAGGTACTAATGCAGAAACAAGACAGAAGATGCCGAGACCTACAGGTAAAGAAGAGTTGGGTTGGTCATAACCACCTCCATGCAGGTTTCAGGTCCTAATGAAGCCTCAGATGGGAGACGGGGGCAGAAGAAGGGAAGGGAAGGTACACACCTTGGGTCTCCATTTTGAAGTTTAGGCTTTTCCTCATGAAGCAACCCTGGAAGTGGTTCAATGGATTACTGTCCAGATATGTGGGTGAGACATGACGTTTCCCTAATGTCGCTTCAATGCATCAAGGGGCAAAACTCCTGACCTCTATTCATTTAGTCTCTATTAAAGGCCTCAGGTTATTTATGGATGCTATTAAAGAGAAATAAAAAGAAAAATACACCTGCGACATAGGATGTTTGGAGGATGTCACATCTGAATTGCCCCCTGGAATCAACTTTGGGAAACAGGTTGGTCTAATTAGTTATTGTGATCAGGTATCTATGGAAACAGACATACATTTGTCCTTCAGCCAGACAATCACGTCCTCATTGAACAGCATACAGTCCACACAAACCAAGCTCGGTGCTTGCCTGTATGAGCTCCTTGCAACCCATCAAAATTAGAGAGAACAGAAAATACAAGGAACATAAACAAACCGGGGGAAGCAGGTAGGCCTGTTACACTGGGAGGATGCCCTGCCTTCAGTGAGTAAGGAAGGCAATCCAGAGGGCAAAAACGGATTGCATTCACCCCGCACCAGTTTTGAATGAGCCCAGAGAAAGCCCTCCTCAATGGTGTGGCGGCGGAAAGGACTGTCCTATTAAGAGCACGCTTCAGCTACATTATGGGTTAAATGGGTTAACTGGGCTTTTGTGGAATGGCCTTGTAACATAGTAACCATTCATAACATAATCTCTATGGGAGAATGCGTCCTGAATGCCAAGTACTCAGCTTCTGAAACACAGCCTCTGTGTGTGGTGAGGACTTCCTGTATCCTCAGAGAAACAGCCAGGTGAAGGAGAGGCAACCCAGGAGCAAATTCCACAAATCTCTGTTCCGGCCCTCACTCTTGCACTTACTATGTGAGTGACTTGATTCTAACTTCTCTGGGCCTCATTTCCTCAGCTGTGAAATGCAGAAGGTAGCATCTATCACGTCCAGAATGTAAGCTGCACCAGGGCAGAACCACGCCTGTCTTAATCACCTCGGCTTCCCCAGCCCCTCGATCAATATTTGGTGAGTGAAGGAATGAATTAATAATTGCCTACATCCCAGCCTCGTAAGCAGAACCAAATGGGGTGATGCATGTGAAAGCAATTCAAGAAGCTGTAAAAGGGAATACAAATGAGAGACATGATAATTATAACCTATTGTTACAGACAGAATGTCACCTTCTGTGCATTCCATGTAAATGAGGATGTTTGTGTTAGTGCTAATGCGAATGGCTGAACCGATATCCAGAATACTGAGTGGTACAGATGGGCCACGTGACCTCGGGGAGCAGCGGGGGCTGGGGCTAGAGGGAGGGTGGAGAATGAGAAAGTTGGTAAGAGAAGTTAACTGAGTGGAGATTTTGGCTAGAAAATAGGCTCATTAGACCCGGGCAGGTCTAAGCCAGTGAATACAGGTGTAAAGTCTCTCCAGGGACCTGCCGAGGATAGAAGGCCATTTGCCTGAGGCAGAAACAAAGAAGAGTTGGACCAAAGAGACTGGGTACCACCCCACTCAGCTACAAAAAATAAGTGATGCTTGTGCAACCAGCTAGGAAGGATATAGAAAGGGCGTATGTGAGACACTGGATTTAACATGTAAGCAGAATGAAGAAGAACTCGGTCAGATCACCCAGCACCACTGTTTGGCCGCCTGCGTGTTATTTTTGCCTCTTACTAATGACTCTTGTGATTAAGCGTTTGGGATTCACCCAGTGCTAATATTCAGGCTGGGCCGCAGAGAAAGGGCGGAGTTGACCCTGAAACGGAAGGGTTCCCCCGGTGCAATGACCCTGGAGACTTTGTTTGGCATGTGACTCGGGCAGCCAGATTCCGGTTTTTGTACGCACTGTGCAGAACCTTACACAGAGATTCTCAGCGCCGCCACAATCAAGTCCCTTGAAGGGCGTGGTTAGGATTTCTGCAGATGAGACCCAGTCAGCAGTTCAGACCTCGGCCACAGTATAAGCAATGAGACAACAGACTTTCTGATCACTGCCCTCAACGTTCGAGTCTCTGCCAACACTGGGAAAGACTCTTCAGTCCGCCTGCATATCCCCCCTAGGCAGGCATATAGCTACCTCCCATGGTGACCCTTCTCCTGCGTCTGCACCACCATATCAAGATAGATGGCCGCCTGCTCTGCCGTGGTCACCTTTCCTGCTCCAGCAACCAACCCTGAAATGCAATCTGCAGTGGCTCTATATCTACTTCTGTGGAAACTACTTTAAAGGGCCCAAGAGGAGGTAAAAAAATAATCCTTTTTACATTATAGAAGAGGAAGAGATAGAGAGAGACAAGCAGAGATGACCTCCCTGAGCAGCGACACAAGAAATTCTTCTATGGTAGTTTTCAAGGTCTCCATCCCCCAAAGCCAAGTTAATACAACACATATTTTCTCATAAGGCAGGGTATGACCTTTCAGTGTCATCGTGTGCAAAGAGCACAGCTTGGAGACTCAGAAGCATGGGGTCCCAGCTCTGGCAAGACCACCGTGTCCCCTGGCCTAATTGCTTAAGGAGCTCAAGGCTCAATTTCTCCATCTGTTACACGAAATGAAATAATGCCTGCTTCCTGCTACATAAAACCATGGTGTAGGTCAAATCAGATAATACACGTTAAAGCACTCTAGGAAATTACAGGCACACTCTAGGAACAGAACACTGATTAAAGGAAATCTATTCAATCAAGCGGTGCTTTCTCTATATCTAACGTGTTTATTAAACAAACAAACCAATACACATTGTTATCAATGGGACAAATAGGTCCTACTTAACTCATTGGAAATGCTACAAAGTTTAGGAAGTTGTCCATATTTTCTAAACCCAAATTCCATATGAGTCTTCTCTTTATGACTATTTCCCCACCTGGAAACTAGGTAGAAAATACTAATTTGATCATCCCTACCATGGCAGTGCATAGTATAATTAAACAAAATGGCCTAAATTAGCCTGGACATTCACAGGAAGCTTTATATGTACAATCTTTCTGAAATGTTTCTCCTTTCTGTGCTTAAGCACCTGATCCAAGCAAACTGGCCAAATGAACAAGAGGAAAGCTCTGATTCTAGGGCCATAACCCTGTAAGTTCAGTAACTGTGAATTATTATTTTGAACCAGGCTTGGCTTCCAAGGCCAGAATTGCACATTCCTAAAATAATGTGCCTGACACCAGCAGAAAATGGTCTTCACGATTCTCACTTTGAACTCATGGAGAACTCCTACCTCACCTGTTACCTGCTCTCTGGATAGGTGAGTCTATCCAGGTCTTCGGTGGCACCTTCACTGTCCCAGCGTTTAAGGGCTGTGTTCGTGGCCGAGGATGCAAGGCACCAGCTTGTTCAGCAGGTGAGTAATGTTCGCAGGGAGGCAAAGCACCACATCCACGGGCGGAGAGCCCTGTTCCTGCCTTTCCCCTAGTCTGAGTCTGGGTGCAAACAAATACTGAGGCCCCACTGTGTGCTGGCCACTGTGCTGGCCACTTGACCTACCTCATCTGAGTTAATCCTCACAAAACCGTGAGTCAGGCCAGTGATTCTGATATTTGGTGAAGAGATTCTGATTCATTGGTCTCGGGGGAGGAGCCCCTACCTCTGCATTTGAAAAACATCTAGAGGTGATTCTGAGACTTCGCAAGGCCTGGCGATAGTACCAACGTTAATAACAGCTAACAGTACTTGAGAGTTATCGTGTGCCAGACAGTCAGCTGAATGCTTTACATGCTCCTTCCCATTTGGATTTTAAAACAACACGATGAGGTCGATATTAATATTATCTACACTTAAAGAACCTAAGACTCCACGACTAGCACACATCAGGGCTGGATTCCCACCCCACTTGCTCCGACTTTGAGATGTGTGATCTCTATCAGCTGCCGCAGAGTCCTGCTTTAGGAAATGAAAGTGTTTATGTTAGGGGTGAGTTTCTTCTGCTTTCTCTTCTGGGACATTAGTGAGAGTGTCAGCTGACTTATCACTATTTTATTATTATCATTTATAACTATTCTTCCTGGTGGTGCCTGGTGATGGCTTGGGAGCCCACGTGCCTGAGGGAGGACCCACGGTGAAAATGGCACAGAGTCGTGGTGTCTATCAGGAGGTGATGGTGCTGCGGGGAAGGGGGGTACATTTGATTCTCTTCCTCCTGGGCTGTGAGTTGGCAGAAAGCCACTTCCCAGCACACGATTAAGATAAAACTTCACCTCTGGCCCTCCACCACCTTTATAAATCTTCCTCCGAATCTCAGTTGTCAAGCACCTTTACACAACAAGGCTTATAAAGACATTCAGCTTCCAGCCAGCCGGCCGCAGAGCCCACCATACTCCCATAGAATCAATATTATCATATAGTTAAAAGATAATCATAATACTTTAGATCCTTAAAGCTCCTCTGAGCCTAAAACAAGTTCAGAGCACTTTCATATTGGTCCTTTCATTCTACCATCACCACCTCTGACAGTGGGAGGAGGATATAAGGAAGGAAGCTGCTAGTATTCCTTAATCCCGTCTCCCACAAACCTGAGACGCCTGCCGCTGCCCCTCACATCACAGCTGATAGACGAGCAAACCCTTGGCTTGTGTTCCACGGTCCTTCTTGGTGATGGTTCAGTGTTTCTGGTCTGGTGGGCTTGCTCCCCGCTACTCACCCCACAGTCTATCAACATGCAAACCCCAGAGGCTGAGTGCAGAGGCCGTAATCCTCCCCTGTGGCCTCAGCACAGCATCTCGCCAACACACCGGGAAGCGGGGTGGGGTGGGGGGGGCTCCCTGGGGACAGCACTGACCGGTCAGGCTGCTTCTTTCTAGAAAAGAGGTTTGGGTTCACACCCTCAGCAGTGGACGGGATCCCGCTTCGGCATTAATGCCGCGTGCAGAGTGCGATGCCTGTTGTGTGATGTCCTGAGTGAGGGCCATTGGAGCCTTCCTGGAGGAAGTGAAGAGGGTGCAGCGTCGTGGGCAGAAATGCCGTGACCACGGAACAGAACACGGAACTGAGCGCAGCTGGAGGAAAGGGCCGGAAAGGACAAGTCAGGACACCAGGACCGGCCTCTAGGGCACGTACAGAACCAGGCCCCAACCTCAGTAGTGCCAAGTAGCGCCAACTGAAAAGACTAAGGACGGGGAAACTTTCCAGAGGGCACACCTGGGCCAGCTCAGGGAGCGAGCAGACAGGGTGGGGCTGTCCCTTCAGGGGCTACACAGTGCCGATCCCCTCCCACCCGGTGGTGAATCCGGGTCTGGCTGGTGGCTAAGGGAACGGGAGAGGGCAGACAGCAAAGCAGAGTGCCTGCAGCCGGGCAGCGCCGCTGGGCCTGGTCGCGAGCTCATGCCCACCCTGGGAGTCCCAGCCTCTGCTCTCATTAGCTCAGCGGCTCTGGGCTGGCTTCAGGAAGAGCCGGGACAGGTCTAGCTGGAACTCACCCCAAGGACAAGGAAGGAAGCACAGCCGGGCCCTGTTAGCCGGCTCTCCAGAGCCAGAGTCTTCAGGGAGGGGCAAGGCTGCAGGTGGCTCAGGGCTCCAGGTGAGATGGCCGGGGGCCCAGGAGGCCAGGAACTGGCAGGTCTCTGCACTTCAGCGGGTGGTACCACCTCTCTGGCCCCTGGCTCTCTTCTTTCCCCCTTCCCATGTCCCTGGAATCCGTGTGGATGGTTGGTGGGTCTGGCTTTCCTGTGGCTGGAAACCCGGGGCCACAGGTCTGGGCCGCCTGCCCTTGGCCCCAGGTGTGGGGCAGGCTCTTCTGCACTCCTGCTCTGAGAGGTCACCCTATGACACGGAGACTGGCTTTGCAAAGTGCTTCCAGTTATAATGGGATTAAGTAAATGCCTCGTGCCATACGAGCTGGGGATTCTGGCAGTAGGATGGAGCTAGATGTTGCCTATTTACAGGGTGTAGAAAGAGGAGGTGCAGCCCTCAGCTGCTAGGTGCCTCAGCTCGTGATTGCCCAAGACAGCAATCCCATCCTCCTGGCTTCCTGCAACTGGGGATGGGGAAAAATCAATCCTCAGCAGAGATTGGATGCAATCATGTAACATGTATAACCTCGGGATCTTTGCTTTGGTTTGGTTTGGTTGTTTGTTTCTCAAGTGCAGGCCTGAAGTCAAGCTGACACGAGGTCTCAGGCTTCAGATTGAAGCCTGGCACCGACATTGCTGTATTCAAATCATCCTTAAGACTGGAGGGAAACGAGGTGGGGGGGGGTTAGAGATTGTAGGGAAATAGCATGACTATCACGAGTGCCCTGGCCAGAGACAGACCAAGGGCTGCTTCAGCCAAGCCGTCTCCACCTCACTTTGATTCAATTAGGGCCTGGGACTGCTGTGCTCTTCTCACTGGCTGTCGTCCCAGCCTCACCTGCCGGGCTCATCCACTCGGCTCCGGCCCTGAGGGGCTGGCGTGGTTCCTTTCGAACCTGTGCTGCTGGTCTCGGGAACCCGTGTCCACCAACCACCTGGCCTCCCTGCTCAGATGCATCTACGCGTGTGGGCGTCAGAGGGAGGGATGGGGAGCTCCTCAAAGCATCACTTAGAGACCGCCTGGCCTGGAGCACAGGGCTGTACGGCTTATGAAGCGTGCGGGTTCCCTCCCTCCATCCTCCCAATAGCCTAGAGGGGTCATATTCTCTTCAAAATGGTTTTCAACCTGAAAAACGAGAGTTTCTGAAACATTAAATGACTTCCCCAAACCGCACTGAAAGTTGGGGGCAGAACCTAGGTTAGGATGCGGCATGCCAGTTTCCTTCCACCCAGATGGCTCCTGGCTCGCTCCAGAGAATCGGGGCGCAGGCTTTGTTGCAGCAAGCTCTTCTCACAGCCGAGCAGGCACGGCAGACCCTGCCCAGCCAGGTTGAGCAGAAGGCAGAGCTCCGTGCCAGCCCTCTGCTGAGCATCAGCTCCTCCAGTTCCACAGGCCCCTGGGCCTTCCAGAAAGGTCTAGTGATAATAAAATAAATGCAATAAGAACCCAGTGATAACAATGGGTATATGGCAGGTAGGAATTGTTATTCAGATTGGAAAAAATTGAGGCTGAAGTTATTACTCAGAGGAAGCTAGTAAATTGAACACAATCGCACAGCTATCGAGAGTTGGAGCTGTATTTGAACGGACGGCTGTCTGGCTCCAAGCTGCATTCTTTGGGTAGCTAGGAACCAGGAGGGGAGAATGCACCGCAGGTCCATCCGTTTCCATCTAGACCAGGGAGTGACACAGGTAGAGGGGCTATGCAGGGCTGGGTGCCCCCACCAGGAAGATGCCACCTTCGCAGGCTCTGTCTCTCTGGGCTGCAGCTGCAGGACCATGCAGCCAGGTGGAGCGTGGCAGGTCTGTGGTACTGGCCGACCAGGCAGGGAGGAGGGGAGCCTGATGCTTGTGCTGAGGGACCCCAGAGCTCACCCCAGAACTGGAACTGCACAGTTGTCCCCCTCAGTGAGAGATCCTGGATTGCCTCCTGCAACTTGTGAGTTCCGGTCCCTGTGACATGACGGCCACGTGGCCGCAGCCCAGGGGGCCCACAGCCCTGCTCTCCACAGACTCTGCTGTGCTCACTCATGGAGCCACAGAGAAGCAATACTAGAGAAATGGAAAACACAGTCTCCCCTACACATCCCTGCCTTGGTGCAGGCGGTTCCTCCTTGCTTGATGATTTCGTTCTTCCGCTGACGACTGTGGCATTTGCATCTATATCCTGCAAACAGGCATCATCTCATTGGCCAGCCCCATCTACTTGAAACTACAGGCCCAAGATGGAGCTGTAGTTAAAGAGCTTTCTAACGTCATAAAATTGGACCAGCCTCAGTCTACCTGTTTTCCTTATCTTTAAAGAAGGAATTAAAATCCTAATGTCCTCTCCCTAACAGGAGGCTGGGATGAGATGCTGTCATAAACGTTGCAGCCTATGAAGAGCTAAACATTGGCAACAAATTGCTGTGATTTTTCACTTATGGATGGATATAGCCTATCGATCCAGGACATTTGTAAGTTCCTTGAAAACTCGAGCCGGGTGTTTCATTTCTTCATCTCTTCCATAGGGTCCCATTATGCAAATATTATTTACTCAGTAAATGCTTGCGGCAGCCTGGCCCTGGAGAAGCTGACGTTTTGGTCTGGAGAAAGCAGGCTCACGACACAACGTGAGCCGCCCAGTGATCTGTCTGTGTCGGGGTGTGGTGGGGCGGGGAAGGCGGAAGGCAAGCAAAACTCAGCAAAGGAGCCCCAAACCAGAGAGAACTGCAGGTGCGCCGCACGCACGGCGTGAAGGGGAGCTCGGAACGGGACCCTCGGGAGGTGCCCGTGGACGGCGGCACCAAGGTCAGGTGGTCCTTAGACATCCGCCCCACTCATAAGCAACCCAGCACCCCAACTTACGACACCCCCCTTACTGATGCTTACTTTCTGAGACAGCCTGACCTCAAGGAGGAGGCTCCTGCCTCCATCTTCCTGGAGAAAGCAACGTGGCCAAGCGCGGGGAAGGTTGGGTTCAAATCACAAAATCTGGGGTTGAGTCCAATCTCAGCAACTGAACACTGGTGTGTCCTGGAACAACTTATTTCAGGTCTCGAGTTTTATTGTTCATCTCTACAATGGAAAGAACATAATCTGCTCGGCCGTCTTTCTCCTCCGTGGCAGGGATCTAATGAAGGCTCTCAGTAGATGGTGTGCTGACACGGGGACCCAGCTTCACGAGGAGCCCGTGTTTACAGGGTAATTAGCCTGAATGTGAAGTGTCTATCTATCTGTTTTTCACCATGATTTTACCCTGAGGCACCTGTTTGAACGCAACGTCAAGATGGGGCCATTGCTGTTCCGTCTCCACAATACCCACCATGTTCTTGGGGTCCTGCCCCACTGAGCTCGAAAGGACAGGGGTACCTGCCTGTGGAAAATAACCTTAAGTCTTCCGCCCAGAAGCCCTCAAAACAGAGGCCTCAGAGAAGCAAATGTAAAGGACAGAGGCAAAGAGTGAAGTCGATTTCTCACAGCCTCTTCCTCCTTTCCATCAGTTTCTGTCTCTTTGAGGCCCTGGGGCTGTGGACCCTGCCATACGGTCACAGCTTAGCTGGGCTCTCCGGGGCAGTTAGCGACTCATCCTGAGGACTGGATCCACAGCGGCGCCCCCAGCGGGCCCTGCCACACGCGCGGTCAGCGCCACAGAGTGAGCCGGCCCTCCCTGTGGTCCCTCCCCCCCCCCCTCCTCCTCGGAGCGACCGCCAGGATTTATAGGGCCGCCCCGGCGACACGCCATCTCAGTAACTGCAGAATGGCAGTTGTAAAAAATCCCATTTGCCGGGGCATTAGAATCCCATTAGCACTCCCGATGGAAAAATAACCCCGACCCTTCGAAGGAATTAAAGATATTTGGGCACCAGCTCTTGGAGTGTTACAGGCCCTTCCCCCCTTTGGAACGATCATACCAGCAGACATAAAGCCTCAGGCACCAGATGTCCTTGGTCCATAAACCCCTTGAGAAAAGTCCTAGGAAAGATGTATGAAAGGGCCTCTGGTCCAACAACAGGCCCCAGAATAATCACAAAAGGTAACTGACACGGGGCACTCTGATGTGTCTGTGCTCGAAAGGGAGTGGTTTTAGGGGAAGCCAGGTTTGGATTTCAGAACCCCACTGCTCTCTTACAGCCTCTCACATCCTCTTTGCCACTCCCCACACCATTGCCAGAGCAGTAACTGACATCGAACAGAACAGAAACACCAACAAACTTCTCCTGCCGGCAGACTGTCAAAACACAGTCATCTGCAAAACAAAAGGATGACCACCGAGGGGCATTGTCATAGTGTCGGGTTCAATCACTTCACTTTATCAATGAAGCAACAGAGGCTCAGAGAGGTGAAGCAACAGGCCCAAGATCACACAGCTCGTTAAACTGAAGTCTCCTCATTCCCTGTCTGCATTTTAAAAATTCCCAGGTAATATCAATGCTATTGTTTCTGGGACCACACTGATAATCCAGGTCATCAGGTTTTGTAAAAAATTAAACACAACAGGGCTTCCCTGGTGGTGCAGTGGTTGCGAGTCCGCCTGCCGATGCAGGGGACATGGGTTCGTGCCCCGGTCCGGGAAGATCCCACGTGCCGCGGAGCAGCTGGGCCCGTGAGCCATGGCCGCTGAGCCTGCGCGTCCGGAGCCTGTGCTCCACAACGGGAGAGGCCACGGCAGTGAGAGGCCCGCGTACCGCAAAAGAAAAAAAAAAAATTAACACAACAAAGCATATAAAGTCTTTAACGTGGTGAGAATAATTACTCTATGAACGGCTGTCGTATTACACGTTTGAGATTTAGACCATACACCATCGTTTCAAGAGCATTTAAAAGACCGACTACGTGCCATAAGCTGAGCTAGACATACAGTGACATCTTGTTTTCTAAACTTCAAAGTACTCCGGTCTGACAGGGCACATGGCCCTTACTTCTCAGATGGGGCAGGTGAGGCTGAGAGAGAAGAGGAAGGAGGAGACAGCTTAGTGGCTCTAAGATCGGATGCCTGACCCCCACCCCACCTGCTGCAGGTGCAGAGCAGTGTCCTGCCTCGTGCTGACACCCTCTGCCTGCTGTCCAGCCGGGGACGACATGGCTGAGGACGAGGTGGGCTGCTTGCAACATGCATACGTTGATTCTGAGGCTTGAGTGCCAACTGCCAGAGGAAGAGACGTGGCTGCCACGGGATGGAGTGGGATGCGGGCACGTGTGCGGACAGAAGCAGCAGAAAGGGGTGGACAGACTGACAGGTGCACGATGGCAGGGAACTGCATTGCCTGTTGAACCTGCAGATCAGTACAGAGACGCATATCCGGGGAGTCTGGCAGCCCACAGCTACGTGGAGGTGCACACAGACCAGGGCGAGCGTGGAAGGCTGCGAATCTAGGGAGACACAGTCCAGCCCAGAGACAGGCAGAGAAGCACCACACGTGATTCGGGCAACGCCGTCTGTGAGAGACCCGCAATGCCCTGTGAAGTGGACCCCAAATTCCACCTGCAGCTGGGAGCGGGCGTCATGCTGGTGCGCAGCTATGTTCAATCCCCGAACCTCCGTCTGAAAAATCCATCCCTGTCAAGCTCCGAGGGATTACACCCGGGCGGTGATGGGTGGCTGCAGTCCCACCTGATTTGAGGGCATCCCCCAGCAGCGGAAGGTCCGTTTGAGCCTCTGGACCCACATTCTGAAGTCAGAAGTGGGGTGGGTCTGTGGCGACAGCGGAAGGGGCAGCGGGGGCAGCTGGTGGCTGGGCACAGCTGGGCCCGGCTGTGGAGGGAGGAGCGCCGGGTCTACAGCGGATGGGGCGGAAGAGGGGCCTGGGGGGCCGCTGGGCCGGCTGGTGCTGGCCGGGGTGGGCCTCGGGGCCGGGTCACAGGTTCCCTCTGAAGGCCCTGGCCCAGGCCTTCCTGCTGGGTGGCCCGCTCTGGAGGCAGGAGCAGCCCTCCTGACGTTGGCATCTGAGTTCATCTCCACTCCAGGTAACTTCGCCTCTGACAGAGCAAGTGAATGGATCAGAGAAGAAGGAAAGCCACGCCACCTGGCCTAATTCAAGCCTCTGACCTCAGAGGCCGAGTGGGCCTGAACTGCCCGATGGTCCCTGTACATTTTCCCAGCGAACCCACTTTCCTTTCCCCCGGAGAGGACCACCTTACAGCTCCCACTTCCTCCAACCCTCCTTCCTTCCCCAGGTGGAGACCTCACTTCTCACACCTGTGAGGAGCTGGACACAATCAGAAGAAAACAAGCCATCTTCCCCCCACCCCCCGCCCCAGCAAACCCACCCCCATGTGTCTGCTCTATGTGTCCTCCTGTTTCCACTTCCACCTCAAGTCAAGCCCTGCTCTGCGCTCGGGATTCCATGTTCATCCCCTCTGCGTCCCCACCAGGCTGCTTCCTGCCTTTATCCATCTTTGTTTCCTCACCTCCAGGGGTTCCCCTGCCCTGGACAATCCCGTCAGCTTGCAGACGCCAGGCCAACATGCTTCCATGTCTCCCAATAAGAACAAAGAAACGTCAACCAGCCAAAGGTCTCCCTGAAGCCCCCGAAGAAGTTCTCTGTCTCCCCCACCTGCACTTCCTCAGTCCTCATTTTCCCTTGGCCGGAATTCAGGTTGTCACGAAAAACAGTGACTTCTGACCTGTCAGAGCCAGTGGGCACTTCTCAGTCCTTATCTTACTCGGTCTCTCCCTCAAATGACACATTCACAGTGGGGTACTTTATTCAATGTCGGCGACGCGCTGGGCCTGTCCCCAGCACCAGGGATACGTCTCCAAATGGACAGAGAGGCAAAACTCCCTGCCCATCTGCCCGTGAGGCTGTGTTCTATGACCTCAGCCTGAACAAACAGGTGCCTTGTGTGTGGAGGGTGAGTGATGGAGAAAAATAAATGGGGGAACTGGGAGCGAAGGGACCAGCGTCAGAGATCCCGGCAGCATCCTGCCCGTTGGGTTGTCACCCCTCTTACCATCCCTCCCTCCCTTTGCTGTGCTGGGTGCACACGCCTGCATCTCCCCCCCGCAGGTCATTTGCTGGCTTCTCCTCTTCCTCGTGACCCCCCCAGGACTGCACGGCATCATTCCTCCCCACGGCCCCCTCGGTCTACACTCTCTCTGAGCTCTCACCCTGTCCGGCGCTTTAAGGCCGTCCTAATGCTGCTGTGTCCAGCTTCCATCCCACCTTGAACTCCAAACTCACAGATCCACTGATGGCATCTCCACTCAAGTGTAACCGAGAACTTCAACCTCACAGTTCACAGCAGAACCCTTGACTGAGGTCGACCTGTTACACACACACTCCTGTCCCTCCCCTGTTCTCTACCCATCCAACCAGCTGCTCAGGCCAAAGCCCTGGTGATCGTCACTGATCCTGCTTTCTCTTACCTACTGTCCCGCCTCCAGTTCTATAGCAAATGCTGTCACAACAGGGCCTCAGAAAAACGGTCTGAATCTACTGCACTTCCACGTTATCTCTTACCTGGACAGGCAAAAACCTGCTCATGGGTCCTCCTGAGCTCATTCCCCAAAGGCAGCCAGGATGACCTCTTAAACATGCAGGTCAGACCTTAGCATCATTCTCTCAAGGACCCGCCAGTGGCCTCCCCTCCCCTCCCCTTACCGCCCCCTTCTGGGCTCACCCCCTGCCATGTCCCTTCTCACTCCCAAGCAGGACAAGCCCTGCCCCGCCCTGTCCTCCGCCTGGAACCTTCTTCCTCGGGATAGCCGGGCAGCCAGCTCCTCACACAGGCCCTGGTCAACCATCCCCCCTGCCCACTCCACCCCCTGCCAAGCCACACTGTGTCCCCTCCCTCCTCCAGACACCCCCCCACCCCAGAGCTCGCTGCTCCCTGACAAACAGCCTTTGTTTCTTGTCTCTATTGACTTATTTACTGTCTGTTACTCTCACCAGAGTGTAAACCCCGTGAGGTCAGGATGCCGCCTGTCTGGCTGGACTGCACAGGCGCTCTAGGCAGGCTTGCGGTCAGACTCTGCATTACTTCCAGCTGCACCTCTTACTCACTGGGGGGGTCCTAGGCCCAAGACTTCACCTCTCTGTGCCTCGGGGGGTCTCAGCTGTAAAGTGAGGGTGAACATAACGTCTGCCTCATGGGCGTGTTGTGAGGGGTGAGAAACAGATAAATTAGATGACGTGGAGCAGAGCTTCATGGGAATATGCACCCAATAAATATTTGTGGAACAGGTAAACCCTCACTCCAAATGGTCCCCTTGGGGGTAAAGATTTAAAGAAGAGGCAAGATGCTCCCTGCGAGAGTGAAACTGGCCAGAGAAGGAAGAAGAAAGCGTGAAGCCCTCTCAGGACAGGTCTACCCAGTTCACGTCTTGGGAGGTTTATTTTCTCTAATATCCACCGTGGTCGTGAGGGGACAGAGCCGCTGCAGGGAGGACTGTGGGGTCTGGAGCCCAGGGCCATCAGTGCTGAGTTGGGAGCCCCAGGATGGCACTCCTGCTAGGAGGCAGGGCAGGGCGCACACGAAGTCCTTCCAGTGAATTCCACCCCACCCCGACTTCCACGGACACGCAGCACTTCTTCTCACTCCTTTGACCCCTGACCCATGCCGGAACACACATCACCCAGGGGGTTCTCTGCAGGGATGCAGTTTCTCAAAGAGGGCGAATGAGTCACAAAATAATAAACTATAAACGAACCACGGGAACTACGTGGATAGCTGACGACGCACAGGCCCACAGTAACGGCATGGGACAGACCCAGAGCTCAGTAAAGGGACTTAATCTGGTTTGGGGGCTCAGGAGACTTTTTCCTGATGCAGAAGGAATTCGGCATATTTTTAAAAATTGCAATAGGCCAGTGTGTGAAACAAGAGTGGAAGAGCCCAGAGGACAAGTTAGAGATTTTTGACCTTTTTTCCCCAGAGAAGGGGAGCCGATTTAGAGTTTAAAACAAGTGAATGATATGATCCAGTTTGTGTTTTGAAAAGGACATTCCGTACGGTGTGGAGGAGGGATTGGAAAGACACGAGAGGGACGTGTGGGTGGGAGGGCTCCAGGGGTGGTTGAAGTGATCCCGGCCGGAGACAGGAGCAGCTGGGCCCAGGGGCTGTCAGCGGAGAGGCAGGTGGTCACTCTGTGGGCAAGACCAGGACCTGCTTCAACACCATTTTACCTCCGCGGGGCAGTTACCACTGGACCCATTCTAAAGGTGAGGACCCTGAGGCTCAGCGTAGTTGAGTACCTGGGTGACCCAGCTGTTAAGTGACAAGGTTGTATTTGAACCCATCTGTGGACCCCAAGGATGTTTTCTTTGTCCAGCACTCAATCACTCTAGAAAGAATGTGTCAAATCACTGAACCTGTGCTCCGAGATGCTCCCACGAAATTACGGACACCTGCTCGGTGGGCACATCTTCCAGGCTACGTGAGCTGCAATAATCATTGTGTTTAGTGCGTGGCTGCACTGGGCTCTGAGTGGCCTCCAAGTGCTGGAGCGGAACGTCCCGGGACCACTCGGCCACGTGACGCCGCTCCTGGAATGGCAGTGCCAGGACCAGCCTCCTGCACTGAGGACAGCACAGGTCCCATCTCCCGTCTGGACCAGACGTTGACAAGACCACGCTGGTCAGAAGCATCCGTGGCAGGAGCAGGTGCCTCCAGAAAAGGGCACATGAGAAAAAGGAGACCAGAGGAGAGCTGAGCAGTGGCCCCTCCTGGCAGCCTGGCCGGGGCATCCCAGCCAGCCCTCCCCAGCGGAGCTCCCTTCCAGGCCCAGCTCAGCCCACTCCAGCCTGGGAAGGAGCCACTCATATATATGCAAATGCCAAGGTGGGAAGGCAGGCTGGGGGAATTAGCATTTTGAATGAGACTAGACAACAGGGAAAGAACAGAAGTAATGGGCAATAACTTGCCCTGGATTTTAGAGAAAAAGGAGGGGAAAGGTCCTGGCCTCAGGGCAGAGGTCACAGCTGTCTGTCTCAGAAGAACCTTGTAATAAGCATAATAAAAATAACAATAACAGAATCAATAAAACAACAGTACGAAACATCCAGTTATTTCAGTAACAGTTAACCAGCATTTTGCAACATGCAGAGCGACTAGTGCATACACCTCCCAACCACTCCACAAGGCGGGGAGCGTTCGCTCAGTGTCATGGAACGTGGAAACAGAGGCTCAGGTCTGTCTCAAGTCATGTGACCAGCGTGAGGCAGAGCCAGGACTTGAGCTTCGCTCTGTCTGACTGCAGAGCCTGTATTCCTAACGTCCCGTCAATGCTGCCTCTGTCCACTTTTGCACCAGAGCGCTGGAGCATGGCAGACATGGCTCAGGCAGCAGCAAATGGAAGGACGGGGGTGGGCGATGGCGGGCAGGAGATGGGGGGCGGGAGATGGGGGGGCGGGAGATAGGGTCCCACTCACCAGGGCTGGTGGGGTGGGGAGGTGGAAATGGTGACCCTCCTCCCTGACCAGAGCATCCCCTAGAGCCATGTTTCTTTCCCCAAACCTGAACAGCCTTGTTGTGAGGCAAAGCCCAAAGTCTGAGAATTCAGTAATAGCAAATCCCATCTCCGTCCAGGGGGGGCCAGAGGTAGGGGCGCGGGGGTGACTGTGGGCTGGGATGTGTGGGCGCCTGTGTTCTGGGGTGGGGCCTCTCAAGGCCCCCCCATGCCCATTCAGAGTCGCGGTCGTGACTCCTACGGTCCCTGCTTAGGATGCTCACGCCGCCTGGTTTTCACTCGCGGGGGCCTGTGGGCTGGTGGTGCTGCAGGCCCTCAGGAGGGGCGGCCAGAGGGCCTGGAGCCACACACCAATCTGGGATTCCCATCAGGCACTACCAGCTTTCTTGAGTGGAGTACGGAACTGGAACAAACTAGCTGCTCCCAAACAAGCTGATGGAGATGCTGGGTCAGCATGCCCCCCAGCGAAAAGGGATAGGCTGATCTCTACCCACTCGGCAGCTTCCGGGAGCTTCTGCACCTACCCCCTGCCCCCTCAGGTGAGTGATGACGGGCACAGGGTGTGTGTGTGACCCAGGCCGCGGCACCCCTGACCACCTGACCTTGGCTATGCAGCCCTGGCCTGCTGGGGTTTGCTCCCTGCTTTGTCTGCAGGCAGGGACTTGGCCCCTTCAAGGTGAATGCAAGTGCCCTAGAGCCAGAGCAAGGAGGAGCTCGCGGAGATGCCGGGACGTGACAGGAGCACAGCTTCAGAGCCTCCAGGAGGTTGCCCCTTCCTCACGTTGAGGCCATATCCCTGCTGGCTGCCAGCAGGACCTTGAAAGCATCATTCTTTGGTGTGAGAGGGCGTGAAAACCATCACCTAGGTTATTCTCAGCCACAAACTCTAAATCCCAGAACAGGAAATGACCCAGAATGCCCCCGCGTCCCCAGGCCTCTTGCGGGGGCTATACCAGACAAGCCGATGTTCAGACAGGGGAAGGGGCATCTGTTTCATTCTGAACATTTGCCTCCACAGATGCCAACTTGTGTTCAGCCCTAAGGAGTTCAGTTTTGGATTCAGCCAAACATCTCACATTTGCCTCTTGCTGGGATTGGAAGACCATTCAGATCTCTAGCCATCACTTTGCAAAATCTTGTCATTCATTCTGATAAACTAACACCTCTGCCACCCTCTGGCGATCTCTTTTGCTGACAAAGCCATGGCGCCAGTGAAGTGGGATGCAGCATCTGGGAGGGGAGGGGGGTTGGTAATGAGACATTCTGTTGAAGTGCAGGTTGTCTGGGAATGCAGCTAGGAGACAAACTTGAATCTGAGCCTTTTGCTGAGTCTGGAGTAGGGCTGCTCCCAGTGTGGGAACAGGGCTTTGGGGCAGGAATGTCTGCCATGGGCTCTTGGGGTGCCGCCCTGGAGCAGCCGGTCCCCCTGCCCAGCCTCTTTCCAGGCCGGTTCCTTCTGGCTCCAGGCCCAGGCCGCGGGCCTGATCTCAGCCCGGGAGAAGGGCCGTTGGGAGTGCGGGGCACCTCCGCTGGGCGGAAGGAAGCTCAAGGGGAGCATGGTGGGCGGGCGGGTCTGCAGGGCAGAGCAGGGGCCGGGAGCCTCACCACCGCACCACAAGGAGGAGCAGGCCTTGGCCGCCGCTTCTCCCAATCAGCCTGATTGCAATCAGCCCGAGAGCCACATGCATTCAAAGGAGCAGGCGAAACATGCCATCTGCAGAACACATGTCAGAAATCACAACACAGACAACAGCAGGGAGCGTGGAGGAGAGACGCCCACAGCAGCCTCTGGCCGCGCCGTCCTCCTGGCCCCGGTGACCAGGCTGGGGACGAGGGGCTACGTGGAGGGTGAGAGACCCGAAGACCCCGGACGGCGTGCGTGATGAGCTCAGGGTCGGGCCACGTCAGCCCTTCAATCAGTCTCTTTTACTACTAATTTCCCCTCATGTTTTTTAATTTAATTCTCGGCTTCCTTCAAATACCAGTCAATGAACCATCCAAATTTCCTCCAAATACCCTTGAAAATGTTGAATTATGCAATTAAGGTTGGTGTAATACAATAATACGAGGACAAATGTTGTCATACATATTTTAATGAAACGCGCACGCTTGGGAGGGAGAGAGAGAAATTTCCCAGAGCCGTCCTCTCCCACCTCTGGTGACTGTTACATCTTCTTCTCCATCTTTTGTTATTAAAACCCTGCCATCAACGCAAACCCCACGTGAACATCCCTGGGTGGGCCCTGCAGGGACAGCTGCAAAGACTCAGCAGATCTGGGTTTGCGAATACCCGAGGGAGGTACTGGGTGTGGGATTATTCTGCCGCGGATTTATGCATGGTTTACTCATTCATTCAAAAATATTTGCCAGGTTTGCCTAGGACTGTCCCAGTTTTAGCACTTAAAGTCCAGTGACTCAAAAAACCCCTAATCAGGGCTTCCCTGGTGGCGCAGTGGTTGAGAATCTGCCTGCTAATGCAGGGGACACGGGTTCGAGCCCTGCTCTGGGAGGATCCCACATGCCGCGGAGCAACTAGGCCCGTGAGCCACAACTACTGAGCCTGCGCATCTGGAGCCTGTGCTCCGCAACAAGAGAGGCCGCGACAGTGAGAGGCCCGCGCACCGCGATGAAGGGTGGCCCCCACTGGCCGCAACTAGAGAAAGCCCTCGCACAGAAACGAAGACCCAACACAACAAAAATAAATTAATTAATTAATAAACTCCTACCCCCAACATCTTCTAAAAATAAATAAGTAAATAAAAGATTCACTTGGTTTAAAAATAGAAACAGTTCAAGTCTTAAAAAAAAAAAACCAAAACGCTAATCCTAACATGAAGCTGTGTTTTTTGGCTAATTTTGATGAGTTTATTAGGCTCAGAAGTACCTCTTCTGGAAATCTTTCTCTGATAACTCCAAAATGGACTCGATCCTTCCTCAGTGCCATTAGTCACTCCAACACGCTGTACCGTGTGTGTCACCACACTGGCTTCCACCCCCGCCAACACACACACACCTCACCATGGTTCCCTGAGGCCAGTATCATGTCTTATTTGTCACTGTATTCCTAACACCTCACAGAGCTTGAACAGGTTGTTGGCACTAAAATATTTATTGGATGATTGATAATAATGATGTAAATAGCAGTAATTATAGTAGTGATTATTTATTCAGATTTACTATGCACCTGACACATGAGAGCAAAACCTTAAATGACATATAGGGGTTTGATAGAGCTGGAGAGAAGCGTATTTGAGAAAGAGAGAGCTGTGTACGTGTTGAGAAAAGTACTTGGAAAAAGCTGGGTTAATAGAACTTACTGAATGACAGACACTTAGGGGTACAAGAAGAAAAGATCTTTGAGGAGAAATGCTTACAAGTTTGTAAGAGAATAAAGTTGAAATAAGAGGTTACAGGGAAAAAGTTAGGATGGATATGTAGGTTAGGCTCAAGTGTAGATGCCATAAATATGAAAGTCAGCTGCTCAGCCTTGACTGAGTAGAAAATAGAATCGCAATACAGGTCTCTGGGCAAAGGAAGGGGGAGGTAAAACGCAGGGAAAAGGTTCTGAGGTTTATGTCCTGTTTAATCTGACTTTAGCTCTGGTTTACCCCTTGGGAAACCACTTACGTTTCTGGGCCTCACTGCCTCATCTGTAAAGTGGGGGACTGGTACCTAACTTGAAGAGTAGTTTTGAATCAGGGGCAGTGCCTATGACCTACAACATAGCCAGCAATGAACAGTGGAAGCCACCATCACCATCATCAACATCATCATCATCATCACCATCATCATCACATCATCATCATTATCATCACTATCACCACCATCATCATCATGATCACCATCATCATCATCACATCATCATCATCATCATCACATCATCATCATCATGATCACCATCATCATCACCATCATCACCATCATCATCATCAACATCATCATCATCATCATCAACATCATCATCATCATCACATCATCATCATTATCATCACCATCACCAGCATCATCAACATCATCATCACCATCATCATCACATGATCATCATTATCATCACCATCACCACCATCATCATGATCACCATCATCACATCATCATCATCACCATCATCACCATCATCATCATCATCATCATCATCACCACCACCATCATCATCACATCATCATCATCACCATCATCACCATCATCATCATCATCATCATCATCACCACCACCATCATCATCACATCATCATCATTATCATCACCATCACCAGCATCATCAACATCATCATCACCATCATCATCACATGATCATCATTATCATCACCATCACCACCATCATCGTGATCACCATCACCATCATCACATCATCATCATGATCACCATCATCATCACCATCATCACCATCATCATCATCAACATCATCATCACCACCACCATCATCATCACATCATTATCATCACCATCACCATCATCACCATCACCAACATCATCACATCATCACATCATCATCACCATCATCATCACATCATCATCATCACCATCATCATCACCATCATCATCATCACATCATCATCATGACCACCATCATCACCATCATCATCACATCATCATCATGACCATCATCATCACCATCATCATCATGACCACCATCATCACCATCATCATGACCACCATCATCACCATCATCATCATCATCACCATCACCACCATCATCACCATCATCATCACATCATCATCATCACCATCATCACCATCACCATCATCATCACCATCATCATCACCATCATCATCATCACCATCATCATCACATCATCATCATCACATCATCATCATGACCACCATCATCATCACATCATCATCATGACCACCATCATCACCATCATCATCACATCATCATCATGACCACCATCATCACCATCATCATCACATCATCATCATGACCACCATCATCACCATCATCATCATCATCACCATCACCACCATCATCATCCATCATCACCATCATCATCACCATCATCATCACATCATCATCATCACCATCATCACCATCACCATCATCATCACCATCATCACCATCATCATCACCATCATCATCATCACCATCATCATCACATCATCATCATCACCATCATCATCACATCATCATCATGACCACCATCATCACATCATCATCATGACCACCATCATCACCATCATCATCATCACCATCATCATCACCATCATCATC
This sequence comes from Stenella coeruleoalba, assembly GCF_951394435.1. Taxonomy (NCBI): domain Eukaryota; kingdom Metazoa; phylum Chordata; class Mammalia; order Artiodactyla; family Delphinidae; genus Stenella; species Stenella coeruleoalba. The sequence goes on along the minus strand of NC_137154.1, from coordinate 105,271,614 downwards.
ACCATCATCATCATCATCATCATCACATCATCACCATCATCATCACATCATCATCATGACCACCATCATCATCCATCATCACCATCATCACCATCACCCCCATTGAGGAGTTTAAGGGAAATTAACCTAATGAACTATGAGGCGAAGAGAATTTTCCCACTTATCAATGGCCACTGGCAAAGCTACAACCTGGGTCACCTTCTAGGTCAACTTTAAACAGAAAATATTTAGTAAGCAGTGTTCCCATGGATTCCCTGGGGCACTTTAAATATTATGGTTATTGTATTACCCTTTTATTTATAGTTCTGTAATCCTAAGACTCAATAGATAAATACTAATTTTCTGTTAAGAGACTGGCCTATTCTTACATTAATATTCTTAAGTTGCTGCTTTCTTGTTGTTTTTCCTCCTTCCCTTATATACATTTGTCACTCGCAGCCTAGACTGCAGTTTGCAGCTAAAGAACACACTTTGATTTCTTTAGTTTATTCACTGCTGTTTAGTACAGATTTCTGTGTGTACCCGATACTCACTCCCTGCAAAATGATGCTCACATCATGCTACTCAAAACCTCTGCCCTCTGGTCTTAATTGTTTTTCAATTTGACATCCATCCACCCTATGCTCCAGCCACATCAATCCTCTCAAAGTTTCCTGGGCCCACCAGGCACTTCCAAGTCCTGGGGCATTGGTTCTACCCTCTGTTCCCCCAGCATCTGAAGGGCCAAGCTGTGCTCAGGATTAGGCAAGCAGACCAGACGGGAAGCACCACCACTTGTGAGGGAGTGAATGCTGCCTGTGAATTTGGAGTAAGAAGCTAGGGCTCAGTGCAGCTCACGTGCCATCTCTCTGACTCACTCGTTTCTCTATAGTAGCATTGGGATAATAATACCTTTTTATGAAGTGGTACATGTTATTACGTTAGCGTTAAACATAAAGCAGTTATAGAAACTGAAAAGTACTTTGGCTGAAATGTATTAATCCACAGCATGATATAATGAAAAGCACACAAGAGTCTGCTTTCAGTTCTAATACCACCGCTTACTGGCTACCTGATCATGAATAAGTCACTTTGCAGTTTTAGATTTCAATTAATCACCCATAACATGAGAGTAGCAGCAACTGTCCTGCCAACTTTTCAGGGCTATTAGGATTGCAAGTGAGACGCTCTCTGTAAAACTGCTTAGTCAGCTGCACGTTGCTAGATTGATGCAAGCAGTTAAGTAGGTAAGGAAGCAGCCCTAGCCCCACCACACAGAGGCAGCGTGCCCTGGGCGGGTCCCTCTGCTCTCTGTGCCTGCTTCCCCAGGTTACAAATAGAGGGGACATGGAGATTTACAGCACTGTTAAGGGCCCAATGAGTTAATACACACAAAGTGCTCAAAACAATGCCTGAAACAATAACTACATAAGTGGGCTGAGCTATGTGGTTGGTGCTATTATTAGCAGTATTATTATCCTGTGCTCCCAGATTTTAGGGAGCTTCAGGACTGAAAGTGTCCCATGGTCACAAGGCAATGCTCCCCCCTCTGCCTCGGCAGCCACCAGGTAAGGCAACTTTCTTCTTTGCTTTTTTCATAGCTCATCTTGTCTAATCTTGCTCTGGGATCCTCTGAGTCTCTATCTTCCCAGAAAGACAACCCAGATAAGTCATTTTACACTGAGGATGGCTCCTGCATGCTGGGAGACAGCACCAGCTCCAAGATGTTATTAGTGAACATCTTTTATGGACCCCGGTCTAGGTGCAGACATGGCCCAGATTCAGTGGGACTGAATCTTATACAGTTTTCAGGTTCTCTTTAAAAAGAACATGAGATTACAAATATAAAAATAAGTATGGAGGTAATCTTTAAAAATTGTGAATCACTATGTTGTACACCTGTAACTTACATGGCATTGTACAGCAACTATACTTCAATTAAAAAAAGAAAAGAAATTTAACATTAAAAAAATAACTATGGATGTATCGATTTAAAATGAGAAATTGCAAGTTGTAAATACTTTAAAGCTAAAAAATACCCATAAATATCAGAAAATCTAGAAAAAATAATGTATTGATATTAACTCTCTTCCAATACATTTCAGTAATATTTTCCTACATTCTTAGCTATATATATTTATCAATTCTTCACATGATAATAATGTTATAACATTTTCTATAGAAAAAAATGAAAGATAATCCAATGTGTCCTCTAGCATGGCTGATTTTTTAAACTGATAGTTCAGAACAGTTTATTTCGGCTTCTCAAATCATGATCATTAATGTCATGAGAATTCTTAAGATTTGGGCCAAATCTGGAAACACATCTATCAAATTTCTTTCATTTGTGTGCTATGATATTTGGAAGAATGTCCCACAGGCTAGTCTGCAGCTTCTTACCATTCAAAGCTTGCTTCTCCTCCGCTCCCCACATATTCCCAAGCCGGACCCCGAGGACACACTCACATAGCAGTGTGACATTGGGTAGCTGGGTGTCCCCGGCAGTCAGAGCACTCTGGGAGCCATCTCTGCATCAGAACAGCTAGCTAGGATCTCATGTGCGTGGAAGCGACAGGGAACTGTGAAAAGTACGTCTGACTAAACCCAAACTAGATGTATCCCCAACTCAAATTCCTCTGAGGTGGAGTCCCAAAATGCTTATGGCCATTCAAATGGCACCTGACACAGGGAAAGTATGACGAATGTTATGTCAGATTAGAAGTAATAAAAGTCCTGATTAATTACAGCTAAACTGTCTTACTTTTCTATAGTTTACAAAATATATTTGACTAGGTGACAATTTTTTTCCCCCAGGGCCCTGTTTCTGTTATCTATTGCTATAGAACAGACTGTCTCAAGACGCAGTGGGTTGAGCCCTTCTTAGGTGTTCCAATCCCAAAGGAGCGTAGATGAATGCAGCCACACGGATGACCCTGCCATCGCCTTGGAGAGCACAGGCGAGTTATCCCTGCTGAGCTTTGAATTAATTGCAAAGTCATGAGTAAGTAAGTAGTTGTTGTTGTAAAGCCATTAAGATTTGGGAAGGTTTTCTGTTCAGTAATAAATAACTAAAGCTGTAAGAGACAACTCAATGTACCCAGGAGTGTGATGCTGTGGTAGACATGTGGCTTGGCTCTGAGGTGATGCGGCAGCAAAGGCTAGAAGGGGGGCATTCGTAGGGGCCAGAAGAGCAGGGAGGTTAGTGGGTACATCACAAACTCGGCCAAGACAGTTCCAGGCAAAATGCTGCCAATGCCACTTGGCTCCTTGCCACAGAGTATGTTAAGGTGATGCCGAAGAAGAGCTGACCTGTGTCCGAACAGAATTTGGAGGAAATACAGGGACCCCAGGATAGTGTCTGGGGGGCAAAGCGTCTCAAAGTAAGGGCCTTAGAGAAGAGAGCAAATCAAAGCAGTGACTGGAGGACCCTTGGCTGCAGTCCCTGGAAGATTTAAGGCGATGCCCCCTAGACTCTGCGCAAGACAGAAGGACTCCTAGAACCACGCTCTTCCACAGCAGCATTGCGTTCCCGACATGGAAAGAGGTCAATCCCAGAAGGAAGTGTGCTGGGGTATGGTGCGTGGAATAAACCCCATAAGATTGGTAGATAACACGTTATATCTAAAGAGCTTTGTCCTGATGAGGGAACTGCCAGGTTGGATAAAGGACTAGAGAAATTCCAAGTGAAAAAGGTAGTGAAGCTCCCACGTTCCTGCAGCAAGCAGGCTTCAGTCATTCAGCGGCCAGCCTGGGCTACATCTTGTGAAAAAGGAGGAATGAGTCATAGAGGGCAAAGCCAGGAGTCCAGACGGTAGAACCAAAAGCAGTGGATCCAGAAACCCTCAGAGGCAGAACTTGACCCTAATCAAAGAAAACTCTTTGCCCCCAGGAAGGGTGAACGGGCAGCAAACGCCTCTCTGGATTTCAGAATCACCATGCACCAGTAACTGCTAGTGTGTCCTGTTCCTCTCCTTTCTGAATGGGAGTATTTATTGCAATTATCCTGTTCCTGCATTACCATTATATCACAGCTATCTGTTGAACATGGAGGAACTTGTATTTTCAGATCACGGTTCTTTAGCTTGAGAGATGCCCAACCCACAGAGCCTCACAAACGTCTCTGCCCATCACAGATCATGAGATACTGGACTCGAACTTGGTGCCACAGTGGGTGAAAGGTTGGGCGTCTTGGGAGTGGTGAATATAGCTTCCATATAAGAGAAATGTGAACTGCTGCAGAGAGAAGGCACACAGTTCCGGATTGTCTGAAAAGAGGCCCTGACAATCTTCCTGCCCTGTACATGCACGCCGCTCCTTCCTACCTGAAGAAGAGTCTGTATTCCCTCCGCTTGAATCAGTGACATTTTCTGACCAATAACAGCATGAGGCCCAGCTTCCTGCTTTGGCTCTTCTGGAAGCCAGCTGCCGTGTAAGGAGGTTCAGGTATTGCACGATGAGAGATCTCGTGGAAAGAGAGTGCATGAAGAAGTGAGGGCCCCAGACGTGCTAGGGGAGCCGTCCTGTATGTTTCAGACCCAGCTGCCACGCAGCTGAGATCAGCTGCACAAGTGACTCCAGCTGACACCATGAGAAGCGGAAGAACCACCTGGCCAACCCACGGAAACACAGGAAATAAGAAATTTTTGTTCTAAGCCATCAAGTTTCTGGGTGGTCTATTGTACAGCGAGACACAATGGAGACAGACCTCAAAGCTTCACTTTCATCAGCTTCATGGGCAATCCAACCCTGGGGGAAGAGCCTGGGGCAGGAGGCAGCGACTCCTGCATATGTCAAACGATAAAGGACAAGTCGCCACATGTGCTGACTCTCTGTGCTGGTGACGTCCCACGGTCCAGCCCCCGACAGGCCATCCGCTACCTTTCTCTGCTCTGCTCTGTGTCAGGGGATGCTGATTCCACCGACGCATCACTTCCTTTTTCACAGGCTGCTTCCAGGTGTGTTCGGCAAATGCCTCCCCAAGAAGGTGGCCCTTGCCTCCTGTTTCCTCCTCTGTGCTTCAGGCTGAGCCTCGACAGTGGCCAAGCCCTCCAAGCCACAGATCCTGGAAGGCAGACCCTCTTCCTCGGCTCCAGCTCTCACTTGGTTTCAGTGACAACGTCTCTGTTCCCTTTCCCTCTAGGTCTAGAGGTGGTAACAGCTACCCTTGACTGTGAGTCACTGGGAGCCTCAACATTCCTGCTGGGTTTCCTGGACCTGCCGACACATTCTGTCCATCCCCTCTTCCTGACCCTGTCTTCCTTTGATCCAACTGGAATTCTGTCTTCTGCTACCCTGACTGACGTACTCCCCTACGTGAATCAGCAGAAAGAAAAATGAATAGGGAAGCTGAGGTCGCAGATACATTTCAATCTTAGGTTTATGATGTCTTAGCTCGTGACCTAGAAATAATCAGTTGACTTATCTGAGTTGTACTTTCCTCAACCGAAACTGGAAATGATAATAACCTACTTTACAGGTTTCTGTAAACGCGTAAATACTGGAGCGTCCAGGATTCACCAAGCCCTTAGTCCTGAATATGGAACGTATCAGGCACTATATTTCAAATACATCAGGGCGCTGAGTTAGAGGTCTTCATCTCTTCCAGCATTCAGCAAGCACCAAGATATCAAAACCATAACGAGAGTTTAAAATAATGAAACATAAGGCTTGCACTGATTCAGGCTGCCCACCATTACAGCAGGTGTCCAGGGGTCCAGGGAATGGCATCAGGACAGGATGTCAGACAGGCCTTCCCGGTGGTAGAGCTGGGGTCAGACAGCAGGAGAAACACCGCCCTTCGCTGGGGGTCCCTATTGATGAACAAGCAGGTGGGTGCCTCTCAGAATGAAGAACTGGTGGCATTAAGAAGAGTAACCAGGATCCTCTGTTATCTAAAGATCTCTTTGTAATCAGAGGGCCTCTCCAGCTGTTTCTGTGCACTATGCATTATTTATGGCCCATCCAGGGCTGGCATCCTGCTATCTGTCTGCTTTCTGAGGCTGGCGGCAGGAAAAGGGCTCATTGACTCAGCAAGTGTGAGCCAGGCTGAATGAGATGATGAGGGAGAAAGAGAAGTTGGAGAAGAACGCGGTTAGAAAGGAAAAGAGGAAAGCCAAAGAGGTGACGGTCAGCCATGGGTGACTGGAGATGCTCAATGTGACAGTGAGAGAACCTGATGCCTTAGGGAACCACCCGCAGATTCCAGTGGATCTGGAAGAAGGGATGACGTGGGGCTCAGTTGCTTTAAGCCCTTGTCAATTCCTGACCAGTGAGATGCAATCTAGGAGGTCCATTTCTGGCAGGTTTCAGAGGATTCCTCAGAGGTAGAGCTGGGTGGCGAAGGTCAGGGAGCTAAGGGACCCATCTGAGAGCATCTCACTGTTGGCAGAGGAGGTGAGCTGGTGGGTGGCCCTGAGGCCCTGAGGTGGAGAAGACAGAGTTGAGTGAGCCCGTGGGGCAATCCACATCCTCGTGCAGCCCGTCGCCAGGGGTGCCGAGCATGGCTCTTCTGCCTGGAATTGGATTTCAGGGCCCTGCTGGTGGCATGAATCAGCAAAGCCATCTCCATCCCCAGGTCCACCCCTTGCCGCCGACTCACCGCCAGGCTCTGGAGGCAAAGGAGTCTCACGCTTGTCCTGCTTTCTGAACACCCACAGTGATGCTCTGATTACTATCATCAGACACGACTCCTTTGCCAAGTGTCCTTCGTCCTGCTTCTGTAGCAGGGACCCAACGTGAACTGCGCCTCCAGTAAACGGCGATTGCTCTGCTCGGTATTTAAAATGTTATCTAAATTAAACCTCACAACAACCCTGTCCGATGATACCATCCCCATTTTCTAGAGGAGATGACATGCTCAAGGAAATAAAGTAATTCATCCAAGGTCACACAACTCATCATAGGCAGAATGTGGATTACAATCTGTTCTGAGGCTCTCCTAGAAATAGAGACCTACACCCTCCTTCTCTCCCTCACAACCGTGCCCTTGAAGCTGCATTCAACCTTGGAGGTCGTTAGTCATTTATAAGGTTCCGTAATAATAAGAGCACTGCAGGAGCCTGGGGTCAACATGTTCAAGAAAAGTAAAATACACACCTTGGCGCTGGTACTTGACACGTGGAGATAAGTTTAAATTAAGTCCCAGGTTCCCACCCCCCCTCACCGGGGATGGCTGGAGGGTAAGGCTGATCTTCCCTGGTCTCCAAACTCTGTCTGCAAAAACTTGATTAATTACTAATTTACAGCTTATTCTCAACTGCAGCACCAATCTTTATTCCATTTAGGAATTAATGATCGTACCGTATGTCCTCAGAACTGGACATGCCTTGGTGATCAAAGACGAAGGCTTAGCACACCTCTGGGGCTCTGGGAAGTTCCCATTTCTTATTTGTCCTCCTGATCTCGCTGGAGACATTCTGGAGTGGTTGAGGTCAGATGGGGCAGGGATTCCTACCCCTTCCCCACCCCACAAGCCTGCAGAACAATCTATACACAAGGCCGAACGTGTACCCGGCACAGAAGGGCCCCTCTGTAGCCCTCTGTTCCCTCGGAACCCAAATCCCCCCTACTCCACTGTACCTGGCACGGTCTCTATCCCTCCTCCCAGCCTCCTTTTGTCAACAGGATGGTAGACTTGTATCTTAACAGGCACAAGTAAGTGATGTTGGCCTGGGGGGGTTGATGCCCTGAAGGTTGTAAGTCAGAAGCACCCCTGGGAAAAAAAGGTTCAGGTACCAAATGAGAGTTCAGAAGGAGGGTGGAACAACCCATGGTTCCTGAGCACTGATTCGGTGATGGGCTCTGTGGTAACTGCTTTCCATGCATTATTAATCCTTTCAACAACTCTCCGAAGCAGGTATCAATAATCCCCTCCCTGTACCCCAACTTCCGAGTATGAAGTCATAAGTTATTTATCTCAGGCAAGATAGGCGTTGGTGAAAATTTCCATTCAGATCTCTCTGATTCCAGTGCCCATGTTCTATTTCTGTTTGACTGCTACGCTGACAGCCTCCTTTTCATGACTGTGTTTTTTAATTCCCTGGGCGTGGCCCACTGTCTGCAACTTAGAAGATGCTTAGGAAATGGTCATAGAATGGACGATGCGTGAATGAACGGCTATCATAGATGCCTTTAGGACTGAGCCCCAGACTGGAAGAGAAGGAGGGTCTCAGTGCGACTCAGTGCTGAGTTGACTTTCGTTGTCCCTGGGAAAGGGCAGTGCTGAGGCAGGGAACGGAGGGTCTCATGTGTTCCCCTCACTTCCACCTGGAATGACTCAGGCTTGGCTAAAGTTACCAGCCTTTCCTCACCTATGCTCCCCACCTCAACCCACTGTCAGCGTTCTTGCCAGGAAACCAGGGTGCTTGCAGGAGGCCGAGCTGTGTTGTCCTAAAGCTAAAGGTGTGGTCTTCCCAGACCCTGTCCTGCGAAGTTGCAGGACCAGACCTTGGGCCGTTTCTCCTTCTCCAGCATTTGCATTTGAACAGGAAAAGCTTATCTCCTGGCTCCGGGCCAGTCTTGTGTCTTTTACTGGGTTGATGATAGTCTCACCTTTAAATTGAAAAATCTTCCTTCAGCCACTCTCTTTTTTTTCTTTTTTTAATACAGAATTTACGAATAAGAGGAATTCAGTCAAAAGATTCCTGGCGTAAAGCAATTGCTGTTTGTGTAGATGATGGGACACAACATAATGCAGGCAGAAAATTAGCCTGTAATCACCACTTTCTTTTGGATCTGCTTTAGATGTATTTAAGCCCAAGAGACTCCCCCGGAGAGCGTGTCCCTGGGACTCGGCCCCTCCCCCCACTCATTACCTTTGGTTTTGTTGTCTCCGAGGAAGAAAATTAGGGCACCGTGGCTATTGAGATGCTGGTGCTCAGCCAGTGAGATGTTCACGCAGCAAAATGACAGTCACTGCATGTGATTTGGGATGATTTAATGGCTTGAATTATCTCGCAGGTTTGTGGAGGAAATGCCAAGGCTGTCAGCACAGTGTGGACATCTTTGCCTTGCCTGTCTACCCAGCCCTTCACTGCCAAGGGCAGAGGACAGACTCCGCTTCCCTCACCGCCCTTTTGTTGGAGCCAAAGGAAAGGGCCCCATGAGTGGAGGACCACTAGGCGTCTGAGGCTGAGATGTGGGATGAAACACTGCATCTCTGCTCCTCTGCTTGTCCCCCTCACTCTCAATAAAAAGCTCCAAGTGACCGCATGCAAGAGAACCACCCCGGTGAGCCGGGCACATGGAGCCCAGGAGCCTCGTGGTTTTTACTGAAATCCTGCCTCTATTTAAGAACTCAGTTTCCACGTTCAATATCTTTCCCTCTTTGCTCATCTTCCCTTTTACAAAAATTCAAACATAAACCCTAAGTTGAGCTGCTTCTTATGAACCTTGTAACCTAACCACGGACTAATGTGTCATTCCAGGGCCCTGTACCTCAGTTTTCACATTTATGAAATGGGAAGATAATATCTCCTCCTGAGAGTTTATAGAAGACTTAAATAAGAGTGTACGAAACTGCTGGGTGACCACAGAGCCTTCTGGAGACATGTTACTGTGGATAGCAGGGAGCGGCCTGGTACTCAGGAATTTTTAACAGGCTCTGCTTTGATGAAATCTGTTAGTCAAGGGAGCACCTAAAAACGTGTTTCTGACTCTAAGGTCAAGAGGGGGAAGCAAGGTCACCGTCATTGTCTGAGCCTCCTCCTTCCACCTCCAGTTTAAACACCACTGGATAATCCGGATAATCCCAGTGTCCTCCATGGGAAGGAAGTGCTCCAACAACTGGACGGAATTAAAACTGATACCAGTGTTTATTTGTATCTCTCTAAAAATGCCCAAAGAGATTGACTGATAACAGCAACCAGACTTCTTAAAATCTACCTTCCCCTGCTTGTGCTTTCTCTCTCATGCACACCACACAGCTCCCTTGAAACGTCTTTCTTTTCCAGTCCCGGGCTCAGCTTCCCCCAGCAAATCGCTCCCATCCTGAATTGGACTGTTTTCACTCCTCTGCTGGGCCTGGGCTTTTTTCTTCTCTCCCCCAAGTTTATGCCTCATTGCCCGTACTCCAGCTCTGTCTCGGTCTACCCAGTGTCCCAAATTTACATCACAAAAGCTTATCACAGGAGATTAGCTCCAGCAAAGGTAGACTTCTCTTTCAGAGGGTAAAAGGAAAGGGGGAAAAAGAGATAGAGAGTGGACAGAAATAGCATCCTCTTTGTCAGTCACTTCAGGGTGGAAGGCCGTGAAGATTCACATGTTAATAACTCTGTCCCCGTCAAATCTGACTGAGGACCCATTCCAGAGTGGTTACCCAGGAGCGTGTAGAAAATGGAACACCAGCACCAAACAGGTGAAAGCAAGGGGATGTCACACTTCTGTCGGTCTGTTGGATGAAAACCCGGAGTGGCTTTGGTTCATGAATATGCAACATGTGTGTGTCTTAGCTCTTGTCAGCGGTGCTCAGCAGATGGCGGGTGTGTTTGGGACCTGCTACACACCGTAGCGGGATGTTGTGATGTGGAAGCTGTCAGGATGCATAACACGTCATCTGGGGGAGTGGCAGCTCTCCATCACCCTTGGTCCCAGGGCCAAAGGCCAGGATCTCACAGAATATAAAAGGCATCTCTAATGAGTAAGACAAAAAGGGGCTTGACCAGCAGTGGTCATTAATGTTCCCATTCCCAGGGCCATTAACCTTGGGTTCCTTGGCCTAATTTGAACCAGGTTAATTGCACGCCACCTTCTCGGATTCCCTCCTGCTCTGACAGCTGTATTCAGCACAGTCGTAAGAAGTATTAGCAGCCTCCGTCTTCATTATCAGCCTGAGGATGGTGCCTGCATCATTGACTTCCACATTTTAGCAACTTTAGGACGAGTACGGGGTGGGGGGAAACACACAGGGCTACTAAGGAAATAAATCTTCCGTACAGGGATGCCTGTTCCTAAATGGTGCTCTGGAGAAGCAGATAAGACGCCTTCTTCTGCCTAAGAGGGGTCTTTGTGGCTGCATTTCAAGAGAAGAGACGGTAATGTAATGACGCAGAGGTCATCATGATTGTAGGGACACCGCCATGGCAAAAGGCGCCCCGTTTGCTAGAGAACTCCGGCGCTGTGGCTGCCTCCGCTGACCCAGGGCTGGTCCTGCCGAGGCAGCACCCTGTAACACGCAGATCTTGCAGCCGCATCCTGTACTTTCAACAAGTGACGGAAACACTTGGAAGCTTGAGAGTCTTCACGGTCTGTCTCTCCCCACAGCATCGCTGGTCCCATCAGTCACTGCCCCTGAGGCTGGCTACGTCTAGACTTCTCCCTCTTCTTCTATGCTCATCCGTCACCTGCCTTACATACTCCCAACCTGGGATCAGTCCCAGGGCTTGCCTTCTCCAAGCCTTTGCCCGGAGATAAAAAAATCACACAGCTGCGTAGATTGGAGTCATGTGCATCTGTGGTCTCCAAGTGCAGAAGGTCTGCAAGGATCCCTCCAGATCCATGCACGATCTTCGGTCAATCCTCTCTCCCCTTGTCTTAACCTTTACTGTCCTGCTAATGATTCAGCTCAGCCCCATACTCTCAGAAAGCAGTATTTTCTCCTACTTCTCTAAGGAAATTGAAGCTATCAGGCAACTCCACTCAAATTTTCATCCACCCTCCCTCATTATCAAATTCTCTATATTAATGCCCGTTCCTGCCCATTCGGTCATTTTCTCCACCCAAGCATTGCCTTGTACACAATGATACAGCTCGTACCCTCCCCTCTTCCCCACACCGTCCCCACTGTGCTCCAGCTGCACATTGCAATTAATTTGGAAATGCCCCACCCGATTCCCTCCTGGATTTCCAAAGGCCACAGTCTTATTTTAGGCCAAATTTTGCACTGACAGAATATATTACATCTGCATCAAGCCAGGATATAAAGCGAAGAGAAGCTTCGGGGGATGGATACAAATGAGTTTCACTGCCCCAAGGAGCTGGAGACAGAGCTGACTGCTCCCCCTGGCCGACCACGCTCCCCGCTCGTGCCGCCCCTTCCCAGCACTGGCTGGTTGCCCTTTATGACTCTTGCCCCAGGTTTTCCATTTTAGAGGTGCACTGCTATCTCCCACAACCTGCTCTGTAGGAATCCCTTTCATAGCACCGCTTTGTTTTAAACCACCCCTATTTTAGAAACTGCTGGAGCTTAGAAACCAATTTCCATGCTTATTCCAAAGCATGTGTAGCATTTAGGCAAGTTGTGTACAAGCTGTATGTAAGTTTCATCATGGGAGACCCAAACCCAGTTTGCGCAAATGGAGGGCAGTAGGCAGGGTGTGCATGAAGTCTGCACTTGGTGAAAACTCCTAGCAGAAAATGGCAAGCTTGGTGGGCAGAGGAAAGGTATCTGGGAAGAAAGTCACTTTTAGAAGCAGACTGTGCAGTCCTTCCATGGAGAAAAGCTCTATAGTGGGGCATCAGCATACCCTACTCAGGAGCCTTACAATCATTCCTGACGCCTGCCCCTCTCTGACCCCAGACCTATGCCAGGGCCAGGACTAGGGTGAGGAGAATGAGCGACCTGACTTGGCACAAAATTTAAGAGGGTGCCCCTAAAAGATAGTTAATGAGATAAACAATATTTTAATGCAATATTAAAAAAAACTCAAAATCATACCAAAAAAAAAGTAATGAACCAATTACTAAAATTTTACAAAAAGCCAGAATCAGTACGTTACCATGTCGAGCCATATTGGAGCCGGAGGCAAACGGAAAACTTGGTAATAACGATCGGTCTCTATTTTAAAATTCCATCTGTTGTTAATCATGGGGTTTTTATTTAGCGTTCAATTTTATGCCTTAAAATATTGCATCAAAATATGATTCATCTTTATTACTGAGTATCGGCACCCTCTAAATTCCGTCCTGAGGTGAGTTTACCCTCCTCCGGGCCCTGCCCTGTCCACACACACACACACCACCTATCATGATGCTCACCTTTGCCTCCCAATTACCTTCCAAATCACTCCTTTCCTTCCATACCTATGGCCCCAGGCCCAGTTCATTTCTGCATCATCCCTTTCCTGCATTAATATAAGAGCCCTCTGTTTGGTCCACTAATTTCCAGAACTACGTCTTTCCATATTGCCGATTCCACTTTTCACACTGTTTGAGGACTTCCTGGGCCTACAGTAAGGAATTCAAGCCTTAACTGGCCACAGCCTCATTTCTCACCATCTCCTCTTCCAGATTCCTGAAACGTTCCATCAACACTTACCCTATGATGCCCTGCACCTGAGATCTAACAGTTTCCGGGAACTCTCATGCTCTTTTCCAGCCTTCTCACATTTTATACATGCTGTTCTGTCTGCCTGGAATACATGTTTCTTCCTTCTGTCTGGAAATCTTCCTCCTTAGGTGAAGTTCTGTTGGAACACACTTTCCACTGCATTGCAATTGTCTGTCTCCTCCACCAGGCTCTAAGATGCTTCTCAAGGACAGGGAGACTGTTGCTAATCCACCTCTATATTGAAGGCACACAGCAGGTGCTCAGAACAAGTGTGATGGTCATACGGATGAACTAGGAATAACTGAGTAACTCAATCATTACGGTGGTTGGCCAAAAAGTTCGCTTGGGTTTTTCCATAAGATCTTATGGAAAACCCAAATGAACTTCTTGGCCAACCCAATAAATAAGCCTTTACTAAGCTCCTGGCCGTGCAAGGTGGTATGCGGGCACTAGTGAGTGTTCCTGGTGACTGGTGACCTCCACAAGCCTGGAGCTGCCTGAAGTCTGCCTCTCATCCCTCACACCCAACACATGCACAGTGCAGAGTAGACACTCAGGAAAGAGCCCAGTGGGACTGAAATGGTGGTGGTGCATTATGTGGTTACGTGTCTGACTTTCACATGGTTGAGGTGACCACTTTCAACTAAAAACTGTTTCATTGGCTAGAACAAGCCATCTTTGAAATCCCCAAGAATAGCCCATATAGGAAAGCCATTACTATAAAAAGAGACAACCCATCTGGGATAAGGGAATTGGGGTTGGGTGCCAGCAGACAAAAAGAATTATCAGATGCCTGTAGTATTTAGACCCTGAGATGAAGAGCTGAGAGCTCTTCCGCCTGTGTGTTGGCCTGGGCTGGAGAAGGCTGGGTGGGGTGGGCGCAGGTGAAGTGTGGCATTTGTTCAAAGTACTGTATTCCCTCTTAGACTCTCATAATATAAAAGGGCTGTTCTCACCAGAGCTCTTTCCTCTCTTTTTTATTGTCTTGATAAATCCTTTATTGGGGCAGCTGTCCTAGAACACTGGCCCGGAATGTACATAAACCCCTCTGAACAAAGGTTATAAGCTTGCCCTCCCCGCACTGCTCTGGGCGCTGTGAAGAACTGAGACATTAGAAAACAAAGACTGGGCTTACCCCAGCCCTGAGCAACGAACCACCCTTCTTCTCCCCTTCTGGGCGTGTGTCAGATGGCTGCCCATCCAGGGTCTAGACAAGCAGGAAGGCGTCCTCTGATCCCCAGCACGGCTTCAGGACCCAGGTACACGACTGGCTGGGGTGCTCTTGGTACCTGGTTTTAAACCCCAGCTCTACCACGCACTTGCTGTCTGGTTTAAGAACTCATCAGATTTAACATGCTGAATTGATGTATAGGCCACAGCTTAGCCTGATAAAATGCTCCCTGATCTTAATGGGGAATAGACATAGTATGAATTTTCTAAAAGAACATGCCATGGGCAAGAACATCCCACAGGCTGAAAAGCTAGACAGTAAATTTTTAATAGAGATTCATTTGCTTTAAGCTATTCTAGACCAACTAACAATAGGGCACCTGTTTCCTCCCTCCCTCCCTCCCTTCTTCCTTCCTATCTTCCTTCCTTCCTTCCTTCCTTCCTTCCTTCCTTTCCCCATCCCCTCCCTCCACAAATATTTACACTGAGTATCTACCATGTGCTAGGTGGGTACTCACAGCAGGGTTCATGCCCACACTGGTCCAACATAATCTCAGTGGAGTAACGCTCTCTGGGTAGACGCTCAACACAAGTTTGTTGAATGTGTCCTTCTCTTCCTGCCTCTCTTCCTTCTCTTCCCAGCCTTTCGATGGTAACGTAACTTCTTCCTCACTCTACATTCAACTGCCTAGAGGATGCTAAGTGCCTTATCTTCATGTTTTATTTCTAACGCTCAGACGGTATGTTGGCCCATCTCACAGGATCGCATTAAGCAATCTCTCTTTGACAGTTTGCTTTTTTTTTTTTTTTTTGCGTTACTTGGGCCTCTCACTGTTGTGGCCTCTCCCGTTGCGGAGCACAGGCTCCGGACGCGCAGGCTCAGTGGCATGTGGGATCTTCCCAGACCGGGGCACGAACCCGTGTCCCCTGCATCAGCAGGCGGACTCCCAACCACTGCGCCACCAGGGAAGCCCGACAGTTTGCTTTTCAGGGAAAGGAACACAGGGCTCCATGGGTGATGATTACTTATTATGCAAGAAATCTTTTTATCTTTTCTCTTTTTTCGTGACCTGGGCATTCATTTGGTTCCCAGCTTACTGGCACTATGCACACGATTGGACCAAGGTAGCTCTGTGATATGGACGTCGCATGGACGTGTCCTCCGCTCTCTGTGAAGTAACACTCCGCCACGCCCTTGATGCGGGTTTTCATCTTGTGTCCCATTTTACTAAGAGCCTCACCCTCAACTAACTGCCGTGATCCCCTTCCACCATACGCGGAACTGTTAAGGTTCATGGGATTAACCTCCTTCCACAGAAATCTATAGGGGATTCTCCAAAAACAAAACAAACAAAACAAAGGCAATCAAAAGAATGACCCAGTAATGAAATAATTTTAAACAATGAAAGATAACTAGGTATGAGCTTTCTTAAGCTTCATTCCTTGACCCACATGGGTAGGCACCCATCCTATCTACCTGTAAGATTGGGCTTGACTTGACAAATGTATTCCCTTGTTTATAAAGGACTGTGCTCAGACAACCGAGAGGACAGATTAAAGAGCTAATGGATCCAAAGACATGATGGAGGAGAGAGGGTGCAGGATGCTGTAGGCACAGGGGCACTCTGAGCAGAGGGTAGGAAACACCGAATCATCACAGGCTGGGGTAACTGCAAGTAGCATGATACCCAGGTCACAGGAAGAGAAAGGGTAGGTCCTGAGGTGGAGAATGTGCCGATGGCACATAAATTAAGTCTTTCTATGTAACTTGGAAAAGCCTAAGCTTTGTCCAATTGAATATGGACACTCACAGAGTCAGCTCAACATTTTGGAAATACTGTCCTGGGAGCAGCATGTTCAATCTGTTGGGTGGACAGGGGATGCTCAGAGTGGGGGTAAGGAGAGCAGATAGGAGACCACTGTAGTAGTCTAAGAATGATCTACAGAGAAGCTAAACTAAGTTAGTGGCATCGGGAATGACAAAAGGGGGATTAGCATTAAAATAGATTCCAGGAGTGGTGACATTGTAAGAGGAGCTCTGGAGAAAGATGAATATTGAAAAGTCCAGGTTCCTGGCTGGGCAACTGAGCAGATGCAGATGCTACAAGTCAAGAAAGAGTTCAGAGGAAAACAGGATGAGACATGAAGATGATGAATTCCATGTTGGATATAAAGAATGTGAAGCATATGGTGCTGGGGAGGCGTTCAGGTGACTCTGTCCAGCACACAGTTGGATATGTAGGTCTGGAACTCAGGGACCAGAGACAGAGCTTTGGGGATTAGTAGCATACAAGTGGGACTTCAGAACATGAGTATAGATGAAATTGCAAGGAGACCATGTCGAGAAATAGGTGAGCTAAGGGTAGAACCAGAAGGAACCAACATTTTAAGATGATACTTGGAAAAGAAAAGCAGGTATCCTAGAAGTTGAGGAGAAGGAGTTGCCGGATGGAGGGGCTGGTGAGGTGCATCAACGCCAACGAAGATGTGAGACGTGAATACATTCAGAGGAAGATCACAGAAACCCTGGAAGTACTTTGTAGATTTTGTCATGTAGTAGGTCATTATTTCTGACTTTAATGAGAGCAATTTGAGTGAAATGGGGGGGGGCGGTAAGAGGTCAGATTACAGTTGCTTGAGAAGTGAATATGAGGTAATAACGTGAAAACAGTGGGGGTGTGAACTACCCTTTCAAGAAATCTGGATGATAATGGAAGGAGAGAGATGCAATTATTGGAAGAGGACGGTGTTTAAGGTTTATTGCTTGTCTTAGTTTCTAAGAAAAACTTGAGAGGTTAAAAAAGGTAGGTCAAAAAAAAATGGTCAAAGGGAAGAAGAGGTTAAAGATGCTGGAGAGAGAGGGCAGAGATAAATGGCCCAAAGTTCCAGGGGGGATGGGGGTGGGCGGGATTGGTGGTAAGAGCAGCAGGGTCAGCCCACAGCAGGGGGAGGGACACCTCATGCCCTGAGGTGAGAATGATGGAGCAAATTGTAGCTATACTTGGTGGTTAGGCATGGACGGTGGTTCTGGTTTTATTTTATTTTATTTTTAACATCTTTATTGGAGGATAATTGCTTTACAATGGTGTGTTAGTTTCTGCTGTGTAACAAAGTGAGGTACCACAAGGGAACAGGACACGGAGCTGACGGCCACCACGCTGCATGATGGATGAAGCCCCCGCTTCCCCTCCCCTGTGTCTCGATTATGCTTCCAAGCTTCTCAAAAACCTTGCAGCCAGGAAATTCTCAATAATATCCAATCTCTACTTCTTCTGATATGATTTAAAACCTGCCCATCCCAGCCTCTTTGCTGAGAGGATAAAGGACGTCTTTACCCGTGGCATCCCCAGGTGCTGCAGAGAAAAACTGAGCCCCTAGTGGGGAATAGGGGGAAAATGGAGTGTCTGGTGAACACACCCTCACCCACTGATTCACAATCCCTCCCTCCCCCATCCAGGTCCCTACATTCAGCTCATGGGCCCCCGTAAGGAAAACTCTTGGAGCAGTTGGCAAAGCACGGGGAATTTTGATTTTGGCCTGGAACTCCAGTGCTACGGCCCAAGGCACCGCAGCCTGCCCCAGCCCTGGCCTCAGCAGTGGGTTAACAGCCTGCTTTCTTCTCTAGCCTGCCACCTGGCCCCAACCCCCAAATAATCAGGTTTCAGGGCACGATGGTGATGTGTTTGGAAGCCAGCTGTCTAGAGGCAGGTACTTCACTGAGTGAGTTAATATTTATAAAATGCTCGGAAGGAAGCTTAGAAAATAGTAATCACCATGGAAATACAAGCGACTATCGTCAGTATTATGACTGCCCCTCATATTCTCTACAGGACTAACATCTATCTCATGTCTGCAGTGGGAACAGATATTCTGCACGTTAATTAAGCATCATGATGTACAAGAAGTTTGAGAAGGGACTGAGAGGCGGCCGAAGCCCGGGCACAGAGTGGAATTAATACCGGATTTGGAGTCACACAGACATGGGTCTGAATCAAATACCTGCCACTCTTAAGTGTGCCTTCTCAGCCCCAGCTTCTGTCAAATGGGTATGTTAACTATTTCCTTACAGGGCTGTTGTATACATTCATCACCAGACGAATAAGATCAATAAAAATTTAAATCTTCTCCTATTCCTTCTTCCTAGGGAAAGAAAGTGGAGCTGAAATTGTTTGGATAAATGACTGTGCCTTTCTTTGGGCACCTAACATTCGCTATCTTGTATTTCGTAATTATGGCATTCTTCAATGTTCTTCCCCCTTCTTTATTAACCACTCACCAACACACACACACACACACACACACACACACACACACACACTCTCACACAACCAATAAACGTTAGTTTCTGAACAAGTTAAATCAGAAGCCAGGGCAACGTCTTTTGTTTGTGGGATCATGTTCCCTTTGTTTTCAAACCTCCAAGCTGATCCCCTTGGTCCCTGGCACCCCCTAATCCTCTTGCAATAGTCCCCGGGGCCATGAGTGATGCTCAGGGCCCTGCCAGGGGGTGGGCCTGACACTAGTGGGACATACCCAACACGACTACACAAGCAGGCTGGCTTCCCCATGTGTCTCCCAATTAAATACCCATACAGAAAGTCACTTGAGGGAATCCCGTTGATGTCAGCAGAAAGAAGAGACTGGATTACAGCCTCTGACTGGGCCAGCTTATTGTTATTTATAATACACAGCCGACTGGCTGGGAAGCCAGGGGAGAGAGAGATGCCGGTGTGAGTGCCACCTGTTAATTGAAATGTCTTAGTTTCAAGAAACTAGTTGGAATTCTCACGGCACTGGGCAGCGTACCTGTGTTCCCAGTGAACCCCCTGGTTGAGCAGATTCTGATTCTGCCCCTTTCAAGGCGTTGGTGGAAAGAGCTCATTCCCAGGATGACACCACTGTTGAGCGAGCCAGGTGTGAAGATGGGTAGCCGAAGGTCTAGCGGATCCCCACATCCCAGCCTGGCAGACGGAGCTCCCAGGAGCACCGCCTCCTCCTTTGAGGCGTGAACAAAACCAGGCCACCCTGAAGACCTGAGGACAGGGTGGGTTTAGGGGCACGTGTCCACGCCAGCCAACCAACGATGGGTCAGAAGTCCTTAAGAAAGACAAACACCTTAGCCTGCCCTCCCCCAAACTTTCCTGGAATTCTCACACTCCTTCCCCAAGTCTTAATATAAGTGTCCTGTCCTCAAAGCCTTCTTCCCTCACCTCCACCCTGCCCTCTGGGGCAGATTTGGGTAGGGCTTGCTGTTACATACTCTTAAAACACTCTCTAATTCTCACTATCGTAGGGAACTACTGCAGTTAAAAAATCCCTTTAACTATGGTGTAATACTGATCTTTTCCCCATATATGATGAAATCTGTGTGGGCAAAGACTGTGGCTGCCTTAATCCCCTTGTATTTCCTAGTATGGTGCCGGGCATATCGTTAAGATTGGCTAAATGAGTGAACAAATCAACCGAGGAAACACCTCTTTGGGAAGGCAAATAGATACAGAACGCTATATGTTTAGAGGGACCGCAGCATTGTCCTGGAGACTGGTCATTCTTGTTGGATTACCTGGGTCACGACTGCTCTCCCCACATCGCTGTGTAAGAGCTAACAACACGCTTAGATAATATTTCAGTTGGATTCAGTTTGGACAATCCAATTTGATTTTCCAGGAATTTGCTGAGCATCTGCTATGCTCCCAGCATGATGCTCGGCTGCAGAGGATGTCAGGTTCCCTGTCAACCCTGAGCTGTGATTTCCTGAGGGAGCACAGTATAGCTCAGAAATGCGTTCCATGGTCTAGAATATACAGGCTGTGCGATTTGGAAATGCAAGTGCTGATAGACATTGCTTTTCTGCTTCTCACTCAACAAAACTTGAGTGCTTTCTCAGAAAGCTTCTGCTTTCTCTTTCAAGTTCACAGGTCTCTGAGCTTTCCCTGTCCCTCAGGACCTGGTACAGCCTTGCTGCATGCAAATGACCCCACCGGTGTTCCTTTCTGCTCTGACCTGCACACCCTGCCTGCCGCCCAGGGGAGCAGATCTGACTCCCCCAGACGACATCCTCAAAGAACTGGGGGAGCCTTTAGGCAGCTTCATGGGCTCTCACTGGCCAGGCTTTGAACTCTCCAATCCTTCTTGCTGTTTTGGGATGTTTCACTTTTCTCTTCCCCCAGGGAACCGTCTGCTTTCATGACAGCTGTACTGTGTGCCAGTGTGAGGGTCTAGAAGAGACAAGATTAACTGCTCTCCAGTCAGAAAAAGGAAAAGTGGTAAATTTTTATGTTTAGAAAAAGATGAGTTGGTGAAATACAGCCAGGACGCTTTGCCCAGTCTTTTATCTTGGAATAGAAAATGCCTAATACAGTTAGACAAAAAGCTCATTTTCTAAGGCGCCTCCTTGCTTGGGGTTTGATTCAGAATCTCAAATCCCTTTGCCTTGCAGACAAGTGAGAACTGTCTTGGAAGCAGGGCATGTGGACTGAGGTTCTGCTCTTTCTACTCGCTTTCTGACCTTGGGCTCATCACTGGGCAGTTCTTTAAGATGGGAATGTAATCGCTGCCCTACCAAAAGGGATGATGGGAGGTGGACATGTTCATATGAAAAGAGGTGTCGACACAAACAGGCGTTGCCAGTGTGAAAGACGCAGCCGTGCCAGGCATTCGTACTGCTTGTAGCCATTCCCGTTTTCACCCTCTAATTTTGTTCTCATTGGCGTAACACCATGAATAGCTACAGAGCTTTAGGGAAATGTACACAGAGACCTGATTCATAGACTTTCCAAAATAAAGTAGGCCTTAATGATCACTGCATCTCCTGGACACACAGACGGAAGCTGAGTACCGATAAGGCACACGTACCGAGAGCCGGCCGCGCACCGAGCTGGGCTTGAACCCTCCCACCTGTGGTAACCCACCGAATCTCCAAAGCCGCTCCCACCAGGGAGATATTACAATCATCACCTCCACTTTATAGATGAGTAAGCAAATGTCAAGTAACCCGCCCCCCACCCCCGCAAGGTCACGTTGTGGCAGTGCAAGGGTCTAAACCCAGGAGCCAATTCTCCCCACCATGACAGTGTGTTGCTACCAGAAACTGAGTTCCAGAGAGAGATGGGCAACTGGCCGAAGATAACTCGGCTGTTAGGGATGAAAACCAGGTCACCCGATCCACAGTCCAGGTGTCTGTCTGTCTGTGTGGATGAAGGTAGGGCTCAAATCCTAGCTGGACACGTGGTTGTGGGAATGACCTTGGGCAAGTCATCAGTTGACCTGGGATGTGGTGTTCTCATCGAGATAAACTTGTCATAAAATAGCCTCACAGTTTACTGTGAGCATTAGATGAGATAATACCTGTAAAGCACTTAGAAGAGCCCTGGATGTAGCTACTCAACAGCTGTTACATCTGCTGCTTCTTCCAGGGGGGCTCCCAGAGGGGAGATAACGTCGGCATCGTGGTGGAACCCAGAGGGGCTGGTGAGGGAGGGGAGAGGTGGTGAGGATGTACCAGAAACTTGTGTTTGCAAGAGAAAGCAGCTGGCCCTTCCCAGATAAAGATGGAAAATGAAATAGAATAAAAAGGTTAGAGCCACAGACAACCTAACACTCTCTATTTGCCCTTTCATGCCGGCAGTTCCTCCATTCTCCATTCCCTCTGCCCTAAATGGACCAGGAGCGGAACGGGCATGCACTGCATCACTCTTCAGGTCCTGGCAGGATGCCCGGAGCTACCCGCCCCTCTCAGCCTCTAGGTTCACCCCCTGACGGGTCCTGACAGCCAAGTTTGGGGGGCCGTTCTGCTGCCAAGACCCGAGGTCCCAGGCTAGGAAGTAGCTGCGCGCTCGCTGCTCTCAAGGGAGCTCTGGACTCATGCAAACTTCTGCGATTGCTTCTGCTGACTCCAATCTCTCTCCCTCTGTTAACAACACAACAGACATCTTGTCTGTGTTTGATAAATAAGCTTCTCTATTTATTCAGGGGAGTGAATTTGTAGCTATTATGATTCAAATGACATTGACACGATACTTTCTCTCTTTTTTTCCCCCCGATGTTGAATCAGGAAAAGAAAATCCATAGGAAAAAAAAAAAAACGCACAAAAACCCAAAGCAATTACTCTGCATATCAGTCCATAAAATAAAGAAATGCCTAAGCCAACTCTCTTTTGGGGTGGAGGTAAGGGAACCGATAAATAGTTTAGAAACTGTTGCTGCTTCCCGGTTCCCCGAGGTGCAGCTGGTGTGTACTAATAGGAGGCACAGGCTGCATTTATTAGGCACTGAGCAACGTTTTAATTTCTCAACCATTAATGTGATCTGCGATGGGCCTGTGCACAAAGTCAGATCCCAGGGATGTCAATCAACCCAGCTAAGAAGTGTTGGCATCGTCATATGGGGTGTTACCCCTCACTGGGTTTCCTGAGTCCACCAGTCAAGCAGACAGGCAAGACGGGGAGTGGGCCCCAGCCAGCAGAGTCAGCTCTGCATCTGGAAGTCCTTGTGTTAGACACCCTTCCCGTTGGATCCGTTCAGACTCACCTGATCTCATCCCTGTCCCCAGCTGTGCTCATCCCCAGCTGCCCAAGCACAGTCCAGAAATGTTAAGTCTTGGATGTCGAGGATAGGCTAGAATCTTCTTGAACATCTAATCCCCCAGACAGAGGGAACACAGGAGAGCTTGTAATCGGAAGACTTCCTGGCCCATGTTTTCTAGACCCAACTGGCCTTGTGGAGCAGCTCAGAGTCAGAGGTACAGGCCTGCTGGGTCACTTGGTCCGTGGCTTTCAACATTTGACAGTGACCTAAAGTATCAGATTCATCCTATATCACAACACTGCACACACACACCCCACACTCTACTGAAAGAAAACGTTCATAAAATATCCTTACGTTATGACATGCACTTTGATAATTCTATTTCATGTTTTTAAAAAATCACAGGTGGAAGCCACTAAAATATGTAATAACCCCTAATGGGTTGCAGCCTGCAGTTTGAATAACACTGACAGTCCAACAATGAGGTATGTCAGGTTGATGAGAATAAGTAGACCTGCAGCCAGGGCAGGCATCTCCTCAAAGAAACATGCAAAAACACCTGGGGGAAACTTCAGAGTGGCCAGTTCAGAACTGGTCTGCACTGGAGTTCCAAGTGCAGCTGGGATCCTTGGTTGTCTGGAGGGCGGCTGGGCTGATAGAGTCTAGAGCCCTCCTGGCAGCCGGCTGGACTCCGGCTGCCTGTAGTGGGAACGAGGGACATGTTTACATGTCCTGGGGGGAGGGGGCTGCCACGGGCAAGCTTGTCTAGAGCTCGGCCTCTCCCATCGCAGCTCACTCCCCCCGGGACTCTCTGCTTTTCCCTCCTGCTCTCCATCCCCACCCTGTGCCTTTCCTTCCTCTTACTGCCTCTGTGTCCTCCTTTGCCCTCTCCCTTCCCTATCTTTCCTTTACCAACAAGTACAGATTTTTTAAAAACATGTCCCCATTCATCATTCACAATCTGCTAAAGCAGTTTTTCAAACTCCCTGTAGGCAGGAAACCTAAGTGTTGGGTTGAGAGTCATGTATGGTGTGTATGTATCTGTGTGTGGTATGTGTGTTTGTGTGTGTGTGGTGTGTGTGTGTGGTGTGTCTGTGGTGCATGTTCGTGGGTGTCTGTGTGTGTGGTGTGTTTGTGTGTGTGGTGTGTGTATGCGTACACGCATGTGTGTGTCCATATCTCTGTGTGTGTGTCCATGCATGTGTGTGCAGTGTGTGTGGTGTGTCTGTGTGTGTCCATGTATGTGTGGTGTCTGTGTGCGTGTGTGTCTGTGTGTGACATGAACCGCAGAGTCGGCCAATGCTTGTGTCTCCCCTGAAGGAGATGAGAAAGCACAGTGTCCAAGAGGAAGAATCCTACAAATCCCCAACCCTAAGAAAATAACTTACAAGGAAAGAAGAAATCATCGCTTTGTGATTTTGCTTTCAAATAACCTGTCTCCCCTCTAAATATATTAGTTTTATATTTGATTCTATTGCTCTATCAGCAACTGCAGTGATCTGGAGCCATGATATACTCGGCCGTCTAATTTCCATGGAAAGGAGGGAATTTATAGATGTAGTCACCGAGGGGTCAGCAATGCTGTGAATTTCAGTGGGCTTTCCTTGCTGAAAGCACATTATAAGCATTAACTAATTGTGCTGCACAACATTTGAGAGAGAGAGAGAGAAGAGTGGTTCTCATGTGGCGGAGCCTGGGGAAGAACCAGCACAGGCCTGCACGGCTCCAGGGAAGTGTGGATTCCCAAGAACTGAGATTAGGATTCAGTTGTCACTTTTCCCAAACCTTCACGATTCCTTAAGCCTCATGCCAGCTGCAGTGTCTACTTTTACACGTCCTAAGGCAGTTGCTGAAGTTTTCAGCATGTAAGTTTCCTCAGCTATAAAGTGGAGACAATAATAACACCCATTGTAATAAGCTTGCTCTAATAATTAAATGAGATACAACTTTGCACAAGGCCTGGTCCTTAGGAAGTACTTAATGAATCATGGCTCTCAGCTCGGAAAATACCCCCACTTCTCTTGTTCACCCTTCCTTCTCTGTCTTCTCCCTCCCTTCCTCTCTCCCTTGCTTTCTCCCCTGGGCTCCTTTCATGGGCAGAATCCTTGGCTGTCAGGCATCTTTGGAATCTGGGGGGAAGACATCACGCACCCGCTCCCCTGTGGCTGTCTGTCTGCTGAATGTGCCAAAGGTGATGGCTTTGGGCAAAAGCTTACAGGAGCCTGACAGACACATCCTGCCCTGCTTGAAAGCCCTGCTTGAAAGCCCTGCTTGGTGATACGGCAGCTCAAAGGCCGATACCTCCAGTGCTCATCAGACATCTGCTGGTTATCAGCAACCACCAGGCCACCCTGCTGGGGCTTTGGAGGACAGACAAGGGCTTTGTGATACCAGGAATGGTCAGGGGACCACCACCGGCCTTTTCTACCCGCCTAGGTACAATTCCTCACACACAGACCTGCAGAAACAGGCTTTGCGGGTTGCTCTGGTGCATTCAGACGGGAGTACCTCTCCCCGTCCGTCTGTGCTAACGATAGCCCAGTTTGTAATTCTGAGAAAGGAAAGACAGTGTTGGCTGTGGAATTCAATACTTTATCAACTTTCCATCAGAGCTTGTGCTCTGCTCTGTGAAATCACAGCACCCAGGAAACCTCGGATCAATACACAGGTCCCAAGGTCTTAGGCCACAGGATCTGGGGACAATGGATCCCACAGGTGACAAGGATTTTGACTGTGAATAGAACAGGCTGCACTGAGCTGGCAACAGGGGTGACACGGCTCTCTCCTGGCGGGCATCGCCTCCGTCACGGCTTCCTGATCCAGCGGGTCATGCCTAGTGCATGGCCCGCTGGATTCTTCCCAGATTCTAGACTGACTCGGTCTATCATTCCCTCATCCGGTCTGGGATGCAGAGAAAGCGCGGGCCGCAGTCGAAGCAGTAACTGTGCACGGGAACTGCAGCCCAGGTGACCCAGCCCGCCACCCATTTGTGGGGCCGTCTGTTTGCAGCTCATCCCCCAGCAGCTCAGCCTCACCATCCAGCTGGGATGTATTCAAGGGACACAAGCTCATTTATCAGCCGAGCAGAGCCTAATTAGGAAGGTGATGCCACCACGCATTAACAGCCTAACATACACCAAGGCCAAAGATAAGTGGTTCTGCGGTCATACATTCTTGGGATTTATCCACCGTCGGGGAAGAGTGGGGATTGGCCAGACCTAGTACAGCATATGGGCGTCTACGTGTGTCATTTCCCCCTATGTTTTAGTACCACTCATCCTTGAATCCACGTAGTGGAAACAATGGGTAAACGTGACAGCTGGAGACCTGATCCAAGAAGGTATCCACCCAGTAGGATGTGTTCAGGGGCTTGAGATTTTTAGGAAAAGCAGGCAAGTTATTTGACCAATTTTTAAAGCATGACTTGTGGTTACCCTTGACCCTGGTAGCCCTGGTTGGACATTGATAGATGAAATTCTGCCTGAGCCTTTGCCAGAACATGGTTCTTGGCTGTCAGAAGGACGTCTTGGCCTCTCAGAGGGCACAGCTGGTTCCCAGGATTCTGTCAAAAGACATCCTGATTCGTGTGCCTGTTTAGGGTGTCACAGTGTCTGAGTCTGCAGGACTTTGGTCAAATTGAGAGTAGGGGAGGGGCAGTTAGGAAAAGAGAGGAAAGAGGAGGGGGAGCCAGGAAGAGAGAAGGAAACCCAGAGAGCGGGGCTGGTGTTAGTCTCGGGCAAAGCCTGCGTGAAGCCTCGGCATGTACCCCCCAGAAACACGCCACTCAGCTTGGGCCCGGCTGCCAGCAAGAGCGGATTGAGTGATGGATTTATGACGCGCTCCCCTCTTCCTGTTGGTCACTACAGCTGCTGGAGGAGACGATGTCCCTCCTTGACATTCATAGTTCTTTGGTTCCCCAAAGTTTCCAGCTCTGCGGCGTGTTTGCGAGTCCCTGTTCTCAGGAGGCATCCACACCAGGCCAGGTCTCCAGGACCGGCTGGAATCAAGGACCAGCTTCTGTCCTCCTGGGTCCCTGGCGCCTTCCTCACGCTCAGCAGTGCTCTAACCAAAGTCTCCAGACGGAAGCAACACTCTGTCCTAAAGAGGGAGACGAGAAACTGCCTGGAAAGCCAAGCCCCACGTAAACAGGGTTTAAAGCACAGGAGCTGTTGCTTTAATTCCGGCTCGTGCTGTTGGATCACCAGTGTTTCCCACGCATTCATCAGCAGCCTGGTGATAAATCAATCTCTGGAAGCCAGAAGCTGCCACAGCTGCAGCCTCCAGGCTCCATCCTCTCCTCCGGGCCTGGATCCCCCGGAGCCACTGCCAGATGAGTGTGCAGCCCTGAGCCTCCAGGATTCGGAGCCCAAGTCGGTTTGGGACGGAGGCTGGGAATCAGGCTGCCACCCTAGCATCAAAGGAAGGGTCAGAGAGGAGAATATTTGTAAGGGTCAGATTTGCAGGTAGATGATAACTGGCATATTGGTGTGTTGGACTGTTTTTCGGATAATGACTGTTACACCTTTGATGTTAATGATAAAAATAACCATACTATACGTGCATGGACCTAGAGATTATCATACCAAGTGAAGTCAGACAGAGAAAGACAAATGTCATATGATATCACTCGTATGTGGAATCTAATTTTTAAAAAAATGATATAAATGAACTTATTTGCAAAACAGGAATAGACTCACAGATTTCAAAAACAAACTTACGGTTACCAAAGGGGAAATGCGGTGGGGAGGGATAAACTAGCAGCTTGGGATTAACGTACACACACTACTCTATATAAAATAGATAAGAAGCAAGGACCTCCTGTATAGCACAGGGAACTCTGCTCAGTATTCTGTGATAACCTATATGAGAAAAGGTTTGAAAAAGAATGAATATATGTATAACTGGGTCACTTTGCTGTACACCTGACACTAACACAACATTGTAAATCAACTCTACTTCAATAAAATTTTTAAAAAAAGAAAGTGATGAAAATAATGGATGATAATAGATTCATCCAATTAGGTTTGGAGATATTCTAAGTTTGTTTTCTTTGGTTATATAATAAAATAAATTCTTAATTTGTTAAAAAATAATAAGGACACATATTAGCAGCTGTTATTCATTAGATACTCTACACCTGCCTACCACACTCATCCTCGGTGTTTAGTCCTCAGCAACCACTCAACAGGGTACAGGTGACTATCTGCAACTCTCAGCTGTGAAAACTGAGGTCACAAGTGGAGGGGCAGAGCCAGGGCTCCCACGCTCCCCTGTGCCCCGCCGCTGTGGGTGAGGACCTCTGGTGACACGTGCTCCCCGCCAAATCCCCTGGAGCAGCGCCTACCCTTCCAGGGACGCTGGTGTGTGTGCCTGGCGGCACCACCTGGAGGAACGCGGGAGAAAGTGAGTGCCAGGAGCAAGGCTAGTGCTGAGGACACGAGGATGGTGCCAGGAAGGCCCTCACACACCTTGCTATCTTTTTATAATCTTTTTCCAGATGGGAAAGTTGAAGCCGGAGAGGTGAACTCACAGACCTCAAGGCAAACCTGGGCCTAGAGCCCAGTTCTTGAAAGGTCTGGGTTGGCCATTTCTCGACTGTATTTGAAGGGGATGAGGAGAAATTGTACTTGAAACTTTGAAATAGTGGGAGCCTCTTCTGACCCCCAGCTGTTCCTCAGGCAGAGGCCAGTGGCCCTTCGTAATTCGGGGTGAACCTTTCGAGTCCCTCAGGGTGCAGCGGGGAGGCAGGGGGCTTCAGGCCTCAGGCTGCCCACCCTCTGGAGAGGACGGTGCCACTGGCAGGGCCCTGGGAGAGCTGTCCACTGCTGGGATGGGAAGGCACCTGCTTGGTGCAGGAGGAAAGGCAGCAGCAACTGGACACCAGCGAAAAGAGAACGCAGGAAAAAGGAGCACAGAATTCACGTGGCAGCAGTCCATCCCTCTTCCCAGCTGAACACAATTCACCAACTCAAAGCCCACTTTTTATCCCACCTCCTCTGAGACTAGTCCGGCCCTCATCAGCCTCCACTGTGGTGTTGTTTGCTTTTTTAAAGTGAGGTATAATTTACTAGAGTAAAATTCACCATTCTTAGTGTATAGTTCTACACGTTTTAATGAATATACAGTCATGTAACCACCACTGTAATCAAGGTATGGGACATTTCCATCACCTACAAAGTTCCCTCATGCTCCTGCGTAGTCAGTTTCTCCCCCAAGGCCAGCCTGTTTTCTGCCACTATAGTTTTGCCCTTTCAAGAATGTTATGTGAATGGAATCATACAGTCTTTAGCCTTTTGGGTCTGGCCTCTCTGGATTAGCATAAAGCATTCCACGTTCGGCCATGGTGGTCTGTGTACCAGAAGTCCCTTATTTTTTACTGCTGTGTAGTATCCCATCGTGAGGATGTACCTGAGTTTTTTAATCTGCTCACCCACTGAAAGATACTTGAGCTGTTGCCAGCTTGGGGAAATTATTACAAAGCTGCTACAGATATTCACACGCAGGTGTGTGTGTGAACCTGGGTCCTTGTTCCTCTCGGGCTTGCTGGGGTACAAGGTGAGGGCAGGTTTAACTTGAACCTCTCTGTATTTGATCTCTCACATCTCTTAAGGACAGCTCTACAGAGATTTTTCTTTAGTTCTTTTCTAATCTTCTTTTAACCAACCCCCAATCGTTGAACACAGTAGGTGCTGGGCATTATAACGACATTGAAACTGCAAAGATACGAGGGATGCTTTTCTAGGATGTGTACAACCCCATGGTGCCAACTTGCTGACTGAGTGGCACACACTCCATCGCAGCGGGGAGGTGGGACTGGAGTGCACCGGCCAACCCAGGTCACCTTGGCGCAAGATTGCTTATAAGCAACGAACGCATTGATGGTGTATAAGCAGTACAACGTGCAGTGACCAGCTGCAGGCACAGCCACAGATTCTGGCTCACAGGCAGCCCCTCACTCAGATGTGGAGCGAGGGGAGACTTTACAACCAACACCCTCACCTTCACAGTTTCCCTTACGCTTGAAAACATCCAGAGGAAACAATATAAAATATGTGAAGAATAAAAATATTTTGTGCTGACAATTCTGTGTGCAAGCTTTAAAAAAGGCACTATAGGGCTTCCCTGGTGGCGCAGTGGTTGAGAGTCTGCCTGCCGGTGCAGGGGACACGGGTTCGAGCCCTGGTCTGGGAAGATCCCACGTGCCGTGGAGCGGCTGGGCCCGTGAGCCATGGCCGCTGAGCCTGCGCGTCCGGAGCCTGTGCTCCGCAATGGGAGAGGCCACAGCAGTGAGAGGCAAAAAAAAAAAAAAAAAAAAAAGGCACTATATTTCCAATATTTCCAGAACCTAAGGTCATCTTGTTCGACCTCCTGATACTCAAAGCTCCTCTGCAACATGACTGCTCACCCAATGGCTGCCTTTTCCCAGTGATGTCAGCTCACCATCCTGATGGTCTAGTGGAATCAAGCACTGTGTTTGGAGTAAGTCGTGTTCAAGGAGCCTGCAGGAGTTGTCGCTCATTTCATCATCCTCACCAGCATCATCGATATTATCGTTGTTATTATTATGTCACCTATAGACAATCTGGATACTAGAATCTCCATCTTTGTATTGAGCCAAAATCTGTTACCCTATTACTTCATCCATCGATCTTACACTTGGTTTTGGGGGCCATTCGAAATAAGTGGAATTTACATGAGACATTTCAAAGCATTTGAAGACAGTCAACGGGTCTTCCTTCAGCCTCTTCCTCTCCAGGCGTGAAGCTAAGCTCCCTCACTTCCTTCCATAACTCAACCTAAGGATCACGAGACACGGTATACAGTCTATTCATCGTCGAGGCTGCCTGGCTACGATTGTTTGCCTCTGAATCCCTAACTGCTTACAATGCTGCAAACGCAGTTTGCTCTGGGTGCTATTCGTCTATTAACACGGTCTCATATATCAGCTTCTGGGGAAGTCACATTGCACTAATGCCACGGTATGCTTTCTACCAACTAAAATTCCTAAACGTTTTTTAAAGTTCTGCTACTGAGCCTTCCTTCTTTTTACTGCTTTGAGATAAGTGTTCCATTTTTTCAAAGCCTGGCCCACTTCCTGAGCTTGTCAAGATCCTTTGAAACTCAGTTCTGTCATGCTGACTATTAACTATCCATCCCGGCTTTGAATTAGGTGAAAGTGTGATCTGTGTGCCTGCTGTTTCTTCATCTCTAATGCTGGTAAAAATGTCAAACAGGACAGGGTCAAAGACGAAGGCCTCTTTCCAGGTTGACACTGATCCGTTACTCAGAACACTATGGAGTCCAAACCCACCCACCACCTGGGAACATCGTGAGGGCCCTGGGAAATGCCATGCTTAAATTTAAAAAGTGATGTCTACCAAATTTCCCAAGTGACTTCTTATAAAAAGGAAATGAGATTGGGCTGCTAGGGCTTTGTGGCAGTGAGCTGGTGCTTTCATCTAGTGAGTATCCTTTCCTTTCCAAGTGCTCACAGTTGTCCTAGTAATACTTTTTTTCTATAGTCTTTCTTCTTAAAAGTAGGCACCACGTAACAGCTAAGGTTCTGAAAATCCAGAATAAATATGGCCTACTTCCTGTTCTCAACAATCATATAGACAGACATAGAGTTTAGGCCTTCAGTGATGTGCATGTGAACGAATCTACAAGATAATTTCAAACGTATCTTCAGGAGCCGCGTGCCGCTTCAGAACCTGGGTGATGAAGCTGCAGAGAAGGTGTGGGAGAGTCTCCCCTGCCTATTTGGCAGCCTTACTGGTGAGTGCAAGGGGCCTGTGGCCCTCGATCTTAGCTATGTCCAGGATGCAGTTATCCAGCCTCATCTCTGATGGTCAGGCAGATGTCTGCTCCCAGCACTGTGTGGGAGGCGGATGCACGGTGTAGTACTGGTACTTAACTGTGTGTGCGTTCTCCCATGCAGCCAGACCAGATGCACAAAGAGGAAAAGCGCCTTCTCCAGGGAGGTCAAGTAACAGACATGCTTGAAAGAAATCACACTCCAGCTCTGGGGCAGTGGTTCTCAAAGTGGTTTTTCTGAACTAGAATCCTCAGTATCAGTAGGAGCTTGTTAAAAATGCAAATTCCTGGATCTCTCCAACCTACTGAATCAGAAACTCAGGGTTGGGGCCCCGCGATCTGTGTTCTAATAATCACCCTCCAGGTGATTTGGGGAAAAAAATGTTGCGAACCGTTGCTCTAGCATTTGACAACCCAGTCAAGACAGCCCTGGGAAGGGGGAGCCTGAGGTTGGAAACAACTCTCAACGTTCAGTTCGGCAAACACTTTCTGGCTTGGCTCTTCCAGGTAAGGTTCCAGGTGCAGAAGTGAAGTAGAATGTGAATAATGCATAAGGCACAGCCCCTCTCCTTAAGTTGCTTACGATGTCGACAGGAACAAGCAGTGGAAACAGTAACACGAAAAGCATCATAAAAATAAAGTGAATCAGTCCGATTGAGTAGGAGAGGATGAGAGGGAAGGTAGATGGCGGCCGATTCATGGAGGGGATGGCGTTTATGACGGGCCTGGAAGGAGGGCTGGGACCTTGGTCGGCAGAGTTTGGGGAAGGAGCTCCCCAGGGATGTCGGAACACGCTTTCCTTCTCTGTCCTCCACTGGACCCTATAAATACATCTCCTGTGGTCCTTCATCAAATTATGCAAATCTGCATGTCTCCACCATTCCCCCAGGAGGGCTGCCGCCAGGTCATGGGTGACCTCGACACAGCCAACCCCAGGCACTCTTCCCAGTTACCAGCTGATCCATCCCCGGCGGGATCTTTCCCACAGTCCAAGGTGTTCTTTGGTTCCAAGTTAACATTATGCGTGATACTGAGGTTTGCTTTTGAGCTCTGCTTTCCCTTCTCAGTCAGTCCTGTTTCCCTTGGAGCTGAACTTGACCTCTGACTTCTCCTGCTGTCTACCCTGCCCCCAACGCCCCAGGCAAGGAGTGGTGGCCCTGGACTTTGGCATGCCCGATGAAGACAGGGAGTGAGGGACGTCTCGACCGTTCAAAGAGGGGCAGATGTGCCATGTTGAGGTGTGTCTGAGGCCTCTGCCCCGACGGCCATGCCTCCCCCAGACCAGGCCCAGCCACCAGCAAGGAACTGCAGTGCGTCAGCAGCACTTAAGCCCACTTAAGCACCAATTAAGCCCACTCCTCCCTTCCAGTTCCCCTCCTAGCCCCTGGGCTCAGGCTTCCATCTGAACCTGAATTTAAGCCACGCTCCATCTGACTCTGAGCACCTACCCAAGGGTTTTGAGACCGTTTTTCTCAGCAGCCTTCCCTACCTCGGGGGCCCATTTCCTCCCAGGGAACAGACCCTTTAACCAAATTCTAGACCCTGCCATGCCCCGGGGTCTACTCCCTTGTGGTAAGGCTCTCAGTAAGGTTTCAGCTCCCAGACAGAGGTTTAAACCCAGGGATCTGAGTCTGATGGTGGAAACACCCATTGCAGCCTGAGAACAGGGACACCTGGGGGTGTGCAGACCTTTAGATCAGGAGTCCCCAACCCCCAGGCCGCTGTGGACCGGTACCAGTACGTGGACTGTTAGGAACCGGGCCGCACAGCAGGAGGTGAGCTCTGCGTCGCTCGCATTACCACCTGAACCATCCCTGCCAGCGCTCTCATCACCCCCGTCCATGGTAAAATTGTCTTCCACAAAACCGGTCCCTGGTGCCACAAAGGTTGGGGACCGCTGCTTTAGGTGACGCACAGCCTCTTGGGTGGGCCACCTCGGGGCCTTGGCCGGCAGCACCGCCCTGCCTCCAGGCTGTGACCAAGGCTTCCACCGCCCACCGGTCGGCTGCCCCCTCACACTTGCAGGTCAACAGCTGAGCCACCCGCCGACAGCACCTGATGCCTTCACTGGCCCAGCGGCCGCCAAGCAGAGATTCTCAGTCTTGCTGAGCCTCTGAAACGGACCTATCACACTCGCATTGAACAGCGCACCAAAAATCGGAACACTCAGAGCCTGCACGGGTATCTGCAACAATGCTTCCTGTTTCGGAAAAACAGGCTGATTAAAAATATTAAAGATTGTGATGTCTTCCTCCTTCCCTGGAGCCCCCACCCGGCCCCGCCCTGCAATCTTCTCTCCTCTGTGTTTACCTTCTGCTGGGGGCACGTTTCAGAGCTTACGGCTGACAGCTGCATTTAAAATTATTTAAACTACGCCAAATACGGGATTTGTATACAGGTGAGTTCTCTTCTCTCTGGGGCCCCGCTTGTTAGTAAATCAGGATGTGGAGGCGTGCTGTGGATGTCGTTAACTTCTAAGTCTCCGCGGGTTCCTCCCTGCTCCGGAACCCTTCACCACTCCAGGCACACACACTGCCGGTGGAGACTGACTGACGAAAATTTACAGCACCGGCAAGCCGCGTGCTTCCTTGGATGGATATACGTGCTCTACCTCTCCACCTCCCACATCTCCACCCACAAAGTCCCCAGCCCCGGTTCCAAGTCCAGGAGGAAGCGGGCAGCAGTAGTGTGTGCTGGACTGCGGTCCAGCCGGAGAGGAATGGAGAGTTCGGAGACATTGCTAGGGATCACGCTCTCATCATCAGGTGGACTTTGGAGCAAAGGCTGGGCAGACGTTAGACATGGCAGAGTTTATGTTTTCAGCATGGACTGGGTGGCCGGGGGTATGAAACGTCAGGCACTTAATTTCACCGTCGCGTGTGTGTGCTCTACACGAGCGTACAGCACAGCAATGTACAAAACTGGCTCTTCCATGAGGCCCGCGGGCTCGATAATTCCTAGAGGAGCTCTTTTCCTTTGGTTTGCTTGTTTTTTGGATAAAACTACTCTTTGCCTTGTACTGTCTCTCCCTCTCTCTGTCTCTCTCCACCACCAAAGAAGCAGTTTCTACTGTTCACCCAGAAAACCGGCTCCCCGATTTGCGGTGGGATTACTGACTGTCCCTCAAGCCTTCTAAAAAGAGAAGTATTTCCAATCACTCATCAGTATTAATTATAATCACAAGAGGTCTCTCTTTGAAAGCACGTGTTGGGAAGCTGCAGAGGTTGGGGTGTCTACAGAAGGCAATTTTTCCTTCTCCTGCGGCTCACTTTCCCAAACTAGGTCTGCTTCCCACACGCACCGCTGAGAGGAGCTCCCCCTGCCACGAATTCCTGGGGGCGGGGCGGTGGTCCTGGGTCTCTGTCTTTGACCAGTGGTCCTGAGAGGATGATGTGGGCATGAAAGGAAGCTCAGAGATTCAGGAAGCATCTATGCCCCCAAAATATGTCTGCTTTTAGGACACGCAGCTCCTCTGAGAAATAGGTGGAAGCCTGGTCTTGGGAGAGCCATTTCCAGAGCGAAAGGAAACCAGAATCCTGTGTGCTTTGTCCCTCAGGACACTGGCAGCTGCACATCCCTAAAGGGAGCTGGGCCGCAGCAGTGGTTATTAGTATTGTTTTTCCTAAGGGGACACTGGATAAAGAAGCAATCCCAGTCATCTGAGTGATAAAAAACCCACACAAAGGCATGGCAGGGACTGCTCAGCCTGTCTCAGACCCGTCTGTGCTGGTGGAGAAGGAGGTGGGCCTCTCAGAACCTCAGAGGCTCTGGGCTCACCCCAAGGACCACGACTAGCCAGCATCTTGGGGAAGTCAAGAAACCCCTTGGGGCTGCACAGGGATAAAAAGAAATGTCTACGTTAATCACAGCTTTCCTCACAGAGCTGCTGCTACACAGCAGATACGTTCATTTGTCATCACTTGTCTTTATAAGATTGAATAAAAGGCCCTGTTCACCCCTTTTTACAAATGAGAACACACGTCACCTGGTTCAGGAAGCATCTTGCCAGCCCATTTATATCTAGCACCCCCAGAAGTAAGTGGCCCTCTGCTGAGGATCTAGGCTCCGGGAAGGGGAAAATCTTCCCCTGAGTCTTACATATGAAAAAGGAGGAAGTCTTCAGAGGGGGACTCCCACCTGAGACCACCGTGGACCGTGGGCCGAGTCAGGTATGCTCAGGCTACAGGCTTCCGCGCCTCAGGGATCCTCGGAGAGACGGAGGGGCCCGAGGCCGGGAGGCTGCCCAGTGCCCGACAGCAAAACAGAGGATGGGAGCCCCAGTCGTGGCCAACCACGTGAGCTTCCATTTCTCAGCCCATGAAGCTCAGAAAACTCCAAACATTGAGAAGACATTCACTGTGATAAAATAGCATTGAGCCTGCCCACCGTGGCACCCACTCCGCTACCCCTTCCAAGGGAGGCTGTACCCCAGCTCTAAATCCCAGGGCCCCGAATTACCTCCAGCTACATGAGGAAAGGATGCTAAGGGCTCGGGAAATGGGGCAACAGCACAGAAACCCAGCCAAGCCGTTGTTTAGGCTTTGCGGGAAGCCACCTGGAGATGCCCAGGCTCCTGGCCCTTCAGGAGCCGCACAGTGCACCACTGCCGCCGTCCCCCACCACGTGCGTGGGAGCCCGATGAGGTCACGCTCACAGCACCCACATGACCCGGATCCCTATGGGCCTCTGCGCTGCTGCCTGTGCTCTCTCCCATCTGCCATGCGCACTGCTGTCACGATCGGCTCTCACACGTGACGACCGCGGGGTCCCAGGTCCCACGCCGGTGGCGCTCCTCACTCACTATCCCCGGTGTCAGTCTCACCTCCGGCCCCAAGTCCTTCCTAATCTGGCCCGCCCTCCCCAAACATGTGGATTTCATGTTCCTTCCCCCAAACCCTTCCTGTCCTAGTCACACCTGTCTCTCTACAAATGTCCAGACGCACGTGCTGTTTCTGAATCTGCGCACGCTAGCCCTCTGGCCGGGATGGGCTTCCTCTCCCCGACCCAGCCCTGCGTGGGCACGTCCTTCCAGCCTGAACCCACGGCCGCTCTCCTCTGAAGAGCTTTCTCTGAGACACAGCCCACAATGATCTCTCCCTCCACTCACTCCTTGCACGTTACTTCTGCACTGCATAATTAGCACCTGGTGGTCCGCTGTCTTCTTCTCTAAGTATCTGTACCAGGTGATGTGGGCCTTCAAAACAGCATGAGAAAATACTCATCTGCAAAACTCTGCCTCGTGCATCCGCTTGGTTCCCACACCTAGACGGCAAATCCATGCCTTCACACTGTGTGTGTGTCTCACAGGCCCACGGGACATTAGGCACAGAGTTGGCAATTAGTAACTGCTTAGAATAAAATGTGTGCCAAGTATTTACTTTTTTTTCTCTACATAGACACCTTTTCCCTCTAGTTCTGTAAATAGAAGAAACGGACTCTATTGTGTTCAGTTTATAATATCCAGAACAAGTTTAAATGGTTTTTCAAAAATGGCTGATACAGATTGACTTCTATGTACAGAGACCACATGAAAGGGGTATAACCCATCCAGGGGAGTTTCTGGGCACTAGGGGGACCCCATTGTGCTGCCCCATCTCCTCTGCGTCCCTACGTGCTGGAGAGACGTGTTCATTCATTCAACAAACATTTCTGAGGCATCTACTATAATGGTTCTCAACCCTGAACGAATATAGGAGCTTTTAACAAAAATATATCAGGACCCAATATTCTGAAGACTCTAATTATTTGAAGGTAAGATCCAAGCACAGATATTTTTGAAAATCTCCAAGTGATTCTAAGTTATAATTTCTATTAAGAACCAGAAAAATAGCCCCCCAAAAGACAAGTTATGGCCTAGGCCTTGAGAAGGGCGTGATCTAGTGAGAAAGGTGGGTGAGGAGAGTAGACACTGTGATGAGGGCTGTATAGGGTGTCATACAGCAGGAGGGGGGCAACCTCCCGGTTAAGGGTTCAGAGGAGGCTCCCTGGAGTAAAACAAAACCTGACCTAGAAGCTGGAAGAGGAGGAATCAGTCAAATGAGAACAGAAGGGTTCTAGCTGGTGCACCCCAGAGGGAGAAGAGAGGCAGGTGGGGACTCCAGGGGCAGTGGCAGTGCCCCTGGGTTCCAGCCAATAGAGCCCAGGGTGGCCGTGCATCACTCCTGGGTCTGCCCGGGAGACCCCAGTGTGAGTCCCTGCCCCATGGGTGAACTTTGGTTTTCCTCCCCATCTACTGGAGGAACCCAAAAGAAGCTGAGGGCGGAGAGAGAAGTCAGTGAAGATGGGGATGGGAAGGTGGTACCCAGAAGACTGTTCCATGCAGGAGCTTAGTCCTTGAGAAGGTTTTTGAGGGACAAAGTAAGTGGTAGCAACTTGAAGGATTCAATAAAGCAGCCTGCCCTGAGGCCTGCAGGAAAGGAGAGAAAAGATGTGAGGATCTCCTGCTGAGGCCCTGGAACTGCGACTCCCTCAGGAGGGGACCAAAACCTTCACTAAAGCACAGCTGGCCTCGGTTCCAGATCCAGAGCTGGTATGAGTAAGTGAGGGGAAAATGCCTGGAACTGAAGGCTGCAGGGAGTAGGCAGGGGGCATCCCTCCTTGACTCACCCAGTTTCCGTCTAGCACCCAGAGCGAGTTGACAATGCAGTCCCATTTGTCCAGACAGACTTTCCCAGTCAGGGCACAGGTGTGAGATAAGCGGGGCTTCTGAGGGCTGTCTAGGGCCTCATGGGGAGACACACTGAGCCAGCACACCTGGGGCCCCCGCCGATTCTGTGCGCACACACTTACGCGTACACACACACACACACATACACGCACGCACTCTCTCCTGTAAAGGGACAGCTGGTGGAAATTACCACAAGGACAGAGAGAGCTCAAGTTCATCAGGAGAGGAGAGAGGGTTTGAATGGGAAAAGACGAAGGGGAGAAAGAGCTGGGTGATGCTGGAATTGCCATCTGGCTGTGAATCCACTGTGCTCTCTCTTCCCTGCACTGCTAACAATTCTGTAGGCAAGAATGCACAGAGGAAAGGCTCACTGGAAAGGCAAGTGAACCGCTCTAAATCCCAGCCCCGGCTCTGCCACCAGCTTGCCATGCGCCCTGAGGTATGGCCTTTCATCCACCCGGGTCTTTCCTCCCCATCAGTAAAGTGAGGAAGCTGGACTCTTATCTCCAGAGTCCCCTTCCCATCTGTACATTAAAAACACAGTCCCCAGTCTGCTGGCCCTGCTGAAGCCCACAAGTGAGTGGCCACACCTAGGCCCCCTCGGGCTCTCCTCACCCACCCCTCCCCCCCTTCCTCTGCTGCTAATCTCATGCATGAGTTACTGCACGGCAGCTCCATTACCAGCAACAGCGCCCGTGCTGATGAGAAAAAAAATAAATGTAAGCACCTAATCTGACTGCGCCGATTTATAGCTCTGAGTCCCTAAACACTCTCCCTTCCCTGGAGTGTCTGGCACAGCGCCTTTGTTTGCCAAATGCCGCTTGTTCACTGCAGGTTTCTGTCCCCCTTCTTTTTGTACGTGTGTACTGTGGGCCCTACTGCAGCCCCTGGAGGGGTCTACGGAGGATGAACAAGAGCCTTCTTCCAAGCAGAAGCGGGGGGGCTTAAGAGATGCCCCCTCAGAAGACCCCAAAATAACTGTAGCTGCCATGCCTCCAGCTCTGCTGTGATCCAGTTCAGCTGAGGTCGAAGGCCACTACCATGCAGGACCCTTGTCCTGTGTCTTTGGGGTCACCAACATCACTGGCCTGTCAGCCTCTGCACTTCAGAGGAACGTCCAAGGGCGAGTACGGTGTCATAAGAAATATACTCGGTTCTTCGTCCCTGTTCCAGGCACAGACCTCCTCAAACCCTTGGAATTTCCTGAGTGAAAGGACTGTGTTTCGTCCTTCGTAAGAAGCCCCTTTTAAAAAGAAGATGTGGTATACAATGGCATACCACTCAGCCATAAAAAAGAAGGAAATAATGCCATTTGCAGCAACATAGATGGACCTAGAGAATGTCATACTAAGTGAAGTAAGGCAGAAAGAGAAAGACGAATACCATATGATATCACTTATATGCGGAATCTGAAATACGGCACAAATGAACATATCTATGAAACAGAAACAGACTCACAGACATAGAGATCAGACTTGTGGTTGCCAAGGGGGAGGGCGTGAGGAAGGAAAGACTGGGAGTTTGGGATTAGCAGGTGCAAAGTACTATATACAGGATGAATAAACAACAAGGTCCTACTGTATAGCACGGCAAACTATATTCGATATCCTGTGATGAACCATAATGGAAAAGAATATGAAAAAGAATATATATATGTATAACTGAGTCACTTTGCTGTGTGGCAGAAATTAACGCAACATTGTAGATCAACTCTACTTCAGTGAAAAGTAGAAGGCCCTTCTGAGCGTATGCTAATGAGATGCTAATGAGACTTAAGGTGGTGGCCCTGGAGAGGGGCAGATGGGCCTGGTCACCGGAGAGAACAAGTGATTAGAGGGCTAGAACTTTGAGCCCCACCTGGACCTCTGGGAGGGGAAGGAGGGGCTGCAGATTAAATTTTGTCAAAACTCTTGACCAAGATGGGATGAGCTTCCTGGGTGGTGCCCGCCAGCCCCATGGGGGCAGAAGCCCCCACACTTGGGATCCTTCTGACTATCCAGATGACGTATCCTCTATACTATCTTTTATCTGGTAACCATGAATATATGTTCCTCTGAGTTCTGTGAGCCACTCTACAAATTAACTGAACGTGAGGAGGGGGTCATGGGAACCTCCAATTACAGCCGCAGGTACCGACCTGGACTTGGAATTGGCGTCTGAGTGGGGGCAGTCTTGTGAGGCTGAGACCTTAACCCATGGCGGTCTTCAGACAGCAAGTGTCAGGATTGAGTGAAACTTGCAGTGGGCAGTGTCCAGTGAGAACTGGAGAACTGCTTGGTGGCGCTGGAAAAAAACTCACAGGAACCAGGCAGCAGCCACTCTGGCCTGAGGCATCCCTTTCTTCCACGTGGCCTGAACCGACTGACAGAACCTCATGGCCAAGAAGAGGCTGGTGGCAGGCTTTCCTGTGAGTGAGGGATCTTGTCAGCCCCTGTCGGGTCTCACTGGTCCCCAGGGAGGGCAGAGTCCAACTTCACGGCCCAGACGCTCAGATTCTCCCAGCTCATCCTCGAGAACCTCAGGTAGGGCTGCACACCTGCACGGGTGTATATTCTAGAGACGCAGCTTTCTCCTGCCTTTCCTCCTCCCATCAGGCTGGAAGCTGGCGTTTGTGAGGCCGGGAAGATGAGCGCACATAGCCAGGAGAATGAGGGGTGGGAGGAGAGACTGTGCTGGGAGGGACCAGGTGCCCTTCAGCAGAGGAGGTGACTCAGGGGGACTGGCCTTCCCTCCACCTTGTTCCTCATGCCTCACCCAGGGGGCTCAGGCAGCCTAGGTGCGGGAGGGCCCGGCACAGAGCAGTCCCTTTGAGCTGCTCCTTCACTAGAGACCAGCGTCTTCAGCTCTAAGATTTGGAGCTTGGCAGGGGTAGCAAGGCCCCATCTGTAAACACAAATCAGGAGGCATTGCAAGCGTGCTCTGATTTCACCCGCCGACAGGACCTGTCGGCTGTGGTCACTCAGCCAGGCTGTGTGCCCCCTCTATTCAAACAGGGGAGGCAGAGGTCTGAGGAGTCAGGACGGGCCAGGTTTCCACCTTCTGCCTTACTTGCTTCACCTCAAGTGGGTGTGAAATCCAACCGCCCAAGGGGAGTCAGTGGAGCGAAGATGCAGACCCAGGATGACAGGCCTGTGGCGTCGGGACGGGCTCCTTCCTGATTCCAGATGCCCCCGGTGCAGTTTCGTTTCAGGCCTCTGCTCTGGAGGCCCGAACTCAGATTCAAATCTCATAATGAAACATCTGCCTTTCCCTCCTTTCCCTTCCCCCAGCACATCCAATTACCACATCTAACATTATCCATCATCGCATCTCTGTGGCAGCAAGATTCGGAGAGCAGACGGGGGAAATTAATAATAATTGTGGTGTCGGGGTGCCGGATGCAATCAGAATTCAGCATGGAAGCAAATACAAACACAAACAAACCATATTTATTCTGAAAGATTGCTCCATTCTCCCTCCTCCCCAGCCAAGAGCGGCCGAGCTCAGGAAAGAGATGAATCAGCTCTAACGTGGGGACCAGACGTCGATTCTTCAGCCCAGCCCCTACCGCTGCAGAGAGCGCTCTAATTGAAATGAGAGCAGGGATTTG
This sequence comes from Stenella coeruleoalba, assembly GCF_951394435.1. Lineage (NCBI taxonomy): Eukaryota > Metazoa > Chordata > Mammalia > Artiodactyla > Delphinidae > Stenella > Stenella coeruleoalba. Next base: position 105,229,605 of record NC_137154.1, on the reverse strand, counting down.
GGAGTTCTGAAGACACGACCAAAATCCGTTAGGGTCTAACTGGGAAGGAAAAGGGAAGGGACATCTCTTCAATTCTCTGTAAGCCCGTGCACTCTGCAGAGATGAAAGCATAAACCGAAGCATCAGCCTGGGGAAGAGCCAACAGAAGTAACTGCTCGATAACCTTGGCTTTTAGGGGTCTAAGAAGCACATCGGGGGGTCTGCAGCCTACCAACGTGGTCGTCCCCAAAGCAGGCTTTTCCAGCCCATGTACAAAAGTCCTCAGAGCCTGGGAAAGATCACTAAACAAGAGACTATGCCAACACAAGCAACTCAGTGACCCATGTCAGGGAGGGGGTGGCCCTGCCATGGATCCTACAAAGTGGCAAAGTATTCAAAGCAAAAATAATGGTTTGGGGGCTTCGGTGCACGTGACACATTCATATTCAGATCCTGTTACTGCTTCCCTTCCTGACATTATTTTTAGTTAGGGTAACAGTGAAATGCATGGACTTCTGGCAGCCTCTCCACCCCCCCAGCCCATCCAGATGCGCTTACTGACGTCTGCCAGTCTCCGCAGACAGATGCCAAGGTCTGGAACGAGGCTGACCTGGGTAGGAAACCTACCTTTGCCTCTTACTGCGATGTGATCTGGGGCCAATTCACTTAACCTCCTTGAGTCTACATGTTTAGCAATATTAGATACTCTTCAGAGGTCGTTTCTGAAGAACACATGAGAAAATGTCTATCAAGGGTGTAGGGGGGTGCTTGGTACGTAGTAGGTGCCCAGCAGAGCGCTGTAGCTGCACGTGGCCTGTGCGAAGCTGGATCCCTTCACACCCGGGCGCGATGTGCTGTTTCAGAAATTCGGCAACAAGGAAGGCAGGCGTATTTAAGGGGCAAGCAGGGGGACTACATCGTGTGCCACAGAGCGAAACTTCCTCAAAAACCCTCACCACGTATTGCTTTCTCTCAAAAGCTTCACATTCGTGGCACCCACTGGCCCTCACCTGGTTTCTGCACTGTGAGACGTTGTCACCACCTCCTAACAAACAAAGCTCGAGGCCCTGCTAGCTGAAGCTTTCTCCCACGCATAGCGCCCCTGGAAAGTCACCTGTGGGTCGCACGAGGGCTGCTTTTCTTGTCAGGGGCAGCATGCTGCCATTCTGGCCAATGATACTCACTCCCTCGCCCTGTAGCTAATAGACGCAAAGAGCCAGCATCACACGCCCATATAGGAGGCGCCCAGCAGTGGGGAGGCATTCCTAACATGCGTTAAGAGTCCAGGCCATTGCTCCTGGGCATGGAAATATCACAACCTTTCTTTCCCCCATTTTCTGATACCCTGATCCAGCCCAAGGAAGGACTGCTTTCAGAGTAGGTGGGGTATAAAATGAATCGATCTGCAGTTGTCAGAGGGGGCCTAAGGAGAACCTTGCAAATCCACATAACCCAGAAAATCATACCTTCCCCTAACTTCCATCTCCACGGCCTAGATTTCATGAATGGTGCTGGGGACTGGTCAGACTGACTGGGCCGGATGGCCAGCGCCACCATCTGGGGGTCTCTGCTATAAATAAACAGATATTCCAAGACCAGAAGGCTACTAGACCTATATCCCTGCTGCAGGCTCTATGCACTGGGCTGGACCTTACTGATTTTTAAAATCAGCTATTGTTAAAATTGAATCTGCCCCCGGCCTTTAAGTACAGTTAGACTGCTGGTTGTAAAGTTCCACAGCCAACTATCAGATTAGGTCCTTGTGACAACTGAGACCTATTAGAATTACAGCACGTTTCCTGTGAATCTTTTGGAAACCAGTGAAGATGGAAGCCCAAGTGTGTGCCGAGCACAAGTCAGTCATCCAGACGCTCTCGCTGCGCTAAGTGCTGCGTCATGTGTAGCCAGCAGTGACTTCACCTCAAACGCTGAGTCAGAGACGCCCGTTAGGGCTTGAGGAAGGTTCTGGGATCCAATGCTATGGGGGAGGCTCTGAGAACTCACTTCAAATGGTTCCAGAAGTTCTGCATTTCAAAGGTGAAGGAGAGGAAGGCGAATAAATGCATAAATGCATGCCTCAATGTGATGGCCGGAGCAAGTCCTTTTATATGAAGAATACTTGTTTTTTTTTTAAAAAATGTGCTAACTAGCTCTGCTCAGCGTCTCTACTGAGGATCAGAGAAGAGAGAAGGAGACGAGTCTGAGTCCAGAACTGAGTGTGCCTGCTTGGAAGATCTAAAAGAGAGGAAAAGTAAAATCTGGAAGGGGAACGGCTGAGAAAGGTGAATAAAGACAAAGCAAATCTGCTTCCCAGTAGAGCTTCTGCCAACTGGAGAGTGTGGGGAAACTGTTACAAGGATGAGCTAGACTGAGGAAGTTCTGTTGGAATGCAGACTGGGTTTGAGCACAGAAATTCTCATAGGCTCACCCTGCAACCTGGAGGGGGTTCAGGTGAAGGCTGAGGACTCTCTTAAGGGTAAGGTAGCCCTTCCCCCATCAGGCTTGAGGAGCCTTACATTAAATTTCTGAAAACTCAGAACCATCGTCAAAAATGAGCAAGAAGAATCCGTAAAATGTATTTGCCAAGTTTTATCTCACGATATAGGTCATGCTCACATAGAGGTCTTTTTCTATAAATAGGCAGATAAATATTTTAGGCTTGGTGAACCATAAAGTCTTTGTCACAATTATTCAAATCTGCCGTTATCAGGGAAGGCCAGCCATGGACAATATGCCGGCAAATAAGCATGACTCTATTCCAAGAAAACTTGATTTACTACAAGAGGTGGGGAGAGCCAGGGGCTGGATTTGACCAGTGGGAGTGAGTTTGCCAATCCCTGATCTAGAAGAAGAAAGAAGTGGGCTCACAATAATTTATGTGGTGTCCCCCCAGAACAAAGGAGCTTAGATGGTGTGTATAAAATCTCACCTTGCAGGAGTTAATGCCCATCGGGTCCGTCACTTGGGAAAACGGGGAAGTCAAGTGTGTTCTTGTCACTCACACTCTTACACCCCTCCCCAACCTCCACTGTCTCCAGCCAACTCCGGCAATTCCGGGGCTGATTACTCTACCCCATGCCCGACCTCAAATACCAACTCCTCCGTGTGCCCCACGAGGACACAGCCCTACCTCTGCTGCCCCGAAGAGCCCGAGTCTGGCGATGCTGCCCCGGGCTTGAGACCTCTCCCTCTGCCTTCTCATCTCCTCAACTAGATGTGCATTTTCTGTTTCTCATTCATTCACTCTGGTGAAGTTCTGTGCTTCCCAAGGTGACCACTGAGACCTGAATGAATCTCAAAATCTGACTGAGCTCATGTGACAGTGTGTGCTAATGGTTTAAGGCTGGAACTTGCAAACCACTTGAGAAATACCCTCAGGGCAATATACCAAGTTACACATAATATAGGGCAATGTGCCCAGATAAACATAATAATACAAAGAATATAAATATAATATAAATACTACCAAAAAGATAAATATAATGCAGCTTTCAGAAACTTACATTTTTAACTTTGGAGGAAAGTTAAATACAACAAATTTAAAACAGATGAAAATACGGCTACAATACGAATATAATATAAATAGTATGTATTAATAATGAATTTTAATTTTTTAGTGTGCGGCTGACCACTCTGTGCTATGACTTCAGATTCCTAGGGAATGTGCATCCTCCTCTCTCATTAGGGATACTGAGTGGAAAAATTTGAAAAGCACTGTCTTGATCTAACCCCCTGCCTGCTTTTCTAAAAAAATCAAGGTCAAGGGTACTCTCATACAATTTCTCATCCTCCTTCCCAGAAGCACATATATGTACCCACTTCTTCTCTTGTATCTTTGTATCTTCAGTATCTTTGTATCCTCCGTCTTAGCTGATGAGCTACAGTCCTATTTGGGCCAACTCCCTCCACCTGTGTGCTTGACCCCAGCTTCTCCCACTTTCTGTGTGCCTTTCTTCCACTGGTCATCCCTAACCCGTCCTGAAATTCCCACTCCCTCTCCTCTGTTCCTATTTGTAGTCATAAATGCATCCAAGCCCTTCCATCATGAAAAGCCATCATTTTGTCACATCTTCTTTGATCATACAACCCGTCTCCCTTCCTCAATCATTTTTCTCAAAACGTAGTCAAAAACCAAACCAAAACAGAAAATATAGTCTACAATCACCTTCTCCCCTTCCTCACGCACCATTTATTCCTCAACCACTGCCATCTGGCTTTTATCCCTCCCTACGCCACTGAAACCACTCTTGCTAAGATCAGCCAGATTATATCCCAATTGCCAAAACTATAGGACACTTCAGACCTTATATTATTTGAGGTATCTGCAGTATGGAATACTGTTGATCTCTTTCTATAAAATGCATTTCCTGTGTTTTTTATAAAGCCAAGTTGCCCTGTTTTTTCTCATTTTACTCTTACTGTTTCTTTTGTTCCGCATATCGACTCTCTTTTTGTTTGTTTCCTTTAGGCATTAGTGAGCATCAGGGTCTATGTTTCTTTCCCTACACCATCTTCCCGGATGAGCTCCAATAGTTTCATAATTTTAACCACCTGTATTAGCAGTCCATTGTTATGTAATAAATTACCCTAAAACTTAGCAACTTGATACCAAAAACATTTATTATCTCATGGTCTCTGTGGGTAAGGAATCAGAAAGAGGCTTAGCTGAGTCCCTCAGACTCAAGCTCTCTCATGAGGATGCAGTCAAGCAGTTGGCCAGAACCATGGTTTCAACTAAAGTCTCCACTGAGGGGATGGGGCAGGGTGGGGGGTCTTTTTCCAAGCTCATTCACACATTCTTTGCTGGCCCGCTGGGTCTCCCCGCAGGGCTGCCTCACACCATGGAAGCCGGCTTCCACCAAGGTGAGTGATCCTAGAGGGGCTGATAAAGAGAGCCCACGGTGGAAGTCACAATATTTTTATAACATCACCTCGGAAGTGATATCTCATCACTCCTGCCGTAGCCCACTCATTAAAAGTGAGACAATAATCCAGCCCACACCCAAGGGGAAGAGATTACACAGGGCATGAAAATCAGTGGATGTGGATCACTGGACAGCACCTAGGACTGCCTAACACACCACCTGTGCACCGATGGTCCCACGTCTGCATCTCTAGGCCTGGCCATCGCCCTTGAGTTTTAGACTCATACACTCACTTCTTGTAGGATAGCCCTCCTTCAGCTGACGTCTCTCAGGCATCTCAATCCCAATATATTCCAAAGAAAACTTTGGAATATGATCTATTCTCTCCTATTCCTAAACGTAGGCATCATAACTTGAAACTTGGAAGAAAAACTTCAGCCTTCGCTCTCCTTTATTCTACCACAATATAATAAGTCTTCATTCCTTGAATTTATTTGCAGCGTTTTTTTTTTTTTCGTTTTTTGCTTGCTTCCCTTCTTTCTAGCCTTTGACCACTTACAAAGTTGAGTTGCTCGTGTATCTCACCTGGATCCCTGATACAATTCTAGCTCATGAAACCTACAGCTTAAGTCACGCTGTCCAGCACATCCCCTGTGTTATGTGTTCAATGCTCTGAGGCTAGGAGGACAGAGATGAACACGGATAAGGTTTTCACCAAGTGCTGAAAGCTGTGATGTCCCCGCTGTTGCAGTGCCACTGCTGCTGAGGATGATGACGATGACAGTGATGATAATATAGATGAATTACACCATCTCTAATAAAATGCAAAGCTCAGACTCCACCGTGGATGCAAACAAGTTATATCTATCTACCACATCTCTCAGCTCCTGTCAGAGATGCCAAAGCACGGGTTCTGACGCCACGTGTCAGCATCTCTGTCTGCACCTGGGAGCTCAGTCAGGGCTCAGTCCTCAAAATAAACTCTGTTTTTGAATGAGGAATCATCACAGGATAATTGGGGCTGCTCAAGTGCCTGGGATGTCATTCCAATTGAACGCTCTTCTGTAGTTTTCCCCAGCTAAGAAGTGGCACAGCTAATCAATCATCTAATCAATGATGCAATCTTTATAGATGTACCCCTACGCAGACCTCTCTATCCATCTCGTCCAGGCCTCCAATGCTTTCCTGTATCCTGGAAGGACATTGGCACGTCCTCAGAGGTGAATCAACTAAGTCCTCACCACCAGCCCCTGCACGGCAGAGAGAGAGTCAAAGCTGGAAAAGCCGGGAGACAGACACCATCACCCTCCTGCCTGTGAATTCAATGGACTTCCAAGTGCAAAAAGACAGTGCATGCCTCAGGACCAATTTAGTCGTGGCTCGGCGAGATCATGGATGGCTCCTAGCATGAAAATGCGTTCATATGACTTTGGAATATAATACCTGACACAGATATATTGTGGCTGCCACACTCCTATCCTAGATAAGGACACAGCAGTAACAGATGGAGGAACAAGGCACTTATCTTGTTAGTTGACGGATTTATCTTTTTTCCCTCTTTCCTACATATTCCATAGTGTTTAGTGAGTGGCATCATATGGAGAGTGAATTGATTTCTTTTCTCCCTCCTTAATTCAATAAGAATCAAAGCAGAGGATAAACTGCTTGTTGTGCTACAAAAAATTCCAAATAGTTGAGAAAATGTCAAACTGCTTTTTCTTCTTTCTGCGGTTGGAAGCATTCCTTGCTCAGCAGGAATGAGGATGAGAGTGTCTTCTGTGATGAGGGTGATGGCGCGTACCTGGTCCCCGGTCGGGGGCGGCTCCAGTCTATTCTGAGCGCACTGCCAAAGGCAGTTGTACTTCCTGTTAGAAGGGAAGCAAAGCCCTACCATTGAAAAAACTCTTGACATGACTAATTACTGTGGCCTGAAGAGCTGTGTCACGTTCTGCTTCCTTCCAATACCATCCAAAATAACACTAAAGAAAAAAAAAAACCTATGTTGACAAATGAAGCAGGAGAGAAAACATCAGATGAAATATGTTTACAAAATTGTACAGGACGGAAAGCGGATGAACGAATAGTCACTGACTTAGCCAAGCAGGGAAAGTTAAAACCAAAATGCCCGGATGGGAGCAGCAAGCTGACTTAGGCTGCGACACTCTAGAAATACTCGTGAATTCGGGACACCACATCTTTGTGGAGCCTGTGGTCATGGATGAGGCAAAAAACAAGGAGACTTGAAAGTCTCTACGAGAAGACGGCGTATTCCCTAAAACCTTTCTCAGACTTGAAAACCAGACTTCTATCCTGGTAAGAGATGGAAAGCTTTTGCTCTAGAAGTGTTCATCAGGGTTACCTGGGAACTTGTTAGAAATGCAGAGTCACAGGCTGCATCCCAGAACTCCTGATCAGAACCTCGGGGGTGAAGCCTGGGTAACCTGTGTTTTAACCAGCCCTGCACGCCCAGTGTGAGGATGCCTGGGGACAAGGCTCCAGAGTCAGAGGCGACGGACAGTGCAGCAGGCTGGGAGTTTTTGCTGAAAAATGCACCCACGAGAAAGCAGCAAAACTGTTGATACTTGAAGATCCTCCATGGAGTGTCTGGCTGCTCATTCTGGCTGTTTACCATTCCCTACAAGATGGCTCTCAGGTCAACATGCTCCCACGCAGACCTCCCAACGGGCTTCCGAGCACTTGCTTCTCAGACAAGACCAAACGAGAGAGAACACTGAAGAAGTGTTAGGAATTAAAAATGCTACAGCTGAAACCATTGCATAAGGCAATATTCATTTTAAATGTAAGATGATAAAGTGGAGGAGATCTCCCAGAAAGTAGAACGAAGAGATAGAAAATAGAAATGGGAGAATATATATATATGTGTCTGTATATATATGTACGTGTGTATTTTTATACATATCCATTTAATGGAACATCCAGAAAGAAAAAGAGAAAAAAAAAGAGGAGAAAATTAGCGAATAAATATCAAAAGATTTGTTTCCAAAACTGATTGAAAAGGAATTCACCAAGTACCTAGGAGAGTAAGTTTAAAAAAAAAAAAAAATAGCCCACACCAAGGCACTCTATGAAGACATTTCAAAATACCAGGGATAAAGAACATTGCCTAAGACCTTTCTAGGAAAACTACAGATCACATACAAAGACACAGGAACCAGAGTAGCACAACATTTCTGAACAGCCACACTGGAAGCTACAGGATAACAAGGAAATTCCGAGGTAAAAACACGTTGAGGTGAGATTTCTATGTCTAACCTGACTAACAATCAGGTGTGAAGAAAGATGTACGATATTTTTCAAACAAGCAAGTTGTCAACGCTTTCCTCAGGAAGTAGCTGAAAAGTGTGTGCCTCCAAACACAGGAGAAAACAGAAGTCATTGGTCCCAGAAACATTAACTCCAAACCGGGCGAGGGAGCAGATGATTCTGAGGTTAAATAGCTGGATGACAGCTGTGAAACAGGCCTGCAGTACAACCAGCTCAAATGGAGCAGGCCGATAGAAGGTTCTAGAAGAGATGCTCAAACAAACAGGCAACAACAATAAAAACTGCTAGATTGCCTCATGTGTGAAACTTATTTACAGCACAACAAGAAAGATTCTGGGGAAACAGGCATACGTGCACAGAAAAATAAGTAACTCCAAGAAAAGTAGCAAGTTGCATAAGAAAGTAAATGAAATTATAATTGACTTGGTTTGATTTGCATTGTATCGATAACAGGAACGTTGGCTATTGATTTGACCAAACATTTGATGTAAACCTATAAATTGGGAAAATGGGAGAAGTCAATGTGCTAAGGGGAGGTATAAGAGTGCTAGCCCTTCATCTTCTGTAGTAAATTGGTGTCTAGGATTTAGGAAAGAGCTTTATAAGCATGGTATTTAGAAACCCGGAGGTGAATGTCCAAATAAACAGATGGGAGTTGAGAATGGTTGGCTTTGAAGTGTGGACTCTTGGGTGGGGAGAGTGAGGCCGGTTGTTAATTACGCTTGTAGTGTACTTGTAGATATATGATTATTTTGATAAAAATAATATCCTCTGACCCTAGTCCTAATTCCACTGTGTCCTACCTCTGTGACCTTGAGCAATTCATGTATCTCTCTCAGTTGGGTGGGGTTTATCGCTTTGTCATCTCTAATTGTCACTTCCTCAAAAATGTCTTCCCTGACACCCTCTAATATAAATGGGGTCTGCTGTCAGTCTCTCTCACAGAAACATGTTCTGCTGAGCAATCGTCACACTTTTTAATGAGAAAATTATCCATTTACTGTCTGTCTCCCCACCAGAGTGTAGAGTCCACATCTGTGGGTGTCGCTGTGCTCACCGTGATCCCCCAGCGCCTCGCAGAGAATAAAGGAAGCAGTGAACATGTCTGCAGCCCAGCTCATCCTGAAGTCTATCTTCCTGCATCAAAAGGGGCAGCTCGCTCCCCGAAGAGGATTTACCCACTCCTCCACAGTGTTCTTGGCAGTAAGAATTCAAACCTGTCAAAGTGCAGAGGGCCCGCTCCTCCCTCCCCCCGCTGGGAAGGTTCAAAATCTCCTGCACGCATTCAGCTTTCTTTAAGTTCTCAAATAAGGATCATTAGGTACAGAAGTGTTGCTTCCTTGAAAATTATTTTTGTAGGCACCTTTCATCATTCCTCCTTCCACCACTCAAACAAGAAGGTTTAGAAATGCTGGGGGATGGGGGTGGTGAGGGGTGGGGGAGAAAGATGGGGGATGGTGGGGGAGGGGTGATGGGAGTGATGGGGGAAGTCAGGAGCGGGGAGTAGGGAGAGGGAGAGGGGGGAGTGATGGGGAGGGCAGGAGTGGGGAGGGGGGAGTGATGGGGAGGGCAGGAGTGGGGAGGGGGGAGAGGGGGGAGTGATGGGGAGGGCAGGAGTAGGGAGGAGGGGAGGGGAGTGATGGGGAGGACAGGAGTGGGGAGGAGGAGAGGGAGAGGGGGAGGGGAGTGATGGGGAGGGCAGGAGAGGGGAGGAGGGGGAGGGGGGCAGGTGGAGTGTGATGAGGGGAGGAGGGTCTCCTTGCTGGGCTCTGTTCCACCCAGGGCTCTGCTTCTGCGTGGGGACCCGAGGGGCAAGCAGACCCTATCCAGAGACTGCCGTACCAGAAGATGCTTGCTGGGCTCCAGGCTCCGGGTGACCTTGAGAGGGTCACCTCTTCAGCTGTGAAATGGACGTAGAGACCAAAACTATTCCACGCAGATCTCAGGGCGGTTGTGCGAATCAAATGAGATAATGCACCTTTACTGAATTAACACATGGATTAAAGGGCCAGGGGCTGGGGCTAGTCACTGAGCACAGGTCTTTTCCTGTCCTGGAGCTCCGTGTCTGTGGAGCGGCAGGCTAGCAGACCCTGAACCTAGACGTGCCTTTGCTCAGAGGTATCTTTTGACCTTTTCTGTCTGTCAATCCCCACTCCCACCCCGCCCCAAGTAAGCATGAGTATACAGGGGTGTCGGGAGGGGGTGTCTCAGGCAAGAGGTAGATCTCCAGGGGCTGAGCCCTCACAGTGCTGAGTGACTAACTCCCCTCCAGCGTGCTCTTTTCCTTTCCTCTCCCCTCCCTCTGTCCACAAAGCCCAGATGGGAAACCCACACTCCTAGAGAGTGATTCCCCATGGGAACGCTGCAGTCCTGGGCAGGGCTGAAGCGCAGCCACAGAAACAGGCAGACACCACTGAGAAAACGCAGAAGACAAACCCGACCCACACCAGGGGCTTTCTGCACGTCTCTGAGACCCTCTGCCCAGAGTGGCTGCAAATCAAGCCGGTATGCATCAGCACAGCCTCTCCCGCTGCGGCCGTGGGCGGGAGGCTGCCTTGCGCCCCAGGGGATAGCCCGATGGGTGGAGAAGACACCGCCTGGGATCCAGCTACAGGCTTCAGAGGCTCTTAGGGAGGCAGCCTGCAGGATCCTGCTGGGAGAGAGCCTTCTGGGGAAGCAGATTACCCAGGATCTGGGATGTGTGGCCCAGAGAGGCCCCTCACTGCTGTAACCTGCAGGGAGAATTTCTAATAGAAGAAAGTGGTCGAGGTGCACTGTCGGGGTCTGGGACCCGTCAGCGCCACTCTTGCCATCTGAGTGGCTGATAAGGGGCAGGACAGGTGTCTTGCTGAAGGAGAACTGCCTGGTGCCCATGAATGCGATGTGACTTGCAGCATGAAGTCGCTGTTTTCCTTTCCTGCAGTCAGTATGGATCTCGGCCCACTGTCACACTCAAGTCCCTCAAGGCTTTCTCTTGTTTTCCCGACCACAGCTCTGCATTGTGTTGTGTGGCCTGGGATAACCCCCCTGGATTCTAATCCTTCTTCTGCTCTTAGCTGACTTGGTAACCCGGGGAACCCATCCTTTATCTGTCTGGGGCTCAGGTGTTTGGTTTCAGCCTCTCAGCCTGTATGGGTCCTCACATCCAGCTTCCCTTGCAAGCTCAGTATGGATAACTCTTTCTCTTTCTCGTATTTTAGATTTTAATATAATTTCCTCAAAAATCCCACACCTTCAAACATGGTCGGGGGCCCATGTTTTTGCTGTATTGGACTTACTGCAACGTCCATTAAATAATTCCTATGGCTGAGTCCCGTTCTTCCACAGTGTCCGTGAGTGGACACTTGAGGGGCACGGCTCAAGCTGGGGGCCAGCACAGTGGAGGCTCTCCCCTGTGTGTGTCAATGAATGAATAAATACCCAACTTAAGAGTTTCACACGCCACTAAGTACCAGGAGCACAGGGAACAAGATGCTCAAATAACATTTGAGACAGACTGAGAAGTAAACCAACAACTGCAATGTCAGTGCCATGGTAAGGGTAAGATCAGGGTGCCCTGGGACACGTCAGTAGGAAATGCAAGCTATTTTTGGAGACTAGGAAGGGTTTATGGCATGAATTCATAATTGCATTATAAATCCCACTGAATACATGCACTGGAGCAATACTGTATGAGTGGAAAACCTGAGTCATACAGAGACTGGACAAAGCTGCATTCTTAAGCATTTCTTTACATGAGAGTCCCCTAGTCTGATAAGTGTTCAAACACCATGTATGGAACTAGTGGAGTTGTCAATTCAAATGGCTTTAGTGTTCTCCAGTTATTTTCAGGTTTCAATTTTCCTGTGTAAGTTATACAGCTATTAATTTTTGTGTCACTTTGTCTTTATTCCTCATATTTTTTTCATAATCATCATTATCATCAGCTTTACAGATAATTACTCCCAAAAGTAATGACATCCAAAATCGGGGTTCATGAATGACTCGTGAATGCACGTAGGATACTCATTGAATTCTTGCAACAAACTTCTTCCTGTTTACAAATAGGAATCTGAAGCTAGCGGGCTCCTTGCCCACATCTTGGAAGTGAGGGAGAACCTGGGCTTTTCTTCATCTCACTGTGCCCTTTGTACTCTTTTCTGAGGAGGCTGCCTCTCTCCCAGGCACCCTTCCCTGGCTTGGTTCCTGTTCAGCAGGTCTCCTTACCATCCCTCAGTCCCTTCAAAATTAAACACAAAGCATTACCATCTTCCAGGACTCAGGTGAGAGCTCCTTGGCGGGACCACATCTGCCTCTAAGATTTACCAATGTCTGAAGCAGAATTTATTCCTAATCCAAACATTTACTCATTTATTGTACCAAGATTTGTTGAGGTTCTGTTGTGTGCCAGAAATTGTGCTACAAAGTTGGAATGATACAAAGATAAAGAAGTAATTTCTTTCTGTTCTTTCCTCCAGTCTGGGGGCAGGGACAGATATGTCATCACATAGTGAGACACAGGCAGGGGAGGTGGGTACCCTGGAAAGACCCAGGAGTAAGTGGTCAGTTCCATCTGGTAGAATAGAGGAGGCTTCCCAAAGGAGCCACCACCCGAAGCGGGTCTTATAGAATAAGGCACTGAAGCCATCAAAAGGGAAAGAGGCCGGACACATAGTAGATATTTATAGACAAATGAACACAGAATAAATAAGTAAATATGCAGTGCTAGAGAGCACTAAAAGGAGGGAGTATGGTAGAAAACTGGCCTAGGTTGGTTGGAGGTACAGGCAAGGAAAAGTGGCTATGGCCAGCTTGTGATGACCCTCGTATGCTAAACCATGAAGTATGGATTTAAACTGAATAAGGAGGTGGACAGAGAGAAGAGTGAAGCTTCTGTCAAAAGTTCCAGCCTGGGAAACCAGGTGAATGGAGATTCCATCAGTCCCAGCAATGTGGTGAGGAGAAGATTTGAGAATCTGGTTTTCTATGTAGGGAGTGTGAGAGACCTGTGGGACGTTCAGGTACACGTTTAACTGGTAGCTGGAAATATGTATCTAGATCAGAGCGGGGAGAGCTGGGCTAAAGATGGAAATCTGGTTGTCCTTTGGTGACACTGAGAGCAGAAGTTGTGGGGACAGAGTGATCACTCGGAGGGTACAGAAATGTGAGAGTCAAAGGGGAAACCTCGGCAAACCTGGGTGTCGAGTCGATCAGAGAAACGCAGAAGAGCGAACCAAGGCACAGTTCCAGAGGCAGAAGGGGAAGCAGAAGAATGCAGTGCCCTAGCTGCCAAGGAAATCCAGCTGAAGAAGGGATGAGACCAGTCAGGGGTAAGGTCATGGTTGACACTGACCAGGGTCGCAATGGAGGCTGATGTGCAGTGGGCTGAGAAAGAAGGTTTAGAGACCCTCTTAGGAGACTGGGGGTGTGGGCAGAACATTGAGGGGCAGGGGGCATGGAGGTGAGGTCCAATCCTATTCATGGTGATGTAAAGACTTTAAGCTATAAGTTTGAAGATTTTCACATTCACCTGTCCTGTGAGTTCAGTTCACTTGTGGTTTCCTGGGGACCACAGTTCAAAGATGCTAAAGACTGAATATGTCCTCCCCAAATTCATATGTTGAAGCCTAATCTCCAACGTGATGGTGTTAGGAGGTGGGGCCTCTGAAGAGTGATTAGGTTATAAGGATGGAGCCCTGATGAATGGGATTAGTGCCTTTGTGAAAGGGCTCCAGAGTGTCCCCTCGCCCCTTCCACCACGTGAGGACACAAGACAGCCATCTATGAACCAGACAGGGAATCTGCCAGACACGGAATCTGCTGGCACCCTGATCTTGGACTTCCCAGATTCTAAAACTGTGAGAAATAAAGCTCCGTTGTTCAGAAGCCACTCAGTCTATGATATTCTGTAGAGCAGGCTGAAGGCGCTAAGACAAAGCCGTCTCACTAACAGATAGGTGATGGTCATTTTCCTCTTTCCTATGCCCCAAGTCTTAGAAGTCAATTGAGAAGCTGCTTTCTCAGTAACTTGTAAGGCATTCTGAGTTATCTGCTGGATCTTTTCAGGGTAATTGCCAAAGGAGCCACCTTGTTTTTCAGACCTCCTTTGGTTTGCTTCAGGAAGTATGAAATGATCTTTCTTACAATTACCAGAAAAATAAAACAAAACCCAGATCGGATACGTTGCCCCCTCAAGTGCTGGTTTTCGGCTCCAGGACTGGACATGCCCACTGAGACCCCAGCTGCCTCTCCTTTATCCGAGAGGCGACCTGAACTCAGGGGAAGTGACGGGCTCCTTTATTCAAGGTCAAAGCCTTCCTTCTCCTGGGCAAGTCCCCCGCACCACACCAGTCCCGCTGCCGCCCTCCCCCTCCAACTCTGAAGGTCAAAGGGGTAAAGACGGACTGTGGGGAAGATAATAGAGTGACAGCACCTCCTCAAAGGGAAATGGGAGGATGGAGGCCAAGCACGGCCGCCGGTCCAGGTACCTCTCTCGAGATGTGAAGGGGAGTGATGTTGAGCTGTGAGCCCAATTTGCCCCTCTGCTTTACACTTAAGAAAATATTCCAGTTCTTCCTCTGCCTTTTGTGCCCAGGAAAGCCCAGTGGCCGCAGCTCTCTGCCACCTGCCACCTGCCCGCTAATTCACTCTTCAAGCAAGGAGTCCTGGTTCTGACAGGTGGGCCTCCTGACGGTGGCCGGGACGGGGGTGTTTGCAGGAGGGGATGAATAGCAGGGTCTCTGGCCTCTGGGCCTCAGGCCAGGCTGATTTCATTTCAGATTAAGAGCCCCTGAAATGCAGCGATCGATAACTCAGCCCTTTTGTTTGCTTGTATTTTCTAAGTCCCCAAAGAGATTAGATCTGATTTCGCAGACCTCTAGCAAATTTAATTGTTTTTTACTCACAGTTGCTCAATACAACTCCTTAGAATCTGAGAGTGGAGAGATTCTCCCCCCTGGCCTGAGCTCTGGGTCACTTCACGGTGTGAAGCCGGGGCCCTCAGGTCTCGCTGGCCAGCACGCAGATGCGGTGCTTCCTGGGTTCCGTCCAGGCTCCTTGCCACCCTCCCACCACTGCCCTGAGCAGGGTGCCCAGCCTCCTCATTCATGGGCCCAACAAAGAAACACGTGGACACGAAATCAAGAACGTGCACTCTCCGTTCCCAGACTTCACCCTGACACCCAGATTGTGGCCACTAATTGTCTTCAGGAAGGTTGCAAAGGATCGAAAGGACAAGGTCACCTCTTGGCCAAACAGGACCCTTCTGGTTGCAGGACCCATCAGGCCCTCAATGGCTGCTTCCAGGAGGTGACACTCACAGTCTGCCAGCAGCAAGAGTCATGGATCCCCAGCTCGAGACCGTCCCCGTGACCAGCTTCGAAAGGTCCCACTTGGTGAGACGAGACCCCATACTCTGCATTTCTCACTGTCTTTCCTCTTCCACTGTCTTCATCAACACTTTCATAGTTCTAAGACTCTTGCCCAGGAAGGTAACATTTCTGAATAACTTTATTATTCCTTCCAGGAGCTTCCTGAAAGACCCATTAAGTCATCAACAGAAAACATCAAAGGCCAGCTTCCGCCAAGACTCCTTGTGTCTCCCCATCCTAAGAGGTTACACTGGGGTCCATCTGGATCCTAATCAGCCCCTCCTTAGTGCTCACATTGAAAGACCCCCTGAAAACCAGGCTTGGACATCTCAAAAGTGGCCTGGATGTGCCCTTCCTCCCAGGAGCATCAGGAAGACCACGCAGACACGGTGCTCCCCTTACCATGGGAAGCAACGGACTCAGCTTGGCCTTATGAACATGTTGTTTTAGTGATTTTGGAGGGGGGCCAGAATTCGACCCCAGCCTCAGAACTCCTTCCCCACTCAGATTTCTAGGTCTTCTTTATCCCGTTGTAGGGTTTTAAATGTGTTTATTATTTACTTCAGTGATTTGGGGGTCTTACCATCAAAAGGCTGCTATTGACTGAGACGCTTGGTCCCAGACTGTTTAGACACCCTGATCTGTAAGTCTCAGCAAGGAGCTGGTGCGAGCTGTGTGGACACTATGCCTTTACCTTGTACAAAACCTCGCACACGCGGTATTTCAGTTCAATTATTTCTCACCTGCCCCCTACCAAGCACAAACCAAAAAAATCAAACCGTACAAAGCAAGACGGAACAAGTAACCCCCAAGAGTATCAAAGTATCAAACGTCCCCACTTTAAAGATGGGAAAACTGAGTCCCAGAATGGCTCCCTCACGATTTGAAGGCAGGAGAGAAAATGAGAGCTTCAGTTCAAGCCTTTTGCTTCTTAATCCAATGATCTTCACAACAAAGCGCACTTAAATTTGAGAAGGAAAACAAATGAAGAAGAGGATACAAAATAAAAGTAAGCTATTGCAACTGGACCGTAAAATCGTCAGAACGCTCCTTCTGAGGACAGCATGCTGGTTCACAGGCCAATCAGATACGTCAGGCATTTATCTGTAATGATTGGAGGAGGTTGCATAACTCAGCTTGCCTGCCTGCCCAGTGGGCCCAAGTGGCTCAGGAATCCCTGAGAAATGGAAAATCCAGGCTGGCAACCCTTCGCAGTGTAGAGAAGGCAGGCGGCAGGCAGGGACCTGCCCCAGGGCAGTGTGAGTGGCACCACCTCCAGGCAGCCCCCATGCAGGCCGTATGCAAATAAGTTAGCAGGACGCCAGGAGCCAATTGCTTTCCCATCTGCTATTTTCTCTCTTTTTCCCCTTTTTTTAAAAAAAAAGGCAGAAGTTTTTTGCACTCTGCATTAGTGCTTGATGTAATGGTGCAAAGCATTTTCCGTTTATCATCATAACGCCTGTCAAAGAAACTCCTGATAATGTAAATGCAGGAGAAAAGCCATTAGGGTTTATTTGCCCGGCAGCTTTAAGCTCACTCCCCACTCTGGATGTGAAGTGGGAGTCTGCGGGTGGGGCTGCTTCCCTCACCAGCTGGCCAGGTGGACACCACATCCAGCCTCTTCCTGGAGGAATCTCAAGAAAATGGAAATGCCCCGCTTGTGAGAGACTGGAGCTGGGAAAGCAGAGCCTGGCCGCTGGTGTTACTGGAGGAACTCCAAACTGCCCCCTATGACTCCCTCCCTAGACAATAGGGGAAAAGATGCTGCATCCTGACCAGCCATGTAGAAGGACCAAAATCCTTTATTACCTGGGGGTAACTGGCATACTTCGAGCTCCAGGAAGCCTGCCATTTTAGAGGATTGTGAGTTGATATCAGAAGCACCCCTGGTCTCTGAGCGGCCAGTACATTCACGACTTCTCAGAAACAAGCATCCCTCCCAGGCAAGCACCAAGCCCCTTAGGCTCTGTACCCTGGATGTCCTCCCCACGCTGCCAGGTTCCAAGAGAACCTCAACAACAACGTGGTCTCACAAGAGTGAACGAAGGAATGAACTACACTTACATTCTACTGGTCAGCACCTTCAGACATTCTAACTATATCAGCTTTATCCCAGCAAACTTCAGAAAACGCAGGGAACCCAGGCATCATCAGAGCTGAATCTTTACCATAGATGTTTTCTCCTCTAAAGCCATAGCAGAACAGAAAAAGCATGGAGTATGGAGACAGAGAGAACTGAATTTGAACCCCTGACACCAATTTAGTAAATAAGACCTTGGGCAATGTAATTTTCCTGAGCCTCAGTTTTCTCATCTGTAAAATGGGGCAATAATCCCTACCTCCTAGAGTTACTGTAAGGGATAAATGAAATGAGGGAAAGCTGTATCTCTCAGTTCAGGATGTGCAGAGGGAAGACCCTAGTGTCCTGTTGAAATGCAGATGCTGATTCAGGAGGTGGGATGGGGTCTGAGTGACTGCATTTCTAAAAATCTCCCAAACAAAGAAAATGCTGCTGGTGTGGCACCATGTTTTGTATAGCAAAGATCTACTGCTCCTAGGATGATGCCTGGCACTTAATAAATGCTTAGCAAACGTAGATCTTGGTATTGATTGCTCGCTGCTGCAGATGACTTTATTCACTGTTATAAAGTAGAAACAAGAACAATAAGAGATATGGTCCTTGATCTTAAGCTGATGATTTATTCAATATTCAACAACTATTTAAAATTTAGGAGAAATAAATTATGTGCGAAATGTATCAAATAAGCAGGTGGATTTAAAGTATAGGAGAAGGAATAAAATTAGCCATTTGCAATGATTTCCTCTGTGCTGCCTTCTTGATTTATACTGGAATGTGTTCCTTTGACAGGTAGGGGAAAGAAGGAGGTTCTATCCCGAGATTTCCTACTCAGACTTGTGTCTAAAATAGATCATGTTCTATATGGTCTGGAGGAGGGAGGATGGGCCAATTTACTCTGGAAGATATTTGCTAACTTTGGGGTTTCTGAAGGACTTCACAGCTTTTGGTTTTCAATTTAATGTGTACCGCGTGGAGAATGAATGGTCTTTTTAAAGACTCAGCTATTTGACTGCCACTGCTCATCTACCACTGATTTCCAAGCACACAGTTTCAGTGGTAATGTTCTTCTACTTTAAAAGCCAAAGCAAAGTGCTTCTTTCCAAAGTGAAACTGAAAATTGGGTGATGCTTGACACAGCACCCTTTTTTCAGCATTTCAAAGAAGAAAAGCTTTTTACTCCTCTCATTTTTTAAAATAAATTTATTTACTTTATTTATCTTTGGCTGCTTTGGGTCTTCGTTGCTGCACGTGGGCTTTCTCTAGTTGTGGCGAGCAGGGGCTACTCTTTGTTGTGGCGCGTGGGCTTCTCATTGCGGTGGCTTCTCTTGTTGCGGAGCACGGACTCTAGGCGCGCGGGCTTCAGTAGTTGTGGCTCACGGGCTCTAGAGCACAGGTTCAGTAGTTGTAGCACACAGGCTCAGTAGTTGTGGCTCATGGGCTCTAGAGCACAGGTTCAGTAGTTGTGGCACACAGGCTCAGTAGTTGTGGCTCACGGGCTCTGGAGCACAGGTTCAGTAGTTGTGGCACATGGGCTCAGTAATTGTGGCTCGCGGGCTCTAGAGCGCAGGCTCAGTAGTTGTGGCTCATGGGCTCAGTTGCTCCGTGGCACGTGGGATCTTCCCGGACCAGGGCTCGAACCCTTGTCCCCTGCATTGGCATGCGGATTCTTAACCACTGCGCCACCAGGGAAGACCCTCTCCTCATCTTTTTTTATCAATTGTCTACCTCCCCTATGGGGAAACCAAGACTTAGAAAGTTAAGGTATTTGCTTAAAGGGGCTTTTATGGAGCCGCGTTAAGGGGAGCATGACTGCTGTTTCCCCTTACACACAGTCCATGATTTCCTACCTTCTACGGCCAGGAGGCGCATTGTGTGACGGTTGAGAACGTTGCTTTGTGTAGTCAGACAGACACATTCATCCCCTGACTCTCATGTTCACTAGCTTTGAACCAGTGAACCTCGAGTGACTTTTATCCTGCCAGCATCTGTTTCCTCCTGGAAGAGGGTGATTTGGAAACACTTGCCTCATGACGGACTGCAGGGTTAAATGAGGTAATATCCATGAAGCTCTTAAGATCATGCCGGGCACGTATGAATTCTCATTAAATGTGATTATTAGTGGTAGTACTCATACAGCAGAGAGGTTAAGAGTAGAGATTCAGAGCCAGACTTCCTGGATTTGAGTCCTGTATCTACTTACCAGCTGAGCGTCCATGGCAAGTTACTTAAGTTTATGCTTAAGAATGAGATAACATTTTCAGGGTTTGGAATAGTTCATGGCATACAGTAGATACTCTGTATGTTTTAGGAGTTGTTGTTAAAATAATACTCATAATGACTATTCTCATGCCTGTGGTTAGCAGGGTGCAATGAAGAGCTGTATAGGGTGGTGCTATAGCTGAGCAGTGTCTCCCCAAAATTCATATGTTGAAGTCCTAACACCCAGCACCTCAGAATATTTGGAGGAAAGGTCTTTACAGGGGTGATTAATGCAAAATGAAGTCACATGAGTGGGCCCTATTGCAATCTGACTGGTGTCCTTATAAGAGGAGGAAATTCAGACACACAGAGAGATGCCAGAGGCACGGGCACAGATGAAAGACCATAGGAGGACACAGCAAGAGGGTGGCCAAGGAGAGAGGTCTCAAGAGAAACCAAATCTACCAACACACTGATCTTGGATTTCCAACTGTGAGAAAATAAATTTACGTTGTTTAACCCCCCAGTCTGTGGTATTTTGTTATGGCATTAATCCAGATGAACTATTACTCTCCACCCCAACTGTATGTTCTTAATGCCACATTATAACATCTTTTATCTTATGTATCCCTTAACTAATTATTGTAATCATTGTTATTTTTTACTACTTCTGTCTTTTAACTTTCACACTAGCTTTATAAGTAAGTGAATACCTACGACTTTTGCTATGTATTTACCTTTCTAGTGTGATTTATTCTTTCATATATGTCCTTATTCTAATTAGTACCCTTTCTGTTCAGCTTAAAGAAGTCCCTTTAACATTTCCTGTAAGGCTGGTTTAGTGGTGATGAACTAATTCCTTTAGCTTTTGCTTGTCTGGGAAACTCTTTAGCTCTCCTTCAATTTTGAAGGACAACTTTGCAGGGTAGAGTATTCTTGGTTGTGAGATTCTTTTTTTTCAGCACTTTGAATATATCACGCCACTCTGACCTGCAAAATTTCTGCTGTAAAATCTGTGGGTAGTCTTATGGGGCTTCCCTTGTATGTAACCAGTTGTCTCTCGTTGCTTTTGAGATTCTCTCTTTATCTTTAACTTTTGACATTTTAATTATAATGTGTCTTGGTGTGGGCCTCTTCAGGTTCTTCTTCTTTGGAACTCTCTGGGCTTCCTGGATCTGGACGTTAGGGAAATGTTCAGCCATTATTTCTTCAAGCAATGTTTCTGTCCCTTTCTCTCTTTCTCCTTCTGGGAGTCCTATAATGCGAACGTTCGTCTGTTTTATGTTGTCCCGTAAGTCCCTTAAGCTACCTTCACTTTTTAAAAAAAAATTTTTTCTCTTTTTGCTGCTCTGATTGAGTTACACTGCCTTGTCTTTGAGTTCACTGATCTTTTCTTCTGTTTGATCTAGTCTGCTGTTGAACCCCCGCTAGTGTATTTTTCAGTTCAATTACTATATCCTTCAGCTCTGTGACTTCTATTTGGTACTTTCTTATATTTTCCATCCCTTTGGCATTTGTGTTTATGCATTCTTTGTTCCAGTTCAGTGTGCATCTTTGTGGCAACTACTTTTAATTCTTTATCAGGTAAATTACTTATCTCCATTTCATTAAGTTTTACGTTTTGGGGGGAGGGTGGAGGTTGTGGTTTTCTTTTTCCCCTCAGGTTTTATCTTGTTCTTTCATTTGGAACATATTCCTCTTTTTTATTTTTTTAATGTTGCTTGACTCTCTGTGTTGTTTTCAACACGGCAGATGAAACAACCACCTCTCCCAATCTCATGTAGGAGATAAACCTTGTTGTTCAACCTTGCTGAGTTCAAACCTTTGGGCGTGTCCAAGGGCCTGTATATGGTTAATGGCTCCCAGTAGTTGAGGATGTGTCCGTGTCCCAAAGGGAAGTATCTCAGCACCTAGATTCAGGCTGACTGGAAGCCAGACCCTCATTTATCAGCTTTTAAAAGTATGCAAATATATACATTCCTGTGGGACCACAGAGCCAGGTGATCAGGGGGCGTCTCCTGGGCAGCAGCTACAGAGATTGGGGCTCCAGACAAGCACCTTTCTGGGTGATACCAGCGAGCTGGAGCAAGGTGGAGGGAAAGCACCTAGAAGGCATCCACAGCCAGTGTGCCTGGAGAGCAGATCTGCAGGTCACTAACGCAGCCCTCAGGCCAAAGCTCCAGGACAAGCAAAGAGGCCTCCTCCACAGACACACTTGGGGTGTGTATCCCATTTTGCTGTCTGTGCAGTGCCCTGGGGGTGGTAGCCTGCCAAGAACAGTATCCCCAGTTGCCATAGTCCCTTGGGACCCAGGAATGCAAGCCCCTCTGGCCACCTGAGCCAGGTGATCAGGGGGTGTCTACGGGGTGGCAGCCACAAAGCTCAGGGCACCAGACACATAAAGCTCCCCTCCAGGAGACACTGGTGCTCTGGAATGCAGCAGCAGGTGAGTGGGAAGATAGTGCCTTCCTTCTGGGGTCTCTGGAGAGGATTACAGTCAGCCCCAAGATACGTGTTTAATTAGAATTAGAAGCCTGCCTGTCAGGCCACCGTCGTGATGATTAGCTAATTGGACTCCTTCACGGAAAACACTGGGCTCCTGGGTTTATTACCTCTTTCTGTGCCCTGGGGGTGGCTGACGGTTAAGAACTCTTTGTCTGTTGGTTGCAGTTCTGTGGGACTCAGGAGCATAAGCCTCACTGGCTATCAGACCCAGGCAATGTAAAGGTGGCCCCTAGCATCAGGCACGAAAGTTGGAGCACTGACAGGGGTATGCACTCCTGTCGGGGTGACGCCAATTACTACATTCCCATGGGACCAGGCGTGCAAGCTCCCCTGGGCTCCTGATTCAGGTGATGGAGAGGTGTCCCTAGGGAGCAGCCACAAAAATAGGGGCGCTGGACACATGTCACAGCTCCCTCCCCGGACATACTGGTGCTCTGGGTCATGACAAAGGGAGAGCCCGAAGGTGGCGCCTGCCTGTCTTTATCCCCAGGGAGCGTCCCACCAGGATCCTAGATGTTTGTGTTGAATTAGATGCCTGCCCCTCGGGCTGATGCTTTAATATAAGCAGGTAAGCCTCCTTCACTTTAAATATGGGCCCGATTGGCCTCTGAGTTGGGCCCTGGGGTGGGTGAGTCTGAGCACGTGAACACTTTAAGAGCAGTTTCTCAGATCACTGGAGTCTTGCGGGTCTCAGGACACAAGTCCTATTGGTTTTCAAAGTTAGATGTTTTAGGGGATCATCTCTCAAGTGCATGTCTTAAAAGTCTGGATGCCCAATATGGGGTTCAGACCCCTCACTCCTCAGGGAGAAACTCTGGGTTTTGAGTTCCCCTCCTGGTTGTGGGATGCTACAACAGGTGAGATTCATGGCGAGATTTTGTTCCAGCCTCTCCTATATGCATTGATGTGGTTTTCTTCCTGTTTGCCTGATGTGAAGTAATCACTCAGCCAGACTACAGGTCTTTTCTTAAGAGAAAAAATTTCCATATGTAGCTGTAGACTCAGTGTGTCTCTGGGAGGAGATGGGTTTCGGATCTTCCCATGTCACCAGCTTGAATGGATCTTCCACACCACAGAAATAAAAAGGATCATAAGAGACTACTGTGGACAACTATCCACTAACAAATTGTATTACCTAGAATAAATGGATAAATTCCTAGAAATACATAACCTACCAAGACTGAATCACGATGAATGAGAAAATCTGAACAAACCAATTACTTATAAGAAGATTGAATCAGTAATCAAAAAGCCTCCCAACAAACAGAAGTCCAGGACCAGAGGGCTTCACAGGTGAATTCTACCAAACACGCAAAGAAGATTTAATACTGATCCTTCTCAAACTTTTCCCAAAAACTGAAGAGGAGGGAATGCCTCCAAACTCATTTTACAACGCCAGCATTACCCTGATACCAAGTCAGACAGGGACATTACAAGTAAAGAAAATTACAGGACAATATTCCCTGATGAACATAGATGTGAAAATCCTCAACAGAATATTAGCAAACTGAATTTAATAATACACTAAAAGGATCATACACCATGATCAAGTGGGATTTATTCCAGGATGCGAGGATGTTGCAACATTTGCAAATCAATCAACATGATACGACATGTTAACAAAATGAAGGATAAAAATCATATGATCATCTCAATAGATTCAGAAAAAGCATTTGACAAAATTATACATTCATTTATGATAAAAACTCTCAGCAAAGTGGGTACAGAGGGAACCTACCTTAACATAATAAAGGCCATATATGACAAGCACACAACCAATATCATACTCAACCATGAAAAGCTGGAAGCTTTTCCTCTAAGATCAGTAACAAGACAAGAATGTCCACTCTTGCCACTTTTATTCAATGTAGTACTGGAAGTCCTAGCCACAGCAATTAGGCAAAAAAAAAGAAGTCATCCAGATCGGAAAGGAAGAAGTAAAACTGTCACTATTTGCAGATAGCATGATATTATATATAGAAAACCCCAAAGATCCTGCCAAAAAGCTATTAGAAATAATAAACAAATACAATAAAGGTATAGGATACAAAATCAATATACAAAAGCCTGTTGCATATCTATATACTAACAACAAACTATCAAGAAAGAGAATTTTTTAAAAAAAAATCTCATTTACAATTGCATCAAAAAGAATAAAATAACTAGAAGTAAATTTAACCAAGGAGGTGAAAGACATGTATATTGAAAACTACAAGACATTAATAAAAGAAGTTGAAGAAGACACAAATAAATAGAAAAATATTCCACACTCATGGATCAGAAGATTTAATATTATTAAAATGTCCACACTATCCAAAGCAATTTACAGATTTAGTGTCGTCCTTATCAAAATACCCATGACAGTTCCCACAGAACTAATATAATTCTAAAATTTATCAATATATGGAATGACAAAAGACCCCAAATAGCCAAATCTTGAGAAATAAGGACAAAACTGGAGGCATAACGCTCCCTGATTTCAGACTATATTACAAAGCTCTAGTAATTAAATGTGTGGTATTGACATAAAAACAGACACACAGACCAATGGAACAGAAGAGAGAGCATAGAAGTAAACCCACACATATGTGGTCAACTAATTTACAACAAAGGAGCTATGAATACATAATGGGGAAAGGACAGTCTCTTCAATAAATAGTGTTGGGAAAACTGGATAGTCACATGCAAAAGTGAAACTGGACCCCTACCTTACACCATACACAGAAATTAACTTAAAATGGATTAAAGACTTGACTATAAGACATGAAACCATAAAACTCCTAGAAGAAAATATAGGTTGTAAGCTCCTTAACAAAAGTCTTGGCAATGATTTTTTTAATCTGACACCAAAAGAAAAAGCAACAAAAGTAAAAATAAGCAAGTGGGACCATATCAAACAAAAATGTTTCTACATAGCAAAGGAAACCATCAACAGAATGAAAAGGCAATCTACTGGATGGGAGAAAATATTTGCAAATTATATATCTGATAAGGGACCAATATCCAAAATACATAAAGAACTCATACAACCCAATACCAAACAATTCAATTTAAAAACGCATAGAAGATCTGAACAGACATTTTCCAAAGAAGACATACAGATGGCCAATAGAAACGTGAAAAGATGTTTTACATCACTACTCACCAGGGAAACGCAAATCAAAATCACAATGGGATATCACCTCACACCTGTCAGAATGGCTATTATCAAAAAGACTAGAAATGACAAGTGTTGGCGAGGATGTGGAGAAAAGGGAACCCTCATGCAATAAAGGTGGGAATGTGTAATTGGTGCAGCCACTATGGAAGACAGTATGAAGTCCTCAAGAAATTAAAAATAGAACTATTATATGATCTAGCAATTCCACTTCTGGGTATTTAGCAGAAGAAAATAAAAGCACTCATTCAAAAAGATATACGAACCTCTACGTTCATTGTAAAATTATTTACAATAGCCAAGATATGGAAACAACCTAACTGTCCATTCGTGGATGAATGGATAAAGAAGATGTGGTACATATATACAATGGACTATTGCTCAGCCATAAAAAAGAATAATTCTTGCAATTTGTGATAACACAGATGGACCTCAAGAGCATTATGCTAAGTGAAATTAGACAGAGAAAGACAAATACTGTATGATTTCTCTTATATGTAAAATCGAAATATATCTAAATATATATTCATATTATGTTATATACTAAATATATAAAATATATTTTATATATTATAATGTAAATATATAGATATAGATAAACAAAGGTCATCGGATGCAGAGAGCGGATTGGTGGGGTGATTAGAGAAACAGGTAAATTGTTCTTTTTCTTTAGTTTGAATAAATTGAAAAATAAAAAGGTCCTAATATCTATAGTTACTTATAGAAATAAATACAGATGTCGGTATATGGGTGTATATGTGTATACATACTTGATAAATGGTGCTGTCATATTTTGATATCTAAATAAAAAAAATTTTGTTTTACATGTGCACAAAAATTAAATTCAGTAGTTTAAAGTCTTATAGGCCAAAAGCACACTTTCACACTTTTAGAAGGAAATCAGGAGTATTTCTTTATGCTCTTGAGTAAAGCAGGTTTTTTTTAAAAATACAAAAACTGCACAAAATATATAGGAAAAAAATTAGTAAATTTGACATCATTAAATTTTAAAATTACATCGAAAGGTATCAGAAACAAGTGGAAGTGACAAAATAGAAACACTGACAGAAGTTATTTGCAGCTCATATAATCAATAAGGATCAATACCTAGAATATACAGTTGACTCAGACAAATAAACAAGAAAAAAGCCAACTATCAAACAGAAAAACAGACAAAAATATCCTCATAGATTCCTCATAGACGAGGAATCTGGAATGGCCAATACACATAAGCAAAGGTCCTTTACCTCATTAATAATTAGGAAAAGGCAACTTTGAAGCCATTTCATACCCATCCCTCAGCAAAATGCTGTTTCAGTAACATTGGCTTGTAAAAATGTGAAAAATTGTGAACTCTCATACACAGCTAATGGGTGCAGAAACTGGTATACTCATCTTTAAAGGCAATTTCAAAATGTATATTTAAGTTAAAAATAATATACCCGTTATCTCAACAGCTTTACATTATTTAACCTGTAGGAGCTCTTGTACATGAACAAGAACGTTAATTGAGTCACTATTTGGAGCCAGACACTGTTTTTGGTGTCCAAGGTACAATGGTGACAAAAGAGACAAAGACCTCTGCCCTCACGGAGTTTATATTCTAGTGGGGAATGACAGAAACAAAAACAAACAAACAAATAAACAAAAAACTGTGAGCAAAATAAATACACAAATTTTAATAGAAAGTTATGAACATGTTTTTTAAAAAAGAAAATAAAATCAGATGCAAGACTCTAATCCATTTTTTTAGCAGAATTTTTATCCTCAGGGTTGTTTATGCAGCTGGTAACCTTGAAAGATGAGCTAACAGATCCCCATGAACAAGGAACAGGCCTGCTGAACTTCTTGTTACCCAAGCTGTAGATTTCCTAAATTCAGGCTTCCCTGGATGTAGCATAGGTATCCTGTGTATACAGCACCCATCAGAGCCCATTGTGTCACCTCCTTGGGACTTGGGGGCTACTTTAAAACATACAGAGGGACTATATCTTTTATCTTCTCTCTTTCAGAAACCCCCTGGCCTACCGACCACAGGTATGGAAAGGTGGAGGTCCTAAACTGGAGTGCCAGTTCTGAAGGGTCACCATCAGGGCAAGTTCATGGTCAGAAACCTGAGTTGAGTCCAGAGGGACAGGAAGTGCCACGGAAGGGCTCACCGGAAGAGAAGGAGAGGCAGTGGACATGGACAGAAGAACAGGAAGTTGGGCACCTTCCTCGCCCAGACTGGACAGGGCAAGGGGACCCAGGTGGAAAATTTTGTGGGGAGGAGACAGACATCCAGACACAGGGGACAGGTGTCTCGATGGCGAATCTGGCAGAAGGGTCAGAAGGGAGACAGCAGATCAGAGCCAGGCACACATCCAGTTCTGAAATATGTGGCAAAAAATATTCAGCTGCTATCAGACGTCACAGCCATTCCTCTGAACAGCCAGTCCGAACCCTGGGCTCTCCTCTGCTCAACCAAGATAAGCATAAGGACAAAGCAGGATACTTACACCAAGTAGGTGCATTACCTCGTGGCCAAACTGTGGGGTTCAGAACTGAACGCGAGAACTCTGGGTTTTCTGATCTGGGGATTTTTCAGCAGCTGACGCTACTGACCACTGCCTGCTCACAGGACATAGGGATAGCTAGTATCTCCGGAGAGTACTTAAGTCCTGTAGTAATTATGGAAGTAAAATGCATTTAGAGGTACAACCCTTGTTAGCGAGGCATTCACCATAACAAAGTTAGGAGGAAAAGCACAGTCCTCATGTGTATTCATAAGAGGAAAAAATAGCTAACCCCATATAATCACAATGCTAAACATGCATCTCTCTGAGGCTAAGGCGGAGTGTACTTAATAAAGGATGGAGGTTAGTCAGCAAATGTTTTGTTTAAATTGGAGGTAGAGTGGGAAGCCTAAACCAGGCAGGACAGAGCGACAGTTCTGGGAAAGACAGAGTCTAAGTCTTGACCCACGTCACCCCTGTCATCTTTGTCTCGAGCCCTTGGGGAAGTCACCTGGAACGGCATATGCAATAACTTCCTATAAGTGAGCCCTAATGAAGCCCCTGTTCCGGAAGTCCTGTCTGGATGTTACCAGATCATTAGTCTTGGTTTCAAAGAAAGAGTCTATGTGGAGAAAAGGTCAAAGGATCCAGAAGAACCTTCAGCACTGTCCAATCCCTTCTCTTTCCCCCAGGCAGAACCGTGTGCCTGCAGCCTGGCAAGGGAAGGAGCATCAAGGAGGGCAGGATTCTAAGACTTCCTTAGATGCCTTGGTCCTCTCCTCCACGGGGGAGCCCTGCTGCTTTCACAGAAATAAAGATTAGCCAAGGGCCTTTGGTCAGCCCATGCAGGAATCACTGCACAGCCACGCCACTGGACTTGAGGGCCCCATGCAGACGTGCATGGTGGGAGCCAGTGCAGAGCTGTCAGGTAGATGTATAAGTTTATTTCAGGGCAAATGCTTGATTTCTCACTTAAGAAATTGTTGGTAATTCCTCTTCTAATGGAGCCCTCAACAAGCTGCCTGTCCATCGCACACCCCACAGGGATCAGCGTGCTCTGATCCAGAGTCTGAAGGGCAGACACACTGCATGGGCTCTGAATAGAAAGAGAACGAAGGGAGGAATGAGGATGTGAGAGAGAAAGGCCAATGCCAGAGCCTGCACAGGACCGAATGGAGAAAGATTGAGACCATTGAACACAGTAAGACCAAGCACCTGCCAACAAACACTCAGTAGTTCTACCAAGCCGCCATTCTTGCCACCGTTGGCTATAGGATGGAAGCTGACTTTTATAAAACAGAAAAAGAAATACATTCTTTGCTTGGTTTTCTGGGTTATGTTTCTTTAGCCTGTCCAATTCCAGAAGCTCGAGGCTTGTGTGTCCTCAGTTGGCTGCTCTGGTAAGGGAAGCAAACTCTACCTGCATTGTAATGGGAGGCCAGTCCCAGTCCAGTGATGGGAGGCCAGTCCCAGTCCAGTGATGGGGGGCCAGTCCCAGTCCAGAGATGGGAGGCCAGTCCCAGTCCAGTGGGTCTGAAACAGGGGACCTGGGAGGGTGCAGAAGACAGATCCTGACACATGAAGTGGGCCTTGAGGTTACACAATGTCACGTTGTTACTTTCTGTATTAGTTTCTCATTGCTGCTGGAACAGATTACCACAAACTTCATGGCTTAAAACCACGGAAATGTCTTATCTTACAGTTCTATAGGTCAGATACCCAACACAGGTCTCACTAAGCTGAAGTGAGGGTCTCCACAGGGCCAGTTCTTCCTGGAGGCTCCAGAGCAGAACCTTTGCTCTTTCCAGCTTCTAGAGGCTGCCCACAGGCCTTGGCTTGTGGCCCCTCTTTGCATCCCTCCAACCTCCCATTTCCACGGTCATAGCTCCTGCTACTGCCTTTGACCTTCTTGCCTCCCTCTTATAAGGACTTTTGTCATTGCACTGGGTCCACCTGAAGTAATCCAGGATCACCTTCCCATCTCTGTAACCTAATCACATCAGCGAAATCCTTTTTGCCATGGAAAGTAACATACAGGTTCCCGGGGATTAGGGTATGTATAGCTTTGGGGGACCATTATTCAGCCTCCTGCACTGTCATTTACGAAGTTCCGCTGAGAAACTGTTAAGCGAGAACAGGACACTATACCTGGTGCTGACCACCTGCTCACAACAAACAAAGGCAGGGAGAAGCTGATGCAGCCTCCCATGGTGTAGTCCTCCAGGGAGGTTCTGGGGCACGGATGACTCAGCTTTACATCTCCAAGAATGATGGGCATTCAGCCCTGACCCACATTCTCTCTTGTTCAAACCACGGGTATCTCTTGCCCAGGCTACTACGATAGCCCCCCAGTGCCTGCTGTTGCCCTCCTCCAATTTCACCTACACCCAGCAGCTAGAAGAATCCCTGGATACTCCATCCCTCACTCAGTGTCCTACCAATGCACTTAAAATTTGACCAACTTTTGATGGCCTCCAGACCCCTGCGTGGTCAGGCGTCTGTGTCCTTCCCTCTCATCCGGCTCCTTTAGCCCCCTGCCACATGCTGGGCTGTTTCCCGCCTCGCAGCCTTCTAGCATGTTCCTCCCTCCACCTCCTCTTTCCACCGCTGGTCTCTCTTGATCCTTCAGGTTTCAGCTTAAATGTCCCTCCTCCCAGAGGTCTTCTGTGGATCACTCTCTCTCAGGAGATCCACCCTCTACCCTCCCCCGTTCCCCCTATTTCACTTTGTATACGGTCCCACGTCGCTCCCTATGTCCCAGCACTTACCACACATTGCAATGTTCTGTTTATTTACCTGCATATAGTAAGAGCTTCTCTTACATGTATATAATAAAATCAGACAAATACTTTACTAGCAATGTAGCTGCTCCTTCTAGGACTGATGACTCTCCCGCTAGACAATGAGCGAAGGGTGAGGACCAAGCTCAGGTCAGTTCTTTGCCTCCAGGTACACTGAGCAGCTGGGCCATCTGTTGCGTGGATGGATAAATGAATAGATGGTGGTTGAATGGGAAGATGGATGGATCTATCAAAGCTAATCCAGAAGAGATGCTCAACTCACCCTGACCTGCATCCTGGTCTCATAAGTGCATGCCTTGGTGATTGCCTCTGGCCATTTGGCGATGAAACCCTTATTTCAATACATGGGAGATTCAGTTTGGGGCACAGACCCTCCTTGGTTTGAGATTTTGTCCATATGTCAGTACACACGTGACACACAAATATCAACCGACAGGCAGACAAAGCCCTGGCGACTTATTTTGCCTATTTGAGTTTTAACAGAGAACCGGCACGCTACCCAGGAAAATCTCATGCCAGCTTTATCACTCCTAACCGCACAGCGATTCCTGCCCGGGTACAGGCAGCTGGCCTTGCACAGGAGACAAACAGGAACATAATCACATCTGGTCTATGACTGGATGGGCAGCCTTCAGGGACGACTCAGTCACAGCCCACATCATCCCTGCACCAGCCTCTGCCCCCTTACTCCCTCTGCATGGGCTGCACTGGGTGAGTTCAGACGAGGTGTCTGTTCCTTTTCTACCTGCTCGGATTCGCTCAAAGCCCAGTCTTTGAAAGAACTGTTACCAATTCCCTGGCGAGTGGGAGATGGGAAACAAAGGAGATCTGGGCATCTTTTGGTCGTGTCCGACCTGTGCTCTACTGTGATAGTGATCTGCACCGATAGCTCCCGGCCACAGATGGGCTGTTTTCCAACGTACTGTTAAAGCTAGCAGGCTACAGCCCGTGCAGGACGCTTCCGCGAGATCTACAGACACTCGGTTCCTGTAATTCCTCCAGCATCACAGCTCTGATGCTAGCATCCCAGTTGGCTCTGAATTCCATTCAAAATTGCTTTGTTGACATTTAAAGGTCTCCATCCGTCTAGTCACGTGGCAAAGAAGACTGGATAAAATCACCCCCGCCTCACTACCTCCTAGCTGGACCTCAGACAAAATGATCTCTGTCTGGAAGGCAAGCCCAAGTGTTCCCTCCAGCTCTAAAATTCCATGATCTTATGATGCCTCCTGTTCAGCCAGTTGTCTGAACCCTTCTGACTGCCCATAACTCACAGAAAATCCCATTAAAAGAGCAAATGAAACCTGTAACCAAACCTTTCAGGAGGCCGCCAAAAGCTAAGGACATTTTCCACCGTGAGCTGTTTGTTTTCCAAAAGACTTGCTCTGCCCAAGGGGAGTTTTAGGTGAGATACGACATACAGCTTCCTAACTGTATATGGTATGCATGAAGGGAAGGAAAGCCTTTGTCTGATCTCTTTCTTGCGGGGAGGGTTGGGCCCTATCTTCCTTTAGGAAGAGGGACGGTCTGGATGGATTTTGAAGGGCTATGATTGCCTTAGGTTCTTTGAGTCTGTCCTTTCCTTGATAAATTTTACAATCCTCATTTTAATTGCCAAACTGAACACCTCCACTAAGATAACGAGTGTGCCATTTTCCTTCTAAATAAAAAATTCAGCCTGGAAGAGTAGCTCTAACGTTCCTTAATGTAAATTCCCTGAAGAGTTTAAGTGTGTTGAGAACAACCCAAAAACCAGGACAGAACTAACTGTGGGACCCTTCTCCTATAGGGAGAGAGCCCTAGGACAAGTAGAAAAATGAAATGCTGATCTGATCCTGCATGAACAGGAACTTGGGGGCCTTTGGGTTATTATGGTTTCAAAATGCCTTGCCCGTGCCTTGCCCTCTGTGGGGATCCAGCTAGGTAACCACACAGCTAGGTGTGGTGCCTGTGTGTGCACTGCAGGTCTGCCCCGGGGGACATGTGTACACGCCAGTGGGAATAGCCTATGACAGCTGGCAGGGACTCAGCACACCAGCTTCAGCCCATCCAGCCACACCAGAGTACATCACTGCACCTGCTCCTCTACCCTGCAGAGCCCTCTATATCAGAACATGTTTTCCCCTCAATGATTAAGTTTTCAACCTATGCACAGAGGGCTGCATACTACCCTCTAGACAAATGAACTTATCTGTCCAGTTCCTGCTAATATCAAATAAGAAGTTCCTTAATATCTAACAAAATCCAGCCCTTTCTAGAGCTGGGAAAGCCTTCCCCATCAAGGATAGGCTACACTGATCAGGTCAAAGGATCCCTAGTCCCAAATCGTATTTCATTAAATTCTGCCCCGAGTCCACAGTTTGGGTAGGCTTTGCTATTGCCGCTGTAGAAGGCAAGGGGGAAAGGTGTCAGCTGTCTTCTCCCCTTCATTGTTTAAGGCACAATCCTAGGGGTGAAACAAGTGGTATTTGATCGGTTGACATCTTGCCTGTCATAGTTTGCTGGTGCAGGAAGGGGCTTAAGCTGCCATTCAGATAAGCAGAGATCTGGGGAAGAGTTTAGCCGGTCCTGAGAAAAATGATATAATTTATAAGTCACTGAGCTGGAGGTTGGCTAATTTCACAAAGTATCCTCACTTTACAAATGAGAAGATTGAGAACGAGAAAGATTTTGTGACTAACTCAAGGTCACGTGTTAATATCAAAATAGAATTGAGACTAGAAAATGGGTCTACGTAGTGACTCTCTGCCTAACTCCACCACCAAAGGAAATCAGACAAGGTACACAGTGAGAAAACATTTTTGGGGGGGTTTTCCATTCTATTTGCATTTTTCTGCCTTCCAGTCTCCAAATCGACTCCCTAATTCAAGCTCCGTTACCTAGGAGAGTACATCAAAAACAAGACTACAGACCCGTTTCCTTGGATTTTCAAATCAAGTCTGACTGGAGGTTCAAGTTCATTTGGAAGATCTTAGGGTAAAACCGATGGGACTTTCTCTGCCGCCCACCATGGGGTCCCCAACTCCTTCCCCCCACCCAGTCGTAGCTGTGTCTGCTGCTGAGTCTCACTCTGTGTCTGACAAATATGGACTCGGTTTTGCTGGTAAGGTCCAGATGGGGCCACAAGCAGTTCATTGGCCAGCCTGGTGAGTTCATCAGCAGACATGGGGATGACAGACAGGCTGGGGAGCTTGCTGGGTGGGATGCAGAGGGAGGGAGAGGCAGTTGTGTGATTCTGCCAAGGTTTTCTTGGCCTCTTACTCAGCAGTTTCTACAATGTGGTGACAGTGCGAGTGACATAATGACAGTTAAAAATGGTGAGCTGGAAGGCTACTCCCTTTACCATTTCACATGCTTTAGTTCCTCTCTCTGCCAGCTTCTCTCTCCAACATAGAAAGGGATTTGGGAAATAAAAGCACTGCAGTCAGATAGGTGTCTGACTTTGGGTCTAGAGAAGGGAGGAGAAAAAGACTGAAAAAGGAAATGTTCCCAACTTGTGATCTGTCCCAAACAGGGTTGCCAGATAAAATACAGGATGCCCGATTAAATGTGAACTGCAGATAAAAAAACAACTTTTTAGCATCAATATATCCTAAATATGGCATACTTACACTAAACTATTTTTCACTGTTTATCTGAACAATAAATTTAACTGGGCAGCCTGTATTTTTTATTTGCTAAATCTGTTGACCTTCATCCCAAAGGGATGGGGGCGGGGCCTTCTGTATATATTCTAAATCTTCTCTCCCTCCTCCTGGGCCCACTACCAAAATAAACATATAAAAACACCCATATAACACTAAGAACATTCCATATTACTGGGAAAGTTCAAGGATCATCAAGGTTTAGGCCACAACAGCTGCTCTCAGTGTGCATCATGGTCACCTGGAGGCCCAGTAGAAACACAGATTTCTGGGTCCCTTCTCTATAGTTTCGCAGTTGGTCTGGAGTTGGGCTTGAGAATTTGCTTTCCTAACAAGTGGGTAGTACTTGATCGTGATGCTGCCAACTGGTACTCTAGCTTAAAGGAGGGAGTGCAATTGGCTTCCCTGGTGGCACAGTGGTTGAGAGTCCGCCTGCCGATGCAGGGGACGCGGGTTCGTGCCCCGGTCCGGGAGGATCCCACATGCCGCGGAGCAGCTGGGCCCGTGAGCCATGGCCGCTGAGCCTGCGCGTCCGGAGCCTGTGCTCCGCAATGGAAGAGGCCACAGCAGTGAGAGGCCCGCGTACCACAGAAAAAAAAAAAAAAAAAAAGGAGGGAGTACTAGCCTACAGGGCAGGTACCCACGATTCTGGTTCCTATCCTGTGTTCCTCATCAGATGTTCAACTTTAGATAAACAATTTAGAATCATTTTGCTTGTGTTTAATAACATGGTACACTTCTATATCCTCAGGATTACAAAATCAAGAGACATGGAAATAAATAATTTACTGAAGTACTGTCCTTAATGACCCCATCTGTAGCAGAGTTTATTAGCTTAGATCAATAGCACGTGCTCACAAGGCCAGGGCAAAGCGTCCCTGAGGACCAAGCAGCTCTGGCTCCAGGCTCCACCTGCTGCCACCAGCAGGGCCAGGTATCTGCTTTGTACACGGGGGCCTGCTAGAGAGTCTCTTGTTATAATGGTGCCACCAGTGTAAAAAAGTCTGCAACCCACTGACTTAGAAAATCACCTAGGATCCTTTCTAAGAGTCTATGATTATAGCTCAACTCCATTCCAATTTCAGCCCTTATTATTTTCCCAGATGGCCTGCCCTTGGAGTCACTAAATGGTCATTCAATAAATGGTCCTATCAGTCTCTCAGGGAAGGAGCAGATCTGGGCTCACACCTGAGGCCCCCCAAAGTCATCATGACTGTTCTCACTAGGTGTCAAGGGGCAGGACGGGCAGACCGGAAGTGTCTGGGTTTCGGGAATGCGTAACTGCTTTCCAGAGGCCTGGGCAGCTGCATTGTACAAAGAATCCTGTTTGGAGATTGAAGGAATAACACACAAGCCTGTGAAGGGTTGGAAAGAGGCTGCAAGAAATTAGGGAGATGGCATACACCGATGGGTAAAGCAAGGCACTCTCACTGGAGGTACAGACATGCAGATTTTGACAAAGTTAAAGAAGGAACGGGGAACCCAGTGGGCACGTCCATCCATCACCTGCAGAAATCATGGACTCTGGGCAAAGGCCAGGGTCGGGCACGGGAGACAAGCATGCATGCGTCCAAGTGATCTCAGAGTGCTGACCTTGCTCTACCCTCCTCCTAAGGACCCTGCCCACTCTTCAACACCCCCCAGTGAAGTGGTAGTCTTGGCCGCTGCCCTGGTCTGCTGCAGCATCTCTGTCACAGGACAGAGTCTGGTCTGACCTTGAGCACCGATCTCCTCCCCGGGCTCAGCGATCCAGGGCCTCAGCAGGGGGGCAGCTACACCCAGGCAGCGGGAGGCCAGGGTAGCCAACAGGCTACCTGCTCAGTCCAGGACAGCAGCCCTGACCCCAGGACGGCCACACCCCGGGCCCTTCTGCTCACTTCACCTTGCAGCATTTGGGAGGGGACACCCCGTACCATTAGTCTCCTGAGTTTATCTATTTTTCATGTTATCCCACATTTAACCAGACACTCCTGGTATTTCCTTTCTCTGCATATGGAGTGTTCTCCAGAATTCAAGAATGTCACAGAGGAAGGAACCTTGAAGATCTATCTCTTTGCACATAAGGTGGATGAAACCGAGATTCAAAGCGTTTGGGGCTGTGGCCCAAAGTCACGTAGCCGATTAGGGCCAAACCAGGCCTAGGAATTGAGTCCTTCACCTGCCTGACTGGGGTTTGTCCCGGGTTCGCTTCCACCGTCTGGGCACAGGAGGCCACCTCCTCGTGACCTCAGGAGCCTCTGCCTCTCCTACAGGAACAATGTACGTACAGGCAGCTTCAAAAGGCAAAACTGCCCCAAGCACTATTACTTTTAATAAAATCCTTGGGTGTGGCAACCCAGCTGTTGGTGCACCTGCCTTAGTGGATTCTGGCCACTGTGTCTTTCGGGCTGTGGCAGGGAGGAGGCAGCAGTGAACTGACCAGGGCCCCTCCCTTGGGGAGAGAACAGCAAGTGTCCCGGCAGGGGCCGGACTCTTCCAGAAGCTCCGGGAGGGAGGGTGGGACGGCTCGGCAATGTCAGGGTTGGAAGTCGGGCTGTGTCACTGGGTTAGGTCCCCTCCTCATCTCCACCCACGAGGAGGGCACACACTCAGGACTGGATCCTGAACGCAAAGGGAAACACACGTCCACTGGTTATCACGGAAACGGAAGAAAATGCTACTTAAAGGCAATCAGTCGGAATCACTTTCAATACATAAATATTTTGGGAAATGATGAGTTCATTTTAATTACTTCTCTAACATTCGTAACAATGTTATTTGCCGGCAGTGGCTTTTCCAAGGTGGTTGCCTCAATTCCAACCCTGGTGCCCTCACCCTTTCCCTTGGAGAACCTGCCATCACGTAATTCGATAGGCACACGGAGGAGGTGGGGTCTGAGGGGAGAAAAGACTCGTGATGACCTCACAAAGCCAAGCAGGATTCTGTCTCATTTTCACCCCAATCCAGCATGAGGTCTTGTTATACCTGAAATACTCTGTGGCCTGAGACCCCTGTAACTGGCAAAGGCCACAGCTCCACTCAGAATCTAAAGCCGTCTCCACACCAAATGGTTCTGTCCTGGTTGTTTTCCATCTAAACAAACCAGTAGAAAGCAAGCAGACATTTTCCCTTTCTTGTAATTAGTGATGATTCAGAAACATACACACACGCTCCCCATAAAGAGGTGGCTGCTTTTGCCAAGAGCTACATTTGAGTACATATTCTTTTTTGAAACCACTCTGTAGATTTCATTAACTCAAAAAGCCGAGCATGGGCTTCCCTGGTGGCGCAGTGGTTGAGAGTCCGCCTGCCGATGCAGGGGACACGGGTTCGTGCCCCGGTCCGGGAAGATCCCACATGCCGCGGAGCGGCTGGGCCCGTGAGCCATGGCCGCTGAGCCTGCGCGTCCGGAGCCTGTGCTCCGCAACGGGAGAGGCCACAGCGGTGAGAGGCCCGCGTACCGCAAAAAAAAAAAAAAAAAAAAAAAAAAAAAAAAAAAAAAGCCAAGCATGTATCCTATACTGATAAGCACAGACAGCAGATCAGACACAAGTGTCATCAATAAACCACAGCGGTCAGAGAACAAGTTCATTACTATCAATTACTTGGGAATTAATAAAACTCTTCTGCTAAGTATCGAAATGAATAACTTGATGCGGTGGGGAGCGGAGGGCGGTTTTGTCTTAATAGTCCAGGTTACTATCTGAAAGCTGAAGGGCCAAAGATTATAGAGGTGAATATTCCATTCATAAATGTCTACTTTGGATTGAAAAGGCACAGAAAACCAAACTATTGGGTCTATTTGCTTTTCTTCCCCATACCGCTCACGAGCTTATTCTTTTTCTTTCTTTCCTTCCTTTCTTTTTTCCTCCCTTCTTTCTCCCTCCCTCCCTCCTTCCTTCTTCCTTTCTTCCTCCGTGCCCCCCCTTCCTTCCACAAGGCATCATTTCCACCAAACTAAAACACCCAGAAGGTGACCCATGCTGCCCCGGGGCTGGTCCTCCCTGACAGCTTCCCTAGGTCCCAGACGCTGAGTTCATCATTATCCATGATTAGAATCCACAGGCTCACGAGATCAAAACTTCCTTAGCTCTCACATCCCTCTGGCAGGACTTCTCAGGCTAACATGGGACAGGGAAGGAGGAGGTAAAGACATAACTCTTAGGGTCAATACACTGAAGGGCAACGTGCTCTTACATCTGCAGGGACACTGAATGACTCTCTGAACCGGCGCCCAGCTTTCACTCCCCAGGCGGAGGGGCAGGGCACACGGGAGCTCTGGGTCCAGGGGTCCCCAGGCCCAAGAAAAGAGAGGAGGCACGATTTCAGATCTAGCTGTGCGGGGGGGGGGGGGGGGGGGGGGGGGGGGATTGGCGACAGCTTCCTTCACAGAAGTGTGACAAATGCTGCTTATGGTTTGGTTCTTTTTGCTGAATAAAACTGTCCTCCGGGCTCTGTTCCAAACACATAATTGGGGGAAAAGAATAAAAAAGTGGCAGCCATGTGCTCTGATTTGCCCAACATGCTCTCTGCGCTCTGCAAATCTGGTATGGTGGGCAGAGAGGTATCCCCCCTGCAACTAAGATTTGGGGTCGCTGTGGGTCTTCCCTCCAAGTCTGGGAGCAGAACATCCTTTGCTCTTGATTTCAGGAACCCCGGTAGTTGCTAACTGCAGTCTTCTGGTAATTGGCTTCATCAGCTCCCAACCACAAACAAACAAACACACACTCACACACACACACAGCCCCACCTCTATCCTCCAGTAGGCCTTTCCCTCTAGCCCCTTAGGCTCGCCTGATGAAACAAAATCACTGGAACCCAGAAACCTTTCCGCCTCTTTCCCTCCCTACGTTTGAACGTCAGAGGGGTAGGTTATTATATTATATCCTTGAATACTTGGCAATCTTTAGCTCAGACATGTGTTCAGTGTCAGCTAGGTCGCAGGCATTGTGCTAGAAAGGATAAGGCACACTCCACGCTTTTGAAAATCTCATGGAGGTAAAAAAAAATGTCCACATAAACAAATCATTAAGAGATAACTCAATAAGCACATTATTAGCGGAGCACATGGACTGCCCTGCAAGCATCACAGAGAAAATGATTAAAACCCCCTGAAGAGCTCACGAAGGCTTCACAGAGGAAGTGATTTTGAGCAGAGTTTTAAAGGACAAGACGGCATTTGCCAGGTGGGGAAAGAAAGGAAGGCTCGAGGGCGGGGTAACTCCCAGGACAAAGTCCCATCAGATCATATCCAAGTGGGCAGAAGTGCAGGGTGTCCGGGGAGGGGTCTGGCGGCACAGGAGGATGGGAATTTATAAAACTCAGGGCACAAGGACCTTAAACCATGCTGTAGTGTTCAGAGTTTTACCGTAAGAGAAACCAGGTGCCACTGAGGGCTTTTAAGCCAGGCGGTAGCATATATTGTTTTAGAAATGTAATTCTAAAGCAACAAACCATAATCAGAGATGAGGAAAATAACTAATCTGTTTATGACAGAGATGAAGGGTGAGTGCCTTGGTTAAAGACAAAGTAATTACACAAAAGAGGCTGCTACTGGGGATCAGAGAAAGGGTCCCAGGAGGAAGAAGCGGGGCATCTAAGTACACAGGTGAAATCCCTTCTCATTCCGGGCCCCTTCTCGAAGGCGCTAGTTTGGATTGACTGGTCGGCCACAGGAGCAGATTTGCACCCGAAAAGCACCTTCTCTGAGGCCAGGCCTGCTCAGGCAGCACCTTGCAGGCTTCCGCCCTCCTGGGATCCCTGGCCAGTGCCCGCCACATCCTGCAGCCTCCCCTTCTGACCTGCTTCCCTCTTCCCACGGGCTGGAGCCCCTGCCTCCTCTCCCCTCTCTCCTGTATTAATTGCTGAGATTCTGGGCCACTGGAGGCTGTTGCGAACAAAAGATTAGCCCTTTTTACAGGAGGCGGCGATTAAAAAAGGAGAGATTTTTGGTTTTGAGGCAGATGAAAGAAAGCCCAAGGAGATGTGTGTTTGACCCTCCAACATGCTTCTTCAAGCCACCCTCAGCAGTACTTAAAGGCGCTTCCAAGGGAAGCTTTATGAATGCAGAATGAAGCTGGGGCCTGTGTCTGCGCCAGAAGAAAGGGAAAAGGGATCCTTTATACACAGTCTTTCCTTGATGGCTGGGCTGCTTCCCCTGCCCCAGCACTGCTGCACCACTTCACACGCCCGCCTGACTTTCTCAAGGTCACTCCGCTCAGCAGGCGCCCTTGTGCCTCTCCCAGGGACCCGCCAAGGAGCTGAAAGGGCCGGGGTTTGTTTTCTGCTTCTCCGCACTCACAGCAGAGTCCTTGCCCCCGGCAGAGACACCTGAAGTTCCCAGCTGGGCAGGACTGGTGGCTGCTGGGGAAGCCACACCCCGTCTGTAGAAGGAACCCCGCCCACCCTGGCTGTGTCTGCCCAGCTCAGCTTGCTGCACCCACCTGGGGGCCATGGACATGACCTCGTGGGGGCTTGAACCAGGGCCCAATGGAGGGCTCCAAGTTCAGATGGGGGAGCGCCCGTCTCAGCATCCCTATAAGCCCCCTTCATCCTCCTGCTTCTCAGACGGCCTTTGATTCTAATACTTCCCAGTCTTTCTACCTTCCGCTCTGCAGTTAGCATTTGGCCGTCACCTTCCCTTATTTGCTCGCCGCTGACATGGGTGATTTTGGTCCTGGATCGCACGTCTCCGGTCTACAGAGATGGCGAGCCTCCTCCGCCTGTCCTGACCTCCTCAGAGGGTACAGATCCTGCCATCCTTGCCTCAGGACCTGTCAGGCACCGTGGTTTGCACAGAATTACCACCTGTTCACTGTATGCGAAGTCATTTCTTTTTCTCCAAATGCAATTTTTCATGCATTGATGGATGAATCTGCTTTGTGGTGAGGATGAGCCCGCTGGAGTAAATTCCTGTATAGAGGAATTGCTTCCGAAACAGTGCTACCAGGCCACTTGGGTTTTGGTTAAAATCTTTGTGTGCCTAAGGCTGTGTGGCTTTGGGCAAAGTATTTACCCTCTCTGAGCCTATTTTCTCATCTGTAAAATGGAAACGATGCTACTTTATATTTCATAAGGTTCTGGCAAAGAACTTCAGTCTCACAGTAATTGCTCTTTTAAAAGTGGCAATTCTAAAGACGCAGACATAGAGAATGGACCTGAGGACACGGGGAGGGGGAAGGGAAAGTTGGGAGGAAGTGAGAGAGTGGCATGGACTTACATATATTACCAAATGTAAAATAGATAGCTAGTGGGAAGCAGCCGCATAGCACAGGGAGATCAGCTCGGTGCTTTGTGACCACCTAGAGGGGTGGGATAGGGAGGGAGGGAGGGAGGGAGGGAGGGAGGGAGATGCAAGAGGGAAGAGATATGGGGATATATGTATGTGCATAGTTGATTCACTTTGTTATAAAGCAGAAACTAACACACCATTGTAAAGCAATTATACCCCAATAAAGATGTTAAAAAATAAATAAAAACATAAAAGTGGCAATTCTTTTGGCCTGCAAGCTGATCGCTGTAAGGTAGACAAGCAAAGGATTAAAAATCTCCCTGGACTGCTCTTCACAGCTCCATGCATATAAATATTATGTATTTTTTCAAGGCTCTGCTCAAATGTTACCTCTGTGAAGTTTTACCCCAATTCTTCCTCTCCCCAGGACAGAATTAATTTCTCCTTCTTCTTCAGAAGTTCTGGAATTTCATAAATCCCTCTCTTATATATTTACAGCTTTCTAACACATAGATGATAAGCTTCCTACAGGCAGGGTAGGGGGTTGCCCCTCTCAGTAAATATTTGTACATATGAACAGAAGGAAGACAAGATGGGCACTTTGTATCCCTCTCAGCAGGGAAGGTGTTTCCAAGAGGCTGTTGGCCATGCCTGGCCAAGAAGCCTGAAGAACACAGAGTGACCCAATGATGAATGGTGGGCTTTTAGTTTAGGGTAGGCCTGGAAACGCCCATTAAGGGGGGCGTTGAGGCATTGCACATTAATCCTAAACATTTCACCTGAAACCCAAATGAAATAACTAACTGCTGCATAATTCAATAAGAAACCCAGGCTGGGGGCCGTATTCACTTTCCGGGTAACCAGTGAATAAGTACCATCCGCCAAACTATTAAGTTAATTTAAAATCCTGACAATTTAGCACCACTGTGGTGAGATAAGAACCATTTATTAAAAGGCACAGTTCATTAACCCAAATGCTATTGACATATTTGCTCGGAGAAAGGGGAGGATCCCAACCTCATCTGCGTCGCCTTCTCTCCTGCCCAGGAGCCAGACGATGGGGCCGTGAGGCCAGAGAGCCCCCGAGTGTGATCCCAGGAAGGTTTCTGACCATGTGGCCCCTGCCTCTCAACATCCAATCAACCAGGGACCATCTCAGAGTCTTTGAGTTAAGGCAGCAAGTGTGACAAATCCTGAGCCCAGAGCAGAGAGGGTGTCGAGCTTCACCTTGGTAGCTTCCACGTCCATGGACTGCTCTTCCCCCCAGGGCTCCTCCCTGCATGCTCTCTGCTCTCTCTGCACCTGGCACAGGCTTCCCACATCATTTTTGCATGCTCCCTTTCTGTCCTTGGCCACTGGGCTCTCTGGTGTGCAGACTGGGAGCTGCTATAAAATATCCCACCATTGTCCCACGGTACTGCCTCCAGGCCATCGAATGCAGCCCTTGTGTAAGTACTGACAGCGAGGAGTGCCGGGCTTCCTTTTGTGATGCTCTTTTCTGACTACATTAACAGATCTACTGGGGATGAAAACACACTGAATCCCATGACAGACACACTGAGCCACGAAGGACTTCTCCTGGGGGCCTTTGTTTTTTTTGTTTTGTTTCGTTTGTTTGTTTAAACCCAGTCTTGTAAGTATTGCTAGAAACATTCTGATAATTTCTGTCTTTTAATTGGTGGATACACATAGGCTACTGATAGAAACAGAAAGTGGAGGGGGCCTCTCACAAGTGAACCAGTGCGTGGAACTAGCGACAGAATGGGCCTTCGATATTTACAACATAAAACAGTGTCCTGGCTCATTAACTGGAAAGAGTAAGCACCTTAACTTTCCAAATCCTTGTAATCAACCTGAAAACTGACTCAGTGTGGACCAAGGTAACAATTCGTGTTTGTGTGGGGAAAGGTGTCTTTACCTGCGGTCTTTGCAGGTATTAGGCGTAGAGTTCAACGCACATCTGTGCATTTTCTTAGACTGCAGGCCAGCGCCCTGGGAGGGGGACGAGAGCTTTCATCCCATTCTCAGAGTGACATGATAAGGTTCCCCATCTGGCAAAATATTTCTTTGCATAAATTGTTCCATTTAACTCTAGAAACATCCCAGAGAGATAAGGATTTCTGTATGGCCACTCTACAAATAAGTAAACACAGGGTAAGTGAGGTTTAACAAATTTCTCAGTTTCTGCAAGGGTGTTACATTTTATGTTTTTGAGGAAAGTTATCACTCTTCCATTTGGAGACACTACTTCCTAGAAGAAAAGTTGGACTATCTGTTCCTTCATGAATTCTAACATTATTGATCAATCATCACCTAGTTACCAAACTCCACCTTAAGTCTTCAAGATACAATAATAAAGGAGACGATGATCCCCTTCTCTCTTGAACTAACATCTTGGTTGGAAGAAATAAACGATACACAAGTAAACAAATTAACAAGCTAGCCTCAGGAATTAGTAGGGGCTCTGTGAGAAGTTGTACTCAATGATGGCTAGAGAAGGATGGGGCATATTTACAGAGGTTCAGTGAGAACGGCCTCTCGGAGACTGCATTAAAGAAAACAGCCCTGCCCAGGAAGGTCTGGAGGGGGAAAGCTCCAGGCAGAAATCCTAGCAAATGGAAAGGTCCTGGAGTAAGACACGTGTGAGAAACAGAGGACAGAGGACGGGCCGAGATCCTGGAGCAAAGTCACTGGGGAAGGTGGTGATATATGGGGACCCCTGAGAGGCAGGCAAGGTCCACGACTTCAGAGTCTGGGGGCTGCAGGGAGGAATGTGATCTTATTCTTAGCATAAACAGGGAGTGATAAAGTCCAATTTATGCTAGAAAGCATTATTTAGGCTGGAGAATGGACTGTCAGGCTCATGAGGTACAGGATGGATGGGCAGCGTGAAAGCAGCAGAGTTGACTACTGCAATGGTCCAGGCAAGATGCCACGACCCCTTGGATGAAGGCATTTGGGTGAAGGGGATGAAAATGGATGGGAGATTTATTTTACAGGCAGAAATAACAAGAAAAGCAGATAGATTTGATGTTAGGGGTGAACAAAAGGGAGGAACAAGGATAATTCTTAGGTGTTGTGTTTAAGGAACATGTTAAGAAGGGTGCCAGTCAGTGAGTTAGAAAAACTGAGGGAAGAGCTGCCTCTCCGTGGGGTGCAAGATGGTAGGATAACGAATTCCATTTTGGACGCATCAGATGGCAGGTGCAATGTCTTCTAAGACACACAATTCGCTTAAGTACTAATAAGATATGAAAAGCCAGA
Organism: Stenella coeruleoalba; assembly: GCF_951394435.1. Taxonomy (NCBI): domain Eukaryota; kingdom Metazoa; phylum Chordata; class Mammalia; order Artiodactyla; family Delphinidae; genus Stenella; species Stenella coeruleoalba. The sequence goes on along the minus strand of NC_137154.1, from coordinate 105,184,772 downwards.
CACTTTCAACTGGTCATATCAACCTCTATAGATCTGAAGTCTTTTCCTACTGCAAAGGACTTAGCAATTCCCTCTGCCTTAAGTTGAAGTTTGTATGTATCTCAACAACAAAACTGTCAACTGTGGGCATCCTTTCTATCTCAGATTCTATAAAGCCCTTGATTGTTGTGGTCATTCTTCCAAAGACAAATAGGACTTGGCTATTATCAAGTTTACACCCTGCTCTTCTGTCTCTATGAATTTCTGAATACATGATTTGCTTCTCAATGTTAAATCAATATGTGATTGAAAATATCATTTTTTGAAGAATTTTAAGAGGCAATAAAGCGAACGCATGTCATACTGAACGCACATCACTCAAGGAAGTAAAGAAAACGTGGCCAAGTTTGTGCTCGTGCAGACAATGGCAGCTAAACCTCTCCACTCGGCAAACAGAGATGATGTCACTGACCGTAGGAGCCATTCCAATTTCAGAGATTTTAATAAGGTGAGAAAATATGAATGAATGAATGAATGAAATGATATATTAAGTTTGAGACGTCTTTATATATCTAGAGTTCACGGGCAGAGTCTGGGCCAGAGATACATATATGGCGGTCAGCTGTATAGAGAGGTGTTGGAAACCATGGTGTTGGATGAGCTGTCCTAGAAAAGTGGAGAGAGAAGATGCCTGAGGACCAAGCCCTTGGCAAACCTGCACACAGATATGAGGCAGAGGAGAAGAAATCAGAAAAAGACACAGAAAAGGAGTGCTCAGTGATGTGGGAAGAAAACCAAGAGAGTTGTGATACCAAGGAAGCCAAGAGGAACATTTTCAAAAAGGAAGAAAGGGTCAACTATGTCAAGTGCCTCTGAGAGGCAGATTAAAGGTTGGGAGCTGACCGCTGTAATTGGCAGTATAAATGCTGCTGATGACCTTGCTGAGGACAGGTGGAGTGGAGTGGTGTGGACCCACACCGGACAGGAAAGTGAAAGAATGAGTAAGGCGAAAAAGTGAAGACGATAAATAAAGATTGTTCTTTTTGAGAAGCTTTACTGGGAGGGGGAGAAGCAAAGTATGTCTGTACCTGAAGGAGGATGTGAGCTCAGGAGAAGTTGTTGATGGGGTAGTTGTTGTTTTAAAGATGGGAGACACTAGAACAGGTGTGAGTGCAGGTGGAAATGGTCCAGTGAAGAGGAAAGAAGTCATGATGTATGGAAAGAAGAAAGAATTGCAAGGTTGCAATCCTTAGGGAGGAGGGGAGAGGCCCCAGAGCATAAATTCTGAAAGGGATTTTCTTTTTCTATTATAGCAGGAGGGAAGGATGGGTCTGGAAATGAGAGGCAGGTAGAGAGGAAGATTTGGTATCTGGAAGATGAGTCAGCTCTAGCTTTGAGTAGAGGGGAGAAAGTACAAACTTGCTGTCTCAGAGGAAAGGAAAGCAAACCTCCTAGGAATGCATAGTAGGATTCCCAGTCAGTAGTAAGTACCCACTGAGATTTAAAATGACATCACATTTTAGTTTTTCTGTTGTCCCAGCAGGGTCTGGCTTCCCAAGTCCAGGATCAGAAGATGTGGACAGCTGTTTTCAACCAGGCTTGCAGTTTTGCCAGGAAAATACAACAGAAGGAACAAGAACGAGGGGGTTGAGGGAGTTTGCAAAGGAGGGATTATAGCCCCAAAGCATTCATGGTAAATAAGGAGCAAAGGGGAAAGAGGAGAGGGGCAAAAAATTGTGGGGTCCGTGGTTTTGGTAACGTGCTGTTGTAACCTTTGAGACAAGGGGGTATCTTTGGTGAGCGATGGAGGGTCTCGGTATTCTACATGGCAGAGACAGAGACACCTTCCCGAAAGAAGGAGTGAGCCCATCTGAGGGGAGTGAAAGCAGTGTCTCTTCTCGGAGCACAACCACCGTCCAGGAGGCCTAAACACCTCCGAATCTGGGAGAAGTGTAAACGGATGAGTTGGTCTTTCTTTGCATGCAGTCTAAGCTTTCCCCGCTGCAGTTAAATCAGGTGTCACCTTCTCGAGTCCCCAAAGCCTAATGAAAAGCAGCTGCTTGTCACCCACATGGAGTGCCCTTTATTTTAATTGTGAGCTTGTATTAAGTCACCCCTTAAATTTCTTTATCCCGCTGCAGATCCTATTTCCTCACGATGGTCCTCATAGGCCCTATGATATGACCTTTTGATCATTTCCATGGAACGCTCCGGGATACTAGCAGATACCATAAATGTTCAATAAGGGGGACTTCCCTGGTGGCACAGTGGTTAAGAATCTGCCATCTGCCTGCCAATGCAGGGGACACGTGTTCAAGCCCTGGTCCCAGAAGATCCCACATGCCACAGAGCAACTAAGCCCGTGCGCCACAACTACTGAAGCCCACGCGCCTAGAGCCCGAGCTCCACAACAAGAGAAGCCACCGCAATGAGAAGCCTGCGCACTGCGATGAAGAGTAGCCCCCGCTCACCACAACTAGAGAAAGCCTGAGCGCAGCAACGAAGACCCAATGCAGCCAAAAATTAAAATAAATAAATAAATGTATTTTTAAAAAAAAGTTCAATAAGGGTTCTAATAAAGGTTCAAGAGAACCAGTATGACCAGAGGATATCCTGCGGTGTCTGTATTTTTTACCCTGGATTGTACGCTTTGTTTTAATAATTACTTTCCAGGTACTAGTATTCTCTTGCAGGCTTATGTTCGGTTCTGGGTCGTTTCCAAGTATCTTTCCATCCCGCACAGGCACGCACTTGAATCTACACCGCCTCTACAGTTTATTGGCATGTGCTTCTTTCCTACGACTCCCATTATTGGGGCCCATCTTCTATGGGTATTCATTTTTCTAACTTTTTATTTTATACTTGAGTAGAGTTGATTGCCAATGTTAGTTTCAGGTGTACAGCAAAGTGATTCAGTTACACCGAGTAGATACATGTATCTATTCTTTTTCAAATTCTTTTCCCACTTAGGCTGTTACATAATATTGAGCAGAGTTCCCTGTGCTATAATAGTAGGTCCTTGTTGGTTATCCATTTTGAATATATCAGTGTGTACATGTCAGTCCCAACCTCCCTAACTATCCCTTCCCCCCCACCCTTCCCCCAGGGAAGGGGAACAAACTTCCCCCTTAAGTTCATCCCCTAAGTCGTGGAGTCTGTTTCTGTTTTGTAAATAAGTTCATTTGCATCATTTCTTTTTAGATTCTGCATGTAAGGGATGTTATACAACATATCTTTCTCTGTCTGACTTACTTCCCTCAGTAGGACGAGGGTATTCACGTAACACGTTTTTCCTCTTAGTTTTCATTTTTGAACCTTTCCCAAGGGGCGTCATCTGCCAAGCTCCATTTGGCCACTGGGCGAGCAGGAGCCTCTGACAGTTGGTGCTATTTCCTCTGTGACCTAGTTACCCCTCTAGGGGAGAGAAGAAGTGGTCCCCAATGACCATTCTCTCTGAATGCAGTGCAAGACTTGGACTCCTAGAGGTGCTCCGTGTATGGGACTGAGCAGCGTGACAGAGGTCACAATAATTGCTAAATGGGGATCTACTATTTTATCCTCGTATTTAAGATATGACACAATTTTCACGGTGTTACATCTATAACATTATTTTTGAAATAGACTCTGCTGAGGGCTCACTGAGGCCAAATGCTCCCACCCGTACAAACCAGTGGAGACCCTGCCCAGTCCCTGCCAGCTCTCTTCCCTAAGTTGATGCCACACCCAGAAACCACCTCAGAATGAGTCTCAGCTCACAGGGCGTGCCGCCCACAGCAGCAAGGTGACTTCTGCCAGGACCCTGATGGCTGAGCGAGGCACAGCTAAGCATCTCTTGCCTCCATCTGAAACTAAGAGGCCACCCAGCAGACACCACTCATGGTTTAGTCTCTCTCTTGCTGAAACTCTTAGTTTAAATTAAAAAAAAATAAGTCCAATGATCTGACTCCCATGATGATGAGATAATTACGGGGTAAGGAAGGAGATTTTCATGATAAAATACGTCTGAAGGGAATTCTTTCAGTTTACCATTTCTAATTGCTCCAATTAGAACATCTTGTCCAAATACCCAATGTCCTCAGAAAGAAGAGGGACACTGGTGAGCATGAAGGACACACAATGGAAGGTGGAGAAAAGCAGCAGCTGCTACAGACACATCTAAACATCAGAAATTAAAATACAGTGTCTCTATGGCCTGAATACCCGCTACATATCAAGCACGGCCGTATATCACTTCATTTATCTTTATAACAACACTAAGACTAAAGTATTACGGCTGACTTAACGAGGTCAAATAACTTACAGCCGGCGCAGGACTCATCGGGGATTTGAAGCCTTGTCTACTTGTTTTTAAAACCCATCTTTTAACCAAAGGAAACAACTGAAAGAGACATCCCAGCAGTCTTCCCTGAGCAAAAGAGTGTGGCAAACACACTTAAATGCTACAGATCTTGATGGGATGTGGACCTTCCAGGGGAACAGGTAAACCTAGGTGCCCTGGGAGTTCAGTGGGGATACTTCATAAGGCCTATAGGATTTTGTTTTTAATTAAAGGTTTTTCTGATCACCAAATATCATTGACTTTGGGGATTTTAAGGGTTTTAATATCTATCTATCTACCTGCCTACCTACCTACCGTCTTCTCTCTCCATGCCACCTCCACTGTCTTTTTCTCTCTCTAAGTTTCTGCTTGTCTCTATATATGCCTCATTCTTTCTATGTTTTCCTATCTCCAGGGCGGCGAGGGGGCTGTTTATTAAGGAGGCTGAGTATCAGACTCCAGAAACTTAGAAGGGTAGGCCCAGAGTGAGGAGGCAGAAAACTGGTTTTACTCCAAGCTCAAGGGAGAGACATTAAATAATAAGGAACACATGTCCTAGATTTTCTAAAACGTGACATTTTGAATGCTGTGGTCCACTGTCCACACAAACATACCTGCGATTGTTGGAACTTTGGGGCCAACTTCCGGTTCAGCACAGAGTTTCTCTGTGAAAAGATAACCTCCGACTTCCTTCCCTGGCACCCTCCCAGTTCACCATATTCAGAAAGAAAGGGGAGCAAAATGTGCCCCAAGGCCATGAAGCATGGACAATTTTACACACATTCCAGAACTTAATCATTGGTATCACCTGTAGTTGATAAAACCCAAGCTAAGAGAGAAGAGACAAACTGCTCAAGCCACGTAACAGGTGGTAGAATCAGGACTCAAACCAAGGTCTCTCTAGTTCTAAACCCCGTGCTTTGCCCAGCGCTGCAGGAATTTAGAACAAGGTGCTGTCCAGAGATAAAGATCATGCTTCTGGAGGGTGCTCCTCTGGTGCCTTACATCTCAGAAAAGGAGTACGGTTCTCAGCAAAAGGAGCTCAGAACCCCAACACGAGTCCTCATGAAAGCTACTAAGAGCAGAACCTGAATTGCAGCTGCTCAGTGAAGAGAGACTGGAGAGAAGGGACACGTGACATCCTAATCATCTATCCATAGCTTCCTCATCCTACAAGACTCTAGGCTGTGCAGGGTCCCTTTGCAGCTTCCCTATGCTGGCTGGGGGTGGGTACAGCAGCCATATGCCCACCGTCCCCCCTTCACTGCAATATGCCCCCAACCAACGCTGAGCTGTGCTAAGCCCATCAGGCCCAGACATATAATAAGATAAGCCTTATGAAAATGACGTTGGTGGACATCAAAATGGTTAAATGTTGGCAATTTTTCGTGGTCCACGCGAATGCCGTAACCATGATCATCAATTATGACCTTCCTAATCATGCAGAGCACAGAGCTCAGGTCAAAAGAGGTTGCCGCCTGGACACCCACCCACCCACCCACGTCTACGCAGGAGGAAGTGTCGGCTCTGTGATTCTGGAGAGCCAGCCGGTAAAGAGGAAGGTCAGATCTACTGAGTGATGTCAGGGTCAACATGGCAACTGATGCAACAAACCCAGAACCACGACTTCCCACCCAGAGTAGGGGAGCACGGTGTTGGCACTGTGCCTGTGTCCTGTGCTTGGAAGAGGGGAACGAAGATCACCTAGCAGCCTGTGAGCAGCTCATGGTAATGTGTAGATGCCATTCTTGTAGGTGTTAACTGCGAGCTTAGCTTGAATTGAGGGTTTGCGGGGGGGGGACCACTTACTTACTGCTAGTTTTGAGATGTCTGTGTGAGTACTGCTGGCACAGATGCAGCAACGTGGAAGACTAGGCGATGGGGTCACAGGTATCTGTGTTCCTATGGAAACTACTGGAATATTTGTTTTATACAGATTTTTATTCACTTTCCAAACATGCTACTAAAGAGTGACCCTCGAAACTAACACAACATTGTAAATCAATTATACTCCAATAAAGATGTAAAAAAAAAAGAGTGCCCCTCAACTGCTGAGCAAGTGTTTGTAGCTTGTGCAGTGGCAGAATGGGCAAGAAGCTTAGTGTTGTGACCTGTTTAAAAAATAAAGTATCTTGAAATAAAAAGAAAAAAAAAAGAACAGGGCCGGTCCCAAGAGTCACACTCTCCCTCACCCCATCACTGGCTTCTGAGTGAGCTGACCACATAAGGACCACGACCTGCCTCATCACACTTCTCGTGTTGCGGAGTCACGGGGTGAAGGAGGCCGTGTTTGCACAGGTGAGAGGAGGGGACTGACAGCCATGCTGCCGAGGCTTTAAGCCCCACTCCATGTCTAGTTTCTGTGTGCACCGAACTACTGTCCACTTCAGTTTTCTCATCTGGAAAAACCATGATGAATGTAGCACCCTCCTCACAGAAACACTGTAAAAACTAACGAAAATAATGCATACGTGGCAATTAGGATCATACCTAGTACCTAGTAGGCAGTCAGTACATTTAAACCATTGTTATTATTGGAGACTATTCTTTCCGGTTGCAAAGCCTTGAAATCTTTACATAAAACTTATTTCAACTCTCAGTATTCAGAATAGCCACTGTCTCTCTTCTACAACTCAGCTACCCCTGAATTAAAGAGGGCAGGACAGGTCCAGAGGGAGGTAACTGTGGTTCCCATGGGTTCTAGCTTGGAATGAATATCCTGGCAGAAGACTCAGGATGGTTGCCTTCTTTATAAAGGACAACGGACCTAGCTGGAGGTGGGATGTGAAGAGGCAACAAGAGTTTAAGAGGGATTCAGAATCCACATGTACGTCAAGCACTGTCAGCAGATGGAATAGATATTTCTCAGCATGTACGGCTTGTGTTATTTCCAAGTACCCAGGGATGCTGCTGCACTTGATTCCATATACATTGTTCACAAGCGCTTCAGAATTCACGGGAACTCTTATTGTGTTTTTTCTCAACCACAATATTTTATTTTATATTAAAAATAAAATTACTTTTCTGTGGACACCCAAGACATTTTCAAGCCCTTTTATTTAGAAATTCTAAAGACTGCCATTGAATGGAAAAAGTGTGAAACCAGGAGGCAAAAGACCTGACTTGCAGCCTAAGTGCTGCTCTTCTGACAGTCCATGGGACCTGGACTCACTTCATCTCCCTCTGCCTCAGTTTCCCTGAGGGTATTAAGAGAATTGGTGGCAGTGGGATTTCTAGTGATCTGGTCTAAGGAAACAATCCTAAAACTGGAATAAGGCTATATTCGTGGAGATGCTCACTGGAACATTATTTATAACAGCCCCCAATTAGAGCAACATAAATGTCCACGCATAGGGTAATGGTACTGTACATCTACTTGATACAATGTAATGAAACCAATTAAAATCATGTTCCCTAATACTAAATAACCACATGGAAAATTGCCTCTGATCTAGTCTTAAAAGAAAAAATGAGATATAAATGATATGATTACAGCTACATAATAAAAACTATGGCAGAGAATAAGGGAAAAATGGGAAGAAAATACATTAAATGTAATTGTGCATGAGTGACTTTAAATCTTTTTAAAGCTATTTTTGTATGTGTCCAAATTATATTTAATAAGCATACATTACTTAAACTAAACTAAATACATCAATACTAATCAGCTGAGAGAGCTGAGGTCAGTGTTTTCTAAGGCCTTTAGTTCTAAAATCCAACTACAGCCATGAAGATTTCAAGAGACAACAGATCTGTGAAAGCCTTTTCAAATGTGTACAGCATTGCACCGCCATAAGGCCTTATTATTATTAACTTGTACCAAGTAGGAACTGACACAAATCCATTAATAAAGCAAAGGAGTGAACTGAGGAGGAGGGAGATGACACAATACCCCGCTTGCCGTTAGAGCTCTTTCTGGCCTGAGTATTCTGATGCAGCCTTTGCAGGAAGGAATTTTACACAGCTTTTTGCTGTGCAGCCCTCTCTGCCCTTTGTGCAGACATGATTGTCAAGCAGGTTTTATTGCATTGTCAAGTGATGGGCAGAACAGATGGCCAAAGCCCAGCCTGGGGACTGGTGTCTTCCTGGAGTGTCAGTGATGCTTGTGGAGGGGAGGGGAGGCATGGCGGTCCCTATACGGATGGGCCTTGGGACCACACAGAGGTGAACACGAAGCATGGGGGGCTTCCCTGTAGAAGACCCCACGGAAGCTCACTTCCACACCGTAACGCCCACGTGAATGGAAGCACACCGAGGAAGGAACCCAGGAAGGGAAGTTTTTAGCCCAAATCAAAGGTCACTAGTTACAGTGCATGTCAGTACAGCAGCAGCTGCTAGATTACGTCTATATTTCATCCCAGGTGTATCACCTAATCATCCTTCATCAAGGTGGGGGGCGGGAGACAAGATGAAGCGATATCAGAAAACCAGAAAAGAAGTTGGACTTAAATTCAAGAGGTCTGGGTTTGACCTGTGACGCTGCAAGGTACAAGCTACATGACCCTTGAACTACCTCACCACCTCTCTGAGCCTCCGTCTACTCATGCGTGAAATGAGGTGAACCTGCCATGGAGAAGCATCACAAAGGATCAGGTGCCTGGTACCCCACAGGTCCTAAGGGGTCACCTCAGCTCAACCTCTGGATTTGAGGTAACCTTGAAAATAAGGTCAAGCCCATGGTTTGAGCTTCCAAATGCCTCACACATAGGTGTGTGGTATCAAGAGAAATCAGAGTCAAAAATGAATTAAATATACACTTCCTATTCTCCTCATCTACCTGTGTTTTCTTTTGTTAGAGTTCTAAACTCTAGGCCATGTTGCTTCACAAGACAAGGAGAATTTAAGAGCTCAGACGGTCAAAGGGACCAGTTTGTCCCTGTTAGGCCTGAGTCCCTGCCATGGCCCTTTGGGGTTGGCAAGAAAATCACAGGCTTTACTAGGTCAAGGGGCCTCATAAACATGAAGCCCAAAGATAAGAGACCTGAGGCTCAGAGAGGTAAAGTTGCTCAGAGTTGCACAGTTAATAAGTAACAGAGTGGATACTCAAATTTAGATTCCCGTCCTTCCCAACTTAACATTCTTTCTGCTACAGAGATTTTGATGATTTAAAATACACTTTTCTGGCTTGAGAAAGAAGACATAAATGGAATGGCTATGGAAGTTTGAGAGCACATACGTGGGTACGAATGACCCCAGGGTGAGAGGGCAGGATGCATGTGCGGAGACGTGGGGAAGGGTAAGACCTGACGCTTTGCGTCGATACCACAGTTTTAAAAGTTTAGTACAATTTCAACTCTATTTACTCCCTGTGGATTTAACCGCATTTGTTAGGCAGGACAGACATGGGCCCCGTTTTGTAGACGTGGAGGGAGGTGAAACGTTTTGCCCAAAGTCTCAGAGTCCATTAGTGGCAAAAGTAAGGCGGGTGGCGAACTCTCGTGACACAGAGAGGATTCTTCCTGTGATGCGACCCCTTTCAGTGGCTCATGTGCTGGGTGTTTGTGAGTGTTGGAAAAGCCACATGGGCAGTTCTCAGCCCCAGTTACCTCTGGACACTTGTGTGCCCTGTCACCTTTAGGAGCTACCAAACCATGTCAGGACCCTGGGTGAGCAACTCCTCAGAGGTTGTTGCCTTGGCCTCGGGAGTCCAAAGACATCAGAGTGTGTTTATCTGCCCAGAACTTTAAGTCACTGGGCACTTTTGCTACAGATAAATATAGGCAACCACAGAACGAACTGAGCTGCCGTCTGGTGCTGGGGATAGGGGGTGGAGGACAAAAGCGCGGAAGAAGCCAACCCGGCTTTATCAACTCCTCCACGCCTTTCCCCAGCGGGCCAGCACCGAGGCACCAGCCACTTGCCTCTTTACAGTTTTAACTAAAAGGAGCATTACAGAGGTGAATTAACATTTAAAAAGAATGTAAAAACTCAGAGCTGTTCTAATGATGATTAATGGAGAGCTCTAAGGGGGCCGTGACCTGCCAGTGTCATTAAATGGACTGGCAGGTTTCTGCGCGTTAATTATGAATAGCCACAGGAGTTCCCCCACTTAACAGAACGATGATAAATCCAAGTCTCCGAGAGAGAAGCAGAGAGGAAAGCGGAAAAAAGGGAAAAAAGTTTGCCTGAACATGTCCGCCCGTGTGTTGGGAGAAGACAGCCAGGGAGCAGAGGGAAGGAGATAAATGATAAATTAGACCCTGCCCGTCAATCACGTTTCCTAAATGTTTTATGTCCCCAAAGCTATAAAAGCAATATTCCTTTCTGCCCTTATTGGCACCATTTCTGTACGGCAATCACATCAGTCTCCTTGGGGATTTCAGCTGAAATGTGCTTTGCCTTTTCTTTTTGTATTTACTCTCCAGCCTGCGACCAAGCGAGGGTCGGAGTCCGCATACAAATGGGCAGGAGAGAGACCCGGTGACCTGCAGAGGCAGGCAGGGGGGCGAGGGGCTGGCGGCGGGCCCTGGCTCCACTGTGCCCACAGCAAAGGCGGGGACAGCAGAGGCCAGGAGCTCTGGTTCCTGTCCTGGGATCCTGGGGTGGTCTCAGCAGCAAGGAGGCCCAGGCCTGCTGCAGCCCGCGGCGAGCGCTCAGCGAAAGCCTTGCTGACTCCACACGCGCTGTGAGGACAGGGGTGGGTTTTGGTTCACTTTTCTCACCGCTGCCTGATCAGAACCTAGAGCAGAGCCTGTGGCGCATCAGAGGCGCCCCGTCAATGTTGGTGGAATGAGAGCGTGAAGGAAGGAGTAATGAACAAGTTTATCCGTGACGAGAATGCACGGCGGGGCCCTGTGGAGAAGCCACGTCAAGTGCACACACCTGGGCCCCGCAGAGCCTCCGGGCCACGGGCACTCAGGTCCTGGGCACAGTCATCGGCTCTGCTCTTCCCTGGAACGCTGGGAGGCCAGCTTCCTCCTAGCCTGCTCTCTGAAAACGCACTCAGATTCCCTGCATTTTGGAGCCGGAAGGGAACCCAGAGGGGTGAAGGGGCTGGTCCAAAGTTCCTCAACTAACTAGTCTAAGAACCAGCACTGGGTCCCTTCTAGGGTCTTCTCCCTTACGCAGCACCCTGCCTCTCTCCCTCCCCACCGTGACCCCCAAGTCTGCTGGCACAGCAGTCTCAGCCAGCCAGCCTGCCCTGCATCCCTGCGTCAGGGAGAGCTGGGGCCATGGACGGGCAGGTCTCCCTGGAGCTCTACCTGCCAGGGAACTGGGTTTAGGTTATTACCCGTGGTGGAAGAGACAGGGAGACGGAGAGAGGTCAGCAGAAGGAAAGAAAGAACGCACCCTAAACTAGTATTTGGAATAATGGGTAGTCCTGGATGATGTTATATTTTGCGTGTTGGTACTTTTCAAGGCTTTCCCCTGCAAGTCATTATTTCAGCTGATTGGAAAACGGTGTTGAAAGACCTGCTTCTCTGGTACCATTTTCTTCATATCCTATTAGTTGCAATACAATTACAGAGAATACATCAATTCCTAGCCTGCCCGCTGCTGCTGCCGCCAGAGCCGCCTATTAAAAAGCGGCCTTATTAATGGAATTGTACATCTAGGATTAATCGGCTTGCATGGGCCATTTACATTTCTCATTCCACAAGCACTTTTGTTTGCTTAATAGTCTGAAGGAAGTAGGAAATGACACAACAAAAGCCTCTCCCAATTGCCACGTGTATCACTGGTGGATGTTAATACCCCTTCCTCCTTTCATCTTGAAGTGCTGCCCAGGGATAAGATCCAGCACGTGCCATTGGGGAGAAGCAAGGCGGCGGCGGAGGGGACCGGGGAGAGGCCTGGGCCAAGGAAGGTGTGTGAGCTTTGGGGAAGGAGCCCAGGCTCCTGTTCAATGTTCACGAGAGACACGCACAGGGCCAAAGGCCCAGGAAGCAGGATCCCGGTAGGGTGACGGCGAGGGGGACCCTGCATTCGCGAGACGGATGTACCCTACCTTCACCATGAGAGGCTCCAGCAAGCTGTGCTTTATCCAGGCGGAGCTGCTGTCCTGGTCGGGTCCCTGCCATGCACAGAGTCCTCCGTCCATCTCCCACTCACGGCTCAGGTGCGTCAGCCCCAAGTCACTCCACTCCTGGGCCGAGCAAAGCATAGTGTCTCGCGAGGGGGAGTGTGGGAGCCGGTGGAGGAGAACACACACGTCCACTGGCCTTGCTTCCTTGCTTTCTTCTGTTGCTGTGGAGGTGGAGGCCTTAGGACGGACAGCTGGGGGCTTCTCTTCAGAACTTGGGGGAGGAGAGTTAAAGAGCATCACAGCGGAGTCCTTGAGTTCACTGGATTCCGAGAGACCCGGTAAGAGGCCGCTGTCTCTGCAGCCGCAGTCTGCCCAGGGGTCCCAGAGAGATGCCAGCCATCTGAGTGGGCCCAGCGTGATGGCAAGGGAGTGGTGCTGAGATGGGGACAACGGAGGCTAGGATGCTGCAGTCCCCCACCCTCCGTCTCTGTCAGACTCTCTGGAGAATGTGGGGATTACACTCTTACCCAGGCAGCGGCAGACATTTCCCCCCAAAACATCCTTCCTGCAGGGAGTTTCCTGGGACATCAGAGAGAGGTTGAGACATCCCAGGGAAAAGTCACTCAGAAATCTTAGACCTCGAACCTTTTAATCAAACCCCGTGCCCAGAGAATCCAGCCTGTGCTGAGCAGAACGGGGCCTGGGAGGAGAGGGACACACAGGTACGTAGGTTCTGAACTGGTGGGGCTGCAGCATTAAACCACAAGGAGGGAGTCCAGTCTGAAGATGGACAGAGAACGGATTTCGTCTCCCCGGGCGGGAGCCACACTTCCCAGCCAGGGACAGTTGCCCCCCTGCCCACCCTCTACTCCTGTCCTCTCTTCTACCTGCTCCAGGAGGCGATGCTTATAAAGGCTCATCCTTTCGACGCCGCCGCCTTATTGCATTTGCTTCTCTTTTTGTCTCTGGCTGGCTGGCTTCCCCCGTGACCCACGGAGGTCTGCGCAGGTCGAAAATGATGGACAGCTGAGGCGTATGAAGCCTCAAGGCCCTTCCCAGCCAAGGGCTCTGGTTCAAATAGAGGGCTCCGGTCTCGGATGACGTTACTGCAGCAGCCGGGTCCATGATGTTGAAGTGCTGTAATACAGTATGACTTTTCGCCTTAATGGAATTTTTCTAGCCCACTAGGAAAAAAAGACTCCATTAACCACACTGCAAAGGCCCCTACTTATTAGTATTTTAGAACAGTGGCAAAACATTTCGTGAATCTAATTATTGCTGACAAATATGAAAATTGAAATCAAAGTTGAATTTTCAGCTACAGTGCCTCATATGCCAGCCTTCTCCAACTCCAGCTATTGCATCAACACATTTATTCTTGCAATGGTTTCAGCAGAAGATGGCTGATTTTCCCTCTCCCCACTCGCTCCCAGCCCCCGCCAGGCCCCGCGCCCTCCCCGGCTTGGACCCTATATATTTTGAAACATTAAATCTGACATATTCATCTTGGTGGTTGGCACTAGCTAACTAACTGCATGTTTACCTGTCACGGATGCAGGAATGGGCTGAGCTGGGATGCTGCTACCCTCCACCCTCTCTCCTCTCGCCCCCAAACCTAGCCTTCTTTTCTGCAGATAAAAGTCATTTGACTGATTGCAAATTCCTCGTGATATCAGGACAGAAAAAAAAAAAAGGACTTGTCAACACGTTTCTTTCTTTCCCCTATTAAGCATACTGTAAAAATCAATCCCTTTTGTCACTTCACTCTGCTTGCGAGAATGTTTAATGGATGTCATGGGAGCTAATGATCGCTGGTAGAAAATTCATTTTAGATTTGCTATTTATAAAGTGCTCAGTACTCAGGTGGGAAATTAACATGAGGCAAGGAACCGGCTGGGTGGGGGAGGGCGGAAGGGAGAGCCGGCCCTGCCAGGCTGGCATGAGCTTTGTGTAGGTGGCACCCAAGGCGGTTCTGTGGGCAGATGACACATGGGTCAGAGGTGCTGTAGGGTTCAGTGAAAAGAGCATAGGCTCCGGAAACGTCTGGACCCTGGCGAGCTGACTTTTCTGAGCCACAATTTTGTCAGCAATAAAATCCTACCTGCAACACCCGGCTCACAAATTGTAGAAAGGATTAAATAAAATATCACACATAAAACATTTACCAGCGCCTGGTACTGAGGGCTAGGATATGTTTAATAAAGGTTCAGTTTCTTTCCCCACAGCCCCAAAGCCCTGTGAGGGGACCAGGACAGGGTGTGGTCGGCCCAGAATTGCTCCAGGATCTGGAACTGGCCAGGGCTTCACTCCCAGGCAAGCCTGCAGAAGAACCTGGGGCATCCAGGTGATCACACTAGCCAGTGGTTCTCAAACTAGAGCAACGGCAGAGATCGGCATCACCTGAAGGGCCTCTTCATCCGCACCCTGCTGGGCCTCTCGTCAGAGTTTCTGAGTGTTTACAGGTGTGGGGGGGTGGGGGTAGGGCCTCCGAGTCGCCATTTCTGAGAAGTTCCCAGGAGGTGCTGACCACACTCTGAGAAGCACCCTGGTGGCCGTACACTGGGAACTGTCCCCTGAAGGACGATGTGGAACCACCACCAAACCAGCACCTCCAGATGTAACAAGTCCATCCCCACCTGACTGACCCTCGCCCCTCAAACTGGTCTGGGACTCAGAATTGTCAAGCAAATCAGCAAACGCAAGTTCACTCCCTCCCAAAATTTACCTCGCTGGTCAAGCAGAAGAGGCAGGTGCCGGATTCACTGTCTGGTTTGCGTCCATGCAGAGCCAAGCCTCTGGGTAGCTGGTGCCTCAAGGGCTCTGGTGGGTCAGCCCTCCTGGCCCCCAAAGTTGTCCCAGTGACACGTGGAACTCCAGGTCGGAAGGCGCTGGTCCGCCCCTCACCTTTCTTCTAGTTTCTCCTCTTCCTGGCCTTCCCCCGGATACTTCTCTGTTATATTTGGATTAACTGCAGATCTCCTTTGATTACTCACTGTGTTGAAACAGACAGCCTGTTGCCACGTGTTTGATGACTGAACCCCGGGGGAGTTCCTATTTGCAAGGCAGCCAGTTACCGAGCGCTCGGCCTTACAAGCGCTCCTTGAGCTGCTAATTCATTGTTTAAGAAGTTGCTTTGCAGTTTCTGATTTTTCAATAACAGGCTTCTCCCGAAGCCTTTAAGCTTCGGAAACAAGCCGAAAACTGCTTTTTCCGTCATTTACATAAACACCAGTGGATCAAGAGGGAGAAAAAGGGAATACTTTTGCCTGTTATTCCTGGGGCTCTGGAAGCCTCTATGCGTAGCGTGTCAAGGCTGCAGGTCTAGAAAAGTGCCGTGGGAAGTGTGCGGCTCCCAGAAAACCTGAGCCCCGGCGAATGATAAAATCCTGAAATTTCTCCTGACGCCCGGGCTTCCGCTTCGCCGAGCTGGGCGGATATTCTGGGCACCAGCAAATTGTTCTGTCAGCAAGCGGCTCCCTCAGCTGCATCCCGTTAGGATGCCTGTCACTCATCCCCCAGTCTTTGAACCGCAGCCCCGCCCTCTGAGGTGGCATCCTGCCACCTGGGACAGGTAAGGGGGTGGGGAGTGGCTGCAGAAAAGCTGTCAGGAGGCGCAGCCTGCAGGGGAGGGGACGCAGTCTCCCTGAAGCTGCCCCTCATTTCTGTTGTCGGGGGTGTGAATCCAGGGCGTGGACCATAGTAGGTGCTCAGTTTTCTCAACAGAGGGGAGGAACTTTCTGGAACATGGGCCATTTTCAACCACCATCTGTTTCTCTCTCTGACTCTCTACTTCTCTTTCTCTCCCAAATGGAGATTTTACAAATAATCCAATGAGCCAGGAAGAGCAGCCGTCCTTTTTTTTTCCTGCCAAACCATGTACCTCCCCATTAAAAAGAAAATAAACTGTGAAAACTTACTTTCACTGTTTAGTCTCCAAATTCTGATCGGGCTATTTTCCTTAGGTACCGAATGTGTATGGACCAAAACCAGGGTGCCAGATAAAGACAGAACAAAAATAAGATGCCCAGTTCGATCTGAATTTCAGATAAACAGCAAATAATTTTTAATATAAGTATGTACTATGCATAATTAAAAGTTACGCGTTGTTTATCTGGAATTTAAATGGGTCGGGCATCCTGGATTTTTATTTACTAACTCTGGCAACCCGAGCAAAAGGGAATTTGCATTTACTTACGTCGTCTACATATTTCCATAGCTGCCATACCACAAAGCTTGCTTTGTCTGGTGGTTCTTTCCTAAGGTGGGAATATTCCAGAGAAACCGAGACCCCTCCCATGTGGCCCACAGAGCCCTGAGGGGCGGCCCTTCCAATCAGAGCTCCTCACCTGTGCTGCATGACTGCTTCACGTCAGCGGTTCTCGATAGGGTGACTTGCCCTCCAGAAAGGCTTCTTGAGACGCAGGGAGCTGCCTTTTAGAAAGTCCCAGACTTTCTGGTTCAGGGACTTTGCTCAGATCAGACTGGATGGAAGCCCTGGACTCCAAGGCCGACTCCTAACAAGGAAACCTCTGGGAGGGATCCTCTAAGGGTAGAATCAGTGGGTTAAAGCAGGTCCCCAAACCCTGTTGTTCTCCTTTTTCAGCTTTTTAAATTCTCTTCCTGGCCCCCTTCTGTCCGTCCCTCTCAACGCTGAAACAAGTGTGTGCAGGGTTGCACGGTGCTGACCCTGCAGGAAGGACACACCCGGCAGAGAGCAGCTCTGCAAGGTCACGGAGAGGTGAAAGGGGATCAGTGTCCTGTCAGTGTCCATAGTCAGTTTCTGGGTCAGTGTCCAGGGTCAGCGTTGGGGTCAGTGTCCAGGTCAATGTCCAGGTCAGTGGGGCTGGAGAGCAGTATGAGGAGGCCTCTGGGAGACAGAGCAGGACCGAGGCTGGGGCAGGATAGGGCAGGATAGGGAAGGACCCTGCCAAGTTGAGGAACTCCGGCTTTATCTTGAGAGCCCTGTGGGCTAGTGGAGATTCTTAGCAAAGGACTGAAGTGGGAAAATTTGCTTTTGTAGCAAGATAATTAATGATGGACAAGATGGAGGAAGGGCTGAACTGGGATGCAAACTGGTAGCAGGAGACCCATTCAGACACAGCGTTAGTCCACAGACAATGATGTCAGCCTGAGCCGACAGTGGAGACGCAGGGACGGTTCAGAGACAGAATGGAAGTGAGCTGTGAGTGACTGTGGGAGTGCGAGGGGGGAGGGGAGGGGAGGGGGTGCAGATGCCCTCGTGGGGAGGGAGAGACACTAACACACTGTTCAGAAACCTCCTAAGATCCTTGGCTTTACTTTTCCAGTATGAATTGAGTGACAAGTTTCCCAGGATAATTCAAGTAAACGTGAAAACTACATTCTAAGGAAGTTTAAATATCCCATTTTACAGATGAGGAAAATAAAGCCTTCAGGAAAAAGAAAAAAACCCCTCGATTTCTAAAGTTAGAGTTAATGATGGAACTGGGATGAGAAAAGGATATTCTGATCGATGTGGAAATCAAGAAATATATTTTACACAGATAGGTTCTGTAAACTGGCAATGTAAAACTCTACCTGTGTAATTCCTTGCAGAGTTAATTAATTTGAGAACTGAGTTGGAGATGAGCTCTGACCATGTCTGGGAGAAGGTCTCTCCATCTCCTACATGGTGGGGCAAGAGATGGAAATAAGTTGGGGGCAGGTCATGTCGTATCTTACAAATCCAGAGAAAAGAGGAATATAGCCAATATTTTCTAATAACTATAAATGGAGTATAACCATTAAAAATTATGAATCGCTCTGTTGTACGCCTGTAACACATAATATTGCACATCAGCCACCACACTTCAATAAAAAATAATGATAACAATCATTTTAAAATCCAGAGAAAACAGAATGTTGTGAGGAAAGGAGTGATTAATACTACGTGGAATCCCTCTGATTTGCTGGCCAGTGCTCTCCATTACTACGTAAACAACTAGGTTCAGTCCTTTTCTGCTTCCTGGAAAAGCCAGCTTTTCCAGAGCTATAGGCACACACAGGAACCTGGATACACATGCATGCAGACACAGACCTTCCCCGAATTATACGCAGAGAAAATAAAAACTATCAAACATAAACTTCTTCAGCTTCCGTCGCGAAGCTGAAAACTCTGCCTGCATCCATACAGTGCCAAAGACAGCTAGCTTTCTCTCTTTTCCATTTTTCTTTATTGTGGTAAAATACACATAACATAAAAGTGACCATTTTAACCGCTTTTAAGCACACAATTCAGTGGCATTAAGAACATTCAGAACGTTGTACAGCCATCAAATTCATCTCCCCAAATCTCTCATCATGCCAAACAGAAACTCTACACCCATGAAATAATAACTCCCCATCCCCTGCTCCTGGTAACTTCTATTCTGTTTTCTGTCTCTATGAATTTGCCTATTCTAAGTGCCTCATAGAAGTTGTATCATACACTATTTGTCCTTTGGTGTCTGACATTTCACTTAGCACAGTGGCTTCAAGGTCCTTCCTGGTTATAGCCTGTGTCAGGATTTCATTCACTCATTTCCTTAAGGCTGGATGGTACCTGGCTGTATGTACAGACCACACTCTGCTGATCCGTTCCTCCATGGATGGGCACTTGATTTGCTTCTATTTGGGGCTATTGTGAATAACGCTGCTATGACCATTGGGGTGTAAATGTCTGTTTGAGTCTCTGCTTTCGACTTTTGGGGGTATATACCTAGAAGTGGAATTGCTAGATCATATGGTAATTCCAGTTTTAATTTTTTGAGGCACTAAGAACTGTTTTCCACAGTGGATGTACCGCTTTACCTTCCCACCAGCAGTGCACAAGGGTCCTAATTCAGTTTCTCTGTACCATCACCATTTTTAAAAACTAATAACCATCCTAATAGGCATAAAGTAGTATCAAATTATGGTTTTGATTTGCATTTCCCTAATGACTAGAGATGTGGAAAACCCTGGGTGACATCACAGAGAGTGGTGATGCCTTAACCATGTGTTTCTTGTTTAGGCTGAGGACCTCTCGCATCCTTGTCGAGGGAAGTTTAACCTCCCCCCTTTCATACAACAGGCGAACTGCCTCCTAATATTCACAGCCCCCTTCTTCCATGGTTGTAGGCCCCTGAATTTGTCTGGGCATGTGGTCATCCAAAGTGGATGGTACCTTTTTCACCCTCTCCTGCATCTCAGTGTGGCCGTGTGACCAAGTTCTGGCCCAGGGCGTGTGAGGAAGGGTGTCCTGTGAGGGCTTCCAGGGAGGGAGCTTCTTTGGGATGCAGTCCACATGTGTGTCTGCCCCTTCTTCTGTTTCTTCTCTTTCATCTCACGGCCTGGCCCAAGGATGCTGCCAACTTAGACCATGTACAATGGATCCAAACCACAGACAGGAGGGAGTCCCTCAGGAACTCCAGCCAGGAACACAGTGGAATGTTTTTGTAACCAGAGAGATAAAGTCCTATCTTCTTTAAACAACTCTCACTGTGTATTGTTGTCATTTGTGGCTGAATCCAATGGTAATGGGTATTTCCAGATACGTGGTTCCTTCTTTAAATGCTAGCGATACTGGTCTGTCCCCTTCTCTTTAAGACCCATTTTTCTGCCTGTGCTCAAGATTTGCTCCCACCCCACCCCTTACATTCCCCGAGGGCCCTCACCCAGTCAGGCACCTCCTGTACCTCCCTTCATGCCCCCCTTTAGCAGCGCCTACCACACACATTCAGAGCCGGCTTCCCCATCTTACAAAGGTAACAACCTTCTCTCCAACTGCAGCCCACCCTTGGTCTCCCTACTTTCTCTCTCTTTAAAAAAATTTGAAATAATTATCCACATTTTTATTCTCACCCCACTTTATCCTCACATTATGGCTCCAGCCCACAGGACTGTTCTCCCAAGAGGATAGAAGATATTCTCATCCCTAAGTCGGACCTTACTTAATCCTCAGCAGCACTGGATTAGGCTAACACTCCTGCCTTCCCCAAACACACATCCTCTGACCCCGATGCCATCATCCTCTCCTGGTTTTTCTCCCATGTTTTGGCCACTTCTCGTCAATCGTTTTCCCAAGATCGCATCCCTTCCCAATCCTTAAATCCTAGTTGTCTGCCCCGTTTCTCTTCACCTCCTCTCTACTGTCTTCCTGGGTAATTAACTGTGTCTGCGTCGAAGACCATCTTTGTTCAAGCTCAGATAACCTCCCAGGGTTCCACACCCGTCCAGCTAACTTCACAGTGCAGTGCTCTGTGTACACAAATAAAACCATCATGACCCAAATTGCATTCATGACCACTCCCCTAAAACCTGTCTGTGTCCCATTTACCCGGATACTGGAAGTCCTCTTCCATCTCCCTTTCTCACACACCATTGTTTTTGCTCTCCATCTCCAGGTCACACCCTCTAAGTCCAGGACCCTTGGATACCCGTGTCTCTACATCTCTGCCACGTATTCTCACCTGGTTAACTCATGCCTGATTGGCTGCCATACCCTCTACTCTTGTCCCCTTCTAATTCACTCCCCCACTGCAACTAGAGGAACATTTTAACATCTTTAAGTAACCCAAATAATGTTATTTAACGATTAAAACTGCAAAGCTAATCACGCTGCTGTCGGGCATACAGCCTTTCCACACCCTTTCTTCCCTCAGAATACACTCTTTAACAGGAACCATAAAGCCATTCAAGGTCTGACCTGTGACTACTTCTCTACCTACACCCCTTGTCTTTCTACCTACAACCTGCCCATCCACCCCTGCTTTATCCCCACAAACTATACAAACACATTCAATCTAGCCAGATGGGATACTGGATTCCTCAATTCCTACCATGCTCTCCTTCCTCTAGGCGTTGGCCTACGCCATTTCCTTTCATTGTAACACTTTTCTCTCCTCTCACCTGGCTGAATCTCTTCACCTTTGTGTCTCAGCTTTAACATCTCTTCCTTCTAGAAGAGTTCTCTGACCTCAGAGATCTAGATGCTGCCGTAGCAAACATGACTTGCTTTTATCCCAGCACATGGCATGTTGTATTGAATTGTCTTACTTCACTGAGTATAAGAAGTAGGACCCGTGGTTTATGGACAGCGCACAGTAGGGTCTGAATAAATCACTCTGGAGTGGATGAGATATAAATGTAAATAAGAACTCGGCCGTGCCCTTGAATCTATGATTTTGCTTTTTTTTAAATCATTCACCTTGGTGATGTGGACATGACAAGTCTATATCACTTGGGGATGACACGAAGCTGCTGGTGACAGCTTATCAGAATACAAAAACAGTCTCGATGGATTTAAATAATGGACCCACGTGAAATGAAATTTCATGCACTTAAAAGCAAGGATGGGAGAGGTCTTGAATAATTTTAGTCAGGGGAATGAGTGCAACGCCAATGAGCAATCGCGTGGAATATCTGAAAAGGAAAAGAAACGAATATAATAATAAAGTGGTCCTAGATGTAAAGTCCACACCGTGGTAGGTAATAGCCCACTCCACACCCTGCCGGTCCGACCACATCAGCAACCATCTCTCTGGTAATGCCTCTTAGTGGATCATTATCAAACTGCAGCAACTTTAGAAGATAGTGATCAGGATGATTAGCGGTCTAGAAGTTATGCCCGTGATAAAGACGAGAAGGAACTAAGAATGTCAAGATAAGATAACTTGGGTCCATAATCGTCTTCTCTTAGAAAGAAACTGCATCGCACAATATGACTTGTATTTTGAGTGGCTCTAACTGGCATAAGTTAGGAAGAGGCAAATTTTTGCTCCACATAGATTCTCCAGGATTGTATTCAACTGCAAGTAATTGAAACCTAATTATATGGGGATTTTTTTCCCATATATAATAAGTGTGGACATAGGTATTCCAGAGCTGGCATCACTGCTATGTTACCTTGAACTTGGGGTCCTTCTGTTAGATTGAGCCATGTGAAATTGTTCATACTCAGCTGGTTTTGATTTACTAAAACAACAAGTCCATTTAGTTCAACCTAAGAGCTTCCTGTTTTACCATTCTGGGTGTGTTTGCCATTCTAATGCCATTTTGTCCTCCTGTTTGCAAGTTGGTTCCTGGACCCCCGGGTAGTACGCCAGGCTCTAAGTCAAGAAAAGTCTGGGGGAGGGGGGTGGTAAGGTTCACAAAGCACAGCCTTCCTGAGTAGAACCCTCCAACTCCCACCCGGGAAACTTCTGCTCGCTTCCCATTGGCCTGACATGCACGGCATGACCATCCTCGGCTCTAAGGAAATCTCAGAGGTACATATTATAAACAGGCACTTCGCTGCCCTGAGCAAATTTAGAGCCCTGTTTATAAGAGGAAGGATAGAATTTATACTGAACAGTATTTTCTCACAGAGTTTATCCACTACACAAAGGGAGGCTAGTGTCAGTTGATCTCCACTGTATCTGCACTGTAGAGTCATAGGTGTTTCAAAGCAGAGGTGATCTTGCCCCATTCTGATCCATTTAATGAGAATTTTTGTGAGTTGAACCTGGGCCTCTGCTTATGACAATCTCCACAGGCGATTTGGATAGACAGCCGGAACTGGGACCACGACTCTGGCAGTGAGCGCCTGCTCCCTGGAAATCCTGGAGTTGGTCAACAGGAATTAGCGAACATCATTCAGGTGGGATGGTTGTCTTGGGCGGGAGATCGGGTTAATTCCAAGGTGCCTCCCGCAACTCTAGAAGTCCGAAAACGCTTCTGGGTTTGATGATTAAACTATTCCAGCCTTGGACAAGGCTTCAGCAGTGCAAGAAAGTAATGAAAAAGTGGTGATAAGACATTCCGATCCTTCTACTCAGAAGGTTTACGGGAAAAGGAAGAAGAAATATAGAATAATTATTCTTATTTGCTTTCAGACTGGGCAAAATGGTTTATCTATCTGCAGGTGTCTGTGCATCACCAATTGCATTGAGAAAAAAGGTTGTCAATCTTTTCATGTTTGGGCCAGGTGTCCTCTGGCTGTTTAGAGGACAGTCAAATGCCCTGGGGGGGATGGATGGTGAAGAAAGAGGCAGAGTAGGTTTGAAGAAGCAGGTAAGAAGCACTCGTCCACTTTGCCTTCCCCAGATAAACAAAGCCACCCAGTCACTCTCCTCTTTCCTCAGGTGCACCCTTCCCTGGCCCCTGGTGCCCCCTCTGACGCCAAAGTGGTTCAGAGAGCAGCCCCTTCCTCCACACTTCTGACCCGCTGACCACTGGAGGTCCCATTTCCTGCGCTTGGGTGAGTTTAGCCAAAAAGAGTGAGCTCATCTCCCGCTCCCTGGACGCCTATAACATCTGGTTTACATCTGGTTATAACCAGGAGGGATTACTGATGTGTGGGATTACATATTCAGGGTCCAAAAAAGATCTTGTCGGAGGAAGGTATGAGTTGAATCTAATAAAGACTTCAGAAAGGGTAAGTTTCGAGGCCAGGTTGCCGTGTGCATAGTACAACACAGGCATAGGAGGAAGAAGGGTTAATTACAGCTCACCCTGAGTCGACAGGGTTCTATGGCTACTCATAAACCTAAGGGCGTCTTTCTCTCTCCCTCTCTCCCCTTTTGTCCTATCCATAAGCACTGGTCGCCTGTGTGTCAAGTACTGTGCTGAGTGTGCAGATATACAAGGCGGTCCCGGGCCTCCAGGAGCTCACGGTCCAGTGAGCGGAGACAGAGGTGTCAGCAGGTAGCCACGCAGATGTCAGCGGACACGAAGGCCGGAAGGAGGTGCCAGAGCAGTGGAGGCAGAAACGAGAGAAGGAGGGGCTTCAAAGGGACGCTGAGCCTGGAGTCTTGCCGTGAGTCATAACAAGCGTTTTCCAGGTGGACAGGGCGGCCCTCAGCAGAGCACGCGTACTAGGAGGCGGAAACCTCAGAAAACCCCTAGGAATCCACGGAACTGGAGTAGGGTTAGGGGAGAGGCTGGCGCCCCTGGGCCATGCCTTTCCAAAGAGCTGAGACTTCATTGTATCCTAATCTGGAATCAGGAGAGGCCATGTCCTGTAACATTCAGGGCTACTCAGAGCACACTGGGAGGAGATTTACCTTAAAAAGAACATAAAGTAGCCGGAATAACTTTAGGAAAGGGCCATCAGCACCCTATCTGTGAATGGTCATACAGAAAATAGGAGAAAAGCTTGGAATATTTAACTAAGGGAGAAGGGGAGGGAATCCTGTTTTCAAATATTTGAAGGAAAGTCATGTGGAAGAAAAATCAGCCTTGTCCCATGGGTAGTAGTGTTAGCAGCAATCATGATACTATTAGGTGGTATTTATTGAGAGCTTACTATGTGCCAAGCGCTTTATCCGCAGTAACTTATTTAATCCTCATACCAGCCTTAGAGGTAAGACTCAGAAGTAGCTCCGTTTTATACAAGAGGAAACTGAATCACCCACAGAAGTTGATTAAACCGCCAAAGGCTTCAGACCAGGAAGTGGCACAGCCAAGGTTTGGACCCAGGCGACCCAGCCACTATGTTGTGTGTTCTCTCCAGACCTCGAGCAAATGGCTGGAATCGATAAGAAGACAGCTTCTCCTTTGTCTCCCCGTCTTCCTGAACGGTCAGATGCAATAGCTCTCTGGAGAGATGCAAGTTCCCCCCATACTGGAGACAGAAGTTAGGGGACCACTGCAGCTGCACTTTTGGGGTGTTAGAGCTCCAAGAGAGGGATTGAACTAAACCATCTTGAATGTTCCTCTGGGCTCGGCTGCCTGCGACTCTGGCTTGCCTGACACAGAGCGTGAACACTTTGTGAGTTACCCAGTGACTGCACTTGGTACAAATTTGCATGAGAGCTCTGCTCCCCCGGCGCCTCCTACACCTGCTGACTCCATCCGAACAGGCAAGCTTTCACTCCTGCCTGCACTGCAGGATCTGACCTGGCTTGGAGGGGAGGGCCAGCATCACTCTGCCTAACACAGTCGCTGCCAAGTTGCCATTGGGGTTCTGAGCACGGAGCCTTTGTTGCCTGTGAGAAGGAGCGCCATGGAAGCAGCAGGCTGCTGTAGCCAGTTCCTGGGGAGCGAGCGGGAGCGGAGGCCAGGAGAGAGAAATGCAAAGCTTCGCACTTATGAATGGAGTTTCTGCCAAGGCTCACCATCCCTTAGCTCGCTCTAAATCCGCCTCTAGCACATTCATTCCTGACCCATATTCACACATCCCAAAGCCCCTGAATTTCTCCTATAGGGTCGGTTGTTATCCTTCCTGAGTCCCCCTACCTGAAATGCCGTGACTAGTTCATCCTTTCTTCCCACCTGAAGGATGCCTTCTTGATGAAGAAGCGCGTGCGTGTACGGATACGTGGGACAGTATGTATGATACAGTGTGTGGTGTTTGTGTGCACACACACCACTCGCACGTTCCGGCTTTGGTCGTCCGTCTGTGACTGTGTTCATATTCTTAGCTTCCTACAAACAGAGACTGCTTCTGAATATTTTCTTCTAGCACCACTACCTTTCAAGGACTAGACTCAAAAAGACGATTTGCGGAATTGCAAAATGTGAGACTTGAAATGAAACTTGAAAATCTTTTAGTCCAACTGCTTTATTTTAGAGATGAAGCAACTGAGGCTCATGGAGTGGCTGTGTCTTATTCCAGGTTGGAGAACATTTTCGGATGACTCGAGAGGTATGGTTTTCAAACCTGGCCACAGATTGGAACCCCTTAGGGAGCTCTGAAAAATAACCAGACAGCTCACAAAGAGATTGTGGTGTAATTGTTCCAGGATGGGGTCCAGACATGGACACTTTTATAAAGCTCCTCAGGTGATTCTATGGTAGAACAAATTTGAAGACCACTGGCTTAGAAAATGGGAATATTGCAAATAAAGACACATTGCACCTACCCACTGAGGACCTTCTAACATCTGAGACAGGGTCAGAAGAGGTACAATTGCTCCAGGTTGCTTGACTTGGAAGAACCATGGATCCGTGAGAAAGATACTTACCTGTTCTCCTACAGGGGAAGAGCTAAGAAGAGTCACCACCACTATGGAAATGCAGATGGAAGCAGTGGGGTAAGCATGTTCCTAAAGCACCCACGGGGCAGCCACAGCACACAACGTGGGCGGAAGAAAAGCTCGATTGCCTTTGGGTACATGAGGCTGAACACACAAGTTGACAACTGAAAGAAGACTTGTGTCCCAACCACAGCTGGAGTATCAGAGGAGAACAAATAAATGACGACGCATGTCTGCTATTCCAGGAACCCTAAATTAGGGTGTGATGAGTGGTTGGCAAAAAACAAAATAGGTTCTCAGAAGGGAGGTCATCTTAAGTCTACCTTGAAATTTGAATCCCTCAGAGTCCCCTGAACTGCATTTGCCTCACCCCGACCAGCTGCCTCAGCAAACCCTGCCCTGCCCTGTGTAAGTTGCCCCCCTTGCCCCCTTTGACCATCTAGTTCTATGCAGAAGGCAGGGCACAAACGTGCTGCACAGGCCACTGGACAGAATGGCAGCAGTGCCAAGAACCAACGAATAACTCGAATGACAAGAGCCAATAGTCGCAAAGCCAGCTACCTCACGCCAGGTTTCGCCACCCTTGTGCTAACTGAGGGAGCACCACACATCCCTGAGCCCCTTGCGGCAGGACTCAAGGTGGCGTAGCAGAGGCAGCAGCTGTTACATGATGGACCCAGAGCCAGGTGGAGCCTCCGCCCCCAGTACTCCCCATCTAAAAACAAGCAACCAGGGTTGCTGCGTTCTTCCCACCCATCATAATTTGCACAAGCAACTGTGCAGGAGGCCATGACACGCCACGTGCCCCCCTTGCTTCTGGTCCTGTTGGTTCTTCCCAATGTGATTATAAAGAATGGCAAATGAAATCAAATCTGGGAGACTGTACTCTTTTTTTTTTTAAGATTATTTTTGATGTGGACCATTATTAAAGTCTTTTATTGAATTTGTTACCATATGGCTTCCGTTTTATGTTTTGGTTTTTCGGCCACGAGGCATGTAGAATCTTAGCTCCCCAAACAAGGATCAAACTCGCACCCCCTGTATTGGAAGGTGAAGTCTTAACCACTGGACCACCAGGGAAGTCCCCATACTCTGTCTTTAGTTGCTTTGATCACTGATATATTCCCAGCACCTACGACAATGCAGGGAACATAACAGGAACTCAATAAACACTTGCCAGGTGATTGAACCAACGGACAAATAAACAACTAGATCTAGTCTGTGTTGGATTAGAGTTTGGTGACACCACCACCAAGGAGAAGCAAAGGAGGCGCCTCTGAAGAGTGAATTTGAATGAGCAATTGAAGCCAAAACCAGTCCATCTTTTGAACATTCTTTTATTGCTGTAAAGGACAATACTCTTCGAGAAGCCAAAAAAGAAAGAAAGAAAGAAATCAAATTTAGTAACCTAAGATGTCCTTAGTAACAGAGCTGAAGAATGTGTTTTCCAATATTTGGTTTCTCAGCTTGACAGTCTCTCTTGAAATACTTTTTTCTCAGCAATGAAAATGTGAACCGTCGTTGGTTTGTTTTGCGGTTTGCAAATGACTTACAGAGCTCTTCTGGCAGAGTTTCTGTTTTTCTTCTTGCAAGTAAACAAAAGGCCATTTCTCTAATATGACTTAAGTCGGGGAGATTCTGAGATCTCCTGTCTTGGTTTTGGAAAGAGGAGAAAAGGTAGGGAGGCAAGCAGAAAGAAGAACGAGGACACGGGAACAAGCAGGGCGTAGAAACTAAACAGAAGCAGGAAGGAGGCAAAGGGAAAAGGGACGTGGAACACTGGAGTGTCGGGGACACACAACAGCTGAGGACGCTGCTGTCAGTGGGGTCCCAGCCACACTTACGGGGCGTGAACTCGCCACTGGTTCTTTGGTCCCCCCACTATCATTGCACCGCGTCATCTGGGCTCCTGGTGACCTGGGAGGACAGACTCCCCTCCTCTCCTAGGCAAGCCTGTGCAAGGCGGAGCAACCCCTGCCAGGTTGACCCAGATCTGTCAGCTGATCAATTATGTTTCCCACGGAGGAGAAGGGAAAATGAAAGGGAGAAAGAAAAGGGGAGAGAGAGAAAGAGAATTGGGAAGGCAGAGGAGAGGAGGAGAGAGGGCAGAAAGAGGGAGGGAGGACAGGGGAGAGGAAGAGAGGGAGACGCAGGGAGAGTGAGAAGGCGAGGGATGGAGGAGGAACACACGCATCTCTTCGCTGAAGCTCTTGTAAGTTTAAGCGGCCCCAGCAAGAGCGGGCTCAGTCCAGAAGGTTGCAGAAACAAATACATAAATACATAAACTAAAATTCTAGAGGTTACTGGACGAAATCAGTCAAGGCAGAGGATAGAGTCCTCTTCTTCCCACCCTTTGCCAGTACAGCTTAGAGCTGTTCTTTTCCCTCGGAAACTCTTGGCTCCACCCTCCCCCTTCCCAGGGCCCCGCCCCCTGCCATTGGTCCCACCCCCTTCCCCCTCCCTGAACAGTCTCCTACAAAACGATGGGAGGTATGGTCCCCGCCGCATGTTTCTTCTAAGTCCCTTCCTGTCTTAACCAGCACATCCTCCGAGGGTAAGAGGCCTCTGCCACCGGGTGGGAGGAGACACCTGGGAAGATGTGGTACCCAACCCCATCCGACCTGTACATCATCGATTACCTTATTTTTGAGTGTTTTCATTTTTTATGTTTAATTAGTTTTATTGAATTTCAAATGACTACAGACATAAAGTAAACATGTAACAAGCCAGTAGAGCAGAAAGAGAAGGAGCTGCGTAAATACCAGCAGGCTCAGCATGGAGCTCCACTTAGCACCGCATGTTTGCCGCGTTACAAGCCTTAATGAGTCCTTACAACACCCAGGGGAGTTGCTCCCCATCCTGGCAGGCAGGTGGGGAGGCGGGCGCACAGAGGGAAGTATTTCCACCTACAGAAAACATGGGGGACTTTGAGTTTGGATGTACCTGCTGCCCACCCAGCTGTGCTCAGGCCACCAGAACTGGCTGGAAATCTGTCAGGCACACTCATTAGGGTATTGGAAGGGTCTGAGGGACCTCCGCTGGGGTTACATATAAAGCAAAGTGGGAGTTTTTTGCGTCTTTTTCATCCTAGTTGAGGGGCAAGAGGCAAGAGCAGGTCGTGAGCTCCAAACCTAAAAATTCTGGAACAGGGACAAATCCTAGACACAACAGTCCTCTCCAAAGTGTTCCCACCAGGAGCAGACGGCAAGAGCATCACAAATCCTTCCAGCATGTTCCTGGACGTCCCAGAATCATGTGTCCCACGTTGACTCAGAAATGTCACCACTGCTTAGGATGTTGAGATAGCTCACCTCGCCCCAAGGGGTAAACTGTGGCTAAAGCCAGCACTGGTGTGGCCCATCCACGACACATAGCTGGCCCCAGCCTGGGTCACTGCTTCTCAGGGCTGCCAGACTGCGTGGGTGCAGGGGCAGAGCCCCGGGGAGCTGCTGAGACACAGTGCGTGGCAGAGCACACAAGCAGGGGACCAGGAGAGGCCCTTCAGGGACACAGCTCAGCACCCTTCATCTCAGCACCCTAGGAGAGGCCACCGGGAAACCACGGAAGTCAGGGGCAGATGTCACAGGATGAGAAGGGGTTCCAGGGCTCGTATTTGGCTTTAAAACTGACAAAGGGAAGAAGCAGCACCAGGACAAGGCTGTGTGCCTGGCAAGTAACGCTGCGACCCAAGAGTGGCCCCGGCTGGGACCCTCCGGCCACCTCGATCAAATGCCCCGAGGACCGTCGCCGTGTGTGAAGGATGGAGGCGAGCTGCATTTGTCGTGCCATCCGCGGCTCACCCATGGCTCGCCCCCAGTTGGCAGCGCCAAGCCTGGCAGCCAGGGTCCACACCGTGAAGCTCCTCTGCAGTCTCGCCTGAAGCTGTTTTTGGCCATGCTTCCAAGTGCCCACAATGCTTACATCAGGCCCAGGATCCCATCATCCCAAACCGATTCTTCACTTTGCCAGTAAACATTGTTATGGTCTCATCTGCCCCCCTCACATCTCAGAAGCACTGCCCAGCTCAGGCTGCGGCTGGCACCCAAGTGTTTACTGTGAGTGGCAGGAACTTGGCCAATCCGCCCAGCTGAACGGTGTCCATGTTGCTGGTGCCCAGAGAACGAGAGGGTGAACCTAGCCCCATCTCCTCTCCCTTCCCCGCTGCCCTGCCTGTGTATAAGTGGGCAGGTGTGTTGATGTGGGATGTGAGAAGGTGAGAGAAAATGAGAAAGGTTAAGACAGGAATCTAGCCAAGCTCCTCGGAAAGTGTTGAAAGGAGCATTAATCCTTCGAAGGAGAAATGGTCGGGTTACTAGAAGGAGAGAAGCTGCAGCACCACCAGCCATTCCTTTCAGAGCCTCTCAGTGGCAGAAAGTGGGCGGTGTGCTGAAAAGGACAGCGCCTAATCCCGTCCTCGGTCCTCACTCTGGCTCCCAGGAACTGGGAGGGGCTCTTGTTAATCAACCTCAGATCTTCTTAGGGCCAGAGCCCCAGGGCGCTAATCACCCCCTGCCTCCCACCCATCACTAATCAGTGCTGACTCCCTCCCCATCTAAGCTGGATCATGGTTGCTGGTGGGGTAGAGGTGAGAAGCAGGTCAGGGAGGGGTCCATCACCTGCCCCTAGCCCCGGGCACCTTTTCAAGAAGGCAAGAAACCCAGGAAGTAACGGCTTTAGGAAGAGCCAGCTTAAAACAAAAACAGAGGAGAAGAAAAAATTGCCTTAGAATGTGTACTGCATTCTAACTAGTCCCACTGGGTCAATGCAATAGGGGTGGATTACTGCAGGCAAGACGTGGCTGCCTCAGTAATTCTGTGAGTTTGATAAGAGGTAGCTGGCCGACTCCAGCTCTCAACCCCTTGAAGAGAAAACACACATCATGTTGGCTGGTCCAACTGGCATGTGGCTCAGGGGTCTTGGGGGGTCCCTTTGCATTAAAATTGTGCAGCCCTGTTCTTTTGTGACACTTTGAAGGCTATTCAGAACCGGCTCGAGGTGGGTAGCACAAATAAGGCCATTACTCGTCTTAGGAAAAGCAGGATTTGGTAGAATGTGAGGAGATCTGGGATAACCAAGTCACCTCCATCCCCACCCCAAGACGGCAACAAGAATGCAAAATCAGAATTCCCCCTGGAGAATTTTGCATCACCACTTCCTTCCCATCTATTCAGGATTGATTCAAAGTATGAGCAAATATTATGCTTCCCTGCATTTATTTCTGATTAAAAAAAATCATGTATGCTAATTTATATGTAAATTCAGTATGGCCCTGGGGCTCCTGGCATGCAGCCCGTGGGGCTGTGGATGGTGGAATTTTGGCCATTGTCTCCGGTTTGAAGTTACAGATGGAAGAGACACAGACCTCAGGACAGATGGAAATTATGGAGGTCTTGGGACCTTCCCTGTCCCTTCCTCTGACCCCTCACTCCACCCCTTGCCTAGTTAGTTTCCATTTCTGTGGTTAGCATGATAGAAGCTGTTTCCCTGAGGCTACCTGGCTCTGGACTCAGTTTCCCCGCTGCCAGAGTTGGGGCTCTGACCTCACTGGGTGAGCCCCTGTTCACCCAGTACAAGCAGGGGTTTGCACACGCGCGCACGCGCGCGCACACACACACACATGCTGCCACAGCTCCTTGTTACGTAAGACGAGTCAATCAGGGCTGCCGCCACGTGGCCTCCTTCACTCTCACACCCACCACCCAGTGAGGGAGGAGAGACACCCCGAGGCCGGCGCCCCCGAGGCTGGGTGCAGCTGGCAAGGCAAGGAGATCCCGCACAAGGGACTTGCTTGCATCCAACTCAGATCCCTCCGGGGCCCCCTTCCTCCCCCTCGAGCCCCAGCCGAAGGTACACGCGCATTTGGTTCTTCCCAGCCTGGTCCCTCTGCCCACCTTGCGTGGTCACCCCTGCAACTATGGCAAGGGGACAGTCCCCAAAGCCCACCCTCAGAGGGAGGTCAGCGGGACCCGAGGTGGGGACCAGTCCGGACCACGAAAGCCCCGTGCTGCAGTGGGGAAGGGAATCAGGTGGGTGGGACTCCTCAGCCTTCTCCACCCCCTGGGAGTGAACTTTCCTCTGGGGACTCAGCTGCCAGCGCTGAGCTTCCACGCGTGGTCCTCTGGGAGATGCTGCTGGACCACCCGGGGGAAGTTCCTCTGCCCGTCTCAGTCCCTGGGAGTGCAGGGATCTTCAAAAAAGAAAGGCAAGCCAGACCCTCAAAGGACAGGGTGGGTGGGAGCAAGCAGGTGGGCAGGTAATGCGGCTGCTGGGACCTGAAAGCCGGGACAGAGCGCGGGGCCACCCGGTGCAGCGAGCGGACTCAAGGTTGAAGCGGATCCCAAGCCACCCCAGCACCGCAGGGCCACGTCACAGCGCGCACTCACCCCCAGCAAGCCCGGCCCCAACTGCAGCCCCTCAGCTCCGCTTCCCAGAAGAGAAAGAAACCAAACATTAGTATTCGACTCTTCATGCCTCTTTCCGTTCAACTTAGGAGAGCTTTCCGGAATTTCAGAGCCCCGCTGGCTCCTACAGCCTCTTATCTGCTTGTTACCACGCCCCGCCGCCCCCCTCCACAAACACACCCCAAAACACATGGGAAACTACCCCGCTGCCCACCGCTGCTGCGGACCGATCCAGCCCTTCTAGCTGGCTCTCTGACCACGATGCACAGGTACCTGATTATGCCTAGCCTGCGTTTTCTGTGTGCTCCTTGCAGAAGCTTTGCAAGTTTACTGGCCGATAGATATTTAAAGTTTCCTCTCGTAATTTCTTCCCAGTACCATAAGCAATGCGTTAGCAGCCCCGTCGCCCTCCGAATCCGTGATTCCATGTGTCTCCATCTATCGTGTGTGTGCAAGAATGTACGGAGGTCCAGGGGACCAGCACACAGCCACGTACCGCACGGGAGCCCCAGACACATTTTACTTCTGCACATACATCCCCCCCCCCGCCCCCCCGCGCCACACACCCACCCACCGTTCCGGCAGCAGCCAACATCAAATCAATATCCTCACAGCCTGGGAGGGAGGATGGAGTCCCAGCCATGCTGCTCGGACGCTCTCTCCCCCACCTGCAAACCAACCGCACAGCAGAGCCGACTCAGAGAGTCTGCGAATCACCAACAGCACGCTGTACAATTCCTGGGTCGACTGTAGGCGAATCAATAGCAAGCTCTTACCTTGAAAGAGAAACAGAGCAGCCAGCGCTGTGAAGATTGCCCACGAGATAGAATTGTGCATTTTTGCCTGGATGGTTTTCATGATTTTTTTTTTTCTTCTTTTTCTTCTTTTTTGTCAGGTTCGGGGTTTTTCTTTCTTTCTTTCTTTCCTGACAGATTGCGTTGCTCTGGAGCTGGTGGAAGGAGATTTAAATCCACTGTTTTGCTGAAGGACACCACAAGAAAGCCAAGGATGGGAGAGAGTGTGACTTCTCAGTAATTATCTCTCCTCATACTCTGGCACTGAGACACCTCGTACAATCTGGCCCTGGACAGCCCTCCTACAAGCTGCAATCATTGGTTCTAATCCAAGGATTGACAGAGCTACAACACACGCGCGCGGGTGCGCGCGGACGCGCGCGCGCGCGCGCGCACACACACACACACACACACACTCAGGAATCATTTACTGGGCAAATCAGGCTAGCTGATTAAAGAGACAGGAGCCTGAAGAGATGGTATGATAAATGCCACTTTGCCCCTTCTATATTACTTTCATTTTTTAAACTGACAGTCTCAGAACTCCAAGCATCAAAAAATCCCTTTCCTTCTGGCGTTCCCTGGCCTCCTGAACTCAGATTCCCTTTACACTGGAAAAATCCCGCAGCCAGCAACCGCTTACGGGAAATTTTAAAGGGACATTTTCAAGCTTGGTGAAACTTGCAAAGATGCGTCAGATTTCATTTGTTGGTACTTATTTTCCTCTCCGATGAAAATATCATTCAATGACAAATTTTTTCCCTCTCTCTCTCTCATCTTTCACCTTTTCCAATCAACCTCCTACTTTGTGGCTTTGAAAATAATAAATTTCTATTTTCTTCTCCTGTCACTTCTGTTTCAGAATATTTGTATTACTCCTATATTTCATTCACTAAGTTTATTTCCTGAAGTCATCCATGTGTGTATGATACCATGAAAAGAGATGGGGCTTCTGAGATTTGAGAAGAACTGCAGTCCGAATATGGAGAAGATTCTCCAAAAGGGAACAAGGGGTGAGTTTATTCTACATGCCTCAGTCAATCCACTTTCACTAAGATAAATAATGTAAGTGCTTGTGGTTTATTTAAACTGCAGCAAGATAGACTTAGGTTAGACACACTGAAGGACTTTCTGAGTACAGACTTTGTGTGTGGTTGCAAAATGTCCTCAGAGAGTTGCAGACATGCATCTCCTTGATGGTGGGTAAGAATATAACTCTGACAGAAATAATCTAATGGATGTGATGACTTTTTGAGAGATCTGCTAACTCTAAGGTCCTGAAAACTGATGATCTAATCTGTGGTTTTCTCTTATGGGAAGCAAGTCTGGAAAACTTAGCCTGTTCACGGCACCTTCCTTAGCTGATTCTGACACACGCACACCATCATGATGCCTCAACACACACATTTTGGAAATATTTCTTCCAGATTTCCACAGTAATTATTATACTTCTTGTAACCCCCATAATAATGTGAATGTACATATCCTTGAACTGCATAGAACAAAAGTACTTGCTGGGTGCACAGGTGAACTGGAAGCAGCAGTGCCATTTTGCACAAGCCTCAGAGGCGTCACTCACCTTGTGTTGTGCATGAAGGAGAGAGGCGCCCCCTGCAGGTGTGCAGCCCAGCGACTTAAGTGGAAGGAGCAGTGGGGTCTGGGGACCTGGATCCCAGTTGCAGCTCCACACAAACCGAGGGACCGTGAGCACGTCGTTTTATTTCTGTGAACCGTGGCCTTTCGTCTGTACAGTTAAAGGGCTGCGTCTCAAGTCTCTTTTTATTTTAAAGGCTTTCTGTATTAACTTTTTTTTTTTCCTGCCACTGCGTTCTAATTCACACGTCCACCAAAATGCCCTTGATGTTCTGATCTCCCAAGGGACAAGCGTTTTATCTCTAGACTGGTCTCCTTGTGCAGTGCTCCACAGAGCGACACGTGCAGTTGGATGCTCCGGAGTGGCTTTGGCCACAGTAATAACCGCCCAGCACAGAAGACAGAAGGCGCGGTGGATTCCTCTACTGCCACTTCACTGCTCTCCAGAGCGACGAGGAAGACAGCGGGTCACCGGTAAGCCTTTCATCCCTACCTGAAGAGACAGAGACAAAGACCAACATTTACAAATGTCCTCACCCGGACCAGCAACAAATCTGTACGTTCACCAATTTCTTTTAAGCATCCACAGGCGTGCCCACAGTAATAAACTAATCATTCTAGTTGATATTTATTGAGCATTTGCTACGTGCCAGGCATGAGAGCCAGTGTTTTGCATGCATTTTTCTCTTTAAATTCTCACAACCTATGAAGTGGTACGCTTATCATCCCCATTTTACAGATAAGGACATTGAGGCTCAAGGAAAACTTGTCCACAGCCGGTCAGCAATGGAGCCAGGATGTGATGTGAACCTGAGCATTTGTCTCTCAGACCAACCTCTAAAATACTATCCTATGCTAACTACCATAAGGGACTCAAATAGATATCAGACAGTCTTACGTATAACCCCTTTGCTATTGTTTTTGTTTTGTTTTTTAATTTTTATTCGAGTATAGTTGCTTTACAATGTTGTGTCAGTTTCTGCTGTACAGCACAGTGAATCAGCTCTACGTATACATATATCCCCTCTTTTTTGGATTTCCCTCCCATTTAGGTCATCACAGAGCATTGAGTACAGTTCCCTGTGCTATACAGTAGGTTCTCATTAGTTATCTATTTTATACATAGTATCAATAGTGTATATATGTCAATCCTAATCCTCCAATTCATCCCACACACACCCTTTCCCCCTTGGTATCCATACGTTTGTTCTCTATGTCTCTGTCTCTATTTCTGCTTTGTAAATGAGATCGTCTATACCAATATTTCAGATTCCACATATATGCATTAATATACGCTATTTATTTTTCTCTTTCTGACTTACTCACTCTGTATGACAGACTCTAGGTCCATCCACATCTCTACAAATGACCCAATTTCATTCCTTTTTTATGGCTGAGTAATATTCCATTGTATATACACATCTTCTTTATACATCCCTTTGCTATTAATAGCCTATGTTAATAGCCTATGTTATTAAAAATTATATGAAACAACACATACATCCATAGAGAGCATATAGAAAACCCATGTATTAATTTTAGTAATAACTGAGTTGCAAATGGTTGGTGCAGATAATTAGTAATTTTATCTGAATGCAAGGAAGTGGTAGATGGGCATTTTCTATGATAGTTTTAAAAAGTCCTCTGGAGATGGTGAGAGTCATGCTATACCTTGAAAGTGAGGTAGAGACCAGATCTAAAGCAGAGGGAAGGATGCACAGTCAGGCGATACCATAAATCAAAAATGGGGGATGGAAATACACCACCTAACTTTGGGGCTCTTGAAAGCTGTTTGAGAGCCCTGACCTTGCCCTGCTATGTTGCAATAAAATTTTTAAAAGATTTAAAAAAATGAACCCTGGCACAAATTCTGATCCATCTTAGTTACCCTCTATGCACAGATAATGGAACCATGCCTGACACACACGGGCACACTCAACAGACACTCGTCATGGTCGGCACGGCTTGTTGACCGCGCGCACAGGCTGGGCTGCATCCAGCTGGTTCCGATCCCTGGGGCCTCGGGACCTTGGCTCAGTCATCTCAACTCCACGTCTGAAATGGGGATACTAGCTACAGCTCATGCCCACCATCACCATACATCGTAACCATCAGCTAGTTTTCATCTGTTTTACCGTTTTGGTCAAATGGAGACTGAAGTGTCTGCTACGTGTCCCAGGAAGGAGCTCTCAGCACTTGTGAACCAAACTCCTGGGGGGCTTCACTCCGGAATCGCACTTCCTGCGTTCACCAAGGTGAAATCTCTCCTTAGGGACTGTCAAACCAAAAGTCTAATTTGGACTCAGTACTGCTCAGTGCTAAGCTATCTGGAGAGCTGTATCTCTTTCAATGCTGGAATTTACCATGGAGTAAAATTCTCCAGCGGCCTACAGGTTTCACAGAAGCACACAGTGGAGAAGACATCTTTTCCTCTCCTCTGTTGTGGGTTGGACACAGGGGCACCCACACAGGCCTGTCGGATATTCAAAAGATCACTGATATAGTTACAGAGGAGAAAGCGGGTCCACCCAGGGGTGTGCTCAACCAGGCCTGTCCCTTACCTAATGGGTGGATCACATCGCAGCAGTCTGCATTTTTCCTTTCCTTTTTCCATTTTAATCTCAGTCTTTCGGGCCTCAGGGCTGGGAATCTTTTCTGCTGCAATTGCCCCAAACAGCGGGTGTCTGGGTCCTTCCATATGGGGTGGCCTGGGCCGTGCAGGGATTCTGTGACTCTGGAGGCCCTGACTTGGGGGGAGCTCTCATTGGAGGGCACTCTTGGAAATCACTGCTCCTCACTCAACAATCAGGGCTCCTTCCACTGAGCTTGGAGGCTCAAGTACTTCTCATCAGGTGTCTGCAGGATGAGATTTGCCTCTTGGATTAGCCAGATGCACGATATGCACCATTTACTTCCCAGTTCAAGGGTCAGAGGAGGATGAATGGTCCTAGGACAAAATTAACGTCAGGAAAGGGGCCTCCTGTCCTAGGCAGAATGGTATTTTCTCACCATCCACACTCCTTGAAGTTAAGAAAAATTTACCGCAGAAGTGATTTTTCTGTTTGCAGATTAGAAATGAGGAAGAAGAATAAGAAATAAGGAATAAGGAAGGGGAAACAGATGAGGTCTTTAATTTCTGAGGAGAGGCAGCCAGGATGGCATTCTGTGAACTGTTCATCATCCGGGAGCTGAAGCTTCTGCACTTCAGCTTCTGAGCTGAAGGGCAAATGGGGATTGATTCTCTGTGAACTGGCCCATGCACACCTGGTGCCTCGCTGAACCGGACGGCAAGCCCAGACGGCAAACCCTGGAAGGTCGCAGTGGGCCTGGCTGCCCCGCGGTCCAAAGGCCAGCTGAACCTGAGCACAGCCCTCGCGCCTGCGAGGAGGGTGACAGCCACGCACACGTGGTGGGCCTGGTCCAAGGCTGGAGACGGAGGCCCACAAGGAGGAGGAGTGTGTGTGCTGGGGGTAGGCGGTGGGCAGCGGGTTTTATTCCTCGCAGCTGTTACGGAAAGGACCACGGGGGCTTCAACCTAAAGCGCAGCCCTGAAATAATGTTCAAGACTTAACAAATGCCACTGCTCCACTCTGCCTCTGCCCGCTGTGGCCGCCTGGCCGAGGCTGGGTGGTGGTGAGCCCGCCTCCGGGGCAGGGGGGCCTGCCTGCCCTCCCACACCTGGGGTGGAGCAGGGGGCCCAGCTCTGACTTGCTGTGTCCCTTCTGGAGGGAGAAAGCCATGCTGGAGGAGGAAGGCGGTCCCCACATTTTCAAGGGGTCTCCCTGGAAAGCCATCTTGAATGTGGCTCCCGCGTTATACGGTCACTTTTGATGTGAACACATGTGATGTGGCCAGGGTACCAATAATGCTGGAATTCTGTGGCGTCTATTTTGAGAATTCTACTTAAAGCCGATTCCCTGATTTATTGATAATTTGCCTAAGCTGATATTACAATGAAAGTCGAACCCTTAGCAGCACAGAGGACACAGAGACTTAAATCCACGTTCCTACAAGCGGAACACGGTCCGTGTTTTCTAACTGGAATTATAGGCACAAGTCATCTCGCCTGGGTTTCTACGAGTTATCATCATCATCTCAAAAAGAAGCCATACGGCACAGTAATATAACAGAAAAATTTAACATTTAAAATCAGAAGACCTGGATTTGAGTCTAATTCCATTTATCAGCTTCAATTCTGCGATCCTCAATTCTCTCATCTCAGCTCATCTCCGCCCATCTTGTACTTAAAGTGGAAATAATAATATCTACTTCACAGAGTCGATGTGAATTAACCAAAATGAAGACTCTGAAAGCCCTGATACGACGTCTAACACACACATTGGCTCCAATGTCTTTATAATGAGCTTGCTTGAAAAAACCAATCATAGTGCTGGGTAATATTCAGCATGAACTTGACAGAGAGTCACTGCCCCCAGATGCTTGTTGCCAGCAGTTTTCTCCGGGCTCCGTGGGAGGTGGGGGCTGTTGGCCCACTGTCCTGCTCGCCCCCAGGAATCAACTCCATGTGGCTTCACTGGGCTGCTACCCTCTCGGTGCGAACGTGGGCAAGTGGCCCAGGGCTGACCAATCAGTTTCTTCCCTGAGAGTTTTCTAGGCGCTGTTTGGAAACAGACGCTGCTCCGGAGGGTAAATTTCCTAACAGATGGAGAAAGTCTGCAAGGAAAAAAGTCAACCAAAACTAGGAGGAGAACCAAGAAGAGAAAGCATCACTGAAAGTAGGACAAGTCAAGCCTGAAGGCAGACACACACCCTTATTTGCTTCAGTTATTTCAGATTGAGTTTCTGTCACTTGCAACTGAAAGCATCTGGACTGAAGGGTCCATGTGGGGACAGATGAACACAAACT
This sequence comes from Stenella coeruleoalba, assembly GCF_951394435.1. Classification (NCBI taxonomy): domain Eukaryota; kingdom Metazoa; phylum Chordata; class Mammalia; order Artiodactyla; family Delphinidae; genus Stenella; species Stenella coeruleoalba. The sequence continues at coordinate 105,144,920 of NC_137154.1, read as the reverse complement.
CCCTTTGCTCCCCCTCTCCTCCGCACACTACTTCCCCTGAGAGCTGGCAAATACCTAGATATTGCCTGAAGCCCTAGGAAGAGATGGAGGTGTCTATGGTCCCTTACTTACAAGATTAGTGTTATTATCAAATTGGAATTAAAATAAGGTCACAGACGGAGTCAAGATGGACCAAACTGGAATTAAAATAAGGTCACAGACGGAGTCAAGATGGACCAAATCCATCTTCCTAAGGGTTGGGGTGGAGGGAGTAAACCCCTGTTTAGTGAGCATCTCTGTATGCCAGATGCCGTGCTGGCATCTTCATGTGTCTTCTCACTTAACCCTAACAGCAGCCCTGGAGGCTGAACGCTCTTACCCTTCATCAGCACGTACAGGGACTGAGTACCGTGTCCACGGTCACACAGGGAGCCACTGGCCAGGGCTTCCCAACACCCAAACCCTGCTCTTCGCCTCACCTTGGTCTACAATGCAAGTGAAACTGATACCCAAAGTGAAACAATCAGGGTGATCAGTGAGAGGCATGAGAAAGGCATCAGCTCTGGTCCACTCTGAATACGAGATGGGGCCGTTCATCCATGCCAAGGGGGACCACTGGGCCAAGGGTTGGAGGTGAACGTGGGGCTCCGGAGAAATCACGGTGACCCAAGCTGGTGGGTTGGAAGCTGTGCGTCCAAGAGCACTGAGAAGGCGTGTCACCTGGGAGGTCTTGATGTCTGAGAGGTGTGAACTGAATTCGAGAAGCAGAGTCGCCGGGGATTCTGAGACAGCGAAAGCAATGGGAACGGGTACTTCTGGAGGTGACTCTGGCGGAACGTACAGTGAATCAAGGCCCTCCCTCAGAGGAGACCCCGCCCTCCCCGGCCTTTGGGGCTTGGACAGCTGCCCACCCACTGCTTCTCCTTGTCTAGCTGGGCGGACTGTGGGCCAGTGGCTCCCTGCTCCTACAGGTCATGCGCATGACTCCGGCACTCACGTGGGTCCCGGCAGCCTGTGCCCCAGGAGGCTGCACGGATCGTGGTATGAGGGTGGGCGCCAGGCTTGAACCTGGAGGTAGAAGGGTCCCTGGGGTACCCGGAACAGCCCACTTCCCTACATGGGGGTTGATGACTCCGCCCATTTGACAATAAGTTGTCACTCTGCGGCTTTTGGCCGCTTCCCTCTATGTAAATATCTAACTGGAAGACTTCACGGGGAGGAGGAGTCTGGTCTAAGGAAAGGTTTATATATTTCTGAATCGTTTGGCTTCATGATCTCCTAGAAGCCTACTGAATTCTACCAGCCAGATTTTGGGAAGACTGTGAAATACACAGCGTCCAGGAACGTTTCCATGGGCGTCCCCGACTGTCACTTCACACGGAGAAGTGGTGTCTGGAGAAGGGCAGTAACATCCTCAGGTTCATACGAGTTGAAGGTGAACCGGGAGCAGAGTGAGGTCTTTTAGCTCCATGTCCACTGTCATTTCTTTTTTTTTTTTTCTTTCTTTCTTTTAATAAATGTATTTATCTATTTATTTTTGGCCGCGTTGGGTCTTCGTTGCTGCACGCAGGCTTTGTCCAGTTGCAACGAGCAGGGGCTACTCTTCGTTGCGGTGCGCAGGCTTCTCATTGCAGTGGCTTCTCTTGTTGCGGAGCACGGGCTCTAGGAGCACGGGCTTCAGTAGTTGTGGCACATGGGCTCAGTAGTTGTGGCTCGCGGGCTCTAGAGTGCAGGCTCAGTCGTTGTGGCACATGTGCTTAGTTGCTCCATGGCATGTGGGATCTTCCGGGACCAGGGCTCGAACCCATGTCTCCTGCATTGGCAGGTGGATTTTTAACCACGGCGCCACCAGGGAAGTCCCCATTGTCATTCCTTTTACTCCAGAATGTGAAACCGCCTCTGTCCAAGTAAACAGCCCCATGTGCTCACTTCCCCAAATTGTATTCTTTGTAACTGAAAGTCCTGAATCCTTAAGAGTGTAACCATACCTGGAAGGGGTGGATGAATTCAGGGGGAAGGGGTTTCAGCTTTGTTGCAAAGAACAGGCTGTGAAAGAAGAGGTGATGGTGAGAACAAAAGAGTGTGTGTGGAATCAGGAGTGTGGGGAGAGGGGAGGAGGGAACGAGGGTGGTGACCACAGGGGCTGGGTGTGCTGACAGGGATGCCAGAATGGGCCTTCCTGGTGCTCCTGAGCGCTGCTTTGCAAGGCAGGAGACAGGAGGTCTAGTGGTAAGAAGACACGACGTGATACTCTTAACACCTGGCTTGTCCATGTGCAGTCCCTGTAACTACACAGATGGCTTCTGCAGGGAAGGGGGAAGCAATGATTCTTCGAGGAGGGTATTGGTGGAGTCTAAGTGGGAGGTGGCCAGCCCAGGCAGCCATAGCCGTTCATCATAGACATTGGAATGGTTCTAACCCACAGTAGGATGTAGAGGAGACATATAAGGCTTAAAATCAAATCATGTGTCAAGCTGAAGAATGATGGTACTTCCTCTAAGGAGTATGTATATATTTTTAATTTCTGAGTGAATTAAGTGCCTATAAAAGGTGTTGAACTGGCAGCCTAGAAAGCTGGAGTCTTTGATTTATGCCTAGAAGAAGAAAGACAGAGACAGCCTCCTGAATCACTCCTGAGTCACTGAGCCTATGCGCTCTGCCCTTTGTCTGGCTAAGAGTACTGACTCACCGTCCGCTGTGTGCAGACCATTCCCACCATTCTCTATAAGCTTTCGGTTAGGATGATACAAAGGCTAAATGGTAGGGAAATAAAATACATGAATCTGAGGCAGCTTACGAAGGAATCATTCTGTTGTTTATGGGCAGATCCATAACACTAACTCTTGTACGTCTTTACATTGAATTTCTATTTTCAAAGTACATTTGCATATTCTATCTCATAACCCTTTCTTAAAATATCTGCAATCTTTGTTATTGTCATGTTTGTCTTTGGATGGGAGACTGGGGTAGAGGTGATGATAGCATGGTCGATTTGGAAGCACTCTTAGAGAAGTGATGGGACGAAAGGCAGGACCCGTACGTCCTGAAGAGAGAGAAGATGCAGAGAGAGAAGCTCCCCTTGGGCAGTGGAGGGGGTGCTGGAACCAACCTCCCTAACTCCTTCTCCACCTTCTACTGGTCCAGACATTGGTCATAATTATGTAACACAGAGCAAAAAAGAAAACACACACACACAGATCATGTAATAACAATAATAAAAACATTAACAAAAACAGCATCTTATGAGAGAAGAAAGTATCGGAATAAAGTTGAGGCCTAGAGGCAGAATAGCTGTGGGGTCATCGAGGTTAGGAAGAGCTGGGTTGCTTACAGCACACTTCAGCTGTGGGAGTTACAGATGCCCTACTAGTGAACTGGGGGAGCAAAAGGAACCACAGAGGATTAAACACAGCACGTACGTAAAGCCATCAGCACTCAGTTGGTGGCTGAATATGTATGACCTCTCCTACTAGAAGACAATTATGGCTCAATCAGGTAGACAAATATAATTATTCGGTTTTTTTTAAGTAAACAAAAGATTGATTTTTACATTAAAACTCTGATTAGTATTGGCTCTAACTTTGATTTCTTTACTTATTTTTTGTTAATTGAGTAGATTCTTGACTTGATAGATGAGTCAGGCTTTAGTTCTATTCCCCTGGCAGGGAGTCTGGGGAAGCTTTCTGGGGGTGTAATATGTTGGCAAAATACTGAAATACTTAAAATTAGCTACTAACATATGGGAGAAGAAGTGACTCCCTGAATCCATCCCTTCCAAAAGCGGGGGTGTTCCTAGGAGAGAGGGAGATTCCGGGGGCCCTCCATGCTCAGGGTCCCGTCACCCACCGTTGATGGGAATGTGCACACACGGACACGGCCCACACCTCCTTCAGCAATCCGGAAATACCATCATGCAGCCACACAGGTAACGTGGCTTTAACGAGTATGTTTGTATTTGATGTTATTAGAAATGAAATGTTTGTGGAAATGTCACTGCACAAGGAAGGCACCTACATGGGGCAAGGAGGTGATAGTCTTAATAAAAGCTGAAAGTACCACTACACCCGCTCCCACACTCACATCCAAGCGTGTGTCTACTTCATTCACAGTCATAGTTCAATCCAAATCATGTGTCAAAGTGAAAGCACTGAAAAGACAATCGGAATGCTGTCTACATTGGTGGGGACGGTATGTTCGCTCACCTTTATTTTTCTTCCACATCTTAGAGATGGAAAAGCGATCAGGGTGATCAGGGTCCCGTCAAAATGATCAGGGTGACACGGTATCATCCATCCAGAAGGGAAACCCACGAGGTCTGACCCCAGCCTCACACCACAGTTACTGATTCCAAATGCCGTCCTCACGGTAGAAGAACACTGGTCTGATTGCAAACGTGCCGAATGTCTTTATTTCCTTCAAATGTAATACTGAGCTGTATTCCATTTCTCAGTCAAGTTGAAGAGGCTTACTGGGCCCCAGCTTTGCAGGCATTGTGATAGGCTCTGTGTCTTGTCCAGATACAGGTATACTGCATCCAGGGAAACACTGGCTCCTCTGATGGATGGCCCAGGGCTGACTTAGCACCTACTGTGAGCTGGACACTGTACAAGTACTATAGATAAAACTATTAGCAAATTTGGGTTTTTTCCTAAAGTTGCTTACAGTTTAAGAGGGAGACTGACCAACGGTTATAAACGTAAAAGATACTGAATAGATCAAGATAAATGGCACTAACTGGCATAAAAAAAGAACTCTAGAATCTCAGAGCCTTCCAGCAAAAAAGAGGACCTTTTAAGCTTATGCTAACTCATAGGGGGGCAGAGCCATCACCTGGGAGGTCAAAGGAAGAGTTTAGGCAAAAGTGAGATGGCCCAAACTAAGGCAGCGGCAGTGAGATAACAAGCAGAAGCAGGAGTCAAGAGATACCTCACAGAAGGCACAGTGCTAGGTGCTCTGTCTGCACTAGGTACTGGCCAGCATCAGGACAGGTTAATTGAACAGGATGATTAGTACGAAAAATAATCAAGAAGATAAAGAAGTGTATTTTAAGTCCCAAAGTAATACAGGTACATGTAATAACAGAAAGAAACCAGTAATATTACAACTAAATCCAAAAATTAGTGATGTTACTGTTTTGTGAAAAAAAATAATACTTATCTGAAACTCAAGTATCAGCTGCTCTTAACATGGAAGAGATCGAGTGTTTTGATGCTTGGAGAGCAGTGGAACAGGAAATAAGGAAAATTTTTTAAAATGCTAAAATTCTGTATCCTTAAGAAAAGGAAAAAGCCTAATTATTAACTCTAGGTAATTTTAGAAAAATACATTTAATTCCATGTTAAAGATGTATGGATGAGCTGCAGAAAAATTGAAAGATAATATATAACATCTAAACTATTTGAGAGAAGAAATAAAAGAATGAAAAGGAAAAGAAAAAAAACACAGACAAGTAGAAAAATGTGGCAAAAAATCTGAGAGGGCTAAAGAAGCAACTGCAAAGAATGATAAATAGAAAATATAGAGGTAGATAATTAGAAAAAGTACTAAGATTATACTACCAATAAGTATGAGTATATTAACTTTATCAAAACACAGAGATTCACAGATTTGGGGGAAATTTTTGGTTTTAGGCTACTTAGGAGAAATACAAATAAAATAAAGCAAGACAGAAGTTTTAGTAATATGCCAGGAAAATAATAACAAAAACAGGTACAAAGATATTAATATCAAAGAACAGAAATCAAGGTAGAAAGACTAACCACAAGAAACAGTGGTATGTATAGGAGCAACAGTACAACCCAGCAAGAAGAAATAACAGTCATGAGCTTCAGTGATATGAACAGAATGGTTACAAAATAAAAACGTTTGTATATGCAAGGAGAAATGGACAATTCTACTATTAAAATAAAAAATATTAATACAATTCTCAAAAAATGAGAGTGCAAATAAGCAAAAAATGTTCTCAGAAAATTTTCATAACACAATCAACAATCTGAAAATAAATGAATTAGACAGATATAGTTATGTAGATAGATAGGTAAATGATAAACATAGAAGGAGAGAGAAAAAAATTGAATTCAAAAAATGGAACATGCTTCTCCTTTTCAAACACAACAGAATTTTCACAAACCAGCTATGTTCAGGCCAAAAAAAAAAAACCTCAATACATTTAATGGTCAGAATGCTATGAGTCATGTTCTCAGAACAAAATAAAATTAAGACTTAAGAGAGAAATCAGGGAAATTACTTGGAAAGAGAAATCCTGGTTTAAGCAGAAATTCAAATAAAAATTACAAAATATTTATAAAAGAATGAGAACATTATATAGTAAATCGCATGGAATGTGGCCTAGGAAATCTATAGTCTTCAGTGACATTCTTAGACAATAAGAAGCATTAGAAGTAAATTCGTAGCTATACATGTCCGTTAGGAAAACTTTACAAATAACAAACAGAAAAAACCAAACAAGCAGTGCCTTAAAAAAAAGAGAACCAGGTATTGTTTTTCTTCACTTCAAAGTCCAGGCAGCGCCTTCAAGAGGGTGGAGGAGTAAGACGCGGGGGTCACCTTCCTCCCCACAAATACATCAACAATACATCTACACGTGGAGCAACTCCTACACAACACTTAGTGAACACCCACAGAAGACCTCAGACCTCCCAAAAGACACCCTCAGGTGACCTACACGCAGAGGCGGGGCCAAATCTAAAGCTGAGCCCCTGTGAGCTGTGAGAACAAAGAAGAGAAAGGGAAATCTCTCCACGCAGAGAAAGGGAAATCTCTCCCAGCAGCCTCAGGAGCAGCGGATTAAAGCTCCACAGTCAACTTGATGCACCTGCACCTGTGGAATACCTGAAGCGACAACGAACGAATCATCCCAAATTGAGGAGGTGGACTTTGGGAGGAACTGTAGACTTGCGGTTTGCTTTCTGCATCTAACTTGGTTCTGGTTTTATGTTTATCTTAGCTTAGTATTCAGAGCTTATTATCATTGCTGGATTTGCCTATTGATTTGGTTGCTCTCTTCCTTTTTTTTAATATATATATATATTGTTTTTCTTTTTCTCTTATAGTGAGTGTGTATGTGTATGCTTCTTTATGTGATTTTGTCTGTATAGCTTTGCTTTTTCCATTTGTCCTACGGTTCTGACTGTCCTTTTTTTTTTTTTTTTAGTATAGTTTTTAATGCTTGTTATCATTGGTGGATTTGTTTTTTGGTTTGGTTGCTCTCTTCTTTCTTTCTCTCATTACTTTTTAACATTTTTTCTAAAATATAAGTTTATTTTATTTTTTTCTCCCTTTTATTCTGAGACAAGTATCTGACAAGGTCTTAGTGCTCTGGCCAGGTGTCAGGCCTGAGCCTCTGAGGGGGGAGAGCCAAGTTCAGGACATTGGTCCAGCAGGGACCTCCTGGCCCCACGTAATATCAAATGCAGAACGCTCTCCCAGAGATCTCCATCTCAACGCTAAGACCCAGCTCCATTCAATGACCAGCAAGCTACAGTGCTGGACACCCTATGCCAAACAACTAGCAAGATAGGAACACAACCCCACCCATTAGCAAAGAGGCTGCCAAAAAACATAATACATTCACAGACACCCCAAAACACATCACCAGATGTGGTCCTGCCCACCATAAAGACAAGATCTAGCCTCATCCACCAGAACACAGGCACCACTCCCCTCCACCAGGAAACCTACACAACCCACCGAACCAAACTTACCCACTGGGAGCAGACACCAAAAACAACGGGAACTACGAACCTGCAGCCTGGGAAAAGGAGACCCCAAACACAGTAAGATAAGCAAAATGAGAAGACAGAAACACACAGCAGATGAAGGAGCAAGGTAAAAACCCACCAGACCAAACAAATGAAGAGGAAATAGGCAGTCTACCTGAAAAAGAATTCAGAGAAATGATAGTGAAGATATCCAAAACCTTGGAAATAGAATGGAGAAAATACAAGAAACGTTTAACAAGGACCTAGAAGAACTAAAGAGCAAACAAACAATTATGAACAACACAATAAATGAAATTAAAAATTCTCTAGAAGGAATCAATAGCAGAATAACTGAGGCAGAACAATGGATAAGTGACCTGGAAGATAAAATAGTGGAAATAACTACTGCAGACAAAAAAAAAAGGGACTGAGAAAATATCTGAAGAAATTACAGTTGAAAACTTCCTAATATGGGTAAGGAAACAGTCGATCAAGTCCAGGAAGTACAGGAAGTCCCATACAGGATAAATCCAAGGAGAAACATGACAAGACACATATTAATCAAACTATCAAAAAATAATACAAAGAAAAAATATTAAAAGCAGCAAGGGAAAAGCAACAATTAACATACAAGGGAATCCCCATAAGGTTAACAGCTTATCTTTCAGCAGAAACTCTGCAAGCCAGAAGGGAGTGGCAGGACATATTTAGAGTGACGAAATGGAAAAACCCAAAAGCAAGATTACTCTACCCAGCAAGGATCTCGTTCAGATTTGATGGATAAATTCAAATCTTTACAAAGAAGCATAAGCTAAGAGAATTCAGCACCACCAAACCAGCTCTACAACAAATGCTAACACAAGAGAAGGAAAAGAATTACAATAAGAAATCCAATTAAGAAAATGGTAAAAGGAACATACATATTAAGAGATTGACTTCTCAAACTCTTCCAAAATATAGCAGAGGGAGGGACACTCCCAAACTCATTCTACGAGGCCACCGTCACCCTGATACCAAAACCAGACAAAGATGCCACAAAGAAAGAAAACTACAGGCCAATATCACTGATGAACATAGATGCAAAAATCCTCAACAAAATACTAGCAAACAGAATCTAACAGCACATTAAAAGGATCATACACCATGATCAAGTGGGGTTTATCCCAGGGATGCAAGGATTCTTCAGTATATGCAAATCAATCAATGTGATAAACCATATTAACAAATTGAAGGAGAAAAACCATATGATCATCTCAATAGATGCAGAAAAATCTTTAGCCAAAATTCAACACCCACTATGAAAAAAAACATCCAGAAAGTAGGCATAGAGGGAACTTACCTTAACATATTAAAGGCCATATATGACAAACCCACAGCCAACATCTTGCTCAATGGTGAAAAACAGAAACCATTCCCACTAAGATCAGGAACAAAACAAAGTTGCCCACTCTCACCACTGTTATTCAACATAGTTGTGGAAGTTTTAGCCCCAGCAGTCATAAAAGAAAAAGAAATAAAAGGAATCCAAATCAGAAAAGAAGAAGTAAAACTGTCATTGTTTGCAGATGACACGATACTATGTAGAGAGAATCCTAAAGATGCTACCAGAAAACTACTAGAGCTAATCAATGAATTTGGTAAAGTAGCAGGATACAAAATTAATGCACAGAAATCTCTGGCATTCCTATACACTAATGATGAAAAATGTGAAACAGAAATTAAGGAAACACTTCCATTTACCATTGCAACAAAAAGAATAAAATACCTAGGAATAAACCTACCTAAGGAGGCAACAAAGCTGTATGCAGTAAACTATAAGACACTGATGAGAGAAATTAAAGATGATACAAAAAGATGGAGAGACATACCATGTTCTTGGATTGGAAGAACCAACATTGTGAAAATGACTATACTACCCAAAGCAATCTACAGATTCAAGGCAATCCTTATCAAACTACCAATGGCATTTTTCACAGAACTAGAACAAAAAATTTCACAATTTGTATAGAAACACAAAAGACCCTAAATAGCCAAAGCAATCATGAGAAAGAAAAACAGAGCTGAAGGAATCAGGTTACCTGACTTCAGACTATACTACAAAGCTACAGTAATCAAGACAGTATGGTACTGGAACAAAAAAAGAAATATAGATCAATGGAATAGGAGAGACAACCCAGAGATAAACCCACACACATATGGTCACCTTATGTTTGATAACAGAGGCAAGAATACACAGTGAAGAAAAGGCAGCCTCTTCAATAAGTGGTGGTGGGAAAACTGGACAGCTATATGTAAAAGAATGAAATTAGAACACTCCCTAACACCATACACACAAAAAACTCAAAACAGATTAAAGACCTAAATATAAGGCCAGACACTATAAAACTCTTAGAGGAAAACATAAGCAGAACACTCTATGACATAAATCACAGCAAGATCCTTTTTGACCCACCTCCTAGAGAAATGGAAATAAAAAAATAAATAAACAAACGGGACCTAATGAAACTTCAAAGTTTTGCACAGCAAAGGAAACCATAAACAAGACGAAAAGACAACTCTCAGAATGGGAGAAAATATTTGCAAATGAAGCAACTGACAAAGGATTAATCTCAAAAATATACAAGCAGTTCATGCAGCTCAATATCAAAAAAAATAAAATAAAAACCCAATCCAAAAATGGGCAGAAGACCTAAATAGACATTTCTCCAAAGAAGATATACAGACTGCCAACAAACACATGAAAGGATGCTCAACGTCACTAATCATTAGAGAAATGCACATCAAAACTACAATGAGGTATCTCCTCACACCAGTCAGAATGGCCATCATCAAAAAATCTACAAACAATAAATGCTGCAGAGGGTGTGGAGAAAAGGGAACCCTCTTGCACTGTTGGTGGGAATGTAAATTGATACAGCCACTATGGAGAACAGTATGGAGGTTCCTCAAAAAACGATAAATAGAACTACCATGTGGCCCAGCAATCCCACTACTGGGCATACACCCTGAGAAAACCATAATTCAAAAAGAGTCATGTACCAAAATGTTCATTGCAGCTCTATTTACATAGCCAGGACGGCAATCTAAGTGTCCATCAACAGATGAATGGATAAAGAAGATGTGACACATATATACAATGGAATATTACTCAGCCATAAAAAGAAATGAAATTGAGTTATTTACAGTAAAGTGGATGGACCTAGAGTCTGTCATACAGAGTGAAGTAAGTCAGAAAGAGAAAAACAAATACCGTATGCTAACACGTATATATGGACTCTAAAAAAAAAAAATGGTCATGAAAAACCTAGGGGCAAGATGGGAATAAAGACACAGACCTACTAGAGAATGGACTTGAGGATACAGGGAGGGGGAAGGGTAAGCTGTGACAAAGTGAGAGAGAGGCATGGACATATATACACTACCAAACATAAAATAGATAGCTAGTGGGAAGCAGCCACATAGCACAGGGAGATCAGCTCGGTGCTTTATGACCACCTAGACGGTTGGCACAGGGAGGGTGGGAGGGAGACGCAAGAGGGAGGAGACATGGGGATATATGTATTTGTATAGCTGAGTCACTTTGTTATACAGCAGAAACTAACACACCATTGTAAAGCAATTATACTCCAATAAAGATGTTAAAAAAAAATAAAAAGCAAGTCCAGAAATGTGTGGTTACTGGAATTAAGCCAGTGCTTAAATAGTATCCAGCCAAGGGTTTTACAATTTTGTTAGCCTTTGCCTTATCACTCAAGATATCTGTTGCTTCTCCAGACATGTCATTCATATCCAAGCAGGAAGGAAAAGAGTGTGTTAGCTTTTGTCCACCCCATTTTAAAGGAAAACAAATGTGTTCCTTAAATCCTAGTAGTGTTCATTGGCCAGAGGTATAGCAAATGGCCAATGCTGGCTACAAGGGAAAATTTGAAGATGAATCACAGAGTCAATGAAGGAAACAAATAACCATAAAAGAGAATGATATAAAAGAAACAACAATAACAACAAAAAACCTGATCAATAAAATCTGGTCATTTGAAAAGACCAATAAAATAGATAAAACCCAGGCTAGTGTCATCGAAGGAAATATTTTATACAAGCACTACTGGAAATAAGAAAGAAGACATGAATTAAATTTTAAATATTGTGAGAACGTGAGGTACAGCTCTAAGCCAATAGTGCTGAATATCTAGATGAAATAAATGGTTTCTTAGGAATATGGAACTGCCAACATTGACTCAGTAGGCAGAAACCCTGAATAGAAAAATAATCAGCCAATAAATTTAAAAATGCATCTACCAGCCAAAGAACACAGTGGAGTTCCATCAGATATAAAATTACATACAGTCAGATGATCTTTTAAACTCCCTGAGGAGTCTAGCATAAGCATTTTTTTCCTCCAGAATTGGAAGGTTTCACTCTTTTTTTAGAGGTGGATCAAAAATGAAGCCACTTGTTTAAATTTAGAAACTTGTTGCTTGCAAACATTCTCTTTAGACGTTAGAATCACATTCATCTTCATGAAATACACACAGGAAAGGAAGCCAATTGAGGAAGAAGCATTACAACTGCCATCTCTTCCTTATTCTGTGTCTGGAATACTCTAGAATACAGTTTAGAATAAGATTTGTGTGCCTACGGGCAATTAATTTATAATAAAGATTGTTTTAAAGCAGTGGGGAAGGAATTCACTATTAAATAAATGGTGCTGGGAAAATGATAATGGTCTATCTAAAAGGAAAAGAGAAAGACAAATAGACACAGACACAGACAGACAGAGACAAATTTTTTTCTTGAACTTACAAAAAAATTAATTCAAGACGGGATGAAGAGTTTAATATAAAGAACAAAATTCTTTAAGTATTTGAGGAAAATATCAGAGAATGTGTTTTTAAATTGTGTACTGGAAGGCTTTCCTCAGTAAGATACAAAACCTAGAATTTATAAAGGAAAAGATTGACAGGTTTTTCTGTACAAAAATTATAAATGTCTGCATGACAAAAGACTCCATAAACAAAGCTAAAAGACAAGTAAAAGAAATACTGGTGCAGTGGAATAATATTTTGATATAATAACTGATTTTTCTCTACCTTCCTGTTACGTGGGCCCCCTGTCCCCTCACCCAGCTGCCCCCTCCTCACCTCGGCAGCAGCAAGGGCGTTCTACGTTCCCTGCCTCAGAGGACACATGACACACAATAATGCAGAAAACAAAAGGGTCCCTTCTCAGTTTTCAAATTTCAAAAGCCTAGGACACGGCATAGAATAACATTTGGAAAAAGGCGTCTGTAACCATCTCAATCTGCAGATTTGACTGTCTCCATTCTCAATCAAGATTTTTTAGTGGCTTCGCGAAGAAAAGGAGTTGAAAAGGAAACAAAGAGAATTGAGAAACTCGTTATCTTGAGAAAGAAATCCTGCCACAGGCTGAGCTGTTGTCGTAGGGGCTGTGTGTGCATATGGTGGAGGTACAAGTGACAGAAAACTCAGAAACAAGGAGTCTTACATCTCTTTTTCTTAAGTGAGGCCCGGGGATACACAAGACCCCAACATGCCCTCTCCTTAACCCAGCCCTGTGTGGTGGGAGAGCAATGGCTCAAAAAATCCCTGTGTGGTGTGTCTGGAAGGATGGGTTTGACAGGTACTCAGCGTTTTCTCTCATGTGTAACACGCGCAAAAACAGCCGAATTATCCCTATGCACCAAGTAACAGCACTGAAGCATCAGCTCAAGTCACCTTGAACGGGAACAAAGAATGACTCAGCTTTAACTTAAAGATCAAGAACCAGAGGATATAAAGCTTTTCTCAGGGGAGGCAGGGTGGACAAAATGTGACTGAAGACCAGATGCCTCCTGCCAACGACACCTTGGTACCCATACCCCAGAAACCTGACCCCAAGCTGAGGAAAAGAGCCATGACGGTTGGGTCTGAGATTCAGCTTCTGCCATCTAGTGGAAAGGGTGGACATCAAATTCAGCGAGAGAGAAATGAGGAGGGTTTCACTTCTGGCTGATGGGTTTGGAACCCATTACATTTGCAGCTTTCATTTGGCATCCGGAATACCTAAGGCACTCCTGCCAATCATCATGATAAGACAGGCAGCCTGCCAGGGGTTGGAGTCCCTAGGAAGTTGAGTATATGCGAGGGACGCAGCACATCTCCATACCCATCAACGCCACAGTATAAAAACAGGCAAGTAAACAATACACAGAAAGGAAACACTAAGAAAACAAACAAACATACGAGAGGAGTTTCAAGCCAACTAGTAAACAGAGATATTCAAATTTAAACAATAACGAGGTTCCCCACTCCACGCCCTGCAATAGATTGCCAATAGTTTTAAAATACTGATAATGTCAAGGGTTGCTGCGGGTGGAAGAGAAGAGCATTTCACACACCATTGGGCCATACGTGAAACATCAATCAACATTTTAAACGTGTTTTTCCTTTTGGTCAACAATTCTACCTTGAGGTTCTCTTTTCTGGAGAAACATGCAGGGGCACAAGGAGCCGGCTACAAGTGCGCTGACTGCAGTTTTGTCTAATAATAGAAACAAGTACCACATAGATTGCCGTCGTAAGGAATATTTTAAGGTTCATTTTTGTTCTTCCCTTTCACAGAGTGCTATACAGTTGTTTACACATGGGGTATCGCTAACGTACTTATGTGTCTCTGAACGCTATTATTACATGAAAAGAACCAAAGAGCAATGAGTATAGTATTCCAGTCATCGATCAAATATAAGTGTCCGTGTCTTCTATCTTGAGAGGGGAATGGAGGTGAGTCAGTGGGCAGACAGTGCTCGCCTCGGGGGTGGGGTGAAGGAGGGGTGAAGAGTAGCTTTCATATTGTACTTAGTATATTTTCATATTCTTTTATTTTAAAGATTTATTTATTTATTTACTTATTTTTGGCTGTGTTGGGTCTTCGTTGCTGTACGCGGGCTTTCTCTAGTTGCAGCGAGCAGGGGCTATACTTCATTGCGGTGCGCAGGCTTCTCATTGCGGTGGCTTCTCTTGTTGCGGAGTACAGGCTCTAGGCGCGCGGGCTTCAGTAGCTGTGGCACGCGGGCTCAGTAGTTGTGACACGCGGGCTCAGTAGTTGTGGCTCGCTGGCTTTAGAGCGCAGGCTCAGTAGTTGTGGCGCACGGGCTTTGTTGCTCCGCGGCATGAGGGATCTTCCCGGACCAGGGCTCGAACCCGTGTCTGCTGCATTGGCAGGTGGATTCTTAACCACCGTGCCACCAGGAAAGTCCCTCGTTTATTCTTTTGAAACGATGGTCATGAAATATTTGTATCATAAAAGTAATAAAAGAGCCAAGAAACTCTCATGGACAAAATTAGGCAGAAAATATTCTGCTTTTATTTGGGTTATTTTGAAAACCAGACACTGAGTTTTGTATTATTTAATGCCCTCAGCAGTTGCTCCAAGCTCCTGACTCATCAGCATGCCTTTCCCAGCCCTGAACACAGCGCGTGGAAGATGAAACCACCACTCTTATCCATCCTCAGGGAGCCCTCTCCTGACTGCGGGGGAAGGCGGGGAGGCTGAGAGGCGGGGACACGCGTCGGGGAGGGGAAGCCAAGAACCCAGAAGCTGTCTGGTGGTTCCCAGGAAGATTGTGGGCCTGCTGAGCTTGAGAGGAAAGAGAAACAAACAAGCAAGCAAGCAAGGCACCTGCCCGGAGCACTTGGGAACCACACGTGTCACTTTGCCTTAGGATTCTGTCCTCTGTCAGGAATTCTTACAAATACATCTGCATCCCCCTCTTCCAACTCAACTGCAAACTACTGAAGAACAGAGTTTCTCCTTTCATCTTCTGTCTCCCCAATACGTGTGTCCACAACACGGCATTGCACACAATAAATTCACTAGCTGTGTGTGAATGGACTGGTCTACCCCAGTCTTGCCTCTGCTGTCTGAACCCTCCCAGCTTGTAAGCACCACGTAAGACAGTAGAAAGACAAGGTATTCCCCCATTGGAAACACCTGTCCTAAGGCCACACTGTAAAGGCAGACTGCCATTCTTAAGGATTTTGTGTGTCTGCTGCACTGAATTCATTTTGAGAAGCAGTTTTATATAAAGGATGTTTCTGTAAGGTGAGATGGTGCCTTTCTGATCCACAGTCCGGGAAAACCTCCTAAAGGAGCTTAGTTTGAGAGATGACAGGTGTTTGAGGGAGTTGGCATGCGCTGTGTGTAAAAGTTGCTTCACAGCCACTCTCTGAGGTGTGAATTGGGAATGACATGAGTTGGAAAAAGAGAGGAGACGGACAAAGAGACATTTTGCTGGCTTTTGCAAAAACACAAGAGCTGGTGAAGGAACACAGAATAGGACAAAGAACGGAATCCAGGACACAGTGGCTGGCTCTGCTAGAAGATGTGAAACAGAGATGAGAAAATGTTGGAGAGAAGCGGTTGGTGGGTACCAGTGAAACACCAGGGAGATAGTTTAGCCCTGGCATGGCGAGTCAGAATAATATGAGGCATGTGACTGAGAGGCAAAGATGAGACACCCAGAGGATGACTGGGTCTTTGGAGCAATGCCTGGCACCAGCTCTGCACGTGAAGCATCCTGGGAACCTCACCCGAGCCCACACCCTGGCTGGTTGGCTAAAACTTTGGGTTTTATTGACAGCAGTCCCTGCCTGTCAATAAACAGAAACTCCCTGATTGTATTCCTGGCTGCTCTGGAAAAGCACCAGGCTCTTCCAGACCTTCTGTGCTATTCGGTAAATTGTTCTTATTCTAATCGGTGAAACCTGGTAGCCTGGGAAAAAAATGAACGCTTTTTACATGGGCCACCCATTGACAACTATAAGTTCCAGGTAACAGGGAATTGCTTGAGTCTCCTGAATACTCTCTCAGATATAAAAACAGGCAGCATCCCCCAAATGCTTCTTTCTGCAAGAGCCTGCTCTCCAGTTTAAGCTCCTTGGGGGCAGGGATGTTTGGTGCTTGTTGCCGTGTTCCAGGGCCTAACACAGAGCCTGGAATGCCGTTCCTGTTTTTTGAATTGATCTCAACTTTATTCTGCTTCTTTCTTTACTCTGTTCCCCAAACTTAGAAGGGCCTTGTCCACAAAGGCTACCACTGAGAACCAGTCAGCCTGCAGGGACAATTCACACTGATCCCTCCTCTCGTGGGTTCCCTATGACCGTTATTGCCTGAAGCAAACACTTGGAAATGTAATCTTTCCCCCATTATTTCATGGGAAGTCTTGCATTCCGTGATCACTATGTGACATACATCTTTCTGAGCCCATCTCCTCACCCAGAAAATGAAAAGAAAAATACACCTCTCACAGGATTTTTGCTGAGATTAAAAGAAATAAGACAATAAGAAAGAGCCTAGCAGAGTGCCTGGCCGAAGTATCCGTTGGAAGTATACTATTTATTGGCTTCCCTCCCTGGACCAGGGCCCTAGTTCAGGGACCATCTTCAACCTATTCGAATCCCACAATGCCTTGCTCAGCACTCAGCACAAAGTAGAAGATTGATATAATTATGGAATTTCAGGTTTAAAAGGGACTTAAAGTTCACAGACCCCAATGACTTTCCTTTCAAAATTTTTATTGTGATCCACATTTTACATCAGGACACATTGTGTGTGTGAGTGTGTATGTGTGTATACCAAAAAGTTTTATTCTATTCTATTGCATTCTTTTTTAAAAATGCTGACCATGACCCAATAAATTGATTTTGTGACCCATAATGTGGCATGGCTTGCAGTTAGAAAACAGTTACCTAGATTCTAGATCAACCACCCGTGAGATGGAGAGACCCTCCCGACACTGTCCATCCCATAGGGACTGTCCAGCACCCATCTCCTTAGATAAGAAATACCCCATGCTGGACAGGGTGTCACTAACTATAAGGCACTAAACATAAAGTAACGCCGAGGCCACAGAAGCAGCTGTCAGAGGGCCCACGCTGCACCTCCGTGTGCGTGCACCCACCCACCTGCGGGATGCCGGCCTCTGCTCTCATGGAGAAGCCGACGGTTTGGGCCTTTCAATTATGCATGCGTCTTATGCAAGGGTTCTGGCTAAATGAAGGGGCTGCAGCAGGAATATCCATGAATTCTTCATAAGTGCCAGCGAGGGAGCGCCTCCGTCTTCTCTCCGTGAGCCTTCCAGATGCATCGTCATCACTCGTCCCGGCTCACACACCCGTGCTCTGCTGGGAGGTGTGCAGATAATTAGGGAACATTCTTCACTGGCGATGCTTCCTGCTGGCTGAGAAATAAGAGCTGTCCCGTGTAGGTGGACTGGCGTTCGCTTCTCTAGAGAAAAAGGATCCCCGGGGAGATCTCGGAGGCAGAGGTGCCCATTTGCCCCCAGACCAGGAAAGGAGCAATATTTCCAGCAAAGATACACTGTAACCTGGACTAGTCTCCGAAACACCCCTGCAACCCTGCTAAGATGTGGAGGTTCAGAGTTCTACTGCTATTGTCAATTATTTTCATTTTTCTTCCTAGGGTTCCCTCATCTTATTCAGGGTAGAGAGGAACTAAGGATGCAGAGGTCTGTGCAGGACCGGGTCGCTCCCATTCTCCCAGCAAGAGCGTTGTCCTCTGGGCGGCTGAGGTTCAGGAACAGGTCCTTCTCTTTTTATTCCTTATCCAGTGAAGAGGCTGGGGTTGTGGCAGCTGGTAGAAGAGATTCATCTGAGGAGGACCAAAGACATCTTCCGAAGGGGACAGATGAGTTTGCTGGGGTTTCCACAACAAAATGCCATGGACCAGGCGGCTTGAACACCAGAAGTGTGTCTCCTCATGGTTCTGGAGGCTGGAAGTCGAAGGTCAAGGTGCAGCACTGAGTTTCTAATGAGAGCTCCCTCCTGGCCTGCAGACGGCTGCCTTCTTGCTTTGTCTCACGTGGCTTTCCCTCTGGGTGTGCACAGCCTGGAGTTTCGGGGTGGAGGGAGATCTGATGTCTCTTCCTCTTCTTATAAAGACACCAGTCTTGTTGGATGAGAGCCCCACCCTTATGACTTGATTCAACCTTAATTAGATATCTAATTAAGATACAGTCTATCTTCAGATACAGTCACATTGGGGCTTCCACTATGAATTTTGAGGGGACACAGTTCAGTCCATATTCTTCTTCAAGTCAGGGCCAAGAAATGCATCCCAGGTGTTTCTCTCACAAGTACCTGTTGACATCGCTAATAACTTATCTGAGACAGAAGAGACTTGTGAGGTTAGACCTTGAGCAGGACAGGATCTGGTTTCAGGAGAAGAAGTTCATGCAACTTAAAGTTCTGACAAATGTTAGTGTAAATACTGAGTAGGATTTTGACTGGACTCAATCATGGCAACCTGTGATTTAATTACTTATTTTAGTCAACATTTTAAATATTCTTCATGGAAGCAATGGGAAGAACCTCTAACTTTGTACCTTCCTCGGACCCTAGAGCAGCTTAACACAGCCCCGTTAGAGACGTGCGGCCAGCAGGAGACAGCTCTGGAGCACGAGGATGAATTCACAGGTGCTTCACCTGCATTTGGAGAGCTCACACTTTCTAGTATTTCTCTGCATGCTTCTTGGCTGGGCGAGCAGAGGAATGGGAGTCAGGACTCCAGGGACATTTCTGGACTCGTGTGTGATCCTCTTCTGATGGACTTAATCCACCTGCTCTCAGAACGGTGAGTGTCGTTAAAGTTGAAGATTTCAGAAGAAGCCTTCTCACTTTCCAGAGATCCATTAGGATCCACGCACAGTTCTAACGACCAGCTCACCCCAGTGTGGGAAGAAGTGATAAAGGAATGGGCTTTTGGAGGGAAGAGGTATCACTCAGCCAACTTACTTCTTAAGTCTCAGCTTCGTAAGTCTCAACTCCAAAGCCATGTGCCAGCTACTCAGATGCTCCCTTTGCTTCGCAGAGCTCTCTCCCCCCTTCATCCTACCCTCACTCTCTCCCCACACTCAGCCCCACTTTCCTCCCCACACTTACTCTGCCTGAAAACTTAGTATCTGTCTTCCAAGCAGGAACTCAGGGTCACTATGTCCAAGAGACCTGCCCCACTTTCCTCAGGTTGGCTGGACACCTTCCCCCCTATTCCTGTGTATCCTGAGCTTCTTTCCGTCACAGCACTTTCCACACTCCATTGTAATCATCAGTTTACTGATATCTCCCCCCAGGTCAACTGTGAACATTTGGGAATCGCAATTCATGTCTCATTTGTCCTTGTATATTATGTGCTTAACATAGTACTTGGTGTACTGTCAGTGTGTAATAAGTGCTCAATAAATGAATGAATGATATTTTTCCTTGATCCTGATATTTCCATAAGAGCTTGACCATAGCACGTCAACCCAATGGAGAAGTTCTAGGGTGTATGTGTGGGGGGGATGTGTGTCTGGGCATGTTGCTATTATAGGGATGGGAGAAAGAACGGTCTTCTTCCTTGGCAGTAACTGAAGCAACAATGAAAAAAAAATTCTAAATAAAACCTGAAGAAATGTTAACCAACCATCCTGGTTTCCCTGGGACTGAGTGGTTTCCTGAGATGTGGGACTTTTTCTGCTAAAACCAAGGCTGTCCCAGGCAAACCAGGACGAAGGTCCTACCTGAAGGCCACCTGATTCTCCACCTACAGGGCTTCTGCGGTCATCACCCTGCTGGGTCTTTGGTTCTAGGACTCTCTGTAACTTAGCCGCTTGGACCAGGTTACATCTGATTCAGCTTTAGCAGATGAGGGGTGAACCATGCATTGCTAAGAATTTTCCAAGTCATAGAGATGCTTAAAATGGATGAGTCTCTGACATTTTTCCCACTCAAGTTCCCTTGCCCAGGGTCACCCCGTTCTTTCTTTGTAGCTCATTGCTCGTTTTCTTCTTCTAGTGATAGGTCTTCCCTGAGTATTAGAGATGAGAGAACAGAGCAGCTGCCTTGGACTTGGAGGTAGACCCACTTGTTGGGAATGGAGAGCCACTCCACAGACTCTGTGCTGTCAGGTGAGGAAGGAATAAAATTCTCTTTTGTTTAAAACATTGTAATTCAGAATCACTTTATTATGGAGGTTATCATCTACCCTAAATAATACATTAATCAAACATTACTTTCTATCTACAGAGCTCACGACTATTTACCTGTTGTAAAACTCAGAGATTTCCCCACCCCAGAGATCCACGGAAACCAATAACACCAAAATCAACAATCACCACTACTGCCATTTAGTGAGCACTTACTTAGTGCCTGATGGGACCTCCATGACAGACCCTCAGATGCATAATCTCACTTTATCACCAGAGTAGTCCTCTGCGGTGAGTTTTATTTTCTCTATTTTACATATGAGAAAAAAAGAGCTGAAAGATGACGTAAGTAGTCCAGGTTATACACCCAATAATGGAAGATTCAGGATTTGAATCTTGACCAGTCTTTCAAACACAAACTACAGAGAATCCACGTCATTTTTCCTAATATCTAATTCCTTAGACACCCAAAAAGTTAATCAGAGGTCAAATGGACCTCTCTTTTTCCCAGTCTCCTGCCAAAAGAAGCATCTTGACCTCAACATGACCCCTACATTACCCCTCAACATTACTCTCTGTAATGCCCTCTGGTCTCTTCCACCACCTTTTTTTTTTTTTTTTTTTTGCGGTACGGGGGCCTCTCACTGTTGTGTCCTCTCCCGTTGCGGAGAACAGGCTCCGGACGCGCAGGCTCAGTGGCCATGGCTCACGGGCCCAGCCGCTCTGCGGCATGTGGGATCCTCCCGGACCAGGGCACGAACCCGCGTCCCCTGCATCGGCAGGCGGACTCTCAACCACTGCGCCACCAGGGAAGCCCCCACCACCTATTTTTTTACACTAACGCCACAGCTGTGTTTGCAGATCAGGACCCGTTATTCACCTACAGAAAAACTTTTAAAGGGAGCCCACTACCTCCTGCAGCGATTCTTTGAAGGTTGAGGATGAAGTTGGAGGGAATACTGAAATCATGTCTAGTATTAAAAACATTCCCCAGATGAATCAAATAGCTCTCATTTCTCCCTTACCCTGCTCATACCTACATTCTAGGGGTGAACCTCTAGCCCAAAGAGAAAACCAAATAAGCAAATAAACAGCAAAACAGAATACAAACATTTATGGAACACTTGTTCTATGCAGGCAATATGCAGTATCATATGTTATCCGATTTATTCTCTTAAATATACTAGCTGCATTTGCATATCTTATTTCATTCGATCCTCATAAATGTTCCATGAGAAAGATGTTATTATTATCTCTAGTTTAAAAATGAGAAAACGGATACCTAGAGAGAATAATTCGCATGGAGTCATGCACTAGTAAATTCCAGAGTCCAAAGTGAACCTGGAGCCCTTTCCATGACAATCCCCCTAATATGGTACATAGGACCCTTCCACATCTCCTGCCTTACTTGGCTCATTTCACACAGGGCTCTCCCCCATAGCCCCATTCATTAGGATGAGCAACTCACTGGGCCTGGAATTCTCCATTTCATTATCATAAGGGCTGTTTCCTCCTCCTCCCCTGTCCATCTGTCCCCTCCTGTCTTCATTCCTTTTCTCCATCCAGGCAAGACCCCAGGATCTAACACTTCAAGCAAAAGCACCTCCTGCTGCCAAGTTCCCAAAATGTCCTTGATCTTTTTCTTTCCATTATGCTGACCTGAAAAACCTTCAACCCTGGATCCGTCTCCCCTCCTTCATGGGATCTGTGAAGAACCTCTGGAGAAAATCACAACTCACAAATTATCTCAGGTCTCCAGCTTCCACTGGGCTCTTAACATTGCCTGGCGCTCCTTCTATGCTTCCCCAAACGCCCTCGGCAGACGACCTTGCCTCCTGTTTCACTTGAAAAACTAGAAGTCATCATCCAACCATCCATTCATCTAACAAGTATTTACTGAGTCCCTCCGTGAGCAAGGGATACTTCTGGGTTCTAGGAATACAGCAGGGAATATAAGAGACAAAACCTTGCGGAGCTTACATTCCAGTGGGAAGTGAATGACAGCAAACAAATGAGCAAGTTCTCTACTGCACAGTATGTCCAATAGTGAAGTTGTCACAGAGAAAAATAAAAAGGGGGCAGGGGAGGAACAAATGGACATTTTTAAAAGATGGTAAAGAGGATCTTCACTGATAAGGTAATACCTGAGCAGAGACTCCAAAGGAACATCAACCTGAAATTGTCTCAAGCTCCTGTCCTTTGCCTACACAAGCATCTTTGTACCTACCTCCACCTGTGCTGCCTCTGCTGTCAGTCCTCAAGGTTCTGGACTGTATTTCCCTCCTCCTTCCTCCTCAGAGGCTTTCTTCCATCAGTTATATCTCCAGCCTCCCTTATTTGGGCCTTTACCTGAGCATCTCCACTTTCTGGATCATCCTTCTCCTTCCAACGTTTCTCTGCTCAGGACTCAGCTTAGATGCCCCTCTTCTCCCAGGCAGTCTTTGCTGACCATTGCTCTAGGCTGGCATTTGAACTTCCCTCATGTTTCCTTACTATGGTCTCTGCTTTACCCCTATTACCACTGTATTAGTTAGATTGCTCTAAGTGACACTGTGTAACAAGCAGCCCCAAGTCTCATTAGCTTAGAGCAAAACCAGAGAGACGTCTTTGTTGCTCATGTTGCATGTCTACAGATAAGACCTGGCTGCTGAGTCTCTGCTTCAGGCTGTGGGTCAGGCTCAGATCTGCTCAGGGCAGCCTCTCTTTCAGGCCCTGCTTGGGGGACAGCCCCCTTTTGAGACATACTCTTCTGATGGCAGGTGACATAGGAACATAAGAGACTGAATGAAGCATCCATAGGATGTAAAGTCCCTGATCAGACATGGTGTAGGCAACATACACTCACATTCAACTGGCCAGAGCCCCTGCACGGCCAAGCCTATCATCAGGACGCAGGGCAGGAGTGATCACATGTAATAATCCTCCCACAGAGGAGCAAACGTATCATTGTAAACAATAGTAAACCAAACACAAGCGCTCCCCCTCAAATGCCTTTTCATTGGTCTGTTTCCCCAGTAAAACGTGAGCTCCTTTAAGTCCAAAATGATTTGGCACCATTTTCTTCTCAGTGCTTTTCACAACCCCTGGCATGTTGCAGGAGCTCAATATTAGTGGATCAAGTAAATACAGACTCACGTATCGCTTTTTAGATGTTCTCCTGACGTTGCAGGCTAAGAGAGTCACTCCTTTCTTTGCACTTTTCGCAGAACAGTCACTTAAGTCTACTCCAGCTCTTTCGACATATTATACACTTATTATTATTGTGTGTGAATTTCCTTCTTCTGGACTAGAACAGACAATGGCATCTTGAGCACTAGCCCCATCTCTGGAAGAGAGACATTCAATAAATGTTTGAATAATTTCATCAAATCATTCCCTCTGTTTAAATCAGCATGTGTTTGCTGATTATTTACTAGGTGCCAGGTATCCTCATTCTAACAGTTGGGGTTAGAAGCTAGAAAGTCTCAAAGGCCGGTGACGTCAAGAGAGAGAGAAGCAAGAGCTGAGCGGTCCCCGGGGTCCCGCCTTGAAGAGCTCCGCTTGCTTCCCCGCAGGCCGACTCAGGGCCACTCCACGCGTCCGGGCTCTTCCCCACCCAGCCCGCCTGTGCCTCTCGCCCCCTTCGAGTGGCTGTGATCTAACCTTCCCGTCCAGTCTATTGCTCTGCACTGCTCAGCTCACCAGGCATATTTGTGTTGACTGCGCGATTAGCGCTGAGTACACCGAACAAGGTAATGACAAGCAGCAGAGGCCAGGAGATGACGCCCTGCTCCGTACATCACTTAACCCGTCTTTCTCTCTCTGAAGCACAGCTGCATGACACATTCAAGCCTGAACTTCCAAGAAGGAATCTAGGAATCTAGGAAGTGGAATGCAGCCCAAGGGGCATTGCAGAGGCAAACCTAGTCACCGGCAGGACCAATGATTTGGAGTAAAGAGCGTTGTCTTCCATGGAAATGTAGCCAATAAGGAATTCACTGTGAACAATCTGATATGAGCTTCCAGACACTGAGTATGAGGGAGACAGAGGCTGGATCCTGAGCAGACTGGTGTTGAATTCAGGGAAAAGTAGGCATTTGGAAGAACATCAACAGGAAGAAGGAAAAATGGTGAGCAGTGCCGGGTTATACCTTCCCATCATGCATCTGGGTCAGACAATATCTACCAAGTAGATGAAAAGATCCTCCTGTGATGACACCATGAGGCAGGGTTTCCAAGGACCCAGGCTACTGCTGCCCTCCCTACCTGGATGAAAAGTTTATAATCCCCACCCCCACCAAACAACTAATACTATCTCTTCACAGAATGGCACCCTACCCTACCATCTTTTTTTATATCTGTATAAAAAAAGCAGATGAAAACTTCCCCCTTCCTATTTTTCCCCTAACCAGTCCTCCTATTTATATCATGCATAAGTCGCTGCTGGTGCAAAGGAACACCTGTATGCACACATTCATTCGTTCATTTGTTACTTCATTTCACAAATAACTGAGACATCTTAGCTACCAGGCACCGCCTGTACATCTTCAAATAAAATAAACCATCTCTGCTATTGTAAAACTCATAATCTAGTGGGAGAGAGAAATATTACATAAGTAAACAAATATATAGATTGTGATAAGAGTTATGAATACTTCTTTCTTCATTTACAGCAGGAGTCTTTCTGACTTGAAGGGCTTCAGGGGAATTACAGGTAGAACTCCTGGATTCCTTAATGTTATATGCAAAGTATCCTGTGTATGTGCATAGATTTTTTTTTCCTCTGAGAATTATCCACGGCTTTCATCAAAATCTCAGAGAGGTCTATGATCTTACAAAGTTTAACAACTGATATGTTCCAGCCACAGCAAACCAGATTTTCTTTTCTTCCATTGGCACCCTCTAGAATTGACTAAATTTATTTGTGTTTATAGCTGGAACTAAAGCAGCCATGTCGGAGAGCAGAGATGTCACCTCCTGCACAGGCTCGTGGGCAGGTGAGCGAGACCTGTACCTGGAGAGGGTCCAGCCAAGATGTTTGCCTCGGGTTCCTTTGGGGAATGGGAAATAATTGATGTTCACGTTCTCTTCCATAGGTTTCTGTACTTTCCATATTGTTTGCAGTAAATGATGCTTTGATAATCAGGAAAGCTAACACACTAAAGCTGTTCTTATTTTGGGAGATATTATATATTTTACTACTTGTACACATCCCTTGTTAACTAACGCCTACAAATGTATTACACACAAAATGGACTGGTACTGTGGTTAGATCACATCTTTCTCTTATTCAGTTAGCCCAGGGCTGGGGATAGATTGGGAAGTCTGTCTGCTCGGCCATGATGGTGGTGATGGCAGCGTGCGTCTCACTGGAAGGCTAGGATCCTGGGCACTTACACATATGTCAGCCCTGACCTTGGCCTCCACCATGTGCAGTTTCCAAGTCACCGAGGAGCCCATGCAGGCACAAGGAAGGAGTATTTAAGACAACCCTTCCAAGGTCAGGAATCATCAGTGTGAAGACAGTCCAGGATTTAGTCAAAGGATGAATTCAAGTCCAGGTTCTTCAAATGTCTAGACATCTGATCATTTGATCTTGGGCAAGACACTTCTCTGATCTGTGCCTCAACTTACCTATGAATAGGAAAAGGAGGCGTCGTATCGTCCCTGTACATCTCAGGGTGTGACTGTGAGGCATAAACAAGCCAATCAGAACCAAGATCTCATAAAGATCCGAGAAGAAAGTATGTAATACGTACAACCCAGTGACAATCAGAGACATCATTTTGCAACTAGTGTCACAATGTCTGCGAATACAGTACATTACTGAGATACGTCATCTTCATCGACATGAACGACAACAGAGATACAGACACGGCTCCAGAGGAAGCGCTCACAGACGTTCTTAAACAAACCAGGGCACGCTGGGGAAGAAAGCATCGTTAACACTCAGCCAGGAGCTAAGCTTCCCAACAGTATATGTTCAGCCCATGGACCCAGCCCGTCCACTTCGTTTGAAAACGTTTATACTCAGAAAATGTCCACCTGTCACATCCCGTTGCCCAGGAGAGGAGAAAAGGATAAAGAAGGCATGAGCATGTGGTAGGTAGGCTTTAAGGGTGGGGAGGGGGTCTAGGCAATGACAGCTCATCTGTCGCAGATTTTGGTCTGTGAGCTCTCCCACGCGACAGAGCCATGTGGTGATTGTTGCTTTATTTACAGAGCATTTTTCCCCCTCATTTAGACATACAGTCTACTAAGACACCCGGGCACAGATAAATAATAACTAACAGTTCTGCCTGGACATTGCTCTCAAAGGTTTTTTTTTTTTTTTTTTTTTTTTGCACCCTGAAATCCAAAGTGGAAGGAGGACCTCAGGGGTAAACAAAAGTTCTTGCTGCAAGAACAAGGTGAGGGGATGAAAATGGACAGTGAAAGCCCTGATCTCTGACCCAGGGCACGAGAGCGAGTCTGACAATGTCAGTAAATAGGAGAAAGTGTCTTTCCATTTTCACTTTTGATGACTTTATTTATCAAGAAATGAGTGTGAAATGAGGAACCTGGCCCTGGATTGTGTCCAGGTCAGGGTCCAGTCTCACCCTGCCTCTGTGCCACAGTGGGCTGAGCACTTAACCTCTCTGGTCTACAGCTTAGTTCTCAAGTAACTGTGAGATTTAGACTAGCTCAGCACTTCCCAAGTTGTGTTCAACAGAACATTAGTTCTACAGGATGTTAACAAGCATTAATGTGAAGGGGAAAATGCAGGGTTCTGTGGTCAATTAAGTTTGGAGAATGTTGGTTCAAACAAAGTTGAACAGGTTTCTTTACCGCAAGGATTCTCAGAGTTTTCAATATGCTAACGTGAGTTCTGAATCTCCAAAAATTGAGCATAAATAGGAGAAACTTTCCTCCCTTCCTTATTTGGCCACAGAATTGGGAGGGGGGTTGTGTTTTGGTTTTGTTCTATTTTTGCTTTGTTATGCTTTGGTTTGCATCGACAAGGATCTGGAGATAATTTGAAAACACGAGACCAGATAAACTTTAAGGTCCCTTCTAACCCCCCAAAGTATGAAATTCTACAAAAGACCATTAAATGGCTGTTGCGCTATTTTACAACTGGGGATGGGCGAGAGGAACCAGCCTTATGCTGGTGACAACTAAGAGTGTAACGTCACGTGTATATTTTCTCATTCAATTTTCATAATAACCCAGCAAGTCACATACCATCAACCTAATCTTACAAGGGAGGCTATTGAAACTTTGAGAGATTAAGCAAATTTCTCAAGATAATGCAGCTAAGCAGCTATGGTTCCCCTGGTCAAACACAGGGATGTACGGATGCAATTTTAAGTAAGAAGACATTTGAGAACAAAAAATTTAAGGGGGTCAGATGGAAACTTGAAGGAACTAGCCATGCACATATACATCCAGGCAGAGGGAACAGACACTGCAGAAGCCCAAAGATGGGACTGCACCTGGCTTGTCTGAGGAACAGGAAGGAGGAAGCTCAAAGGCTCAGGAATGGAGTGAGCAAAGGAACAGAAAGTAGGACACGTGGGACCAGAGACATAATGGGGCATGGGGTCATGTGGCACCTTGCCGTCACCACAGGAGCTCTGGCTTTGTCTCAAGGAAATGGAGGGCAGGAAGGTGACACCTTCCAGCTTAGGTCTTAAAAAGATGGCTCAGTCTGCTGGGCTGAGAACAGATCCTAGGGGTGTGTGCTGGTCCTTCGTGTATCCACAGAGTATGTCTGCTTCTCCTGGGACACGGCTGGATTGTACCCTCCTGTGACTGGCTTGGCCAGTGAGGTGTAACCAGATGTCACACATTTCACTTCCGGTGGATCCTTCCAGGGCCTCTGGGCAGTTCTGCCAGCACCATGTGATGGCAATGGTAGCTGCTCATCTGTCTGGGTGGGCAAGAGGTGAACAGAGTCCCTCCACCAACTAACCTATTTCAACCGTGAGAGTGCGTGTTCTCGTAACTTTGCTGGTTAAGTTACTGCGAGATTGATAATTATTTCTGCTCCACAGGTAGCCTATTCTTACTGATGTAGGGGCCTAGGTAGAAGCTGGAGAACAACCAGGAGGCCCCTGCGATGATCCAGGTGAGACAACGCTGACTCAGTGAAGGTATTAGTAGCAGAGCTGAAGGAAGCGCTTGGATTTCAGGTATATTTTGAAGGTGGAGCCGATCGGATTTCCTGATGGATCAAGTGTGGAGCGTTGACAGAGTGGGCGGTCAGCACTGATTCCAATGGGCCTGAACAATTAGAAAGACAGAACTGCCATCAGAGGATGAGGAAGGCTGGGTAAAACAGGTTTGGAGGACAGACGGTTTACTGCAGGCTTTTTTTTTTTTTATGTTTCGATTTCTATTTTAACCTTCTGAAATGTGTTTCATAGGTTCTGGTTATCTGCTGAAATTTTTGAGTTTGCCTTTTATCTCCTTGAATGTAGCTGGGAAAGTCATAAAAGGTTCTTAGCGAGAGGATGAGAGAATCCTTCACAAAGTTCGATGTGAAGGGAGAGTGTTTTGTTTTGTCTTCCTCGGCTTTTGGGGAAGTGAGAAAACGAAAGGGCCGCGGAAGACGGCACCATCTTATGCGACTCCTTTTTCGAGCCAGCGCCCCAAACAAACCATTTGGAGCTCGCTGATTTTAGTTTGCTCTTTACTGTTTTCCACCTTGATTGAGTCCTCTGGCTCTGAAGAGCAGATCGATTCCGACACTTCTAATTTTCTGCCTGCCTGGTGACGCTCACTCTGATGTTTGTTTCCCTGTCTTCAGACGGTCCTCGGTCTCCTTCTCCTGAGCCCGCTACAACCGCACCCTCCCAGGGAGGACGCTTCTGCCAACTCCAAATTCCTCGGCCCTTAGGTGGTTTGCTTTGTGAGATTCTGCTTCTCTAACTACAAAGCCGGCCTTCCCGAAGCCCTTTCTAAGGCAGAGGCTGCAAACTGGCAGATTCCAGGCCAAAGCCCTCTCCCGGTTTCCTGCTGTTTTGTTTGATCCATACATGACAACAAACAATTGGGTAGGACAACATTTTGAAACAAGATTTCTTCTTAAAAATCAGAAGTGTTGGCAGTACCAAGAGCTTCCTTCCGAATCTCGGGCACTAACGGCCTGTTAGAACTGAGCAGCTGCTGCTTTTTGAAATGTGGCAGGGATTCCCTGTGCACCCCCATTCCCCTTGGATAGAAAAATCATTTATGGTCCCTGCCCAGCTCCTGCAAGTCTTTGTGCTTCTGCTCTCTGCTTTCAAGAGCATAGAGGTCTTCCATATACATTATTGTATTTATCCTTGCCACCTTATGGGGTCAATATTTTATAGATCGGAATCTGTCCTTCTCAGAGCTGAATTAGTTGCCCTTTTTTGTGAGTGCATTTAAGGATACGTAAGTGTTTCTGTTTGGATTCTCTGAAGGCCAGGATCAAATATTCTGCCTCCTCTATGGGCACAGAAAACAACTCCACTCAGGCACGGCCTTCCCAGGAGGTCTGATGAGGGGCACAGGTGGCTAGTCGTGAAGAGCAGTGTGGGCTCTGGTCCACCTGCCTCAGGGGTTCACACCATCTCCTTGAGCGTGTTACTTAGGCACACCAGGACTTGGTGGTCTCATCTGTAAAACAAATACAGAAAATAATATTTATCATCTTCTCAGTGTTCCTTCCTGTGTTATATAAACTGGAAGACAGTAAATGACAAGGAATGAGACTGGAGAGGTGGGCTAAGGCCAGGGCTTGGAGAGCTTTCACTGCATGAAAAGATCTTTTTTTTTTGCAGTACGTGGGCCTCTCACTGTTCTGGCCTCTCCTGTTGCGGAGCACAGGCTCCGGACGCGCAGGCTCAGCGGCCATGGCTCACGGGCGCAGCCGCTCTGCGGCATGTGGGATCTTCCCGGACCGGGGCACGAACCCGTGTCCCCTGCATCGGCAGGCGGACTCTCAACCACTGCGCCACCAGGGAAGCGCTAGAAAGATCTTTTTATTCTATAATCCAGTTACTTTCAAACCGGATGTCCTGGAGCCCTAAAGCTCTGCAGACTTCGCCCTCCTTCAGGGACGGTCAGGTGGCAAACAAGTAAGTAGTCTGGACCCCAGACTCCCAACTACAATGTTGTTGAAGGATGTGCGGGACCACTGAAGGGTTTTAAGTGGAAACCAAGCTGCGGGATTCTGAATGGACAGAGGTTGCTCTGTATGGAGGATGGATTTGAGGGGACAAACCTGATGACAGACAGGAATGCATGTTTAGTAAGATGAGAAGAAGGGAAGGCTTATGATCCACTTAGCAGGTAAAAATGACGACTAATTACCTGAGTGACCAGAGCATCCAGGAGAGGGAAGAATCAAGGCTGACTTTGATGTTTTTGGCTCCACTGATGGTTATAGGGAATGGGGAGGGGTCATTTAAGGAGGATAAACAACTTTAGAAAATGGCAATGAACATGAAGGTTGTGATGTACTCTTGGGACATCTAGGTTGAGGTATGGATTAAGAAATTAAAGGAGATATGAAGCTGTCACAGCAAAGACATCCCTCCACTTAGCCACTTAAGAGCTTGGGTGACGTTGGGAACCAACATCCATCTCAAAGTATATTTTCTCATCCACCAAGTGAGCACGCAAGGTGCTGGGAGAACCAACGCAGGCGAGGATTCCGAACACCATTCAAGTACATAGAAATGTCACGTTTTACTTAACGACTCCCTCAGCCAGTAAAAGTGAGACACGTGAGCAAAAGATCAGGACATTTTAAAGTCGGAAATTCCCCCGAGGTGGGACTCACCAAACTTGGGCTTCCGGCAGAACCCACCCTAAGGCTTCAGGGAAGTCACTTCATGGCTTCTCAGCACACTTGCAGAGAGCAATGCAGTCCTGCTGTCTAGCTTTGCTTCCTGATGGCAATATTCCTGGACGGTCCTTGCTCCCGGGGCTGGGAGCCATGGTGATGCCCCCTGGGCTTTCTGTACTGGCCAGTAGAACTTCCTCTTCCTGGATGGATCATTCCTCCTATAGCTCTTTATCTCTCAAGCAAATATTGTTTGATTAACTTGTGCCTAGCTGAGAGTTGCATTTAGGTATTCTTATTTTTTTTTTATTGGAGTACAGTTGCTTTACACTGTTAAGATATTCTTGAAAAGATGAAATGGAAGACAGAATATGTACACATGGAAGTAGGAACTCTTCAATGATAGGAAAGAAAAGTTGATTTTTTTTTATAACTTCTCCCCCCATTTCTTGATCTCTGCCACACAGCTAGAGATCAGGCAGCATGATTCTAGAAATATGTTGTGTTTTTCATTTCTGTCATGTGCAAGTGATCTTTAATAGATCCTTAAAGGACCTTTCAGACTGGAGGAACAGCACGAGGAAGGGAAGAAGCCAAGCCAGGAAGCGGGTGGGCTGAGGCCCATCCCGCAGCGGCCAGCTTCAGCCCTGCCCCACACCGCTCACCCCTCAGAGCCGGCCCAGCACGCAGGCTGGCACCTGTCACTTATTCCCACGTGGGGGGATGCATGGGAAAGGGCGTTATCGCCACATAATGTTGGCTCTGAGCACCGTGGCTTTTAGGGAAGGTCTGTGGACTTGTGTGCAATGAATACGCTCCTTGCAGAACAGAAACCCCAATATGCGTGGCTGAGTGTACCTGCTGTTATATATAGTTTATTCATCTCGCTCCAGGGAAACTTCCTTCACAATGTTGATGCCGCAGGAGGGTCAAATAAAGAAGCTGGACAGGATCAAGGTTCTCCGTTCTGCTGTCCCTCGGAGGTGACCCTCGGAGGTGTACAGCTCGCTCTTACCCGCCATGTCCTCACTGCAGTGCTGGCCATGCTATGGCCGGTGGGTTGAGAGTTCCTTGGGAGAGAAAGACACGTGGTGCGGGCTTCCTTTTCAGAGGGCCATGGGAACCACTGCCAGGATGTCTGCACCCCGCAGGGCAGCCCCTCGGTGGCTGCCACGGGGTCACGGTCTGGCTGGTCCTTCTTCATCCTCTCAAATTGTATACATGGGAATCGGGGCTTGGTTCTGGGAGGTGGTGGCCTTGCAAACGGTGACACAATTCCTCAGCCAGCTCGGCACCTGTATCTGCCATCCCCATCCTGCCAGCCTCTCTCTGGCCAGAGGAAGTTACAGATAGCATCTGGTGGATTCGTTCTATCCCCTGCCCATGAGAACCAGAAGGAAATTGGATGCAGCAGGAAAGGGGCCTCCAAGGAGAAGGAGAGGGTTTAGGGATGGGATTTTTCTTTCTTCTTCGGCTGCTTTCTGTTTGCACAAGAAGTGTTCCCTCCCTCAATCTCATGCAGCTGTATTCTCAGCAAATTGAAGAAAGGAGGGAAAAAGCTATTTAAATTTATACTATTGAATTTCTGTAGGACACCGAAATATTTTTGAAGTTAATGGGGAACTCTGAATAGTCTGTTTCAAATAATTACAGGAAAAAAATACATTGAAATAATTAGTAGTTGCTACTAGAACATTCAGCAAAATGAAATGACATCTTTGCATGCCTATTAAACAGCACTTTATTTTCAGTTTAGGGTGTTTTGGATGAAATTAGATGGCAAACATACTGCATCACTGAGTGATTAGAAGAACTAGTATCATTTAGAGTTAGAGTAGTACCATCATCAGCTTTTCTCTTTTTCCTCTTAAAAAAAAAATACGATGCTCTCCTGTTAGGCGGGATTTTTAATAGAAGTGGGACCAACTGGAGCCCTTGCGACTTAGCGTTAAGTGGCTTAGGTGTAATCTCTCTGGATGCAAGAAAAGGCCTTAAACAGAATCTGACAGTCCACGCGTGCTAATTCTGGGCTTCTCTTTCTACTCTGAGCGGAGAGTACCAAACCCTCCCACTGCACCACCCTCTCCACTCTCAAAGCAGAATCTTACTTGCCAAAAACAGAAAGTGATCTCTCTCTAATGAATAAAACCAAACACCACCACAACATCTCTCCTCTCTGTTCAAAAGAAAAACATTTAAAAAATATTGACGAGGAGTCTGATTTTCAATTGATTTACTAAACGTGTTTCCCAGAACCCTGAACTCAGCCGGATGCCCTGTGTCTCATCTTCCTCTTTCTCTTCCTTCACCCCCATGGAACTGAGCAGGACCCTATGAGGCTTCCCCAGAATAGACGCCCAGCCATGCCCTCTGCCTGCCTTTTGTCTGTAGGAAAACTTCAGTCAAAGAATAAATTTAATCAGTTAAGTGAGAAAATGCAGAAAGAAAAGAAAACAGTCAAGCAAGACAAAAGAATAATAGTTTATCTATTAAACAAAGTCAAGGGCCTTTAGTTCTTCCTCAAGAATCATAGATAATATTCTGAGTCATGTCCTTTGAGCTGTTTTGCAGATACTGAAACCCCGACCGGGTGGGAGAAGTTAACTGTCTGCTGTCCACAAGCACGGAGACCCCAGACCGGTTGGAACCGGAAGGTTGATGATGCTAACTCCCAATTACCTCACCACCGACCAATCAGAAGAATGTCCACGAGCTGACCACGCCCTGCTCCTCGAACACTGTAAGACTCCTCAGGACCCCCTCCAGGGCGGGACACGCAGCTTTGAGGGCATGAGCCCGCTGTGGCCCCCTTTGCCTGGCAAAGCTAGAAAGCCATTCTTTTCTCCTTCACCCAAAACTCTCTCTACACGTTTCTGTTCAGCACCGGTGAACAGAGGCCAAATTTCGACAACACCCATCTGCATCCCTCTGCCTCTCTGCCCCTTCTTCTTCCAACTGCTCCTCCCTCCTCCTTTCCTGCTCCAGTATAAGAGGAGGAAGCCAAAAGAGCGAAGCAGAAACAAGGAACACCGGTGACATGCAATGTCACAGACACGCAGGTGTCTATTGGATAAGAGAAGTGTTTATGTTTTAGTTTCATAATACACAGCTTTGGAGGAGTAGTTTTTGAAGCAAGAGGCACTGAGAAAATCTGTGTGGGGCTGTTCTACTTTTTTCCAATATTTTATTATGGTGTTCCAAGAAACTTGTCAGAACGACTACTTGCTTCTTCATAAAAAAAATTAAAAAAAAAAAAGATATTTGGGAGTTCCGAGATTCCATCCTGAGCAGAGAGGAAAGAAGAGATGGCAGAGAAATGTCCTGTGAGAAAAGCAGCTTCCTGCCCCATGAGGGGAAACAGCAAAGGAAGGAAAGGGCAGGAGACAGCTCTGCTCCGGGGCGTGACTTGGGGCCGCCACGATGCTTTCTGAGGCCCAGCCATATGTTCTCGTATTGCTGGGCCTCGCCACCACCCACCCTGGCTGTCCCTCCACCCAGCACACCCACACTCTCTCACTTGGCCTCGTTTCTCCAGGGGTCCCACTAGGAAGGCCAGCCTGCCCCTCTTGTGCTGGAAGCTTCACTCTGCACGTGTCCTCCCACGGGACAGCTCAGCAAGGTTCTGGTGCCCTTGGAAGAGGGCAACCAGATCCGCCAGCTTTCTTTGGTAATATAGGCTATTCAAGGAGCTCCCCTACAGAGACCAATGTGTGCTTTACTCCCCAAAGTGACATCAAATTTCGACATTTTAGCAAAAAATAAAAGGAAGGAGGGAGAAGTAGGCTATGAGGCTCATGTAGGGGCAGGAAGGGTCTTCAGGTGATTCCTAAAGACGCTCATGCCACCTGCAACCCCTCGCCCAGGTTGCCCTTGCTGGCATGCTGTGAGCCTTGCCCCTGACATTCGGCAGTAAATGAGCTCCTGGATGCCGTCTGGGCCAACACGCAGGCCTCCGAAAGAGGAAGAACATCTTCTTTACGTATCAGCTCCATGAGGCACCTCCCCTGGCCCCCACCCACCCCAGATCCTCTCTTTTTTTCTCTGGTCATCCCCTCTTCATCTCCATCTCTCTCATCCCTGCACCTGCTATTTCGGCTGCCTGTGTCCTGTTCTCTTTCCTCCTATTAATAGAGCCCGTCAGGCTGCATGCTTTCTTTCCCTCCCTGTGCTATTCCATCCCCCTTCCCTGGTCCCACCTGGGTGACTTCTCCAATTGCCCATTTGTAGAGCTGCTCTTTCGCCGAGTCTGATGCAGGCACAGCCTAGGGCTGTATCCGTAGCCTGCCCCCGGGCAGAAAGGCTCTCCTGCATCCTACGCCGCACCATCCTCCCGGGACAAGCTCTGGACCCTGAGGCTGCAGATCCAGGGCACTGTCTCCTTAGCTGCAGAAACAAATGCCTCTCAGCGGTGATGACCTACCTGCTGAGGCAAGAGGGGATTTCAGGCCAGGAACCAAAGAGAAGCCGAATCCTCCCAAGGAGTGCTGTTTGGGGCTGTCCCTGCAGGCGTTGCTGCCACTCAAAACTGTCACTGTCCAGCTCACCTGCTGACTGTCTCCCACTCCTGCCCTCAGTTCTGAAAATTCCCCTCGACTCCTGAGATCTTAAGACGGTGTCAGGTTTGCTTCTGCCTGTCCCCCCATCCCTGGCCCTGGCCGTGCTGGGCCACTGCCCGCCCATCAGGCTGGCCGAGAGGGACGTCCGAGTGCTCTACCAGGCAGCATCCCTGCAGGAAGGATCATGAGAAAGCTGGGTTTTCTAGGGCGGCCCATACACTGAAAGCCCTCAGGGGAAAGCCACAGCCTCAGTTCCCAAACCAGGTCGGTTCGGAAGCTTCGCGCTCTGGACTTAGTGTCCGTACTGAGCCAATTTAAACAATTTCATTCAACAGTCCCCAGATGACAAATTACCTGTAACCCGTCCTTATAAAGGAGAGAATAGACTTGCGTAGACTTTGAACTTTGGGGGCGTGGTGATCCAAAGAGTCTCAGGGTTCCCCTTACAGTTATTAAAAGTAACAACTAGTCAAGAAGAGACCAGCCAGTGAGCAAACAATGACACCTGTGCCTTGGAGATGTGACTGAGGCCAGTCAGTCCCCCCGTAAGGATGCCTCATGTTGGGGGTGGCTCTGGATTTGCACTTTCCTGCAGGCTGGCTTGGGGAGAGGTAAGTAACCTCCCCGAGCTTAATCAGCGTAGTAATTGTATCTGCCTCACCGTGTGGTTTGTGTATGAAACGAGATAAAATGATAGCTAATATTTATTATCGACGTAAACGTGCCAAGCACTATTCCAAGTACTTTACATATATTAGCCCGCTCAATCGGACTGTCGGCGCACAGAAGTACTTAATAACTGTGGGGTGTCCTTGTTACCAGCAATAGTCAAAAAGGACACTTGTAAATCCCACATCACGTATCAAGCTCTGTTTAAGTATCTTATATATCAGCACCCCTTAATAGTCATAACAACTCTGCAAGTAGGTACTGTTACCATCACCCGATTTTACAGATGAAGAGACCAAGGCACAGAGAAGCCAGGTGAAGCGGTACCCAAGGTCAGGAGCTGGTCAGTGGCGGAACTGGGATTTGAGTTTCAGCGATTCTTGTAAAATCCAGCCTTTTAACCACTGCCTCTCCTCCAACAAATATTAAGTGAGCCCCTTCTAAATGCCAGGCGCTATTCCAGACCCTGGAATACATCAGAGCCCCAAAGAGAAGAAGATCCCTGTTCCCTGCCTCCTTGAGAGGGACACAGATGAACAACTTACATCAGTCAAGTGTCTTCAGTTTAGAAAGTGGTCCGTGCCCAGGAACACAGTGAAGCAGGAAGGGGGGAACATAATCTCTGTGTGGGGAGTGTTCAAATTCTGGACCAGGGAAAGCCTCCCTGAGAAATCAATGTTTGAATCAAGACAGAGGAGCCGAGGGAGCTAAGAAGATACGGGGTACGACCTTTCCAGGCTGAGGGACCAGTGCAAAGGCCCTGAGGCCTGTGTTGCTGGAAGTATTTGCTCACCAGATCCACACTCCGTCCTCACCCCAAATTGCTAAGCTTAGCAAACAACGCCATCACCAGGGATAAAGGAGCAAGGGTTTGGGAGATGTTGAAATGCTCCTCCTTTGCTATGAATCCAGCTATTAAGCTGCATATAAAATGGAAGAGACCACGGCCGCCATGGGCAAGTGTGCAGGTGTCCATGTGACGCATTTGGGACACGTCAGCCCCTTCCTGAAGAATTAGTTCACATCTTTGGCTTGAGATTAGAGATGAGAGAGGGGCTGAAGCTGAGTACAACCTACTTAAAACCACTTTGATCCAAGGATTGTAACCATTTAGTGTTTGTCGATTTTTCTTTCCTATTTTTAGGAAGGTGGGAGCGTGTTAATTAAACGTTTTTGAGTGAAGCTGGTTTCCAGGGAGGTTGGCTTAAGAGCCCCTGAGAGCCAGATCCTGTGTTTACTTTCCACAGAGGCTACTAGGAAAGGAGGCCCCATCTCCCAGGCAGGCGCGTTCTGGAAGTGGGCAGAGGCCACCTGGTCCCCACGCCTGTTCCTGCCTGGCCTTCTCCTTGGCCTCCTGTTCGGAGAGTCGTCCAAGGATGGGGAAGAGGAGGTGCTCTTAATGCAGAATAAGAGCAGTCCTGCTGAGCTGGCTGGGACACGGCTCCACTCAATGTGGGCCTGTCAGGGGAGTCTGCTCGGGGGTCTCCACTGACAGCGCCAGACCCTGGTAAGGGTGGGCCAGGCCAGCCCGGCGGCCTCACGCAGAGACCTCCTCTCCCCAGGCCTGCAAACATGCCACAAACCTACTCACACTTCTCTTTCCATATATTTCTTTCTTCTCCAATTTTCTATGTGCCTTTTACTCTGTATCAAGGGTCCGTTGTCATTTTATTAAACTTTTAACAATAAACACTAACTATCCCACTTTTTAACCCTACACTATCCCACTCTGTCTAATGAATTCTTTTCAAAACCCTGAAGAGCAGATATTATTCTCCCCATTTTCGAGACGAGAAGGAAAGCTTCCAGACATTGTGTACTTCCTTCAGATCAAAAGTCAGCAAATGGCAGAGCGAGGCTTTGACACAGATCTGAAGACTCTGCCCCCCATGCTCTGAATCATCGTGCTAGACAGCTTTCCTGTGTCAGCCATGCAACATCTGACAATGCGGCTGTACCCACATGCAGAGACACGCAGACATTACTGCGTACATGGGCACATTGCACAGACAACACACATCGCTACTCACACTCACACACACACACACACACGCACTGTAGGCTCAGCTATGGGAAGGACTGGAAAGGATTCAAGAGGGGGGGCTCTGCCCCATGTGCGCTGCATGGAGCAGGGTGCAGAAGGGGAGATGCGGGTGAAGAGACCTCGCCGGGAGTGGGAACATCCAGGCTCCAAATGCTCCCCAGGGACCCTGGTGAGAGGGGGCTGAGCTGCGGACCCCAGCGTCTGGGCCTTTTCCAGGCGTGCCGGCTGGAAGTCATGCTGGGCGTACAGTCTAAACTCCCATTCAGCAACACAGAGCACTCTCTGACTCTCATGCGTCTGTGTGGGTGTTTGCACACAGATAAGTACCTACCAGGAGCCGAAAGAAAACCCAAAAGTTTGTCCTTGTGGTGAGTGGAGTCCCCAGCACGTTGGGGCACAAGGACTTGGTCGTCCGGCAAGTGTGGGCCTGGGCTCCAAGGCCCGGCACTCAGGCTGCCCTGGACACCGTCAGCTCTTTCTCAATGGGAAATCAACGGGGTGGCTGGACTGAGCACACTTTGTTTTACAAAGATAAAGGAACAATTCACTACCTTCTTCTCTGTCGCCGTGCCCCTCACACCTGGACAGTCTTCCCCATCCCTGTACATGCTTCCATGTCTTTGGGGTTTGCTTTGAACCCGCTCACGCGTTCCCTGGGCTGCACTGGGTCCCGACTCTGGCTCGCAGCAGGGCATCTGTGGTTCTGTTTCTCAGTCTCTCGTAACAGTCAGTTCACTCTTACTTTTATATAAACACATTGTCCTCTGGGATCATCTATGGGAATTCTGGGGCTTGAACTGGACAGTGTCTAACGTGTGTATCACACGCAGACGTCAGGGTCACCTGCCTCCTGCCCTGCTATCCTGCGCTCTTGGTTACCTACCCACCCTCACCAGGAACACCAGCCACCTCTCTCTCCGTGTAATCAGTGCCTTTGCTTATTCACTTATTCAACAAGAAGGGTCCACTGAATACCCGCTATTCCAGGCAATAGGGATACAGCTGGGAACCCTCAGGCAATGCTGGTGTAGAGACAATTCCTTAGATGCTGGACAGTGCGGGGGGGCAAGGAGACGCATGAAGTGGGGAGGGAGAACATGCGGGGCTAGGGGCGACCACTGCAACTTTACCCGGGGCCTTGGGAAGGCCTTGCCACGGTGACATGTGAGTAAAGACCTACGGGAAGTGACGAGGGGAGCCATGCATTCATCAGGGAACAGCAAGTGCGGGGACCCGGGCAGGAGAAAGGGAGCAGAGGCTGGAGGGGGACGGAGGCCATGTGGGGCTTTAGGGCTTTTTAAGGATTTTGACTTCTGCTGGGTGAAATGAGAAGCTCTGGAGGATTCTGAGCAACAGGTTTTAACCGGCCCTGTCTGCCGTCCAGAGAATACACTGAAGGCTGGGCGGGATGGACGATAGTCTCCTGATGAGGTGTGCTGGTGGCTAGGGCCACGGTCACAGTGGAGGGGGGAGGCTGACCAGAGATGCTGAGAATTGGAGAGATCTGGACTCAGGGGTGACTCTACTCCATGGCTCTCTGGATTGATCCAGTGGAAGAACAGAGCTGACATTTGCCAAGATGATTTGTGATTAAAATTCACTTACCAATCCTACTAATTTTACCTCCTAGGGGTTTCTAGAATCCTTTTCTTTCATTCTAATTCATCCACCCTTGGTTCTGATCTGGATTAGTGCAGCAGACCACAAACTGATCCCGTCTGCTAACTGTTCCCAAATCCAACCATGGCACACGGCGAGCTATGCAAAATCAATGTCTGACGACATTCCTCCCAGACTCAAATTACCACTCACTCCTGTCCCCCACTTGCACCCTGCAGGGAAAATCCAAGATCCCCCTCATGGCTCACAGGACCATCATCATCTGGCCTCTGTGTCTGCCCACTGTCATCCCCCAACCTGCCCTCCTTTGGAGGTCAGGCCGCAGGAGCATCGGACACTGTGAGGTTGTCCTCGCCCCAACTCAAGAGCGCTCCTGGCTGCTCCAGCCAGATCTCATCTCTGGGCTCTGCTGCTCTGTGGCCTCTGCTGCAATGACCTTCCTACCAGGTCTTCACCTGGCTACGACTACGGGCCCTTGGAGACAGATCTGAGGCATCACTTCCTTCAGGAATTCTCTTTGATGGCTCCTTTACCCAAGGTGCTGTATCCTTCCCCTGTCCTAGTTTGCTGTGTGCACCTGGACTGTGGCCTTACCACGTGCCTGGAGGGGCACTGCCCACGCGACCTCTGGGCTCCTGAGGGCAGGGTCCAGTCTCAGCCATCTCTGCATGCAGGACCCCCAGACTTTGGACTTGGCACAAAGTCAAGGCTCAGTGAAGAACTGAGAAGGGAATGAATCCAGGGAGACTGTCTGGGTCACAATTCTGAGAAGAAACTCAGATATTTGATTCTGATAACTTCACATTCTGTAGTGATTAAAGCAACACATTATTCAAGTTAAGAAAATAAGCACCTATAAAATATATCTTTTGAGAATATGTTTTTGCTGACCACCTCGTCCAAGAGGTGTCAAAGAATCTCCCCGTACACTTTAAAAGTGTGCAGTTGTTGGAATTCTATTTTTATAGCTGCTTACATGTAGGTTTTTAAGTGTTTCTATAGTGTATGAGTGTGTATGTTTACGTACTTGTGAGAGAAATAGCGGGAGGGGGAGAGGGAAGGGGAGGAAAAGAGGAAAAGGGAGGGAGAGACAGACCTCTTCCCTAATGTCCACATTCTTTGAGGGCAGGGGCATTCATTAATTACCCTTATTCTTCTCTGGCTAACTTGGGGATCTACGGAGAGGCAACTCTCAAAAAATGTT
The DNA here is from genome assembly GCF_951394435.1 of Stenella coeruleoalba. Taxonomy (NCBI): domain Eukaryota; kingdom Metazoa; phylum Chordata; class Mammalia; order Artiodactyla; family Delphinidae; genus Stenella; species Stenella coeruleoalba. The sequence goes on along the minus strand of NC_137154.1, from coordinate 105,103,374 downwards.
ATAAACTACAAGGGGAATATCATTCTCTTACGGAGGGAAATTTTAATGAAGTAGCTGCTAAGTGAATTGAAACAACTGAGACTCAAGCCAGTCCTCCCTGCCCCCCTCCAGGGAGCAAAAGCAGCAAAGGTCTGCCTGTGAGTCAGACCAGCACCAGAAGGTCCCTGGGCCGAAGCCCCGTGGCCACTCAGCTGCTGACCTGGCAGAAAGGACCCAGGCCTCCTCTGTAGCCGGATGGCAGTCAGGACAGTATTGGTGGACACACGCACACTCATGTACAGGCACGCGGCTTAGAGAGGAGCACTCTTCTTGCTGCATCTACGTTCTGCTTTACTTTGTTGCAAAAATCTGGGTAATGGGAGAAACCCCCCCAAAATGAATAGTTCAGAAGGGACTAGCTGAGGACATAAGAAAAACCCAGGGTAAAGACAAAGAGACAGGAAGAGGAGTCAGAGAGGCTCATGAAGAGACACTACCCCCTCTGAGGGATCGAACGAAGGTTTTAGAAACTTCCCCTCACTTTTCAGACACTGCACTCGTTCTTTGAAAACAACAGAACTCTGAGACTGAACCACAGGGAACTTAGGGTGTATTCAGCTTAGGCTCTAGAGGAGACAGGGCCCAGGAATACGCTTCATAATTAGTATTCTTAAGGATTTGTGCCTGTTTGTTTTTTTTTTCTGGTTCGTTCTTTTGTGATTAAAGGACAACCCCTCTCTTTATTCCGAAAAGACTGTGAAACACGACAGGTTCTATGGGGTCGTTTAACAAAGCCCCTGTAGTGATGATGAAGTTGAGGTGACAAAGGAGGGTCCAGAGCCAGAAACTTGCCAATAAGTGGCTGGTTCTTTTTCCCGAGGGTGGAGCTGCCAGGTGAGAAATGGTGAATTCTGGGAGCTAGCTGCCTTCCGAGAGGCCCTAGTGATTTTGTCATTGAAGTTAAATTCACAAGACAAACTGGGCACATTCTTAGGATTCTAGCCTACTTTGCAGAAAGAGCTAGAAGACAGTGTCCGACAGTAGGGGGATGAATTGGCTCCCTACCAGAGGGAACAGGAACCAGGAAGCATGCATGGACCAGGGGGTTGAGGACAGGGCGGGCAGGTGAAGGTCCTGACTAAGGAAAAGAGGACAGGAGGAAACGCATTGCAAAGCAGTAGCAGTGGTTCATAGAGACTGTCAGAAGTCTCGCGAAGGAGAGAGACAGTCCTTCGAGATTAAAACAAAGTTTCTTAGAGGAAGTAACTCAAGCAGGGCTTAGGAAGAGTGATGGAGGTGGAGATGGCCATGGAATTCAGGGATGGGAACCACTAACCCAGCCTTCTGGGAAGTTCCAAGTTAAAGCAGGCTTGAGCCTGAATTGCAGATACACGGCTTCCTCGTGAACTCTGCAGGGCATGGTTCAACCCGTCATCCTGGCTTTCCTCATTTCCAAACTTTGGAGGATCTGGGAAGTGAAAGAAACTGTAGGCTGAGACTGTGAGATCCAGGTACAGACAAAAATGTGAATAGCCCTTATGTCGCAGTGAGGTGATGAGGGCTTCGCCTCAAGAACACAAGCTGCATTTTGAGGGGACATGACCGTTCAGCCCCAGGCGCAAACTCCAACCACGAAGCAACTTTTGTGGGCACAGAGAGCCCAGTGCCCCGCATCTCTGTGAAGGGACTCAATCGTCACTCCTGTTGTTCTGACCCAGGCAAAAAACTTCCACTCCATGGAGACCTCCTGTTAGCAGGGCGCAGACCAGCTCTCCCTTGAGGACTCGTATGTGGTTCAATCCCTAATGATGTGCCAGATGGTTTAGAAGCTAAGCCGCCCCACACAGAGCCTGATTACGCAGTCCCCGTCCATCCTGTTCAAATCCCTCAGGAGCAATAGATGATGCTTTGAGCAAGTTACTTAACCCCTCTCAGTCCCAGTTTCTCATCTGCAAATAGGGTATCAATACATCTACACTTAATAAACATACATCGGGCTGGCGCTTAAGTTTCTAATGATTCTGTCAATGGTCATGTCACCCTTCTCACCCCTTCTTCTGAAAAAACACTTGTTTCCCACACCCCCCAGCCTAAGGTGTGGTCTGAATAGAAATAGCATTTTTTATGACCTTTCTTTGCTAATCAGGCATAGTGTTCAGTCTAAGAGTAGGCACTCGATACAAGACAAGCCAATGTCCTCACTAAGAAATTTCTAAGAGCTGGGGGTAGGGGAGAGGAACGTTTTACTCTGAAGGTAAAGATGTGAGGGTGTAAGTCAGGGGCTTCCAGACTTCTTTGCCTTCACTGTGTCATAATAGCTGGTGTATAGTAGGTCAGAGTGGAGCTAACATGAAGAGTAGACCAGAGATGAGAGAGAGGGGGAGAGAGAGAAAGAGAGAGGGAGGAAAAGAAGAGAGGACGGGAGGGAGGAAGGAAAGGGGGAGAGGGAGGCAGAGAGGGAAGGGGAGGGGAAGAGGAAGGGGAGGAGAGAGAACGAGAGGGAATGAGAGAGAGTCCTGACGATGCTCATGTACCTAGTTCTGGCCACTGTGATCCTGGGATCTGCCCTGATTGTTTGATTCTATTAGCGACTTGTATTAAGCACGTCTTTTTATTTAAGTCTATTTCTTTTTTTCAATATTTATTTATTTATTATTTATTTGGGCTGCACTGGGTCTTGAGGCATTCGGGATCTTTAGTTGAGGCATGCGGTCTTCTTAGTTGCGGCACGCGGACTTCTTAGTTGTTGCATGTGGGATCCAGTTCCCCGACCTGGGATCAAACCTGGGCCCCCTGAATTGGGAGTCCAGAATCTTACCCACTGGACCACGAGGGAAGCACTTAAGTCCCATTTAAATGTTTCTTACAACCCAAAGACCTGACTACCTGGCTGGGTAGTTCTAAGCATTAAATTATGTAACACGTGTTAAATGCTTGTAACATCGGTTAGCCTGCAGCGTAAACAAGCCAAAAACGGTAGTAATTTCATCCTCCCTGCCCATCTTTGTGGGAAGCTGTCGAGCATGGTGCTTCGGTGTGTGACTCTGGGCACCAACTTCTTGGGTTCCAACCCCAGATCTACCTCTTACTGTCATGTGACCTTGGATGAGTTATTTCTCTGTGTCTCAGTGTGTGGATTGGAGGTTGTAGTGAGGACTGAACAGCTGACACTGCCAGGTCCTTAGACTGCTAACTATTATTACCATCCTCAACTAAACTATTAGTGTACATGGCCACCTCCCCTAGTAACTAGGATCAAAGCCCTCTTAAATGCAGGGTCTCAGTCTTCAAACTGGCATATCAGAGGCCACGTATAAAATATACAGCAGACTCCCATAAATGTTAATAAATGGCTAAAAGAATGTTCTTTGATAACATGCTCCTTAGCGGTTGAATGTGGCTGAGTTTCTCTCTGAGGTTAGATCACTCGCAAGGGCAGGTGACACACCCTGTGCTGGAGACAAGGCAGGGACCGTCCATCTACCCTTTGCTGATTTCAGGTCTTGTCTGAAGAGCAAAAAGGGACGCACCAAAGCCATGTCTGAGCCCTCGTCCCTTTGCCTTCCTGAAGTTTCTCTAGCAGTTTCTCAGGAGCAGAAGGCATTGCTGTGTGGCAATGACAGAGCCGCTCTCTCCCAAACCCTGAAGCACTGGCCTTTGGACGCCAAGCGGAGCTCCTCTTAGATGTGTCTCCAGAAGGCACTCTGTGAAAGGCTCAGAGTCCCTTTGAGACGACAGTCATGTGAGACCCTCGGGTGATCTTATCCTGCAGCGTGGTTCTGAGCTTACCTCCTGGCCCGCTGGGGACTGGCAGTCATGGCAGCCCAGCACAGCTGCAGCCTCTGAAGGAAGATGAAAACCTCTTCCTGGACGCACTGCCTTGGGTGTCATCAACGCACGTGGCGTCTGGCTTCAGTGGACTTCATCTAATGTGGTACCACTCGTGGTAATAAATATTGTTAAAAATGAAAGTCACTCCGGGGATTGAGAATCACCGGGACAGGTGTTCGGAATGAGAAGAGCGCTGTAACTGGGTAACTTAGTCATCGTCGGAAATGCCGTTTAAAATCTATTGCGTTTAAAAAAACAATACTTCAGCTGCTCTCTGGCCTTCCAAAGTCATTAGTTGGTGTTCTTTATCTGTTTGTTTTCCTCACTGAAGTGAGGTTTTTAATGTCACAGGAGAACTTGGCTCCGCGACAGCGTTTCAGGGTGAATGATGGCGCCCTCCGAGGCTCACACATCATGCTGCGCGATGTGTCTACTCTTTGGAGCTCAGGGTCCCCCGCGGTGGGGAAACAGGGATGGCACAGGGCGGGGCGCGGAGCGGAGAGAGCTGGGACCATTCCTGATTGACAACCCGCCCAGTGGGGTTGTGGGCGGGGCCAATGCTTCCTCCAGACCCCGCAGTCAGGCCATTAAAGGACTCGCGGCGGCGGGGGTGGGGGGATGCGGGGGGAGGGAGGGCAGGGCTTTGTGTCCCACCCTCAGTCGGTTCTCTCTGACATGCAGGCGTTGCAAAGCAGTAATGACACCGTTTCAGATCATACCCATCTCTGGCATTTTCCAAGTACCTCATCCATCTTTATCGTAATCAGGAAAAAACTATCACAACAGCAGGGGTCCCATGCTGGAAAATGGAACTACCGAGGCCCCCAAAGAAGCCATAAGCTCCCGATGTCACGTAGAAAGTCTCCATTTGCACGTGAAGCTGGTTTTGAAACATGCATTCACATTCTTTTGTAAACACTAGTTCCAAATTCTACATATATTATCCATGATTTGAATTTCAAAGGTGGTGTTTGCTCTTGTCTGTTGTAGGAGTCCTCACCATGCCACAATGCATGTGGGAAATTACATTGGAGACCTTGCTCTGGTCTAGAAAATTTGTTTACCTTCTGAAGGGATAACATCTTGTGTTCCTGTTGAATTTCATCTTCAGAGGCAGCATCTTATAGGATTTTTCTGAGTATCAAGGGAAAATCTATCCATGCATAGGGAACCACATACAGGCATACCTCATTTTACTGTGCTTCAGGGAAATTGCAATTTTTACAAATTGAAGGTTTGTGGCAACCCTGCGTTGAGCAAGTGTATTGCAACATTTTTCCAACATTTGCTCACTTCGTGTCTCTGTGTCACATTTTGATAATTCTCACAATATTTCAAATGTTTTCACTTTGATTATATTTGTTACGGTGATCTGTGATCAGTGATCTTTGATGTTACTATTGTATTGTTTGGGGGTACCACAAACTGCACCCAAATAAGATTGCAAACTTAATCCACAAATGTGTGTGTCTGACTACTCCACTTACTGGCCATTCCCCCATCTCTCTCCTTCTCCTCAGGCCTCCCTATTCCCTGAGATACAACAATATTGAAATTGGGTCAATTAATCTATAATGAATGAATGTTCAAGCGAAAGGAAGAGTCACACGTCTCTCTTTAAATCAAAAGCTAGAAATGTTTAAGCTTGGTGAGGAAGGCATGTTAAAAGCTGAGATGGGCTGAAAGCTGGGTCTCTTGCACCAAGCAGTTAGCCAAGTCGGGAAGGCAAAGGAAAAGTTCTCGAAGGAAATTAAAAGTGCTACTCCAGTGAACACACGAATGATAAGAGAGTCGAACAGCTTTATTGCTGAAATGGAGAAAGTTTTAGGGGTCTGGCTAGCAGACCCTTAAGCCAGACCCTTTCCGTGAGGCCAAATCCTAACTCAGAGCAAGGCCCGACCTCTCTTCAATTCTATGAAAGCTGAGAGAGGTGAGGAAGCTGCAGAAGAACGGTCTGAAGTTAGCAAAGGTCGGTTCATGAGATTTAAGGAAAGAAGCGATCTCTACAACATAAAGTGCAAGGTGAAGCAGCAAGTGCTGATGTGGAAGCTGCAGCAAGTTACCCAGAAGATCTAGTTAAGATCATTAACAAAGGAGGCTACACTAAACAACAGATTTTCATTGTAGATGAAACAGCCTTATATTGGAAGAAGAGTCCATCTAGGACTTTCATAGCTAGAGAGGAGAAGTCAATACCTAGCTTCAAAGCATCAAAGGACAGACTGACTCTCTTGTCAGGGGCTAATGCAGCTGGTGACTTTAAGTTGAGCCAAGGCTCATTTACCATCCTGAAAATCCTAGGGTCCTTAAGAATTATGCTGAATCTGCTCTGCTTGTGCTCTATAAATGGCACAACAAAGCGCAGATGACAGCACATCTGTTTACACATGGTTTACTGAATATTTTAAGCCCACTGTTGAGAGCTACTTCTCAGAAAGAAAGGTTCTTTTCAAAATATTACTGCTCGTTGACAATGTACCTGGTCACCCAAGAGCTCTGACAAAGACGGACAATGAGATTAATGTTGTTTCCATGCTGCTTACACTATATACTTTCTGAAGTCCATGGATCAAGGAGTCACTTCAACTTACAAATCTCATCATTTAAGATATACATAATGTAAGGCTATAGCTGCTATGGATAGTGATTCCTCTGCTGGATCTGGGAAAAGTAAATTGAAAATCTTCTGAAAAGTATTCACCATTTGAGATGTCATTAAGAACACTTGTGATTCTTGGGAAGAGGTCAAAACATCAATATTAACAGGAGTTTGGAAGAAGTGGATTCCAACCCTCATGGATGACTTCAAGGGATTCAAGACCTCAGTGGAGGAAAGTAACTGCACATGTGGTAGAAATAGCAAGAGAACTAGAAATAGAAGTGGAGCCTGAAAATGTGACTGAATTGCTGCAATGTCATGATAAAACTTTCAAGGATGAGGACTTGCTTCTTATGGATGAGCAAAGAAAGTGGTTTCTTGAGATGAAATCTACTCCTAGTGAAGATGAGGTGAAGATTGTGGAAATGACAACAGGGTATTTAAAATATTACATAAACTTAGCTGATGAAGCATCATCAGGATTTTGAGGGGATTGACTTCCTTTTTTTTTTTTTTTTTTGCGGTACGCAGGCCTCTTACTGCTGTGGCCTCTCCCATTGCAGAGCACAGGCTCCGGACACGCAGGCTCAGTGGCCATGGCTCACGGGCCCAGCCGCTCCGCGGCATGTGGGATCTTCCCGGACCGGGGCACGAACCCGTGTCCCCTGCATCGGCAGGCGGACTCTCAACCACTGTGCCACCAGGGAAACCCTGACTTCCATTTTGAAAGAAGTTCTACTGTGGATAAAATGCTATCAAACAGCATTACATGCTACAGAGAAATCATTCGTGAAAGAAAGAGTCAGCTGAGGTGGCAAACATCATTGTCTTATTTTAAGACATTGCCACCCCAGCCTTCAGCGGCCACCAGCCTGATCAGTCAGCAGCCATCCACACTGAGGCAAAACCCTCCACCAGCAAAAAGATTATGACCCACTGAAGGCTCAGATAATGGTTAGCATTTTTTTAAATAAAGTATTTTTAAATTAAGGTATGTACATTTCTTAGACATAAAGCTATTGTACACTTTACAGAATGTAAACATAACGTTGACATGCACTGGGAAAAAAAACTTGTGTAACTTGCTTTATTGCAATAATTGCTTTATTGCAGTGATCTGGAATGGAGCCTGCAATGTCTCTGAGGCATGATGGCAGGTACTTCTACTTTAACCATACATAAAGTTGCCTAGGAAGTCTTGGATGAAAGCTTTATTTTTCCATTTCTAAAGGTAAATCCTTTGGAGTGATTTCCTGCTGAAGATACTCCTGGTGGGATTGGAGGAGTGGAGTGAGAAGCCGCTAAATATCCCCCTATCCTTCGAGGAGATAGTGTAGAGTAATTTACAACTCTACACTGAGGACAGGCACCCAGGAAATGTTGAAAATAAATAGGAGAGTATCTCTCATCCTACCGGGCTCTTGGGGAAAAGCATCACACTGAATGCTGGGAAGAAAAACGATCAAAGAGGCAGAGTTCCTGCCCTCTGGGTCATTAGGTGTTTGCCATAAGACAGCCCCAATTCTAGAGATGTCACAAACATGATCAGATACAGGCCAGGGAATGAGTTATAGGTTAGAAGCCCGGGAACCTGGGTTCTACTCTTGCCTCCGCCCTTACACGCCCTTCCTCATGCTTCAAAATCTAATGTTCCCTACGCCTCCTATGGAATAACATTCTTGAAATTCTCCAGTCTGGATTGGGTCTCCTGTGTATTCCTCTTGTGACATTTATCAAAACTGTAATTAAGTAGATCTGTGTGATTGTCTGTGTACAACTGACCTCCCCTAACAGGCCAGAAGCTCTGGGAGGACCTGCATCATGTGTCTCTTGTACCGACTGCACTCCCAGACCTAGCACAGTGCCCGGCATTGGATACTTGAGAATAAATGAGGAAGGAGAAGCAGCTTTGCTACTCTCCATCCTGAGCGATGCCAAAGCGGATACTTAACGTCAAAAAGCCAAGAACTGCTGAACCACAAAGAAAACTATTCAGCCCCCTTAGTTCATCCCCCCAGTGGGAAACTCTTCCTTGAATGGAAGTGATTCCTTTACTGGTGAGGCCACCGTGACAGAAGACAGTACAGAACACGTGGAAGGATGGTAACTACAGGTCTTTTGTGTTTGTCTTGCCTTATATTTCAACCTTTCCCGTTATTTTAGTCTACAGCCACCTATGGAGGAAGGAGCGGGGGTCTGGACACAGAAGGCCCACCCCACTTCTTCCTTTGCATAAAAGCCCTGCAGACAAGCCCATGTCGAGACAGCCGGAGTGCATCTCATCATGGCGCAGCTTCTAGGCCCAGGGACTCCCAACTGGCTTCTGAATAGCGTCTCTGATATACTAAAGAGGTAAATTAAATGCATTAATTTCAGTGAGAGTCACCATTGAGGCATTCAGGGCTGCACAGAAATTTCCAACAATTGGCCTCATTTTGCTTCAGTAACAAATAAAAAAAAGCAGGGGGGGAGAGTTTGGGTGGGTCTGGGAGGCTTTTTTTCTGCTCTCCTCCTCCAGACGGATAATCAAAATGAAGTTCCACATTGAGAATATGCATTTCATTTTATTCGGTACTTGAAAGCAAACACATTTGGCCCTTTCTCCTGTAATAAGACGAATCCCTTATCTGTTATTCATTGAAAAACATAAAGATGATGCCAGTGACACCAAGACCCTGTAAGCTTCTTTTCAGCCTCCTCTCAGCATAAAAAGGCAAATTCATTCTGGTTAAGATAGTTTTGTGCCGGGTACATGACATTCATTCTCTTAAACCCGTGGAAGCTGCAGCTATTTGGGTCGATTTATGCTTTTATTCTTATTTTTCAATCACTTTCTCTCTATTCGCGGGCCTGGGAAGCCCCCTCCTCCCGCTTCTTACACCAAGGTGGCCTACAGGTTTTATAGGAGTTGAAAAGGAAGTTCAGCACAAACCCAACCTCAAAATGCCTGATTTGGGCTCGTTTCTCAGGATTTAACAAGGAACCTGGATGGTGGGACAAAGGACAAGCCTCACAGCCAGAGGAGCCCGGCTCAGGCCGTGGATGTGCTGGGGGACTTCAACTGAGTCAGTTCATGCTAAGTACCAACGACTCATCCTGACTTCATTATCCCATTTAAGCCTCGAGACAACCCAATGGATTCACTATTCCAAATTTCACTTCGTATTTGAGGAATACGAAGCAGTCTCGGGGGGTTCAGGTAGTCGTGTTTGGGCCCACGGCTGGTAAACGAAGGACCCGACACTGGGACCCAGGTCAACTGAGTTCTTAGCTATTTCATGCTGCCCCAGGGTCCAAATTACCCTGTTAGAGATTCGGTTTTCTTCTTGCTGATCTCTAATGATGCCTCCCTCTTACCAGTTTTGGATAGAATCAACTCAGAAATACAAGTGCACTGCAAATTATAAAAAGAATATGAAAGGAAGGTGTTACTATTTTATTGTTAACAAGGTAATACTGTATTGGATTTAGCCAACCCCCATACTGAGAAACATCCTACAGACAGATAACGTTGTAACTGTTTTCTCAGGAAACAGGGACAGAATATACTCCTGTGGGTATGGATGTGCCTCCCCTGAAAAGAAGTTACGTGACACAGTGAGAGTCTGTCTGGGAAGAGACTTAATCCTGAGGTGGAAAATTAGGACTCTGGGATGTGGGGAAGAGTAAAAAACAAGGGCTGGGGCTTCCCTGGTGGCGCAGTGGTTGAGAGTCCGCCTGCCGATGCAGGGGACACGGGTTCATGCCCCGGTCCGGGAAGATCCCACATGCCGCGGAGCGGCTGGGCCCGTGAGCCATGGCCGCTGGGCCTGCGCGTCCGGAGCCTGTGCTCCGCAGTGAGAGAGGCCACAACAGTGAGAGGCCCGCGTACCACAAAAAAAAAAAAAAAAAGAATTTGCACTCAAATGCTGGAGAAGCCCAACCTAAGACATAGAATGAGAGGGCTATTCCTACACTTGTGGGAAAGCCACAGAAAGAAGTGTGATGATTTGCTCCCCGAACCAGCACTGAGAGGACTTTGGGAACAGTAGGGTGGTTGCTTATGGCAGGTTGTTAGGAAGAAGTCACCCTGCACCTTTGTTTTCTGCTGCTGGCAGCTGGCAAGAGGCAACCTCCTGTAGAAACCATCACCCAAGGCCAGGGCTCTGGGGCCCACAGGTGGTAAGAGTGCATCTCTCCCAGTGATCAGAGACCTCATGTAGCCCTGACCATTCAGCAATGGACGGTCATTCCAGGAGGGGGTACCTGGAGGGACAGAGGAAAAACCTGAATTCCTTCTAAATTGGGAGTATGTATTCTCAAAACTATTCTTTTGGGTGGCACCAGTGTGATCTGTCTATATTTGTTCCCCAATATTATGCAACAAGATATCGAGGATTATCAATAATTTTAATAAAGTAGCTTTTAAAAAAAATCTCATACTTACTAATTTCATGAAATGGCTCTTTATTCAAAGTTAGAAAGAAAAAAAAAGAGAGCCTATGATTAAGTTTGGGGGAGAGCAGAATCATGGCTCTGAAAAGTGAAATTCTTCCAGAGCCTTGCTTCTCACCAACCCTGATGCTCTGAAGACGAGCTGCAGCACTTGGATTTTAATTCAGTCCATTAATAAATGAATTATGCAATTAGTTGATACACAATTAACTGGATTCACAACGCGTGTAGAGCTAACTGGGTCAGCCTGCATCTGTGTGACTGTAATGTGCCTAAATGAATATGCCATCAAAGGACATGCAGTGGGATGGGGAATCAGATTCGTCTGAGGCAGGAATCACGCCTGCCAGCTGCCGAAAGTACTGCAGATAAAGCCTTGGTTGGAGTTGGCAGAAGAAACAAAAGCACACAATGCAGGACCCCAAGTGGCATCCTCTCTGCTGTAGCAGCCTTGTTCTCCCCAGATGAGCTTGGACGGAAATCAGTAAATCCCAAATCCTTCTAGACAGAAAGGAAGAGCAATTGGACTTGGATTGGGATCTATCAATTAATCACTAGCCAAACGTGGTTCTGACAACGTGAGATGAAAACCTCTTAGTGCAGCAGAGCCGTCCCTGGGACCTGCAATTATAACTGACCCAGATGCAAAGTCAATCAAAATACTCAATCCTGTGATATCTAATTCCAGCTGGAAAATGTAAGCCAATGAAATGTTCAGTTGTGCTTTGTGGGTGTGACCAATCAATCCATGTCCAAGAATTTGTCTTACAGTCAAGGTTTTTGGTGATCAAATTGAGGTTGGTATCAGAAGCTCACAGTGATCTATGACTATGATGTGTGTGCCTGTGTGTCTTCTGTAGGGAGAGAGGAAAATTATGGGAGTGTCTACATTGAATTTACTTAATTTTGTTTTTGAATGCTTCAAAGATGTTTTGGGATTCCCGAGCCTTTCTAAATCAGAATCTGTACTTTAGCAAGATCCTCGCAGGATTCACTGTGCATTCCGGTTCCGTCTGAGAAGTGTGACTGTAGGGCACTCCATGTTCACAGGAAGTGTCATTGTCATAAAATAGGACATTAAGAGCTCTTCTTGTGTGCGGAGGCCCTGCGAAATCTGAGAAGTCTTATTTGGTATGAAATCACTGGCATGACCATGCGTGGCACCATCCCTGAACTCAGAGAGTGCTGAGTGTGGGCACTGGTCTGGACTTCACCACTGATTTGCTCCCTAAAGCACCTCATCTCCCAGGGTCTGTTTCCTTCTTTATTTGCAATGAGAAGGTTGGGCCAGACTGCTAGTCTCCAGTTTGCATCACCTCCATCTCTGAATATGGTAATGAAGGGAGGAAGAACAGCAGGGTAGTTAAGAGCACGGGAGAGAAATCCGCTGGTCCTTGGGGCCGATCGAGGGTCAGCCCTAGGGTGTGGCACCGAGAAATGGATTTAATCTTTCTAAGCTTCACTTTCTTTGATTATAAATCGGGCACATCTTAAGCGTCCAGTTGCATGGATGTTGACAAATGTAGTCCATGTAACTCAAACCCAGTCAAGACACAAAGGGTCCCCATCACCCCCTGCCCTCTCTTACCCACCATGCCGTTCTGGCACCCACAGTACACAGAGAGGGTTGGGTGGTAGAAATGTTCTCTGTTTTCATTGGAGTGGTAGTCACACGGGAACACGGTTCTTGGAATTGTTGAACTGTGCTCTTAAACCGGGCTTGTTTTACTGTATGTCATTTACGCCTTAATAAAGTTGATTTAAAAAGAAAATAACAAAGCACCCTGGAGGGTAAAGGAGTTCTTCAGCTCTCTTCCCGAAAGCAGGTTTCACAGAATGATTCCTAGCACACAGACCCAAAGAGCAGGGTAGCAGGAAGAGGTGAACTGAAGCCTTGGCACTTAGAGTGGGTATTCACGACAAAGCCGCTGGATCCATCCTATGGGTGACCTTTGGGGACTACTGAGTGCTTCGTGTGTCATTACATTTGGCCTACGGGTAGTAAGGTATATCTTCTCCCGTGACCTGTGAATGAAACCACTCTCACCCCTCCTGCGGTGACCCCTCCTGGGGCAGAGGCATCACGAGTCTCCAGAAGAGATGGGCAAAGACACGACCTTGGCCTCCCTCACAGACCTGACCACAGGCCTGTAGCCACCGCAGAGGGAAAATGAGACGGGAGGCAGACTCCCCCTGTACAACCTCCCAGAGTGCAGAGATTTCGCTTCAAAACAAAACTGCTCAGACACACAAAAACAGCTACAGACGTAACCCCGAGTGTCAAATGTAAAGAAGTGAGCAAATTGCTAAAATGAGTTGAAACAGAGTCTCAGGACTTCTTACCACAGGCTGTTGGTCCCTGACCTGGGTTTACGATCGGAGCCAATTAGCAGGTGCTACCTTAAAATTATGGAGCGGAAAGGGCACCTAGGAGACCATCTAGTCAAGCAATTTCAAAGTATTTTTAGCCCCCAAACCAAATCTGACACAGGAATGTAAACCAACAAAAAAGAGAAGAGCGTAGGTAATCTAGAGGAAGCCGACGTGTGGGTTCCAGGGTCCCAGCCCCTCCATCCCTGCGATGGCCTCTGAGGGACATAACCCGACAAGCATGGGACCTGGTCCAATGCCCTTATTCGACCGATTAGGAAACTGAGGCCCTATATGATAAGGCTCTGCCCTCAGGCTGCAACAGAGGCTGGTCTAGAGAGATCCCGACAGCCAGGAAAAGAGGCTTTTTCCGTTGTACAGAGCTGCCTCCACAAATACCACACAAACCCATTTCTTTGGGCCGGATGATTTGCTCCATCCTGAGCCACTCCTCGGAGAATCCTGAGAATTCTGGGCGGAAGGCAGCTGGCTTGGATTAGCTCAGCCACCACGGGCCTCCCTTCCGGGGTCAGCGCTCGGATTATGGAATCCTGCACCCCCCGGCGCTGGGAGGGAAAGTGCCTTTGCAGCTCAGGAAGAAAGGGGGCCTGGGACAGGAAAGAAAGAAAGAAGGAAGAAGAAGCAGCGCTCCTGGGTGGGAAGTGTGTCTGGCCCAGGGTGGGGGGATGCATGGCAGAGACACACGGGGCTGGGGTGCAGCAGGCATATGACATCCACCGTGTCTCGTGTCCCAGCACAACTTGGAGGACTGTTGGCCTCCCCCGTCTCTCCCTGCTACGCTCAACATTCCCGTAAACCACTAACACCTAGAACCCAGGCCCCCCCCCCCACCGCCCCAGGGTTGGGTGAGAGCCACAATCACATCTTCTTCATTTCCCAGAGAGCATCTTTGAAAGACTTCTCCAAGAGCGAGGTCTCAGGTCAGTGGGGACTGAGCCACGAGGTGCCCCAAGCTGGCGCCTCCCCTGGAAGCTCGGCCTAACTGGGAAACATGGTGATTCTGCCATTTAAACCCGGGGGCCTCCAATCACCCAGGGGCCATTGATCCACCTGGCTTTCTCCCCAAAACCACACTGGAGAGCAGGAAGCTAGATTATGTTCCCTTCAGAGCTGGGCTCACGGCTCCGTCTACAGTCTGAGACCAAAACTCCTGCCACCTGTCATCCCTGATCCTTGTTCAACTCTCAGGTAGGTCCCACGTGCTCTGGAAGGAAGAACAGATCATTCTAAACAAGTGGCCATCTGTTCCCGCTGCACCAGGTCCTGGGGTGGCTGTTGGCGTGCCCTGGTGTTTGAACCCTGGGAGATGCTAAACTGCTCCCCCGCAGATGCCTTCGGTCTGGCTGCTACCCGCTCTGTACCACAATCTCCACCCAAAAGCCCCCCAGCCTGCTAACACCCGGGTTTTGTCTCTGTGGTCGGCTTCCCCTGGCAATGAGCTGAGACGCAAAATGGACCCAAAATGGTCCTCTGAATTGCTGAACAAGCCTGCCTTACTGTCAGAGAGGGCTTTGGGGCCCGTGGAGAGCCGAATCCTCACGCTTTTTAAAAATTATGATCCTGGTGGCTAGCTGGGACCGACAGCTAAAGGACATGGAGGAAGTTCCCCAAAGATATTTCAAGATGAGCTCGTCATGTTCTGAGAAGCTGGATCCACCCAAGAGTGGAATCAGCTGGGTCTCCATCCTCGACATCGTCATGACTAAACGAGCTGGCAGGTGGCAGCAGTGGTGGAAGCAGAGAAAGCCCGCATCTCTAGACGTGATGTCCAACACGACAGACGGGGCCACCTGTGACCAGAGGCTGCTGCCCTGGGTGGCACGGACTAAAGTACCCCTCTGTCCCTGCCGAGGGTTCTATTGGGCGGTGCTGCTCTAGACCTTTTTTTAGTCATTGATTTGTGTGCCATTGAATATTTGAGCCCCGACCAGCCAGGCGCCAGCATGCTAGGCATCAGGTCCGGTTCTGCAATTACAGGGTCTAACGGGCGAGGCTGGGGAGGGTGTCAGAGATGTGATGGTTTCCCTGACCTCAAAGGTTGAGCCGCGGGTCATGGTGGAGTCGGGGTGGGGAGACAGGAGTGCTCCCAGGAAGAAGCGTAGCATCTGCAGGGTGGCAGCAGCCACCTCCCTTGGTGCCTCGGGGCCCCAGCTCCGCGCAGTCCAGCCCGGGGGCTGCGCTCCTTTCCTGAGCCACCTGCCCCACTGCCCAGAGGGTGGCCTGCTCGAGCCTCAGTTTCCTCATTTGCAGGACGGGAGTGAGATCCGTCGCGCAGAGTTATTTTAAGTAGCAAATCAAGTGTAGCGTAGAGAGGCGAGGAGCACAGTGTGTGACACGCGTTCAAAGCTCACACGTGCTAGCTCACGTTTCCCTTTGTCAGGCCAAGGCCGGAGGTCCTGAGGAAGCGCCGTCTCCTGGGCTCTGTGCCCGGGCCCCGGCTACAGAGGGTGCGCCCGGCCCCTGGCCTCCCGCCTGTGCCCAGCCAGCCTGCTGCTGTGCCCTGCAGCTATTTCCAGCCCACGGCCGGGCTGCTCTGCTCTTCCTGCCTTTGTCTTGCAGCAGGTGGTTCTCATTACCGCCCAGCGAGGTTGCGGCCGTGAACGTGCTGGCATGTGCCGCATGAGTCTCTGGCCACGTGTCCCGTGCCTGGAGGCTGTGGGCCAGCTCCGCTAGTTGTGAGGCCTGGAATCTTCTCTGGGATGCAGCCGAGTGATGGGGAAAGGCCGTGGGCTTTAGGACCACAGCCCAGATCCTTGGAGGCCCGGCTGGTCACTGGCAGCAGCCTCCTGCTGGGCAGGCTCCTATCTGTCTCTCACTGCGGACTCCCCGTCTGTTGTCACAGGCCCGTGCACCCAACACACCTGTCTGCGGTGGGCTGCTAACACAGGGATGCTCAGAGCTGGGGACACAGCAAGGAGAAGACACACAAAAATCCCTCTCCTGGGCCACACAGACAATGAACACAGTCGAGAGGGGGCGGGGGAGTCAGCGAGCGGCTTGGGGAGAGGGCGGCCACCGCAGCCTCCACTGCAGCAAACGTAAGCAGAGGCTAAGAACGTGGAGGAGGTGAAGGGTTTTCTGCCAGAGCTATGAATTTTTCCAGCCTGCATTCCTTCCCTGAGCCACAAGCTGTGCCCAGGAATGCTGTCTGAGAAAATGAATGGGCAGTGTGTCAGAAGCTGAGACTTTCTTAGCTGGCCCTGGCCAGCAGTTGGTGTCACCTTGCCCCAGGGTGGCTTCTGAGTGGCAGCAGGACAGAGGCTGTAGCTGAGCACACGCGCTGGCCTTCCTGGCCGGGGGTCTGATCCCAGGACTCAGGAAACAAAAGGATGTCTGCAGCATGGCAAGGAAATCTTAATGAGCGCTAGGAACGGAAACAGTGGGGGTGAGGTTTTAATTAGCAGAAGGGACAGTCTGCCCGTTCTCATCATGACCCAAAGGCGGGTCGCCATTGGCCACGAGCATCCACCATCACTCACTTCTGGACCCGATGACTTCACCGCAAAGCCAACTGGGTAGACGCCCTCCTCTCTCCCTCACTCTCACCTCCTGGGCATCTGGTGCTTCTTTCCCTTGACATCCAGACGCTCAGATCATAGCCTCTTCCCAGCACCCTTAGGCGCCATCAGTCCAGCCGATGGACCCTTCTCCTTCATCTTTTTTATCTCCAGCTCTGTCTCAACAAGCCCCAAGCCCTCTTCCCCGCAGTCCTTTCCTATGCGGAGGCCAGGCCCACAGCCTGTCGCCCATTTATCAATGCATTCCAACTGTAACTCAGGTATTGATCTGTGTTTGTTGGGTTTTTCCTATAAACTCGGGCTGTAAAGATTTCATTAGCCTGCCTCACAGTCATTACATCAAGTAATAGGAAACATCCATCTTCCCCAGGCTTCACTTCTGCACCCAATGGAGATCAGTTTGAAGAGTGTTAATCAAGCTATGAAAATCATTGGCAGCTCATTCCCTTATGATGAAAAAGCTGGTTTGCAGTGTCACTGGGCAGCAGAGTCCTGGCACCTTAGATACCTACCCCAGTTATGGGCTGTGTGGCTTCCTGCTTAGGGAGAAATTCTTTTATTTTTTATTATTTTTCATTTTTTTTTGGCCTCATGCCCGTATGCAAATCTCAGTCTTTGGTTTAGCGTGATTCTCTAAGTCGTGTGCAGCTAGAAGACGGTGCAGGCAAGGCTGGGCTTCTCTGCAGACCGTGGGCAGATGGAGGGTTGTTGGTCACTGCCGTGGATCCCTGCCACAGCCAGACCCGTGCAGCGGTGGGAAGGGAGTCCACCAAAGGGCGTCCTGTGTGCAACGGGAGCTCAGCTACAACCGACTCGTCCACCTGCTCCGCTCCGTCCACCCAGGAGCTGTTCTAGGGGCAGCTCAGTTCTTCAGAGACCGTTCTGGCTGCCCTGGGGTGAGTGGAGGCAGGGGCAGGGGGTGTGGTGGGGGACCAGTGAGGAGGCCATCGCTGTGCACAGGTCAGGGGTGGAGGCGGTCAGGGCCGAGGCAGCAGGAGTAGGGATGCTGGGAAGGGCCAGGAAATGTGCTAGAAAATTTAGCGACACGTATCTACTTCCACTACAGCTCTGTGAGATAAGAATTACCCACCCATTTTCCAGATGAGGAAACTGAGTTGCAAAGAACTTAAGAAACATCTCTGCTCACAAAGTTTCCTAACCGAGCTTCTCTCCAGATTACAACTTGGGCGGTTCCTCTACAGCCATGATGGGAGTGTTTGCTTGATAGGAAGGGCTGGAAGGGGCTGATGAAGGATATAGCGGTAACTGTCTATTGTGAAAACAGCCCAGAACCATCTGAATCTCCTTAATCATTATCCATAGCTCACACAGGGACCTGCTCCCCACAAATTGCCTGCGTTCTTCTCTTTCTGACTTAAGCTTTATTGTTTATTGCTCAGGTCTTTGAAATACCTCGAACAGCAGAGGAAAGAGCTTCTCCCCCCGGGGCTGTCAGAGGGGGAGCCTGAAGCAGTATACAACAAGCATGGAAGTTTCTGGAAGGCACCTGTTTTATCTTAAAAATTTATGTGGATGTTGTACTCTGCTTCACAGTGAGTTCATGTTTGTTTTACGGTTTAAAACCATTTTTTAAAAAAAATTGCAGTCAAGTACTGCCACTTGAAGGCACAGGATAACAAAGGTTTGCCTTCCATATCACAGGTACTTTGTATTGTCACTTACTCAGCGCCAGGTGTGGTTCTGAGCGTGTTACTTGAGTGACTGCACGGTGAGGTTTCGTTATCTCCATCCCCAGATGAGGAGGTGGGTGCTCAGAGAAGGTGGTGACTTACCCAAGGACACACAGTACGTGACAGAGTCAGGATTTGAACCGGATATATTTGTTCCAATACCTTGCAAGAGGCCACTGCTGATACCCCTGGGGTTTGGTAGCCCAGCTTGGAAAGTGGAACTGGGTGGTATCTGAAAGTTCATGCAGAAAAATGTCATGTTTACAGTTCAGGTGGACTGGCTCCAGAGCACACCCAGTCTTCAGTTCTGGGGGGTCCTGGGGAGGAGGGTGGCAGAGGGGACGCTGAGAACAGGAAGCTGATGCGATCTGGGGACTGGCCACTGGAGGTTGGCCGACCTGTGCAAGGTCCCACTAGGGCTCAGGGCAGTGGCTGGCCCCTGGGCTTCTGGGCTTTCCGGGCACAGGGGACCATCAACCTGCAGCAGGACCCGACTCGGTGCTGGGGAACTGTGGTCCATTTTCAGCCATTGCTGAAGGGGGTTTGTAAGAAAAAGCAGGCACAAAACCCAGTTAAGCAGCAGCTCCAAGAGGGACACCGGTACGTCCAGGTCTCCAGAGTGAACCGTGTGTAGGAAGCTGCAACTTGGTGGGCGCCTGAGGGCTGCAGGCCTGTCCTGAGTCCATCGATCATTCAAAGGTTTCTGCAGACCCTACCAGCCCACAGGTCTGAGCTTGCGGTGTCCTGCCTTCTCTAGCCTGGTGTGGCATAGGAGGGGAGGAGGGAAGAATGCACTAACGTTAGGATGAATGCGTGGCAACAGCTGAGAGATGGCTGAGACAGACAGCAACTGACATCACCTAAAATCCTGTCCTGTTTTACAGCAGAGAAGGGGTCTACACAGCCTTCCCTGTAACCATCAAGGGTTAAAATCCTGTTCCCTGTGGTCTAGCCCTCCTGCAATTCTAATTTAAATTGCAGTGTGCTACTGTAGCAGTTCAATTCCTGATTACATTTCTGACAAGTGAAACAGCCCCAAACTAAGTCTCCAAATAATAGTGTTCACGTGTTAAATACTTTTTTTTAAGATGGAAAGAATCATGCCCCAAACCCATGACAGTTGGTCATCTTCTTCCTTTTCTCCCAAAATTCTGAACTGCATTCATGGATCAGAGACAGAGGAGACCTTGTTTAAGGGGGTCTCCCTATTTCTGACTGATCACTTGACATTTTCCCATCTCTCATTCCCTGCTCTCTTCCAGGCCAGGGAAAAATTCAGTTTGGGTCATTTTCACTCAATGTAACAAGAGGCCAAGATTCAGGCAAAGAAGGGAATGAGTTCATTTGCAAACTCAGGGCTAGAAGCACAGTCTCATTGCAAATCCAAAATCAGTTAAGAGGCAGGAAGCAAAGACTAAGGGTAAATTGTCAATAATCATCCGGGGAAAAAGGTTAATCTGGAGCTTCAGGGACCCTGCGTGAGGACTGAGATCATTCAGGACCTGTTCAATATGGTAAAAGACAGTGATCTCCCAGGGAGACAGGGGCACCTGGTTCCATAACGGATGGGGGAATGGTTGGAGGGAAGAGAAATGTCTAGTAAATCACATATTACTATTCATTAATTAACATTTTCTGAGTTCATCTCCTTTGCCAGACGCTGTACTAACTATTTTGTGTATATTTTCATGTGATTTAAAACCTCAAAAGCATTGTGGGGAAGGAACTTTTTTCTGTTTTAAAAATAAGGAAAGTGGGACTCAAAAGATAAGTGAATTGCCCAAGATCACACAGCTAAGATGTGCTGGAATAGGGACTTCAGCTCAGGTATATGTAACATACAAATCCTTAAGTCTTAACCATCACTTTTTATTGTCTCTTTACACTACTGGTAATAACTCTGCTATTGTTGTGTTGAGTTTAGAGTTAAACCTTAGATTATTTCAAATTTCATACATGAGCAGCTTGGGTTTCCTACTTGGCTGTGACTTCCATCAGGAAAAGACAGTTTTATGCCCTCTAATATTCCCCCAAATGAAAAAAAATGTTCTAAGTATAATAATTTGCTTTTCACAGTACTTTTTAATCTTCAGAACATTTCTGCATACGTATATTTCCTCACTGCATCCCTTTGCGAAGTATTCTATTATTGTCTTTAGTTTGCAGGTGAGCAGAGACATGAGGATTTTACAACGCGCATCAGTTAGCCAGTGGGAGAAAAAGAACTGACCTCTTGCTCATTTTCCTTGTAGGCCAATGTTCTTTTATGTCAGGCACTGCTAACTGCCTTCCTAAAAGCCAGTTCTCCTTGCTAACAGGCAGAACCTCACCCCACATTTGTTTAGGGGACCCTTTGATTTTAGGAAACGTGAGCTCAGCCTCTAATCCAGAGGTGGACATTAATTCCATTTTAGTCAAAGAGATGTAAAAGGGAAGGGTTTTCCGCCCTGGTAAGAGAAATGCCCTGCGCTGCTCCATGCTTCCTAACTGGAATGTAGGACTTGATTCTTGGTGCTGCTGCAGCCATCTTATGACATTGAGGAGATGAATAGAATTACATACAGGCTGAATTGAGCCCTAACATCACTGAGCTGCTGAACCAACATGAGCCACTGCCTACCACCATGTCTTTGTTATAACAAAGTATAAAATAAACCTCTGTCACTTGTAACTGAGAGTTCCTACTGATGCTACCTTCTACTACACCACTGAAATGGTACTCAGCTGAAGTGCGTTTGGAAAGAGACCTATAAACATGCTGTGTACAACACAGCCAGTAAACAAATTCACTACGTGAATGCCAGTGTCATCGTTATTGTTACCATTTTATTTTAAACGCTTGCTGGTATGATTTTGTATTTGCATTTGGATTCCTAGAACCCAAATTCCCCACTACAGAGAGTGAATATACTTTACTGAGAATAAAAGCTGCCCTGGTCAATTCTTACTGAGTGAGGTGTTGGGCCTGTGACTTGAACTGTTACTGTAGGCAAGTCTTTCTTGGCCTCAGTTTCACTTTCTTTATACAAATACAGCAAAGTCTACTCTCTCCGCTCAGAGTTTAGTGTGAAGATGAAATAGAGACAAGAGAGGGAATTAGAGAAACAACAGGAAGGGGCATGCAGCACTTGTTAAAATGATTACTGTGTTCTTGTGTTGTGTTTGGCATTTTACCTGTGAAATCTCATCAACTGAGGACCTTACAAGGTAAGTATCAACCTCTCTAAATATTGAGGGACATGGAAGGTATGACCGGGAAAACTCAGATGTCTTGACTAATCCCACACCCATCAGGGATGTAAGGTGGGTATATAATGTGGGATGGGGACAATGGTCCTTGTCACCTATAAGAGCTTCAGGATATCAAGCAGTCTGGGAGAACCTCTCTTAGGCCGGTGTACTAGGTCACAAGGAACAAAGTCAATGGAATTGATTTCTTGGGTTGACCAAATGGGAGTTGTCTAATCCTGATGGTGACAGTGTGTTGAATTATAGGCATAAAAGGAATTTGGAGGGAGAGTGAACTCTGCCCTCCAGCTCTGTACAGTCAACAGTGACATGGAAGCCAGAATTCAGCTTTTTCCCCTCTAAGGACAAAAACGTTTAGCCAGAGGAAGCTGCAAAATGTGGCCGGCACAAGCAGAGGGAAGATTGCTCAGAGTACAGAGAGAAGAGAAAAGTCAGAGAAAATAGCATTTATGTGGAGCAACCTTCCAGAGCCAAGCAATGAGGGAAGGAGCCCAGCCAGGGTGCTCACACCCAGCCCCCCAGACTCACCCCCAGATACCACGCAGCCTTGCATCAGTTCCACAGCCATAGAGAGAAGAGTGCGTAGAACTTCCTTAGGGACCACTGCAGGCTGATTCCTAGATGAATAAAACTCACCTCCTGCCCTCAAGGTACTCAGTGTCTATACGGAGCCTGCAAGAGGTAAACCCATAAGTATCAACTGTGACAAGCATGGCATTGACCTTATGATTTGTAGATGGAGTCTCTGGACTTTGCTTACTCCTTTATTTTAATCAATACTTCTTTCTGAAGGACTGAGATATATTTAGTTTTAAATGAAATGTGGAGTTCCTCAACTAAGGCATACTATTACTGAAATTTAATTCATGTGTATAAAGCACTGAATGCACTGACTATTACATAGTAAGGAGATTGGTGGTAAAAATTTGGGTCTCCAGAGCCAGAGCGCCTGAGTTCCATCCCACCTCCTCCACTTACTAGCTGTGTGATCCTGGTCTGACCATGGGCCTCTCTGGGCCTTGATTTCCTCATCTGTAAAGTGGAATAATAATTGAACCCACCTACTGAGTGGTATAGAGTTAACATGTGTGATGTTCTTAAAATGTGCCTGGCACATAGTACGTGTTCAGGAAATTTTAGCCTTTAATAGGAATGGTAGCAAGTAGTCATAGTAGTAAGAGTGAGTTGGAGTTGGAAAAGCAGAAATAGATGCCATTAGTAGGTGATTAATTATCCACTGGGAAGACCCAGAAAGTGAGAAGAACACAGGCTATGGGAACACTATCTTGCTGACTGGAATGGCTATGATTGGATAAAGGCTTGAAAAACTCTTAAATTCTCAATTCTTCTCAGATTTACTTCTGGTCAGGGCAGACCACTATGCTTCCAATAAAGTCCAGGAAGAAGGAAAAAAAAAAAGGAAAAGGAAACCATTGTGGAGAACACAATTTACTGAATTTCTCCAACCTCAACATTAAGTTAAAGCGAATTCACGGTAGGGGCAAGTACTCTGATGTAATCTGAAGTGACTTTTCTGTTTGATATAAAGCCATAGAAAATGCACAGGGACAGTTTAAAGAACAAGCAAGGTGAGTGAGCTGCATGAAAATGGGAATGAAAAATAACCCAGAAAATGCTATTTATTGTAAAAATTGCTGGCGTGCTTAGAGCTGCTTTGATCATCTTTGCCTCAAAGAAGCAGACCCAACAAAGTGAAGTTTCAGAAAAGGGCAGCAAAATGATCAGAGGCATAATGGGTGAAAAGAGGTCTTTATCCCTAGAAGGAAAGAAACAATTGGGAAAAAATTCTTTGGCTTAATAGAGATCTATTGGATAATGAATGGCGAGTAGTGGCCATTCAGGTGCTGCCCTGTCCCCTGTCCCAAATCACACGAATGAGAAGGAATTTAAAAGGCTTGAAAATAGATAAATGGCCATCATAAGTTTAAAGCCTCAACTGGGGGAACTGGCAGCCTCGGGGCATTTTTGAAGCAAACAATGGAGTGACTTTCTCAGAAGATCAAAAGTTTTGCTCCTATCCAATAGCAACTCATCATCCAAGGGTGTTTGCTGAAAAACAGAGGGGCAATGGCCTGCACTAGACCCCCTGCAACACAGAAAGCTTTCCCTGTGGACGTCCACAGGGATAGTCCGTTGAAATGGAAACAGAGAAAAAGAAAAGACTGAATTTATTTCCCTCTGGGACTTGGAAAATGCAATGGGATGGAGTTGAAGAGACGCTTTCAGATCTTAGATGATGTGAGGATACCCTCCAAGTATCCGACCCCCACCCCTTCCTCAAGGAAGAAGGAATTCCATCTGGGCCTTATCACTCAGTGTTGATCCAGGACCAGCTGCAGCACCTCCCCAGGGAGCCTGTTAAAAATGCAGAATCCTAGCCCCATCCCAGTTCCCAGAATCAGAATCTGCATTGTAACAAAATTCACTGGTGATCTGCCGACACATCAAAGTTTGAGGGTTTACTATGGTCTCAGGATATTCAGAGAAAGGATGAGGTATGTGCAACCCCAATGGTGCTCTCTCTCACTGTGGGGACAGCCAGTTATCTTATCTCCACGAGACTCCATCCATCCCCAAACTAGGAACTGACTTCCTAGGCATGCTAAATTAGATAATGCATTTAAAGCATTAGGAAATGGATCTGACATATAATAAAGAGAATTCAAAAAGTATTAGTGAACTTGTCGGTTATTGTTGGTATTTATAATCGTCCAACCACCAAGCAATGAGAAGACAGGCTCAAGAATGAGCTATGTGGCGCAGTGGTTGAGAGTCCGCCTGCCGATGCAGGGGACACGGGTTCGTGCCCTGGTCCAGGAGGATTCCACATGCCGCGGAGCGGCTGGGCCCGTGAGCCATGGCCGCTGGGCCTGTGCGTCCGGAGCCTGTGCTCCGCAAGGGAGAGGCCACAGCAGTGAGAGGCCTGCGTACTGAAAAAAAAAAAAAAGAATGAGCTACAGTGTTGTAAGAATGGAGAAACTGTCCAGGCAGTAAGAAAAAGAGACAAGGACGGTGACTCAACCTCCCAACTGTGAGTGAGACATGTAAGAGGTGGAGAAGACAACGGAAACTTGCTACGCTGTTCCGGAGTGTGTAAGTGGCTTTACATAAGGCCTAGCTGTGAACAGGCTTGCGAGACAGGTACATGGGTTACAAGTTCATTAAGAAAAACAATGCATGGCTCTTGTGAGTCTATGTGTATGTGTTTTTCTTGGTCATTTACCAAACATTTTGGTATTGTTTGATTTGTTACTGAAGTTGTTCATTAAAGTAAATTGGTCGCTTTAAACTCTTCTAAATAAGTATTATTTTACTTTTTAATTTTAAAAAAATGACTGCATAGTAGACCCAGAATTTCTCACTCACTTTACCGAAGCACGATTCAGCTTGAGGCTCAAGTTATTCCTGTAGCAGTTACACAATCCCAGTATTATCAGGAAGAGATAACTCAGTAATGGTGATGGTAGAATGGAGAAAGGCATAGATTTTCACCAGCCTCAAATGCCCAAAATAATGGCAAGGGTGTATCACAATAGTAAAAAGGATGTAAACTGTTGGCAGTGTTCACGTTAAGGAGGATTCTGGGAGAAGATGCAATTCGAGTTTGGAGGGAAAGCAGCCAGACGACCTGAGGGCAGTCTCTTGCTGTCCCTGTGCCCACAGCTTGACCTGGGCACCGAGTGTGCCATCTGTGACGGAGTCCTTGTGATCTCTTAGCTCACCCTCTCCCAATTTAGATGCTCTGGAGTGGACATCCCTCCCATCCCCAGCCTTATCCTTCACCTAATTAACAGCATGGGTAATAAACAGCCACCCGTTATCCACAGACAGGCAGGCAGGTGTACACCCTTGTCAAAGGTCTTGGCTAAATCATCTGGATTGTTTCTAATAACAATGGTAACGACCCTTGCATTAGCTTCAGGTTGTAAAACATCTTTCCTTGATGTTTGTTCAATATTTTCATGAGAACTAGAAACACCTATTACAGACTCTAGGATACTAACGGGCCCCTGGAACCATTACTATAATTCGTGCTGGAGGCTCACCTGAAGCCACAAATACATGGATTCCTGCTCCATCATTGCCCAGAAAGAGAGAAATGCAGTCCTGAGCCATCACTGTGACTGTCCGGAATATTTCTCCCAAGGAATATATACAGACCCACAACAGAAAAATGTAGGTTACTAAATAGATTTGTGTGGTTCCGTAGCTTTCTAAAGAGAACGGTCAGTAGGCTACCTAGGTGAGTCTTGCAGCTCAACTGCCTACTCTGGTACTGAATCATGTATTTTATCAATATGTAGATATGCAGGAGGACAAATAACAGAACAACTTCACAGATCAGGAATGGATTAACCAATGAAAGACCTTACAAATAGCCAGGAGCCTATATAGGGAGTATTAAGGAACCATTAAAATTATTTCTTTTATAAAGGAATGTGTTCCCTGTAACCATGCTTAGCAGCCCTGAGATTACAAAGGATCCAGGAAGATGAGCAGAAAAGATAACCCCTTGAGAAGTTTTCTCTCAGAAAAATAAACAAATACCTTCTGCTTGTTCATTCAAAATCTCTTTGAACTTCGGAGAGAACTTAATTCATAACTGGACTTTTCAGAAGGCAGAACTTTTGAGTTCTAGTTCTTATTGGGTCCAAATTTCTCTTGCTATATCCATAAATAACATTCTAAACAGCTGTCAAATCTATATAATCTTATGAAATTTGCACATGCTGTGACCTGTGGGCTGGAAAGTAGCTGCGATGTCTTTCCCCTCCTTCAGCCTACACCTCTCGACCTGTATCCCATGTCTGTAACTGTCTACCGTAAGTCTGCCCTTGGGTTGCCTTATATCACCCAATGTTATCTAACTTAAAACAGAACTCATAACCTTCCCTGCCTCTTCCTATGTGTCTCCATTCCAAACACCTCAAGCCTGCTCTCAATGACTGACTGTTATCAGTGATACCGTGATACACAGTCTAAAACTGTTTTGCTATTTATAATCCCTCCCTCTTTGTCCTTAAATCTAATTTACTATTTGGAAACATTTCTTTTTTTATGCATTGTTCATCACAATTACTCTTCCCCTCTATTCCCAACATTCATTCACTTATTCATTCATTTACTAAATATCTGGGGGGCATCTATTACATTCAGGTCTCAGTCAGAACCTTTGAAGGGCTAGACCCTAGGAGTGAGAAAGACTCAGAAGGTGGCTTCACAGTCTGGGACCCTGCCTTTTGTTAGCTCACTCTCTGATTGGATGGATGTGGTCTATTTCTACTCTAGTTGGCTGCCAGAGAGTAAGGTGAACTACTCTGCAGAAAGATCACATCATCCAGAGCCTCTCTAATCCTTTATATTCCAGGTCTAGAATTAAAAACGTATATTATCAGACACATTAAAATACAAGCCAAAAGGAAAAGAGACAGTAGAAAACTGTCACAGGGGATACTGACTTGGGTTTTCAGAAATGAACTCTAAATAGCTGTAATTCATATGTTTAAGAAAATGAATGACTGGATGGAGAATTGTGCCAGAAAGCACCACATACATAAACATATCAAACAGAAATTCTTAAACTGGAAAAAAAAAGCCCTGAAATTATAAATCCAACAGAGGAATTTCACAGCAGATTAGTTCTATTTCTAACTAGCTTTATGAGACCAACATAACTTTTGTTGCCAAAATATGACAAAAACATTACAAAAAAGTAAAAACCACCTCTTTCAAAATCAGTTTTGAGAAATCAAAACAAAATGATCAATATAATTTAGCACATATGTAAGTTAAATGAAAAAAATCTGTTAACACTTCATTAGATGCAGAACACTTGATGACATCCAACAACAATTTATGATATAAATTTTTTTAAACTGTTGCCAAAATAGAAATATAAAGGCGATTCCTTAATTTGATAACAATTATCAACAACAACAAAGTTACAGCAATAATATTTAATGAAAGTTTGAAGACTTTTCTTTGGGACCAAAAACAAGACAAGGATAACCATTATCACTACCTTTTTTCAAAGTTATATTGGAACTCATAGCCTGTGCAATAAGGAAGAAAAAGAGGGGTATCATGATTGGAAAGAAAAAAAATAAAACCTTCCTTATTTACAGATGGCATGCTGGTGAGCCTAGAAAATTTTAAAATAATCTATGGAGAACAACTGCTAGAATTAATATGCAGATTTATCAGGGTCATTGGACATAAGTTAATTATATAAAAATCAGTTATATTTCTATATACTATCAACAAACAATGAAATTATGAAAATTGCAAAACTTGTCATTTACAACTTTGTATAACATCAAACACCGAGGACTAATTTAACCAAAAGGTACACATGCACAGAAAACTACAAGTCATTCCTAAGAGAAATTAAAGAAATTCTAAATAAATGGAGAAATAAGGCATGGTATAGATGGTGATTCAATGATTCAGTACTGTGAAAATGCTAAATCATTTCTAACTGATGCACAGATTCCAGGCAATCCTAATCAATATCGCAACAGTAATTTTTGGTGGAAACTGACCAACTGATACTAAAGTTATCAGAATACACAGGAATAAAAACAACCAAGGCTATCTGGAAAAATAAGAAAGTTGGCCCACTTGAATTACTAGATATCGTGAGTCATTACAAAGCTATAAAACTACACTAATTAAGCAAGGATAGTATTATACAAGAACTATAGAGAACCAGAAAGAAATTCTCACAGATTGTGGAGTAGAAGGACATGAGCTCACCCCCTCTCATGAAAACACCAAAATCGCAACTAAATGCTGAACAACCATCAACAAAAAACACTGGAACCTACCAAAAAACATATTCTATGTCCAAAGACAAAGAAGAAGCCACAACCATATGGTAGGAGGGGTGCAATCGAGATAAAATCAGATCCCATACACGCTGGATGGGTGACCCGAAAACTGGAATAACTGCATTAAGAGAAATGTACTATCAGTCATTACAAAGCCAATAAATAGGCTGTGTTAGGGAAAAGAAAGAAATCAATCAATCCTCATGTAGTCGTTTGGTTTACAAAAACGGTAATACTGTGGTGATGTGAAGAAAGGATAATCTTTTCAATAAGTGACATTGAATAAATTTAATATCAATGTGGGAAAAAACGAATTTTTTTTTACCCCCTACCTCACACCATATACAAAAGCAAATTTCAGATGGATTTCAGTTTCTAACGAAAATAAAAAACAATGTTTCTGGAAGATAAAAAGAACACTATCTATATTACCTTGATTTAGGCCGATTTCTTGAAAAGAACGTAAGTAATACTAGCCAAAAGAAAAAGGTGGATAAAATGGACTTTGTTAAAATTAAGAATTTATGTTTTCATACCTAAGAAAGTAAAAACTTGTTAAAATTCAGAATTTATGTTTTCATACCTAAGAAAGTAAAAACTTAAGTCATAGAATGGAAAGGAATATTTGTAATATATGTAATTGACAGAGGACTGGACTCATATCCAGAGTATATAAATAATAATTTTAGAAAAAAGACAAAATCGAGTATGTTAGGCCAGAGGGGAAGATGGCGGAAGAGTAAGACGTGGAGATCACCTTCCTCCCCACAGATACACCAGAAATACATCTACACGTGGAACAACTCCTACAGAACACCTACTGAACGCTGGCAGAAGACCTCAGACCTCCCAAAAGGCAAGAAACCCCCCACGTACCTGGGTAGGGCAAAAGCAAAAAGAATAAACAGAGACAAAAGGATAGGGACGGGACCCGCGCCAGTGGGAGGGAGCTGTGAAGGAGGAAATGTTTGCACACACTAGGCAGCCCCTTCGCGGGCGGAGACTGCGGGTGGCGGAGGGGGAAAGCTTCAGAGCCGCAGAGGAGAGCACAGCAACAGGGGTGCGGAGGGCAAAGCGGGGAGATTCCCGCACAGAGGATCGGTGCCGACCTGCACTCACCTGTCCGAGAGGCTTGTCTGCTCACCCGCCGGGCCGGGTGGGGCCTGGAGTTGAGGCTCGGGCTTCGGTCGGAGCGCAGGGAGAGGACTGGGGTTGGCGGAGTGAACACAGCCTGCAGGGGGTTAGTGCACCACGGCTGGCCGGGAGGGAGTCCGGGGAAAAGTCTGGAGCAGCCGAAGATGCAAGAGACTTTTTCTTACCTCTTTGTTTCCTGGTGCGCGAGGAGAGGGGATTCAGAGCGCTGCTTAAAGGAGCTCCAGAGGCGGGCGCGAGCCGCGGCTAAAAGCGCGGACGCCAGAGACGGGCATGAGACGCTAAGGCTGCTGCTGCCGCCACCAAGAAGCCTGTGTGCGAGCACAGGTCACTCTCCACACCTCCCTTCCGGGGAGCCTGTGCAGCCCGCCACTGCCAGAGTCCCGGAACCCAGAGACAACTTCCCCGGGAGGACGCACGGCGCGCCTCAGGCTCGTGCAACGTCACGCCGCCTCTGACGCCGCAGGCCCGCCCCGCACTCCGTGCCCGCCCCCCACCCCCCACCCCGGCCTGAGTGAGCCAGATATCGCGAATCAGCTGCTCCTTTAACCCCGTCCTGTCTGAGCGAAGAACAGACGCCCTCCGGCGACCTACACGCAGAGGCGGGGCCCAATCCAAAGCTGAAACCCGGCAGCTGTGCGAACAAAGAAGAGAAAGGGAAATCTCTCCCAGCAGCCTCAGAAGCAGCGGATTAAAGCTCCACAATCAACTTGATGCACCTGCACCTGTGGAATACCTGAAGAGACAACGAATCATCTCAAATTGAGAAGGTGGACTGTGAAAGCAAGATTTATTATTTTTTCCTCTTTTCCTCTTTTTGTGAGTGTGTATGTGTATGTTTCTGTGTGAGATTTTGTCTGTGTAGCTTTGCTTCCACCATTTGTCCTAGGGTTCTATCCATCCATTTTTTTAAAATTTTTTTTCTTAATTATTTTTTAATTTAATAACTTTATTATATTTTACTTTATTTTATTTTACTTTATCTTCTTTCTTTCTTTCTTTTTTCCTTCCTTCCTTCCTCCCACCGTCCCTCCGTCCCTCCATCCCTCGTTTCTTTCTTTCTTTCCTTCTTTCTTTCTTTCTTTGTTCCTTCCTTCCTTCCTTCCTTCCCTCCTTTCTTTCTTTCCTTCTTTCTTTCTACTTCTACTAATTCTTTTTCTCTACTTTTTCTCCCTTTTATTCTGAGCCGTGTGGATGACAGGCTCTTGGTGCTGCAGCCAGGAGTCAGTGCTGTGCCTCTGAGGTGGGAGAGCCAACTTCAGGTCACTGGTCAACAAGAGACCTCCTAGCTCCACATAATATCAAATGGTTAAAATCTCCCAGAGACCTCCATCTCAACACCAGCACCCAGCTTCACTCAACGACGAGCAAGCTACAGTGCTGGACATCCTATGCCAAACAACTAGCAAAACAGGAACACAACCCCACCCATTAGCAGAGAGGCTGCCTAAAATCATAATAAGTCCACAGACACCCCAAAACACACCACCAGATGTGGACTTGCCCACCAGAAAGACAAGATCCAGCCTCATCCACCAGAACACAGGCACTAGTCCCCTCCACCAAGAAGCCTACACAACCCACTGAACCAACCTTAGCCAAAGGGGACAGACGTCAAAAACAACGGGAACTACAAACCTGCAGCCTGCAAAAAGGAGACTCCAAACACAGTAAGATAAGCAAAATGAGAAGACAGAAAAACACACAGCAGATGAAGGAGCAAGATAAAAAGGCACCAGGCCTAAAAAATGAAGAGGGAATAGGCAGTCTACGTGAAAAAGAATTCAGAATAATGATAGTAAAGATGATCCAAAATCT
Organism: Stenella coeruleoalba; assembly: GCF_951394435.1. Taxonomy (NCBI): domain Eukaryota; kingdom Metazoa; phylum Chordata; class Mammalia; order Artiodactyla; family Delphinidae; genus Stenella; species Stenella coeruleoalba. The sequence goes on along the minus strand of NC_137154.1, from coordinate 105,071,861 downwards.
AGGAAATAGAATAGACAAAATGCAAGAAACATTTAACAAGGACCTAGAAGAACTAAAGATGAAACAAACAATGATGAACAACACAATAAATGAAATGAAAAATACTCTAGATGGGTTCAATAGCAGAATAACTGAGGCAGAAGAACGGATAAGTGACCTGGAAGATAAAATAGTGGAAATAACTACTGCAGAGCAGAATAAAGAAAGAAGAATGAAAAGAACTGAGGACAGTCTCACAGACCTCTGGGACAACAATAAACGCACCAACATTTGAATTATAGGGGTTCCAGAAGTAGAAGAGAAAAAGAAAGGGACTGAGAAAATATTTGAAGAGATTATAGTTGAAAACTTCCCTAATATGGGAAAGGAAACAGTTAATCAAGTCCAGGAAGCACAGAGAGTCCCATACAGGATAAATCCAAGGAGAAATATGCCAAGACACATATTAATCAAACTGTCAAAAATTAAATACAAAGAAAGCATATTAAAGGCAGCAAGGGAAAAACAACAAATAATACACAAGGGAATCCCCATAAGGTTAACAGCTGATCTCTCAGCAGAAACTCTGCAAGCCAGAAGGGAGTGGCAGGACATACTGAAAGTGATGAAGGAGAAAAACCTGCAACCAAGATTACTCTACCCAGCAAGGATCTCATTCAGATTTGATGGAGAAATCAAAACCTTTAAAGACATGCAAAATCTGAGAGAGTTCAGCACCACCAAACCAGCTTTACAACAACTGCTAAAGGAACTTCTCTAGGCAAGAAACACAAGAGAAGGGAAAGACCTACAATAACAAACCCAAAACAATTTAGAAAATGGGAATAGGAACATACATATCGATAACTACCTTAAATGTAAATGGACTAAATGCTCCCACCAAAAGACACAGATTGGCTGAATGGATACAAAAACAAGACCCATATATATGCTGTCTACAAGAGACCCACTTCAGACCTAGAGACACATACAGACTGAGAGTAAGGGGGTAGAAAAAGATATTCCATGCAAATGGAAACCAAAAGAAAGCTGTAGTAGCAATTCTCATATCAGACAAAATAGACTTTAAAATAAAGACTATTAGAAGAGACAAAGAAGGACACTACATAATGATCAAGGGATCGATCCAAGAAGAAGATATAACAACTGTAAATATTTATGCATCCAACACAGGAGCACCTCAATACATAAGGCAAATGCTAACAGCCATAAAAGGGGAAATCGACAGTAACACATTCATAGTAGGGGACTTTAACACCCCACTTTCACCAATGGACAGATCATCCAAAATGAAAATAAATAAGAAAACACAAGCTTTAAATGATACACTAAACAAGATGGACTTAATTGATATTTATAGGACACTCCATCCAAAAACAACAGAATACACATTTTTCTCAAGTGTTCATGGAACATTCTCCAGGATAGATCATATCTTGGGTCACAAATCAAGCCTTGGTAAATTTAAGAAAATTGAAATTGTATCAAGTATCTTTTCTGACCACAACGCCATAAGACTAGATATCAATTACAGGAAAAGATCTGTAAAAAATACAAACACATGGAGGCTAAACTATACACTACTTAATAATGAAGTGATCACTGAAGAAATCAAAGAGAAAATTAAAAAATACCTAGAAACAAATGACAATGGAGGCACAACGACCGAAAACCTATGGGATGCAGCAATAGCAGTTCTAAGAGGGAAGTTTATAGCAATACAAGCCCACCTTAAGAAACAGGAAACATCGCGAATAAACAACCTAACCTTGCACCTAAAGCAATTAGAAAAAGAAGAACAAAAAAACCCCGAACTTAGCAGAAGGAAAGAAATCATAAAGATCAGATCAGAAATAAATGAAAAAGAAATGAAGGAAACAATAGCAAAGATCAATAAAACTAAAAGCTGGTTCTTTGAGAAGATAAACAAAATTGATAAACCATTAGCCAGACTCATCAAGAAAAAAAGGGAGAAGATTCAAATCAATAGAATTAGAAATGAAAAAGGAGAAGTAACAACTGACACTGCAGAAATACAAAAGATCATGAGAGATTACTACAAGCAACTCTATGCCAATAAAATGGACAACCTGGAAGAAATGGACAAATTCTTAGAAATGCACAACCTGCCGAGACTGAATCAGGAAGAAATAGAAAATATGAACAGCCCAATCACAAGCACTGAAATTGAAACTGTGATTAAAAATCTTCCAACAAACTAAAGCCCAGGACCAGATGGCTTCACAGGCGAATTCAATCAAACTATTAGAGAAGAGCTAACACCTATCCTTCTCAAACTCTTCCAAAATATAGCAGAGGGAGGAACACTCCCAAATTCATTCTACGAGGCCACCATCACCTTGATACCAAAACCAGACAAGGATATCACAAAGAAAGAAAACTACAGGCCAATATCACTGATGAACATAGATGCAAAAATCCTCAACAAAATACTAGCAAACAGAATCCAACAGCACATTAAAAGGATCATACACCATGATCAAGAGGGGTTTATTCCAGGAGTGCAAGGATTCTTCAATATACGCAAATCTATCAATGTGATAAACCATATTAAAAAATTGAAGGAGAAAAGCCATTTGATCATCTCAATAGATGCAGAGAAAGCTTTTGACAAAATTCAACACCAATTTATGATAAAAACCCTGCAGCAAGTAGGCATAGAGGGAACTTTCCTCAACATAATAAAGGCCATATATGACAAACCCACAGCCAACGTCATCCTCAATGGTGAAAAACGGAAAGCGTTTCCACTAAGATCAGGAACAAGACAAGGTTGCCCACTCTCACCAGTCTTATTCAATATAGTTTTGGAAGTTTTAGCCACAGCAATCAGAGAAGAAAAGGAAATAAAAGGAATCCAAATCGGAAAAGAAATAAACCTGTCACTGTTTGCAGATGACATGATACTATACATAGAGAATCCTAAAGATGCTACCAGAAAACTACTAGAGCTAATCAATGAATTTGGTAAAGTAGCAGGATACAAAATTAATGCACAGAAATCTCTGGCATTCCTATACACTAATGATGAAAAATCTGAAAGTGAAATCAAGAAAACACTCCCATTTACCATTGCAACAAAAAGAATAAAATATCTAGGAATAAACCTACCTAAGGAGACAAAAGACCTGTATGCAGAAAATTATAAGACACTGATGAGAGAAATTAAAGATAATACAAATAGATGGAGAGATATACCATGTTCTTGCATTGGAAGAATCAACATTGTGAAAATGACTTTACTACCCAAAGCAATCTACAGATTCAATGCAATCCCTATCAAACTACCACTGGCATTTTTCACAGAACTAGAACAAAAAATTTCACAATTTGTATGGAAACACAAAAGACCCCGATTAGCCAAAGCAATCTTGAGAACGCAAAACAGAGCTGGAGGAATCAGGCTCCCTGACTTCAGACTATACTACAAAGCTACAGTAATCAAGACAGTATGGTACTGGCACATAAATAGAAAGATAGATCAATGGAACAGGATAGAAAGCCCAGAGATAAACTCACGCACATATGGTCAACTTATCTCTGATAAAGGAGGCAGGAATGTACAGTGGAGAAAGGAAAGCCTCTTCAATAAATGGTGCTGGGAAAACTAGACAGGTACATGTAAAAGTATGAGATTAGATCACTCCCTGACACCATACACAAAAATAAGCTCAAAATGGATTAAAGACCAAATGTAAGGCCAGAAACTATCAAACTCTTAGAGGAAAACACAGGCAGAACACTCTATGACATAAATCACAGCAAGATCCTGTTGACCCACCTCCTAGAGAAATGGAAATAAAAACAAAAATAAACAAATGGGACCTAATGAAACTTCAAAGCTTTTGCACAGCAAAGGAATCCATAAACAAGACCAAAAGACAACCCTCAGAATGGGAGAAAATATTTGCAAATGAAGCAACTGACAAAGGATTAATTTCCAAAATTTACAAGCAGCTCATGCAGCTCAATAACCAAAAAACAAACAATCCAGTCCAAAAATGGGCAGAAGACCTAAATAGACATTTCTCCAAAGAAGATATACAGACTGCCAACAAACACATGAAAGAATGCTCAACATCATTAATCATTAGAGAAATGCAAATCAAAACTACAATGAGATATCATCTCACACCAGTCAGAATGGCCATCATCAAAAAATCTAGAAACAATAAATGTTGGAGAGGGTGTGGAGAAAAGGGAACACTCCTGCTCTGCTGGTGGGAATGTGAATTGGTACAGCCACTATGGAGAACAGGATGGAGGTTCCTTAAAAAACTACAAATAGAACTACCATATGACCCAGCAATCCCACTACTGGGCATATACCCTGAGAAAACCATAATTCAAAAAGAGTCATGTACCAAAATGTTCATTGCAGCTCTATTTACAATAGCCCGGAGATGGAAACAACCTAAGTGTCCATCATAGGATAAATGGATAAAGAAGATGTGGCACATATATACAATGGAATATTACTCAGCCATAAAAAGAAACGGAATTGAGCTATTTGTAAGGAGGTGGATAGACCTAGAGTCTGTCATACAGAGTGAAGTCAGAAAGAGAAAGACAAATACCGTATGCTAACACATATATATGGAATTTAAGAAAAAAAATGTCATGAAGAACCTAGGGGTAAGACACGAATAAAGACACAGATATACTGGAGAATGGACTTGAGGATATGGGGAGGGGGAAGGGTGAGCTGTGACAAAGCGCGAGAGAGGCATGGACATGTATACACTACCAAATGTAAGGTAGATAGCTAGTGGGAAGCAGCCGCATAGCACCGGGATATCCGCTCGGTGCTTTGTGACCGCCTGGACGGGTGGGATAGGGAGAGTGGGAGGGAGGGAGACGCAAGAGGGAAGAGATATGGGAACATATGTATATGTATAACTGATTCACTTTGTTATAAAGCAGAAACTAACCCACCATTGTAAAGCAATTATACCCCAATAAAGATGTTAAAAAGAAAAAAGACAAAATCTCAGTTAAAAATGGGCAAAATGTTTGAACAGACATTTTACAAAATATGATATCTAAGTGGCAATCATCACATAAGAAAGCATTCAAGTTAAGTAGTCATCAGGGAAACATGAATTTTAAAGCACTAAAATATCACCACATGGCTTACGTTGAAAAGACCAATAACACCAAGTATTGTTGATGAGATAAAGCAACTAGAACTGACATACAGTACTTGTGGGTGTGTAACTGATATAACCACTTTGGAAAACTGTTGCGCAGTATTTCCTGAAGGTGAATATATGACCTAGAAATTCCACTTTTAGGTGAATACCCAATAGAAATGTATACATATATGCACCAAAATACATGTATGAGAGTTTTCATAGCAAGTACTATTCATAGTAGAAACAAACTGGAAATAACTCAACTATCTAGTAACATTACAATATTTAGATCATGATATATTTATGGAATAGAATGCTACTCAGCAATGAACATGAACAAACTTTTGCTGTATAAAAACATGGATGCATCCTACAGACGTACTATAAAGCACTAGAAGTCAGATACAGAAGAATAAAAGGTATATGATTCCATTTACGTAGATTAACTGGATAGGCAAAACTAACTGATGTGGTAGAAGTCAGGATAGAGGTTAGCTCTGGAGCTCAGGCAAGTAAATAGGAAGGGACAGAAGGGGAGTCCTGTGGTGTTGCTTAATGTCCTATTCTTTTCTCTGGATGTTGGTTCCATGGGAGTTTTGACTTTATGAAAACTAATTTATGTGTGCACTTTTGGTTTGTGCATTTTTCTTTATACATATTATACTTGAGTTAACAAATTTCTTAAAAGATGAGTTTCAGAGAGAAGATGGTGATTGACAATGTCTAAGATGTTAAAGGATTAAATATACCAAAGACAGCAAATGAATATCGTATGTTTTTTAAATAGAGGTTATTGATGATCCTGGAAAGAACAATTTTAGATTCCTCATACTAGATACGATCCTCTTCAACTCCTTTAATTTACTGCAGTGACCTTAGAGGTCTCCCTGACTTGAGTAACTCCCCAATTTTGATTCACCAAGAATTTTTATGCTAGACAAACCTCGTTAAAGACATCTTTGCAGTATGTAATTTCCCCAAGAAGGTAATGGTTTTCTATTTTCAGCTTTACCATATCTACATTTTTTCTTCTTAACATTAAGACTCCTCCAGCATCTCACCACTCTCTATCTTGAAAACTTACTTTTGACTACCTGTCATGACTTTTCCACCTTAGTCTGGCTGATTTCTTTACCAAATTTCACATGTTTCATGTTCATCGCCACTCACATTTCATGATGACTATTATTGTTATTCGCCCATTTATGCTCAACCTTAATACTGTAAATACTGCAGAAATACCCAAATGCCTTCCATTCCTAGAGGAAGTCTCTGGTATCTCTGGCTACTGAAGAAAAGAGCCCCGTTGCACAAAGACCTCAGGGCAAAAATATTTCAAGAAAAGTAGTCAGAAAACACTCCTCTTGTAACTAATCAAGTTTAGTTCCAGAAAGAGTTCATTACTAAGTAGCTCTGAACCCATGGTGTGACAGGGTTAACCAGGGGCAATCTCCAACCTGCAAATGATCCTCGTGAGCACTAGCTTTTTTCTAACGTTATGGATAGTATCTTTTGGCTTGAAATTCATCAACCCCATCTCCTCCAAAGACATCACCATCTTCCCCTTAAAAGTTCATTTCCAAGGCGCTGTACACTGGATAATATTATCATCGTCCTTCCACTCACCCAAGTGCTGAGACCTTTCAGCTCACTATTCTCCTCTTCTTTACCTAATTACTTGTCAAATCCCCATGACTCTAACTTAAATATATCTCTTGTACCCACTCTCCTTTTCAACCCCACTTTCTCTGAGTTGGTTTGGGTCCTTATTACCCTGTACTTAAACTATTGCAGCAACTTCATACCTGAATCTTCTCTCTTCTATATATTCCTTGACATTCTAGCTTCCAGAATGCCAGAAAAATCTTACTGGAAACAGTGCTCAAAAATATCCCATTGACCCCATATTGCCTACAAAATAATACCAACGATAGAGCCAGGCACTGCGGTCCTACATGAACAATGTCCATCCCCTGCTGTTCTAGCTTTCCTCCCACCAGGCATTTTCTCTAGTGGCACTCTTCCCCAATACCTACACTCAAGTACCTCCCCTACCTTTGCTCATGCTATCTCTTCCCCCGAAGTGCCCTTAATTACCTCTAATTTATCTGTTCCCTTTTGTGTGTATGAAAGTCCTGGCCACCCCTCCAGGCATTATTAAAATTCTGCTCTCAAAAGTCTTCTCAGCTCTCCCATCCATGTTCATTTGGTTCTGTTCCCCTCCCCCATTCCCCCATGTTCTCTGATCATGGTTTTATTCAAGCATCCATCATGGTCTGGCTTATATCTCAGGTACCTGTATGTGTCTGTCTCTCAAGTGAAGAAATATTGTCTTGATCACCTTTGTGTTTCTTCCTTCATTACCCTCTAGTTGGCAGGTGTTGATTGATTGTTAACTAGTCTATCTCTTAAGGCAATAGACATAATCATCATCTTCCTCGGGGTACGGGTATAGAAAAAGCAAGCCAATCTAGGCATCAGGTCACCTGGATATTGGGCTCCAGCTCTGCCACTAACTAATTTGCTGTGTGACTTTGGGCATGCGGTGTCCTCTTTCTGGTTCTCATGCTCTGAGCTATGAAAAGAAGGGCCTGGACTAGGTCAGCATTGCCAAAAAGCATGTTCCATGGAACACCGGTCCCGTAGGACATTCTCTCCACCAGAAAGGATGCAACGGTCAAATAAATGGGGGAAATATCAAATAATATGTCTCCCTCATAGAAAATTGTACTCTGCCAGTTTTTCAAATTGCAGGTCATGACCAATAAATTTGTCATGAAATTAAGTAGGTTTCAATGCACATTTTTTTAAAAAGAAATTAGAATAAAAGATATCAGAGGGCATCACACATAGTAAGGGTACTGTTTCATAAAACTCTTGCTTAAGTTGTGTATGAGTGTGTGTGTTTACGTGCGTGTATCTTTCTTATTGGAGGTTTTGGCTTCACATTCTTTAGAAATACTGCAGTATACACCAACATCTTAAAACCTCTGAATTACCTTGCTGTAAACCACCTATTTGATTCTTTCATCCCTGCCTTTTTCAAATGTAAACATTATATGCACAGACACACACAGGCAAACCGGACATACATTTATTGACAGGTTACAAGACATGATTGCTTGAAGAAACTCAAACCAGGAGTGAACATTGGTTTATATGATCTGAGAAGTCCTTCTGTCTCAAGCACACTGTGATTCTCTGAGTTGCGGGACAAACAGGTCAGAGCATCAGAACTGTTACCTGCTCGAACGTGCTGGGTAAAGGCGCACGGGGAGGCTGAAGAGCTCCCTGCTTGTAGAGCGCTAGGAAATCTAGATTTTTCGCTCCCTTTCTCATTCTACTGTTAGAATATTTGTCTTTTGTTGTGTACACTTACACGCCAGACTGCAAAAGAGGAACTGCCTCGGTGGGCCCGCTAACCAAGGCAAGGCTAACCCTTTGCGGGTGTAGAGGTATGACGGGCATGTTGGCATGAGACCAGCCCAGGGCACCGTGTCTGTCACTGATCGCCCTGCCTGCCTCCTGGCTCAGATGCTTCTTTGCCCGTGTTTCCCAGAGCACAGCCAGGAGACGCCCCGGCAAAGCCCTTGCCTCCCCATGTGGTTTCCCCTGCTGATGACACCAGCACAGCCCTTGAAATGCTTTCTCAGCCACACACAGATGCTGCTGGAGGTGGAAACATGAGAAGGCTTGAAACAAGCTCCTAGCTGCAGGCAGCTCCCAGTCTGGCCTCCACTGGTAGGGGGATTCCCCAGTGTTTCCATATTGAACCCAAACATGAAACAGTTGAGAGCCTGGGATATGTGAGCACAAGAAGAAAAAGGGAAGTCCAGCACGGAGAGTGCAATTTCTAAGAAAGCCTCATTCCTCTCACTGTACCTCCGAGATCAGGAAATCCCGTGTTCAGAGGAGCACCTCTCTTTGTGAATGCCCTTCCCTTTACAGACCCGGGAGCGACCCGGACCTCTGGGCACGTCTGATCTGGGGTGATGCCAGCAGCCATGAGGACACAGCTGCTGAAATGTGCTCATGGGGTCTTGGGAAACCCGCCAGTCCTCCAAGTACCATGCTCTTCCCTCACGCCATGGGGGTGACCGTCCCCCGCTTGACTCTGGGGTGCCACTCCCCACTCTGTCCTTTCTGGCACATCAGTCAGTAAACAGAGGGACACAAACTATTGTACTAGAGTGGCAGAGAATCTTGGGGTAGTATTGGATACATATGAGGAATCTCTGGGACACGGCTTCAAGTCAGTTAATTCAAGTCAGCTTGACCTAGTTTCCCTTCAACACCCGCCTTGGACAGCTGCTCGGGACCCCTGTTATTTCTCTTTCACTTCAGCCCCAGAGAAACTGGAGCTGTTTCTCTCCCACCCTTGGCACCTGAGAAGCACAGCCCATCCTGTCTATGACCTGTCAAGACCACCCCCATCTCAAGCTGAATTTCTATTTTTAAATCACTGGAGGTCTAACTCAGTGGCATCACCACGTTTTCACAGATTACCCTGAATTCATTTTATTTCCCCTAGAGCACAACCCAGAATGAGGGGTCAAATTAAGTTTCCCCTCTTCTCTCACCGCACCCTATGCACCTCTCTACTTTATCTGCTTCCCACCTTTATCCCAAAGCAGTCGTGTGATTTTCTTTTTCCATCAATAGGTCATAAGAAGACCCATTTCCAGGTTACTGTCTTCTCAAGTCATTAAAATTTGCTTATCTTGGGTCAGAAAAAGATTAAAGATTTTGAGAATGCTACTTGACAGCTTGTTCTAGAACAGTACTGATTTAAATGCATGCCTGGGATCATGTATATTAAGCATGACCATTTACACTTTATTCTATAGCTATTAGAGAAGGGTGGCATTTTGTAAAGAAAAAAAATGAGGAAAGGGTCTGTTGTTTTCTCCTGAGACAAATAGCTTTCAGAGATAAGTGACTTAGGGTTCTCCAGAGAAACAGAGCCAGTGGGTGTGTGTGTGTGTGTGTGTGTGTGTGTGTGTGTGTGTGTGTGTGTGTGTGTGTGTCTTGTACAGAAAGAGATTTATGATAAGGAATTGGCTCATGCAGTGCTGGAGGCTGAGAAATCCCAAGATCTGTAGTCAGCAGATGAGAGCCCCAGGAGAGCCGAGGGTGAGCTCCAGTCTGAAGGCAGGAAACCACTGCCATCCCAGCCCCACAGCATGTGGGAGGAGCTCCTTCCTGCCCACAGGGAGCTCAGCTCTTCCGTTGTATTCAGCTGGAAGAAGCCCACCCACGCGGGGGAGGGGAGTCTGCTTCACTCAGCCTGAAGATTCAAATGTTCAGCTCATCCAAAAACACCCTCACAGATACACCCAGATAATATTTGACTAAATGTCTGGGTTCCCTGTGGCCCTGTCAAGTTGACACATGAAATTCCATCACAAAAGGCTTATTGGGACCCTCTCTGGCTTTTTCATTCAAAACAAAAAGGATGAGAAACACAGCCAGCCCAGTGAGCTACGAGGAGATGCAAGATTTATTGACCCTAGGGTCAGCAATGATGAGAGAAATCGCTGAGTCTGAGAGGCAGTGGAGAAGACAGAGGTGGTCCCTCCGGTGTATGGCGTGTGCTGTCCCTGAAGGGGTCAAGCGGGGCAGCAGTGGGTACTGTCACTGTGGCTAAGTCAGCCAGCACAGTCAGATCAACATAGGGCCAGGCAGGGGGACGGCCAAATAGCCATGCAAGCAGAGCAGAGACCTTTAAGGTTCCAGGACGTCTAACTGCTAAGCTTAGGGGAACAAATGACTAAAGGGAGTATGTTTGTGTCCTCCTGAAATTCATATGTTGGAACCCTAACCCCCAGTGGGATGGCATTAGGAAGCAGGGCCTTTGGGAGGTCATTAGGTTTAGATGAGGTTATGAGGGTACAGCCCTCGGGATGGGATTAGTGCCCTTATATGGAGAGAAAGAGACTAGAACTTGCTCCCTCCAAACTGTAAGGACACCAGGAGAAGACAACCCTCTGCAAACTGGGAAGAGAACTCTCACCAGACACTGGGTCAGCCGGCGCCTTGATCTTGGACTTCTCATCTCCAGAATGGTGAGAAACAAGTATTGTTTAAGCCACCGAGTCTATGGTATTTTGTTATAGCAGCCAAGCTAAGACAGGAAGACTCCATCATTGAGAAGTGGGTGCAAATGGCCCCCAAAAGTCACGCACATGAGCACAGCTCACTTGCTGGTGAAGCTCAGGGAAGCCACAACCAGCATGGATCAATGATATACATCAAATAGAAAGTACAAGACTGAAGTAGAATTACTTTTCCAAACAAGACTGAAAAAAGTACCATGCCACGTGCAGATGTGCACATACAAAAATATAGGAATAGCAAAATTTTTTAAAATTAACAACGACATAACAGTAACAGCTGCAGCTTTTAAGGGAAAATGCTTAAAACGACATAAATTGGATCTGAATAAATACAGAGCAATATTGAGGCTCACTGGTAGCCAACACACTCTAGAGACATTGTTATCACATAAGATGAGGACCAGACTGCAGGGACAAATGTGGAGCCCAAGGTAAGCCTGTGAAGAATAGGACCAACTCTGAGACTTTGCCAGGAGCTATCTAAAGCTACAAGAATGTGCTAATTCCCTCGTGAGATAATGTCACACCTGTGTCACAAGTATTTCAATTATTGACATACGTAGCTAAGTTAATTATTTAATATATCTCTGTATAATTCAGCCATCGTCCTATGTGAACTTCTCTTAATCAATTCTTTAGTTTCCAAATTTCCCATTATATAATCAATTGATTGATAGGTTACAGCTGTCAGTGCATAAGTCATCCAGACAATGCCCCTCCCCCTTTATACAAACACACTTGTAACTCACTGTGCCTACCTCATGTACCCGTTAGTTTTTGCTGCATAACAAATAACCCCAAAACTGTGGCTTTGAATAACAAACATTTTTTAGGAGTTCCAATGGGTTGCTTAGGCAGTTCTTGTCTGGGATGGTTTGGTTGATCATTGTGGTCAGCTGGTGACTCAGCTAGGGCTATATGGTCCAGGATGGCTTTCCTTACTTGCTGGTTGAGGATGTCTATGGGGCAATAAAGATGACTCATGTGCACATCTCTCGTCGTCAAAAAGACTAGCCTGGGCTCCTTCTTATGGTAGTAGTCACAGCATTTACCAGAGGAGCAAGAGAGAGCAAGCCACAAAACACAAGCAATTTTCAAGCCTTTGCTTAAGTTACATTTGCTAGTATTTCATTGGCCAACACAAGTTGTGTGGGCAAACCCATCAGTGTGGGAGGAGATTAAACAAGGGAAATGATTGCTGGCACTTTGTAAATAGCGGACTATACGGATATTGTCAGCCATACCTGCTCCTCTACTGGTAGAGCTGCCACCACACTGCAAAAGTATGACAGTCTCAACAATCATTTCATGGGAATTTGCAGCTACAGATTATGTGCACCATACATAACCTGTCATGCCTGATAATGTGGTCACCCCTACATAACACAAGGTGGTCACAAAGAATGTATGAAAATTCCACACACTTGAGTACAGCCCCTTAACCTATCAACAAGCCCCTTAACCTATCAACCTACCTTAGCATTATTTTAGTGAAATAATCATGATTATGTGAAAACTTACATCCAAAATCTCACTCTCTGCTTCATGCCCTCTGATGACTCAGCAGCACGTGGGTAATGTAAGTGAGGTAAGAAAAACTTAATATGCAAAATTCAAATTTACAGAACAGATAAATTAGGGAATAGGGAGTAAGTCATCCCATCACAATAGAATTCTTTACTCTTACATCAGAATTCTTTAAATAGCCAGCTCCTCCAGGGTCTCTAAAATAAAACTCATCACCAAACTTTACATGTAAATTCTCAGGATTACACCAGTTGCATGTAACAAGGTATTTCTGTACTGATTATTCCCTGACTGGCTCTGCTTGACTTAACCTCTCCCTGCTGGAAGGATCAGTAAAGGGCTGCGTCCTTTTGGAAGAGTGTACAAATCAAACCAGCAACACTGTGCCCACAGGACATCTCCAAAGCTCATACCATTACATGATTTCCAACCTGTGAACATTTCAACTCATATTATAGTCTTGTGCAACTGAAGCTACATCCCTTCCCAGAAGGGGGAAATGGAGTTCAACTCTCAGCCTTCAGTTGGCCAGTGGTGTTGGGGATGGGCAGCGTCAATCAAGTAGATGGAGGACAGAAAGGGGGTGAGGTCCCTACATCGCCCAGGGCACTGTCCCAAGTGCCCAGCCCCACAGCTCCTTTCACTCCCACTCTGTTCCCAACTTTGCCATGACTAATTTTCTTCTCTTGATGGACATAGCCCTTAAAGAGCATGTGTCTCCTTCCCCTTGCTGTGTGTTCAAGCATGCCGATGCAGGCGGCATGGAATCCATTAAGGGGAAGGAGAGCAGGTCCTCGTCTTTCATCTCACAGCCAGCTTCTCCTCCGTGCTGCCCTGGGCTCTGTTCCACTGGGGCTGTTGTGAGCCAGCAGGTTATGTAACATCCTATAGAGGTTCCTATTTAAAGCTCTGAGAGGTGACAGCCCAGATGACAAACAGGCTTCAGTCTGTCAAGTGAACATCTCCAAAGCACCTGCATTTCCAGGCTGCTGTTCTTTCCTGTAGTCCATCAGGGCTGCACTCAGCTATTCAGGCCCTTCCAGGGGATGGGCGCTGCTGTGTCTCAGCAAGGGGCTGTCAGGTTGTCCCACTTTCCCTGCCTAATTCACACTGGGATATCCATATTTATATTGATCTGGGCACATTAAGGGCATACTCATGCTAGGCATCAACTTGGCAGGCCATCCAAAGCAACTTTGCACTCACTAAAAATTTCAACTCACCCACAAAATGCTTAGATTTTGTCTGGTCAGGGATGTGATTTGTTTCCCCCCCTGCAGACAGAAATCACAGCAGGGATTGAATATATACATGATGTATATGTCGTCTCTTTCCTATGTTAACTCTTTAGAAACCCTGTCCCTTGTTCACCTAAGTGATTGTAGCTCCTGCCGTCAACACATCACCTTAGAGCTCTCATCTAAGCCAACACTCAGATGCAGCTCTAACAAAGCGCAAACCACGAGGGAATCAACCATTATGTTGACTGTCACAACCTTGCTGTGTCACAAATTCACATGTACTGAGATGGAATGTCAAGGTTTCTCCATTACTGAGCTTTCCTAAGCCTTCATTTGTACTCTGTTGTGGAAAACTTAACCTGGACCCTTCAAGCTGGTCTGTTTCTTCTAGTTTAAAACAACGTATTTTGGCTAAATGCTCTGTTCTGTGGCCCCCCACTCCCTGACTGACCTTGACCGGGGTGAGGGGAAGAAGGAGGCTGGCAGGCTGGGCGTCATCCAGGGCTGTTGAGGGCATTGTTACTGGTCTATCTCCATCCTCTGTCTTTGCCAGTTCCCTCTGGGATGGGACCAGCCTGCCTCTTCCGGACCTCGTCACTTCCCCTGGTGTCTTCTGCTGACACCCACTATCCCAGCGTGTCCTGGGACAGGCAGGGGCAGACTTTCTGAGTCATCTTTGCCCCAAGCACAGGTCGTTTCAATTCTCTCTGCGCTTGCTCATCCTTCGGTGCCTCCCTGGGGGCTCAGGACCTCCCGTCTGCTCCCCGGGACCACATGGAGTGCCAGGATTCTGTGAAATGGCCCCAGGCTAATTTTTCTGGGCGCCTCCTTTACCTGGACCCTCCATAGCTGAGGACCGAGGAAGGAATGTGTCAGCTTCCCCTTTTCTCTTCACGTTGAACTTATCTGCCTATTCGTCCATCACTTGTCATCCGCCCACCACTAGCTCTGGGATGGTGTGGAGAGGGCTGGTAGGCAGGGGGGCCCATAACGGTGACCTTTTCTCCATGCCCACTTCTGCATCTCTCTGGAAAGGGTTCTGGTCATCTCTTCTGGTCATGTGAAATGTAACTTTCATACCATCATGTAATATATTCCGTCCAATTGTTGGTGTAGAATACGTTTTATGCCCTGAGACTTTGTTTCTCTCCAAAAGCCCAACACTTACAAATTGAAAGTTTTCATTTCCAAGACTTTTGTTTCTGCTGCATATTAAATTATATATTTAATTAGACAATGGACTTCTTTGTTTTAATACTCGCCCACCCTCCCCCAAGGACAATGCTTATAGGGAACTGTTGTCCAAATTTTGGCATGCAAGGTCATGGCACAAGAAAACTGAGTGTTTGGGGGTAAGGAGAAGAAGAAAGAATTCATACCTAAAATTTTTATCTAATAGATTCTTAGGAGAAACCCATCCTCCTTTTGGTACAAGGAAACCTTAATATACATGTGGGTCTTGTTACCACCATTACCCACTGTCAGCTGTAATAATAATAACGGCATATCTTTAGGCCTTTTATCATAAAGACTTTTCATATCTTTGTTAACAGCATGGGCTTCATTGTATCTGTATGTCAGCAGGACTAAATTCTGTAATAACATGTCACTCACAGCAGCAGCGAGGTAGCCAGCTCTGTGGGGCAATGCCAGCATCCTCCTTGCTCACTGTCTGTCTGGTGCCCAGCATGATTCCTGCATCCTGTACATAGTAGGTGCTCTCTGAACCCTGGTTGATGCAATGATTAATCCCATCCCCTTCATGAGGCTGAGATGGTGTTCCATGCAGAACAGAACTACAACATCCAGATTCAGGTTGCATCTGCCCAACGCACCCTCTAAAAAGGAGACATGAATCTACAACAAATCAGAATTTTAGAGTCCACATTGTCTCTGCTGACAGGATACGTAAGTTGGTTTGTCAAAATGAACCGGGACTATCGCTCAAAAACCTCCACAGTGCTGACTCCAACTTAACCTTCCTTTTCAAACTGATACATCCACTTCATCATCTATCAAATTATGAAAACTACCGATTTCCTAGACACTCTTATTCAGATGGTCTTCTAGTTTGGTTTCTCCAGAACCTTATCTGCTGGTTAAAAAAGCAAACAAAAAAGACCAGATTTGAAATCCATCCTGAGAAAATAGAACAAACTTAAAGGACGCTACTCAAGAAAAAGAAGTTTCTTGAAAGGGAAAGTCAAGACCAAGCACACCTGTGTCCTGTGATTGCATGACTGTAACAGCAAGTCCAGAAGCCACCGCTAATAAAACCTCGGTCTCTGCAGGTTGCCCCGGTGCTCAGTTACAAAACATTCCAGCAGAGTATTTAAATACCAGCTCTTAAAACAGTGTTGCCTCTCACAGGAAATACAGCCAGACCTGGGGCACCAACCCTCCTTAGGCCAAGATTAGTGTGTGCATGTGTGAGAAGAGAAGGCTTTTGTAAGATGTAAGAAAGGACTTCAGGAACAGGCCAGTGGACGTGTCTTTCAGAGCGCAGAGGCAGCTGGAGCAAATTGATCAAAAAGAGCGGTCCTGAGGTTTGCCCCCTAGAGATGCATCATGAGTAGTGTTCTCCCTGCTTTGCTCTTAGAGTAGCCCCTCAGGTGTGAGCAGCTGTACAGAGCCGGCTCCTTACACAAGCTCAGACACTTAACCTTCCCCTTCAGGCTCAGAACGAGGCCAGAAGCAGACAGTTAATCCCCGGTACTTTTCCTTCCCTGACCCCTTCTATATAGCTCAAATTTCATTCCTCTTACCACTGTTCCAATTTTAGTCATGTCTATAGATAACATGTCCTGTAATTTCTGAAATATTTTAAAATCAACCCAGTTTGTATTATTTAGACACGTATTTTTTTTTAATTGGGGTAGAGTTGTTATACAATGTTGTGCTAGTTTCTACTGTACAGTGGAGTTCCCTGTGCTATACAGCAGGTTCTAATTAGTTATCTATTTTATACATATTAGTGTATATATGTCAATCCCAATCTCCCAATTCATCCCACCTCCCCTTTCCCCCCTTGGCGTCCATTAGACACATGTATTTTTAAAATGCATTTATAGCAATACTAGTGATAACAGATACCTATCTGGGGGGGTTTCTGTATGTTTTATGAAATGGTACAGTCTTTCCTATGTACTGCAGGGAGCGGCTAATACCTCGAGATTCAGAGTCCCTGGGTTTGAATCCTGCCTCTAGTACTGCCTACCTGTGTGACCTCCAGACCTTGATTTTATCTTCCACAAAGTGGAAATCATAGAATTCTATTTCATGGAGTTACTGTGTTACTGGAGTTATTACAAGTAAGGCCCTTAAAACCTGCTTTAAGGAGGTAATATGTGCTTAATAAATGTTGACTGATATTAATCTTATCTACCCCTTTCCAAGTCCTCTTGAACCACCCCTTTTATATCCCAAAGAAACATCTGAGGTTCCCCGTGGGGCTCTGTCAAGATCACAGGAAATTAGGGTTGGAAAGGTGCCTGCTGGTACCGGCTCATCTTTATGTCTCAGGTCAAATGTCTCTTTCTTAGAACAGAGGTTTCCTTGCCCATCCTGGGTCCACTGTGGTCCTCCCCACACCCCGCCCCACAGACATTTCCCATCAGAGCGCTTTGGTTAATGTAATTTCTAGCACATACCACAGTCTGTACTGGTTTCACTCATGTATGATTTGTTAAGTGTTTATATATCATTTTTATCTAAATAAATGCACACACACACACACACACAAACACACACACAGAGAGACATGCATAGGTACTGTTCGGTCCCATCTAGACTACGAAATGAGTTCAAAAACTTTGTCCACCTTTTCTTGGCTGGATTCCCCAGTGCCTCACACAGGTAGTGCACGTAACAGTTTATAAACATCGGTTAAACGAATAAACACATGCATGAGTGAACGAATACTATTATTTTGCAGACAAGGAAACTGGAGCGCAATAGATACGGGTACCAAGAGCAGGATAGGGAAGGAGACAGGCGTCCCACTGCAGCACCCCATGCAGCATATGGCATGATGGCAGGCTTCCAGGCCTCCTCAACACGTTCTCGGGAGTCCGTGAGGGTCAAAATCATTTTCACGTTATACTAAGAATGCTGTTCGGCTTTTCCGCTCCATTGATGCCTGCATCGGTGATCCAGACGCCATGGTGGGTAAAAATGCTGGCTCCTCAGCAGGGATCCAGTAGTGGCACCAAAATGTCTTAGTGGCCAGTGTATTACTCTTCACCACCATATGCCCACAGAGAGAAAAATAAAAAGCCAGTTCACTTAGGAACACGCTTTAATGAAACAGTAAAAAGTATTCATTTTATTAAATCTCAACCCTTAAATACAGACCCTTTTAATATTCTGCTGAGAGACCGATGTACCCCTAATGCACATATGCTGCAAAGCCAAGTAGGATGATGATTTCAAGGTGATTGAGTTATGGGTTCAACTAGCTACTTTTTTTGCTGTTGCAACCCAGTTTTTGCTTGAAAGAGCAAATTCTAGACAAGCCATGGTTATTCAGACTCAGGCATCTGGCAGACATTTTCTTTAAAATGAGCAAAGTGAGCTGTCACTTAAAGGAAAACAACTGACAGTATTTGTTGCCAGTGATAAAATATGAGCTTCTGAGCAAAAATCAGAATTTTTAAAAAATGTGTCTCTGCCGCCATGAGCTTGACAGCTTCCCAATACTCAAGACTACTTCTCTGATACGATCAGTAGTTATGTTAATAAATGTGACTTTTGATATTGTATTATGAAATGTGTCAGCTTTGGGATGATCTGAATAACTCAACAAACCAGGATTTTCCAAATGGCCAATGCTTGACGTTATACAATCACACACGGGCAAAAGAGCCATCAGGAGTGCAAGAGGGACCCGTGAATTTTTATAGAACAGACTTTGAGACATTCACTGACACAGTTTCAGAGTTCACACTGCAGTTGACCTTTAAAAAACTACGACCACCTGTCAAGTTTTGGTGTAGTAACAAAGAATATCCAAAGTTACTGGAAAAACCTATTAGGATACTTCTTTTTTCTACTGTACATCTGTGTGAGGCCAGATTTTCCTCATCTGCTTCAACCAACACAACCTATTCCAACAGATTGAATGCAAAAGCAGATCTGAGAATCCAACTGAAGCCAGACATTAAAGAGATTTGCTCAATGTAAAATAATGACATTTTCTTACTAATTTTTTTCAATTTTGGCAACTATGGTTATTTTTCATGAATACATTTCTATAAAGGGGTTATTGTTTTACGTTAATAAATAATCTCTCTCTTTTCAGGTTTTCTTTCTCATACGGCAAACATTGATCGCAATACCCCACACGTAATATTCTTTGAGGACTTCAATTATTTTAAAGTGTATAAAGGGATTTTGAGACCACGTCTTAGAACTGCCGAATTAGAACACGGAAAGTGATGTCCAAACTCATTAACGTTTATGGAGGAGAGGCCCCCTGAATGGTGAGTTCCAAGGTCAAAACATGACATCTTGTGATCTGTGGCACAGCTCTGCGAGGCCATATTATCGTCATTTTAGAATTAATACGTGATCGATACAATTTAAAAATTAGTAAACAATACAGATATCTGTATTGATCAGGATATTGGTTAAGAAATCTGCAGGGCTAAAAATAACAAAGATTTGCCTTCACTCATGGTAAATATGCATTTCTGGTTTAGGACTCTGCTGCCTACCTCTTCCCTCCAGGATGCAGGCAGATGCAGCATCTGACATGGGGACTGTAGTTGGTTGCCAGGGCAGGGAAGGGGATGTGAGTTGTCCAGCTTAAGAGGACTGGCTTTTGAAGCTCTCACCAAGCTGTACTGTGTGGCCCTTCTACTTCCATGTCATTTATTCAAGCAAGTTTCATGATTCTGCTTAACTTCAGGGGTCAGGGACTTGCCATCCTCCCTTGAAACCACGATCCGGGAAGCAGGAAGGCGGTGACGTAGGATTAGTGGGAGGCCGTGTGCACAGCAGCTCTAATGACTGCCACAATGTAAAGCTCCAGTCAAAACATAAAACCCGGGTTTCCCTGGTGGCGCAGTGGTTGAGAGTCCACCTGCCAATGCAGGGGACACGGGTTCGTGTCCCGGTCCGGGAAGATCCCACGAGCCATGGCCGCTGAGCCTGCGTGTCCGGAGCCTGTGCTCCGCAGCGGGAGAGGCCACAGCAGTGAGAGGCCCGCGTACCACAAAACAAAACAAAAAAACCCCATAAAACCCCATTTCTAACAGGTACTGATATCTGATTCTTACTTTGTTCATCTATCATTTTTCATAGTCAAAGTATTTTGTGCATGCTATTCTGTGTTCTTTTCATCTGACATTATCTTGAACGTCTCCATAGTTCTCATGTTTGTAATTTGAATGTCAATGTTACATTTTACTGTTGATAATTTATTATAATTTTAAACATTTCTTAGTTGTTGGTTATCTGGGAGAATAGCTAGTTTTTCACTATAATAGATGGCATAGCAAAGCACATCACTGTAAGAAGATATTTTTAAAAATGACTTCTTTGGGGTTACTGAGTGAAGAAGCAGGCTGCATTTTTGGTGAGGACACGTGTTCCATAATGCTCATTCTATAAACTTTTATGGATAAAGATCTGCTCTTACTCAGTTCTGTATCCCCAGAGCCTAACAAAATATCTGAAATTTGGTCGGCACTCAGTACATGTTCCCTGAATGAATGAGTTTTGCCAGATTACTTTCCAGAATTATTACCCCAATTACACTGCCACCAGCACAGAGTTATACTGCTCTTACAGACGCTTTAGTAGCTTGAGCAGTGATTTTCTTTTCATTTATTCAATGATTAGCAGGCCGGAAAACAATTCCGAGATTGTTTTCTCTACTGGTGTTTTCTCTCACATGTGCTCCACTTAATAAAGTAAATCTGGCAAAATCCCTCTGAGGAATTTATACCCTGTCTTCATTTATTCGGTTTTTTAAAGATTTGGGGACATCAACGGTGGGCTCATTGAAAGAAGAGAATAATAATAGGAATAAGTGGAGATGGAGTCAGTGGGCCAGCTGAAGAAATCAAGCATAGAATTTATTATTATTATTATTATTAATTATTAGCAGCAGCAGATATTTACTGAGCACATTCCGTAAATATTATCTCTACGCCTCAAAGCATTATTGAAGGGTAGATACAATCATAGCTCTACTTTCTAGGTGAGGAAATTGAGGCTCAGGGAAGTTGCAATTGTCCAAGACCACACAGGTGGGAAGAAGCAAGTCAGGTTTTGAACCTGTGTTTGCCTGAAGTTGGTGCCCGCTCTCTCCACGTCCCGCGGCCTCACCTGTTCACGAGAAGCCTGTCAACAGCCCAAACCACAGTCAGAGAGGAGGGGTGTCCGTGGGCCGCAGGGGCTGATGGGGACACACAGGCTCCGTGGCGTGGGTGACCGCAAAAGGGTGCTCAGTACCATGCTGTGTGACACTAGCAAGGACGTGTGACCTGGGTGGGACCCCGGCCTCACCCGGGTTACACGGCACAGGGTCTAATCTGTGCCAAGGGCAGGGTGGGCAGGAGAGAGGCAGGTTGGCAGTCGGGCCAAGAAGGCGCCACCCGGAAGCCGGGAGCAAGGCTGAAGCCCAGCCTGGCTCAGCGTGCCGGGTGCCCTGGGCTCCGCCGCGTCCTCACCTTGGGCGGCAGACAAGTTCCAGACATCACCTTTCACTGATAAAAGCTGGCCACCAAGACAACTGGCAGAAACCTCCTCCTTCCGCCTCCAAAAGTCACATGAGACTATTTACCTTTAAGTGAATTAAAATGGAATAAAACTAACATGTCAGTTCCCCAGCCAACTGGCCACATTTCGAGGGTTCAGTAGCCACATGTGCTGGTGGCCACTGGGTTGGACTGGACATCACAGATATGGACCCTGTCAGTCAACACAGAAAGTTCTGTTGGACTGCACGGCGAGGGCCCCGCCTCCCCAGGAGGACCAGAAACAGCTCGGTTTCACCTGGGGGCTGCAGAGAGCTGCAGACGCCCTGGCCCCGCTCCAGCCCTTCTGCGCTGGGAGCTTCAGGTGGCCGGATCCTCAGGTGCTGCGTAGACACAGTCGAGCTCAGGAAACCAGTGGCTGTGCTCTCCTGCTGAACACCTGTCTACCTGAGGCGCGAGGGGCTGACGAAAAGAGCCACTGGCCTTTCATTCGTCATCTTTACTGCAAACGTCCCTCCCACCCCAGTCTATCGCCTTTGCTTTTATTTTACTTTTGTTCATTTTTTATGAGCGTATTTTTGGCTCCTATTAATATTTAAAATGTTGTGATGGTAGGAGCAAAGCCTGCTTGGCCGGGAAAAGTCCTACCCCGTCCCCTCCCACCCCCGTCGCGCTCTGGCTCTGGAACCCACACCTCTGCAGCATCCTTCCACTGAGGCAGTGATGTCATCAGCCCAGAGCTGTGCAGCATCACAGAGAAGGGGGTGGAAAGACTCGCAGGTCCCCCTTCTGCAGAGCAACCTGGAATTTATGTATTCCCAGGCAGTGATAGGGGCCCATCTTGCAAGGCCTCATAAATATTTAACAACAAGCACTTTGTAAAGAAGAATGTTATTAAGGGCGGTGCTGCCAGCAGCTTCAAAGGTGCCTGTATTTCAGGAAGTGCTACTGCTGTGTGGACGCAACCCTCCTGCAACAGCCCCAGGGCCCCTCAGCGCCTTATCTTTCGGAGGGAGCTGGGAAAGAATTTAGAGGCTTCGCAAATATTCCTGCCCCTCAGAGGAACAATCTGGCTCCTCTGACAAGTCATGTCTGTAAGAGAGAAAGAGCAGTGACCAGAGGAAAAAATATGTGTGTGTGAATACATACTCACGTACGCACATACACATACACACACGCGCCCTAGACCGTCTACCAGAGAAGCTGGCGCAGGCAGTACTTAGTAGGGCTTCTTTTATTCTGCTGCGACCAGCTGAATTTTTTATTGCCAGGAAAGCCAGGCCCAGGCCACTTATTTCAACACTCAGAGCTTTAATGATACCGGTTCAGTTTTCTCTACTCTGTGGATGGGATACACTACATTGCAATTCAAATCACCTCAAACACCACAGTAAGCAGGAGGTGATCACATTTCATCCTAAGTGCAAATGGCTCTCCGCAGGGGACTCGTTCTGGGAGCTGGGCCTGGGACAGCATTGCCCTGACAATTTCTTTTTCCCCAGTTGATCATCACTGGAGGTAAATGCTCCGAAGATTAAAGTTCCCAATCCATAAAGCAAACTGCTGTTAGGTTCAGAAAACAGCCTCCGTTGGCCAACCCTAGTACAGCCAAAGAATCACAAGGGATTGGAAAATGAATGGGGAGGGGTGTGTGTGTGGGTGCGTGTGTGTGTGTGTGTGTGTGTGTGTGATGCTTATTACACACGTCTTCCCCAAATAACTGTTGTGAAGGGGTTTGAAAAGCTAAGTTGACTGACTCAAGATGAGCCATGGAAAGAGCACTTGTGCATTTCCCACCATAAAACGCTGCTCCCAGGGTCCGGCAGAAAAGGACTTCTGAGCCCTCCAGAGGATTATGTTCCCTATGAATAAACAAAGTTTTCTGGAAACCACCTCTCATGCCCAGAAGCAAAGTCCCAGAACTGTATACGTGAACGGGAGCCCCTTACGTAAAGTAGGGATCCCCCTGCCTTTTTGCAAGTGATTCTGCATTTTAGCCAGTAAGTTGCCCAGAGCATGACCAATAGCCATGTGTTACGAGAACAGGTAAGAGAGCTGTGTGCTGCTGGAAACACGCATGGATGCAGCCATCACAAACCTATCCCGTAGATGCGTGACCAAGCACCTCCCCAGGTGCAGGCTCTGATCCAAGCTCTAATCAAGAAGTTCACTTTTAAGTGAGTTGCTTGGGACCTGGCATAGGCTTTCCCATAGAAACAATGTTATAAATAGTGCTCTGGCCTAGCCCACAAAGGCCTCTCTCACCCGTAACGTGCTTCCACTATGCTATAGTTGCAAGAAAACTTTGTAGAAAACAATCACTGTGCGATACCGGTAATTAAACCAAACAGTAGAACAATAAGATGAAATGTCGTTTTTTTTGACATGAACGTTCATTCTTGAGGAAAGTAAGATTAATTGGAGAAAGATAAGGAGGTAGATGGAGCCCATGCGGTGCTCGGTAAAGGAGGCTTTGGGGTTACCTCAAGGGCTGTTGAGGTTGATGGCGCTCGCTCTTCAAGACGTGTCATTTCACTTGGAAACTTATGGGGTGCCTTTCTTTTGCTGCAGGTGTATCCCTAGCACTACTTATGCTCATCCTCCATAATTAGAGTCAGTTTTATTTTCCTCTCACACATTGAAAGAAAGAGCGAGACAGGGAGGGGCAGGAAGAAAAACAAAGGAGACTGGAGAGAGTGAAAGAAGTAAATTTCTGGAAGCAACTAAGCAACAGTTAAAAATGAAGGGAATAAATTGGAGGTTAAAAGAAAATCTGCGAGCGAAAGATTGCCTTGGGAGTGTCAAATGAATCAGTCAAAAGAAGGGGAGAAAGGGGGAGAGAGGGAGGGAGAGAGAGAGAGGGAGAGAACATGTGTCTACTCCCGCAGAGAAGAAATGCTGTCTTAGGCAGTTCTCTGCAGGTCATCAGAGGATGCTATCTTTGCTGCTGACTGCAGCGATGCGACGGGGACACCCTTGGGAGGACCAGGGTGAGGTGAGGGTAATGAATGAACACCTGCCCCTCTCACATTAGGGCTGGACATGCCCAGGAGCTGAGACAACTCTTAGTTCCTGGAGGTGAACGATCTGCTTCACGGATGACCCGTAGGCATCACTGTCTCACAGCACCTGGGTCCCCCCCCAGAACCTCCCCTTCTTTTGTCTGGAAGTCCAGTCTCTGGTCTCCTCTCTCGCCCTGGCTCCTTCCCTCCACCCTCGAGCTGCTTTTTGCTCCATCTCAACCTTGGGCCGTGGTTCCTCCTCTCATTCCCCAGAGAAACACCGGTGGTTGAATTTAACAGGCTTTTACTGAAGATTTTAAGATAAGAGCAGGAAATTTTAGGCTATAAGAGAAACCATATCAAATTCAATGCCAGATACCATTGTTCCTAAAAACCATCAATTCCTCCCAGCACAAGATCTCTCCTTCCGGCCCCCATTTCTGGGTACCTCCTGGGAGCCCTATAGATCATACTCCATCCCCAAGGCACCCTACCGCTGTCTTACTCCCTAAGTTCCCAGGGTGGCTAAATGCTTTTCCTTTGCAGGTAATTTCCAGTAACTTTCAGGAAGGAACAAAAATTACTGACATGTGAGAGTTTGTCATCTTTCCCATCACCCCCACCTGGGATAAGGCAAGCGAGAGTTCCTCCCCAGGCTTCTGCTCCTTCCTCTACTGGGTGAGACAGTAGCCTAGGAGAGAATTCTCAGAGCCACAGTTCCAATGAGAACAGACTGGACCCTCCAGGGGCTACTGCTCTGCAAACCCAACCCATGAGTGGCAAATCCTGCAGGAGGGAGGGCAGGGGGAAAGCGGTGAAGAGGGTTGCCAGATGGAGGAGACTGAATGGTTTTTGGAAGAAGGGCCCCTAGGGGCACTAGAACCACGGGCTCTGTCCTTAGACCCTGGCAAAGACAGACTCAAGAGATGCGAACACGGGACTCCAGCTCCGACTGTGCTGCTTTCATTGTGACCCAGCTCTGGAATTAGATCACGTGGGTCACGGCTTCTGCTCTACGATGCAGAGAGATTTAATTCTCTTTTGTCTCAATCCGCCACTGCAGACTAGGCTTTGGAGCCTAACCCAAAGACTTATTAATTGGCTTTCTTAAACAAAAGAGCCATCTTCTCTGAGATAAAAACTGCCGTCCCTTATAATGCACAAGTCATAAATGAAGTCATTTATTTTTTTAAATAGCAATATTTTCTCCTCAGTTGTACTTATTCTACGTGTTCCTTTACGATCCACAAAGTGTTTCTGTGTGACCTCCACCTGGAAAACCCCATCCTCCAAACCAAACTCTCATTATTAAAGAGAAGCTGTTGAATTGTAAACATATTTCAATCGTCATCAAAAGAAGGAAAAATAGGGAAATATTGCCACCTGGAAGGTTGGATCAAAACTAAATGACAATTATCTTCCCATTACTGGCCGTAAGACCCAGGAGAAGAAAGGAGCTAGCAGTATGCAAAGAGACCGGGACACACTGAGTTAACCGAAGGCCAGGCTAAAGTGAGCAAGTGGACGACAGGAGCCTGGAACACAAAAGACATCGGGTCCTCTTTGCATCCCTATGGACCGTCCCCCTCCTCGGCCCTGTTCTCTCCAGCCCGAGCCCCTGCACCATGGTGATCCCTTATTTTCCTGACTCAATTCATGGCTTAACTGGGCTTCCCTCTTCCTCCCATTACTTCATAGTGTGGTGGGATGGGGGATGGTAGGGGGGTGGGGATCTATACCTTGAACTTAACCCTCCAAGTACTATTGTGGTCACTGAGAAAAAGGATACCATGTTTACTTTTCTTGGAATACCTGTTTTAAGACTCCATTTGTGAACACAGAAAAGAGTGGATTACAGATTTTGTTTTGCTATTATCTTAGTAGCAAATCCTAAATATGAAAAGATTATTCAGAGAGTAAGTTTACATTGATTTTGAAAAATCAGATCTACTGCAAAGCAAGGCATAATTAAATAATGCAACAGAATATTTTATTTGAGGTTGATTGATTTGACCTGGTTTACAATAACACAAAGGGTTATAATGCAAAACAGTTTACCTTTTCTTTATAACCTCCTGTCGTTCTAAATGCTTTTCATAAAGTGACAGGAAAAAAAATTAAGTTTTAGCAGAGGTGCCAAGATGCAGTAGGTAGGAGATTTCAAAGTTAGTGGTCAGAGGAATGTAGATTACCAAAGGAAATTAATGAAAGCTCACTGCACAGCTCTGAGCATTTCACCTGCTTTCAAGACATAAAAGGGTCAAGGGAAGATGTGATGAGTTTTTGTGTGTTTCTTTTGGAAGGGCTGTCACCACGCTTCCAGACACAAGCCCTGGGGGGAAGGAGGAGGCTTCTTTCTTTTCCCAAGAGAGCTGGCTAGGATTGTGGTAATCGGTGTACGGGACAGTGGACCTCTGCCTGACTCACAGGAAAAGGATAAATCAGATGGTGGCTACCTCGAGATCAGCACTCCCAGCGTCCCGTGGCCAGACACAGGCCAGGCCAGAGAAGGAAAGGTGGGCCAGGGCCAGTCTGAATCCTGTCCAAGAGGGCTCCTGCCAGGGAGGAGGGAACAGGACACGAGGGTCCACGACAGTTCCCACCAGCTGGGACCTCTCACACCATCCTCCCGATGTGGACACGTACCTTTTTATTCAGCTGGCAGGTCCCAATCCCCTCACGGGAAGCAGGGCCCTGTTCCCATGAGCACTCCTCCATCTCCAGCCCCCGCCCACCCCCTTCAGAGGCATCTGCACGCCGAGGTGGGAGAGGAGCCAGGCTACTGTCATGCTGACTGAGGGCTGATTTGATGTTAAATCAAGTTCAGAATTGTGATGAAAACCCTAGACGGCCTTCTTTTTTAAACTGGCTAAAATGTTCTGGTAAGGGCATTCTTTGCTTCTCAAGGCTAACTTTTTTTTTTTAATTGAAGTATAAATGATTTACAATGTTGTGTTAGCTTCAGGTGTACAGCAAAGTGATTCAGTTTTATATATATGTGTATACGTATATATATATATTTTTTTCATATTCGTTTCCCTTATAGGTTATTACAAAATATTGAGTAGAGTTCCCTGTGCTTTACAGTAGGTCCTTGTTGGTTACCTATTTTATATATAATAGTGTGTATCTATTAATCTCAAACTCCTAATGTAGCCCCCCCTTCCCCTTTGGTAACCGTAAGTTTGTATTCTATGTCTGTGGGTCCGTTTTATATGTAAGTTCATTTCCATCATTTTTTTTTAGATTCCACGTATAAGCGATAGCATATGAAATCTGTCTTTCTCTGCTAGATGGCATCTTCTAATTTCCTAACTCAGATTGCATTTGTGACTTAAACAACAGATTGGTCACTCAAGAGCCAATCGGATACTGAGCTGAGGGTCTCGGGACACTCACAAGGATCACCCGCTGCCACTGTCCGCACTGATTGGCCAGTGTGCACACTTGTTTAATAGAGAGCAAAAAAGGCACGGGCCAGGATTTTCATCCAAATGCAGGTGGAGATTAGAACAGAATAGAAAAAAAATTTTTAAACTGAATAAAATGTGAGACCTCCAGTTTTAAACTAATTTCATGTGGCTGCTTCCACAAAATCATTTCAAACTTGTTAACATGCTCTTTACTACATA
Source organism: Stenella coeruleoalba (assembly GCF_951394435.1). Lineage (NCBI taxonomy): Eukaryota > Metazoa > Chordata > Mammalia > Artiodactyla > Delphinidae > Stenella > Stenella coeruleoalba. Next base: position 105,043,484 of record NC_137154.1, on the reverse strand, counting down.
TCATTGGTCTCATCATTTTTGGCTGGGATTTCAAGGAGACAATCCAATCAAAAATATTCAGGAATCAGGTAGAAACCAAAGACCACTCAGAGACGGAACTAATTCAGAAGTCCATGATCATTTAAAAAAGAGTTTTTCCAAACTCCCAATTATCCATTAATGTGTTATGAAATGAATCCAGTGAATTATTTTTAAGTGGAATTGGATGGATGGGATGAAATAGAGGAGAACAGAATAGAGTACAGAATGTCAGAGTGCATCCCCCATGAGGTTAAATATTGTTTAGCAACGATTTTATTTGTTTTGTATGTATGTGTGTGTATATTTGTCCATGTGTGCTGGGATAAGCATGTAAAGGACATTTCATATGGTATCTCACAGTCAAAAAAATTTTGAAAGACTCCAAAAAAGGACAAATACAAAATCCATGGAGAACAAAGAAGCCAGGACTCGAAGGTAGCGTTAGAAATAAAATATAGGCAGGGGGAGGAGAAGTAGACCAGAGGGACCAGATGTGGTCCAGATGTGATGTCAGCTGCCCCAAGGTAGTTCTCATGCTCACAGCCAGAGTTCCTTGAAAGCATGTTGTACAGCTCACTTTGCCAACAGAAGGAAGAAGGAAGAAAGAGAAATAGGCAAGGGGAAAGGAAAAGAAGGGGAAGGAAGGGAAGAAAGAAAGAGAGGGAAGACATTTTAAAGATGAGCAAGTCAGTGAAGATAATTGCAGGACCTTTTACTGCTTTTTAAAATGATCTCAACCCACACAGCATGGAGACACATGTGCCTATAAAAACCCACTTTGAATGGAAGGAATTCCAAGTTACAGTCAATGCGCGATGCACTTTGCAGTGTTGCCACACGTGACATATAAAAGGTTGTGGTAGTAGCAAAATCTAAGTATAATAGCCTGGTCCTTCACCTCGTGAACATTATCTGAGCACCCATCTTGTCTGACTGAGTGGAGTTTGCAGGCTTTCTTCACTACAGATAGCATCTTCCCAGGGCATATGCAGACTGGGCAAGAACCACCGTACAGGATGGACCACCCTCGGGGATGCCGCCTTGTGTGGACTTTAGGCGGAACCTTTCCTACTGAATTTTCCGTGAATGGTGCCCAGAGATTTGTGAAATGCACTGGCCCTAAATATGCACTCATGTCCTCAGCCCCCGGGCACCTGTCGTAATACCCCTGCTGGCCAGGTCCACCTGCAGAGCCATTGAGAGCCCTGCCCTCTGTACTAGAGGCATGGAGCTGGGACCTGTGTCTCCCTCCATCTTCATCTGCTCTCACCATGGCCTCTTGCTGGGCTGCTGGGGTCTCCTGACTGCCAGGTAGTGTATATAACCTCATATTTACACCCCTAAAACATCTGGTAAGTCTAGTTCAGGAAAAGCTCCTTTTTTTTTTTTTTTTTTTTACAATATTCTGACAGTAGAAACCTCACTCAGTCTCCCCTGCCCGCCAGATTTGCTCTTCAAGGGCCAGGCAGGATTCCAGGGCATCTTCAGTGAAGACCTTCCTAACTCCCCAGCTCTGAACCACCGCCACACTGGGATTCTGCACTCCTTCCCGTCCCTCTCATGACCTGACACCTTGTACTGCTTGCTGTGGTCTCAGGTGCCAGAGTTAGTTTGGACTCTAGTTATGCTGAGAATCCCCTGCAGCCCTCAGTACTCCGGAGTGTCTGAAAGCACAGGCCACACCCAGACTCAGTTGCAAGAAGTTGGTTCTTTGAGCATCACTCTCTGTATGTATGAAAAATGACTTCTGGATCAATGGATCCCATTTTGGAGAACTTATGAATGGCTGGACTTGGTTTCTGGAGACAAGAAACAGAAAAATAAAAGCAACTTATATGCCAGGCAGCATATAAAGTGCTTTACACCCAACATTTTTCTTAACACTGCCCACCACCTGATTTGGTAGGTATTTTTAACTATAATTTATTGAAGAAGAAATGCAAAATCAAAGAGGTTAATTTCTCCAAAATTGTACAGCCAGCAAATGTCAGAGTCTGGACCCCTAGTCTGTACTGTTTTTATAAAAATAGTGTCTCTAATGTAAATTGGTCCTGTTCTGAATTTCAAAAAAGTCAGGTAGCTGGGAAAATGCTTTGCATCTGACAGGGAGTAATTTCAATTTCCCAGAAGGTCTGAAGACCTTCCCCAAGAACTGTAAACTAGTTGTCCAGGAGCTAGTAGGACTTCAGACTGTATCTCATGGACTCACACTGGGCATTGGTCATTCATAAGAAAATTACCTACAGCTATCAAGACGAGTTGGAGGATTGCCAACAGGCACGTGAAAAGATGCTCAACATCGCTGATTATTAGAGAAATGCAATCAAAACCACAATGAGGTAACACCTCACACCAGTCAGAAAGGCCTCATCAAAAAGTCTACAAATAATAAATGCTGGAGAGGGTGTGGAGAAAAGGGAACCCTCTTGCACTGTTGGTGGGAATGTAAATTGATACAGCCACTCTGGAGAACTGTATGGAGGTTCCTTAAAAAACTAAAAATAGAGTTGCCATATGACCCAGCAATCCCACTCCTGGGCATATACCCTGAGAAAACCATAATTTGAAAAGATACATGCACCCCAATGTTCACTGTAGCACTATTTACAATAGCCAGGACACGGAAGCAACCTAAATGTCCATCAACAGAAGAATGGATAAAGAAGATGTGGTATATAAATATATGTGTGTGTGTGTGTGTGTGTGTGTGTGTGTATATATATATATACACACACACACACACACACACACAATGAAATATTACTCAGCCATAAAAAAGAATGTAATAATACCATTTGCAGCAACATGGGTGGACCTAGAGATCATCATACTAAGTGAAGCCAGACAGACACAAATATCCTATGATATTGCTTATATGTGGAATCTAAAAAATGAAACAAATTAACTTATTTACAAAACAGAAATAGACTCATAGACATAGAAAAGAAATATGATTGCCAAAGGGGAAAGAGGGGTAGGGATAAATTAGGAGTTTGGGATTAAAATATACACACTACTATTTATAAAATAGGTAACCAACAAGGACCTACTGTATACCACAGGGAACTATACTCAATACCTTTTAATAACTATAATGGAAAAGAATCTTTAAAAGAATATATATATATATATATATATATATATATATATATATATATATGAACGTGTGTGTGTAACTGAATCACTTTACTATAACCCGAAACTAATACAACACTGTAAATCAACTATGTTTCAATAAAATTTAAAAAAAAAAGAAGCGATGGAGGCTGCAGAAAAAGAGATAAAAGTCACATAATCTGAGGAAAACACCAAAGAAAATCATCCAGAAAGACTGGTGTCAACAAATGATGAATTAACATGGTAAAGTGGCGAGGAGATGCATGGACCAGGTCAGAATGTGTGCACAGCTTTCTACAGATTTGAGACTCTTTTAAAAATGCTGCTGCCTCATTGCTACAGGAAAAATAGAACTCAAATCCTCCATGACCAGAAGGTCAGACTCCTAAGCCCGGGTGAAATGATAATAATGAAAATAAAAGATTTTATTAAGCCGAATACTGTGTTAAAATTTAATATACATGTATTACCAAAAATTTAATATATGTGTATTACCTAAACTAATAAAAACCGAGTGAGGTCGATTGTTTCAGCAAATATGTTTTGATCTTTTAGGTACTTTTCTAGCTGATGAGGGTACAGTAGTGAACCAAAGGGACGGAACTCTCTTTCCTCTGCATTGTTGGAAATATCATTATTCCTGTACTACAGATGAGTAAACCAAGGCCTGCAGAAATCAAGTAACTCATCCAAACCACACAGCCACTCAATGGCAGAAGGCTTGGGTTTGAATCCAAATCTGTCTGACTCCAAACCTCTAATGGAAGCCCCCAACTGTCTCTCGCTGTACTCAAAGCCCACTGCCAGGCATGTAGCTGTAAGATCCCACTCTTAATTATCCTACTTGCCGGAGCATTATACACATGGCCTTTATGGTCAGTTCTGGCCCTTGATCATATTGTCATTTACTACTTTCTAAAATTTTCATGGTTGTTAAGACTTGCTCACCCACCTAAATTGAAAATTCCTAGAAGTTTGGGCAAGATAATACATTCCACAGCATTTCCCAGAGGGCTGGGTGCACTTCACACAGGTTTTAAGTACCTGTTAACCTTCCAGGGCACCATGGGGAATAAAAAAATTGAATAAAATATTGCCCCTGCCATTCGAAGTCTTAGAACCTAGCAGATGCTGTCATTAACGAAACGACGGATGGAATCTTAGTTTCAGCAAATCCCATTTTTGAGAACTCATGAAAGACTTGTAAGTTTTCCAAAGACTAGAGAAAGACCAACACAATGTGCGTCTTTAGAAAGGCAGAAAGATCAGGACTCAGAAAGTGAGAGATTAGTAACAACACCTAACTTGCCCATGATAAATATTCCCAAGATAAATCAAGAAAGAATAAATGGGGAGAAAAATGATTATGTGTCGGGTAATCACCAATGTGGCTTTAAAAGGAACCCATCATGTCCGACCAATTCAATCCCCAAAACGAAGATGAACCTTGTAGAAATGGTGAAGCAGTAAACATACTGTAGCTTGACTACAGTGGAGTTATTGATTCTGCCCCATAAATAAGCCAATCACATCGAGCCTAGGAGACCACACGAGAAGGTGGGTGCACTCAGAGGAAGCCACACAAGAGGTTTTGGATAGGAATTAGTCTTGAGTCCTGATTGAGTGTTTCTGGTTTCCATTGATGACGTGGGTGATAGGCGGGGATGGACTTATAAGCCATGAGGAGCCCCAAAAGTGCAGGGTGAGCACTTTCTGTTGGACAGGTCTGGAACTCTCCACAGTTCAGATCACTGAGAAAATCACTGAAAATGGGAACAGGTTGGATTTAATAGAGAAGGCAACTTCTGATCTTTCTCCCTTTCTCTCTCGACTACTCCTGGGCGCCAAGTGTGAAGGGAGCCTTCACTTGAAGCCAGAGGCTCTGATGTGGGAGAAGGATTACCTAGCTTTGGGTTGTGAGCCGGTCCACTGGGACCTCAGTTTTCCCATCTGTGCAATGGGGGAGCCGCAGAGCTTCGCATAAATGCTAAGTATTATTATGCTTCACGCAAAGGGCAAAGATCCTGACTTGGAAAGAAAATGGGAGGAAAAATTACAGGAGACAGAATGAGAAAACACAGGAGAGAAGCTATTAGCCAGTCTGTGGAGTAAGATTGCAAGGGCTTGAACATCATAAAACATCTGTGGTAATTTCCACTCACCTCTGCTCCTGTAGTCGCCGTGTGGGAGGAAGCAGTCTGCTGTCTTTAAGTAAAGAATCGGGGAAAGGAATAAAGCAAGTGTTTGCCCTTGACAAGGTGGAGGAAATCTCTCCAAAGTCATAGAGGTTTGGATGTTCTAAATGAAGAAATTACTTAATCTACCTGGGGTATTGTAGCTATTACATAAACCAATGTAAACAAGCTTCCAAAATCCAGCTCCTAAGGATCGTTTGGACACACACAGCAGACTGCTTCAAACTGACAGTTTCCTGGGCTGCCCTTGATTTCCAATTTGCTGACACTCAGTTCATCCAAATTAATGGAGTCACCTGCTCAACAGCCAAAGCTGCCCTTTGGGGTTGGCCTCAGGAGTCCTGCCTGGAGCATAAAAAAGGCCACAGAGACATTCTAGATGCCCCAGTGCCGTGGGATGACGCCAGTCAAATAAAATGCGTTCGTCTCTGTTAGTGGGGGGAAGAGGCTCTGTGATGAAGTCTTTTCCTACTGGTGGTGGTCAATCAGCCCAGCCCCCAATGGGCCAAAGAGATGGGGGTGAGAGTTGTTTCCAAAGGCAATGGCACTAGCAAAAAGAAACACTGTTTGCCCACTTCTTTCCTTCCTGGTTCCAACCGCCTGCCATCTGAAGCCTCCCTCTAAGAAGTTAAAAGATCCTTGTCAAGGAGCTGGTTCTACTACTAACCAGACACTTGTGTCTCCAGGACTCCCTGGCAGGTCAAGACAACGGTCGGCCTCCTCCTCAGGATGCCAGGGTCACTTAGCCGTGCTCAGCACCTCCCAGGAGGGAAGGGTGAGGAAAACAATGCCCTGAATCTGGCCAAGTGGCCCAGGAGAGGCCCAGTGATAACTGTGTGGTCACGGTTGCAGTCCTTGGTGATGCCCCTCCCAGGTTACTCCAGGACATTGGTACCAGCCATGAAGGTGGAGTAGAGACGGCACAATTCCAGCCTTAAGTATTCCATCTGCAGACCCACTGGACTTCTTACCTGCTTGCCTAACTCTGGAGACTTGAGAAACAGAGAATTAGCTCTCTGTCCCGGGATCCCAGTTGTCACGATGCCAATGCAGTACAAATTAGCACATGCTCAGGACTCAACAGAAATCAGGACAGAAAAAACGAGACAGGCTGGATTCTGGGCTACTTCTTTGAAATGTGACCTTTTCTCGGATACTTTCATGAGTCATGGGTATTTTTGTTTAGAAATGAACATACATCTTCCTCTGCTGAAGGAACAGAAAGGAGAAAGGAAGAGTCAAGATGTCAGGAGGCAGACATGGATGGGAACGTTACCCATATCAAGTCAGCAGCATTTCTTGGGAATCCTCATCACTTTCGAGCTCTAACTAGCCAGCTAAAGGAGTGGAAAATTACAGCTATAGAAAGAAAAGGATGTTTTTGAGAATGTGGACATCCTCCTCTAAACTGGGAGGATGTCTCCAAAGCAGACACCACTTAAAAAATATTTTGGGGGGCTTCCCTGGTGACGCAGTGCTTGAGAATCTGCCTGCTAATGCAGGGGACACGGGTTCGAGCCCTGGTCTGGGAGGATCCCACAGGCTGCGGAGCAACTAGGCCCGCGAGCCACAACTACTGAGCCTGCGCGTCTGGAGCCTGTGCTCCGCAACAAGAGACGTGGCGATAGTGAGAGGCCCGCGCACTGCGATGAAGAGTGGACCCCGCTTGCCACAACTAGAGAAAGCCCTCGCAGAGAAACGAAGACCCAACACAGCAAAAATAAATAATTAATAAACTCCTACCCCCAACATCTAAAAAAAAATATTTTTGGAGTCTGTCACAAGGCCTAGCACATAGTAGGTCTTCAATAGACGTTTGCTAATGAGCAAATGATTAGAGAGTAAACTATAAAATGCCCAGAAGTGTAGTACAGTAACCCAATATTTGCTGAAAATTATAAATGCAACATAAACAAATTCATCTTTGACAAATGTAAAGGTCCATGAAGTCCTCTCCTTTAGCAGTAAATTCCCACAGGGTCCCCTCAGTTGGCGAGAATGCAATTTGGAGCTAATGGTGGCTGCTTCTCTCTCCCCTCCTCATGTCAACTGCTCAGGAAATGAAAGATCTGTGCAGCTGCTGGGGCCGTCCTGAGCATAGCTCATGCTGGCTTAGGATTTAGGCTTATAGGATTAGACTGACGATCATAAACCTTGACCATTATAAAATCCTAAAACCACTATTAATTTTAAAGGAGTAGAAAACCTTGGGCAAAACCAGTAACAAATGTATTCCAGCTCTAAGACCAAGACGAAGCCTAAATCCTGTCTAATTTGGAGAAGGAGCTCAGCCTGCAGCAGCTTATTGGGCGAGGCTGAGGAATCTCCCTCCCTGGGGAGCTGAAGGATGGAGACAAAGTTCATGGCTTCGGCCCGAAGTCAGGGACTGGCCGGGGTCACAGCCCGAAAGTTCTCGGCTCTGCAACTTGAACGGAGAAGCCCTGGGACAGCCCGCATCGACACTCCCAGACAGAGGAATCTCCAGGGGAGAAAAGAGTGGGGACCAAAGACGGCATCCTTGAAGGTGAGGTCTCTGTGGGACTCCTGAGTTATGGGTCTGGCATGGGTTACCTGCCTCTACAGGTGTGAAAGGCAGGCAGAACACAGAAGAAAAGCGTGCATTGGGGTTCTGAGGATGGGACTCAGGATCAAACAGGAAACCGAGCTTCCAGATGTAACGTGAATCTGCCCATGCAAACACACAGAGCAAGCTAGTGCCCAGCTGGCACTCAGAGCAAGACATGGGAATGAAGGGGAGGAGAGGCCTGTCTCACCTAGGGGTGTGTGATTTACAGCCGAAGTTCAAAGTGACGATAATACCATGTTTTTACTTTTTAAATGGTTTTATCCTAAGTTTTCCAGCCCATAAGGAATGCACCTTGGTGTCAACAGAACCCCTTTGTCTTTGTGGTTTTATCCTACGTTTTCCAGCCCATAAGGAATGCACCTTGGTGTCAACAGAACCCCTTTGTAAGCTATTTTGAAGCAAAATACCGGTAAATGACTTCCCAAACCACCACACAACTAGATCATGCTGAGAAAATGGGCTTTGCAGGAACGCAGTAAATTGTTTCTGTCACAGAAGAAAATGCAACCAGTAGAAATCGTTATGGATGAGTCATTATGAGAAGGGCCAAAAAAATTAACCTTCATCGGTTTTCTTTGCCTTTGTGCATGCAAGGGTGGCGTGTGTGGATGTGCTTGCGTGTATTTGAATTCACCAGCCACATTTAGGACTTCGGAGCTGCGGAGGTTTTCAGCGGTAAGCAAGGCCAGCTCCTTCCCCAGCAGGTGTGCAGGAGGGGAGAAGGAAGAAAAATGACTTCAGAAGATGATATTCTGAGAAGGTGTTTAGCGTGACTGAAGGACAAGAGCCTCTGTGATTAGAGGAGGCGGGAGAAGAAAACTTTTAATTTAAAACAGTACTCAGTGCTGTGTTAAAGACCGAAGGTATCACCCCGAAATGTTGAAACCTAATCCCGATGTGATGTTCTTTGGAGGCGGGGCCTATGGGGGGTGATGAGGGATTAGTGCCCTTGTAAAAGAGACCCTAGGGACCTCCCTCGCCCCTTCCACATGTGAGGACACAGCATCTCTGAATCAGACAGAGGGCCTGCCGGCACTTTTCTCTTGGACTCCCCAGCCTCCAGACTGAGAGAAATAATTTCTATTGTAACAAGCCACTCGGTCTGTGACATTTTGTTTCAGCAGCCCAAACTGACTAAGACACTAAGGTTTAGGAAATAAAATAGTACCGGGTACAGGACTAAATGTTTTATATGCATTGTCTCTTTTAATTCCTCCAACAGAGAGGGAGAACTGGGCTGGTGCTTTTATTACCCCCATTTTACAGGTAAAGAAACTGAGGTTTAGAGGCGATTGCCTTGTCCACAACCCCACAGCAATGAAGTGGCTGGATGGGGATTCCTATCAAGGTGGTCTTATTTCAAGCCTAGGCTTTCAAGCTTGCTTCTCTATCTTCTTGGTGGGAGGGCTACGCCGTGTGTGCGTTATGATGGACAAAAGCCAGCTCTCTGGAGTCAAAGAACCTAATAGAACCTAAAAGATGCAAAGGAAGTTATTCTTACCCTCCAGGTATGAATAAATATTTTCTTCATTGACTGGAGGAGCCTCACGCAGCATCCTCTCCGAGCCCTCCAGCCCTGGGGGCAGGGCACAGGGACTCCATGGGGTTCCCTCCGAGGCTCTAAATCCAGTTACCTTAGCTCCAGCCCCTCCTCCCTTGGTGCAGATATAAAATCTATTTCCAATCACTTGATAATGATTCTTCCTGCCCCCTCTATGCAAACAATAGTACAGACAAATGCTCCATTATGGTGTTGAACATGCCCTAATGTGTGGTAATTTATTTCACATATGGAATTGGGGATGGGGTAACACCGTGTGACAATGGATTTGACACAGGCTCTGTCTGACTTGATGAACACAGCTGCAAGGCAGGTGTCCTCTGTGCAGCGGTAATTGCTCGGTGGACCTGGCCAAGGGGCCCATTTCCAGGAAGCAGTGCCCTGGGTGGACAAGGTGCAGCTCAGAGGATCACCTTAGTGCCTGTCAGGGACCATTTCATCTCCCGACCGACAGCAGTCAGATCGGTTTACAAGTGACATGAATTTGAGGACTCTGTCCAGCTGCAGGGATGGATCTCTGGCTGGAAGCTACCTGTGACATCAGCCAGGCCTAGAGACACCCCGAGGCAGGTGCAGGTCAACGCGGGCTGCCTGGGGTGAGCTGGGGAGGAAAGGAGGCTGCAAAGAGCGGGCAGGTGGGGGGTTAGGACTGCAGGTGAGAGCTGTGTTCACGGCGCACCAACACCTGGAATCCAACTGAGAGCTTCTGTCTAAGAGCCCAGGGCAGCAGGAAACATCTGTGTGCATGTTTCTGTCTAGTTTACAAAGAATTACAGACACCATCGCATTTCGAGTTTTGGCATCCACCTCGCAAGGCGGGGATTCTTACCAACATAGAGTGAGAACTGGATTACTAATTCTCAGCTTGGGTTACCTAGCCACCTGAGAAGCTTTGAAAGAACAACGGAAACCCAAGACCCCTCCTCCCCACGCCTAACCCTTTTTAGTTGATCTGAGATGGGACATGGGTGCCAGTATCTTGGTTTTTGTACGTTTGTTACAAGGAAACTTTACCGATGGATACTGAAATTTCAATTTTATACAATTTTCTTGTGTCACAGTTTTTTTTTTTTTTCCAGACATTTAGCTGGGCTGTACCAAACAGACAGAAGGTTGGATTCGGCTCATGGGCCATAGTTGGCTAACCTTGCTTTAAAAGAAACCGTGTTTCCCTTCAACTTGCTAAAGTCCCTTCCTGCCTCCCATCCCCACCCCCATCATGTGCCCTGTACCCCATCTGGCTCTAAACCCCCTCTACAGCCTCCCGTGAAGGACTGTCCTGCCCCAAGTACCCCACACTCTGATATGCCAACCTTCACGCCCTCCTTTCCCATTCCCTGCACAGAACTTCTCTGCTCATTTTTTGCTTTTCCTTTTTGTGGACAAATAAAAATTGTATATATTTTTAAAGCATACAGTGTGTGCTGTGATACGTGCATATATTGTGAAATGATCCTCACACTCAAGTTAATTAACACATCCTTCACCTCACATGTTACCTTTTTTGTGTGTGATGAGAGCGCTTGAGATCTATTCTTTAGTCTTTTAGCAAATTCCAAGTATACATGGAAGTCCCCATGCTGTACATTAGGTCCTAAAATTCTGTCCCCTTGATCAATAGCCCATCTTCCCCCCATCCGGTCTCTAGGTGCCAGGATTTTAAAAATTTCCCCCAAGTGATTCTAACCTATAACCAGGTAGAGAGCCACCAAATTAGACAAACATCTGTGTATGAATTGATAGAAGGGAAACACATCAGACCTGGAGAGGAGCTAAAACGTCAATGAATAAATGTAAGGCAGAGGAGAAAAAGACTAAAAGCATGAGAACCCTTAAATCTGGTCTGGTCTGACAGACAAGGGCTGAGGGACACAGATAAAGTCCCAAAGTCGTGTGCAAGGGGAGCACATCCCATATTCCTCATGTCCCCTGAGAAAGCCTGATGCTTTCTCAGGGGACATGCCAGTGCCCTGCAGTGGTGCTTCCAGCCCTTGTGATTTAGGAGAGAAGAAACAGCTGTCAGCTCAGATGCAGGGTATGCTGGTCCAAAGGGAGCACAAACAGGCCTGAGGAAAAGACGTTCTCCGTCCTGGCTTCAGACTCCACAGGTTTACTTACAACGCTTGTGAGAAATGTCCTCAACTCCCAGGGGCCTTGTTTAGCAGGACACAGCCTCCTCTAATGAGCTATGAATTGTTTGGGTGACACTCATCTCCGGGTGAGAAAAATACATTGTGCCTAGTGTCACAGAACTGGCAGCATCAGATGCAGGTGGGATCCAGGCCACGCCTGCTCAGACCCTGATGCTCACAGGTGCAGACCTGCAGCAGGAAATGCAGGTTTGCTACCTGCCACTTGGAGGAGGAAATCATATCGTATCCTCAAGTTACTCCTGCGTGATTACCGGCTCCGGGATAATGTCAGCGAGCCACAGCCATAAGGAGCAAAGGCGCCAGGGGAAGCGCTGACCCGCTGGGCCCTGAGGCCGCCGCCCTGCCCCGGCCCCCACGTCTCTGCCTCTCTCAGGGCTACCCCTCCTCGGAATCACCCTTACCCCTCAGAGCAGAAGTGGGTTCTGTCCTCCAGCTAGCGAAGTCCATGGAGAGACTTTCCGTTCCAGAGAGAAGCAGCCCTAGTTCCGTTCTGACATTCTTCCCGGTCGAGCTTGTCCCAGGTCCACGGTTCCTTTGGCAGGAGGCCCAGCCAGAGGGGAGCCCAGGACTTGGTAACGGGCTGCAAGACAGTGCAGTGGTTCAGCGCGGAGCCCTGACAGTTGAGCTGACTGGAGCTCAAAGCCTGGCTGTATTGTGTGAAGCGGGGGACTCATATTGCCCCTGAGGCTCAGTTTCCTCCCCCGTAAACCAGTGATCCAAATGGCAACTTGTCAGGGGTGTGGGAAGGGTACTAAGAAGAAATGTGTGCCAGTGCAGAAAGTGCTCTGCCCAACGCCTGGCTGCTTGATGAATGGAAGCTGTTATCACCCTTCCTGGCTAAGGGAACCAGGGCCCTGACCCTATATTTTGCCCCTATTTCCAAGAGCAGAAAAAGCTCCATCACAGTTTCCCCAGCAGTAATGGTCAACTCCATGCCCTGCAGAGAGCCTGGCTGGGTCTGGGCTTGAAAGGATGCCAAGACACAGAAGTAGGAACAGAGATACGCTGAGACAGCTGGCCTCCAGGGCTGTGGAAGGCGGCCCTGCCTGTACACATGGGCTACCCCGCCTGTACACACGGGCTGGCCCCCACGCCCAGGGTCTCTGTGGATGCAAAACTCCTGCTACCCCCTCCATCCACAGCACACATACACACACACGTGCATAGACACAGACACGCACACACATGTGCACACGTGTGCTCGCATACACGTACAGACACATGCGCGCACATCACACACATACTGTCATGTGTGCACACGTATGCACCCACAGGAGTCACTATTCCCTGCAGAGAGACCCATGTTTATCAGGCACCAGAGCTTCCCTGGGGTTGGGGAGTGGGTCCTCCAAGGCCTCTGTGGCCCCTTCAGTGGCTGTAGAAATCTGCTTTCCCCTCAGCCTTCTTCTGCCAGTCACCTTCTCTCAAGGAGTGATTATGCTTCTTTCTGTCAGGAACACTGAGTGATTGTGGCAGGAAAATTGCCTTCAGCGATAGGAATTTAAGACATGCTTTTCCTGAAAATAGTGCTCAAATTAATTAACTTGGAGGAAAGGATTGCTTTATTCATTTATATATTTTTTTTGGTCTGGACTTAATTTATTTTTCCCCAAGAGTTTTCGTTGTATGATAAGAGGTGAGGACAGTGTTACCTCCTTGGACACCACCTGAGTCAGGGAGGCCTCAGCAAGGCTGGTCCAAGGAGACGCCGGAGAGAGGTGCAGCCTGGGGCTGTGCAGAGGGCCGGCTTGTTCTGTTGAAGATGCTGCTCAGACAGGGGGCAGGATGGGTTTGGAGGCGGTGGTGGGTGTTGACGTGGGTGGTGGGAGGAGGAAAAACCCACGTGGGAACATAAAACATGCACACAAAGGTGGGCACGCTCTGGCCTGGGAAATTCCACTTGTTTCTCTAAGCATCCCTTCCTTCATTTATACGAGGGGATAAGAGGGTTGGTTTTCACGAGGACCTGGTGAAGACCTGTGTGTTCAGCTCTGTGATTCCTGGGCAGCACCAAGAAGAAGGGTGGTCCAGGTAACAGCAGAGGCCAGAGGGTGGAAAACCCAGCTGATCAAGGCTGGTATCTCTGTCACTAGCTGGGGGATCTAGGGTCAGTAATTCAACTTCTCTGAGCCTTTAGTCCCTCATTGCAAAATGGGGATAAAAATAATCACATCACAGTATCATTGTGAAAAAAAATACAACTATTAGGAACCCAAGAGGACCTTCAACATGGCAGAGGAATAAGATGTGGAGATCACCCTTCCTCCCCACAAATACATCAGAAATACATCAACATGTGGAACAACTCCTACAGAACACCTACTGAACGCTGGCAGAAGACCTCAGACCTCCCAAAAAGCAAGAAACTAACCATGTACCTGGCTGTGTGACTGACAGGCTCTTGGTGCTCCAACCAGCTATCAGTCCTGAGACTCTGAGGTGGGAGAGCCAAGTTCAGGACATTGGACGAACAGAGACCTCCTGACACCATGTAATATCAATTGGCGAGAGCTCTCCCAGAGATCTCCGTCTCAATGCTAAACGCAGCTCCACTCAACAACCAGCAAGCTCCAGTGCTGGACACCCCATGCCAAACAACTATGAAGACAGGAACACAACCCCACCCATCAGCAGAGAGGCTGCCTAAAATCATAATAAGTTCACAGACACCCCAAAACACACCACCAGACACAGTCCTGCCCACCAGAAGGACAAGATCCAGCCTCATCCACCAGAACACAGGCACCAGCCCCCTCCACCAGGAAGCCTATACAACACACTGAACCAACCTGACCCACTGGGAGCAGACACCAAAAACAACAGGAACCACGAACCTGCACCTTGTGAAAAGGAGACCCCAAAACAGTAAGTTAAGCAAAATGAGAAGACAGAGAAATACGTACCAGATGAAGGAGCAAGGTAAAACCCACCAGACCAAACAAATGAAGCGGAAATAGGCAGTCTACCTGAAAAAGAATTCAGAATAATGATAGTAAGGATGACACAAAATCTTGGAAATAGAATGGAAAAAATACAAGAAACATTTAACAAGGATCTAGAAGAACTAAAGAGCAAACAAACAATGATGAAGAACACAATAAATGAAATCTAAAAGTCTCTAAAGGGAACCAATAGCAGAATAACTGAGGCAGAAGAACGGATAAGTGACCTGGAAGATAAAATAGTGAAAATACCTACTGCAGAGCAGAATAAAGAAAAAAGAATGAAAAGAATTGAGGACAGTCTCAGAGACCACTGGGACATTAAACACGCCAACATTCAAATTATAGGGGCCCCACAAGAAGAAGAGAAAAAGAAAGGGACTGAGAAAATATTTGAAGAGATTATAGTTGAAAAATTTCCTAATATGGAAAAGGAAATGGTCAATCAAGTCCAGGAAGCACAGACTCCCATACAGGAGAAATCCAAGGAGAAACACGGCAAGGTACATATTAATTAAACTATAAAAATTAAATACAAAGAAAAAATATTGAAAGCAGCAAGGGAAAAGCAACAAATAACATACAAGGGAATCCCCATAAGGTTAACAGCTGACCTTTCAGAAGAAACACTGCAAGCCAGAAGGGAGTGGCAGGACATATTTAAAGTGATGAAAGGAAAAAACCTACAACCAAGATTACTCTACCCAGTAAGGATCTCATTAAGATTTGACAGAGAAATTAAAAACTCTACAGACAAGCAAAAGCTAAGAGAACTCAGCATCACCAAACCAGCTTTACAACAAATGCTAAAGGAACTTCTCTAGGCAGGAAACACAAGAGAAGGAAAAGATCTACAATAACAAACCCAAAACAGTTAGAAAATGGTAAAGGAATATACATATCGATAATTACCTTAAATGTAAATGGATTAAATGTTCCAACCAAAAGACATAGACTGGCTGAATGGATAAAAAAACAAGACTCATATATATGTTGTCTACAAGAGACCCACATCAGACCTAGGGACACATATAAACTGAAAGTGAGGGGATGGAAAAAGATATTCCATGCAACTGGAAATCAAAGGAGAGCTGGCGTAGCAATTCTCATATAGGACAAAATAGACTTTAAAACAAAGACTATTACAAGAGACAAAGAAGGACACAACATAATGATCAAGGGATGAATCCAAGAAGAAGATATAACAATTGTAAATATTTATGGACCCAACATAGGAGCATTTCAATACATAAGGCAAATGCTAGCAGCCATAACAAAGGAAATTGACAGTAACATAATCATAGTAGGGGACTTTAACACTGCACTTTCACCAATGGACAGATCAACCAAAATGAAAATACATAAGGAAACACAACTTTAAATGACACATTAAGCAAGATGGACTTCACTGATATTTATAGGACACTCCATCCAAAAACAACAGAATACACTGTGTTCTCAGGTGCTCATGGAACATTCTCCAGGATAGATCATATCTTGGGTCACAAATCAAGCCTTGGTAAATTTAAGAAAATTGAAATTCTATCAAGTATCTTTTCCAACCACACACTATGAGACTAGATATCAATTACAGGAAAGAAACGTAAAAAATACAAACACATGGAGGCTAAACAATACATTACTAAATAACCAAGAGATCACTGAAGAAATCAAAGAGGAAATCAAAAAATACCTAGAAACAAATGACAATGAAAACACGATGACCCAAAACCTATGGGATGCAGCAAAAGCAGTTCTAAGAGGGAAGTTTAGAGCAATACAATCCTACCTTAAGAAACAGGAAACATCTCAAATAAACAACCTAACCTTACACCTAAAGCAGTTAGACAAAGAAAAACAAAAAAATCCCAAAGTTAGCAGAAGGAAAGAAATCGTAAAGATCAGATCAGAAATAAATGAAAAAGAAATGAAGGAAACAATAGCTAAGATGAATAAAACTTAAAAGCTGGTTCTCTGAGAAGATAAACAAAATTGATAAACCATTAGCCAGACTCATCAAGAAAAAAAGGGAGAAGACTCAAATCAATAGAATTAGAAATGAAAAAGGAGAAGTAACAACTGACACTGCAGAAACACAAAGGATCATGGGAGATTACTACAAGAAACTATATGCCTATAAAATGGACAACCTGGAAGAAATGGACAAATTCTTAGAAAAGCACAACCTTCTGAGACTGAACCAGGAAGAAATAGAAAATATGAACAGACCAATCACAAGCACTGAAATTGAAACTGTGATTAAAAATCTTCCAACAAACTAAAGCCCAGGACCAGATGGATTCACAGACGAATTCAATCAAACATTTAGAGAAGAGCTAATACCCATCCTTCTCAAACTCTTCCAAAATGTAGCAGAGGGAGGAACACTCCCAAACTCATTCTACAAGGCCACCATCACCTTGACACCAAAACCAGACAAGGATGTCACAAAGAAAGAAAATTACAGGCCAATATCACTGATGAACATAGATGCAAAAATTCTCAACAAAATACTAGCAAACAGAATCCAGCAGTACATTAAAAGGATCATACACCAGGATCAAGTGGGGTTTATCCCAGGAATGCAAGGATTCTTCAATATAAACAAATCAATCAATGTGATAAACCGTATTTAAAAATTGAAGGAGAAAAACCATACGATCACCTCAATAGATGCAGAAAAAGCTTTTGACAAAATTCAACACCCATTTATGATAAAAACCCTGCAGAAAGTAGGCATAGAGGGAACTTACCTCAACATAATAAAGGCCATATACAAACCCACAGCAAACATCCTTCTCAATGGTGAAAAACTGAAACCATTTCCACTAAGATCAGGAACAAAACAAAGTTGCCCACTGTTGCCATTATGATTCAACATAGTTTTGGAAGTTTTAGCCCCAGCAATCAGAGATGAAAAAGAAATAAAAGGAATCCAAATCAGAAAAGAAGTAAAACTTTCATTGCTTGCAGATGAGATGATACTATACATAGAGAATCCTAAAGATGCTACCAGAAAACTACTGGAGCTAATCAATGAATTTGGTAAAGTAGCAGGATACAAAATTAATGCACAGAAATCTCTGGCATTCCTATACACTAATGATGAAAATCTGAAAGAGAAATTAAGGAAACACTCCCATTTACCATTGCAACACAAAGAATAAAATACCTAGGAATAAACCTACCAGAGAAGATAAAAGACCTGTATGCCAAAAACTATAAGACACTGATGAAAGAAATTAAACATGATAGAAACAGATGGAGAGATATACCATGTTCTTGGATTTTAAGAATCAACATTGTGAAAATGAATCTACTACCCAAAGCAATCTACAGATTCAATGCAATCCCTATCAAACTACCACTGGCATTTTTCACAGAACCAGAACAAAAATTTTCACAATTTGTATGGAAACACAGAAGACCCCGAATAGCAAAGCAATCTTGAGAAAGAAAAATAGGGCTGGAGGAATCATACTCCCCATCTTCACACTATACTAAAAAGCTACAGTAATCAAGACCGTATGGTACTGGCACAAAAACAGAAATATAGATCAATGGAACAGGATAGAAAGCCCAGAGATAAAGCCACACACATACAGTCACCTTATCTTTGATAAAGGAGGCATGAATTTGCAACAGAGAGAAGACAGCCTCTTCAATAAGTGGTTCTGGGAAAACTGGACAGCTACGTGTAAAAGAATGAAATTAGAACACTCTCTAACACCACACACAAAAATAAACTCAAAATGGATTAAAGACCTAAATGTAAGACCAGACACTATAAAATTCTTAGAGGAAAACGTAGGCAGAACACTCTATGACATAAATCACAGCAAGATCCTTTTTGACCCACCTCCTAGAGTAGTGGAAATAAAAACAAAAATAAACAAATGGGACCTAATGAAACTTAAAAGCTTTTGCACAGCAAAGGAAACCATAAACAAGATGAAAAGACAACCCTCAGTATGGGAGAAAATATTTGCAAACAAAGCAACTGACAAAGGATTAATCTCCAAAATATACAAGCAGCTCATGCAGCTCAATATCAAAAAAGCAAACAACCCAATCCAAAAATGGGCAGAAGACCTAAATAGACATTTCTCCAAAGAAGACATACAGACTGCCAACAAACACATGAAAGGATGCTCAACATCACTAATCATTAGAAAAATGCAAATCGAAACTACAATGAGGTATCACCTCACACCAGTCAGAATGGCCATCATCAAAAAATCTACAAACAATAAATGCTGGAGAGGGTGTGGTAAAAGGGGGACCCTCTTGCACTGTTGGTGGGAGTGTAAATTGATACAGCCACTATGGAGAACAGTAAGGAGGTTCCTTAAAAAACTAAAAATAGAACTACCATACGACCCAGCAATCCCACTACTGGGCATATACCCTGAGAAAACCATAATTCAAAAAGAGTCGTGGACCACAATGTTCACTGCAGCACTATTTACAAGAGCCAGGACATGGAAGCAACCTAAGTGTCCATCGACAGATGAATGGATAAAGAAGATGTGGCACATATATACAATGGAATATTACTCTGCCATAAAAAGAAAAGAAATTGAGTTATTTGTAGTGAGGTGGATGGACCTAGAGTCTGTCATACAGAGTGAAGTAAGTCAGAAAGAGAAAAACAAATACCGTATGCTAGCACATATATATGCAATCTAAAACAAAAAAAGAAATGGTTCTGAAGAACCTAGGGGCAGGACAGGAATAAGGACGTAGACGTAGAGAATGGACTTGACACGGGGACGGGGAAGGGGAAGCTGGGACAAAGTGAGAGAGTGGCATGGACATATATACACTACCAAATGTAAAATAGATAGCTAGTGGGAAGCAGCCGCATTGCACAGGGAGATCAGCTCGGTGCTTTGTGACCACCTAGAGGGGTGGGATAGGGAGGGTGGGAGGGAGACGCAAGTGGGAGGGTATATGGGGATATATGTATATGTATAGCTGATTCACTTTGTTATATAGCAGCAACTAACACAACAATGTAAAGCAATTATACTCCAATAAAGATGTTTAAAAAAATGTGTATGTATTCTTAATAACTGTCATTCTTCCTTTTTTTCTCATGAGCAATTTGATCCCAGTCAGACCAGAATGAAACCCCTAAAATACGAGGTAAAACAACGGCCAGTTTCTGAGTCCCTTTCGGTTTAAGATGCTCAGGTTAGTTTTGTTATCCACACCGGGTTTACACCTTTTTGATACCTACCTTTTCTGGGTGTTGACCCCAGCTTATACTCAAGAAATACAAGGGTGTTTCTTATCCACCCCAGCCAGTGTTTCTTAACCGGGAGCACGTGGATGGACTTTTCAGGAATCATAATCCTGTGAAACAAACAAAATAGTACATTAAGTTCATGTGAGCATCCCATCGATAGCTTTCACAAGGGCAGGGATGAGAGCGATTTGTATCCTCCCCAAAGAAATGAAGCCAAACTGAATTATACCACACAGAATATTGATGGCAAACCAATTTAAAATATGTAAAATTCCAAAATCGATTTTTACACAGATAATCTTTTGATACTCTCTTTATATAATTTTAAAAGGCTAATTTGAAGAAACCCTTTAAGAAATCACTCTTCTTAAAGTAGAGGACGGAGGCTTCCCTGGTGGCGCAGTGGTTGAGAGTCCGCCTGCCGATGCAGGGGACACGGCTTCGTGCCCCGGTCCGGGAAGATCCCACATGCCGCGGAGCGGCTGGGCCCGTGAGCCATGGCCGCTGAGCCTGCGCGTCCGGAGCCTGTGCTCCGCAACGGGAGAGCCCACAACAGTGAGAGGCCCGCGTACCGCAAAAAAAAAAAGTAGAGGACGACTCCATCTACCTACACTCAGATCTCTCTCATAAACATGAGCATGCGGGCACACACAGACAGACAGACAGACAGACAGACAGACACACACACACACACACACACACACACACACACACAGTTGCACTGCCGCCGGCTCAGTGTCCCCACCCCGGCCATGGCAGCTGCAAAGCACAGAGTTTGTGTCTGCAGTCTCCTGCCTCCCAGGAACCTGCAAGTCTTTCAAGGCGTCTCCCGGGCCCTGGCACTGCCCTAGGCTGGTTGTTCACAGTTGGCAGGTGAAGCAAAGGGCAGGAAAATATCTTGTCCTGAGAAGGGCAGCAAGGATGGTTCCACCAATCCTGACTACGAGACCATAATTAAGGGAGGAGGGTAAGAAGCAGGATGTAAACAAGGGGCTGAGGGGTTTAAAGCACACGAAGCTGACCCTCCCAGTGGGAGCTTTGCCAGGACACTGGGGTTTGCACCCAAGCCTCTGGGGCGAGGCCCTGAGACCCCAGCTCTGTCAGAAGCAATGAGGCAGCACACAAACCTTGATCTGAACATGTTCAGGTGCCTTGGCTGCCCCACTTTAGAAGAAAGGCCATGCTATGAGGTGTGTTCAGCATCATTTCCATGCAGACCGCAGGACGCCCCTGGTTGGATGTAGCCCTAGACCTTCGTTCAGATATCACTACTGCTACTACAACTACTACAATATTTTTTATTTTATTTCCTGGATTGTTTGTATGTTTATACAGTAAATGCCTAGTATAAGACCTAGGGAAGCGAATGCAAGAAAAGGGCGTACCTGACCGCACTGTGATGTGGATAAATTAACCAAGGTTCAAACCTTGGAGGAGCAATTAAAGACAGGTGAAGAATGCAGACACAGAGATCAGACTTGTGGTTGCCAAGGGGAGGAGGGAAAGGAGAGGGATGGACTGGGAGTTTGGGGTTAGCAGATCAACTATTGCATGTAGAATGGATAAACAACAAGGTCCTACTGTATAGCACAGGGAACTATATCCAATCTTCTGGGGTAAACCATAATGGAAAAGAATATTTTAAAAATATTGTATATTTGTATAAAACTGAGTCACTTTGCTGTACAGCAGAGATCTGCACAACATTGTAAATCAACTATACTTCAGTTAAAAAAAGACATGTGAAGAACGGCTGATACGGACCTGGCCTTCTATTTCCTTGCTTCCCACTCAGGGTCCCACACAGAACTTTACATGCACTGAGGGCACAAATACCTGAGTAACCTCACAGATCACTTACAATTTTTTCCTCACCCTCATCTCAAGAATAATGACAGCCTTGATTCATTTAAGCACTCAGAGTGCAGTGCAGGAATGGCCTGCTTTAGAATCACCAAAGACCTTGTTGAAAATGCAGCTTCTTGGGCCCCTGCCCAGACACACTGAACCTGGATCTTTTGAGAGGAGGCCCAAGAACCTGCATTTTAATGAGCCCGCCAAGTGACCTGGATGTCTGAGAACCACTGACTTAGTCAAGTGAGTATTTGTCCATCAGCACCTTTAAGTCTGCTCCCAAAGCCTTTAGCAAATCATTTCAACCTTGGATGGAGGCATCTCTAAACCAACGCTCGACAAAGCCCTTCTGACAGATTTAGAATCCAGTATCAGAAGGTTTAAACAAATTCACTTTGAAGGTAACTTTTATTTGTACTTCTAGTCACTTCATTAAGACTACCGACCTGCAAGTTAGAGATGGTGACCCCAGAATGTTCTTCTGGTGTCCATAACTCATCATCCTATCTGACTTGGGCACAGAGGCCCAAGGGATGCCCGCTCACCAATGCTGTTGAAATTCCCTCGGCTTGTGACATTGTGGGCTGACTCTACCGGTCACTGCCCTTTTCTGGATAGAACTTATTTTGGGAAGGATCCATTGGGATGGGAAAATGGGAGGAGATGGATGAAAAACAAAGAGAAGAGGAAGAAAGGGAAGAGGAGGCAGGGGTGGGAGGGAGAGGAAAGAGGGCTGGTTAGAATAACCCCGTTTTCTTTTTTTTTTTAAATTCTTTTTTTTAAACATCTTTATTGGAGTATAATTGCTTTACAATGTTGTGTTAGTTTCTGCTTTATAACAAAGTGAATCAGCCATACATATACACATATCCCCACGTCTCCTCCCTCTTGCGTCTCCCTCCCACTCTCCCTATCCCATCCTCCCTATCCCTCCCCTCTAGGTGGTCACAGAGCACCGAGCTGATCTCCCTGTGCTATGCAGTTGCTTCCCACTAGCTATCTATTTTACATTTGGTAGTGTATATATATCCATGCCACTCTCTCACTGCATCCCAGCTTAGCCTTCCCCCTGCCTGTGTCAAGTCCATTCTCTACGTCTGTGTCTTTATTCCTGTCCTGCCCCTAGGTTCTTCAGAACCTTTTTTTTTTTTTTTTTTTAGATTCCATATTTATGTGTTAGCATACGGTATTTTTCTCTTTCTGACTTACTTCACTCTGTATGACAGACTCTAGGTCCATCCACCTCACTACAAATAACTCAATTTCGTTTCTTTTTATGGCTGAGTAATATTCCATTGTAGATATGTGCCACATCTTCTTTATCCATTCATCTGTCGATGGACACTCAGGTTGCTTCCATGTCCTGGCTATTGTAAATAGAGCTGCAGTGAACATTGTGGTACATGACTCTTTTTGAATTATGGTTTTCTCAGGGTATATGCCCAGTAGTGGGATTGCTGGGTCATATGGTAGTTCTATTTTTAGTTTTTTAAGGAACCTCCCTACTGTTCTCCATAGCGGCTGTATCAATTTACATCCCCCCTGCTGTCATGAAAGCATCCGGCATCAGCAGACACTTTGCTGGTGTGGGGACCGAAAGACTGGCCCCGAGGAGCAAAAGGGAAAAATAAAGAAAGGTGACAAAAAGGAGAAAAGAACAAAGAGAAATACGAACTGACAATAGTAAAAAGAAGGTGAAGTACAAAGACTCCAGAGAAGTCAGGGTATTTTTACCTTTGCAAACACTTCATTTTACTACACTTAATTAATCATAACACAGGAACATAAATGTTTAAAGGGTGAAATAAAATGCACAGAAATAGTCATCCTCAACAAAAATGAGAACACATAAATTTAACATGAGGTTGTCATCCCTCCTCTCCCAGCACACAGGATACAGCATCTCCATGTCAATTCCCCCCTCAGGAACAAGGCCGTGGTAACAGCTCTCTCCTGGCTCCGGCTAAAATCAATAAGTGAAACGCAAGAGGAAAGAGGGGGAAAATACTCCAAAGAGAGAAGGGACTGGGCGGAGAAACAGAGCAAGCGTGAAAGCATAGGAGACAACTCTACTGTCTCCCGTCGGTGCCCTTCAGATCAGGAAGTTCTCTGACACGTCTAACTCAAATCTCTCCTGTAATTCCAGCCAATTTAACTGTTTTTTGGAACCAGCCCAATACGAGACTGTGACAATTTACTGGTTCAGAACGCTACAAAATAAAAGAAAAAAATTAAATAGAGCTGCCCAGGCCTTGTTTGTGAAGTCTTGGGTCTGTCTGAAGCAGGGTCTGAGACGACAGGGCAGAGGAGAAACTGATAAATCTCTCCCCTTTGCTAACTATGAAACCATCTGGATTTCCTGTCTCCCTGCCCCAAGCCTTCTGCTGCAAGTAACTCTGCTCCTTCTGCCTCTGTCCATCCGTTCAGGCCTGAGCGCGGGGTAGGACCAATACAATCCTTGACAGGGCAGCTGAAGAATCCTCACGCAACATCCTCGGGCCGACTCGCTCCCAGGCTGCCCCTTTCTGTGCTCTGTCTTGGGTCTGGTAACTGGGGATGCTGGGGCTGAGGAGAGGGTGCATCTTGCAGTCAGGCCCCTCTTGTGCTCTTGTCTCTGTGTTATCTGCCTTATCCTTGGGGGACTCACCCAGCCCCTGAGACCTAGGCCCTGTCACTGTGTCCCGCTCCATGGCAGGGCCTGCCCACGTCTGTCAGACCACTCTAGACTGACAGCCCAGGTGGACTTCTATTACCTGTTGACATCTCCCCAGTCGTTTATTCCTCCCAACCCCACTCCCTCTTACTGGACTAGTGTGATGAGCGGCTCTCCACCCCTGAAGGTTTCTCATGCATTTAAGCCCCCAGATTCATACCCTTCCCAGCCCACCTGCTATTGGGGCCTGCCTCTTGGTGGGCTAGGTCCTACTTGGCCAACCAAAGCACACAGGGAAGTTCACTGGGGTCTCTGTGACTTTCAAGGACTCCACGGGAAGCGGTAAGATCCACGTTGTGCCCCTGGTCTAGCTACAGCTGCCTCAGTCTTCCCTGGATCCAAACCACACTGCTTCTCCACCATCGAGTCTCATGCACCCTTATCCCTGGAACAAACCAGGCCAACCCCTGCCTTTTCAAAGCTCTCAAATCCTGAGAGGTCATAGGGTATAGTAGATAGACAGGCTCTAATGTCACATATCTGAGTTAAATATTGACTCTATAACTGATCCCCCACGGAACCCTGGGCAACTCACTTAACCATCCTTGACTCCCTGTAAAGTGGGCCTACAATCTTCCTGAATTGGTGTAAAGGTTCAATACAATTAGGTGATGTTTTTATCACAAGGTCCAATGCAGAGATGCTGTTGAAGAAAGGCTGATGGATTGTTTCTGCCTCTCTTACCTCCCCAGGTCTCTTCAATTGTTCTTTGGAAGCTTTATCATTGTAACAGAGACAGATTTCAACAAATGCCAAGCTCAGGAGAACTTGTGCTTTGTCAAGAATTCTGCCCAGGCTTCCAGCCCATCTCCAGGGCTCACCTGTGCTGGGTTCAGCCATGGCAACTCCCACGGCCCACTGGGCAAGGAACAGCATTCCCGCAGCGGGGAAATCCTCATCATTTCATGCAGCTCCTAGTTCCCTCTGCCTTCTCCTTCAGTCTTCCAAGATTATAGGAGAGGATCCAAAATATGATTTCATCCATGCCCTGAATTCAGACCCAGTATGTTACGTAAGGTGTTCAGGCTTCATTTGTGCCGTTCCTGAGAATTTCTAGTATTCTAACCACATCCGTTACCCTTGATAATCCCGAGACTAACAAAACTACACTGTGGGTTAACCCAGAGAAGCTCCACGGACCTCCACATGCAGCCTGCTGCTACCTGCCACAGGTGGGAGAACACAGCTTGCCTTGACAAAGGCCTGGCTGTTCTTCCGCTTTTCAGGTTGTAGACAGATATCCATGGGCCTTATCTTTGGACTACAGTCACCGTGAGGGGTCAAGATTAGTAGCCAAGAAGGCAGATTCACCTCTCACTAACCATGCAGCACACACGTGCTGCCCCCCGAGGGGCCGTGGCTCCCGAGCTGCTTGTGACTGTCCATAACTGCAGCATTAAGTGACAGATTTCAATCTGCAAATCCAATTCTAAAGATTCTAAACTCACTTCCAAGTTCATCAGCAGAGTATAGTGATCAATTAATGGTGTCTATTTTGGTCACTTGACAGAGAGGGGCAGTATTTCATCAACAGCCCTGAGGGCCAGGAAGTCAGGCACTAACATCTGAAATCTGACCTCGCCCTGATTCTCTGGAGAATGTGGAAGCTCATACGATGACCAGGACCTGGTAAGTTGATTGTAAAATGGCCCCGATTCTTCCCCTTTCTTTATCCAGCATCCTATCGAGTGGAATCCATTCCTCCACCCCTGGAATCCGTTCTGGCCTCATAACTTGCCCATGGAACACAGTGAGAATGTCAGTTCTGAGCCCAGGCCTGGAGGGGCCTTGCCACCTCTCCTGTGCCCTCTTGGAACAAGCCCAGGCTAGTCCGCTGGAGACTGAGAGATCCCCGTGGGCCACAGCTGGCCCAGTGTTCATTGCTTTATGCCACTGGTCTTTGTGTGTGTTTCCTTGATTTCCTTACACAGCACTATTATAGATAATGGATAAAAAGGGGGGCAATAGATTATATCCTCATGAGTTCTGCCATAACTACTGACCATGAACTTACAATTTTTTTAAAAAGTTACTCTTCCCCCTGTTTGTCTAGCTGATTCAGTCCAAGGCTAGTGCTATAGTGCTTCTCTATCTGTGGGGAGGGAGCAGCTATTTTTTCTAACATTTTTTCATAGTTTTTAGTTTTTTATTTAAACTCTTTATAGATTAATAAGAAGTTGCAAAAAATCAAATAGTACAGGGAGGACCACGTTTTGAGGCTCTGGTTCTTTTTCCAATCCTTTCTGGATTAAATGATTTTATAAAATACAACAGAAATGAATTACAAGGAAAATGAAAAAAAAATTAAGACATATAAAATACTAGCTTGAATTCTTTATTCGATTCCACAGAACAGGTAAAAAGTTATAGAAATGTTTATGAAAATTTCTATATGCTTATTTTCAGTTTGTATATGCATCTCATCGCAGTTCAGTGACAAGCATTTCATGGTCTGGCACCAGTCCATGGACCACACCTAAGTAGCATCACTTTAAGCCCTTCTGGAGATCTTCTGAGATGAGAAATGAAAACTAAGCTTGAGTGTAGCAGGGATAATTTTGGTCTCGATGATCCTATCACAGAGACAGTCTCCTGTAGAGGATATTTTAAAAATATCTTTTACCCTAAGTGCTATAAAAGAGTATTTTTGTGGTTTGCTAACCCTGGATGATGGGAAGAAAAATCATAAAGCATGCTTCCGCCTCTCTACAGGAATTTTCCTCTACTGATTATCACCACCACTGAAACAAATAAGCAAAAAGCACAAACAAAACCAAGGCCATATTGGTACTGAAGGGCAAACATTCCATAGGATTGGTTCCAAACAACGTGAATCAAAAAGAATTTATTACTGGTTAATCTGTCCCAATAGAAGACTGGTTTTTTGAATTGTTTTGTTGTTGTTGTTTTTTAATTCAGTAAACTTGTCTAAGTAAGAGAGACATGTTGACCCAATGAGAGTTAGACTCTAGTTTCCCCCAGCCCCTTTCCTGGACCTTGGGAGTGTGGTACATCCTGACAGACAAGTCCCCTGTTCCTGAGATAACTCAAGATGGAGATACAGTGAAAAACTAGATTGGTTCAAAAGGCAGAAATAGGAGAGGAATTATGAAAGTTTTGTCTGCAGACGAGGGCTACTGCAGTTTGTATCGTACCCGAATTCATTAAGTTAATACCCTGACATCCACATCTACTCCCCTGGCTCTCTCCAGGATGATAAACTAGCTCCACCAGCACCACAAGTCACGTCCCCGGTGAGGGAGAGTCTGGCGTAATGGCAGTGGAGGAGCAGGTAATTTGTGCCATTTTTTTCTCTTTTCTTCCTTGTGCACTTGCCTAATAAATGGATTTCTATTCCCTAAGTGTTACAAAAGAGTATTTAATTTGGCTGGAGCATGCAGAGGGATGAGAGAATGGCCAAGACCATCTGTAAAGTATTAAAATCTTAGCTCAGTTTCACCCTTCGGCAACATCTTTCTGCATACATTCCCACCTCTTTCCAGCCCATTTTCCTCTGAAAAGGCAAATCACGTTTTGCCTTAAATCACGATCATGTTTTAAAAGGATTCAATGATTTCCCAGTGATCTTAGAATGAAGTTCCAAGTCCTTAGAATGGTCTCCATGGTCCAGCACGATTGAGCCCCAAATCAGCACCTCATTGCCATATAACCACCCTCTCCCTCACTCTGGCCCCTGGACACTGGCTTTTTCTCTTTCCTCAAATGCAGTCAAGCTCCTCCCCACTTCTGGACCACCACACGCACTCCCACCCTGGCCCTTTTTCCTCTGAACTTCTCATCTTTCATTTCTCAGCCTTCAACTCCCAGAATAAATTAAACACCCCCAAAACATTAGTTCTGAGCCCTTTAGGCTCCCCCACCCCAGACACTACTCAGATAATTATGTGTGTGACTCCTCTTTAGTACCTTTCTCTATCGCTGGATTGGAGCTCCATGGAGGCAGGGACCGTGTACACCTTGACCATCTCTGAGTCTTCATCACCAGCAGCAGCACTGGTCATTCAATGTATTTCCGGGATGAATGCAAAGCCATTTCACTGCCACTTCTACTCCCAGGTGTGAGAGCCCACAGCCTACCCACTGTCACATTCTGCATTCTAATGAGAGGAAAAGTAGCACAAGACTATTTTCCTCTAGAATTTGAATTCAGATGAACTCAAACAGGAGTACATATTTTTTCTAGGACAAGAAAAAAATTATAAATGAAAAACAAGTTTTCTTGGAAAGCATGGCTAGATAAAGGCATGCTTTAACGTTGAACAGATGAACTTGAACCCTATAGGTTCTTGATAGACTCCTATATGTTAAGAGCGGTAATGACAATACATTATGGTAGTTTTTCTCCAATTCCAGAATCGGGGTGGTCTCCCTGTGGCTGTGGATAAACTAATTAAGATGGCTTTAGGAAAGTTGGTGCAGGGCACGGGAGAAAGGTGGTTCGTGCTGTTTTGACTCCACTGGACTCAAGCCTCCACTGTGACTTTGGCTACTCCTGCTCCCACCAGCTCTCCTTCAGCCTCTCCCGGTTCAGGGGAAAGAGGGTGTATGTTATCGTGCTCAGTTGTTGAGAGAGAAAGAAAGCAAAAATAATGGCAGACTGATGCTGCAGCCACGTGGCTGACAGGGTCTTGGTGCCTAGCCAGGTGTCAGGCCTGAGCCTCTGAGGTGGGAGAGCCGAGTTCAGGACACTGGACCACCAGAGTCCTCCCAGCCGCACATAATACCAATCGGCGAGAGCTCTCCCAGAGATCTCTGTCTCAAGGCTAAGAACAAGATCCACTCAACGATCAGCAAGCTCCGGTGCTGGACACCCCATTCCAAACAACAAGCAAGACAGGAACACAACCCCACCCATCAGCAGAGAGGCTGCCTGAAATCATAATATGCTCACAGATACCCCAAAACACACCACCAGACACAGTCCTGCCCACCAGAAGGACAAGATCCAGCCTCATCCACCAGAACACAGGCACCAGCCCCTCCACCAGGAGGCCTACACAAGCCACTGAACAAACCTTACCCACTGGTGATAGACACCAAAAACAACAGGAACTACGAACCTGCAGCCTGTGAAAAAAGGACCCCAAACACAGTAAGTTAAGCAAAATGAGAAGC
Source organism: Stenella coeruleoalba (assembly GCF_951394435.1). NCBI lineage: Eukaryota > Metazoa > Chordata > Mammalia > Artiodactyla > Delphinidae > Stenella > Stenella coeruleoalba. Next base: position 105,013,954 of record NC_137154.1, on the reverse strand, counting down.
CAGAGAAATATGCAGCAGATGAAGAAGCAAAGTAAAAACCCACCAGACCAAACAAATGAAGAGGAAATAGGCAGTCTACCTGAAAAAGATTCAGAGTAATGAGAGTAAAGATGATCCCAAATCTTGGAAACACAATAGAGAAAATACAAGAAACGTTCAACAAGGACCTAGAAGAACTAAAGAGCAAACAAACAATGATGAACAACCCAGTAAATGAAATTTAAAATTCTCTAGAATGAATCAATAGCAGAATAACTGAGGCAGAAGAACGGATAAGTGACCTGGAAGATAAAATAGTGGAAATAACTGCTGCAGAGCAGAATAAAGAAAAAAGAATGAAAAGAATTGAGGACAATCTCAGAGATCTGTGGGACAACATTAAACACACCAACATTCAAATTATAGGGTTCTCACAAGAAGAAGAGAAAAAGAAAGGGACTAAGAAAATATTTGAAGAGATTATAGTTGAAAACTTTCCTAATATGGAAGAGGAAATAGTCAACCAAGTCCAGAAAGCGCAGAGAGTCCCATACAGGATAAATCCAAGGAGGAACACGGCAAGGCACAAATTAATCAAACTATCAAAAATTAAATACAAAGAAAAAATATTTAATGCAGCAAGGGAAGAGCAACAAATAACAAACAAAGGAATCCCCATAAGGTTAACAGTTGATCTCTCAACAAAACTCTGCGAGCCAGGAGGGAGTGGCAGGACATATATAAAGTGATGAAAAGAAAAAAACAAACCAAGATTACTCTACCCAGCAAGGATCTCATTCAGGTTTGACAGAGAAATTAAAACCTTCAGAGACAAGCAAAAGCTAAGAGAATTCAGCACCACCATACCAGCTTTACAACAAATACTAAAGGAACTTCTCTAGGCAAGGAACACAAAAGAAGGAAAAGACCTACAATAACAGACCCAAAACATTTAAGAAAATGGTAATAGGAACATACATATTGATAGTTACCTTAAATGTAAATGGATTAAATGCTCCAACCAAAAGACATAAACTGGCTGAATGGATACAAAAACAAGACCCATAAATATGTTGTCCACAAGAAGCCCACTTCAGACCTATGGACACAGACAGACTGAAAGTGAGGGGATGGAAAAAGATATTCCATGCAAATGGAAATCAAAAGAGAGCTGGAATGGCAATTCTCATAGCAAACGAAATAGACTTTAAAATAAAGACTATTAGAAGAGACAAAGAAGGACACTACATAATGATCAAGGGATCGATCCAAGAAGAACATATAACAATTGTAAATATTTATGCACCCAACGTAGGATCATCTCAATACATAAGGCAAATGCTAACAGCCATAAGAGGGGAAATCGACAGTAGCACAATCATAGTAATCAAGCCTTGGTAAATTTAAGAAAATTGAAATCATATCAAGTATCTTTTCTGACCACAATGCTATGAGACTAGATATCAATTACAGGAAAACTGTAAAAATTACAAACATATGGAGGGTAAACAATACGTGACTAAATAACCAACAGATCACTGAAGAAATCAAAGAGGAAATCAAAAAATACCTAGAAACAAATGACAATGAAAACATGACGACCCAAAACCTATGGGATGCAGCAAAAGCAGTTCTAAGAGGGAAGTTTAGAGCAATACAATCCTACCTCAAGAAACTAGAAACATCTCAAATAAAAAACCTAACCTTACACCTAAAGCAATTCAAGAAAGAAGAACAAAAACTCCCAAAGTTAGCAGAAGGAAAGAAATCATAAAGATCAGATCAGAAAGAAATGAAAAAGAAATGAAGGGAACGATAGCAAAGATCAATAAAACTAAAAGCTGGTTCTTTGAGATGGTAAACAAAATTGATAAGCCATTAGCCAAACTCATCAAGAAAAACAGGGAGAAGACTCAAATAAACAGAATTAGAAACGGAAGAGGAGAAGTAACAACTGACACTGCAGAAATACGAAGGCTCATGAGAGATTACTACAAGCAACTACACAAATAAAATGGACAACCTGAAAAAAATGGACAAATTCCTAGAAAGTACAACCTTCCGAGACTGAACCAGGAAGAAATAGAAAATACGAACAGACCAATCACAAGCACTGAAATTGAAACTGTGATTAAAAATCTTCCAACAAACAGGGGCTTCCCTGGTGGCGCAGTGGTTGAGAGTCCGCCTGCCGATGCGGGGGACACAGGTTCGTGCCCCAGTCCGGGAAGATCCCACATGCCGCGGAGCGACTAGGCCCGTGAGCCATGGCCGCTGAGCCTGTGCATCCCGCAACGGGAGAGGCCACAACAGTGAGAGGACCGCGTACCACAAAAAAAAAAAAAAAACTTCCAACAAACAAAAGCTCAGGACCAGATGGATTGACAGGTGAATTCTATCAAACATTTAGAGAAGAGCTAACACCTATCCTTCTCAAACTCTTCCAAAATATAGCAGAGAGCGGAACACTCCCAAACACATTCTACGAGGCCACCATCACCCTGATACCAAAACTAGAGAAAGATGTCACAAAAAAAGAAAACTACAGGCCAATATCACTGATGAACATAGATGCAAAAATCCTCAACAAAATACTAGCAAACAGAATCCAGTGGCACATTAAAAGGGTTATACACCATGATCCAGTGGGGTTTATCCCAGGAATGCAAGGATTCTTCAACATATGCAAATCAATCAATGTGATACACCATATTGACAAATTGAAGGATAAAAACCATATGATCATCTCAATAGATGCAGAAAAAGCTTTTGACAAAATTCAGCACCAATTTATGGTAAAAAACTCGCCAGAAAGTAGGCATAGAGGGAAGCTACCTCAACATAATAAAGGCCATATATGACAAACCCACAGCCAACATCATTCTCAATGGTGAAAAACTGAAACCATTTCCACTAAGATCAGGAACAAAACAAGGTTGCTCACTATTAGTCAATATAGTTTTGGAAGTTTTAGCCCCAGCAATCAGAGAAGAAAAAGAAATAAAAGGAATCCAAATTGGAAAAGAATAAAACTGTCACTGTTTGCAGATTACATGATACTATACATAGGGAATCCTAAAGATGCTACCAGAAAATTACTAGAGCTAATCAATGAATTTGGTAAAGTAGCAGGATACAAAATTAATGCACAAATATCTCTTGCATTCCTATACACTAATAATGAAAAATCTAAAAGAGAAATTAAGGAAACACTCCCATTTACCACTGCAACAAAAGGAATAAAATACCTAGGAATAACACTACCTAAGCAGACAAAAGACCTGTATTCAGAAAACTACAGGACACTGATGAAAGAAACTAAGGATGATACAAGCAGATGGAGAGCTATACCATGTTCTTGGATTGGAAGAATCAACATTGTGAAAATGACTATACTACCCAAAGCAAACAGATTCAAGGCAATCCTTATCAAAATACCAATGGCATTTTTCACAGAACTAGAACAAAAAATTTCACAGTTTGTATGGAAACACAAAAGACCCCGAATAGCCAAAGCAAGGTGTACAGCTGGGCGAGATGGTTTCCAAGTTATCCTTGGGGATTATTGAGGGACCTATGTAATTGGTAGCTAATATTGCACAGATCAGATAAAAAAGATTATTATCATGCTTTTTGGGGATATCTTGGACTACCTAGAAATTGGGTAACCCTTGGTATTGAAGACAAGAGTATATGAGAGTTGAATACGACTTTATCTGAACATAATCCTAAAAGTATATATGGCCTGGCACATATATACTCCTATGCCTTCCCACTCAACCAGAGTAGGAAGCTCTCTTTTCCTCGAAACAAGCTGCTATTGGCAATCGCATTGGCAACCATTAGCTGAGGCCAGAAGAAAGTCATCTTTTTTTTTTTTTTAACATCTTTATTGGAGTATAATTGCTTTACATTGTTGTGTTAGTTACTGCTGTATAACAAAGTGAATCAGCCATATGGATACATAGATCCCTATATCCCTTCCCTCTTGTGTCTGCTTCCCACTCTCCCTATCCCACCCCTCTAGGTGGTCACAAAGCACCGAGCTGATCTCCCTGTGCTATTCGGCTTCTCTGCTTGACAACCCTGGCCTTGACTTTTTAATAAAACTCTTGATAAACTATTTGTCAATAGTGTGCCCATCTGGAAAACATCTGAAATATGCCTTACAGGGAAGCTCTAAAATGACTGTTTTTTAGATTCTATATATGTGCGTTAGCATTCGGTATTTTTCTCTTTCTGACGTACTTCACTCTGTATGACTGACTCTAGGTCCATCCACCTCATTACAAATAACTCAATTTCATTTCTTTTAATGGCTGAGTAATATTCCATTGTATACATGTGCCACATTTTCTTTATCCATTCATCTATCGATGGACATTTAGGTTGCTTCCATGTCCTGGCTATTGTTAAATAGTGCTGCAATGAACATTGTGCTATATGTATCTTTCAAAAAATGGTGCAGATGAACCTAGTGGCAGGGCAGGAATAAAGGCACAGACATAGAGAACGGACTTGAGAATGCAGGGGTGAAGGGGAAGCTGGGACGAAGTGAGAGAGTAGCATTGACATACATACACTACCAAATGTAAAACAGGTAGCTAGTGGGAAGCAGCCGCATAGCACAGGGTGATCAGCTCGGTGCTTTGTGACCACCTAGAGGGGTGGGATAAGGAGGGTGGGAGGGAGGCTCAAGAGGTAGGGGATGGGGGATATATGTGTACATATAGCTGATTTGCTTTGTTGTACAGCAGAAACTAACACAACATTGTAAAGCAATTATACTCCAATAAAGATATTAAAAAATAAATAAATAAAATAAAATGACTGTTTATCCAGTGTGTGGCTCCTTTTAGAGACAGACCAACAAAGTACCCTGATTGGTTGTCCAAAAAGATACTTTCTAAAATGCTTCTGATGTTTTGTCCATTCCTTCACTATTAAGTCCATGAGTATTAATTTCACATCCTGATAATTTTCAGTCCTATCTGCTTTACAGTGTTGAGGGACGAAAGACAAAGTGGAACAGAGATATTTATTCTTTCATCTACAACTTGAGTGGCTGCTCAATGGCTTTGTCAATAGAGGAATCCCTATAGTCATGCTTCAAGCTTCAATTACTGGGCTTCAGTTAGAACTCCTGCACACACACACACCACACCCTCACCCAGGAATATCCCTCCTCTGCTCCTCATAGCTTCAAGCCCTCCAGGATATACACCATCAATGTTTGTAAACCACTGTTTAAAAAAAAAAAAAAACTAAAACAACAAAACCACTGTTAATGTAGAGAAAAATGAGTACATGTTGAATTCATACTTACTACAATCATTTTAAGTTTTTATTAAAAATTATTTTGTTAAATGCTGGAGAGGGTGTGGAGAACAGGGAACCCTCTTACACTGTTGATGGGAATGTAAATTGATACAGCCACTATGGAGAACAGTATGAAGCTTCCTTAAAAAACTAAAAATAGAATTACCATTTGACCCAGCAATCCCACTACTGGGCATATACCCCGAGAAAACCAAAATTCAAAAAGACACATGCACCCCAATGTTCACTGCAGCATTATTTACAATAGCCAGGACGTGGAAGCAACCTAAATGTCCATCGACAGATGAATGGATAAAGAAGATGTGGTACATACATACAGTGGAATATTACTCAGCCATAAAAAGGAATTAAATTGGATCACTTGTAGAGACGTGGATGGACCTAGAGACTGTCATACAGAATGAAATATATCAGGAAGAGAAAAACAAATATCGTATATTAACGCATATATGTGGAATCTACAAAAATGGTATAGAAGAAACTGTTTGCAAAGCAGAAATAGAGACACAGATGTAGAGAACAAACATATGGACACCAAGCGGGGAGGGTGGGGGTCAGATGAATTGGGAGATTGGGATTGACATATATACACTAATATGTATAAAACATGTAACTAATGAGAACCTGCTGTATAGCACAGGGAACTTTACTCAGTGCTTTTTGGTGACCTAAATGAGAAGGAAATCAAAAAAAGAGGGGATATATGTAAACATACAGCTGATTCACTTCACTGTACAGCAGAAACTAACACAACATTGTAAAGCAACTATATACCAATTTTTAAAAATCTATACCCCAATTAAAAAAAATTATTTTGTTCAACAAAATAATTACATTCCTGCCATGTAATAAAACTGGCCAGTGGTGTACAGACAAACATTTTGGCCAACTCATTTTAGTGAATATTAACAATTCCTCATTACAAGGACCCTCATATTATAACTACTATTTCTGTATAATTTCATAACATTCATTGAAAATAGCCTTTAAAACTGAAGACAAAATAAAACCTATTTCAGGCAAACAAAAGCTGAAAGAATTTACTACCAGTATATCAGTCCTACAAGGAATGTTGAAAGAAGTTATTTGGACAGAAGAAAAATTGTAACAGATGGAACTATAGATCTACACAAAGAAATAAAAAGTATTTTAAAATATTAATATTTCCTTTTTTCCTCATCTTTTAATTTCTCAAAAGATAAATGAATGTTCAAAGCAAAAAAAATAGTAACATATTATGGAATTTTATAATATATGTATATGTAAAATGTACAATCCAAATAGCACAAAGGATGAACAGGAGAATGTAAGTGTTCTGTTGTAAGGATCTTACATTATATAAGAAATGATGTAATATTGTTTCAAAACAGTCTATGATAAGTTAAGGGCATATTATAAACCCTAGAACAACCACTAAAAAATAAAAATTAAATTAAATTAAATAAAACAAAAAATGTAACTAATTAGCCAGTAGTGGACATAAAATGGAATCATAGAAAATCCTTAATTAATCCAAAAAAGCCACAGAAAATGATGACATAAGATCAAAGAGCACATGAAACAAAAGGAAAACCAGTAGCAACATGGTAGACTTAAATCCAACCATATCAATAATCACATTAAATATAAATGGTCTAAACGCATCAAATAAAAGGCAGAAATTGTCAGACTGAATACATGCACAAGACTCAACTATGTCTTGTATACAAGAAACCTCTTTAAATATGAAGACACAGGTATGTATAAAAAAATATGTTAGGCAGGGCTTCCCTGGTGGCGCAGTGGTTGAGAGTCCGCCTGCCAATGCAGGGGACACGGGTTCGTGCCCCGGTCCGGGAAGATCCCAGATGCCGCGGAGCGGCTGGGCCCGCGAGCCATGGCCGCTGAGCCTGCGCGTCCGGAACCTGTGCTCCGCAACGGGAGAGGCCACAGCAGTGAGAGGCCCACATACCGCAAAAAAAAAAAAAAAAAAAAAAGCAAACCATTAACAATAAGAAAGCTGGAGAGACTGTTAATTTCAGATAATGTAGACTCCAGAACATGTGATATCACCGGGAATAAAGAGGGACATTTCAAAATAAAGAGCTAAAGAATTACAAATTTTCAAATCCAGCCCAATTAAAGAGAACTGCCTTATGGGACTGCCACTATCAAGCAACACAACTGAATAGAGTTGAGCCCCATTTAGGCTAGTTTGCACCAAATTTAAAGGACTTGAAAGTGGACTACATACTCCTTTCCTCTTCTAATTGCAACATACATATCTATGTTTGATCCTCTTTATCTAAGTCTGGGAGGATTGCCACTTACCTACCTCAAGTTCCTTTTTCTCCTCTTTTTTATTTCAATTACAACCTCAGTCCAAGTAGTAGTTTAATATCTTGAGTTCCATGTTGTCCTACATACCTTCTGTGTGTGCACCTGTGGAAGAACCTGCAAACTGTCCACCAATATCATTTGATCCTTCTTCCTTCAGTAACAGAATTCCTGGTTCTTACCTGGGAAGACCGGTACCCAGCTGAAGGCTGGTTTCCCAGCCTTGCTTGGCTGTGTGGCCATGTGACTGAGGGCTGCCACTTCCTAGTTGTGCCTTAAAAGGAAAGGGGTGTGTGTGTGTGTGTGTGTGTGTGTCCTAAGTTTCTGTCCACCTGTCTACTGGCTGAGAAGTACTTTTAATAAAAAGTCTGAGATTTTGAATTCTCATTTAAGCATTGCACTGAGTGGGTCTCTGTAATAGCAGCTTAGAATAAATCTCAACTAATATAGTACTTCTTTAACTTTCTTTGCCCAAGAAAATTTGGTAACTTTGCATGGTATCTCAAATTTCTTATGCAAGCCCTGTGTTATCCCGATTTAAAGCAAACAATTAGAACGTGCTATCACTTTTTAACTGGGGACAGGGACTTTGAAAAGAGTATCCAATCCCTACTTTAATGCTTGCTAACTTTGTCTATGATAGAATCAAAGTATTTCTTAAAAAACAGGGCAGTTGATTGATAGTCTTTAAGAAAGTAGAGAGGTTCTATGGATAAATAGTAAATGCAGTTTTTCAGTAAGGGAAAACAATACACATATATAGATTCAAGGGTCAACCTGTGTGGCATGGGATATGCCCTCACCCTTCCAAACCTCTGCTGGTATCTAATCAGTGAAAGAAGAATAATAAGCATGCCTGCTCACTGTACTGCGTGGGATTTCCTAATCACCTAATCATTTGCCTGATCCTAAACCAGCTTTTTCTGGGCTGCAGGCTTTCTGGGCTCTCAGTTCAGCTGCTCCTATTTCCAGCACTTTCCATTTGTTCTCAGGATTTTCCTTTCAGTGGTCCTCATGGGGACACTGCTCCCCTCCAGTCTCTGGATGTTAGGATTAGAATGACTAATGTGAAGAATTGGGTTTCAGAATATTCCGCAAAGCTGGTTCGAGTTCCTGCTGTAGAGTTATTTGAATCCTTCCAAATAGCCAGTGGTGCGTCCTATCCAGCCTCTCAGCCCCTGTGTAGGCCTGGCCCTATCTAACCTCTGAAAAATCTCTTCTCAAGATAAACACTGTCTCAGAATTAAAACCAAGATTCTCAGGAGGGACTGTTGCCTCCTGACTGTTGACTGTTGCCAACATGTTGCCGTACTTAACTTAAGCCATCCCTGGATGGAGAATAATAACCAGGGTTGTGTGGAGACCCATCACTTTGCATTCTATAAAGCTGCTTTATCAGGAACAAGCCCCAGGGTGGCGTTACTTAATAGGAGAGATGCAGAGAGAGAAAGTGAGTTCACGATAACCTGATGCTGCACCTGGCTTCCTACAAGGAGTTGCAAGACAAGTAAAAGTCTTCTAATCTCACCAAGCAGCCAGACTGATTCTGGTCATTCACTAATAGTTTCTGGTCATTAATGGAGGCGTGAGAAAGAAAGTGGGAAAATGAGTGCATCATTGGTACCTACACCCTTAATAGAGATCAAGGAGCTCTTCCAAAGCTGCTCACAGCCCTGTAAGCACACTGAGCCAGAGCGCCTGGTCCCTGGCCTGGAGCCAGGATCAACATCCAAGACCACAAGGAAGATGAAGGACCGCAGATAGGAGACCACGTGTCTTAGACTTGTCTACAAAGCACTCAAAACTCCAAATAAAGAAAATCTGAGTTATCTACCCAGATATTCTGTTCATGTTTATCACATAGCCTTCCATCCAAATATTTGGCACCCTATAAACATATGGAGGTGACTCAAAGTTACCTACCAGCCCAAGAAGAAAAACTGGTAATGTGCCTGCAAAGGACATGAAATAACATTAAGTCAACTTGATTTGGGGTGTAGGTGCTTCTAACTCAACTCGGAATTGGCAGAGGTCAAGCATACCTATCTTGCCTAGATGGTCCCCTGAATCTCTCTTTATTCCTGTACCTGTTATTGAATGTGCTAATGGTCTGAAAAAGTGAAGGACTCACCAAAAAGTACATATCTTTGGTGCAGATATCTTGTTGTTTTATAGAACAGGTTATTGAAGGTTGTATACAAATTGATTCAATAGTAAAATACATGGAAATGGGCAGGTTTGCTTAGAGGAATAACAATCTTATAAAAAAATAACCAACTCTCAATATATTGAGTTTTAATATTAATTTTTATAGCGTATCGTGCTTTCTTTAAACCTTCACAGTTATTTTCTGTTAGTGTGTGGTTCAGCCAAAGGCAAGCAAGGTGCTCTGCAGAGAGGCTTAGTTACAATTTCACAGCAACATTCTACCAGGCAACACTTTCCCTGAGCCCCATTTCCTTCTCCGTGGCCCAAGGGAACTTATGAGATTCCTTCATCAACTGCACAAATAGGTATTGACTATCTATTATAGACTAGACATTGAACTATTATTAGTGATATTATACATGCTCATATAAGGATGGTCCTTCATCTCAAATGACCCAAGACATGTCATGGGGGTTGGGACGTGTGCTCTGGGGGGACCCAGGAAGTGGCAATCACCCAGACTTAAAAGGGGAGGGGGGGGCTAACAGAATGTAGATGAGTTGGGCTTACTCTGGGAAAGAGAAGGATATTATTCCAGCAGGAGCAACAGCTGAGGTGACCCTGAGGGGATAGAGCGTGATAGGTTTGAAGAACTCAAAGAAGTACGGCAGGAATTTAGTGCGGAAGTCAGGGAGCAGTAGGACATGAGGCCAGGTGTGCACAGAGGGGAACGATGCTGCAAAACCCATAAGGGATGTACGGCTGGGTTCCTTAGGTGGATTTAGATCATCCTAGAGACTTCTTCATAGAGAATTGACAGATTTGTGTTTAGGAAAGATCATTTTGACCAAAGATTGCGGCATCCACAGTGGGTGGGACAAGAACCAGAAGGTTAGGAGGGCTGTTAGGGAGACATTGTAGTAATCATGAAAATAAGCAGTGTATGGGGCTAGGTGCAGACAGCCTGCATCTTTTGCTGCCCATCCCCCAACCCCAGTACTCCTACAGCTTAGGGCCCAGCCCAGTGAATGAACCCTGGCATCACACCCTTCCACGCTCCCCCTCTCTAGACTTTGTTAGCGAAACAGCAATTTTGCTCAGTCATAAAAAGGTAAAGACAGTAATAACAACTGTGAAACTAAACTAGGTACGTTCTAAATCTCATGTGAAGTAGACACAATTTTTTCCTTGTAGAGAGGAAAGTTTGAGATAAATAGCAGAGAACTGGTAAATAATTCAGCCTATGACCTTGATGCTTATTGATTCCTGCAGCTGTTTATCTTTCTCTAGGCTACCCAGGGGGAAAAAGAAACCTCCAAAAAACAATTATCACTTAATTATAAAATTGCTTGGTTGGGGAAAGCCTTCTGGTTGGTTGCTGAGCACTCCAAGGGGGTAAGTTAATCTCTGTAAACCACCCAGCCTGACTGAAGCTGCTGCTTAAAATTCCCAACCTCCGCTTCATTACTTTCTGGTACAGATGAAAAACAAAAAAAGAAGACGCACATTGTCTTCTCATTTTCAGATGCTTAGGATGTTTAGCCAATCAGATGACTTAATGGCTGGCGATTTCTCACCTAGGGATTTGAACACTGACGGATTCCATCTGGGGGCACCAGATGTGGTCCACGGTGAGCTCGTGATCCATGCTGGTAGCAGGGGTGGTGGTCGGGATGGTGGTGGTTCTAGTTGCTGTGGTTGCTGTGGATATAGTAATACTTCAGATTGGGCTGAAAAAGGGAAAAGGGAAGGGACAAAAATTTTTGTTTACACAGAAATAATTTCTTCTTCAACCTCAGTTTGGATGAAAGGTAGGGCCCTAAAGCCAGCCCTGATTCTCCCCAGTCATTTCTTGGCGGGCAGAATTTCTCACCACTAGTGTCAACAGCCACCCTGAATCGGAGGCTTCGCCATGTCCGTGGGGAGGGTGAGAGGTTTGGCCAGCTGGGATATTGGAGTCCGGGCTGATAAACTCTTAGCCCAGCTTGCCCTATTCCTTTATATTTATTATCTTATCCCAGTGATCATTAAAATTTCTTGACTAGCAAACAAACAACCCTCTTAAAAATGGCCAAAGGACATGAATAGAAGATACACAGATGGCCAAAAATCACATGAAAATGTAGTCAACATCACTAATCATTAAAAACATGCACATCGAAACCACAATGAGACATACACACCCAATGGGATGACTACAATAAAAGAAAGTCAAACCAAACAAACAAAGAAACAAAAGCATAAAATAGAAGTGTTGGCAAAGATGTGGAGGAATTGGAACTCCTGTGCCTTATATGTGGGAATGTAAAGTGGTGTAGTTACTATGAAAAACAGTGTGAAGGTTTCTCAAGAAATTGAAAATACAATCACCATATTTTCCATTCAGCAATTCTACTTCTGGACAAGAATTGAAGATGGGGTCTCAAACAGATATTCATACACCTGTGTTCAAAGCAGTGTTATTCACAATAGCCAAAAGAAGGAAGCAACCCAGGTGTCCACTGATGGAAGCATGGATAAATATATATAATGGAACATTATCCAGTGTTACAGAAGAAAGAAATTCTGGCACATATAACATGGACAAACCTTGGGGACATTATGCTAAGTGAAGAAAACCTGTCACAAAAAGATAAATATTGTATGATTCCATTTATCAGAGATCCCCAGAGCCATCAAATTCATAGAGACAGAAAGTAGAATGGTGGCTGAGGGGGCTGGGGGGAGGGGTAATGGGGGAATTCTTGTTTAATGGGCAGAGTTTCTATTTTGTAAGATGAAAGGACGTCTGGGGATGGGTTACACAACAATGTGAATGCACTTAACACTCAACTGTACACTTAAAAACGGTTAAGATGTTATTCTATGTTACGTGTATTTTACCACAATTAAAACTTTTTATAGAATGCATGGCTAGCTTCTGGAAATGAGTCATGGTCAGCAGAACAGACACAACTGTGGAGCCCTATCTTGGCTCCACTTCCAAGGGTTGAGTTCCAGGAAGAACTCAAACAAAACTCCTAACTGCTCTCACTGTCTCCCTGTTTCTAAAACGTGATGGGCAATAGTACCTATTTCTTATCTCATTGAGGCGTGGGGATTGGGAGAGGGCATTAAGAGCAAGAAAGATGTCCAATGCATCCTAGAGACCAGCCTCCTGCCTCTACCTGAACCGTGATGGAATAGAGCGGTTCACACATCTCTGCTGGCAAAGGTGCCCGAGTACCTGTTTCTGTGGAAACCATCCCGTCCCTTTCTGTGGCACTTGGCACACACATAACCACACAGCATCATGTATAACCACCCAGCATCCTGGGGAGGGCTGCCGCTCTCCTGCCTGGTAACTGTGGGACGGAGATCTGTGGGTGGGGGGGGACTTGAGTCCACACCCTGTGACCTCGAGCCCAGAGCATGTGCTGTGCTCTCCACCTCCCACCTTCCCTTATGATCGTTCCCCACGTGTGGAATGCCATGAGGTCTTTCTACTACCCTTCCTTCACTCCTGCCCCTTCCCCAGGCCTCCCCTTCTCTGAGCCTCTCACAGAATCATTCCAGCACCCACTCTGACACCTCCTTCCTCCTGTCCCTTAAACCCCACACCCGCCCCTCACAAACTCACTGGCTTCCTTGCAGCTCTTCAGACCCAGATGGCACATCCCACATCTGGGGCCAGGCCCTGACGCTTCCTCTCCTGGGATGATGTCTGGGTGACTTATCTACCCCCCACATACACACACCTGAAATTCTAGTCCATCCCTCCCACCTTCTCTGCAGACAGGAACCCTTGTTTACCCTACTTGTCACCATCTGGTGTGCTTTTTGTTGGTCTCTGCCCAGGAGAAGGTAAGCTCCATGAGGTAGAGGATTTGTCTTTCTCATCATTGGGCCTAAGGGTCTGGCGCACAGTAGGGGATCAAAAATATTTTTGAATGAGTGAATGAACTCCTACAATGTACACAGAGTCCAATATGGAGCTGTGTATAACTTTGCGTGGTTGATGACATACTCTGAGAAACAACAGCTCTGTGAAGTGTTCATAGTCATTATGCAGAAAAAAAGTGTAGCTCTACCCATCTAATCTGGCAAAAACTCAGCTACATCAAGTCAAACACATTTTTTTCCCTTTACGACTTCTGAGGTTACATCGATGTGCACCGCAGAGCTCCAGTGGGTGGCGTCACACGCATCGTTCTCCGAGCAGTTTCCCACCTAGTCAGCTCCGGAGGGGCAGGTGCACACACTCTTGGACATGCTGTGCCGTGTTACTGAGTTCTGCTTCTTCTCCCTGTTCCTTCTTCCTTTCTGGGCTCAAGTTCTCGACTTCTTTATGATTCAGAACGGGGGTCTGACTCTAAAGCTCGTTCTCACGGTAGGACTTTATCCTCACAGAGCCACTCTTGGTTTATTTTATTCCCGTTCACTTGAAGTCTCTGTACCATAGGAGCACTGGATATGTCCCCATCAACACACTCATTCTACCTGATGATCTGGAAAATGGCAAAAAAGTGGAGGGAAGGTGGGCCTGAGCTTCATAAAAATGAAAACCTGCAAACTCAGCGTAGCCCCCTGCCCTGTGTGCTACCTACCGCGTGAAGCAGGAGTTGGTAGGAAAAGTGACCCAGAGCCACGTGCGGGTCAGATTAGGATTTCTGTTCCACCCTCTGATTAGCAGGGAGACCACTGGAGATGCTGGCAGATCCACGCCTGGGGACTGGGCTATGGACCCACAGAGGCACGACAGCCGCACGCTCACACCTCAGAGCCAGAGCAGACATCCACGCTCCCTGCCCCAGGAGGACGTGGGGCCTCACTTGGCCCCCATCCCCACCAGCCCCTCACAGTGGTCAGCGGCAAGCCTACTAGATGGCAGTCTCATGTCAGCGGTGACCAAAGAGGCAGCAGCTGAGAGAGACGGACTGGGCTCCATCACCAGAAGCTGAGCGCTCGCTCTGCATCTAGCGCCATCAAAAGCGTTTTCATGCCTTATTCGTTTGGTCTGTGTGACAACTGTGAGGTACATCCTGCGTCTCTACCTTACAATCTGAGTACTGAGACTCAGAGAGCTCACGGTCCCACGGCCAGCGCTCCTGGCTGGAGGGCAGTGCCCACAAGAGCACGGCAGTGTCCGAGGGAGAGTGTGAAGTGGGGGAAGCAGGGGGGCAAGCAGTGGGGCAAGCAGTGGGGGAGGGGAAGAAAGCAGGGATTGACCAGTTATGTGAGAGCACGGAACCTGTCTCCAGAGGACAAGAGACCACTAGGAACAATCTGAGGGATGACACTGACCCCTGGTGAGGAAATCCCTCCTTTTGAGGAAGGAGACAGGAAGAGAGAAGGGGGGGACAGACCCACTGACTTGACCCACGGACTTGTCCTTAATGTCACACACAACCCACAGTCTCAGCATCCAGCTGCAGGGCCTGAGGAGGCAGAAGCAAGCTCTCTGGAATCAGGCTGATATGTAGGAAGAGTGGCACCTGAACAAGCAGCCGTGATTTATCGGGTTCTCACAGCTGGGGCTACGGGGAACATGCAAGATGGTCTCTACCCTCAAGTGACCTACCACGGGCTTGGAGGAATGGAGGGAGAGGTCTTGAGTGGATAGCTAACCATGTGGGACAATGTATAGGAAAGGCCAGAAGTGGTCAATATTCTAGGGCTTCAGAAAGGCACGGCCAGGTATTGAAGGAAGTGGTTGGGTTGGAGGCGACACCGCTATATTTTGGGGGGGGGGGGGCTCATGCAGAGAAAGCATGGGAGGGGGATTCGGCAGCGAGCAGCCCCACCAGGCCAGGCTGAGAGCTTTCAAGGAGACAAGATGGGAAAGATGAGGTGAGGCCGATCTGCGGTGGCTTTTAATGCTGGTCTAAGATGCTTGGACTGTAACCTCTAGGCACCAAAGACTTACTAACAGGAGAGTAACAGATGATACGGTATATTTTGTGAGCTCAAAATGACTGCAGGGTGCAGACAGGATGGACCCAGGGGGAAGAGCTGGGAAGCAAACGGGGAAGTGGTTGGGGGGAACCCAGTGAATATGGAGTCTTCTCATCTGCCCTGGATCCATCTCCCCTTCTCCTGGGAGCTGTGCCCGAACCTCCCTTTGGGAACCATTGCTCATCAGTTTCAAGCTCGATGCTTTGGGCAGGGCTTATCCCACCCCCACTCCATTTCCAGGGACAGATATGTGATCCGGGCCTCACCAAGCAGAAGGGTCCCCTCCCCTGGCCACACAGTGTGGTTCAAAAATAAGCCAAGTCTCAAGTTGGTCCAGGGAGAATCAGCCCTTGTCCTCTTTCAGGAACCATTGGAAATGGAGTCTGCTTTTTGTACTGGGTTTGCAAACTGAAGGCTAAAGCCCAGAGAGGCTGGAGGCTATTTTGCCAACACTGTGGAGAAGGGAGTGAAACTGAACCAGAGGAAAGAAGAGCTGTGAGATGGGAGAGATTTCAGAGGTGGCTGAGCCCCGGATACAGCCATGTCTGGCACATGCTCCGGAGAAAAAGAAAACCAGAGTGAAGAGACTAGAGACTGCCAGAAGGGAAGGGAAGGAGGTGGGGGAGGTGAATTTGGATGTTTCTCTCATCTTATCCTTTTGCAAAGCTTTCTTTCTAGCCTGGCTGGTCTACACTGAAGGCAGCAGAGAAGTGAGCGACGTGGGCGTCCAGGGGAAGAGCCCCCCAGGGACAGAAGAAGCGGGCAGCCCTTGTCCAGGGTGAGCTGGCACATGTGAGGAGCGGCCAGGGGGCCAGTGTGGCTGGAGCCAAGTGACTGGGCGGGGGAGTGATGGGCCGGGGTCAGGCCGTGTAAAGCTTTGTTGTCCCTTGATGAAGGGAACCTGGCCTCTGCTCTCAGAATGAATGGCAGCCATTAGAGCCCCGAGTCAAGGAATGGCAAGAGGCAACTGACACTTAAAAGGGTCGCCCTGGTCACCTGTGTCTGAGGAGAGGGCAGGGGCGGGAGGCAAACAGCAGAGCTGGACAGCAGCACCCCATCTGCTCAGCCAGTGGGATCTGAGATTCTGTCTCCAGACTCGGCACCACGCAAGCAGGAAAAAGTACTGGAGGAGGACAGGGGCTACAGAAGTGATGGAGGGTATGCTGAGCAGGGCGGCCACAGAGGAGCGGCCACCAGAGGAGCAGGCGGGCAGGAGAAAGGGCTGGGGGCTCAGGTCCGGCCCCGGGGGGAGGGGCGCACAAGGAGCAGCAGTGGTCACGTCTCCAGGGCAGGGAGGGCACGAAGCTGCAGCAGCAGGTGGGGCCAGGACCTGAGCGATGGGGGCGGCCGCGCCAGCCACGCACTCAGCTAAGGCCAGCAGCTGCCGTGTCCTCCAGCTGTTCCTGAGCTGCTGGGGCGAGGCTCCAGGGGGTGGGCGCAAGTCTGCACAGGGATTGTACAAGAATTCTAGAAAACTGCCCTGCTCCCCACCTGCCTTGCCCTTGTGGTCCAGGGGGGGCCGTGCACGTCCACTCAATAGTCACCACCCAGTGACTGTCTCTCCCAAGACCTGAAGGCGGACACTTCCTCCCTCCACCATCATCCTCCCAACTCTTTTCTTTTCTTTCTTCTCCCCAGGAAGTACCGAAAATCAGCCCAAGCTCAAATGTCCATTTGAAGGGACCTTGGCTGTCTTAGGGGGTTGGGAGGGCAGAGCTGTAAATTCCAGCCGTAAATATGAAATCACAGTTGGTTCTGTAGCTACAGGCGCCTCCACCAGGGTCAGGAGGCTTCTCCTATATAGAGAAAAAGTCAGAAATTGATCTTGCTTTTAGCATTTACCAGGCATTCTCCAAGGAGGCCACTTCATCCTCCACAAGTTTTGTGTCTGCAAAAGATAGCATCTGGCCCGGTCTCGCCCCTCCCATCCCGCCACTGCTTGCCTGCTGCTCCCAGGGCGTCCTCTGTCTCTGGCTCCAGCTTTGAATTTGCACACCGCCTTCCCAGCTTCCTTGCTCACATCTGGACCCATCTTGTCTCAGGGTCTGGCATGCAGTGGGTGCCCAATAAGTGTCGAACGCTGGTGAATGAGTGAGTCATTGCTCCCGACGGCCAGTGCCGTGTGCTTCTTCACCACCTCACGTCTGCTTCCTGTCTTTCTCAGAAGAAGGCAAACCATAGCCCAGGAAGGCATGTGAAAGACATTCTAGTCTCACAAACCCCTCACAGCTCCCGGCGGGAGGAAGCTAGACTGTGGTCTCTCCTCTCCGCGTCCCTCGGCAAGTAGAGATCTGGGTCTGCCAAAGGCTCTGTGCTGACTGCTTCGGTGCTGCCGAAGTACGCGACAGCCCCTGCGTCCCGGAAAGCAGGGCGGAACAAAGGCTGCCGGTCTGGCCGGGAGGGGCCGGGCGTCCAGCCGCTGTCCTGCCGATGACTTCACCCCTGGGACCGCGGACGCTCACTCACATTTTGAAATCTCAGTTTTCTCATCTGTAAACGATGGATTATGTGCAAACCCTGCTGAGGCAGGATTTTAGGATCGGAAGTGAAGGAGCAGCTGTCACGGAGCAGATGACCGGCAGGATGCTTAGCATCTGAGGAGAGTGTCCTGGCGTCGGGGACACCTGGCTCCAGTCCCGGCCCCGCCGCCACTAACTGCGACATTGGATGTATCACTTAACCTTTCTGACCTTCAGATTTTCCTGTGTAAAATGGGAATAGCAATAGCACCACACCCACAGGGCTGTGAATGGGATTAAATTAGTTAACGTACATTAATTAGACAAGGCATCGAACTACCGTAGAACCTCAATACATTAACATGCCTAGTGGGAAGTGGGAATGCCCTGGCTGTCCAGTGGTTAGGACTCCAGGCTTTCACTGCTGAGGGACCGGGTTCAATCCCTGGTTTGGGAACTAAGATCCCCCAAGCCGCGTGGTGCAGGCAAAAAATTTAAAAATTAAAAAAAAAAATAACATGCCTAGTGACCACATCAATAGTCTAGAGCAGGGCTATGTATGCAGTAGAACCTTCTGAATGATCAGAGCTGCCCTGTATCTGGGCTAAAACAGTACCCGCCAGCCACATGGGGCTACCGAGCAGTCTCTGTAGCTAATGTGACTGAGAAACTGAATGTTTAATTTTACTTAATGTTAATTATTTTAAATCTAAACAGCCATTTTATTTAAATGTTATGTAGCTAGCAGCCCGTGCATCAGACAGAGCAGGTCTAGACATTAAGAACTACCAGCATTTCTGAAGGAGCGGCAAGGCATGGCACATCCAGACAATGGAATATTATTAACACGAAAAAGAAATGACCGATCAAGCCACGAGGAGACATGGGGGAACCGTAAGTGCATGTTGTTACTGAGGGAAAGAAGCCTGCATACTGTATGATTCCAACTGCATGACTTTCTGAAAAAGGCAAAACTACGGGGACAATAAAAAATCAGTGGTTGTCAGGGTCTGGGGGGGAAGGCTGAACAGGTAGAGTCCAGTGGGTTTCTAGGGCAGTGGAACTACTTTGCACGATGCTATGATGAGGATGCCTGTCATTATACGTTCGTCAAAACCCACAGAATGAGGGACACCAGAGTGAATCCTCGTGCACAAACTGTGAATTTGGGGTGACGATGACGTGCCAGTGTAGGTCCATCAGCTGTAACAATGCACCTCTGTAGTGGGGGAAGTGGATAGTAGGGGAGGCTTGGGTGTGGGGAGACGGGCATATGGGAAAACTCTGTATTTTCTGCTCAGTTTTGCCGTCAACCTAAAACTGCTCTAAAAAGGAAAGCCACTAAAAAAAAATAAAAGAAGAGGGATGAGGAAATGCATGGAAGAAGTAGGATCTGAAGCGAGTTCTCAGGAATGGGTAGGGCATGGACAGCAGTGATTGGCAGTGCTCAGGGGCTGGGAGTGGGGCAGGGGGTCAGAGAAGAGGGTTTTTAAGGGAGGAAATCGAGAGACAGGCAGCAAAGCACCTGGGGAAGACAGAATTCCAGGTTAAAGAGCCTAAAATGTATTCAGCAACCAACTGAGTCCCTGCAGATGTTCACACAGGGCTATGAGATACCAAAAAGTGTTTGAGAAATAGTAATATCCCAAAGGAACATGCTATTTGGGACTTTAGGTTTCTTGAGGGTCAGGCCCGTGTCTTTAAGTTAAATCTTGTGAGGCTCCTGCTATCACACCAGGAGCTCAGAAGTGCTTAAAACAATTTAATTCAAATAGATAGCTTAGCTCAGGATCACGCTGCTCTATAGGAATCTTCCATTACCAATGTGGTAGCTCCCATATTGCCTGGAAAATTACAGGCTTTTAGGGACTCCTGCTTGATGGATTTGTCTAAATGTGTCTAAAAGGAGATGCACAATGTAGCCCCGTCAGCACTGGGGACTCAGCATTCAGGATGCTTAAGTGTCAAGAAAAGACTTCCATTTGTGATCTCCCACAGCGCACCATCTTCAAAGGTCCCCAGATTTATTATTGCATCAACAGATCGGAGAGGGGAGTTTGTATGAGATCAAACAAACACGAGTACTATGGGAGGGCTGGCAGGTGACAGTGTATAAATTGCCGGATGGAAAATGTCAAAAGTTGACTTCAAGCGGTGAGGGATTGGGGAGCACACAAAACTGAGAACAAATGACCGTGCCTTTCTGGGAGCCAATTCTTTATACAGTCCGGCTAATGCAGCGCAAGAAACTTGGGGCTCAGAAACCCACTGAGACCCAGTGAAATCCATTGACTCACAATATATCCTTTATTAAAAAATTATAAAAAGCATCTCTTAGTTTCTACACCTCTTCTCATTTCTGGTAGCTTTTCCTCTCTTTCTCTCTCTCTCTCATACACACACACACACACACACACACACACACACACACACACTCCTATATGCTTTCTTTTTCTCTACCCTGCATATATCCCCCTTTTTGCTCCTTTTACATTTCATTCTTTACATCTCTTTGGCAATCTTTCAAGGGTACTGTCTCGATAGTTAGGACATCTTCCAAGGTAGCAAATTATGTACGCTTTGTCATTGCCAGAGCCTTGCAGACTCAGACTCAATACAAGAAAGAGAGTTGCCATGTCTCCTTAACCCCTGTTCTCATGAGCGGGGCCTTAGTCCTGAATCAGTTGTTGTGTGTTTCAATAAGAGAGTAACAAGCAGTTCTGGAACATTCAGCTTGGGGTCTGAAAGAAAGTATGTTCTTTATATATATCAGCTCACACCCTCACCTTGCCGTCTCCTGGGAGCAGGCCCTTCCCAACGACCAGGACCGAAAATAACCACCTACCCTGGCTCTGTTTTAATTTCACAGCACGTTTTACTTTTTGACATCAGAATAAATATTTATTTCTTTGTAGATAGCCTATATGCTCTGTTAAGATGCAAGTCCCATCACATTTGGAATCCTCAGCAGTGCCATGAGGTAGGAACTGTTAAGAACTACATTTTCCAGGGACTTCCCTGGCGGTCCAGTGGTTAGGACTCTGAGCTTCCACTGCAGGGGGCGTGGGTTCGATCCCTGAACTAAGATCCCTCAAGGCGAGCCGCGTGGCCAAAAGAAAAAAAGAACTGCGTTTTCCAGATGGAGACACTGTTAAGGTTATGGGGCCAGGGGCTTCACCAAGGTGGTGCGACCATGAATTACAGAGCACAAACTGCAACCCAGGTCTGCCTTTGACTCCAGAGCCAGCGCTCCCAACCAGAGCCTCCAGGCAGCGGGCAATGGATTCTAGGTTATACATTTATATCCAACGGGAGTCAGGCTTGAATGTGGCTTCAGTGTCAAAACTAAAAGGGCTTGAAAACCTCCTTGCTCCCAACCTACCTTCCTTACTCTCTTCTCTCCTAGGGAGGCATGCTAAAGAATGAACTAATTCTAAACTCCTGTAAAAACAGACTACCAGAATTTCTCAGAATCCAAGTTCTTCGAGGACAGAAACTACGTTAGCCCAGTTTAGGCAGACAGAACAGGCAGCTCTCTGTACAGTGGCTCGTATAGCATGGAGCCTAATCAACAATCTGTTTATTTTTATTCCCATGTTTCTAGGAGGTTCCCAGCTTCTCCAAAAATAGTAGCTGGTATGCTAGCAGCATCCAAGGAACGTCACTTGATTTCTCAAAATCAGACTTGATCTGCTGTGAGCTCCCAGCTACCAGGCTCAGTAATCTGGGGCCTCCTCTCTTTTTCCCTCCATGGACTCTTATGATGGTCCCGGTCTTGACTTTTCCTATTGCTACGGCCACCTACGAAGGTCACCGCCCAGCACCAGCCTTTGTCCTTGTCATCTGCCATCCATCTCTTGGGCTTTGAAGATGTTCCTCCGCTACGGTCTGCCTTGTAGAATCCAGGCCTCACACCTGGGACATGTCAAGGAACGGGTCTCTCCTCTCACCTGTCTCTGGAGGGTTCCAACTCTAGCTCTGAACTCACAACTTCCACCTCTGCAGTGCTCATGAACCATCCAGGCCTTCCTCTTTGGGGACAAGCCCACACCATCCTCCCCAACAAAACTCTGCAAACATCATCGTTCCTGTCTCTTCCTGGAGTTAGGGGGGAAAGGAAATACTAAGTCCAGTTACTTTTAAAAAATCAATTCCACCCATTACCGATAGTCGGTGATTAGATGCATGTGCTATTACAAAGTTTTCATCAATCCGTTCACAGTCTGACCCTTTGGACTGTCAAGTTGGCACTACGTTTGGCTCACAAATAAATCTGCCGTAGCCAAGGAAGACGAAAACTTTCTTCTTCCCTCGGATAACATGAGGCACAGGATTTCCCAAGAGAAAGCAGAGCCCAAGGGGGAAAGGGTCCCGGGCAGGGCTGCTGAGCTGGGCTCCATCCGGCACTGGCTAATCCAGGGGCACCACTGACACTCCTCACAAGTTATTAACAGCCAAACAGACTCCAAACCTTCTGCTCCTAACACATTTCTGACGCCTTTCCTAATCCACAGTTGTGTTAACAGGCATTTGCAGCTGTGAAGAAAGGTGGGTGGGCAGGCTAAATAAATTAATAAATAAAGAGTTTACGTAAATTGCTCAGCTCAGCTCAGCACAGCTTGAATCCTTACCATGACCGGTCTTGGAATAAAGCATCCTAAGGAGGTTTCTTTTTCTTTCCTGCCCTCAGGCAGAACAAACTGCTAAGTCAGTCAGTTAGTAGATCCAGTGATAGAGCACCTACTGTATGCAAAGGATCATCTTGGTATTGGTGAAGAGATAAGTAATTAACTGGGAAGACAGAGACCACTTGGGATGCCCCGAACCCAATAGCAACGATTCTTAAACCTTGTGAACAAGTAAAAGGCACCATGAATAATAAACAGTGAGCATGTGTCAGAGGGGGACTTCAAATCCAGCAAAGGCAGAAGACACTCCCTTTGCTTTAATCCTGACATCTACTGTGTTTTCCAGCCTCACTCCCTCTGGTTTTCAAGTGTTCAAGTGGTGGAAGAGATTGAACATTGACAGCTCAGTCACTCAATACCATACTTCACAGAGGAATAATAAAAACTAACTGATCCCTCCCAAAATGGCTTACTAGTTTCTTAAGATCTGGATGAGAGTGTTTCTGATCAATTTTAAGGTTTGAATATGATCTAAGTTGGGGTGTCCAAAAGGAGAAGGTAAATGATTGGGCTGAACCACCAATGACTAATGGGTACAGCCAGCCAAGTATCTGACAAACATTTATTGAGTATTTCTTCCATCTGTTCTACGTCAGGCATTGTGCTAGGCACTGAGGGTAAAGTGATGACTGAGATATATTCCCTGCCCTTGAGACACTCACAGGCTAGTGAAGGAGACAGAGAAATTAGCAAGTAACTTTCTGACTTAGGATGTCACCATGGCCTGCTTGGGTTACTGCAGAAGGCAAACAGAGTAGACAAAGGAGGAGAGCGTTAAGGAAGAGTTCTAGAAAGAAGAGACCCCTGAGCTGAGTCTTCAAAAACAAGAAGAAATTAACCAGCTAGAGAAAAATGGGAAGGATATTCCAGGCAAAGTGTACAGCAGTTACAAAAGTTTATAAAGAAACGAAGAAGCCAAGAGCATTTGGAGAATTTCCACTGGTTCCGTGTGACTGAAATATAAGCTCGGTATAGGAATGGCAAACAGTAATTCTAACTCATATTCAGAAAATCCTGTGAGTCATGCCAAGTAATTTAAATTTTATCCTGAGGTTTGAGAAGGAGCCTTTGCAGCACTGAAAGAGGAGAGGGATGGGCAGGTTTACACTATGGAAATACCAGCCTCACATAAATATAGAGGAGACACTGGCGAAATAGAAAAGGTGGAGACTGGAGTTGGGGAACCCTGTTTAGGGACTGTTCAAAAATTTCAGGTAAGAACAGGTAAGGCCCTAAATTGAAAAACAGCCATAAATATCAATGATGAACATTTAGAAGTGTTTGATTCTTACGCGTGGTTTCTTCAGTGATAGTGAACCACACAGCACACCACCAGTGGTGCGAATTTCACCATAATAAAAGTATTATTACACGTACTAAAATAGTAAACTCATCTGGAAACCTAACCAATGGACACGGTATTTTTTTCTTAGGTTCCCAATGTCAACAGGAAAGGATGTTGCTTTGATTTCTCCTACAAAGTCTCCTACTTCTACTTTAAATAGGAGCTGGTAGAGAAAGACACTTACTTTCCAGTGAATTTGAGCCTGGTGGGTTTCTTCGTACTGAGATGTGAACTGGCTTCACATATTGTTCCTTCTCTGTGCTTCCTCTTCTGCTCTCTCCTCTCCCCCCTGCAGACCAAGATTTCACTTGAGCTGAAGGATGGATGGACTCTCCCATCTTGGAATCTCTGGTGTGGCTGAAGTTAAGAAGAGAAGAGAGGGACAGGAGGTCTTCCAGATGTTCATAGAGTCACATCCAAGGTCATTGGACCGTGGAAGGGCATTCCGATCAGGTCTCTGCATGTTTTCCCTGAACAGAGACTGTCCTCAGTCAGGGGACTTGGCATGGACTCCACTCCCGTGGAAGCTGGTGGAACACAGAGACCAGACCTTGGAATCAGACAGATCTGGTGTCTAGTTCCAGCCTGGCTTCTTGTCTCGAATAAGGGAGAAAGGCCTGTGTGTAGTGAGAATTACAGGAGAGAATGAGGGAGAAGTGCCCAGCACAGACTCAGGGTTTCTCAACCAGGGCTGATTCTACCCCCTGAGGACATTTGGTGATATCTGGAAACATTCTGGGTTGTCACAACTGGGTGGGGGGAAGCAGATACAACTGGCATCTGGTAGGTAGGGACCAGAGATGCCGCTAACATCCTACAATGCACAGGACAGCTCCCGCAACCAAGAATTATCCTGCCCCAAATGCCAAGGTTGCCGAGGTTGAGAAACTCTTGTCTCTCAATACGTGTTCCTCGTAGCTCCTCTCCCCCATTCTCCTATGATCCCCGCCCGCCGACATACACATGAAAAGCAATACCTCCAAGCAGAGATATCCACCCCACTGGACGGCCTCTGGCTGCCAACTGGAGAGATCAAGCCCCAATCCTCCTCCCAGCCGCCTTCCCCTTCACGATTGAAATGACTGGTTTGTGAGGAGTTGGCGCATCCTGACTCCAGGCTGTTTACTTTCCTCCTTATGATGTTTCTGAGTGAATTTTCTTTTCCACGAAATAAAGCAGGACGCCGGCCATCTTGCTGGGCCCGCCCCGTCTCCAACTGCACCTTTTTGTCCTGCCTCAGACAACAATCCCCATCATCTCCTCCCCCTTCCTTACCTGCCTCAGCCCCGCAAGCCCAAGGATGACTGTTTACTGACCCCACAGCAGGGGTGTCTCCCCACAAGCATTTCCAGGGATCTTTAAGGGAGGTTTTCTCACCTTTACAAACCAGCCTCTATAACGGGCTGCTCTGATTAAGTGACCGCCTGGAGGGGTGGGATAGGGAGGGAGGGAGGGAGGAAGATGCAAGAGGGAGGAGATATGGGAACATATGTATATGTATAACTGATTCACTTTGTTATAGAGCAGAAACTAACACACCATTGTAAAGCAATTATACCCCAATAAAGATGTTAAAAAAAAAAAAAAAAAGAGTCGCCGGCTTCACAGGTTGGGTTGAAACCCTCCCTGTCTCTTGTCCCTCTCTGTGTGCACAGTGGGTAGCAGAAGGCTCTGCACCGTTCTGAGCAGGCATCCTCCAACTGACGCTCCCTTCCAGACCAAATAAATGCAAACCTGTGAGAGAGAAGGACCCAAGCAACCGGCCCCTCTTTTCGCAATTCTTCACCCGCAGGTATGAATGTATGCGTATGTATGGGGCACACATGATCCACAGACACAGTGACACACACACGGACAAAAGGAAACAAGAGGCATCCTAGCAGGTGCCAGAGGAAGCCTGGCTTCTGGCTGTGGGGTCCCCAGGGCTGATTATTTGCTGGTTCTGCTGCAGGACTCAGGACTGGGGCTCAAAGGCCGGTCCCACCTCCCTCCATCCCAGCTCTCCTCCGTGCTCTGTGCTGCACGGCCGCCATCTCCAGCCATTCGTTGTACTCTAGCCCTCGAAGTCAGGCGAATGTGGTGTCGGGCACTGACCAGGATCCCTACTTATTATCAGCTCAACATTTTCCAGCTCGAGATGCCCCCATGCCTTTGTCCCAGTGCCAACGATGCAGAAGAGCTTAAGGGAGAGAACAGGGAACAGGGTCACAGATGGAAGCCTGTGGACCGCCCCCCTCCCCTTTCTCTGGAGCCCATTACCCCTTTGGGGGCGCAGAGGTGGGGGGACTTCTCTCTTCTCTGTCCCTCTCCGAGCCATGTTTAACCAGCCTTCAGCAAACAGAAGGGTCTAGAAGCCCCAAAGAAATAGAGGGAATTTTATTCCCGAAGTGCTGACCGTTTGTGCCGGAAGTCACTTCGGTTGGCTATTACTCCTTGACCTTTCATTTCACACACTCATTTAAGCCCCCAGTATTTATTTTTTCCAGAGCTGAAAGCCTCGTGGAAGTCAACCCATGAAGGGCCCCAAATGAGACAGAAAGTGGAGGGAGCAGACAGGTTTCTCCTGAAGGCTATTCTCTCACCTGCCACTGCCCCTCCAGCAACTGTGACCTTGACCTCGACCTTACCTAGGCACACCAAGCCCTCCCGCAGAGCTGGGCTCAAGATGGGTGTGGTGGTGTGAGAGGGGTCCTCGGAGAAAGCACTGCGGGGTCAGCCTGGGGCCAGGGGAGGCTTCTGGAAGAAGTGATCTCTGAGGAGACAAGGCTAAGGTTGAGTTCTAAGTTCTAAGGTTGAGTGGAAATCGTCCAGGTGACAAGGAACTGGGGGAGAAGGATGTCATCTGAGGGAACAGTGTGAGTAAAGGTGATGGGGCCTGAAACAGCGTGGGAGGGGCTGAGATCCACGCTAGAACACAGGAGAGAGAAGGTAGAGAGGAAGGAACCCAGAGAGATGGGGGAGGGGTGGAGATCACAGACGACCCCACTGAGACCTTTAGACTTGATCCTGTGGGCATGCAGAGGCCCCGAGGGTTTTCAATTTGGGAATGAAATGATCAGATGCACATTTAAGCTGGGTCACTCAGGCGGCTATTGAGGCCTCAGGGGGAGTTGTAGGGAGAGACGTGAAACATCGCTTTGTTTTAAACTGAAATTTGAAAGTCTCTGAAATTTATTGGCAATACATGGGGCTAGTGTGTGTGAATCACAGTCCAGAAATTTAGGTGTATATAAGAAATACATCTTTTTATAAGTCACCTTAATTTCTCTTTCACGCTCCCTATGTGACCAAGTTCTAAAAAAAGCTTCCACCACCATCTTTTTGAGAGACTCCCTCCCACAGACTTGGGGAGGTTTGGGGAGTCCTTCAGCAGTTCCAGGCCATCTCTCCATGTCAGTTACTTCTGGATCCTGTGGTCCTGGCCAGTGCTCGTGACCTGTCTATTTAGGGAGGAAAGGGAGAGGAGAGAGAAAAGGGAGAAATCACAGCTAAGACCAGAATCGGCTTATTCCCTCACAATGGGTTTTTAAAAATCATATAGATATACGTATCTGCGGAGGGGACACCAACGCTTTATGTAAGAAGTTATGGGAACTTGAACTAAGAGAGACAGAGGAGGAATAGAAGAAGGGGATTCAAGAAAATGGAAGAAGCAAAATCAGTAAGAGCTGGTGACCGATGGGTGGTGGAGGGTAAGGGAGAGGGCTCTGGGCCCCTGGACCAAACGATGACAAATGGCACACACTGAGCTAGAAGTCACAGCAGGCACAGGAGAGTGGGAGTGGGGGACAGAGGTCACCTGCCGCTAGGCTGCAGCTCAGGCCGGCAGTCTTGAAGCTGGTGGCCCATGGCTTTGCCCCCTCTGCCCAGCAGGACTCCAAGTCCACCTTCACTTGCCTCTTTCTCTGGGCCAGATTCTCCCATCTCCGTGCCCCCCAAATATCTGTGTTTATTCTCCTACCCATTCAATTGCATTACCTTCTGTCAGTGTTACATGCCCGTCTGTAGGTTTTCCCTCTACATACAGATTATTCTCCTTTAGCCTACAGGTCCCAACACGGCAGAGCTGCCCTGTCTGCTGGGCACTGGAGAAGGCGCCCCAGTGCGTGAGACAGGGTGCAGGGACCTCGCGTCAGTGCCGGCTGTGTTACATACCATCTATATCACAAGCTTAGTATCCTCTCCCTTGTTTGTAAAATGAGGGCTACTCTGACCAAAAACCAGGGGTGTCAGGTGATCAGATGGCATAACGTATGGAAAAGCATTCTTTAAACGGGATACGGTGTTCAAATGTAAGTTATCAAGTCACCCTATGTGACACCTGTGCTTGTCTGTCCTGCCTCCATCTTTCTCCTCCTTAGCAATCCCTCACCCTGTGAATCTAAACTGAGAAAACCACCTCCAGGAAGGCAGGTGTGTGTGGGAAGGCGTGGAGCTGAAGGGGCGTGAGGAAGAGGAGTGAGGGGGCGGGTCAGGGATCCCTGCTGCTGACCCCCTGATCTCAGCCGGAGCAGGGACCCGGCAGTCACAGCCAGAGGCCGCAGGCTCCAGGCTGAGACGCTGCACGGTGGACTTTTTTTTTTTTTTTCCTTTTTCACTCTTGGCAATCTGTTAGAAATGGTGCCTGCTTGTCCCCGCTCCAAGCCCGACAAAACACAGCTTTCATCATTTGATGGTGTACATGTACAGCCATGCAGAGGCACAGAAATCAATGCGCATTGATTCCTAAGCTAGGAATTCATAAACTTCTTTAAGGTCACCAATTGATTTTTCACTTTTGGTAAAAAAAATGTGAGACTTCAGACCTTTCTCTTCATTTGTGCTGGCTTTCTCATCTACAGGGGACACACGGGGCTGCACACGGGCCCTCCCTCACCTGTGTGAGCCCAGCCTTCCCCTCCTCGGGGCCGCCAGGAGGGAGAAGCACCCAGATACAGGGAGAGAGGGGCACACGTATTTAAACACTCCTCCCGCTACATCAAAGCCTCCTCGCAGTGGCCTAATCTCCTGGATTAGTCAAATGACGGGACAAATGCATTTGAAGGATGACACCCCCCAAATGGAAGCGTGTTTGGAACAGACGCATCAGCATTTGACAAATCGGAGCTGGGCAGTGGGGACGGGAGGTGGGAGGGGCGGCCGGGCTTGATTTCAGAGTGAAGGCGGGGCTCAGATCAGTGCCCCGCCCCCAGGATGTCTCTGCCGAGGACACCACGTGGTGAGTGGGGCGGGCGCCTTAGCTAGTGTCCAAAGGTGGGTATCAGCCCCGTTACCAAGGGAGCGTCCTCATCACCTGAACCTGTTTACCCACATCTGAAGAAATGGAGTAAATATCTACCTTGTGAAGTGGTGAAGACCAAATATGACGTTATTGTAAAAGCATTGTTTAGACTGCAAAGTATCGGATGAGTATGAGATAGTCCAGTGCCCCAAATCCTCCCCACTTATGTTTAGAATCAAAAAGTTTTAAAGAAATTCATGAATGTTATGACTGATGGGGTCACCGTGGATCCCTTCTTTCTTTCTTCCTTTTAAAAAATTTTATTTTATCGTGGTAAGAGCACTTAACATGAGACCTCCCTTCTTACAGATGTTTAAGTGCACAATACAGTATTGTTAACCTCCAGGCACAATGTCATCTACAGGCAGATCTCTCGAATTTACTCACTCTGCACAACTGAAACGTTATACCTGTTGAACAACTCCTTTTTCCCCTCCCCCCAGCCCCAGGCCACCGCCCTTGCCCTTCTAGTCTGTGCTTCTAGGAGATGAACTATTTTATTTTATTTTTAATTTATTTTATTGATGTATAGTTGATTTACAATGTTGTGTTAATTCCTGCTGTACAGCAAAGTGTTTCAGGTGTACATATATGCCTACATTCTTTTTCATTTTCTTTTCCATTATAGTTTATCACAGGATACTGAACATAGTAGGACCTCTTTGTTTATCCATCCTATATGAGATAGTTTGCATCTGGTAATCCCAAACTCCCAATCCATCCCTTCCCCACCCCGTCCCCACTGGCAACCACAAGTCTGTTCTCTATGTCTGAGAGTCTGTTTCTTTTCCATAGATAAATTCATTTTTGTCATATTTTAGATTTCACATGTAAGTGATATCATGTGGTATTTTTCTTTCTCTTTCTGACTTACTTCACTTAGTATGATAATCTCTAGGTTCATCCATGTTGCTGCAAATGGCATTATTTCATTCTTTTTTATGGCTGAGAAGTATTCCATTGTATATATGTACCATGTCTGCTTTATCCATTCATCTGTCGATAGACACTTAGGTTGTTTCCACGTCTTGGCTATTGTGAATAGTACTACTATGAACATTGGGGTGCATGTATCTTTTTGAATTACGGTTTTCTCCAGCTATATGCCCAGGAGTGGGATTGCAGGATCATATGGTAACTCTATTTTTAGTTTTTTGAGGAACCTCTGTACTGTTTTCCATAGTGGCTCTCCCAATTGACATTCCCACCAACAGTGTAAGAGGGTTTCCTTTTGAGTTGGGCTATTTCAGATAACTCATATAAGTGGAATTGTAGAACTATTATATGATCCAAAAACCTCACCTCTGGGTATTTATCCAAAAGAATTGAGGTCAGGATCTTGAAGAAATACCTGCACCCCCATGTTCACTGCAGTGTTATTCACAATAGCCAAGATGTGGAAACAACCTAAGTGCCCATTAACTGAATAAAGAAAATCATATATAGATACACACACACACACACACACACACACACACACACACACACACACATAATGGAATATTATTCAGCCTTAAAAAAGAAAACATACTGACGTACTGCCATACGGGACGGCATGGATGACCCTGGAGGATGTCAGGCTGAGTGAAATAAGCACTCACAGAAGGACAGATCCTTTTCTCCCCCGGATTACACCGAGGCTGTCAAGCAACATTTCTGAAGCCAAGAACCACGGGGGTCACGTCCCAGCCTTGCTGCTTGTTAGCTGTCACCTAGTCACCTAGCCTCCCTGAACCCTGAGCTGCGTCACCCCTAAGATGGGGTGAGGGGTGGCAGGATGAAGAAGGACAGCGTGTGAGGCTGCACGTAAGCCACACAGATGGGGCCTGGGCTAGAATCACCATCATGGCTCAGAAGATGCCCGTCCTGCCAGCTGGAAGGAGGGCCTTGCGGGAAGCGGAGCCTTGGAGCCAGGCCTTCCTCGGGACCAGGGCCAGACCCCGGCGCACTGGCTGGCAGCCCTGCCCAGCCCGCTCTCCCTGGCACCACCAGCCTTCCCCGCAGCCCTGGCAGGTGGTCCTCCTGCTCCCCGAGAGCCAGGGGAACTTGAGTCTCAGGTCTCAGCTGCACGGGGCCACACGGTTCTGCTGTGTTGGCTGCTCAATTAGCAGCGTATCAAGATGTTCCGATGGTGCCGCTGCACACGGGGCTCCCACCTCCCCGCTGAGGCCAGCAGCTCGGCCTGTGCTGGCTTCCAGCTCCCTGACAGCCTTGCAGCCCCTTTCTCGAATGCCAGGCTCTCCTCTGAATTCTCCAAGTCCCGCTCACCCTCTGCCTGCGGTCCTGCGGGCTGTCAGCACCCGTCCCCGAGCTGGGGCTCAGCTGGGCCTGCCCACAGGCTCCCTCCCATTAGCAGGGGCCCTGCTGGTGGGTGGCAGTGGTCCCACCAGAACTCGGGTCCTGCCCCCAGGCCCCCAGCCACGGCCTCTCTGGCCTGGGGCTATGTCCTAGGACCCCCCCCCCTCCCCTGCCCAGCCTGCGCTCACCCAGGGTTCCCAGGGGGCTTTGACGGCTGTGCTTCCCCTGGCGAGTGTGCAGAGGTAACACACTGTCTTGGGTATGACTTGAGCCCAGAGTTGTCTTCCGATTATGACTCCGGCAGAGCAGGTCCTGCAGGTGAATTGTCAGTGTCCCTGGCGAGCCATCCTCCAGCCAGCTAACTGATGTACCGTGGACGCAGGGAGACTGCTGGCCACGTGTGTGCAAGAAGCTCTTCCATCTTTCAAGCAAAGACGAGCGCTGCTCTCCTTCCAGTCCACACGGCCTGTGGTAGCCCTTTATCATCTTTCAGCCTCGCATGAGCGCTAGGGATTGTGAGGGAAGGGGAGCACAGGAGGCGGGAGAGGAGGGCCAAGGAATGACTCACCCCTGTCTCCATACTACCTAGCCCGTTGACCCCCGCGCCAGGGCCCTGCTCTAGGCCACACTGCGGGGACGGGGGTGGGAGGCAAGGCACGGCAAGGCCTCTGCACCCAGGAGGCTAGGCTCCAGCAAGGGAGGGGAGGCTCGTGCGCAGGAAAGAGTACCAGCGCAGCGGGGATGCATCTAGGTGCAGTGGGGGAAGACTGGTCCTAAGGCCAACGGGTTTCAGAGAAGGACGACCATCATGGGCAGAGGCCTTACTTCTGTTAGGCCTCGAAAAATAACACGTTGAATTCCAAACTGCCTTCCCCTGGGGTCGCCTTCCAAATGAGGAGTGCTTTGGAAATACTAACTTCTTTCATGTAAGTCCTTGGGAAACAGTATTGAGAGGTCAGAAAACAGACACCCATCCGTGACTGGGAGACGGGGCCATCCTCACAGTTGCTGCCTCCTTCGAGGGTCACAATGACCTGAAGCAAAGTCTTTCCTCTCCCTTCTCCCAGGTCTCTCTTCTCATCCAACCTCAGAGAGACCGGACAGCACACAGAAGCACCCGGCATCCACGCTGGGCTGTGTTTTGGGGCCTGGAAGGCTCCCTCTGCCGGGCGTCACCGGGTACCTCCTGGCCTCCCAGTGAAGGGGAGAGTCTCGGGGACCTGGTTCTTCTTTAGTAGTTGGAGTGGGGCATCCTATGGGGAAGCCCTTTGGGGATTAGCTGTCCACACCCCTCTGTGACATTCTGTTGTCTCCTCTCTTCCCCACTTCAGCATCCAGCACAGAGCTTCCTGGGACTGCTTCCTGAGACTGCTGCTGGGATCACGGTCTGTCCTCTCTGTTACCTCTGTGACCTCCCGGCACACGTCCACAGAGACGTGATCTCTCAAAAGGCAATCCAAGTTCACCTTCAGGCTAGTAAGATGCTAACCCAATAACCCTATCACAAAACACCGGGAAGAGGGCATCTCTTCTCAGCCTGGAGCAAGGGCCACCCTAGCGCCAGCCCTGCCTATGGGCAGTGCCTGAGCAGTTTGGGGGCGGTGGCTGGCAGTGGGGTGGGGAAAGGACCAGGATCTAGAATGGTCCACAGGAAAGAGGTGGAAAGTTATTTTTCATTGCACAAAGGAGATCCCTGCTTAAACAGCTGTTGGGACACCTGCATTTATACTTGACGTTGTAATGGTAGCTCGTGTTCATTCATCCCATCTCTTCCCTCCCCAGTGTTCATCTACCCAGGCAGGTGGAACACTTTCCTTGCAATCAGATCTCCCTGTGTTCAATGCAGTGATGCAGGCTGAATGAAACATGTACCACTTCTTTTGCTTCATAAAGTTGGAAGTTTGTTGCTAATTATTCAACTGTAATGACCCTAATCCCTTTCTACGCCAATGGATTTATTTCCAGAAAGTGGCCACAGCTCACAGGAAGGCCTGGGGGGACAGGCGGGGAAGTGGACACAGGACACACCCAGGACTATGCAGGACAAACGAGCCGGAGGTGCTCCCAGGAGCTCCAAGCCCCGGGAAGCCAGGAGGGACCCACAGGCACCCGAGTCGGTAAGACCAGAGTCTAAAATACTTCCAGGAGGCAGTAAAGAGAGAGAAGGCAGCAGCTCTTCCTGTACTGAGCAATGAGTTAATGATTTCACGTCCACCCTGTGCCCCCATCCTGCCTGCACCCCAGTACATCCACGTTTTACTGGTTCTTCTTGAGACGGTCATGGTGGGGAGCTAACGTTTTTATAGCACATTAATGACAGCATGGGAGTAGTAAGGACTTCTCTAGCCTTTCTCTGTTTTCATAAACAATTTCTGGCGATTCACTGTTCCCCAGACAAGACTGGGAAGGTAAAATAAAACACACACACACCCATCCATGCTGGGAGGTGGGGTTGATCTTGGGTGGCCTCGGCCTGCAGCGGCTTGAAGCAGGATTCTGGTTCCTGGCCGGAGGCTGGGGTCGGGCCACGGCAGTGAGAGAGCCGAATCCTAGCCACTAGATCACCAGGGACTAGTGGCCAGTGACAAGGTCCTGGCCTGTCAGCTATGTAGAAATGAATTTCCACATAGAGATGGGAAATAGTGAAACAAGTAAAGTGTTTATTAGGAGGAAAAGAGTACAGCATGTGTGGATAGACACAGGGGCGGGTTCAGCAAGAGAGAGTCGTTCCCTCGTGGCAGTCTAAATCACTTAAATGGGCATTTCTTCCAGATTTCCTTTGGCCAATCATCTTGCTTTGCCTGGTTCTGAGTCTGTATTTGGTTTATCTCAAGGTCCTCCCATGCGTGCACTCATCTTTTAGCCAAGATGGATTCTAGCAAAGAGGCCTATGGGTAGTTGACATCACTTACTATGGGGTGGTGCCCCCTCCCTTTTTGACCTCCAGGGAGCCCTTCTGTGCATGTGTAGTCAGGAAGGTCTCCTTGAGTCCGAGAACGAGGAATATGTGGTCTTTTATTTCTTATCTGGGCAGGGCCCAGCCTCCTCTCTCGATCGTCCTGCTATTGGTATTTTGGAATTTCTGTCCACAGGGAACGAACTCCAGCTGCTCAGGCTGGGACCCATCCATCTCCTGCCTTAGGGTCACCTGCACAGTTACTGCTTCCTTTGAGGGTCAGGTGTGGGCAAATTCCTCAAAGGGTCCCTGGGTCCCAGGCTGAGAGCAGCTGATGTGAGCAGAGAACCTGACCTGTTCTAACCTGGACCGTGTGTTCTCGGCTGTGGGGAGTGTCCTGTGGACTGAGGCTGTGACAGACGATTTGGTGCCATCCTGAGGGCAGGGGTAGACTGCCCCCCACCCCGTGGGAACAGGAGCCCCTGAGCTGCGTCCACAGGGAGCTGTCAGGTGGGAAGAGGTACCCAGGATGGAGTCATCTCCCCGCAGCCGACCACAGCTTCCTGCCTTCCTCTCACCCCGATGGCTTCTGGAGTTTCTCCAAAGACAGCAGCAGGCACCAATGGCTAATTGCTCCGAAACAGCTAGTCTCCATTTCAGGGCGCTTCTTGCTTTCGCTTTAGTAGCTGGCAAATGAATCCTCCCAGGGATTACAATAACCGTGTGCTGGCTGTGTTCCCTGGCACTCATCCCAAAAGGGATGGCAATCTCTTAGTATTTATCCCCTTGAAGATTCTCCGTGCCCGCCTGGCTCTGCACACAGATGGCCGCTTCCTCACTTGCTTCTCAGAGCAGATCCTACCCTGGGGTTCCCCAATGCCCATCACCCCCGAGGCCACTGCCTTCCTGCTGGGGCTGCCCACCCCCCTCCTCCCCCTGGCCTCTCTGCCCAGAGTTTCATCCCACGGAGGTAGATCTACTTTTTTCCTACAATACTTTCCCCACCAATAAGCCTAAAGTACCAAGGGAAGAACAGAGATGCTTTCTCCGACTGAAGCAATGCACAAAGGGAGAGACTACTTCCTCGAGGAGCTGACTGTTGTTCACCCTTCCTCCTAACAGACACAAGGACTCTGAGGTCATGGAATGCAGGGACATCTTGGTTCTGCACCTAAGCACACTGACGTGAACTCTTCGGTAGCGCAGTAGTGCTGGAGCGCAGAGAGGGGAGCAGGTGACACAGTTCACCTGCCGTGTGATGCTACTGCTGGTAGTTCTGTGTATCTATCCCCTCCCACCTCCACCCGCCCACCAGCCCTAGCTCCAGGGAGATGGGAACCAGATCTTCTCATTCTCTGCAGCTCCTACCAGCCCCTCCTTACCCCCCATCACCAAGGATGGTGGTGGGGAGGGAGTACCTAGCACAGGCCTGGCCAGATTAAAGGCTCAGTAAGTCACTGGTGGATGAATGGCCTTCAGTGGCCCGGCTTGTACACTCTGAGCAGAGCCCTTTCACGGAGGGATGGGCTTTAGCGTATGTGAACCCTGTGTGGCGACGGCCACTTCGAACGTGAGGCTGACCGGTGAGAAGTCATGATGCCACGTGGGACATTTTTATGTCACTCAGTCCTTGGGGTGGGCGGGCGCTGGGTGAGGGGACTCTTGGCTGGACCCTGACAGCACCATCATAGCTGCGGGAGGAGACACGAGACCAGACTGCGAGAGTTATTCTGATAGGGGAACTACAGCATGTTTGACTTCAGTCAGTCCTACAAGGGCTGTGCAAGGCTCGGGAAGATGCTCAGCTGCTTGTCTCTAGGAGCACTTAGTCTACACAGAGACCCCCTCCTCCGACGCGGCTCCATGCAGACTCGCCATTACACACCAGCCCCACGGGTCGGCGGGACTGTCCCGTCCCGTCCGCCCGATCCTCGTAGCCCTCCACTCTGTAACCCAGACCTGCCGCCTCGCTGACAGCAAGGCTGTGACGCCGTCTTTGGGTACCTTCGCCGACTCAGCACTGGCTCTCCATGGCAATTCAGATACAATCATAATAAATAAGCAGCAGCAATTAAAGCAGCAGACAAGAGATCACAGAAAACCTGTATATGGCTGACAGATCCAGTGAGTGGCATTTTGACAAGAGAAGTGCGGGGCGGCGGGCTCAGAGGGAGCGTGTTTGGGAAACTACACTGTTTTCAGGCAGCCATGGCCCACATTCAGAGTGAATTTCTGGTTCTACCGGGCAGGAGCCAGAACGACTTGCCCTGAGCGACGATCGCAGAGGCTGTTGGAACACAGACAACGGTGCACATGGCGGAGCCTGAAATTTGGTTAGAAATTGTTGGGTTGAGTCCGACACTTCATCAGAAAGCATGACACGTGGAGAAGGTGGGTGTTACCTGGTTTCCCTCAGGCAGGGTCTGTGACCCTGGGAAAGAAGAGAAGCACATCCCCATAGGACTGGAAGAGAGCCGAGCTCCCAGGAGACGGTGCTCCTGGTGGAGAGGGAGACCCCTCTTTGCCCTCACCGCCCACTCCTCCCCGCCGGGGAGGCAGCATAGGGCGGGAAAACACACATGCTTTCCAGACAGAGAAACACGAATTGCAGAGGAATCTGCCGTTTACTAGCCTGAGGCACCTCAACCCCTGTTAGCCTTCCCCCACCTGTTAAGGGCGCGGGAATACCTATTTCATGTATCCTGGGAATTAAACGGAGAAACAGATGTGACGGGCTTACCCAGCATTTAGCACATAGTAGGTACTAAGAGATGTCAGGCCCTTTCCCATAGATTCCCTAGTATTTAGAAAGGTCAAGGTGACCCTCCGTCACTGGAGGGTCTCGCTCACCTTGAGAGTTAGGCCCCCTCTGGCCTCACGTGGGGCTTGCTCTGTGTCTTGGTATCGCTCTTGGCACCAAGGATGTTAAGATGAATAAGATAGAATCCAGATCTCAAAACAGAAGCCTGCAAGATGTGGTCTCTATATACAATGGAATGCTACTCAGACATAAAAAGGAATGAAATAATGCCATTTGCAGCAACATGGATGGACCTAGAGATTATCATAGTAAGTGAAGTAAGTCAGAGAAAGACAAATATCATAGAATATCACTTAAATGTGGAATCTAAAATAATGATACAAATGAACTTATTTACAAAAGAGAAACAGACCCACAGACATAGAAAACAAACTTATGCTTCCCAAAGGGGAAAGCAAGGGAAAGGATAAATTAAGAGTTTGGGATTAACAGATACACACTACTAAATATAAAATAGATATCCAACAAGGACCTACTGTATAGCACAGGGAACTATATTCAATATCCTGTAATAAATCATAATGGAAAAGAATATGAAAAAGAATATATATAACTGAATCACTTTGCTGCATACCAGAAACTAACACAACACTGTAAACCAACTCTACTTCAATAAAAAAAAGAAGCCTGCAAACTAATAGAAAAAGCACACCCCGCCCATGCCCAACTGCTTGTTCTGTCTGTGTCTGCAGCCAATAGGAAATCAGAGGAGAGAGGGATGAAATCAGCTAGAGGTCATTGGGGAAACAGTGACAAAGGGGGAACCACAGCTGGTCCATGAATAAGTCCCCACAAAAAACCCCAGAAATTCCCAAAGACAAATACTGTAAGGTACCACTTATATGTGGAATCTAAAAAATACAACAAACTAGTGAATATAACAAAATAGAAGCAACTCACAGATACAGAGAACAACGGTAGTGGTTACAGTGGGGAGCGGCAATATAGGGGTAGGGGCGTAAGAGGTACAAACCATTAGGTATGATGTAAGCTTCAAGACATACGGTACCACACGGGGAATATAGCCAATATTTTATAATAACTATAAATGGAATATAACCTTTAAAAATCATGTATCGTCATACTGTACACCTGTAACATATAATAGTGTACATCAACTGGACTTCAATTGTTTAAAAATCTCAAAAAAAAAGATGGAGAAAACATGGAAACAAATGAAAATTCCAAGAGGAGGAAAGAGCGTGAGAAACAGCCCGGAGGTCACGCATGTTGTAGATTTGCAAATCCCGTGGAAGCACCTCGAACAAAGCCCGGGGAGCAGGGGTGAAGTGGGGTGTGTGCACCCCTTCCACTCCAGCCCCTTCACAGGCCTGCCTTCTAACCACACATCGTGAGATGTGGGGTAACTGGGGACCTAGGAGGAAAGGCTGGGGGTATGCACCACGGAGGATGCTTCTAGGTGGGTGGGCGGACCCTCCAGGTTTAGAACTTTACCTTGGGGCAGGTTAGAAATCGGTGGGCGCCAGCAGCAGGGAGCGGGCTTGCTGCACAGTTCTCGAATGAGCTGTGATCCACCGTCCCCACTGTCCACCCACCTCCCATATTTAACACCTTGTAATAAACATAAAGAGAAGAAATTTACAAAGAAAGCCAAAGATGACAGTTGTAGGGTAAAAAAGTGAGGGAAATATGCGAGGAACAGAACAGAATCCTGCTCTGCTGTCAGTAGCTCACGAGGTGTCCGCAGGAAAACCACAATAGCTGCACCTGGGGCCGGAGCGGCAGAAAGGACCTGAGGAAATGGCCAGAGCCTGGGGTGATTTTGGACGTAGTCTTTCATGCCCCACCGGGGGCAGAGGCCGACTCCAGGGTCCTGGCTGCCAGGCTCTGTTCCCGAGTTGCCCGCTTCACTCTTCCCTTTAGTAGCCACTTTGCAGGCTGATGGTGAGGCTGTCAGCAAGGTACTTAGCACTTTCCAAAGGAGGACATGTTCCCTGAGTGAAGGCAGGTGTGAAGGCAAACTGTGCTGGCTGTTTAGTGACTCTTTGAAGAAAGATAAATAAGAACGAGAAACAGAGTTTTGTCTTCTGAACCAAGATGGCCTGTTCTCACCAGCCAAGCCCGTTTGCAACAGAGTGAAGCAGAAAGTTCAAAGGTACCCAATCCACATACCAAGTTCTCCCTAAATCCTATACCTTCTTTTCTCTCAATAATTGAGAGTCCAGCTGTACTCATGTCTGCACGGGCTCAGCTCTCCCCGACCTCAGGGATGGAGAGCAGCCTACCGACCACAATGTCAGACCATGTTCCCTGCCTCTGGGGGTCAGACCGATCCGATTGGTATCATGGTCCCTCCTTCCTTAAGTCACCAGGGCTTCGTCTGCTTATCTGCGTGTGCTTCTCAAGGAGAAACAAGGAGAGTCCTTCTGCAGTGATAAAAAGCTATGAAAGATGAACAGTTACTTCTGGAGATGAAGATGGGCATTTGAAGTCCAAGGCAGCGTCATTTCACGCAAGAAATATCTCACCATTGGCTTTACAGGTTCTTGTGGGGACGATAAGCGAGCAGCTGCTCCAGGAACAAATGATGTACGGTGTTCGAGCCGATGGCACGAGCAGGGGAAGGTCCACACCCAGCAGTGCCCTCCTCCAAGGGTCGAAGGCAGGGCTGTCCCACCCTCACAGGTGTCACACCACTGGCTTCTGCCTGACGTCGGAACCAGCGTTCAACTAGCTGAACAAATGTGTTTCGTGGTCTTACAGATCATCGCAGAGCCACTTATATTTATTTGGCTTCATACTGCATTATGGCCGGGGGCTGGGATGTGCATGGGAGGTGGTGGCGGAGAGGTCTGGGTAGGAGAGAGTTGCTGAAGATTTATCTTTCTAATTATGCTTTGCTTAGGGCTAATGTTAAAATTAGTGTTAATTCCCTGAGCACACAGCAGCTCAGGAACACGCTGGGCTTTGGGGAGGCTGGGCTAGGATTTTTCATTTGTTTGGAACAGACACACGTGGGTAACGGCAAGTCGGCTGTTCGGCCGCAGGGCTGGCCCGAGACCTCCAAGAGCCCTTCGTGGGCTGGCCATCCCCTAGTTCACACGAGGAGGATGTGAGGGAGCAGTCACACTGCCCGTGACCTGCGCTGGCAAATGGCTTCAGCAGGTGAAGCCCACAGCTCTCCGCTACTGTTCTGTGTCAAAATAACCCTCGATATGGTAAATAATATGCAATTACCAAATTAATACAGAATAGCATGCCTCCTTTGCCCCCCGTACTGGCGATATGTTGTGCTAGTGACTTTTGCACGTGCTGAGCGTAATTAGTGAGTAATCTGCATGGCTGTGTAATTATGGGTAAATGCATGATATTTACCAATAACTTCCTGCTAGGTAAGCACCAGTGAACACTAACAGGTAGCCATTCAAACTAAGTTCAGGTGAAATGAGAACTAGTCTGGACTTTGGCTTAAATCTAGGCTCTAATGAAAACTTTCTTGGAAGAATATCATTTAATTTGTGAGCAAGCTCCCTGCCAATGGTGTGCCCTTCTGGCTTTCTAATCAGACCTTGAAGCACAAACACCAAGCGTCCCAGGACATCGTGTTGGGAGGAACAGCTACATTTAGGGACCAGGAGAGCTCTGTGAGTCTCCGTCCCTCTGCTGAACCAGACACTTGAGGCCGGCCCCAATCTCTTTATCTGGAAAATGGAGATAAGCCCATTTCATGGGCTTGTTCTGTCTAGTGAACGGGACAATTAACGTGGGAGCAGGGCTAGAAACAGAAACCATTTTTACAAGTGGATGTTATTAAAACTATTATTCCAATCTGGCTGACGCTGTGGAGGCCTGTGAACCTTATACGGGAAATTGTAGGAGAGACAGACATGGTTAGACAAGGACTAGAGCCCAGCCCACTCCCACTGCTCCCAGCCCCAGGGGGATCTAGAAAACCTTCAGCACTAAGAAGGGGAGTAAAGGCTGTTCATGCTGCATCTCGCCCACCATATGCCCCCCAACACACACACACACACACACACACACACACACACACACACACACACACGGCATGCCACTCTTGCAAAACTTTCTCATGCAAAAGATATTAGGAGTACTGATTCCAGCAAGAATGCAGAGGAGGAATTGATGCCAGGTCTGAAGACTCCCCAGATATGATCAGGTATTTAGTTTGAATGTCCAGTGAAGCTTTTTAGGCGTTTTAGCCACAGCTCCAACCCCATGCCAACTTAGGCACTTGCCCCAATCCCGGCCATAACGTCTAAGCATCCGGGACAGGAATAGAAGTGGCAGGTGGGGAACCATGTGAGGAAGACTGAAGGTGCCTAGGATAAGACCTGCCAGGTTGTCCTCTGTGGGCCCACTGCTGCCACAGGCAATGCCTGGGTGCCGGGCCCCGTGTATCCCCCGGTCCTCTCACCTCTGACACCGCCACCGCGACATTCACCCCCCACCCGCCGACCCCCTCAGCTGTCTTTCTACTCGGTAATGAACTTGATCGCTAGACTTTCCAGGGTTGTCACTGCGAGGCCAGCGGCCACATCCACAGTCAGCTAATCACAGTGAGGGGCACAATCTGTGTCTCCAGAACGGAGGGGACTTAAAGGGCCAGTGAGGGCTCAAACCTAAGGCCTCAGCTTCACAGCGGGCTGAGCCCTAACCAGGCCAGCTCGCTACCCACACGCCGAGTCCACACGGGCACCAATACTGTTTCTGGGGGCTAATCCTTGATGAGACAGCCCAGGCACAGACACAAAGACGGTGATTTTCTCTGGGCATTAACTAAAATCGACATTTTATCTTTGAAGTACATCTGCCATAGCGTGCTTTACAAATACTAAAGTAACTTCTTAGAAATTAACAGCAATCGCTTTGATTTTCACTAGGTATAGTCTCTATTCTAAGTTTGAATTTTATTTATTTATTTTTACTTTGAATAGCTAATCAATACATTCACGCAGTTCAAAATTTTAAAGATATCGAGGGCAACCCATGAAATCGTGTCCTCGGATTCCTGATCAACACCATCAAATTCCTCTCACTAGCATTTCATCTGGGTAAACTAGGGGATGAAGACTTTAGGTGTCAAACCTCAGACCCTGACTCATCCTTTTAGTATTTGAAGATGGTGTACAACCAGTATTTTTCTTCCCATTTTGCAGATAGGAAAACTAAGGCACAAAGGACCTAAGAAAGAGTTCCCGGGACCAATTACTGATTTCTAATGAATCATTCCAGAAATAGTCTATCGTATACAGGCAAATATATATGCTTTTTCTGCCCCTTAGTTTGCATAGATGGTAAGATATGCTATATAATCCTCCAGGTAAAGTCTCTTTAATGGGAATCTTCAAAATATTTTTACATGAGCCAAACATCAATTTCTAGTTTATATGTTTTTTACATCCAAAAGACTGGATCCCAGATCAGATGACTCCTAGAAGATTTTTTCAGTTCTTTGATTTTGCGTTTGCACGACTAGCCACCCATTCCCGGGCTGCTGTGTAGGTCACACACACTCTCTTTGCTTTTTCAGCACTCTTATCTTGGGTTCCAACTTGGAGGTGGTGGGACTAAAACCAGCCATCTCCCCTCATAAAAATGAACTCAAAATAATAGCGTATGTTGCTGTTTTGTTTCACTCTATCCCTTAGCAGAAAAGTGACATCTGA
Source organism: Stenella coeruleoalba (assembly GCF_951394435.1). Taxonomy (NCBI): domain Eukaryota; kingdom Metazoa; phylum Chordata; class Mammalia; order Artiodactyla; family Delphinidae; genus Stenella; species Stenella coeruleoalba. The sequence goes on along the minus strand of NC_137154.1, from coordinate 104,970,798 downwards.
TGATTACTGTTGAGGCCGGCCCAGGAAGCACAGGAAATAATTTATTCATCACCAGGTGTGTGCTGACCAAGTACTTGCCGTGGCCCCTCCACCTTCCCACCACACTAGTGGGTGAGATTCCTATTCCCACTGGCAGGTAAGACGGCAGGCTTGGGGAGCAAAGTTTGCCTGTGGTCCTGCCTATGGTTCATGGGTGGGGAAACAGGATTTGGAGTGGAAACTGTTCTCTGAGCCCACACTCCTCCCTTTTACCAACCCACCCCGCAGTGTCTTAAAAGTCCTGAAAAGTCCAGGAATTTTAGAGCAATGTGTGTGAATGTTAAGATAAAAAAATATGTAGACTGACTGATGCCAAGGCCTCAGTGAGGTGTCGCAGGTAAGCAGAGAGCAATGCTACACCTGGTTGCTGGCTGGAGAGAAGGTCAGCTTAGAAGCCCTATTTTTCTCTCCTGCCGGTCAGCCCATGTTCTCCTGGGAACTAAAGCCACATGACAACCAGCAACAGGATTACACCTGGAAGTAACACCTACTCATTTTGCCTTGATGTAAAATAGGATAACCTGCTGTTTATTTTTAGCACCATTCCATGAAATCTCAAAATTGGTTTATACAGAAAAACACTGTATTTTCTATTTTACCCCTAAATTATTGTGGGGAAGGACTCCTTTCAGTTTTTCTCACTTTCACCCTTCTCAATTCCCCTAGAAACAGGAGGATTTCAGCTGTGGCAGCTCTCATCTGGGTAAACTAGGGGATGAAGACTTTAGGTCTCAAATCTCAGACCCTGACTCACTCACTCAGGTGAGTACTCAGATATGATGTCCAGCCAATACTTCTCTTCCCATTTCGCAAATAGGAAAAGTAAGGCACAAAGGACCTAAGAAAGAGTTTCCAGGGGCAAGTTACCCTGGCCATCCTTCTGAGACTGGCTCCCGAGAGCTGGGCCGCATGCAGGGGCCACTGCTGGAGCACAAGGCTGAGCCTAGGGCAAAGGAGATAAAGGGAAGGAAAGGGGAGGCATCTCCAGCCCACCCTCAGCTCAAGGCCCCGCAAACTCCATGCAAGTGGCTGCGAGTAGCTAAGGATCTATCTTATTCGGCAAAGCAGCGAAAAGCTCCAGGCCTGGGAATTCCCGCCCCAGGAGACCAGCCACATTTCACCAGCTGCTTCGAGCAGGGGATGCCATCCCCTCCGCCAGCATCCCTCCCACCGCCAGAAATAGTTCCCCTCTGCCCCAAGACAGCCCCCTTCGCTAGGCTCCCACTTCTAAGGATCACAGGTTGGATTTCTCCTGGGTCCTCTGCGTGGTTCAGTCGTCCCTGGCGGTGACGCGCTGTCCCTCTCGGGGACCCAGACATGGCCACGTGGGCGGCCCCCACCCTGCAGCGTCTCCCCTCTTCTCGGCCCCCCGTGCTTTTCCCTCCAGGAGCACGAACTCTGAGCTGTCACATGCCCATCAACCAGATGGGAGACCAGCCACAAAGCGGGTAATGCCTCTTGCAAGCACAGGGCCTTTGTCACAAGCAGGCTTTCTGAGCGCCTCCATGCAGGGGTGGGTGGGGCCTCTCTGTCGCTGTGGTCACTGTAGGGGAAGGGGTCTTTTGTCACCAGGTTCCGATTGGTCACCCCCCTCCTTCCTCCTCCCACACCTCCCATCCTGTCCCTTCTGCTCTGACAGCTGAGCTGCAGCCGGCAAGCAGCAGCGCGGTGACAGCAGCGTGGCTCGATCGAGCTGCCGTTCCAGATGTCGGGAGCTGGTTTGCAGGTAGGGGCCCTGCAGGATACTTATGGCTTTAATTCCACAGTAGAGGTTTCTGTTCTGTCATGCAGAGACATATGAATGGCTACTCATTTGCTCCTGTGTTTCCATGTCAGTGGCAATTATGGAAGGGCTGCTGGCTTCTTGTACGACCCCACAAGTTATGATCCCTGCACACTGCAGACCGAGAGAAGCCAGGAAGGAGTGACAACACCAGTGAGGGAGGGCTGGAGGTGACAGGGTACCAGGGAGAGGAGCAGACTTCAGGCCTGAAGGTGGCCGTAAACTTGAGGGAACGATGGGGACAGGTCAAGTGTTTCCAGGGGCATCGTTAGCCTAGGCTTCCTGCTCAGGCCTGGGAGGAGGTCTGGGGCGTCTGTAGAAGGAAGAGGGTCTAGGCCCAGCTGCTGGGAATCTCACCTGCTCTGCCCAGCAGCTACCGCCTGCTTTGCCCACCTGTGACCTTGGGAAAGCCACTCTCCTTACCAAAACTCCCCAGCTTTGACATGGGGGCAAGCAGCTCGCAGCCCCAGAAGGAGGGCAGAATTCACCGACGCATGCCAGAGGAAAGATTCCATCCAGAGACCCCGAGTCGTGGGCTCTTCATGGAACAGGATGTATCCTGGCTCATCCATGAGCATTTTTGCTCTTACAAAAGGCCTGTCAAAATCTGGTTCGCCACCAACTAGAAAGCATAAACCCCTTTTCCCCCCTTTTGTTGGTAATCTACAACAAATTCATAAAACAAAGAGGCTTTTTTTATTTCATTTTTTCAATAAACCTGGCAATGAAAATACCAACTTGAACAGCAATTTTCCCCCTAATCTGAGCTGAAATTGGCTCGGGATGAATTGGTTTTCAGATGTTACATGTAAATTCCCTCCTCACCCCTGGCTCCTACACACAGTCCTGTGACATCCCCTGCTTCACAGCCACTTCTCTGCCCAAAATTTTGGCTCCTGGAAACAACACCCACTTACACTGCAACGACTCCAACATCTTCTGCTCCAAAGCCCAGGCACAAAAGGTAGGCTGCTGTCAGGAACTGTGGTAAGACCTGCAGGGACTGTAGAGCCAGTGGGCTTGGGGGAAGGGCCACCCCATCCAGGCAAGTGTCCCTGGGACTGGAAGCAGATGTCCCGAGGCCCAATCTAGACTGTCCCGCTGCAGTGCACTGACATTCGTCCTCCCAATTCCAGAAACACTCCTCACATCCCAGCCAAGCCCTGAGAACAAATTATAGGTTTAGGTTCTGGTAGATTCTAATCAATTCTGAGACTGATGCCTTCCTATAACAGGGTTGCCAGATTTAGCAAATAAAAATATAACAAATAATTTTTAGTATAAGTATGTTCCAGATTACGTATGGGCTATACATTCATGGTTTATCTGAAATCCAACTTTAACTGGGCCCCTACACCAAAAACATATTTTCCTCCAAAGATGTTGGTCTGTGACTTTGGGGCAAACAAGGATCGACTCATCCAACAGCCCTGCTCCTGCCTCATCTTATTACAGATCAAATCCCTGGGCTTGCCGGCCAGCTGTCCCTCATGATGCTGGAACTGAAAGGCCAAGGTGGTCCAGGCTTTAGAGCAATGGCTGGAACTTCCAGTCCTGGCTCTGCCGTCCAGCAAGTCTATCACCTTGTGCTGGTTAGTTCATCTTGTTAATTCACTCATCTGTAAAATGTGGCCAATAATAGTATCTAATGCAAAAAGGTATCACAAGGATTAGACAGTATGACTATAATATCTTTAATGCAGTGCTTAGCACACAGTGAGCATTCAGTAAGTCACTATCACTGATTTTTAAAGTTTCCATATAGGAAATCAACTTTCAAATATTAGAGTAACATGAAAACAGATAAACCAGCAGTTACCAAAATGTTCTCAGGCATCATATTTAATTTTAATAACCATGAAATGTATTATCATTCCATTTTATAGACGAAGATTTAGTAAATTTACAGAGCAGACGGCAATTAAACGCAGAGCTGAACGTCTAAACAAAAGCATTTGGACTCTGAGGTCAGTATTGTTCTAATTGCATTTCAGTTGTCCTGGTCCCTGCCCTGAAGCAGATTATTATTTTACTGGGATGTGTAATGAAATACAAAGTTATTCCCCAAATCGGAGTATGTGATACTGCCTTCTTTGCTCCTTACACAGGGCTCTGGACGTTTAGCCCTTTCCCTTCATTTTCCTTGGGATTGGGCTACTCTTCACCCAGCTGGGAACAGTGTGAGGGTCTAAGAATACTGACTCAAGGCAAATCTGTACGTTATAGGCACAGTGCAGACGCGTGATCCACCTGGACCCAGCACAGGAAGAGACTCTGGATTCTCCCCTTAGTTCCCTAAGGACTTCAGCTTCTAGACTAGCTAGAACTCTCTCAGCTTCCAGTCCTTAAGAAATTCATTCTTCGCAGTTTTCTATACACAATCCTTGAGTTTAAATTGAAATCTAAAGTAGTTCCAGGCATCCTGAGCTGGTTGATGCCTTCTCTCTTCCCCGGTTCTAAATGTCCCTACCCTATTGGAAACCAGATATGCTGCTTCAGTTCCTCTGCTGTGACCGAGAACAAAGCCTCCCTGGAGGGGTCCCCGGAGGAATGCACAAGTCAGGTCCCGCGGTGGCGCTGTGCTCCCACCACAGTGGTGACCACTCTGCGCACCAAGGCAGGAGGACGGGGCGGGGGGTGACGGTAGATGCATTCGGTGATGTCACCAACTGTGCAAGTACTTCCAGGAACAACACCAACTCTCTCTAGTTTCTAGATGTTGCTAAGGTCTTATTTTGACCACCGGATTATTCTTCCCGTTTTAAAACTCTCACAGCAACACCGATGGGTGAATAATACATTAATATACAAAAAGGTCAAACAGCATGGCATGAGAAAGTCCAACTTCCTGGGAAAATACCACACTCAGCTTACAGAAATCCAGATCTAAACCCAATGACCAGCTCTTGCCTAGCTTTTGCCACCTGGGACATTCTCAAGAATCCCAACTTCCTCTTTGAATAATCAGAAACACTCCAGGTTCATCTCTTTTACTTTCCTAGCCCTACTTCTAATCAATTTTCTTTCACACTTTCCTGTCCCCCAGATAAATCAGATGCCAATTTATCTTCTTCTTCCCTATGTTCTACCTCCTTTCATTTCCTCTCTGGCTCTTCACTCATCAGTGCATGCAAGCACCCACATGTACATTCAGCGTGTATTTGATATTTCTTGTTCGCAGCAAGAAGTGGTACCTCAAATTCATCAAATACCCAGGCAATAAGGAAGAACACTATTAACTGCAAGGAAACAGAATAAAATATTTAAGGCAATTAGAGAACAATCTGAGCTAGTAACACAACTGATGACTCATAACGTTTGTATGCAGCTCTGCAGGGCACAAAGCACGTAACAACCGGAGTCCTATTCAACCTTCACAATAATATGTGCTCTCACCTGACAATGCAGAGAACAGAACGGTGAGGTGGAGTGAAAATGACATTTATCATCAAGCAGGTTAGGTCTGAATTGCAACTCTACCAGCTAATGCGTTGTGTTACTTGGCCAGCACCAAGCAGCCTCAGTTTTCTCAGCTCTAAAATGGGGTAAGAATATGCGCGACGTAAGTGTTTGTGCTGGCTAGTAGTAATGCGTACAGAATCTCTCTCTCATGGTGGGCGAGTTATTATTATCCTCAGTCAATGTATAAAGAAACAGAGGCCCAAACAATTTTACAAGTTTATTCAAGGCCACGCAACTAGTAAGTGGTAGAGCTGGGATTCAAATCAGGCTTTTGTGAATTAAAGCCTCTGTTGGCCATCACGTTAGGACTAGAACCTTTGGTTCAATGCGTCTTAGGACCTAATGTGACAGCCAGTCACCTAGGACCTTGTTAAACTGTAGACCTTGATTAAGGATGAGGCTCCCTGAGATTCTGCATTTCTTACAAGCTCCAAGGTGGTCCTTAACCTGCTGGTCCAGACTTTAAATAGCAAAGATATAAACTACAAGTATTACCCAGAATTTAGGATTATTCCAATGGGATGCTGTTGGGTCTTTAAGAATTGAGGCTTTGGGCTTCCCTGGTGGCTCAGTGGTTGAGAGTCCGTCTGCCGATGCAGGGGACACGGGTTCGTGCCCCGGTCTGGGAGGATCCCACGTGCCGTGGAGCGGCTGGGCCCGTGAGCCATGGCCGCTCAGCCTGCGCATCCGGAGCCTGTGCTCCGCAACGGGAGAGGCCACAACAGTGAGAGGCCCACGTACCGCAAAAAAAAAAGGAAAGAATTGAGGCTTTTAGTGATGAGAATAGAATGCAAAGGGTCATGGCCATGTATTCACGGAGCTGAGAGCTTACCATGCGCCTGGCAGAGTGACAGGTGCTGGGGCTGCAAAGATGAACCACATCTGCTAGGAACCACTTCTGCAAACAAATCACACAGCAAACGGCCTGATACATACGGAGGATGGTAGGAAGACCCAGTGATAAGAGAGGAAGGTGGGACGTGAACTTGCAAAGGTAGAGTAAGGACAGGTTATGGGAAACTTGAGAAAGTCTAGGGGAGTGTGACTTAGATCCAAGTAATGGGGATCTATTGGAGGTTTAAAATCAGGAATTAGGATCTAAACCTGGATTTCAATAGACTGACAGAAATCAAGGATACCAGCCCCAAGGCTGTTACAGAAAGCAGAGTTGAGCTGATGTGGACTTAGACTTTGGTAGAAACTGTGGCAATAAAAAACAGAAGACAAATATAGGAGACACAGTGGAGAACCAGGCTGCAGGGAGCGCTGGGCCTGAGGTCCATCGTGACTCTGCCTTGTGTTGGCTATCTGACGTGGTCCCCTCTGAGCTTCCATCTCTTCATCTGTAACATACAGATCATCTATTTCAGGGGCCACTGTGAGGATTAAGTAAGATAATGCACATGGATGCCCTCTGAAAAATGCTACAGCACTATGTAAATTAAGGAGTTATTATTATAACTCTCTTGCCATCTCTGACACACTATCACTGAATCAAGTTATGAAAGAACAGAATTTGATGAATTCCTGCATATGAAGAATGAAGAAGGAGAGATCACCAAAGGTGATCTCAAAACGCCCAGAGTACTAGAGTAAGGAAATAATCACACTGCCTTTGATGGAAGTGGGAAGAGCAGGGACTCTGCAGGGGAACTGTGATGTGCTGGGTGTTTGTGGATGTTGTGAGAGACTTGGCCCTGCTAAGTCTGAGTCCCTGAGTCCCTGAGGCAGGACATTCCTCTGACTCTCAAAGCACTGCGACTCCCAACAGTTGCAGTGAAAAACCTTCACTTAATTTTTATCACCCCCGTTACCACCCATGGCCACTTGGTGCCCACCTGGATGGCCTCAGGCAAGGCTTAGCTGAGCATCTTTCTCCTCATCTGTAAAATGGGCATGCAGATAACAGCTACTGCAAAGGGATGCCAGGAAACCACAGTTAATAATGCTCGCAGAGCTCCTCACTCGGGGCCCGGCACGTCCTGGGTTCTCAATAAATCCCTACCCTCATGACCATAAGCCTCATTGCCGTTACTACCGCAAGGTTTAGAACAGAGAGACCTGGAAGCAACAATGTCCCAATCAAAATACAGAACGTGTTAAAGCTAAAAGGGACCCAACAGGTCATGGGTCCAAGTCTTCCCCATCCAAACACGTTTCCACCATTTCACAACGGAGGAAACGGAGGCCCACAGAGCAGGCTGGTGATCAACCTTATTTCTTCGGGATGAGCTCCCGGTGACATTGGGGTGCAAAAAATCTCCAGGAGACTCAGAGAGGAAAAAAATACCTACTGAAAGTACTGATTTGGGTGAGCTCGCTCCATGGTTAAGGTCATTCTTTTCATCTAAGGAGAAGTATATTCCTTCCAAGCTGGACTATTAATTAAAATTCAGTGATGCTAATTTTACCGCCAACTTAGGAGATTCTTATTACATTTATTTTCCAGGTAATTGCTGCTTGAACAGGAGTTCAAATAGACGTCTTTTCTAGATGGTGCAATAGATCAGCATTATAATAAATTCCTCACCCTTCATTTTGTTCCCCTCCAATTCTGAAGCCTGCTTACTGAAATCACACCGAGAAATCTCTCTCTCTCCCTCTCCCTCCCTCTCTCCCTCTTTCTCTCTCTCTCTCTCTCAGCGAGAGCATCCACAGAGGCACAGAGTATCAAAATACAGTTTATCTTTGGTTGTTCACAATTTTATCATACCATTTCCCCTCAGAGAGAGAACCAAAAATAATTCCTGACATATGTATGGAAATATATACAAAGCACTTTTCCTTACATCACCCATTTCTATTCTGATTTATATCCCCAGTTTAAAGATGAATAAACTGATACCTAGGTGAACAATTTCCCCAGTGTGGCACAACTCATAAATGGCAAATTCTGGTTCCACCTCTTAATTTTTAATCTTGGCCAGGAAAAAAGTGTAATGTGTTGTGCTCAAAAAAAAAAAAAAAAAGATAATGAAAGGAGCAACTTCACTCTCTGGGAAGAAAGGTCTCTGAGTCCCTGAAGCAGGACATTCCTCTGACTCTCAAAGCATTGCATACTGCACTCATTAGTACAGTAATATATATACAATTTATAAATAAATATATATACACAGAGTAGTTCTCAAATTTATTTTACAGGTAGAGATAAAAATATCCTTTGCCTTTGATATAGAATCGTAGGACCTTAGAATTGGGAAGGAAATTTAGTGACCATCAAATCCAACTTCCCGCCTCTGCCCACTCCCTAGGATTTCTAGGATCAACCCGCCAGCCTCCTCTGAAGCACTCTGAGTCTGCAGCTTTCCACGTGGTTTTCTTTGACACTGTTTCATGGCAATGGAGACATTAATCCTTTCTTTTCTCTGACTCAGATCTAGGTACCCCAGCTCTAGGCCCAGCGAAGCGCTGTGCACCCAGCTGACTGAGCAAACGCGTTATGATGCCCAGGTGATGGGCACACGCTTCCTGTGAAAGGTGCCCCAGGACTGGTCAATGTAGTGGCAGGTCTTACAGACCTGGGGAAACCCAAAAAAAGTAATCAGGACATATCAGAGACTCGTGCGCACTTTGAACCCAGAAACCCCCGCCACAGCGACAGCTTGTCCATCCTCGTGAGTCAACTTGGAGCTCTGCTCTTCCAGCCTCAGCCCCTCCCCATGAGTTCTATTCCTTGTGCTCACGGATTTCAGAGTCTTCAATCAGCACAGCTGAGCTGACGCCTCTGGAAGAGAACAGTCGGGCACTGACAGCTGGCGGAGATGCAGAAGGACGTAAGGGGGGACCCTGGACTCGTGTGAAGGTGGGCAGCAGCCACTGGAACCCCACACAGGCTAGAGCTGTGACCGACAGAGAAATGACAGGTGTTCCTAGAGGCTTAGGTGGTTCCAGAGACATCACTCAGTGCCACCGGCTCCTGCAGGAATGGCTCTCCAGACAGGCTGACCTTTGCTACTTAGGAGGGTGTGTGCTGCCTCTAAACCTATTTCCAAATTACTAACACCCAGGGGGTTTTATTCACCATTGAGCTCTGGCCTGAAGAGAGCTGCCAGCCACCCTAGACCATCCATCCATCAGTTCCACAGTAGTAATCATCGTGAGCACCATCGACAAAGTTGCTACCGGCACCTCCGTTGCTATGTGTCACGAGGCCATTTCAGTGAGAAGTAAGAGCACAGACTGTTGGGAAAGGCATCAGAGCTCAGATTCTGCTTTGCCAAGTATGAAATAGGCAAGATCTGGAAGTCTCCCTTTCCTAGTCCTAGTACCTATTATTTTCCAGATACCTAGTCCATTGCCTCCCGTGAAGGGATACTGTGCAGGTAGAATGAGGTGGGCTGGGAGCTGCGGGTGTGCTCCCGCCCAGTGTCCTGTTGGTGCATCGCTTTGCCTCAGGGCCTTCGCTCGTGGCAGGACACGGCTCTGCCGCCACCAAGCGCTGGCAAGAAGGGCCGAGCGTTCAGGTCTCCCAATCCCACAAGAGGAGTCCCCCAGCAATGATCGATATGACTGGCAGATAAGTATCTTAGCTCCCTAGGCTCTTGGGTGTGAAAACACTAAGGTGCATATTCCATGCTGGTAACTTGATGATGAACCCGTGGTGGTAACTTGCCTTCCCTCCCCCATCTCAGTCCCCACTTTCCTACTGGTGTGTCCTGGAATCACCTCCCAAATAAACTACTTGTCCTTGAATCTATGTCTTGAGGTTTGTTTCTGAGGAGACCCCCGCTGAGATAATCTGTATTGTTCTGAACAGGGAGCACCATAGAGAGCAGGTGATGAGAACGACCCAGCAGCCAGAGATGGGATTCTTGTGCAAGTTGAAAACTGTATCTCTTATCCCTGTGCGATTCAACTTCTTACCGCGCCACGCACGCAATCCTGTCTCCTAAGGGAACTTCTCCGATGGCTTGGGTAGAGGCTGTTATGAGTGCGGAGCTAGGCCAAGTCAAGTAGCCAGCAAGAAGTTACTGGTTGTATATCACGTGCCCGACACCGTGCTAACTTCTGCGGCTGAAGACATGGTCTCTGCCCTCAGGTTGGGGAGACAGGACATAGAAAATAAGGAGCCATATATTTCGAACCCACGCCTCTTTGACGGCAGTGATGCTTCTCAACACTCAGGTCCTGCCCAGGTGCCCTTCACTGCGTGCTGCTCCTGTGTCCCCCACCCCACGTCTCCTACAGAGAAGTAAGTGCCCGGGGCAGATCTTCATCTGGGCACCTCCCTCCCACCACTAGCCCCGCTTCTGGACCAGACCTCAGCAGTGACCAAGTGGCTGGGGATACGAAAAGCCAGCCCCTTGAACTAAAATGGGACCGAGCTGCAGGGTGACTTGTGCTCCAGAGCTTTCCCATGGGATCAACCTGATGTCTCCAGCTGAGGCCACGTCCTTCTTAGCTTTGACCATAGCTGTCTCGGCTTCCCTCACTCCCCTCCTCCTGACAGCTATTCCCAGGGAAGCACGTGGGCTCACACCAGCCTTCTAGGAAGCCCAACCTAAGACACTGCACATCAGAATCAACTGTGGAATTTTATAAAAATACCTATACCTGGACCTAAACACCCAGACCTACTGAATCAGAACCTATAGATCTTCAGGAGTAGGATCCAGAAAACTGTATGCCATAAAGCTTAATAGAGATTTCTGATGCATCTTTACCTTTCAACATTCCATACTAATATTTTCAAACCTACAGGAATAATGAAAAAATAATACAATAATGAACAACTACATACTCCTCATCTCGGTGCACCAATATTAACATTTTCCCCCATTCTCTCTCTCTTTATCCCCTCTTTTCCTCTCTCCCCTCAATCAAAAATAATTTGTCAGTAAATTGTAGACATCTTGACCCCCCATTCTTAAATACTTCAAACAAGTATCTTCCAAAAATAAAGACATTCTATATAATCCCTAAGAAAATTAATATCAATTCATTAATGTCACCAGATTAAACAGTCCATGTTTAAGGTGCACCCTCCACAGGGAACTATATTGAATATCCTGTAATAAACTATAATGGAAAAGAATCAAGAAAAAGAATGTAGGTATCTACATATATGTATGACTAACTGAATCAGTCTGCTGCACCCCTGAAACTGACAGAATATTGTAAATCAACTATACTTCAATAAAACAAAAACACACCCCAAAAAAGGTGCACCCTCTTTTTTAGGTCAAGGGTTGATATTTTCTCTACTGTAGATACAAGTTCAGAGAAGGAAAATATCTGTATGCGTTGAATAGAAGGAGAAATCTTCAAGAAGGAACTGGGATTTGAATTGGGCTGTGAAGAACTGTAATAGAAAAGGGAAGAGGAGGAAATGTTCAAATAGGAGTAGGTGAATATTGTATGCAAAGACACAGAAATGGGAAGCAACGTGGCTCTTCGTGGGCAGTGGTGCCCAGCAGACCTGGCCGATGGGGTAGCGGCTGCTCGAGAGCGAGGCTGGACAGCCACGCGGAAGCAGAGTACAAAGAGGTCCGCCGCAGAAGCCATCAGAGAAACAGTGACCACACAGTAGGAAAATGTAAAGGAGACTGGTCCTACGAGAGTCACATCAGATGTTTGGAACATATTCAGGTGGAAACCAGGAAGAACAATGTTTAAAGATTTGGAGTCAAAATTACGCTAAGGAATTGATCAGTGATTGAAATCATTTATTCACATGTTCATTCTACGAGTACCTATTATTTTCCAGATACCAATCTAAGCACAGGAAACAGAAACATGGAAGTCCCTACTTTCCTGGAGCTCAGATTCTTTTGTGTGTGTGTGTGTGTGTGTGTGTGTGTGTGCGTGTGCGCGCGCTCGCATTCAATAGTCAAATGAGTAAAGGAAGAAGAAAAGATTAGATCAATGGTGATACTGTTAAAGTGAAATATAAAAGAAAGCCCCTTCATAGCGATCGGAGCCTACTCTAAATTTGGTGTTCAGGAAAAGAAATATTTATAGCACTGTTCTGCTGGAGCTGGCTACCGATTCAGAAGAACAGGTATTTCCACAGTTGTGTGAGTTGTTTGAAATTCCATTGGCAGCTTTAAGTAGGCCAAAGCAGAACATCTATCACGTGTTCTACGCTACAAATCTACAAATTCTATGCTTCCATTGCTACAAATCATGGCTTCTTTTTTTTCCAGAGAGCTGAATGTTGAACACCAACCAGCACATCACAACCTAAGTGGCAGGGAGACAGCGATGTGAACATCCAGGGGACAGTATTGTAGGCAATTCGTGTGCAGTTCCTACGATGCAGAATAAACTTGGCATGTTTGAGGAACACTGAGAAGGCTGGAGTTTGGTGACCTGGGAGAGGGGGTGGTGGGCACAGGACGAGGGTGGAGATCAGCAGAAGCTGGATCCCTTGGGGCCATATCGGCCCGTCTTGACTTTGGGTTTTTTTTCTTTTGTTTTTTTTTTTTTTTTTTGCGGTACGCGGGCCTCTCACCGTCACGGCCTCTCCCGTCGCGGAGCACAGGCTCCGGACGTGCAGGGTCAGCGGCCATGGCTCACGGGCCCAGCCACTCCGCGGCATGTGGGATCTTCCCAGACCGGGGCACGAACCCGTGTGCCCTGCAACAGCAGGCGGACTCCCAACCACTGCGCCACCAGGGAAGCCCTGACTTTGGAGGTTTTATTTTGAATGTGATGGGATGTCATTGGAGGATCTTAAACATAAGGATAGCATAATTTGAATTACATTTTAAAAAAGATCACCTCGGTAGCCAAAAAGTTTAATTTTATTGAATAAAGTTCATTCAGGGCTTACATAGATATTAATATACTTTAGATTATAACAGTTGAGAGATCAACAGCTGATGGGAAGGAAGGAAGAAAGCAGTTTGTACTTTCAATGTAGAAAAAAAATCTAAATGCTACAGACATCTTGTAAAATTCCCAAAACAAGGTCTAGCCAAGTTTATTGTTTGGTGGATTTTTTTTTCTTTTTTCAAGAGATAAAAAGTGAGATTCAATGTGTATACTATTGGTTACAACCGATATAACAGCTTGAAAAAATCATGAGACAGAAGCATAAATATAATACAGAAAGACTGTATTGTAGGAATATTTAACCATAGTAAGTGGAAAAGATACATTAAAACCAGGTTGTTAGAGAATGGATTGGAGGAAGGGAAGAGTGACAGAAAAAAACCTCGATAAGAATTTACTGCTCATGAAGCAGTGTACATACAAGGTTATTCATTGCAGCATTGTGAAATGGCAAAATATTGGGAAAAGCCTAAATGCCCATCAATAGCAGAGAAGGACAATTGATAAGGGTCTACCCATATAATGGAACTGCTCAGCGGTTGTTTAAAAAAAATAAAATCACTCCACTTACTGTTAACAAAATAACCCCAAGAGAGATTTTTTAAATGAAAAAAGAGTTGGTACAAACCAGATTGCCTCTCTGTGTAAAATAGGGGAGTGGGTCACAAATTATACTTTGTTGTATTTACATGTCTGTACGTTGCAAAATAGCTAAAAGGGATTTTGAGAAACTAAGAGATGAAAGCATATTTTCTGGAGGTCAAAAATTATCAGACATTAGCAACTGCATATGGTTTGGCCTAAGTTGTTAATTATTTTTTGGTTTGTATTTAGTATTTGTTAGAGGAGAGAGAATAGACGTGGTACAGTATTGTGGGGTGGTTTTTACTGTATGCCCTTTTGTGCTTTATTAAATCATGAGAAAATGTTCTTTTATTCCCTATTTTAAAATTAGGTAGATAAATGATTGGTAGGTAGATGAGAGAGCAGGAGAAGGATGAGGGGCTCCCACAGAAGGCCCCAAAAAATTTACGGTAGCCAGGACTAGAGTGGTGGCAGGAGGGATGAAAGGAGATGGATTTGGGACATATTCCTGAGACAAAGTTGATAGGACTTGCTGTTAGATTTTATGTTTGGGGAGATGCAATGAAGGACAAGGAAGCAAGGAGACATCCTCACTTAAATAATTAGATGTAGTTGCCTGGGCAACTAAAGCAATGGTGGTACAATCTACTAGGATGACGACCGGGGAAGGAGCAGATTTGGTAGGGAGAATGAAGATGCTGGGAGCCATCCAATTTGAGGGGCCTGAAGACCCTTCCATGAATAGGTCAATTAGGAACTGAGACAGACAAACCTGGGGTTCAGGAGAGAGTTTAGGGCTTTGAGCTCTGAAGTCAAGAGTTATCCCAATTGTCAGAGGGAAAGAAAGAATTTTTAAAAGGGATTCTGGCAAACTTCAAGGCCCTTTCTTTTCCCTTTGTCCTGGAACATCACAGAGGTTGCACAAAGGACACTCAGACTGTTAGGGAGAGACGCATAAACCAAGGACATCGGAACAAGTGTCCTCACGTTTAAATGCCCTTGTGTCTGCAAGTTACGTGCTATTCAGTCCCTGTGAGCCCACGAACATCATCCAGGAAGCTGGGAGGAAAGGCCTTTCCGGGGCAGCCCCATCCGGCGGGGCCAACAGCAGCTCTCCATTGACGGCAGGTAGCTTTTCCTGAGTGTCAAACGCGGCACATCAGCCCACTACTTCAGTGGGAGGTGCGGAGGCACAAAGCAAGTTCAAACAGGGGCAAAGCTGAAATGATTCTCTTTCCTCCGTCAAACTAGCTAATCCAACAGTAAAATAATAATAATAATAATAACTCAAAGAGAAACAGAGCTCAGTGATTGAAGAAGGCATAAACTGACCCGGTCATATACAGGACTGTGGATAAAAGAGGACGTGACAAAAAAAAAACAACAAAAAAAAAACAAGATAAATGGAAACATGATCAAAACAAAAACTCTGGTGAGATCTAAGGACTGGGATTCTCTGCCTAGGATTCAGGCTCAGTACTCAGCAGGGTTTGAAGTGAGCTTGGCGGTGGGGATGGAGCAGCCTCTGTAGGTTTGCAGAAGGAGCAGGAAAACCCAGCCTCTGAACACACCACACACGCTCATCTTCAGAGAAGATGGTCCCCGGGCACTTCTGGCAAGTGCTAAGCTGTAAGCCCCACATCCTCGCTTGATTCTAAAAATGGATAATTAAATTCTGTTGCGCTAATGAAATTCCCGTTGTCGTTTACACTGCAGAGGGTGTCCGTGGAGCATTCCGGGGGAGTGGGGGATGTACAGCCCAAGGAGGGGAGCATCTACTCAGCACAGAACCCAAGTGACGTGAGTCACTAACTGATGAGGGTGAGCCCTGGGGGTGACTCGACGAGAAATTCAGGACTGAAACTGGACAAGACTAGGCCAAAATGTCCAGAGCTTTCCCCACCAAACAAAATCCAGTTTTTTTTTTGCTGAATTGCCAAATGTATGCTTAGTTTAAGGTTATGAACATCTGGTCTTAGTTTGCCCTGGACAGAAATACACATAAATTGGTAGGCTAATAGCTCTCTTGTCGACTCAGAAATCTTCCAGAAAAAGAGGATGTGACTCTTTACCTATATAAATGCATACGTGGTTCTTATGCCCACTGCTGCTATTATTGGATCCATGACTGACAAGGAAGGAAGATGGCATTAAACTTATGCAAAATTTTAAGCATACACAGATTTATTAATATACATTTGTGGGTTCTCATCGAAAACCAAAAGGTTGGTGCGCTGAAGATTCTTACAGTAAAAGGAAGAAAATATTAACTTGTATTTCCTCTTTGGGTGTGAAGAGATCATCAAGGCCCTCAAGATTACCTGGGGCTCTTCGGTGATTCTCTTGCTCAGAGGAGCAAGACTGGTTTTATTTATTTAAAAAAATTTTTATTTTATATTGGAGTATAGTTGATTTACAATGCTGTGTTAGTTTCAGGTGTACAGCACAGTGATCCAGTTATACATATACATGTATCTATACTTTTTCAAATTCTTTCCCCTTTTAGGTTATTACAGAATATTGGGTAGATCTGGTTTTACTAATGTGTGTTAAAAATGGATGACCAGGGCTTCACTGATGGCACCGTGGTTAAGAATCCGCCTGCCAATGCAGGGTACACGGGTTCAAGCCCTGGTCCGGGAAGATCCCACGTGCTATGGAGCAACAAAGCCCGTGCGCCACAACTACTGAGCCTGCGCTCTAGAGCCCGCGAGCCACAACTACTGAACCCACGTGCCACAACTACTGAAGCCCGCATGCCTAGAGCCCATGCTCCGCAACAAGAGAAGCCACCGCAATGAGAAGCCCGAACACCGCAACTAGAGAAAGCCTGCGCACAGCAACAAAGACACAATGCAGCCAAAAATAAATTAATTAAATTAATTAAATTTTGAAGAGTGGATAACCAACAAGGACCTACTGTATAACATAGGGAACTCTGCTCAATATCATGTAACAACCTAAATGGGAAAAGAATTTGAAGAATAGATGCATGTATACGTATAACTGAATCGCTTGGCTGTACACCTGAAACTATCACAACATTGTTAATCAACTCTACTCCAACTTAAAATAAAAAGTTAAAAAAATAATATTAATAAAAAAATTAAAAAGAAAAAAAAATCTGTGTTAATGTTTTTATTCTCTTTCTAACAGTGGGAACTTGTCACTGACCCTTGCTGGGAGGTTGTAAAAAAAAACTGAGGGATCCAAAGAGATACCAAAAACTGTACGTTAATATGATAAACCTAAGACAGGCGGGAGGAGTAGGTGGGGGAGGAATGAATTAAGTGAGGCATCATGACAGTGAAATGCATTATTACCTAGTTATTCATGCACTCTTGGCTTTTCAGTTGATGAACTTTTCACACCAGAAGTGGGGAAATTAATCAACTTTTCCTCTCTTCCTACGTCTTCTCCTATCTCCTCTGCTGTCTCACCTAATTGCTCTGCACTCAATATGGACAAAGATATTGTTCTCATTTCAACTTTCCCTACAAAGCTCAGGTGTCCTTATCTGACTCTGAAACTCATTCTCACCTCATCCAGCATAACCTGCCTTTAGCTTCTGCAGCAATGAATCGGGAAGCTCCTTGGCTTCTTTTGGGATGTTAGTGCAATATTGGAGCCTTGCCTCCCGCTGGATCACGCCAGGAAAAACTTCTCAGTTTCCCTTTCTGCACTCAACAGCCTCTCCCCTCCTCTCCCAGGCACCTGGAAGAAAACCCAAGTGTCCAAATTTGTTGGTGACGGCGATGACCAGACCTGGTGAAGGTCCTGAAAATTTTCTAACTTCACCTCCGAAGCAATAACCTCCCTGCAAAAACCATCACAAAGGTTTGCAACTCTGCCTACATTGTTAACAAAAAACACAGGAGGGGGAGACTTTTGGGATGTATCTGATTTATGAGTATTTCATGACAGAAAGACTAAACTTCTGGAAGATTAAGTAAACTTTGTAATTATTACCCAGCGTTTTCCCACGTTGTAGATCAGCCCCTGTATCCCATGAAACAATCCAATTCCATACCCTCTGAATCCTCCTGGGAATTTAAGACCTTTTGAATACTAAGCTAATGAAGGCCCCGGACATCAGCTCTCAGGGTTAACAACCACTTACTTGCAGGCTGTGTTGACATCAACTCCTATGTGACGAACTGACAGAGGAAGAGACACAGCCTAGCACATGAAATATAAGATGATTCTGTGTCTTAAGTACTTAAAGCCTATTACCAAAATAGGTGTGCAATGTTGCCGTTATAAATATCATGCTTAACACCTTTCGATTCTTTTTACTCTGAAGAGTCCAACCTATTATGCAAGAAAGAAAGGCCACCTTTTAAATCTCACTCACTTCAGTTCCCTCGGAGATGGATGGGGCCCGCCTTACCTCGGCCTCACATAAAAGCACAGCGGTATGCCGCTGTAAATCTGTTTTACATCTGCTTTTATGTGAGCCTGTGAGCCAGGCCTGGGCTGGCCTTCATTATCCTCTTTTTTCTTTCTTTCTTTTTTTTCAGATTAAAAAAAAAAAAAATTTAGTCTCCAGCAGACTCAGATGATTTGCTTTGTAAATAACACGAATTCACTTTCCCTTAGAGAAAACCACTTGGGACTCCTGGGACCCATGGTCTCTGCTCTGGTTGATGGTACGAGCCACCTGCTTATGGAGGTGCCTCCTTGGACCGTCTTCCAGATGCTGTGCCCACCTGACCACAGCCAGGATCTCTGGACCACAGGGCTTTGCTCTGCTGCGGCCACCGCTGGCCCTGACTCTGCAGGAGTAGGTCCCCAAAATACCATGTTGCCACCGGGGAAAACAGTTGTGTCTACATTTTGAGTCCACCATGTGGTCCCTACAAAAACATACTTAAAAAGTTTGAGTTTTATTTTAAAGTTGCTGTTAGAATTTGTGGTTCTCTGATACGATCCCATTTGTGCTTCTCTGATATGATCTCATTTGTGCTTCATGAGCTGGGCTTATTCAAAGACAGCCTTTTAACCGCCGGGTAAAGGATCTGCATTTTATTTTAATCAACACCAATTTAATTAAAATTAAGGGTAGTGCAGTGGAAAGAACAGTGGAAGGAGAGTTAGAAGACTGAGCGCCATTGGCTGTGTGATTTGGGCAGGTCAGTTGGTTTCTCTGATTCCTAAAATGAGAAGCTATTACCAGAAAATGTGAGCAGTTCTGTCTGATTCTGTCTGGTTCTGGTGCTGTGGTTCTGTGATGGGCAGGTGCTAGTCCTTGACTGGGTTTTATCTAGCTCAGGGTCATATTGCTAGGATCCCTGACAATTGAGTCCAGAAAATGTTTCTTTCTCAGAAAGCTACCTGATCCAGAACAGAAATTCAGAAGACTTAACTATAAGTTGGAATTGAAGACCTTTTATCCCGCAATAATTTAACATCTTCAAGAATTCTGCTAGGGTTAAAATAGTGGACTAGGTCCCCAGTTCCTTCTAAGAAACAATTGAAATGCAAGTACAGACACGTAAGAAGGAATAACATCACATGTATGAGCTATGAGAAGAGGAGCTTGGATATGGGAGTGTAGCTAACAAAGAGACGTTTACGTGCACTTCTTGGAGATGGAAAGCAGGGGTGAGTAATGAAGCAAGTACCAAAGGCCACTGCCTACAAGGGGCTTCACGTGAGGGGGGGTCCAGCCACCCCAGGGAGGCCAATATGGTTCTGGGTGGGCAGCGAGCAGGCACAGCAGAGGGAGGGAATGAAAAGCCAAACTGAAAACAAAGGAGAAAAGTGTTTACTCAAGAAGTTGAACAGACTGTAGAAAGTTAAGGCTTTTAGTTAAGCAGGTTGGTGCTCTGTGGTTCTGCCCCACCATGCCCAGAGCCCACAGTCAGAATCCCCAGTAATTCTTTCCTAAGTATTAAGAGGTAAACAAAGATCTATTGTAATATGTGAACCAGAGCAGAAAAGAGAAAGGCTTAGATAAACAAACAGAAAAATAAAAAAGAACCCTGGAAGAACAAGATGCGATTTTGAAAACAGAAGACAACTTTCATTACCATCACCACTACCACCATCATCATCATCACCATCTCAGAGAGATGCAAGAAGATATTTTCTTCCTTATGAAAAAGAGTAAGTGGAGCAGAAGAATGAACTCATAAATATTAAACATATAACTGATACATTTTAAGCGCTATAAATGGAAAACAAACTTAAGAAAATCTCCCATATATAAAGCAAGAAGTTAAAGAAAAGAAATGAGGGAAACTAAGAGCTGAAGGGAAACCATTCAAAAGATCTAACGTCCAACTAATGTGAGGCCTAGACAGAAATAAACAGAACAAATAGAAGGAAAGAATTATTGATGAAATAATCGATGAGAATTTCCAGAGCCTAAGGACATGAGTGTTTTAGATTAAAACAAAAAGACCTACATCTAGACATATTATCAGTGATAAAGAGGAGATTCTAAAAGCTTCGAAGTAACAAAATACTAGCCAAAAAACTACTCCAACCAGATTCTAAATAGAAGATTCTAAAAGCTTCCAGAGTATCAATAAAAGAGTTACCTACCAAGTTACGAGAATCAGGCGTGCATTTCATCTGATTCCCAATTAGCCACCTGGATGGAGGAAACTAGTATAGTGATGCTTTCAACATTCAGAGGAAATATAATTTTAATCCAGAACTTAATGCTCACCTAGACAATCAATCAACTGTAAGAATAATGTCACTTTTAAAAATGTAAGGACTAAGAAATTTTACTTCTAAACCACCCTTTTTGGGGAAATTATTTGGGAATGTACTCCATAACCCCAGAAGAGAAAAAACGTGTGATCCGAGAAACAGAGGACTTCATTTAAGAGAGCAGCAAAGGATGTTTCACGACAGCTGCTGTGTGTGAAGCCGAAAAATCACCCATAGAGACTGAGTTGGGGGGATGGAGGGATGGATGGAGGTGAGCAGGGAACACGGGGACTCAGGAGGGCAGGTGTCACTGAGAGTTTGAAAAATAATTGAGGGTGTGACAAAGGCAATGGTACTAGACAAGGTCATTAATTCCTCATGAGAAAATACTGCATAAGAAATTCATGTTCTAAATAAGAAGCAGTGTAAAATGAGGCACGATTTTAAGCAAATGATAGGGTCTGAGCAAAGACTCTATTTGACTCCAAATCTAGGAACAATCTCCTAGAGGGGACCCCCAGAGAGCAGGACATGCAATCCCAGCCCTTCCCTTGGCCAGAGATTGAATAATATTCTTCATGGTCACAATAATGTAAATGCTCTTGATTAGTTTTCCACTCTTAAAGGAAACCTGTGGACGAAAACCAGAAGCCTTGTTTGTGCCACAGACCCGAATGTAAATGATGTATCAGGCTTGTCAAGGGTAATTTTTAAAACAACAAGAAAAGTTTCAAATACTGAGAGATGTGTGTATGAGGAGAGCATTCATAATCTAAATTCTTGCCATTCGTATAAGAAGTAAATGAATATTGACTAAAATTGATAAATCAAGACATCGAGTTTTAGACGTACTTCCCAGTCATCCTTAGGCCCTAGATTAGAACCTGGTCTCAGCCTCGGGGCCGCATGACAATCACTGGGGGAAGCTGCAAAGAACAATGATGTCTGGTCCCACCCCAGGCTCTGCTGTCATTCCTGTAGGGTGAGGCTGGAGCGCTGAGATGTTTTCAGCCCCCAGATGATTGGAGTATGTAGTCAAGGCTGACAGTCGCTGCCCTGAAAGGACCTCAGTGGGATTGGGAATGGGGGGAGGGGGCAGGGAGGACTTATTTGCACCATCAGCCTTCTATTCTGTTTGATTTATTGCCATATGCATATATCATCTTGATGGAAATTGAGTTGACAGGGAGCATCTCCGAGGCACAGAGCCCAGGTGACGGGCAGGTCGTGGTCCAGGGCATTACAGCCTCCAGGGCCATGGGGTTGAGGAGGCCTCGGCCATCCCCTTGCCCTTCCTTCCCTGCTTGAGAGAAGAGGACATTGGTGTCCCGGAAGGCTGAGTGACAGGTGACGAGACCAGCTGAAAGCAGGGGTGGGGCTGGTGGGTGCCAGCATGCTTCTCTCTGCGGTGTCTCTCCCACTACTGGACCGCCTCCCTCTCCTCCTTTCATCCTTGCCCTGCCGGTCCGCTCTGCGAGCCTTTCTTTCTCCTTCCCGTTTTGTTGTGCTGGAAACACAGACGGCACATCCCAGGAAACACGGCTCAGGGTCACTGAATTGGGGGCGTTTTCTCGTGCTGAGCTGGATATGCTTAGTCTGCTTCAGGCCACTTTCCCTTTCAAAATAAACTAAATTATCCGGCATTTTCCTTCCACTTGGTCTTCAATTTCCTCTCTCTGCGCCTCTGTGCGCCTCCATGGAGAACCGGTTCTTCATCCTGATGCAGAGAGACCTCCACTTCCCAGAAGAGGAAAGCCGAGCGGATGGTCCGCCTGATGTCACGTGAGGAGCAGCTGAGTTGACTTTTTTCCTGGCTGTTTCTGCTCTTCGATTTTTTTTGCATTTATATCAATGTGAAGGATACATGTTTCTCCATTGTTCCCCCATAGCCCTGGAGAAGTACGACAGGGCCAAAAACAAAGGTAAGAGATTTACAGAACCCTCGAGATCGCAATTAATAGAAGCCGCTGGGAAGACGCCCCGCGTTCTGCTTCTGAGGTCCTCAGACATGCAGCGGCACCTTCCCATAAAGCACAGCGTGTTGACACCAGAAATAAAGCATTTGTACTGGTGCTCAGAAAACGCTTTCCATGCATTCCTGAGCCTTACTCTGTGCTTAAACTCCAGCTTTTTAAAGTATAATTTTAGCCTTAGAACTTAACGTTTTTACTGCCTTTTCCTCCAAATAATCAATATTGATTTTACTGTATCTGTTATTATCCTGACATTAAGATTTATTTTCCTCCTTTGCTTTGCATGAGATTGTAGTTTACAGAATGAGCATTTATTCTGTTCTTTCAGGAGAGCTCATGGGATAATTATCTTGCCCCATTGGCAAATCATTCAGCTTATACTGTATTGAAAAATAATAATTGGCTTTGCCCCCTCATCAGGTCTGAACAGCTTTATTATTATATTTGCTGGTACTTTGTGATAGCATCTTTGCAGGCTTTGGAACTGTCAGGGACAGGATTCAAGGAATATACCTTAAGCCAGATGCAAGATGTCTTGGGGGGGTGGTCATAAGAAGTGAGCAAGGGAGCTGACTGGAGGAAATGATAGCGTCAAGAAAACGAATCTTTACGTGCATATATTCACTATGGCTTTTGCGCTATACGCGTATATTCACTGTGGCTTTTGCACTACACGCGTATATTCACTATATGTGCTTTTGCACTGGAATATTTCACAGGTGGGCTAAACTTTAGAGGAAGCTGCAAGGCATAAAGGAAAGAGCATGAAATCAGAAGTCAACGAGCCTGGGACCTATCCTTCACTAGCTGTGTGACCCTAAACAAATTATCTAACCTCTCTGAGCCTGAGTCCTCTCTTAATGGGAACAATAACACAAGAATATGCCTATTGTTTGGTTTTGTGTGTTAAATAAATAACACACAAATAAATAATAAAATAAAATAGATAAATAATAATCATGTATAGTGGTTCATACCATGTCAAAATGTAGGCGTTTATGCAAAGTGTCTAGAGAGAATATAGCTGTGGGCCATCCACCTAGTCATTCCCTCTTAATTGATGCCCTCAACAAATATTTTGCACCCGCTATGCGTCAGCTTCTGCGCAAGGTGCTAGAGTTCCAAGGGGGGTAAGACAAGATCCTTCTGCTCATGGATCTTACAGCTGTTGGAAACACAGACGTTGGTGGAACAGTCCCATAAACAAACATAAAACGACAGCTGTGATGAGCTCTACGAGAGCAGGTACGGGGAGCTCTGAAAGCCCATCACAGAGCTGTAACCCTAAGAGGTGGCACTTGAGCAGAGGACTGAGAAACAAGGAGACAAAGCTGATTGCTAAGATGCAGGGAAAAGCATTCCAGGAAAGGGAACAGTCCCACTGCCGGAAGGCGCTCAAAGAGCACGAGGAACCCAAGAAGGGTCAATGTCCCTGCAGCGGGGAGAGCCCATGGGACAGAGGTCAGAATGGAGGGAGCCGACAGCAACACCGATAACGCCCACAGAGCAAGGTCACATGGCAAGGTTCGTTCCTGGTGAGGGGCTCATGGATTGTTTGCGTTTTCCTCTTCACAATTTCTTTGCATTAATGAAAAAGACAAATAAAGAGTCAAGCAGGAGGTGAAGATGGAGACAAGAGAACATGGCGGGGATAGTGGCTGGGGAGGCTGAGCGCAGACACAGAGGGGCGTGCAGGCAGGGCTCGTGCCCTGGTCTCCACGAGGGTCCCGGGTATCATGTGGGTAGAGGCGGGATTCACAGGTGCTGAGACGGGCTGGGATCACAAACGGACGCATCACGTTTACAAGAAAAGAAAGCAAACCAAACGGAAACAAAAACAGATGTGGTTGGTGCAGCGAAGATCACACCTGGCTGGATTCAGCGCTGGCTCCATGCGATCTCTAGTATTTCCTAGAATTAAATATTTCTGTGAGGCTACTAATCCCATCTCCAAACATATCATAAATGCTGGCAGACACAGTCCTCTGTCTTGGGGGATCCCGTAAGTCCCCTCCTGCCCATTCTGATGTCGCCACATCGCTGCCGCTCCAAGCTCCTGTCTACGGCTGGACAGGGAGCCATTAGACGCCCATGCATCCCAGGAGCTGCTCTGTTTCCAGACGATCTTGGTTCTGGAGGCTTCTTTGGCAGAGACTTTGGGGAAGCCACCAGAGCGCGTGGACGCGTGGCTCCAGCTGACCTGCCGGGAGACGGAGCGTCTGACCCTGACACTCAATTAGCGAAACAGACGGCATATAACGTATGCTTGACACTGATATGATTTAAAGTTAATAACTGGTTTTCAAATATTTATTACAATGGCAGTTTTAATAAATATTTCATGAATGCTATTTTTTTCAAAAAACCCTCTGTTGCCAGCTTGGCTGCCTTAATTTGTCTTAATGAGGATTTTTTTAAATGCAGTGATAAATTGCTTCCCTGACAGTGTACAGGAGGTGAGGAGGGCTCTTATGGAATATCCATCATCTGGGACAGCGAACCCAGGAAAAGATGAAGAACCAGCATAAAAACACCCCAAAAGAGGAACAGACAGCTGCCCTGGGGCTCCTCATGAAAGCCAATCGTATACAGCAGCCCATGGTGACAGGGATGCCCGTCCCTGACAGAGAAGGACGCACAGCCCTTGGACAGGCGATGAGGACGACGGCATCTCCCAGGGGATCTTGGAAGCACCACAGCACAAGGAGAATCCCAACCCAGCCCTGCTTGGAGGGAAGAGAGAGAGCAGAACCATTCTAGGGCCTGGCAGCCTTCAGAAGTGAGCAAAGCAGGTTGGAGGTGGTCTCGAAGGCGGGGGGGCTGATTGCCTTCCTCGCTGTCCCCCACGGGAACCGGAGGACCCCTGAGCCCGCACACGCGGAACGTCCCGGGGCTGCCTGCCTTTGCCTCCCGTGGGGGTGCCCACCGTGGGACCCATCTTGCCCCACTTCCTGAGGCGCCAATCACAGAGCTAATGAAAGCCGCATTCCTCTCGGTGGAAGACTTGAATATTTCTGAAATCAGGACCCCTCTCACAATCCGTGTGCTCGTTCCATGTGGAAGTGTGTCTTGTCTTCCCTGAAAGCTACTTTTAAAATGATGCTGCACCCTGTCACTGAGAGGACGGACACCGCATCTAAGAACCAGAAACTGTGGCCGGTCAGCAGTGCCCCAACACCTGGTGAACCTCGGAATTAGCCGCCTTCTTCAACCGAGGACCCCGCACCCGGGCCCAGCTGCCTGATGACCCTGTCGCTCCAGACGGCTTCCAGCTGCCACTCCCTCGGGGAGACAGCGCCCAAGGATGGCCCCGGCATCCTCACCACCACTACCCCAGGCTATCCTGACCGCTGTCCCTGCCACGCTGTGCCCAGACGCCTCAGAGCCTGCCTGGGTCACCTCTCTCTGGTTCTGGCTGATTATCCCTCCTGGCATGACTGAGCTCAGCCCTCCACACCTCACCTAGCAACTGAGCAGCACTGCCCCCCTGCTCTGCTCAAGTTCACGTGCCTTCCTGGGCTGGGAGACTGCTATCGTACGCCTTCCCGGGACAGGAAGCGAGGCAATGTGATGAAAACCCCTGCAAACCCCACCATCTACCTGTAGTCGGGGTCACTCAGGAACCGTGCTTGTCCCTTCCAGCTGTGCCCCATGGCCGCCCTACAGCTGTCTCACCCTCTAGACCTGTGTCGGCCAGGGGTGCCAGCCCTCTGCATTTCAGCACCTGGCCCCTGTGGCCTTAACTGGCCTCAATGTTACGTGTTAATCGTGTCAGAGCAACTGCTTCCTAACGATTAGTTCATTCCACGGCGGCGCCCCCCTGCCCAGCTCCAGGAGCCGGTCCACGCTGCATCCTGCCAGAACAGACAGCCTTGGAACCGTGCAGTCCCCTCCTCTCGCTTCCCCAGCTCAAAGTGCAAAGCAGGGGCTTCCGCGGACCCATCTGGAGAGCACCTCAACCTAGGAAATAGTCTGGCACAGCAAGTATCTTTGGACACTCACTGCATGCTGTGGAGGCTCGTGCCATGAATACAAAGCGGAAAAGGCTGTAGGGAGGTAAACGCAGAATCGCATGTACAGTCTGTGGGGTTTTATCATCCAGGTGTGTACGGAGGCGCCTGGAGTTAGGGGCACCTAGCCAATCTGTAAAGGTACAGGGGTACACGTGAACTAAGTCTTAAATTGACCAGGGGAAGCCATGTGGCCAAAGGTGTGGGTTTAAGTGGCGGTGGGACACCTCCGAGAAAAGGAAGGTCAGAAGCACCTGCTCTCCCACCTTCAGTGACTCGGTGACGTGCACACAGATTAGTAAAGACAGAAAGTGAAATGCAAGTCAGAAGATGCCGACGGCTGAAAGCTAAACCGTACATGGAGGCGCTCATCTACCTTCTTAAGAAATTCTTGTCTTCTCCTGTAGGTGATGGGGAACCACTGAAGAGTTTTAAAAGACGAGTAATGTGCTTAGGTCTGTGGGTTAGACCCCCAATCATGCTGGTAGTTCTGGAAAGAGTAGCTTTGAGCAAGACAAAATAAGGAAGAAAGCCCAGTAGTCAGTATCACAGTTTTACAGAGAGAAGATGATGAAGATCTGAACCAAGTGCTTGTTATGTGCCGGACATCATTCAAATTCAAAGTACTACGTAATTTTTGCAATAACTCTATTAGGAAAGCACTACTGATACTTCTGTTTTACAGAAGAGAAAACAGAGTCCAGGGAGGCCAAGAGCTTGTCCAAGCCCATATCATCAAAAAAGGTGTAGGATAAAGGAGAGGGGGAAGAGTCAAGGAAGATTTAGAAGGCCAGCTGAGGCAAAATACCGAAAGGGAGGCTAAGGGGTGGGAAGGCAGGGAGGAATCCAGAGTGATTCCCGCTGTCCTGCGTAGTCACTAGGGGAGAGGGATATTAACAAATGTAAGTAAATTAGGGGCGAAATTTCAAATACAGGAGGAGAACGACAATGAATTCAGTCTGGAACCTGGAGCATGAGGTGTATGTGGGGCCTCGGGTCAGTAACAACATCCAGGCAGATGAGGGCAAGACAAGCTTAGGGGAGCGGCCCCGGGTAGAGGAAAGGACTTGGGAGTCACTCACGCAGAGGTGGTAGCCCCTCATGGTCAGAGAAGCCCGTTTAACTGCAGAAAATAACTCCACCTAAGTAACTATAATCAGGGAAGTGATTCTGACTCCCACCTTTAAGAGTCACCAGCCTAGCCTGTTACACATCACTGTTCTCCCCAGGGTCTTGGGCCACCTCTGCAGCTGAGCTGGACAGCGGCTGACTGACCCCCTTACTCATGGCTCTCAAAGTCCCCTTGCTGAGCCTTTCTTGTTTGACGGCAACTGCAGGACTGAATGGGTCACATGGTCCGATGAGCCAGTGGCCAGCGAGCTGGGCTCATGCCCAATGACATCCTCCTGTTTCTCGGGAACAAGTGAATGAGCTTGAAACACTGATGGAATTACCTAGCGAAAGGGTGGAGGCCTGCGTGACCCCCAGCTACAGGGAAGCTATTTCTGGTCCCCCCTCTGGCCGTGTCATCACAGCGCAGGACAAAGAATGTTTGGAAAGCACGGAGAGCGGACAACAGGGCTGCAATTAAAGCTGTGTATACAGATCCTGCTGTGTCAATGGCCTCTTCTGATCAACTGAATACACTTTGGTTTAGTGGCCATGTGTGATTGCTCCTTTTTAACAAAGCCAGAAGAGGGAAAGTCTAGCTTGGTTTGTGGGAGTCGAGAGCAGAAGGGGAGAAGTGATCGAGGTTTGGAATAGGACGTGGTTAGAGCCCTCCCAAATGACCATGGGCCTTGTAGCTCAAACCTTGGGAGTGGGGCGTCGGATTGAGAGGAGAGGTGGGTTAAGGACGGAACCCAGAGGGGAACCCATGTTTCGAAGGCAGGCAGAGGAAGGGAAGCCCGAAGGAAGGAGCAACCTCACAGAAAGGATGGACAGAAGCGGAGGTGACTGGAGGAGGAGGAAGGCATGTAGGCTGGCGACCAAGAGGACGCTGCTGTCCTTACGTGAGGGCCGGGAAGCCCGTGCCGGGCAGCAAGGAGGAGCACAGGAGGTGCAGAGACGGAGGGTTGTGGAGGATTAAACAGTAGTGAGAGTGGGAGAGATGCGGCAGCTTCTGGGGAGAGGCAGCGTGTGGGAAAAATGATTTTATACAATGAGGGTGGCTTAAAACAATACAAGTGTATTCTCTCACGAATCTGGGGAACTCCAAAATCAAGGTGTCAGCAGGGCTACCCTCCCTCTGACAAGGCGCTGAGGGCAAACCTGACCCTTGCCTCTCCCAGCCTCTGGGGGCATTTGGCTTTCCTTACCTTGTGGCTGCATTGCTCCTATGTCGTGATGGCTAATTTTATGCGTCACCTTGACTGGGTCACAGAGTGCCCAGGTATTTGCCTAAACACTATTACCGGGTGTGTCTGCGTTGAATCGATTGATTGAGTAAAGCAGACCACCCCTGCCCGCAGTGTGGGAGGGCATCTTCCAATTCCTTGACGGCTTAAATGGGCCAAAAAGGCAGAGGAAGGGGAGACTGGCTCTCTGCCTGACTGCCTGAGCTGGACATCAACCTTCTCCTGCCCTGAGACTCTCCTGGTTTTCAGGTCTTCAGATTTGGATGGGAACTATGCCACCAGCTCCTCTGGGTCTCCAGCTTATGGAGAGCAGATTGTATGGGACTTCTAAGCCTCCATAATCATAATAAACCTATCATCTATCTGTCTATCTATCATCTATCTGTCTATCTATCATCTTCTATCAGTTATGTTTCTCAGGAGAATCCTGACTGATGTCTATTTTTGCCTTCTCTGTGTATCTGTCTCAAAACTTTCCCTGTCACAGTCTTATAAGGTCATTTATGATTGGATTTAGGGCCTAACTTGATAATCCAGAGTAATCCTCCTTTCAAAATATTTAACTTAATTCCATTTTTTGCCCTATAAGGTGAGATTCACTCTTTACCATATAAGGTGATATTCACAGGCTCCAGGGATTAGGAGGCGAATATATCTTTGCGATGCCATTTTTTTAGCCACCACATGGGGAGCAGTTCCCCTCCAGGCAGAGGAGAAGAAATCAAAGGAAATAGTTAGAAATGCGAAGGGCTAAAATATTGCAGAGAAATTCTAAGAGGTGGGGAGCCTCAGGAGAGGGTGGGATAGGGAGGGTGGGAGGGAGGCTCAAGAGGGAGGGGATACGGGGACACGTGTAAGCATATGGCTGATTCGCTTTGTTGTGCAACAGAAACTAACACGGTCTTGTGAAGCAATTATATTCCAAGATCTATTTAAAAAAAAACAAAGGCAAGTAAAAGGCTAGGCTAGTAGTGCTAAGTTCTGAGAGAAGGAATCTTTGCTGTTGCTGGGTTACGCACGTCATCTCTACCCGTTGACCCAGGGTGGGAGTAGCCATGTGTATCCTTAACTCAGGACTAGAGGTCTACTAGCATCATATTCTGCGAGTGCCCCCTTGCAGGGGATGAGGACACACAGTCAGGGTAACCTGAGCCAGCCCGCTCCCAGCAGGGGACCCGCACCATTAGCTGTGCTAGTTGTTATCGTGGTCATTTCAGAGGACGCAGCAAAGAGACAAGGACAGTAGGATGTGCAGGTTTCCAGTAGCGATCAGGGGACCCTGGGCATCGCCAAGGAAGAAGAACTGAGGGCAGGATGTGTCCTATGTGGACCTAGGATGGCAGGGGTGGGCGAGGGTCGGGAGTGGATACCTGAGAGCCCTAAGGCAGGGTGGGAGGGAAATTGGCATTGCCAGCAGGAGGACGTGCTGAGGGGAAGAGACTGTTGGTGGCCCCTCCCCTGTTTCTCCACCATCTGTTATGTTCACTGGATACTCTGAGTTTCCTCAGCTCCACCCACCTGGGGCATGTTCCTGGGTGACTCCCTTCACCACTCTAGGCCTCAGTTTTTTCATCAATAAAATGGGAATAACAAAGAACCCACCTACTTCAAAGAGCCATTCTGAGGATTCACAGAGTAGCGCATGTAGGCACAAGGGGACAGCCCTGGCGCATAGAAGCCCTTGAAGGATGTTAGCTTAGCCATCGCGACTTGTGCTATCACTTGTGTCTGGTACTTGGAGCTCAGCGTGATCCATGCACTCTAATCTATAGTGATGAGAATCTACATTTTCCACACTCTCTGCAAAACCCTCCTCTCTGGGTTGCCAGCGGGCAGGACTGACTCCTCTGCTCCTCTCAGCTCCACCAGGGAGATGCTGCTCTCACCACTGAAGACGGAGGCCACGCAGCGTCCCAGGGCTGCAGCTGCGTCCCCTCTGCCTGCAGTCAGGAGGCTCTTCCTTTGTCTGCTGGCAGCCTTCTCTCACCTGCTCCTCTGCAGCCCAGGTACCTGCCCAGCAATTGGTTCCAGATGCCGGGTAATTTGTGTAGCCCTGCTCAGCATGAACAACATTTCCCAGGTGCTTATCAACCTTTGGAAAAGCTGGTATTTTCAAGCCTGCCAGCCAGTCTCCAACACTTAGCTGGAAACGTGTGGGCCTTTAATCATTACTGTCCAAACATGGGAAGAGCAGCAGCCTGGACACGGAATTCTTGCTGGGGAGATCCCGGGGAGCTGTGCCATCTCTCACCCACTGAGCTCTGGATAGAAGCCCCCAGCTTCGGCGTTTGTTAGTCTTTCTAGATGTGTCTCCAGGATGCTAGGGAGGACGCCCCTGATGGATCAAGTGGGATTCCAAGCTGAAGCAGAACCAGTGAAATGTAAAACGTGGTCCAAGAAGGAAGTTGAATGAATCAGGCCCCTCCTGCCTCTACGCTCTCAGCATGGGGGCAGAGATCGCCAGGGAAATGTTGTGCCTTGTTACTCAGAGTGTGGTCCGCGGACCAGCAGTACCCGGGAGCTTTAGAAACACAGACTCTCAGGCCCTACCCCAGACCAACTGCATCAGAATCTGCATTTTAACAAAAGTCCCGAGTGATCCCTATACAATGCAGTTTCAGAGGCACTGATTTATGAGACACATTTAAAGACCCCACCCCCTTTCCCACCCCCAATATCTCCTTCCGTTAAGTTATGCTAGATATGCTTGCAATTTATACATTAATCACTTCTCAATTAAGGCTGGGAATGTTTTTTTGAGAAAGGTTGCAATATAGAGTATTATAATAGGGTCCCACGTCTGCAGGCCTCAAACTTCTGCAGACCTTCAACGAATGATAATGTCAGATTTTTCCCTTAGACCTTCTGTCTCTCACCCATGAGGCTTTCTGAATACTCTGCGGCAGCAGTCCTCACGTACAACGTTTAGTATAAGCCCGTGTGTTTGTTTCCTTAATCACCAGAGATGTAAACCAGCCCAGAGGAAGCAGCTCCGTGGTGGGAGAATATCATTAACACGTCAAAGAGGCCTGCCTGCTTCTCGGGCTGCATACCGATCTCCAGGCCTGGCCACCACCTGCCCGAAGAGGAGTATAGCCTGTGGTTTCCATGTGTAAGAGACTGAAAATAATCCGAGATTCCCCAGCAGTTCCCTATGGGATGCACGCTTTTCCTCCTGTGACCCCAGTACCCAGATGGGTGTGCCGGAGGGAGCTGGCTCTCAGTGTCCGCGGAAGCTGGACACTCCTCCCTGGTAATGATGCCTACTGTATGCCTGGCAGTGTGTTAGGCACACTGACCCTCACTCTCTCTTTCCCTTGCTGTATTTCTGGGTCTAATTACCCTCCCCAAAGGTATGCATTCCACTTAACAGTCCCACTGAATGGGTAGGAACTGTCTCCCCTTTCCCAAGGTGGCACAGCTGGCACGTAAGAGAGCAGGTCAATGGCTCGGAAGCACGTGTTGCTTTCGCCGTGTCGTGTCCCCTCCGTGGACAGGGCTGAATGGGCAGGTGCGGATGGCAAGAGGCCACTGAAGGGCTCCTGAGCGAGGCTTGCTTTTGAAGGGACTTCCCTCCACGTGCCTCGGAGAGTAAAGGCTTATCTTTATGAGCCTGGAGAAAACCCTAAACCAGTCATGAGAGGGACAGCAGCAGGCCGTGGGCAGGCCGCCTGAGCCATGGAGGGATGGGGCGGCAGGGCTCCCGTTCCAGGGCTGCCCTCCCACCGTTTAACGCCACCTTCACCGGGCCTGGGAGGAGACAGGCAGACTAGGATTCAACACAAGTTCCTAAGCAAATGCCCACATCCTTCAGGGGGAGTCAAGCTATGGAAATTAAAAACAGAAGTAATGACCCAAAGTCAGTTTCAGTGAGCGTCAAGGTAAAAATCCAGGATCCGTCCAGCTCCCCAGCACCAGCTCTGCTCCCTTCGGTTTGAGAAGTCCAGAACGCCCCGTGGTACACGATTAAAATTGCCTCTTTTGGGGGTCGCCCCTCTCTCCTTCATCTTTTTTGGTCTGGGCCAACACCAGAGACAATTAGGGACTGGATAATCATTGCTGCTGGAGCTATACTTCCACCAACGTTGTTCTCCTCCTCAGAAGGGGCTGATTACCATATGAAGCATCTTTCACTTGGCAAAAATCAGAGAGAATGTTTCCCTCCGTTTTTCCCAAAACACAGACAAGAGAGTCGAGAGGCGGGGGCGGCCAGCCACCGATGAGATCTGAACCATCAGAAACTTCTCTCCGTCGTCTTTCACAGCATTTATTTCCTTTGATGTCAAAATCTTCTTTCTCTACTTGTGTTTTATTTATTTGTTTTTTGATTTTTTTCTTCTTTCCTTTTTTTGTCTTAACTGCCATTCAGAGCAGCCGTCTTCTCCACAGAGCCCTGAACCTGCCAACGTCAACTGGAAAGGTCGGCCCAGCTCTGGCAGCTGGAGCATCACCATGTCGCTGCGGCCCTGAGGCTGACCTCTACGTCAACTCACGTCTAGCCATTCGGACCCAGGCTCACACCCATAATTGGCAGCTGGCTGGAGAACATCAGTTGTTTCAATAAACAACCTAGGAAAGAGAAGTAAACCCCAGAAGCCAACTTTGCAACAAGCCGTGCAGTGCTTTCTGACTCAAGGGTGAGTGTACCAGAGACTCAGATCAATTACCTAAATAATTCAAGCCCCAAACACAGTTCCCCTAGAAACACTCAAATAATTGAAGCAAAGGGGGCTTCGGGGTGACCTACCTCAATAACTGTCTTCATCTGCCTCATTACCCTGTCCACCTGACCCAGAACTGTGTCAGTATGGCCAGAGGATGTGGGGAGAATGGGAGTCAATTATTAAGTGCCTACTATGTTCCAGGCTGTCCTTGGAGGGCCTCGCATGTATCGTGTCATCTAAGAAAATGTCCACTAAGGTCCGGGCCTCCATGTGGTCCAATCTTGGAAGAGTGGTTTATTCAAAGGATCACAGTCTGAAAGTTATAAATATAAGTGTTTAAAGGGATTGCAATTTCAACCCTCTTAAACGACGTAAAGAGAATCCAGTTCATAAGACAGAGCGATATTGCCTAAAAACAGACAAACAAAACACCTTGACCGTCAGCTCCAGCTCTCTACTGCCCTACAGCTGCCCTGGAATCGGGGAGCCTCTCTGACACCCCACGTTCTCCCCGAAAACACCCGAACTCCAGCCACAGGTCCTGGTCTTTTGTTCCTTTCTTGTTACCACCCATGTCTCTAATCACATCTCTCTTTGTTCTTTCACTTGATTCTGCATCAAAAAACCCCGCAGAACTTGCTGTCAGAGACTGAATTCTCATTAGGAGGAAGAGAAAGGAGAGTCATGCAGCTGTGGACAAAGATGACGTGTTCTTTGGTGGCCGGGGCTGGGGGGCTGGGGACACTCACACGCTGGTGAAATTTGTCCCTGTCTCAGGAGCCATATGACAACCTTGAGAAGAAGAAATTATTCTCTCTTCTCCAAGGTGGGATAGCCGAAGCCCAGGTGAGTTGTGGAAGGCCACAGACCTGACGAGTGACAAAATCAGGTACGTGTGGCACCAAAGTCACCACTTTTCCACCAAACCCCAAGTGTCCCGTGGAAGAGAGGAAATGAATCTGGCATGATAGCAACGAGATGAAACTTCTTATCACCCCTCAGTGAAGCAGATGTAGGCCTGGGAGAGAGAACCAAAGACACTGCAAAGGACCCTCCCTTGGCTTGAGACCCACTGTTACCCTTCATGGAACACTAGCTCAGTGGGTTCTTCCTGATTATATAGAGGTGTGGGTTGGCTTTGCTTAATAATAAGTGCAATTCATTCATTCTGCAAATATTAGTTAAATTCCTCCATGTTAGAAACCATGTGGGAAGGTGGACGGGCAAACAGAAATACAACACGACCCTGCCCTGAGAGAGCTGAGTGGAGTTGGAGATGCAGGCATGTAATGATCAGGACTGCAAAAGGTGGGAGGGGAAAAAGGGTAGGTAACGTCCATCTGGACCTGAGTTGATCAGGAAAATCTTCATCGATGACTCAGCATCTCACGCTACTCTTGGAGACCCATCTTCCACTACCTTTGTTAATGGTCCCTCTTAGTTTTCAAGGTTCTCTTGAACTGCCTTCAATTTCCATACTGAGCCATTGTGTTTGACCCAGTCCCTAAAGAAGTGGTTAAGTTGGCCAGGCCCCAAAGTCACACCGTCCCATGACAAGTCACGTAGGGGAATCATATGTCCTTAGCCCCTACACAGTTCAGTTCTATCATCACTGACATGGTTCCATAAATATACTTTGAGCATCTAGTAAGATACAATAGTGAGCAAATAAAGACAGCCTCTGGCCTCATGGAGCCTAAAGGCTACTGGAGGAGATACCCATGAATCAAACATTTGTAAAGTATATGCAACATTTCATACACGTGAGTGTGAAATTTCTACTGTACCTGAGAAGAAGGGAGAGAAGGACCTGACCAGGTACCACTGTGGGGCAGGTGGTCAGGGAAGATTGCTCATGGAATCAATACTTGAGCCAATGCCTGGAGTCAGGAAATGAGGAGAGATCACTCCATTCAGAGGGAACAGAGCAGCTGTGATGGGAGGGAGCAGAGCAAGACCAGGGGCTGAAAGGACAGCATCATGCTTGGGGTGGGAACCGTGGAGGCACCGCCACGGTGGAGCCACGGGGTGGAACTGCAGGCCTGTGGGCACATGAAATAGATAGGGCTTCATCCCACCAGCAAAGTGAAGCCATTTATGCCATGATGCGGCAAGATCAGATGTGAATTTTAAAAGGCCACTTGAGCTTCTGTTTGGAGATTAAATCACAGAATGGCCAGAGTGATGTGGAGACAGCAAGAGACACGGGCGGTGATGCCCCGGGAGCTGGATGGGCACAAAGGCAAGAGGCCGTGAATGAAACCCGGCTCTGCTTCTGAGGTCGCCGCTTTCCAGACAAGGCTGCCTGCACAGGGGACATGTCTTGTTTGGGTTTCCTCATCCACCAAACTAGGGAAAACATTTCCCTACCTCTTTCCAAGGTGCTTCTGAAGATCAAATTAAAAAATGAAAATGAGAAGACAAAATACACCCTAATAGGACCTTCACAGCAAAAACGCAGTTAAAAGATGCTACTAGTGGGCACCTCCCGCACTAGGTATGAGCATTGAAGTGTGTGAGCCCAACCCCCCCAAAAAAAGCCTGAAGAAAATAATGTAATTTTTTTAAATTAGCATATACTCTGGGGGGAATCTGAGAGGAAAGTTTGGAGAGAATGTTGAACGGGAGAGAAGAGAGAGAGAGGAAGTCGAGGGGAGAGAGGGAGGAGGAGAAAATGGGAAAAGGAAGGAGGGAGAAAGAGGCAGGATGCTAGAGCAGCTTTCATTTAGCTGTTCAGACAGAGAATGGGAGAAAGAAACAGACTAATGTGTGAGCATGGAGAAAAGAGACGGACGTACATTCCCATCCTCAGGAGGTGAGTTTTGCCTCTAGCTCCGTCATCTCCTGGATCTATTTATGAACCAGAGGGACTCCTTTGTGAATAAGCCATGATGTTATTTATGTTCCCTTTTTAAAGAGTCATGTCCAGTTTCGGCATTTAGCCCATGGGAACCTCTACATAATTACTCAATTGATAACGTTCTCCTGACAAAAAAAAAACAAGCCAAGCAAAGAAAGGCTCATTCTGAATTTTCAGAATGCCGATTCCAGAAAGACCAGAAGTGATTTCTTATTTAGCTCCTCTTCTGCAATGGTAGAGCAACACCCTGACTTTTTAAATGATGAATAAGTCATTCCTATTATTCATCTTAATAAACATAATTCCACCAAAACCCTTTTCCGTTTCATGACAAACTGGATGTCTTGAATTCATAAAGTATTTGGAATATGGGGCAAAAGTTTGCCATTAATTTCTAAATTGTGTTCTGAGACGCCTGCAATTCTCCTGAATATTGGCTTTGATATCTGTTCATCAGCATCCCCACCTTTTTTCCCGTTGGCCCCTTCTTGTTGATGGCTTTGATCCTAGAACTGTCACTCCACGCAGAGTATCAAATGCTTCTGAGAGTTTGGAGCGGCGTTTCGGTCTCCCAACGCCAAGCCCCCCCGGCGCCAGCTGTACACAGATCCAAGGCAACGGGGCCAATGCCACCTGCCAGTTGGATTCCGTTCCCTCCTACCCCACACGCTCCCTTCACCCAGGCTGTGGCAACCTCTCTCCAAGAGTGACCCCGTCACCTTGAAGCAGAAACCTAGTAGTATAGGAGCTGCGCAACCACGAGATGGAAATTGTCCTCCTAGCCTGGCAGATAATTATCTTAACAAATTTCCTGTGAAAACACAGATTCCACAAACTACCTCTTGAGCTCCAAACCTGAACCAAGCAAACGCATCTCCAAATGTGATCTTAGAATGAAATTAATGTTGATTACAAGAGATAAAAACTGCTACACGGAAGATAGTAAAAATTAGTACAGATTAGGGGGTAGGGAAACAGGATGAGAATAAAAATGACAGATTAGCAAAGCACTATAAAAGGACAATGAAGTCCAGTGTGGCTAAATCACTAAGTTGATTAATAGAAGAGTCTACAGGAATATATTAAGTTACCACTGAATTGTGTGATCTGTTTTCTAGAATATTCAACAGATTAAAACGTTCGGGAGGCCTTCTGAGAGAGGGGCCTCAGGGCAGGAGGCCTGATGTTTCAAAACAGGACTGCACTGCATTAAGGTGACGCGTTCATTCATTCATCCATTGAACACATATTTTGTATGAACCCACCTGGTAAAACAAGAGGTGCTACAGAAGCAGAGGGCAAATCACTGTCCCTAAGGTGCCTACAGACTAGCCCAGAGGAGAATACAGCAGGCACCATGATTGAATCAGAAGCAGGTTACAGTCGGGGTCAGAGAGGGGGAGGGAGAGAAAGAGAAGGAGAGAGAGAGAGAGAGACAGGGGTTCTACCTAGAGGGATCAAGAAATTCCCAACCACCCCAGATAGCAACCTACACAATGGTGGAACAAGTGGGCAATTCCCATTTGCACTGGGGGTTTGCTCTGTTGATGGAAATACAGAGCTGAGAGACCTGCTCTTTTGTGGAGGGAGGGCCAGCACCAAAAAGGGAAATAATTGCTGTTGACAATCTCCCAGACACAGCAGATGCCTCAGGCTGAACTCCAGACTATAGAAAGCAGGCTCCAGGGAGGAAAGGACTCCTTTTATGTCCCTCTCTGGTCTTCAGTCTCTAGGGCCTGGGCTTCTAGTGGTAGAGACGGAGGTATGTACCCCTGGGCCATGGGTGCTGAGCTGATATCTAGAACAAGGGACTAGTTTAGGGCAAAAGGAAGGACTTACTTCCTACCTGCCCTTGACTATTTATGAAGAGGACTCTCTGAACCCGTCAGTCGAGGACAAGCCATCCGTGGCAAGATTCCTGAGATGTGTGTTATTTTCTGTTTACTTCTTGGAGACAACACATCAGAGTAGTTAAGAGCCAGAGCCTGGAGGCAAACTGCTTCCTTTTACATCCTGACTCCACCACTAATTAGCTGAGTCCTCTTGGAAATGTTTAGTCTCCCTCTGCCTCCTTCATTATCGTTAAAATGGGAATAATCACAGGATTTACCTCATGGGGTTGTTGTGAAGAGCAAATAAGCTATTGCACTCCAGATACCCCTGCATAAAGTAAACACTCAATAACAACTGGCTATATTTGTCATTTAAAAATCTCCTTAATTTTAGTAAAGTCTCATTTGAATTATTGTTTATCAATGTTTGAAACAATGAATGAGAGCACTGGGCCTTGCTGCAGGGTTGTAAGGAAGGGGTGTGAAGGGAAGGGTCTTAGAGTGAAAATGTCCCCATCATGCTGAACTGGCTAAGATGATGGATGTCAGGAAGAAACTTACAAAAGGAGTTTCTAGAAGAAAAATCAGAGTCCTGAGTTCCAGGAACCCTTCCTACTATGACCTTCTCCTTTCAAAGACAGTCTTCGAGGGTTTGGGTTTTATTTTTATTATGGAATTTCATGCCAATCCTCCAAAAGAAAATTGAAAACCATCACACTCTCTTGCATAAAATCCTATACTGACTTCTGAATGGAATAAATTACATGCTCCTAATCTCTCCAGCTAATTCCCAGTGAGTCCTGGGTGTATTAGCCAGAACCTTGGTTTTGAGGTCATTTCATTGACCCAAGTCCACTTCCCCCAAGTCAGGTAAGGACAGATGCCACGCAAAGGGGGCACAGACACACACACCACCACCACCACCACCACCAGTACCATGCATTGAAAACATAAAAAAGACTTATTGAGGAAAAACCTATGAGAAAGCAGCAGCAGAGCACAGGCAGCCTCGGTCCTCTGTTTAGGTTACACATGGTTGGGTACACCGTGGTCTAAGAGACCCTATCATGTTGTACACGTTTGTATTACATTCCACATTTATGGGAGAGTTGAGAAGGAGGCAGAGAACATTCAGTCAACAGTGTAAGTGGAAACTTCCTTTTCAAAGAAATGACGTTACTGGAAAGAGGAAAAGGCTCTGGAGTTCAGCCTGTCCATCGAGCTATCTCAGGCCTGTCTCACTGGTGTCTTGCTGTGCTGTCAAAACAGGGAGGGAATGCATCTCCAAGGCCCAGGTCACCTGATTACCAGAGGCCCAATGTGTTCTGTCCCATACGCGCTGAA
The DNA here is from genome assembly GCF_951394435.1 of Stenella coeruleoalba. Taxonomy (NCBI): domain Eukaryota; kingdom Metazoa; phylum Chordata; class Mammalia; order Artiodactyla; family Delphinidae; genus Stenella; species Stenella coeruleoalba. The sequence goes on along the minus strand of NC_137154.1, from coordinate 104,931,450 downwards.
GGCTTTCCCCAAGCCAGCACATCCTCTTTCATTATCTTAATCACCACCCATAAGTTAATGTCTCCTAAACCCAAGTTTCCAGTCTGGACTTCTTACCAGAGCTGCAGATGGATATTTTTTCTAGCTTGTCTCGCAATACGTCATACTCAGCATATCTAAAAATCGGTGACCCTCTTTCCCCAAAACCTTCTCCTCTGCCTAATTTGATTGTCATTGATTGTCATCTACTATTTGAGGGGCCCACCATCCAAATTAGAAAACTGGCCATCACCTTTGTCTCCTCCCTCTAACTTTTCATATTAATTCATCACGGTGATGGTAAATTTTATGTGTCAACTTGATTGGAGTAAAAGATGCCCAGAAAGCTGGTACACACTATTTCTGTGAGGGTGTCTTTGGAAGAGATAAGCATTTGAATCAGTAGACCGAGTAAAGAAGATCATCCTCACCCATGTGGGCTGCATCATCCAACCCACTGATGGCCTGAATAGAACAGAAAATGCAGAGGAAGAGCTAATTCACTTGAGCTGAGACATCCATCTCCTCCTGCCCTCAGACACTGGGTAACAGGGCTTTCAGACGCAGACCAGGACTCACACCATTGGCCCTAGATTATCAGGCCTTCAAACTCAGGCTGAATTACCCCACTGGCTTTACTGGGGCTCCAGCCTGCAGACAGCAGATCACAGAACTTCGTGGCCTCCATAATCATGTGACCTCATGTCCATCATAAATCTTCTCCTCATTATCTCCATATGTATCCTATTGGTTCTGTTTCTCTGGAGAACCCTGACTAATACAATCCCCAAGTCAGACCAATCGTATTTTCTATTTTCTGGATCCTTCTCATCTCCTCCATGCCTGCAGCCGAGGCTTGAGTTCAGATATTCATCACCTCTAAAGGCTTCACCCCAGGATCTCTTCACAGGTCCCCCCATCTCAAACATCCCATCACCTCGGCTGCCTGGACTCCAAGTCTGTCACCTTATTCTCCACTTTAAAATTTATTAAAGACCTTCGTTGCCTAAATTCTTTAACAGGACCTACAAGGATTTTCATGAACCTATTTCTTGTGATTCCTTGACCACGTCGTAAGCTCGACATGCTGAAAACCATACCACATTTCTTGCTCTCAGGCTTTTGGATACGGCATTTTCTTTGCAGGGATATTTGAGAATTAATTCATTATCACCTCCCCACTCTTCGCCTCATTAGATCCAATTCATCCTTTGGATTTCAGTGCCAGAAATCTAGTGATCATTTACCAAGAAGATACCAAAGTTTCCAAATACCTGTGAAGGACCTGTTCGTGCCAGAAGAGGACTGAGAAGTCTGTAACTCTCCACTGATCATTGCCAAACTCTACCTCACCCTGGTTGCTTTGGTTTATCACTGACACCACCTCTATGAGGTAACAATGTCAGTCATAGTCATTGGCACACTCATGAAATGTCTCTCTTTCTTCTAAGGGACTCTGCTTGTTCATCCAAGGAAGAGTCCACCTTCCTAGCTACCCCACCCAATCACCTTTGTCTGAGGGCCTCCGTTTGATTTCCAGTTTTGACAGAAATGTGTTTCTGTCTTCACTTTGTAACTTCAGTCACCCATCCTATCTTCCTCACCCTAGGCTGACAGACAGGAAGGACTAATGGCCTTGAAGGGCTCTCCAGTGTCATTCTACCAACCACCATGTTTATCTCTCCTACGGTCATCGGGCCTTCACACAACAGGAGAACAAGTTTGGTATTCAAGTCATTTCCTCCACGGCTCCACCGCTGGGCCAGCCACAGACAGACTCTTCCTAGAAATGTGAAGTCTCACAAGCTTCAGAAGGCCAAAGAATTGCACGGGACAAGTCAAAAACATAAGTTCCCAGGCAAATGGAGAACAATTTGATTCTCTGTGTAATGGTTCCTTCTAATCCAACCTTCCAAAGATAAAGTTAATTCCATTCCCATCACCAAGTACCCCTCTATCCTCAAAATCTTTTTCTCATTCATTTCTACTCTGAACTTCCAAATTCAAGTACTTGAAAATCTTTTCCTTATGTCCATGTACTGTGGGAGCAATCGGCATTTCATCACCAATAGGCAGGCATCCTGCTCTGCCTATTGGAGCATCTACAAAATGGGTCCAGACTCAAGAGAAATCAATCAGATAACACGCCCATAGGTTACCAGGATTTCATTTCTCTGCATCCACTCTCAATGTTCTGCTTCCAGAGTCATCTACTGCCCTGCTTAATAGCCTTCCATGACTCCCACGGCCCACAGTATAAAGCTCAAGGCTAGGTCTTCAACATGGTCTGGCAGGGGCTCTTTCTGGTCTGGTTCTTGTCTATCGACCCAGCCTCATCCATCTCAGGTAGCAGCCAAAGGGTGCTCAGGTTAGAGGACCTCAGAGACATGTCAGCACAATTTGAGGAACATACTGGGGGAAGTTTAGCTTTCCACAGAACTCAGCTAATAATGACTCAGGCCTTAAAAACTGCCCTTTGGAACAAGCGCATTGGCAAACTCCTTTAGCGAGGAATATTTACACTAGCATAGATATTGTGAGTTAAGGTCAATATGGGAAATAGTCAAGAGGGATCCAGATTATATCAAAACCAAATGAGTTAAACCACCGTAAGGATTATCATCAATCCCTTAGTGAACAGAAGCTGAAGCTCTGCTCTTCCCTTGCTCTCTACTGCAGTGTAAAATGAACTGTAGGTAGTTCTCATTACATGTTGTGAGTTCTGTCACACTTAAATCCTTTTGTCACCTTCACAAGGCTCCTCGTTAAAGAATCTCTCTGGCTATTGTTATATAGAACTGCCAGGTCCGTGAGGTCAGATCCTTCCTGATGATTGGCGTCAAGATCCAGGCCCACAGCCGCGGCAGGAACAGATGCGCCCTTCACTTCCGCACAGAATGCTGTCTTAATGAGACTGAGTTCTCTCTAGGTCGATCCCACGTTGAAATGGCATTTGGTTGCAAGGCTCTTTCAGGGAAACTCCTCTCTCTGGGGTAAGTTGCATGACTGCTGTGGACCCCAGGCTGGCTGATACCCCATCTCTTGCCTCCGAGACTCCTTTCCTGACCTCAGACTGCACCACGGTCCCCCTGTCCCATTCTCCATACCCACATGGACTCAACTGTGACATGGCCGGGAGCGGGCTGTGGGGATGGGACATTCCTACAAGGCTCCTACCCCCTGGTCACCTGGCCAGATGCATTTATGACCATCGGCTCCAACTCTGGCTATCAAAATAAACGCAGCCTGGCCCTCATTGTATCCCTCCTGTTCATCCAAACCCACGTTCAAGAGATGGGGTGCTCCCTGCCCAGCCCTGGCTGTTCCGCTGGCTGGAACTCTTCACCATGGCCTTGCTGGGCAGGTGGAGGAGACCACTTAGATGAGGCATATGCTTCGGGGAGGACAGTTATGGGAAACGGGACTATAAAAGCAGATTGGGGTCAGCCTGGGGCGGCCTCGGAGTGCGAGGGAAAGCAGCATCCTTGCTCTGCTCAGCAGCCCCGTTCCCAGGGCACGTGCCGGCCACGGCACACCTCTGCAGTTCACTTACTGGATAGGGAGTGACTCCATTAAATTTCAAAGCATCACTTGAGAGAGGATTATTTTCTTACCAAGGTGACTGCAGGTATTTCGGTTCTAAGACTTTATGATCACATTGTCTCAGAGGCAGCTTGACAACGTCTTATGTCTCTGACACTGGAGGGATTTATTCACTCGCAGCGCGGCACTAAATCCTCTGCAGGCACTGTATGTAAAATCTGTCTTTATAAATAAACACCACGTTGCCCGTCCGCTTTCCTTTCTTCTGAGCATCTGTAAGCCCCACCATCTCATAATGAAATAAGCCTCCCACACCTCCCTTAATGGAAGGTAGATGCCATCCTCGCTGAGTTTTGGATGCTTCCTCCTCTATGGAATTGGAATGATAATATCCAGGCCTCTTTCCCTCCAGAGATGTGAAGAAGTTTGACTGGATCACAGGCAGAATTATTCTGCTTAGAGATCTTGTCCTAAACCCCACTGTTTCCCCCAAACCTCCTTCTGCTCCCTAATTCAACACAAATGAATGTACCCAGTGAAGAACCCGCTGGAGTAGAAGAAAGCTGAGACTCCTTATTCCTCCAGACATGATCCTCTACCTCTGCTTGCATCCTACTGGTGATGGGGAACTCACTGCCCCACTAGGCAACCAAGTTCCACGAGGCAGCTCTTTTTCACAGGAAGCTAAAATCTCCCTCCTACTAACTGTTGTCTTGGGGCCCCAGCCATGACCCTCTGGAGTAACTCTGAGCAAGTGTTATTCTTTCTCCACCAGACAGCACCTTAAATATTTGAAGGCAGTTATCCTCTCTACTTCTCATTATTTTCTTCTCCCACATGAGCTAAGGGCAGACCTCGGCGAGCAGGAAAAAGGGTTCACGGTGGCTGTAATATTTCCATTTCTTAAGGAAAAAATAAACACAGCAGCAATTTGTCACCCACTTACTGTCCTATTTTTTCAAGTAGAGTAAATGCTATTTTCTGCACTGAATATGCCTCCATTAACTCTTTGGTCCCAGGAAGCCACTGAATTTGGTCGTGCTCTGAAGCTTCTGCTGACCTCCTGGAAAATGTCGCTTGCTCTCTCCCCTGCGCTCCCAAGACACTCTAAATTATCGCATTGTTTTGTTTCAGTTCACGTATACCCAGGCCTGCCTTTCAAGACTTTAAAAGTCTCAAGCACGGCCCATATTTTAGTCATGGAGGCATCCACAATGCCTAGCAGAGTGCCTAGAACTTGGGAGCCACAAAATAAATGTTTGCTGCTGAATGAATGCTGTCAATACATCATAATGAAGAGGGTTGTTAAGATTTCTTCAACGCCTTAAACTATTGGGAATATATTACTTTACAAAGTTGGTTTATTATTTCTCCTGACAGCTTCAGGTTCCAAAAATATGGAGCACGTGTACAAATGTGAAAGCCACTTTGTATATATATCCCCCATAAAGAAGATCTACGCCAGCTCCCTGCTGTATTTATCTGGCGACTAGCATCAGTGGTGACACATAAAACTATAAAGTTAAAAGGCATTGAAGTACAGCTTAGATGAAAACAGATGAAAAAGATAGAAACTGCTCAAAAGGCTGCTAAGGAGAAAAATATCTTTAGGCCCATTCTTTAAAGCGTTTACATAAATAATCCTGACTGGCATGTACTTTTTTAAAATATTCTGGTGGCTGGGTGTGTGTGTATGTGTATGCGTACACGTGTGTGTGTGTCTGTGTGTGTCTGTGTGTGTGTGTGTGATGGGAGAGGGAGTAGTGTTTTAATTTAAAGCTAATGGTACCCATGATGCATACTTTTCTCTCCTGCTTCCTCAGTGTTTCAGGAGATTGTTAGGTTGTCTTGAAATATCCTTCATATCATTGTGAGGGCGTTGGCAGAAATGGGACTGTTGGTGACAAGGACAGTCAGGGGCCCCCTAGAGAGCACATGCATATGAACAAACCTGGTAGAGTTCCGGGGAAGGGCAAGGGCTGGTAACATTTCATTGCTCTGTTCAGTTTCCTATCAACTCAGAGAAATATTGGCTTATGCCAAGAAAACAATCAGTTAAGGATTCCTCCTAACCAGCCAAGTTTGAAGGATGAAAACTACTGTGTAAGTGTGCTCGAAAAATGTTTCCCTTTACTCAAATTCCATTTAAAAAAAATTTTTATTGGAGTATAGTTGCTTTACAGTATTGTGTTAGTTTATACTGTGTGGCAAAGTGAATCAGCTATACGTGTACATATATCCCCTCTTTTATGGATTTCCATTTTAAATGTTCAGTAGATTTAATGTTTACATGTTTCAGAGAGAAAGAACAAGCTTAGCCCTGACCCTCTGATACAATCGCCAGTGGTCTTTCACTGAAGAGTTTAAAGGATGATTTCTAGGATCATATGCAAAAAAGTAATAACAATTGAATGTCTGCTGAGAGGAGGGACATTGTAGACAGATTAGAAAACTGGTTCCTATAGGATAACCTTAATTTCACTGGAAAGAGACATCAGGGCGTGTCACATTGGAACTGTTTACCTCTCATGTCACTTCAGACTGGAGGGAAGGCACGAGATAAAGACGTGAGCTGAAAATGAGCTGAGTGGCAGAGAAAAGGTGCATGGAGGAAGGTAGCTCTTTTTTAGCAAGGGAGGCACCTGGATGCAATGGACAGGTAAGAGATAACACCATATAGATTTGTCCAGGCAGCTGACCAGCCAAAGAGGCAGACTTTGATTTTCTGAAATGTCTAGTCTTTAAAGCCTTAAAGCAGCTAGAGCAGGACTTTAGATTCAAAACTGAACCCTACAGGGTACAACCTGTGGGCTCTTGACTCTGATGGCCTGGGTTCAAATCTGATCTTTTCATTTTCCAGTTTTTTTCATTAATAAATAATTTAACTTCTCCAACTAAGGTTTCCTGCACATAAAAGGAGAATAATGTTATAAGCTCATATGTTTATAGTAAAGTGAAAAGAGGATATTCTGAGGAATTCCCTGATGATTCAGTGGTTAGGACTCTGTGCTTCCACTGCAGGGGGCACAGGTTCGACCCCTGGTCAGGGAACTAAGATGCTGTGTGGCTCGGCCAAAAAAAAAAAAAAGAAAGAAGGAGGATATTCCTCTAAAACTCTTGATGTTGTGCCTGAATGTAGTAAATACTCAATAAATGCTCATAAAACCATGACCAGATCACAAAGCAAGTGTTATGAATTAGCTTGAGGAAACAGAAGCAAAAGAAAGTAAAAATTTTCTTAAAAGAAAAAGGAAGCATATGGTTTTAGTACGCTGTGGCTGCAGTAACAAATTAGCACAAAATGGCTTAAAAAACAGAAATTTATTCTCTCACAGCTCTGAAGCTCAGAAGTCCAAAATTCAGATGCAACAGGACCAAGCTCCCCAGGAGGGCTCTCAGGGAGAACCCTTCCCAGCCTCTTCCAGGAGGTGCCAGGTGTTCCTTGGCTTGTGGTCACATCACTGCAAGTTCTGCCTCTGTGTTCACATGACCTCCTCCTCTCTGTGTCTGTGTGTCCTTTTCTGTCTCCCATAAAGAAACTTGCCTTCGGATTTAGGTTCCTCCCAGCTATCTCATCTCAAAATCCTCAAATTAATTACATTAATGGCAAAACACCTTTTTCCCAGTAAGTTCACACTCACATGTTCTAAGGGTTAGAATGTGGACATATCCTTTGGGGGGGACCACCATTCAAACCACTACAGGTATTAATGAAGCAATGATTGCTCAAGTTAAATTAAATGTTAAAATTTAGTTAAGGTAATTAAAAAAGAAATCACATTCCCAGTAGTATTAATTACAGTTAGTCAATCAATCACAGTGGAAAAGTATTTATCTTCATAAAAACATTTTTTCAGAGGACAGCAATGATTTAATGTAGAACTGTGTGCTTTTTTCTCTTCTTCGGCTGTGTGTGTGTGTGTGAGAGAGAGAGAGAGAGAGAGAAAGACAGGGAGAGAGAGAGAGACATAACAGGTGAACTTAAACGTAACGCAGGATGCTGTTTAGCGGTGGCAAAGTAAAATTCACTTTCTCTGTAGAGTTTTTCTTGTAAACGTTATTCTACTGGATAGTCCTGGGACCCTGTCAGCTTTGGTGGAAGTAAAGGAAGGTGAGGTCACTGTGATGGAATGAAAGGTGTTGGACCTGGTTTGGAATCTGTCACCCACTGTCTAACCTCCAGCCAGATGTCTAACTATATGACCCCAGTTTCCTCATCTTTTACCTGGGAGAATCCTCTTCCACTTCCTTACTTTCACCATGAACACTCAGTCCTTTAATTTACCAATCTGTCCTCCAGAACTGGCCTGAGCAGGGGGGCAGAGCACACAACCGAGGACAGGGGGACAGGAAACCATAAGGACAAAGTTTTCCTTCAAACTCTCTCGGTCAAGGAACAGAGACCTTCTCGAGCTCCCTTATATAAAAGAGTTTACGCCAACCTTACAGGTAGCCTGAGACTGAAACTAGAATGGTAACAGGAGTCCAGCAATCACTAAGAATCAGCTATTAGTCCTTCTCTGGGGGGGGTCACATCTCTCCCCACCCCACCTCCACCTCTGTCACGGCCATCAGTTTCTGCCTGTGCCTCAGCTCCAGACTTATGCCTCTGAGCATCTTCCTTTGCTCACAACTGGCTTTTCCCCCTGATAACTCGGAGCACCGTGTGGCTTTGGCTGTTGGGTCCAAATCTATGCTGCGTCATCTCCCAATACAGCCTTTCGGCTTCTGCTCCTGTGCTAACTCCTTCAATCTCCACGTTTCCCAACTCCACATTTCCTAGAAAATAATCTACTCAGGCCCAGTGTCTCCATTCAGGCTAGTGCATAACTTATGGAGCATATGGATGGGGTGCCCTCGGGGCCAAGGCACAATCACCTGTAGATGGAAGATGTGACCACGTGGAAAAAAACACAGCTACATCCGTCCCTCAGAGCGGTGATACGTGGATCAGCATCGCCCAGAGGTGGATGTGGCGGCGACATGACTGTCCGCTCAGCAGGGTTCGGCCCTTCTTTGAGAGCCATCTTCTTATCCCCCCAAGTCTTACAGGTCACGTGACCTACTGTGTTCTTACCTGACTCCACCTTCTGACCACAGTTGATTTTCTCAGGGTACAACACCTGCAACAGCTGGACCAACAGGTCCCTCCTACTCATTTACTGAGGTTCAGTCTATGATCGACTCCTATGACCTTCCCTCTTTTCACCAAAACCATACACCTGGAATGTTGTAGGTGGGCATGTTTTTTTTGCCGTAAGTGGAAACCTGGTACCCAGCGTGAAAGAAAGTTGCCAACACACAGCAGGAAAAACTGAGCGCAGGATAAGGAGTGTCCTGCCAGCATTTCAAGCACCAGCTCCGTTCCCTCCTGAGACCCAGCTGCCACCTTGGCCTTCCCAGCCCTGCCTTGGTACTCAGACTCCATGGATTCCACAAGATACCCCAGGGTTCCTCCATCGTGGAGGCCACTTTGCTGAGGTAGCTCATGGTGGGTCTCTGTCGCTTTCTGCCACGGCGGTCTTGAGTCTTACAGAGGCACAGGTAGGCCAGGCCAGGAGACTTGTCCACAGCACCCCGTTACACTTTTGCCGCCAGCCTCGGCCCTGTAAGTGCTACGCAGAGTTGGCCAGGGTTCTGGTCAGTAGCACCAAGTCACATTCGAATCCAACAGGACCCACTTACGTAATCCCCGATAGAATTCATTCTTTTACTAATATTTACTGAGTGCCTGTTATGTGACTGGCACTCGGCTCTGTGCTGGGAATTTAAGGACGAAGAAAACAACCGACTGGCAAAGCCACGGTGCCCTACACTCATTTTCATCCTAGAAGTCTCAGGAAGAAGCGTTCACTCTGAGGGAACATTCCACCCCCGCCCCCACACCACCACTGCAAGACAAGAGCATCTGCAAACGCAGGACCACCCGCCCATCACACACAGGCTTCGATTACACTGATGTACCGGAACCAAACAGAAAACACCAGAGGCTGCCAGCTTCAGTGATTGCAAGGAAGGTCGGGAATCTCTCTTCTATCACTACATTTGGGACTTTCCTTTCCTTCGATTCCCACACACAATTATAGGAAATAAATGCAAGTCAAGTCCAGTGATTTCTAACGAGGCGCTTGGGAGGACAACTGTGTTGCTACCTGGTCTCCCCACATCACTGCTAAGCTTCTTGAAGACACAGGAGTTACTTGGTTTCTCCAACATTTAACAAACGTTTTCTGAGGGCCTTCTAAGTGTACTTCACTCTTCTAGGGGCTGGAGCTTCAGTGGTAGCCAAACAGGAAATATCCCATTCCGGGGGAAAAACAAAGAGTAAGCAAACCACAAGGAACAGAGGTCCAGGGGATGAAGGGTAACTGTGTGGGTCACAGGAAGAGAGAGGCTGGGCCAGCCGAGAGAACGTCGCTCTGAGTTGTAGCCTTTGAGCAGATGCCTGAATGGAGAACGAGAGATGGGCATGAATGTTTGGGGGATCCCAGAAAGTGCAAATGTTGAATCAGAAAAATATTCCAGGAACAGCAAGGACGCTGGAATGACTGTGATAAAATGAGCAGAGAAAATGAAGTGGGAATGGTAGCCAGAGACAGATCATGTAGGGCATTGTGCTCTGTATAATTGTACTTCTAGTGTGCTGGTTTCAAAGTGGCCATAAATGCTTTGCTCCCACTCCCATTGAGAGGAGAGGTGTGCTTCTCCTCCCCGTGGATCTGGGCTGGCCAGTGACGGCTTTGCCCCATAGACAAGTGATGCTGGGCCCGCTCTGGACCTGGGCGTAGGAGAATTTCCATCTCCTATTCTGGTCTCTGGGAGCCCTTAGCTACCATGTAGAGGTGCTGCTGGAGAGATACTGTGGAAGCCCTGGGCTACATGGTGAGGAAGCGGGGCCCAACTGGGTCCAGTGGAGCTCAGCCTTTCAACCCTCCTGCCAAAGTGCCGGGCATGAGAGAAAAGTCCTCTTGGACTCTCTCCACCAGCCCAGCCACAAGCTGAATCCTACTGAGTGGCCCCAGTTGATGCCATGTAGAAGGGAAGCATGACCTGACTCAGGCCTGCCTGGATTCCTGACCCACAGAATCATGAGACACAATAAAAGTAGTTGCTGCTTGTCTTATCCGCTCAACTGGGTGGTTTATAAACAACAGAAATGTATTTCTCATGGTTCTGGAGGCTGGAAGTCCAAGATCAGAGTGCCAGCATGCTCTGGCTCTGGTGAGAGCCTCTTCTGGAGTGCAGGCTGACGACTTCCCCTGGGACCTTCCCACGGTGGAGGGCAGAGAGAGGAAGCAAGCTCTCTGGTGACTCTCTCTTTTTTTTTTAATTTATTTATTTTATTTATTTATTTTTGGCTGCATTGAGTCTTCATTGCTGCGCACAGGCTTTCTCTAGTTGCAGCCAGCGGGGGCTACTCTTGACTGCAGTGTGTGAGCTTCTCACTGCGGTGGCTTCTCTTGTTGTGGAGCACGGGCTCTAGGCGCGCGGGCTTCAGTAGTTGTGGCTCGCGGGCTCTAGAGCGCAGGCTCAGTAGTTGTGGCACATGGGCTTAGTTGCTCCGCAGCATGTGGGATCTTCCCGGACCAGGGATCGATCCTGTGTCCCCTTCACTGGCAGGCGGATTCTTAACCACTGTGCCACCAGTGAAGCCCTCTGGTGACTCTTATAAGGGCACTAATCCCATCATGAGGCTCCACCCTCATGACATCATCTAATCCTAATTACCTCCCAAAGGCCCTGCCTCCTAATGCATTACACTGCGGGGCAGGGTTTCAACATGTGAATTTTGGGAGACACGTTCAGTCCATAACACTGCTTTAAGCCACTAGGTTTAAGGGCAGTTTGAAGCTTGAGGGCTTAGTGGGACAGAAGCCCCGGGAAGCTTGTTAGCTGGGGAATGGTCTGACCGCTAGCTTTGTGGAGACCAGAGCCCAGGGCAGTGAGTGGCAGCAGGCGGTTAGTTGGTGGTCATCCTAGCTGTGCAGTGAGAGGCGCTAAGGGCTGGGAGGAGAGGCTGGAGCTGGAGGAACTGAAAAGTAACCGCATCCAGGATGTGTTTCAAAGGTCCAGCATGGATAGTTTGTTGATAGCTTCGATGTGGGGTGTGAGAGAGGCCTCGAGGATGACAGCAAGAATTTTGGTCTGAATTCCTGGATAAAGAGGAGAGGAGGAGGTCTGGAGGAGGGGCAGGAACCAAGAATTCTGTTTTGTACTTGTTGCCTCTCAAATATTTATTCGATATCCAAGTGGAGATGGTTGGACACACCAGTATGGAGGTAAGCAAGGAGGACAGGGCCGGAGATGGAAGATGCCCATGAACAGCTGTTGTTCAAAGCCATGAAGGAGACGAGATGGCTTAGGGAGTACGTTTAGACCGGACAGAGGTGTGAAAACTGAGTCCTGCAGCTTTCCGGTTTAAGAGACAGTAGAGGTTAGGAGAAGCGAGGAATGGACACTAAGGGGTGACCGTGAGGACGAGGAAAGCAAGAGCACAGCATCTCTGAAACCAGGTGAAGACGGCTTTCCAGGAAGGCGGAGAGGGAAAACCGGAAGATGTGGGTGAGAAGTGAGACAGATGGAAAGTGAGACACCCTGGACAGAACCACCTCACTGGTGTGTGGAGAGAACAGAATCTTCATTGGATTGAGATCCTGAAAAATTTGGAAGCGAAAAATGGAAATGAAGGACACAGACAAGCAACTCCAGGAGTGTCACTCAGAGGAGTGCGGGGGTGAGATGCTACATGGACAGCTCTCTGCTGAGGGGTAAGAGGTGAGGCCTGAGGGTCCTGAGCATCCAAGTGGACGGGACGTGGCACACAGGTGGAGGGGTGGGCTGTAGACTGGAGGGCACAGCCTCTAATGGACGAGAAGGCAGAGCGTGTGGGTACAGGCGCAGAAGTCGTGATAGGCTCGCAGTGCTGGGTTATCCCTCATGGTCCCTCAGGGAAATAAAGGACAGACTTTTTCTGAGAGCAGGAGACCTTCAGAACTTTGAGGCGAGCAATGAAGATGTGAAGTGCTCCGTCGGGGGGAGTGAATTGACAAAGGCCATGTGGTAGTGCTGGCCGGTGGCGCTAAAGACCCATTTGATGTTTTTGGCCTTCATTTAAAGGAACATCCGCAGCGGTCTGTGCAGCAGCCAGGGAGGTGTGTCACTCAGACTCCGTTTCAAGAGAGAACCTGCAGTGGCTGGAGGAGGGCAGCTACCCGACAGGCTCCCCAGGGCAGCGCCTTCAGGATGGGACAGGACATCTGAGCCAAAGCCATGCTCTTCCTGGCAGTGCCCAGCCCGTGGCTGAGGGAGGGGCTCCCCGCATAGGATGGCTCCACCGGCTGCCTTTGCCCCACGGCTCGTCACTGCGTTGGCCGAGACTTTCTCAGAATTGCAGCACGATCTCGGGCTCTCCTTACTCTGTCACAGGTGGCAGACCCTCTCACATTCTGCAAGTCTTCCTTGCCGACCCCTCCCTCCCCAGCTGCATCCTTCAGAGGGGTCAGCCCTGCCCACCCACCTCAAGCTCCAGCTTGGCATCTACTTCTCAGCGACTGACTCCAGCTAACACGACGTGTTGAGGGGTCTTCTCCTCCAGCCACCTGCCCCTGCTCCCATCACGGTCCACACACGGTCCACACACGAGTAAGCTGGACTTCTCTGGGTGAGCATAAAGGAGGGACAGGGGGCCGAGGAATGGCGTTCCCAACACGTGCAGACTCATCTCTGAGTGTGGAATCACGCTGGCTAAGAAGAGCAGTGAGACCCGGGAAACATGACGGTCCCTAAACACTGGGACAGTCGGCCGTGCGCCCAGCTCAGCTCATCCTTGTTTTCATCTCACAACCGTCCAGTGGCTCACCCCCTCTTTCTTTAGAGAAAACAGAGAGAGGCACCTGCCAGACTGCTTCTCAGGAGCTTCTCAGTTTGGGCCACAATCCTGAGCTGTCAAAAGAACAGACTTATATCCCACACCCTCCTTGTACCAGGCATTGCGCTGGGGACTTGCTGTACCCATTACTCAATTATCCAGGCCTTAAACAATAGGTAGGTGAGGTTGAGATCATTTTACCTATGTTTATACACGAAGAAACTGAGACTCAAAGAGAAGCCACATGGCCAGTAAGTGGTAGATGAAGGATTTGGACCTGATTCTGCCTCAGAGGCTTCAGAACCCGAGCTTTTTCCGCCAGATCATGCTGTCGGTGCTTTTAGATACAAAGTACCTATCAGACCTACTAATTGATTTAATCTTATGTACACAGAGTTCTTACATTATGCAAATGTGTATGTAAATGATTATTTTAATCTGTGCAAACAAAGATGCAAATGTATCCTTTGGTTTACAGAAAACTGGTAAGATAACGTTACCTCAGTTGACCCACCCGAGGGCTCCAGCAAATCAGAATCATTCTAACATAAATAAAACCCCAGCTTTCCACACGAGAGCTCTTCCTTCAGAATTTAAAACATTGAGTCTCTGCCCGCCCCCCCCACCAATCAAGGATATTTTAGACTCCTCGTGATGTACATCAGGGCTAAGATAAATGTGAGAAACAAAACCTCTCTGGAATCTTCTCTATCCAAATAAAAAAAACAGAACCCATGCTTGAGTTCCATCCTTCAGGATTCAGGCCTGGACATAGCCCTGGCCTTTAACAGTCTGACTAAAGAAATCACACCTTTACCTGAACTCAGGGCACCCCGAAATCACTTTCTCCATCCTCCCCTCCCCTAAGCCGATGAGTTTTAGGAACAGGTAGCATCATTTGAGAGGTGCAGGGAAAACTGACTGCCTCTGCCCAGCCCCCCATACACATCCCACCCAGGCCTCAGGGGTCTGAAGGAGAAGTTGTCCAAAGTTTAGGAATCTCCATTGAAAAGTAAGTCCCTTGGGCTCATCAGCCATTGTCACCTAATACCTAACTGAGACAAAAATGCTGCTGGAGATGTAAGTTAGGATAAGGTGGGGAGGGAATAGGGTGGAGAAGGGAGAAGTGAGGTAGACAGATGACGAGATGGAGAGGAGGTGAGGGAGAAATGGGAAAAGGAGCCCTAAATGGGGAAATGCACTGCTGGGAGGCAAATGCAGCCTGGAAGAGTGACCTCCCCGAGGACATAAGCCTCCTCTGATGGCACTTAGCGGGGTAGGGCTGGTGGCTTCCCTGCCACCTCCCCTCACAGCCCCCTGCGCTCCAGCGCACCCCGTGCTTGCGGAAGTTCCTCAACCAGATGCTCCCTTCCTGGCTCTGAGCCTTTTCACACAACGGTCCCTCTCCAGGAACCCTTGCTGCCCCGCATCTGCTTGGCTACTGGCTACCAGCTGCCCTCTGGCCAGCGCTGTGCCTCTCCTCCCCCCAGACAGGGTCTAGCACAGACCCAGGTGCTAGGTCTCCCTGCCCTGGACTCCCCTAGCACTCTCCACGAAGTCCCAGACCACACGGATCCTGTTTTATTTACCTTCATATTTCTAGCATCTAGCTCAGTGTCTTAAACAAATAGCTTTAATAAATATTCCAGTGACCCAGTGACACTCCATGACCGAACTTACAACCTTGTCCAGTAGCTGTTAGGTCATCTGTCTCTTCCTGGATCCCTAGAAGCTTAGTACAGTGCCTGGTCCCTAGGGGATCCTCAGTAAACAGTTCTGGGGGTAATTAAGTAACCTAGGCAAAATGCTGGATGGTCTTGATGGTGGGAATGGCTTCTCTGCTCCCTGCACTGTGGTCCGCAGCTCTTCCTGGACGACTGTACGAAGCCACGCGCTAGTTGTCTACACCGACACACCCACGGGGAGCCACCCCTCGGCTGGCCCCGGACAGTGAGCCGCCAGCCCAGCTCTGTGCTTCATGTTCCAGAGGCAGGCTCACGTCCCTCTAGCCCCTCTTCCCTCCTTTTCCTGCCGCTTCTGGAATTAAGGTGCCGCCGGTCTGGCCTCACTCTGACATTCATTACTCTGGTATTGATGGCCTTCAACCTCCCTGTTATTCCGTGAAGATTAGAAAGCAGAGGCCTTCCTTGGGCGAGAGAATAGGTTTCGTCAGTATTCCGGGTGTAACAGCAGAAAGTATAATAAATCCTGGCAGTCAATCGAATATGACATGATAATGAATGTTAACATCACGTGCCCCCTTTGCCGACAGAGGGGCAAGTCATGTTAGATTACAGCTAAACACGGGCGCCGCGTGATTCCCATCTGCCTCCTTTTCTCTCTCCTCATTTTGCGGGTTTGACCTGCTCCACCCCTACACCCCAGCTTCACTGGCCCTCGATGCTCAGAAACGCTGCTTCAATTCGCAGAGCTCCACATTCTGTCCCTGAGAAACCTGACCTTGGACGAAACTCCCCTCCCCTGAACTTAACAGAATCCTCCGCCTGGGAGCCCCCTGCAGTCCTGGGGCAGCAGCCACCGCCCAACCCCACCCCGCCCAAGTCTGAGTCAGACCCAGTACAATAACAAACCAGGAGGGCGTGCTGTGAGGGGAATTCCAAGTTCAGAGCCAGGTTCATGCAAGTCAAGAGGCGAGACTCCGCTCCACCCCACGTGAGGCTAAGACAAAACCAGAGTCAAACACCTGTTCCCTGACTGAGTTTTCCCCCAAACTATGCAGTTTCCGATGATGCTTTGCCTGCTACTTTGAACTTTTAAAAAGCTCAGATTCTCCTAATATAATTCCCAGAATCAGCAATTGCTCCATTGAATCATGATGGATAAAGGTAATAATATCCATTAGTGTTTTAAAAAAAAAAGAACTTAGTATCAGGGCTTTTTAGAGGTTTTTTAACGTTCTTTAGCAGCCTCAGGTCCGCCGACTGGCCAGTCTGAACCTGCTCTCCTTGCTCAGCCAAAATATGTGATAACTGTCCTTTCACCATGGAGCTAAGGGTAACCTTCAACTAAGAGTAATTATTAGTAAGCCATGAGGATATGCCAAGCATTATGCTATTTGGTCCTTATGTACACACATGCCATACAGATTCTGGGTTATATGTTTTATCTGGCTCAGGAAGCTGTAGGCACTTATCCCAAGCATCACAGCCATGGAGTCATGACGTGTCAGGCTGGGGAATCATCACGTCCACTCTGTCCATCCAGCATCAATACAAGGACTCACTGTGGACCAGGTGACCAGCCTCAAGCTTTCTCTCCCCGGGGCATATCCAATATTCCTCAGTAGAAATGGATTGAAGACTTGCTTAAAATGCTTCAGATACTGGAAAGGTAGGAAGGATGGCTAATTTAATAATAAATATTATTATTATTAACATCTGATTAGTACTTTACAGTTTACAAAGCACTTTTGTCCACATTATTTCATCCAATCCTCAAGAAAAAAAAAAAACACACAAAGTAGGCACTATTATCATACTCACTTTATGGATGAAAAAACAGATGAAACTAATCTACATTCACATGTGCCTGAATATTTCAATACAGACTGAAAACCGGGTCCCCAAACAACAAAATTCAATTTAACAGCAATAATGATCCTAGTGTTATTTAGATGTCACTTTTCAGTTTCAAAGTATTTTCACATACAGTTAGTTTTAAAGGTAAATTGAACAAATCTGCAGAAATGCTAAAACGTGTATCTTTAACCCAGTCATCCCAGATCCTGACGTCTTTCATAGGGAAATACACCAAGTCAAGGCATCTCTACCCAACAGTCTCTATTTTCTCGTATTGCCGTCTTGAAGCTGGTAAGGGAAACACGTGTTGGGGGAGGGAATTCTTGGGGTCTCCTACCCAGGCTGCAGCCCCAGCTCAGGGAGAGGAAACCCCACCGCCTTCTCTCAGCTCTCTTCCCAGCTTTCCCTCAAGGGGGGAGGAACAGCTCATTTGATCGCTGAGAGACTAAGTTCCTAAGGGAACTCATTTCCACAGTGGGTGAAGCCATTGCTTTGAAGAGTAACGTGCATCTGTGAAAAACTCTCTCCCAGTTCTCCACCTGCCCTGCTGGACGAGGCTGGAGTGGACATCTCGTCCAGGTGAGGGGCAGAGAAAATGCTGATGTCCTAACATGGAGTGGATCAAAATTATAGACACACACACACACACACACACACACACGCACGCACAGCCGGACCTCACTGTGTTTTTAAAAACTTTTTTAAGGACTAGAAGGCTATTTACACTCATGTTAATGCTTACTAATACCTTTATAATGATTATGCATTATTTGTATAATCAGAAAAAAATTAATCGATAGGACAGGTAAGACCGGATTGACAACGGATTGTATAAAAAAAGACCCAAGGGTGCAGCAGACCCACCTCAACATGAGGCTTCCAAAGTCGTCTCAGTGGTAAGTTGAGCGCATCAAGCCTATCTGACCTAAAGAATCTGCCAGAAAAACCCTCGTACAGAATACGACCATCCTCCAGGGAAGACAGCTCAAAGGACATTAAGCTACTAACAGTCTGCCTGGCACACAATAAGTCTTTAAACTCCAGAATTTATAAGTATTGAATTGGCCAAAAAGTTCGTTTGGGTTTTTCCATACGAACTTTTTAGCCAACCCAATACTTCAGGAACACATGCTCCAAGATCATTTGGGTATTTGCCTCAAGGTGCAGAAAGAAGAATCCCAGTTTCCCCAGTTCCTGCCTGGCCTTACCCGCTCTTGCTGCCAACACTGCACATCGATCATCCCAGTGGCGGACAACCAGTGTCAGGGGCAGCAGGCCGGGTGTTATGCTGGACATAATTCGAACTGTATGGCTTCAATCCTCAATACACAAAATGTGTGGTTCGTACAGTGTTCTATGATTTTAAAGAAGCCCTTCCTCCTTTTCCCCACTGTGTTCTCCACCCCCGTTAGAATTCCCTTTTCCTTAGGCCTCTACAGCCCTGTTAGCATCATCCCCCTCCTCTGAGCCACTGTTGTTAGAGCTGGAAGGATACTGGAGAGCACCCAGCTCAGCCTCTCATGTTGAAACCCAGCAGGACCCTGTGGGGCTCCTGGGCACAAAAGCCTTTCTGTGTCTGCTGTTTCTTATTTGTAGGAAATAGGCTTCACTCAGCCTCCTTGATCTTCCCTAAGTTCCAAAGGGCAGTTTCTAACAGTGGCTAATCAGGGAATGGAGGGGCTGCAGAGACAAGGGAGGAGCAGAGGAGAAACCACAGTGCAGCCCTGAGGCAGGTCCTGGCGCCCCCTCGGGGGATGCACATCACAATGTCTTTGAGCTGTTTTGCACATACTGAAACTCACAACAGGTGGGAGAAGTTAACTGTCTGCCACCCACGAGCACGTAGACCCCAGACCAGTCGGAACCAGAAAGTTTATGATGCCGACTCCCGCTTACCTCCCCACCAACCAGCCAGAAGAATGTCCACCAGCTGATCACGCCCTCTTTGAACAATTACTGTAAAACTCCTCACTACCCACTCCAGGGAAGGACACACAGTTTTGAGGGCATTAGCTGTGGCCCCCTCTGCCTGGCAAGGCAATAAGGTTATTCTTTTCTACTTCACCCAAAACTGTCTCCAAGATTCAATTTGGTACCAGGGTACAGAGGCGGAATTTTGGCTACAATGTTACTGACAAGGAATTGGTGTCACAGGAAGTGAAGCAAACTTGCCCAATGCCAGCCAGGTCCTTAGTAGCAGGGCCCGGCCATGAGCACTGACAGGCACTGTGTTCACTGCATCTGGGGACCAAATAACTGACACTTAAATATAAAGACGGGGCTGGAGTAAGGGAATGCGTCATCGATGATCGGTTCTGGATCTGACGTCTCTCTGAGCCTGGCCTTGGGCAAATCGCTCTGCTTTCTGAGTCTAAGTTTCTGCTTCTATACGGAAACCACCCAGAAGGACTTCTGTAGGGGTGAATGAGATAATACATGTGATAAACGCACTCTGTAAACTACAAAACAATTATACACATTGTAGACATTGTTATTTTCTACTGCTGGTTAGACACTTTTCCAGAAGAATCTGCATTTTAAAAGAGATTTTCACCTGGTAAGAATCCTGGAGGTAAGGCCCTCTCAAACATGGCTGGCGAGAACATGAACGGCTACAATGACCTGGCAAGATCTATTAAAATTCAAAACATACACCTACTTTGCCCCCTAAATCACACGTAAGAGCTCCTACCCCTAGAAACAAAAGTAGAGTGTCAGAGTATGCGTACAGGATGATCACTGCACCAGAGTCCGTAGTGACTACAAGTGGAAACTCACTCAATACAGGAAACGGTTAACACCCCAAGAACACTCACACCATAAAATCTTCTTCAACTAATAAAAAGATTGTGGTCTTGTTCAATCTGTATCGATTGACCTGGGGGGATTTCTGTGATATATAGTTCACAGAAAAACAAGTTGCAGAGAAATGTCCTTAAGTGATTTCAGTTTTGTAAGACTAGGACTAAAATAATCCCCTACATTTGTGTTAAGAAAGAGCAAGAGGGCTTCCCTGGTGGCGCAGTGGTTGAGATTCCGTCTGCCAATGCAGGGGACACGGGTTCGTGCCCTGGTCTGGGAAGATCCCACATGCCGCGGAGCGGCTGGGCCCGTGAGCCATGGCCGCTCAGCCTGCGCGTCTGGAGCCTGTGCTCCGCAACGGGAAAGGCCACAACAGTGAGAGGCCCGCGTACCGCAAAAAAAAAAAAAAAAAAGAAAGAACAAGGGAGGGAGGAGGGACACAGAAAGAGGAGAAAAGAAAGTGAATAATAAGAGTGAGGCCTCATGAACCCAGAGCAATGGCTGCCCAGTGGTAGAATTTCAGGATGTTTAGCCAATGGGAAAATAAATTAAAAACGAAGTCAGGGAAACATCAAATACGATGAACAGCATGAGTCTCTGCTTGGGCATATGCGGCCACCTCTCCAGGCACTGACTTCTCCGTTGGGAAGCCCCAGGGTTCACAGTCCTCACTCGCCAGCCCAGGTGTCTGCAGCCGCTTAGGTAAGTCATCCCAATGCCCATCTCCGCAGGGAATAGGAATCTGCGGGGGGAAATTCATCCAAGTTTTTGGATTTGCCAAGGTCTCATTCTTGGGTTCTCCACTAATCTGTAGGATGGAGCCTAAGGTGCAAGCCAAGGTTATAAAAGCAGAGCAATCAAGTGTTCTTGACAATAAAGCTGCACCCTTCAGAGCACAGAGTTGATGGCTCTCAGCACGTAATGACCAATATGGGCTGCTGTTGTAAGGAACTGCGTTTTGTAATCAAAATAAAACACTCCTCCACAGACAGAGTGCTGGTCTCACGCACGCCTTGTTGCTTCACTATTGCCAAGCACCCGGACTCGGGCTCAGAAGGAAACACAGACAGAGAAGGACTCAGTGTGCAGCTGAAGGAGCAGATTCCAGCTTTAATCAGTCAGGAAGCCCACATGTCAAGAAGGTGGGCAGCTGGCTAACAAACGGAGCAACGCTGAATCACGGGATCTTAGAATTCCTGGCTACTTCAAGGCAACAGTGAGCTGAGCTATGTGCAGTCCATAACATCTTCATGGAGTATAATTGCTTTACAATGGTGTGTTAGTTTCTGCCTTATAACAAAGTGAATCAGCTATACATATACATACATCCCCGTATCTCCTCCCTCCTGCGTCTCCCTCCCCCCCTCCCTATCCCACCCCTCTAGGTGGTTACAAACTCCTTAAATGCCAACTTGTCTAGGACACCATTTCCTCCCCAGCAAAGTGCATTGTTCTTCCTCTGTGCATCCCTGGTACCTCGCTTTACCCCTTCTCAGCACCTGCTAAATGGCACTGCTATTAGTTATCTGCATGTCTCACTTTGAGATCATTTCCATCTTTATGTCACCTTCTTCCTCACCATGGCTTAGCAGGCTGTGGACCTTGATGAAGGCTGATGTGTGTTGAATGAACTTGCTCCTTCCATACAAGGCTCTTCATAGGCACAGCAAAGGTTAAAGAGCCTGGGCTGAGAATCAGGACAAGGGAATCCCAGTTCTGGTTCTATCTCTAACCTCTCAATGATGTCAGACAAAGCCCTTGGCTCCCCTTGGATTAATCTACCCATGAGCACAGCATGAAATCTTGAGACTGGGAAAAACAGTAAGGAACTGATGGGGGAAATCATGACCAAGTAGCAGTAAGACACACGCCCTCTCCCTCGGGTCCCCCCTACCTGTGCAACAGCAAACGCCTGCCTTGCTGGTGAGAGTGAACTCAGGCATCGCCTCCTCATGGAAGCCTTCTATGCCTACCCAAGGAGACTTGGTACCCACTGTACACTCTGTGGTTAACTACTTGGGACTCTTTATCTACACTCTACTGCAAGTTCTTTGCGAGAGGGTTCAGAGGGAAACGCAGTGAATCTGTATCTGTGTATCCCCAGGGCCTAATATAACACCTGGTCCACAGTTGGCACCCAATAAAAATAGGTGAACAAGTAAATGGGTGGATCAACGAGGGAGGGAGGGAAGGAAAGAGGGAAATCTGTGTATCTTGGGCTCTGGTTTGGTTAAAATGACTCTGAGCTGATCTAATGATAGAATTGGTGTCTCCAGTCTATTTGCTGATGAAATAACATGGAAGTTCTCTAAGATTTGGGGACTTGAAATCTAAATATGATTTCTCTCGTAATCTGTCCTTGTTTACAAATTAACTTCACCCACTGGCAACACCAGGATGAATCACACCATCTACAGAATATTTTCCCAAATACGAGTGGGAAGGGAAAGGATTGCCTGTTGGGCACATTATATATGATCTTCCATTTAATCCTCACAACAAGTGTGTACAGTCAGTGTTATTAAGTACATTATATGGGTAAAATAACTCAGATCTAAGAGGTGAAAAATTCATCTACGGTCATCCTGCAGGAAGTGGCAGGGCCAGGGTTCACCAGAAGCCAAACCCAGTGGCCTACAAAATATCTATAAGGAAATTATTTCCTGTCCACCTCTATAGAAAATCATGGAGACGCAATGTCCACTGAAAAGGATGGGAAGGGAGAGTGGCGACTGGTTCCCTGTGAATCTGATGAGCCATCACCACTCGCTCGCCATCCCATCTCTGGCCCACCCACAAGCCCTGACCGACTCTGCCCAGCCCGAGTGGGTAGCGACGGACATACTCCCACCCAAGAACATACTTGCTCACCTCCCCAAGGGAGCAGCTCTGTGATGTGGAAACCCACCTATGCTGGGCTGCTCAGGAGGCGTGAAGGGGCTGTGCTGCATAGAAATGGACTCTTTCACTTAGCAGGAGGCAGGTAATTTCTTTTGTCCCTGCTGATGCATTATTGATTGTGATGAATGTCAGAGTGGGAGCCCATTCCAGGAGCCATTAAACAATAATTTCATCTCCGGTGGGTAATTGATTGTCAGGGGCCCACAGTGGCCAGTTGTGAAGTGGTGGTAACGTGAATGTTTTTCTTTAGGGCAGGATGTGAAGGGAAGATGGCATGATTTATTTATCAAAAATCAAGCCCGGTTTGCAGGAATGGGAAGCTGAGATGGGAAGTTGACCTTCTCCGAGATTCAGGCCGCCTGTCTGCAGAGGTCAGATTCCTGCTACTCAGATCAGGGACATATCAGGGGCTCTCTCCTCTGCCTGCTCCCAGCCGCCACCCTCCCTACCCAAACAGAAAACCCAAGGCCTTGACTTTCAAAAATCAACATTCCTCCTCCATCCCCACTTCACAAGCCCTCCCAGCCTGTACACCCAACATCGAAATCCAGATGTGTATTCTCTTCGCACAGGACAGTTCAGATCTACTGGGCCCGAGTTCACACCATGTAGGGCCCTCCCCATGCCTCCCCACGAACCCACTGCCCACTTATTCCCTGAGCCCCAGATGACAGCACCTGCTGAGGGAGCCCGATCCACCTCCATCCCCAGGTGAAAGTGTGAGTTGTTCTGCCGCCGAATTCTATGGCAGTTCACTCATGTCTCTACATAGAGCTATGATACTATGTTCTGAATATTTGTTTAGAAGTCTGTCTTGACTACCTGGTCAATGATGCACACTCTTTTCTGGATTATAAACTTACAGAATTTGATGAAGACTATGAAATGCCTCCCTAGGGAAGAATGTGAGCACCTTAGCAGATACACAAAATGTTGCACACAGTTTTAGGGTGTCTACCGATCCCCCCAAAACCATTCCTGGGACTCAGGTTAAGAATCTCTACTCTGGGGCTCCCCTGCTGGCGCAGTGGTTGAGAATCTGCCTGCTAATGCAGGGGACACGGGTTCGAGCCCTGGTCTGGGAGGATCCCACGTGCCGCGGAGCAACTAGTCCCGTGAGCCACAACTACTGAGCCTGCGCGTCTGGAGCCTGTGCTCTGCAACAAGAGAGGCCACGATAGTGAGAGGCCCGGGCACCGCGATGAAGAGTGGCCCCCGCTCGCCACAACTAGAGAAAGCCCTCGCACAGAAACGAAGACCCAACACAGCAAAAATAAATTAATTAATTAATAAACTCCTACCCCGCCCCCCCCCCAAAAAAAGAATCTCTACTCTGTTGGAGCCAAGGCCAGTATCTTATTCACCTTTGTGTCTCCAGGCACAATGCAACGTGTGGAACATAGTAGGAGCTTAACAAATGCTTGGTGAATGGGTGCAGACTGTCTGCACAGGGTTCATGAAGGTGGGTGTGTAGGCTTCACTGGGAGCTGCAGGCCTCAACCATTACTGATCGAAGAGATAGGAAGTGATACCTGGAACCGTGAAGGGGGAGTTGTTGCTGCCACCCTGAGCTGAGCCTCGGTCTATGTTTTAGTTTCATAACTGGGAAGACAGGATGAGGAAGCGCCTGAACGCTGCACAGTGCCACAGAGGTTCGTAGAACTAAACTGGAAACTGCAGACAGCACCCGGGTGCGGGGACTACGGCCAAGGAAACCCAAAGACTTACCCAAATCTCTGGGCTTCACCCTTCTCATTTCTGTTTTTAGAACTGGAAGATTTATCATGTCCAGAAGGCCTGGGCACAATAATTTCACCCATAATAATAAAAAACAACCCAGCAGCAAAGGAGCTCCCACGATCAGGCTCTCGGGACATGGGCTTTGCCCTCAGCCCTGTAAACGTGACCCTGTGTTCCCCGGAACACCCTCTCTTACAGCAAGGACATTTCTCAGTCTTCAGCTTTACTTCTGCTCCCAAAGACAGGGCTGCTGCAGGAAAAGTCGTAGACCCTCACGTGCAGAACGAAGATGCCGGAATCAGTGCCTAAATCTGAACATTAGCTCTCACTTGGGCAAGTTACTAAAACACTCTGTGCTTCAGTTACTTGACTATAAAATAAAAGCAAAATAATTCCTACTCCTGAAGACTGTGAGAAGAACAAGTGAGCATTGAGGGCTCAGAACACATAAGCCCTCAGTGAACGTTAGCCATTACTATTACTATAGCGGGGAGGTGCGGATCGATATTGTTATTGCAGTAAAGAGTTTTCAGAGTATACGTGTGCGGAAGGATAGGCTTATTTTATTTTACATTTTAGCTCAGACATCAGTTGAGCGGCAATTCTTCTATCAGGAGCACCCTGTCCTCCAAAGATAAGAAGGCCACCTCCCCGACAAGCTCCCCATCAAAGAGCCCCCGTGTTCCCTCTACATACAGAACAAGCCAGTCCTCAAAGCAGGCCTCCAAAGCTCAGACCTGGAACCAGGGTTGGCAGCCCCAGCCCATGGGGAAATGGTCCTTTCTTTTGTTCTCTGGTTGCAGTTACAGTATGTAAATGCATACATATCCTCTTGATACACACTATTTAACATTTATTGTATATTTCATAAGTTAGATATCTCAAAGACCGGACAATACTTCAGAGCAGAAAGTATAGCTCACCTTTTGGTTAGGGTCCTGCCAGTGCCTGCTGGGTCCCCCTTGGGCTACCCCCATGTACTGAAAAGAGCACTGGACCTTAAATCAAAGACCAAGGTTTAAGTACTTTCCCTTGCTGGTCTAGGACCCTGGGCAAGACACATGGGCATCACATGTGCATGACGCTGATAGCCACCCACCCCACAATATCTGTTATCTACTTCATCACTAAATAATAAAACTCCCGCTTTTAGTTTATACATGGCCTCTTGGAATAAAGACAATATTGTCTAGTCCCCTTGAAGCTAAGTGTGGCCAGGTGACCAAGTTCTAGCTAATGAGACCAAAGGGGCAGGTGTGTGAGATTTTGTCCTTTCTTGGCCTATTTCTCCCTTCTGCTGCCTGGAATATATGCACAATGGCTGGCGCTATTTCTAGCTGCCATCATGGACCCATTTGGAAAAGGTCCACACGCAGGAATGGAGAAGCCTGGATCCCTAACAATACCACCCCTGGGCTGCCTACTCCCAAACTTCATTTTAAATGTTTTTTCTATAACGGCTATTAGTTGAGGTTTGGTGTTACTTGCAGCCTGACTCTAATCCTCACTAAATGCTCTGAATCCTAGGTTACTCATCACTACAATGCAGATAAAAACGCACATTCGCATGACACATAAAGGAAATACTAAAAATGTAAACTCTTTGCTACAGTAGAAGTTGAATTATCAGTACTTACAGAGAAAATGAAAAGAAGGAAAGTACAAGGGAGGGGATAAGAAAGATACACTAGTGATTTGTGTGGACATCGGGGTGGCATTTTGGGGTGAGTGCATCAGGGTTAAGGGCTGAGTAGGGCCCTGGAGAGACCACCCCACTTTGGTATCTTCATATTCTAACCAGCACAAGCTGTTCTTCACCATAACACCCCACATCCCTGAACATGGATGCAAAAATGAGCTAGAGGAAGCCCCTGTAGGAAAACTCAGGAAGTCCAGGGTCAAGGGGGCCAGGCGGGAAGAAAAACGTTAGTAACCTGGTGTCACCTTCAATGAACCTGAAAAGGTGAAGGGGGGAAAAGTAATCTCTGACATCGAGGAAGAGAGTTTATCTGTCTCCACTGCCTGAGAAAGTGGATTGATGGTGGGTTTCCATCTTCCTCTCTATTTTTTTAGTCACAACTCCATCACCTTGTCAGCTGGAACCACCAGCTCCCCCAGAACCCTCCACCACTTCTCCATCTCCAGAAAGCCCTGCAGAACTTGTCCCCATCCTCTAGATCCAGCCACCCTCCTGCCGTGGCTGACAGGTGGACAGACGGTGATCAGTGAGGCCTGTACCAGGCACTGGACCCCACTAACTTGGGCCTCTCCTTTCTGCCGCCTCACCTTAATCACTCACACATGCCTCTTCTGCACATCCAAGAAAGTTCCCTCACCCACGCCAGCTCTTCCAGGATGTCTTCTGCCCGCCTTCCCCACACACCTGCACGACCTTCTCTGCGCACCGGGTTTGCACATCTGTCCTTTGTCGTCCCCCGAGAGAGGACAGTCCCGAAGGCAGGAACTCGGCCCTCCCACAGTGACTTTCTCTACAACAGGTTGGTTTGTTGGGCTTTGAAATGATTTCAACTAAAATGTGCTGAGCCTGTGATAGACACGTTACTGATCCTATCAGCTAAGACCCACGTGGCCTTCCCAGTTTATAAACAGGGAAGTTTTAAGATGCCCCTGACATCATGGCCATTAAGTGGTGTAACTAGGATCTGAGCCCAGCTTCTCGGCCTCGGAGCCTAGGGTTTCCATCTCCTTTCTCTGTCTAATCATCAGCCCAGGACACAGAGACTAAAGAGGCCGGTGGGCCCGTATCTATGCGCTCCCTCATCCATCCCTGAGCAGCCATCTGTGTGGACAGTGTCTCCCCTACTCACTTCCCCTTTGCTCCATCCACTGTCTGCAAGGAAACCCCAACTGCCCCCCTTCTCTAAGCCTGTGTGTCTTGTGCTTCTAGGTCTTTGCCCAGGGAGTCCGACATCCCCCCTTCAGCTCAGCTAGAGGCTGCTCTCTGCACATCGGCATAAGGGAATGTTTTGTTTTCAGAAGTCAATGCAGCAGCTGATTTCTCATTACAGCCTCCCTGCACCTGGGGGGTGAGGGCATTCCCTTCCCCTCACGGCTCCCACAAGTGCTTGTGAGGGGGAAGGACAAACCAGGCCAAATCCTAAACAGGGACTTGTGGAGCCATTTGTGTTTATCTGTTTGAAGGAGCACGATCCTCTTATTTTTTACAAGAGAAAACTGAGAAATAGAGAGTTTAAAGGTGTCCAAGGACACACAGGCAATAAGCAACAGAGTCAGATGTGCAGGTCTCACCTGTGACCCCTGAATACACAGAACCAAACAGCCATTCCAATCAGAGAGCAGCAGGAAGCCTTGAGCCCTTGCTAAGCTCCCCCTCCCCTCCGCCTGGCTCCTGCAGCCCCACAGAACCCTGGGAGTCCATGAAAATTGCTGAAATATTAGCACAGAATTATAGAATAGCTAACTTGACTCCATCAGCTATTTCCCTCTGATGCAGACATGAGATGATTTCTTTTCTGTCTGAACGAAGTTCCTACAGCAAGAATTCTCCTCTGCTGAAAAATCTTGAGGACCTGTGAGTCTTCCACTGTTCATTACTTTCTAGGGCGAAGGCAGGAAAATCCCGTGTCTGTGCAGCCTCCATCCACCCCTGTACAGGGCAAGAGTGCTAGCGACCAAGTTCTAGGCAGGGCAGGTCTTTGTCTTGTGGCCACTGCTGTCCCAGGGCAAAGGACAGCACCCAACGCATAGTGAGTGCTCAAAAAACTTTGATAAATGGTCCAAAACACTGTATAAAAACCTCTCAGGGGAGAAACCATCCTTATACCTCCCAGTCTTCTTTTCTCTGGGTAAAAAAAAAAAAAAATCAGATTACGTTTTCTTCCCAACCCTTCAAATATTTGGGTTTCCACTAACCATCTTTAAATTACCCAATGACCTATCCCCA
The DNA here is from genome assembly GCF_951394435.1 of Stenella coeruleoalba. Lineage (NCBI taxonomy): Eukaryota > Metazoa > Chordata > Mammalia > Artiodactyla > Delphinidae > Stenella > Stenella coeruleoalba. The sequence continues at coordinate 104,903,114 of NC_137154.1, read as the reverse complement.
GATTTTCCAATTCTTTTATAAGGTACAGAGCCCAGTCTAACCATGTTTATTCTTTCAGCGAATAGTTAGTGAGCACCTCCTGTGTATGGATGCTGTGAAGTGCTAGGAAATAGAAACCATGGAGACAGTTCCTGCCTGCCAGGACCTCAGGGAGTGAGCCCCGCAATCACAGAAGCTGGAGACGTAGCTGCCACAGGGCTCCTGGGGCCTGGGGGTTGGGCAGTCCCCTCCTGGTGGTTTCTATCTGGTGTCTAGATCTCCTGTGACTTTTAAATGACCCAGCCCCACTGAGACTGCAGAGAACCATTGAGCGTATGAAGTCACAGCCTCGCTGCAGAGTCTGGCTCCATCACTCGGGCCTGTGCGTGTTTAGACAAGTTCCTTAAATGTTCTGTTCCTCAGTTTTCTCCTCTGCAAAGTGTTGATGGTAAGAGGACTAAAGGAAACAAGCTGGCAAAGGGCTGAGAACAGTTTCTACACAGAGTATCCAGAATGGTGAGCCTGTGTCCCCACTTGTCTCAGGCACCCCCGGGAGGGCTGGGGCTTCGTCCTGGGGGAGTTGCACATGTTCCCTGTTCCTGTCCCACCACAGTGCATCAGACCGCTTGGTGCCCCTCAGTCCACCACACTCTCGGCTCCGTCCCTCTGTCATACCCAATCCAGACAGGACACTGCCTACGACCCCAGCCTCCCCGGGTCTGGCCAAGGGCACTTGATTTTTGAGTCAGTGTCTGTTTTAAGCAAAGCAGTTAGAAGCAGAGGGGTCGTCAGGGCCCTGCTTCTGGGTGGTTCTGAGATCTGTCGTGGGATGGGGAGTGTAAACGTCCACATATAGCCCCTGGCAGTGAGGCCGCATAAGACACATCCTGACACGCTGCTCCTGAAGCCTCCCTCCTCAGATGACTCCTGAGCACATTTTCCTGCATGGGAGACATAACATGCTTCTTGCAGTTCAACATTAATAATAGTTTGTTAACATTGGAAAGCCTTTGGCTGAACAATGTTATGACATTGTGGATTCAAAACTGGGCTTCTTGAAAGGGAGCCCTCCTACACTGTTGGCGGGGATGTAAATTGGTGCAGCCATTATGGAGAACAGTATGGAGTTTCCTCAAAAAACTAAAAATAGAGTTACCATATGATCCAGCAATCCCACTCCTGGGCATATATCCAGAGGAAACTATAATTTGAAAAGATACATGCACCCCAATGTTCATAGCAGCAGTATTCACAAGAGCCAAGACATGGAAGCAACCTAAATGTCCATCAACAGAGGAATGGATAAAGAAGATGTGGTACATATATACAGTGGAATGCTACTCAGCCATAAAAAAAGGATGAAATAATGCCATTTGCAGCTACATGGATGGACCTAGAGATGATCATACTAAGTGAAATAAGTCAGACAGAGAAAGACAAATACCATATGGTATCACTTATATGTGGAATCTAAAATATGACATAAATGAACTTATCTACAAAACAGAAACAGACTCACAGACATAGAGAACAGACTTGTGGTTGCCAAGGGGGAGGGGGGCAGGGGAGTGTTGGATTGGGAGCTTGGGATTAGCAGATGCAAACTATTATATATACAATGGATAAACAACAAGGTCCTACTGTATAGCACAGGGAACAATATTCAATATCCTGTGATAAACCATAATGGAAAAGAATATGAAAAATAATGTATATGTATGTAGAGCTGAATCACTTTGCTGTACAGCAGAAATTAACACAAATTGTAAATCAACTATACTTCAATAAAATAAATTTTTTAAAAAACTGCTTTGTAGTTGGTTGTAGTTTCCTCAGGTGTGATTTAAAGGGAACATTCTGTACACACTGACACCAGAAATCACATTTCTTCACTGTCCAGTTAACCCAGGTGCAAAACCACTAAAATTGTGTAAGCCATTAAAATCCCATGGAACAAGAGACTGGGAGAGGATCTTAGAGTCTGGTTTGGGCCAATCTGTCTCAGTTTTTAGCTCATAAGGAAACCAAGGCCCAGAAAAGGCAAGTGACTCTACCAAGGCCACCAGCAGTGTCTGGTCCTTTAAACTTTTCATGATGTGATGGGTGATGGGAGCTGGGAGGGACCTGATGATCCATGATGGATCAAAAGCCATGATGATCTTTCTTGTGGAAGGAAAAGAGCCTCCAAATCTTCAAGATGATGATAACGAGAGAGCTGTCGTGAGGACTGAATGAGAGAGTGTATTTGAACAACTTAGCCCAGTGCTGGGCACGTTAAAATGCAGAAAAAACAAGGTCACCTATGCCAGGCCCAAGAGAAGATGCTTCCACAGACGTTATCTCACAGCCACACTCTGTACCATTCCCCTACCTTCTGAGCTTCCTTTCTCTGTTGCTGACCAATTCATTGAGATGCCCTAAAGGAGAGGCTCCAGGTTGCTGTGTGTGGTGGTCACCAGAACTGCCCCCAAGAGCCCTGCCTCTCCTCCATCAGGACACGTGACAGGATGCCACTTCCCCTCCCCATTTCCCGGCCAAAGACATGAGAGCAGCAGGGACTGAGTCCCCACCACGTGTGGTCCATTGCTCCTCTCTTTATCTCGATCAAGGTGAGCCACCAAGTGTGAGGTGACGGCTCTTCCATCAGCCTGGTCCCCAAGGGCAAACAGAGCCTCTACAGAGGCTTTGTAAACAAGAAATAAAACTTGGCTATCTCCAGCCACTGAGGTTCTGAGTCTGTTACCATGGCTTTAATCTAACTTATCCTGGCTGATACACTCTGGAATTATGAGGATAAGAGATGTCTTGTTTTTTTTTTTATCCTTTGCACCCCTTTTCTACAGTCTCAAGTGGATCTTTCCTACACATCACACTAGCCCGGGACTGCTTTTTCTCCTAACGTTAAAGCATTTGCCAACCTGAAAGCTCTCCTCTCCTCCCCAACACTTGACCCCTTTAGACTAACAAGTGACCCCTGAATGAAGGGCAAGAAAGCAGTTCAAAGACTCCTCCCCTTCCCTCCCCACACCCTGCCTCCCTGGCCTCTGCCTAAACTAGCAATAGATGAAGCAGTTGTGTTTTAATAAAGAAAATTGATTTACCTTTTCAGCATTTTAGCAAATGGCAGTGCACACAGATCTCTAAAGACATATGCCCACAATTTGCAAAATTATTTCTCTATCGATCAGCATGGGTTTGTTTTTCATAGGTTCAGTCCATTAAGTAGTAACATTCAGGTGGGTTATTGAGTCAAGGCTGTGAAGTCCTCAGTAAAGGCAGATACCTGTGGATTCTAGGACCGAGGGCTGTCAGGTGCGTAGCAGGATGCCTGGGACCTCCCAGGGCAGGAAAGAAGGCCCCGGAGAGTCTGGGAAAGGAGGTGACGCTCAAGCTCCGAAGCGCCAGACTGTCTGACATTAGAATGTCACGCTGCTGGTGGCTCTGACAGCTCGAGCCCGCGAGATCGATGGTCGGCCTGGGCTCTTCGGTCTGACAAGGGCAAGAAATGCCGAGGGTGGGATCAGGGCCAAGCAGTCGGCAGCCTCTCCGATGTCATCTCACCACCTCAGTCCCTACCCAGCACGGGGCCCTTAACCCCACCTCCACCCCTTCCCTGGTTTTTGCATGTATCCCAGCAAGTGGGGCCTCTCAAAGGCCCGCGTTTTAGAAGAGTTCAGGAGGATGACCATTAAAATATTAACAGGTATTTTCTTGGGGCGGTAGCATAGAGCTGATTTTTATAGGTAAGAAGGCTTACCTATATTTTCTAACTTTTCATAGTGATCTCGTGCTGCCTTGATGATAAAAGCAAAAGCTTTAAAAAAAAAAAAATCCAATGACCTGGTTGGCTCATGACTCAGTAGAAATCCGGCACACACGGGATATGCCCAAAGACTTGTCGAACTGCATGTGTGCTCTCTTAACGACTGTCACCCTACTTAATTAAAAACAAAAGCAAGAAAACAGGGGGGAAGGAAGGGAGGAAAGATGAAAAGGAAAGAAGGAAAAGAATGCAAGATGCCGTGAGCACTGTGTGCAGACACCGTGCTGGGTGCGGAGGGCGGAGATGAAGGTCAATGTTCCTGGAATCAAGGAAGCCGGGTCTGAAAGGAAAACAAGTGGAGATGGGGCCCAGGGCGCCGGCCAAACCGTGAGCAAGGGAAGTGAGAAGCTATGAGTCCTGCAAGAAAGGGAGTCAGGGAGAGGAGTAAAAAAGGCATCTTCAAAAAGGTGGCGTTTGAACAGGAGACTTGGTACTAAGAGAGGAGACAGTATAAGGGGTTTACCCCCATCCTGTTGCAGAGAAGACTGCTAAAGAGTAAAGTTGTTTTCAAAGCTCAAGAAGAGGATGGACCTGTGATGTGGAATTCCAGGCCCTGAAACAGAAGGCAGAGAGGTACCTGGGCAGGGACCTTGCCTCAAACCAAGCCCTGTGAGAAGTGCCTATTCTGCGTCTCCAGAAAAACGGCCTCATTCAGAGGGGCGCTGTCCTTGCCTGTCCAGGCAGGAGAATCACTGCCTTCCCCCAAAGAATACGGGATTGCATGCTTTCTATCGCTTGCCCTGTATCCTTTTACTTTTCTGCTCCTAGTACCAAGATCCACCCTCCGTTTGGAGGACAAAAAGCAAAGTAGCCTGACAGCTAATTGCTTTTGCAGGGGGAAGACATCCCTCTCTTCTGAGCAAATATGGACACAGGATGTTATTCTAGGAACTCTTCATCTCTGTGTAGTTACTTGTGTGATTCAGTGATATTTGCTCTTTCAATCACCCAACAAGGATTTCATGTATTCATTCAACAAATATTTACCTGCAGATATGTTTAATGAATGCTTAGGTGCGATGTGATCTTTACTACTCAAACCCTACGAATGTCTTCCATGTTACGCGGAATGAAAGCCAAAGTCCACATTGTGGTCCCTGAAGCTTCTGTGATCTGGGCCATACAACCTCCCTGAAAGCATCTCTGCTCTCTTCACTCCTTCCTTCCGGCTACACCGGCCACCTTGCTATTCTCCTATTCCTCAAGCACCCAAATATATTTCTGTTGCGCTTAGCTTTTTGCTTCTAGCCTGAAGACCTCCCCCAACCCCCAATATACAAGGCCAAGGACAGCTATCTCCCGTGTCTGCCTTCAGACAGCCTTTTCATGCCCTTACAATGCCTTCAAGCCTTTGAAATGTTACCTTATCAGAGACGCCTTCCCTGGCCACCCGCAAGCCAGAGAACCAACTCCCCACCACTGTGCATCCTCTTTATCATGCTGTGTTTCTTCCGTAGTACTTCTAACAATTGTCATAACATATGTCCATCTGTTTAATCATTATTGCCTAGATTCTCCCAACCCAATGCCAGCCCGTGAGAGCAGAGACTTTGTCCACCATTGTGTGCCCAGTGCCTAGCACAGCCCAGCATACAGTAGCTGCTCAATAAACATTTGTTCAACGACTTAACGAATATGGGTATCAGGGTTGGGACTGGGTGGGAGCTACAGTCATACAGTGGGTTTCTGTGCTGCCCACCATCTCCACGACCAGCTCCGTTCCTTCATTTAAAGGAGAGCAAGCTGGTGCGTCTGCAGGCTGACAATAAGAAGTGTCTGAGTGAAACTCTCGGGCCTGACTACTGTCAGAGACAAGACACAGAACTAAATGATCCATTGTTGGGTTCCAGTCTGACAGTTCCCATCTAACCTGTGAGTGCCGGGGTAATTGGATTGGTAATGGGATACAGAGACTTTCACCTTGAGGTCACTGCCTCACTTCCAGCCCAAGGGACGGCTGTGGCTGAAAGTCACTGCTCTTGGGGAAGAGTTCCAAGATCACCAGGAAACGTCGGAATCTGAGTTTCCACTGAAGACTGTGCCCAGTTTCAAGGAGAGAGCTTGCGCGTCTATTTCCACACTGTCCTGCACCCGTGATCCCCTAGAGGGTAACGTGAGGCCTTGGCAGAAGTCCTACCCAGGGCCACAGAGGAATACAGGAGGCCTGGCCAGGCCCAGGAGCCCCGACTCTTCCTCAGAAGCGCCCCCGAAACATGGAGGTGTCACGGGCCAGAGGGCACTCGGGCTACGACTTTACCTTTTCTTTTTGACTTTTCCCATGTAACAACCAATGGGTAGAAACTCTGGCCTAATGGTCGGATTGTTCCACCTGGTCATAAAGAGCAGGGGGAAGACCAGGGCTCTGAAGATTGAAAGCGTGGTTTTGCAGCCTGGATTGCACTTCCCTGGTTATGTAATCCTGGACCGATGAGTTCACTTCTTTGCATTTCCCTTTTCTCATCCATAAACTGAGATAAAAACACATGCCTTGCAGCACTGTCGTGAAGGTTAGAACTGCTGCATCTAATTCATTCAGCAGACTGTCTCACGCACAGTAGGTGCTCAAGAAATTGTAGCAACTAATCAATAGAGACCCTCCTCCCAAGAGGAGGAAAAAGATGTGTCCAAAACGTCCATTGATGTATCATTTATCAACGGCTGATTGAGGACCAACTAAGCAAAGCGCACAGTGCTGGGTGCTAACTAAACAGCTGGTTTGCCTAGAGTAAACAATGGGGGCTCAGCCCCAAAGGGCCACTGTTTCAGGATACTCTTACAGAAGTCAGGAAATAATCACATCTCCACAAAAACCACAGGCGATGGACATTTAGGTTGCTTCCATGTCCTGGCTATTGTAAACAGAGCTGCAATGAAGGGTGGGAGGGAGACACAAGACGGAGGGGGGTGGTGATATGGGGATATACGTGTATGTATAGCTGATTCACTTTGTTATTCAGCAGAAACTAACACACCATCGTAAAACAATTATATTCCAATAAAGATGTTTAAAAAAAAAAAAACCCCCGCAGGCAAAGGGCACTCCACTTGCAAACAGGAAAGGTCCCTGAGGGCAGGGAGTTAAGTCTTGTTCACTCATCTCTGCCTGGCCCTCCCCCCTGTTACAGGGCTGCGTGTGCAGTAGGTATTCAACATATATTTGACCAATTTAAAGAAGAGCGAAAGGGATGCAGGCAGAAGGAAAGTCTGCGGTCTTACAAACTCCTTCCTGCACCACCAGAGCTAGTTCTCTGGGGATCCACGGCAAATTCCCCACCCCAACCCTGTAGCCTGTCCTGCAGGATCCTCAGTCAGGCTGGGCATGTGGCTGCAGGGCTGACAACGGTGGCCAGATTTTGGACATGTGACTGCACTACAGGCTGCAGGAACAGGAGGCAGGTGGGCTGAGGGAGGTGTCTCCCTGCTGTATAAGCCGGGCCATCTGGGCACACGGCCGGGCCGGGAGAGGGCTGGACGGGGGCTGCGAGCAACCCTAGCGCCCCCCCTGTCCCGGCCTCCCTGCACCTGCAGGCCTCAGGTGACAACCCGAATAAGAGTTTGTCATATTCTGAGAGACATATAAACGAAGCACAGAGAGTTCTCACTCTCCTGCTCCAGGAGGGCGGCCAGCTCAGCACCCGAGCCCAAGGGGGCGGACAGGGAAACCGGAAGGTGGGCAGGGACGCTTGTCAATGGAACGAAGGGAACTTCTCACCCCACCAGCTGGACTCAGAAGAGGAAGAGCTGCCCCGCTTCCCTTCTCCCCTCAGAAGAGACGGTCCTGATTTAAAAAAAAAAAAAAGGGACTTCTCTTGCGGTCCAGTGGTTAAGACCCTGTGCTTCCAATGCAGGGGGCGCAGGTTCGATCCTTGGTTGGGTAACTAAGATCCCACATACCAAAAAAAAATCAAAAAAAACAGCGAGAAGGTCCTGGAAGATCCTGGTCTGTGGGGTGGAGCCTCGTCTCTGGGCCATGCCTTCTCCATCACAGGAGTACAGTAACCCTGGCCCTCCTCAACCCCCACAGGAATCCCAGGAAGATAAAACAAGGGGGCACCTGCGGGGACCCTGGAAGCATAAGCACAAGCTGGTGTGTGTGCTGCTCCGACCCCAGCTCCTCTGGGGTCCTCGGAGGAGGTTCCTGTCCAGACGAGCAGCAGCTGGACCAGCACCGACAGCAGGAACTGGAGACTTGAGTGGAGGTCAGCACCACCAGACCCAGCGTGAGCAGAGCTGCAGTGTGGGGAAAGGGTGTCTTTGCCCCGCCTTTAGCCCAAGGCCCATGACCCCTTCTATCCAAGGCTCCAGGGCTTCTCCCAGTGACGACTGGGGCCACCCGTCCAGGAGACACCTGCCTTTGCAAAGGCCACCTGGAAAGGACACGATACCTAGTTCACCCACAGCACTAGTCTCTGTACCAGTGGAAGTTCAGCCGAGGGACTCCCAGATGGGGGTTCCGTTCGAGAGGGAAGATTCTACCTGTCGACCTTGAACAATCACGGTCCCTAGTGAAGCCTCCAGCCTCCAAGTCGACGCAGGCAACCCTGCGATTTCCCTCTGCCTGCTTTCCTCTGTGCGTCTGGGGCTTGCGTTTCCTCCCCACTGACCACACATGTGCTGTTGCCTCCGGGTGCATTCAAAGCAGAGATTTCACAGAAGGCAAAAGTGAGCTCCAGGAAGGAGAGCAAGAAGGGCTGGAGCGGGGAGGGGAGAGGGGGAGGGCTGCTTTCCAGTGATGCATTTTGGGAACAGCAAGGACACATGTGAACCCTATTGGTTTTGTGCAAATTAAACCACTAATCCACGTCCTGTTTTGGCAACACAGGCTACCTCACATCTGTATGCCTTACCTACAATCTGTAAAGCTAATTTGTTAAACAGCTTTCTTCTCCCATGGGAAGGAGGTCATTGGTCACAGAAGATTGATTAAGCTCTTGGAGAATCAACACTAATGAAAATCAACACTGCCTAATGAGTGTTTTTATGGCAGCCTCATAAAAAGAATTTTGAAAGAAGAAACAAATAAACAAAAACAGCAAGAAAGGCCAGAAGCCTTCCCTCCTTTGTCTCTCAATCCTTGTTGTAGACTCAGTATCAGGACAGCGGTAGAAACCCCCTGGGCTATGCCAGCCTTCGAACCCCTCTACCCAACGCTTGATTCACTGGCATCAGGTATGAAACGTCTGTGTATGTGCGTACATTAGTTCCAAAGACATGTCCTTCCGTTCAGGCCAACTGTTGTGCAGAGAGAAGAGAAATTCCGGTAGGAAACATGCTGTTTGAATGCCAGCACCATTTACTGTGTGATCTTGGGCAGGGCATCTAACCTCTCTGACCCTATCTGTATATCTCTACAATGGGGATTCTAGCTTCCCCTGTATCTCCCCCAGGAAAGTTGTTGCAGTGAAAATCACATAAGCTAGTGTGTGTAGAAATTTTTTTAACCATCAAGGCCTCTGTAAATGGGATTCTTGTTTTAAGGCACTGCTGGGTAGTGGGTAATAGGCCATAGGTGGGAGTCACACAAACTGGGTTTGAATCCAGGCTTACAGGTTGGCTCACTAGCTTACCAGCTGCATGACCTCAAGCAAGCTACCTAACCTTCCTTAAGCCGTGCCTTCTCCATCTCTGAAATGGAATCACCACAGCTTTGTACTTTCAGAGTTGGGGGAGGACTGAAGGGAGTAGAGAATGCAGTGTGCTTAGGAGAGAACCTGGCCCATGATGAACAGTTCAGAGAGAGGAGTTGTTGTGATTAGGGTTCTCATTCTCCCTCCTCTACCAGCCAGCACCAGCCTACCCACAGACCAGATGGGAGAGACCCATGGATCCACACGGAAGTCACACGGAAACAGACAGCTGGGCAACACCTGCTCCCCTCGGGGCTCTGGGCTTGAGAGCAGAAGGGTGGGAGGAGGGGAAGGATGGGAAAAAATAGGGATGCTCAACTGTAACAGGGAGACACCTGAGACGTCTCTAAGTAACTGTGACTTGGGAGGACGGTTTAAGGGAGACGATGGGCAACTCTTTTCCACTGCTGTAACTGTAACAAGAAAATAGGCTGAAACTGAAAAAGGAGTGTTTTAGATGAAGATGTGACGACCCAAGAGGGAAAAAAAGGGAGGGAGGAAGGAAGGAAGGAAGGGAGGGAGGGAGGGAGGGAGGGAAAGAAAGGAATATATTATCAGAAGGAACTTTCCACCCCCCCACCGAGGATGCTTTTTGTTAAATACATATACAAAGAAAATGAATCAGTAAAAAAATCTGTTCTCTCCTACTTTTTCCATTTTGTTTTTCCAGTTCTTCACATCTCTAATTTTACCTAAATGATAATTTTATGAGCAAATCAAGTTATACATAATACATTTTATGTTTCTTCTTAGCGAAATGATTTTAGATATGTAAATTGTACTACAAAAATAAATATTGCATGTTATTCTAATTCTTCACCAAATTTACATTCCCCACCACCAAATTCTCTAACCCTCTATCTCTGATGGTTTTAAGGTTTCTAAGACCTTGACATTTATATGTTTCACGTGGGTCTAAGGGAGAAGTGACTTCACATTAGGTTAGATGGTGCAGTCAGTTAACTGGCAAGGTTCTAAAATCTCTTTGGCAAATATCATTATTTCACCTCTGGACCAGTGATGGATATAATTGTATGGAATCGAGTAGAATGAAATCTGATGGGCCTCCTACATTTCTGTGGCAAGATTTTCAAAGCCTCTCCACTATGTATAACATCTTCTTCAGACTCAGGCATATTTGAAATCCCACCAAGACCCAGCCTCCTTCTCTGAGGAGCATGTCCAGGCAAATGGGCGTGTGAATTCCCCCCAGGCCTCAGGGCAGAGAGGCGTGGCAGCTGCCCCTATCTTGGCCATATTTCTAGACGCTCTCTGTGTTCATAATGGTATCGAATCCCTCGGGGAAATATAGTGAGGCTGTATAGCCAAGAGCTTTGGCCTCTGATCCCCAGGCTGAATTCTGGTTCATCTTCTGGACACCCTGGGTATTAAAAACTGCTGGTTAGTTAATTTATAGAGAGCTCTGTCGTTCAATATGGTAACTGCTAGCCTTCTGGGGCTATTTAAATTAATAAAACTAAGTAAAATTAAAATTTCAGTTCCTCAGTTGCGCTGGCAACATTTCAACTGCTACCCATGCAGCCCATAGCTTCCACACCAGACAACACAGGTATAAAACATGCCCATCATCAAAGAACACTCTACCGGACAGCATTGATTGGGAGGAACATTGTAAGTGAGGAAAGTAGTCATAGTTAAGTGCCTGCCGTACACTGGGATCTCTGTACTGCAGTAGTTCGTTAAATTATGAGATAATCTACAGCAAACGATGTCATCCTCACTTTCCAGATGAAGAACTGGAGGCTCGAGAAGGTTAGTCTGCCCGGAGTCCCCCTAGTTAGTGGCAAAGCTGGTAAATCTAGGACTAGCCTTGAAACTCAGCTACAGTCTTATGATGGGACCAAAAGGATAAGATAGAGCAGGTGTATATGGATGCAGAGGGGGCAGATGGTGAAGGATTGGGCCAGAAATGCAAATAGCTAACTTTAGTAGAAGCAGCAGCCCCCTTTCCTCACCAGGCACCTCCAAGGGAGGAGCAGAAGCTGCCAACCTTCACGGAAAGGTCAGCCTTGTTCCACACGGGAGGAAGGACTGAGAGTCCCTCAAGACTACATGGCCGAGAACTGTGGAAAAGTGCAAGATGGGGATCAGATAACATCACTGGCTGAAAATTCATCCTCATAGGGGTCCTCCAGGGGGTTCCTGGGCTCAGCCCTCTGTCACTGGGGCTCGAGAGGAACGTGGTGACATTAGGACAATGACAGAAGGTCTGTGTAACAGAACCCAGGTTGCTGGTAGAGACTTGGAAGTGTGGGTCTCATGCCCTGTGAGGTGTTGCTATGGAAACAGCTGCACAACAGGGTCCACATGACCTGTTTACAGAGAGCTTCAGCAGCCAGAGTCACCTGGAGCAGCCCCTCACATCCTCTGAAGAGTGAAGGATGCTTGGTACCACTCTTCTGAGCAGCGGTGGTGTGGGCCAATCAGAGAAGTCCATGAGTGACTGCAACAGCTGTTTTGAGACTGCTGAGCGGCAATGCCTCATAGCAGCTGGTCGCTGCAGCACACATCACAGTGGCTTTGGCTGGGGGTCCAGGATGCTTGGGTTGGGGATGGAGACCATGACCCAGGCAAAGGAGGCACAGTGGATGGAATGTTGGGGGCTCAGGGAAGGAAGGAGTAAGAAGATCCTGCTGGATGAGGAGATGACATCCACGGTCGGCTTTCCAAGGAGCACAGCCTATGGTTCCCGTCAAAGAACTATATGGGCATGGTGTGCATGGTTGATGGTTTGTCTCCCCTACTACATCCCAAGCCCCCTAGGAGAAGGATCCCTGTGTAGGTTACCCTTTCCAGCCTCACCTCCATTCACAGAACAGGAAAGACACTTGGTAAATGCCCTGTTTCTTAATGCTCACCCAAACCAGAATTCCTCAAAGTTCACTTCATGGAAAACGAGCTCTGAAAGATGCTAATGAGTATTTTTTTTTAAGTGAAGGAAATAAAGAAAAAGAAAACCTTCCATGGTCAACTTAGTCTGGAAAGCATTGGATTAAACAAGGTTCAACGGGACAATTTACTGTACGATTTCTCTGAGCCTTTTACATGATAATGAGGGGAATACAGACAGCAGCACTTCCTAACCCTAACTGGCCGCGGCATCCTTTTTCCGCAGAGCTTCTTGTGGGGCTATTGCTCTGCAGAAGCACCGATCAAGACCTCAAACTTCAGCTCACTATTGCAGGCTTTAGATAAGGTAAGTACGCCGCTCTGGAACTGACTGGCCAATCAATAAATCGTACCACCATATAAAACATCACCGAGGCACACCGTCCCCGGGTTTATTTATCCATGTAGGCAACTAAAGAGCGCCTCACCTGTATTAACGTTGGTCCCAAGGATATAAATTTCTTCTTTCTGTTTCCATCCCAATGATACAATGATTACCAGCCTTGTAATCAGCCAAATTCATCACCGCATCAACAATGAATTAATTTAGCTCTTAATATTTTGAGCATCTGCTATGTGCAAAGTATTGTGTTATACAACCTGGGGAAAAACATATTTGTAAGAGATGAAAAGGTTCTCCCAGCTCTCCAAGAATCTGCAACCTAACTGGGGAAGTAAGAAACAGACATTCCCCCCTCCCCAGGGTATCTGCTCCCCGTTGCTGCTCACAACTGCACCTTCAGATGCCTTCTCTCTGTTCCCTTTACTCAATTATATTTCTCCAAACGCCTTCATTTTCACAATCTCCACTGGATATAGCTCTGTGTTTCGGGGGCTGTGTACAGTATGTATTATTCATATGCTTGCTGGTTTCTGAACAACTTATGAAAACCAACTAGAGATTAATTCATAAAAAATAAGCCTTTTTTCCTTTCTCCCTTTACAGGACCCAATCTGTTTCTCTGCACCGTTAGTTGCATTGGCGGACTGGGTTTCTGCTCTCCCCCTGCCCTCATTCTGTAGGAAAATCATGTCTCTTTAGTATTGCTGCCACACATCCTTTCATGGGCCTGAAATATATACCATTGTGTTCTGACTTTTGTTTTGTGCAGAATCCCTTTCATGCTCTATCTTCTGCAAGGTCCCTCTGTCTTGGCAGCCAAAGACACTTCTGTTTGCAGCCAGGAGATTTCTATTGTACTTTGCAGTTACGAGTTTTTTGTTCTGCGAGGTGGCCTTTTGTAGTTGAGTTTGCTAATGTTTCTAACTGAAAACAGAAACAGCCACACTTCATCAGCCTCATTCTTCTCTAAGACACGGCTGTCAAGTCCACTGAGGGAACCATGATCCTCCCTGCTCACGAGGGATAAGGTGAGCTCAGATCAGCAGCAAAAGGAATCCATGTGTTACACATCCAAGTTGGAAGAAGCAGAGGTCTTTGATCGCTGGGAATGTTAATCTTCTGAATGGCAAACACTTGAAACATTTTTCTACCGGGGAACATGCTCACTACTCTCCCTCCTCAGCTTCTCTTCCCTCCTCCTGCTCCAGGGTAGCCACCACCGTGCGGCTCCTCTGATTCCCAACAGAGCTTATGAATAGACTTTAGACACAATGAGGTCCCTTCCCTGCCCAACTCGCTAAATTTCACTCTCCATTATAGACACAACTTCAACTTCACTGTGGTCACAAACCATATTTGTCCCACTCTCCAGCACCTCACACCCAACTTATAGTTGGGATTTGGGACTCAAAAAGTGTCTATTGAATGAATAAATCCACTGATCTCTTGAGACTTAGCAGCCCAGGCTTTGAAGGAAGCTGTCGGGCATGTCCACTGCCTCCCATCCAGCTATCATACCTCTGTCACTTCTCGCGGGCACCGTTCTCCAGGAAGCTGGAAGGGCAGTAGATGTGGAATAGACTGCGGTCTGTGAGGTGGAGAGGAAGTAATGAAAAGGCACTGACCCATGGGGACACAAGGCAACCCCACATGCAATGCATCAGTTCAATCAGGAAAGGCACTCTTGGCAATTGTGACAGAAAAATCACCTAAGTCGTTCTGGCCTTGCAAGATGGTTCAAACTCCTCTCCTGGAGTGAGTGAGTGAGTGAGTGAGTGAGTGAGTGAGTGAGTGAGTGAGTGTGTGTGTGTGTGTGTGTGTGTGATATCCTTCTGGTTTGCTATCTCAAATCAACTCTCTTTTAGAATTTTCTCTCACTTTTCAATTTTTTTAAAACATATACCCTTACACAAATGGTTGTCATTTTCTTCATCTCCCCTTCCATATTTTAATTCATTATCCTATGTCCTTCACCGCTACATTCTAAAACACACTTTTATATCCACATCATTGTACACTGAAAGCTTACTTCCCTTTCTTAGATGTCTTCCTTCCTTCCTTCCTTCCTCTCTCTTTCTCTCTCTTTCTTTCTTGTTTTTGTTTCTTTGTACTCTTGACTCTACCCCCTCCTTTGACTAATTACAGTTTATTAGTTGTTATGGCAACTCTGAGGGCTCTCAGTCCTTCTCTCTTGTGATGTGGCTGCAAATGAAGATGCCAGCAAAATAAAGACAGGTATTACTCTTCCCAGTCTCTTCCCCAAGCCCTTTCCCATCCTCATTATTATCTCTAAGTGACAGTCCCCATCCGCCCCCTACATACAGGTAACAAAGAAAAAAAAAACAGGTAAATAAAAGGCTATGTCTCCTGCTTGTCCACAGTATTACTTCCGACTATAACAAACATGGAACCATAGAAGGCTTGAGCTGGAAAAGACAGTCATGATTTGTGGGGCCCTGGAATATATGGGACCTTTAGAGGCAGCTTCTCGGTGTCGGAATAGCAATCGCCACAGCAGGCCAAACGTGTTAGTGGAGACAAGTGGCACATTCAGTTCTAATTCTCTCTGGCTTCAGCTCCTGCCGTTCATGCCCGACCTAAGACCCCTATGGGGTGACGCAGATCACTGCTCATTAGAACTACCTCATTCCCTTAACGCTAGCCAAGCTCCTGTCTGAATCAGGACTGAACTGCCTACTTACCAAATTCATAGAAAGATCTCCAAACTTTTCACTAAATGATTCCAGACCCCATGCTCCACCCCCCTTTAGGAAAGCACTTCATTTCTACATGTCTTCCTAACAAGTTACTTTGCTGTCACATTTTCTCCGACGTCTGTCACCTTGGTATCTAAGCACTCTGGCAAATTCATGAGGCTAAAAACAAACACTTATGTGGGAAGGGGGAAGAAGGCTCTTCTCTTCGCTCTCTCATCTCCATAGGGACAAAGCAGCACGAAGAGGCTATGATTCTCCAAGGTCATTCTGTGCACAGACAGCTAAGCAGCCAGGAAAAGACTGCAGAATCCTCCCTCCAGTCCCTGACCTCCATAATTCAACAACGCTCTGTCTGGACTCAGTGTCTCTACAGAAAGTACCAAATGAGAGTTTGTAGCTGCTAGCCATAGGCAGGAAGGGCTCTTCACAAAGATCAAGCGTGCCTCCTTGCCTTCCAAGCTCTGGGTCTTGCCTCTTGCTCGCTGCTGAGTATTCAACCCCTCTTTCAACTTTAGTATTTGGTGGCATTAACTGAACTCTTCAGAGGTTTCATTCATTTATCAAATCATTCAGCCATTATTAATTGTTCCACAGGCAAACAAATGTTTGAGATGGGTAAGACACTGCATGTCCTCAAGGATCTGTAGTCCAGAAAGAAGAGATGAGATATATACATGCAAAGAATATATATATATTTACTGAGAACCCACTGTTAGCTATTCGAGACTCTGAAAAGAGAGCAACGGATAAAACCCACAAGGACTGTTCTAATGGACCTGACCATGCTAGTGTGGAAAACAGATGAAAAACAAACAGATAAGTAAGTAAGATCTATTACATTAAAACATAATACAAGATGAAATGTGATAAAACGTAATAGAGAAATAGATGAAGTGCTCAATATTTTTTTCTCATGAGATTTTTTGTAGCTGAACCAAAAGTACGATCTAGTTTTGGAATTGGGTTTGTAACACCCCAGGCCTCTGAATGTAAAATCTTCTTCTCTCATAAGCAAATACTACTGCAATTGTTGCATTTGTCCATTGGTGACCTATGCAGAGCAAGAGACTCGGCACCTATAACAGACTAATGACCAAAAACTTTAGAATAACCTGGAGGCTGTTGAAATATAAATAACCCAATTCTAGCAGAGAATGGGTAAAAATATATACATAAAGGATCCGTGAGAACTACTGTAGTTCACTGGCCACCTGACTGCTATTCAAAAGAGAATGGAATTTTCTACCCTAATTATTT
The DNA here is from genome assembly GCF_951394435.1 of Stenella coeruleoalba. Lineage (NCBI taxonomy): Eukaryota > Metazoa > Chordata > Mammalia > Artiodactyla > Delphinidae > Stenella > Stenella coeruleoalba. Next base: position 104,886,458 of record NC_137154.1, on the reverse strand, counting down.
AATCAGATTCCCTTGTAGTTGCTGAAAATCAAAGTAACAACCCTAACTTCTTTGTCTTTAGAAGTGAGATTTTAAAGTTTTAAAAATATTAAAATGTTCAGGAACACACTAGATGGTGACTTCTCTTCCAACATTCAATATTTCATTAGTCCACTTTATCTGTCCCTCGTGATGCAGTCAGTGGGCAACATAGAAACTTTAGCTCTTCAAACAAATGGCTTCAAAGAAACTTGCTACCCAGCTCCGTTGTATACTCTCTGCTGACCAAGAAGCTGCCATTCAGAATAGTCACCAACCCCTCACCTGTAGAGGGATCCAGGAAGATAATGAATGTTACCAACATTCAGGGGAGGTATTGTACTGGATGTATTTCGAACAGGGGAAAAGTGGGCAAATTCTGAAAGTGGCTGGTGTTATAGTCTTGATGGCAGAAAAGGAAGGAAAGAAGGGAGGGAGGGAGGGAGGCAAGGAGGGAAGGAGAGAGGGAGAAAGAGATGAAGGGAAGAAAGAAGAGTGGAGATAAAGAAAGAGATGGGGAGAAAAAAAAGGAGAAAAAGAAAGAAAAACTATATAAGTATCCAAAATGACCTGAAGCAACTGTGAGACTTTCAGTTTTAGCTTCCCACTGTACACAACTATAAAACCGAGTAAATGTACAAGGAAACTCTTTACAGGCATTGGACAGCAGGAAGCACAGAACCATAATCCTAGAGAAAAGGAAAACATACAAGGTGAACTTCCCATTTGCATATGCTTTCTGACCAGGAATACTTTTCGTAAAATGGCACAGCGAAGTGGAGCTCGAGCAGAGCTCTCTGGAAACAGAGATCAGTGTTCAGGATGAGCGACGCTCCTCAAATTTACAGGACAGGATAAAGGAGAGAAGGGAGCTGCACAGAAGGGTGACTTCAGAAGGGGTGAGTGTCCACAAGGCCTAGCAGAGAATGGGTGCTCTGGGAGATGGAGATGAGTGGAGATACCAGAAGTCACAGAATTCTAGGAGACAGTAAAGATATCTCACTGAGAACCTTAGGCATTCCGCTGAGACCTCAGAAAGGGCATCCCTTAAGAGTAAGGACCAGGTTCTAAAGTAAGAGCCGCACCCTAGGACTAAAGACAATCTGAATTGGGTCCACCTTAATAAAGAAGAAGAACAATCCTAACAGGGCCAAAAGGACCCACCAGTAACTTAACTGCTTACTAGAATAAAATTCAACTTTCTTTTTAAAAGGACAACATAACCCAGTCTCCTTATGATGCATTACCCACCGAGTCCAGCATACAATAAGAAATTATTAGATATGCAAGGAAGCAGGAAAATGTGACCTATAATCGAAGGAAAAAAGTAGTCAATAGAAACAGACCCTAAGGTGACCCAGATTTGAAATTTGTAGACAAGGACTTTAAAGTGGCTATTAATAAATATGTTCAAAAATAGTATAACTATAACCAAGTAAATATATAAAAGTTTAAGGAGAGATTAAAAGGATTAAATGGAGATTCTAACGCTGAAATTACAATATCTGAAGTGAAATGTATTGAATGAGCTTAAGTACAGAACAGAGACTTCAGAAGAAAGCGTCAGTGAGCTTATGTGATAGACCCATATTTATTATCCAAACTGAAGAAGAGAGAGAAAAAAACTTTTTTAAATAAAATAATTTACAATCCTTGTTCTGTGAAACAGTCACAAGTGTTATACACATAGCTCATCTCCAGAAGAAGAAAAAAACATGGAGAAGAAAAATATTAAAGAAATAATAACCCAAACCTTCCCATATAAACCAAGAATTCTGAAGTTCAAGTCCAAGGCCAGTGAACTCATGAAGAATTTAAAAACAAACGCAAAAATGTATGTACATCATATTTAAATTACTGAAATCCAAATAGAAATAGAAAATCTTTAAAAAAGCCAGTGGAAAATACATTACAGACAGTAGAACAATGATATAAATGATGCCTGATTTCTCATCAGAAACACTGAAAGCTAGAAGACAAAAGAGCAAATTCCGTAAAGTGCTTAATGGAAAAAGAAAACAAAACAAAATCCCAAAATTACCTAAAATTTTATATTTAGCAAAACTAATCTTTAAAATAAAAGTGAAGGTGAAATAAACATATATTTAGGTAACTGGAAACTGAAAGAATTCATGTTCAGCAGACCTTCACTACAGTTGCACTAAAAGTTCTTCACACTGAAGAATGGAACTTCTGATATACAAGAAGGAATGAAGAGCCCAGGAATAGATAAATAACTAGACCAATATAAACAACATTATTTTTTCTTCTCTTAATTACTTTAAAAGACAGCTGACTTTTTAAAGCAAAAATAAAACAATTATTTTCTGGTTTTAATACATTTAAAAGTAAAATACGTGAAAACAGTAGCACAAAAGATGAGGGTAAATGGAATTGTACTCTTAACGACATGTGATGAGATGCAATATTAACTTTAAGTACACTGAGAAGTTAATTTCTAGAACAACTCTGAAAAAATACAAAGAGGCATGGCTAAAAAGCCAACAGAATAAATGAAATTGAATTCTAAAATATCTGGAATTCAAAAGAAGGCAGGAAAGGAGATACTAATAAACAAAATAGAAAGATGAAACAAGTGGAAAATAAATAGCAAAATGGTAGATTAAATCCAAAATCTTCATTAATTACACTAAAAAGCAAGTGGATTACAACTCCAATTAAGGGAAGAGATTTTCAGACTGGGCAAAAAAGCAAGACTCAATCATATGCTATCTACAAGAGATGTTACTATAAATATAAAATCCCCGATACATTGAAAGAAAAAGAATGGGACAAGATAAGTCACATAAACAGTAACCAAAAGAGGCTTGCATAGCTATACTGCTAACAGAAAAACCAGATATCTTGACAAGGAATTACCAGAGACAAAGAGAGAAATATCACAGTGATAAAAGAGATCAATTCTTCTGGAAGCTAGAACAACCTGTCAGTGCTTGTAAAAACAGAGCATCAAAATACATGAAGCAGGAAATGACATAAATAAAGGGAGAAATAGGAAAATACATAGAGTTAGAGATTTAAAAATCCCTCAATCAGAAATTGTTAGAAAAACTAGAGAAAAAAATCAATAAGGAAACACAAAGATTTGTACAACACTAAAAACTGCCTTGATCTAATTAAGATTTTTAGAATAATATAACCATAAAACTATGGAATACACATATTTCATGTGTACATGATATAACATATGTACACATATATGTCAATATAGACTACATATTGGACCATAAAATAAATTTCAATACATTTCAGAAGGTTGAAATCTTGCACATATGTCCTCCGACAACAAAGGATCAAATAAGAAAATAATAAAAACATGTAGAAATACTTGAATATTTGGAAATTAAGCAGCATGCTTCTAAACAATCCATGAATCAAAGTACGACTCATAAGAGATATTAGAAAATACCTTGAATTGAATGATAATAAAAATACAACATGTCCAAATTTATGTGATGCCTCTAAAATGGCGCTAGGAGAGAAATTTATTACTTTAAAGGCTTATATTAAAAGTAAAATAAATATTTGAAGTAAGTGAACTAAGTTTCCATTATAAGAAGCTAGAAAAAAAAGAGAATGTTAAACCCAAAATAAATGGAAGAAACACAGAACACAAGATAATCTTTGAAAGATTGATAAAATTGAGAAAATCTGAGCAAGAATGATCAAGAAAAATAGAGACTAGTTTAATTATCATTTTCAGAAATAGAAAGGGGACTATCACTGCAGATCCCACAGACTTATAAACAGCATAATAAGGAACATTATAACAACTTTATGCCAATAAATTTAACAACTTAGATGAACTGAACAAATTCCTTGAAAACACAATTTTGTAAAACTGACACAAAAATATAGAAAATAAAAGTAGCCCATATCTAGCTTTTTTAATGTGAAATTCATAACCAAAAAGAAAAGTTACAGTCCAGATGGTTTACCAGTAATTATATGACATACTTAAGAAATAACGAAGTCATTCACAACCTCCCTCAGAAAATGAAAAAAAGAAGGACCATGTTACATTTGGTTCATGAAGTCATCAAAATCCTCATTTCAAAACCTTAAAACATTTTAAGTAAGAAAAATTGTGATCAAATATCCCCCCTGAACAAAGACACAAAAATCCTTCACAAAATATTAGCAAATCAAACCCACCAATATATAAGGATTTCAAATTATGTCCACACAGAGTCATATATACCAGGTCATATGTACCATTACACCTGGAAAGCAAGGTAGTTTTAACATTCAAAAACCAATCAATAGAGGAGACCTTCAAGATAGCAGAGGAGCAACATGTGGAGATCACCTTCCTCCCCACAAATACATCAGAAATACATCTACATATGGAACAGCTCCCTCCAGAACACCTACTGAACGCTGGCAGAAGACCTCAGACCTCCCAAAAGGCAAGAAACTCCCCACGTACCTGGGTAGGGCAAAAGAAAAAAGGAAAAACACAGACAAAATAATAGGGACAGGACCTGCACCTCTGGGAGGGAGCTCTGAAGGAGGGAAAGTTTCCAAACACTAGGAAGCCCCTTCACTGGCAGAGACGGGGGGTGGCGGGAGGGAAGCTTCAGAGCCATGGAGGAGAGCGCAGCAACAGGGGTGCAGAGGGCAAAGCAGAGAGATTCCCGCACAGATGATCGGTGCCGACTGGCACTCACCAGCCCGAGAGGCTTGTCTGTTCAACCGCCGGGGCAGGTGGGGGCTGGGAGCTGAGGCTCGGGCTTCGGAGGTCAGATCCCAGGGAGAGGACTGGGGTTGGCTGCATGAACACAGCCTGAAGGGGGCTAGTGCGCCACAGCTAAACAGGAGGGAGTCCAGGAAAAAGTCTGGACCTGCCTAAGAGGCAAGAGACCATTGTTTCGGGTACGCGAATAGAGGGGATTCAGAGCACTGCCTAAGCGAGCTCCAGAGACGGGTGCAAGCCGCGGCTATCAGCGCAGACCCCAGAGACGGGCATGAGACACTAAGCCTGCTGCTGCAGCCACCAAGAAGCCTGTGTGCAGCACAGGTCACTTTCCACACCTCCCCTCCCGGAAGCCTGTGCAGCCCGCCACTGCCAGGGTCCCAGGGTACAGGGACAACTTCCCCAGGGGAACGCACGGTGCGCCTCAGGCTGGTGCAATGTCACATTGGCCTCTGCCGCCGCAGGCTCGCCCTGCATTCCATACCCTTCCCTCCCCCCAGCCTGAGTGAGCCAGAGCCCCCGAATCAGCTGCTCCTCTAACCCCATCGTGTCTGGGTGGGGAACAGATGCCCTCAGGCGACCTACACACAGAGGCAGGTCCAAATCCAAAGCTAAACCCCAGGAGCTCTATGAACAAAGAAGAGGAAGGGAAATCTCTCCCAGCAGCCTCAGGAGCAGCGGATTAAAGCTCCACAATCAACTTGATGTACCTGCACCTGTGGAATACCTGAATAGACAACAATCATCCCAAAATCGAGGCAGTGGACGGTGGAAGCAACTGTAGACTTGGGATTGCTTTCTGGGTCTAATTTGTTTCTGGTTTTATGTTTACCTTAGTTTAGTGTTTACAGTTTATTATCACTGGTAGATTTGTTTGTTGATTTGGTTGCTAGCTTCCTTTTATATATATATATATATATATATATATTTGTTCTTTTTCTCTTTTTGTGTTTATGTGTATACTTCTTTGTGTAATTTTGTCTGTACAGATTTGCTTTTACCATTTGTCCTAGGGTTCTGCCTGTCCATTTTTTGTTTGTTTTAGTATAGTTTTTAGTGCTTGTTATCATTGGGGGATTTGTTTTTTGGTTTTGTTGCTGTCTTCTTTCTTTCTTTTCTGTTTATTACATTTGAATTTTTTTATTTTTAATATTTTTTATTTTAATAACTATTTTATTTTTTCTTTCCCTCCCTCCCTCCCTCCCTCCCTCTCTTTCTTTCTTTCTTTCTTTTTTTCTGCCTTTTCTTCTAGCCATGCGGTAGACAGGGTCTTGGTGCTCCGGCCTGGTGTCAGGCCTGTGCCTCTGAGGTGGAGGATCTGAGCTCAGGACATTGGTCCACCAGAGACCTCCAGACTCCACGTAATATCAAACGGTGAAAGCTCTCCCAGAGATCTCCATCTCAAGGATAAGACCCAGCTCCACTCAACAACCAGCAAGCTACAGTGCTGGACACACCATGCCAAACAACTAGCAAGACAGGAACACAACTCCACACATTAGCAGAGAGGCTGCCTAAAATCATAATAAGGTCACAGACACCCCAAAACACACCACCGGACGCGGTCCTGCACACCAGAAAGGCAAGATCCAGCCTCATCCACGAGAACACAGGCACCAGTCCTCTCCACCAGGAAAACTACACAACCCCCTGAACCAGTCTTACCCAAAGGGGCAGACATAAAAAACAATGGAAACTATGAACCCGCATCCTGTGAAAAGGAGATCCCAAACACAGTAAGTTAAGCAAAATGAGAAGACAGAGAAACACACAGCACATGAAGGAGCAGGTTAAAAACCCACCAGACCGGGCTTCCCTGGTGGCACAGTGGTTGGGAGTCCGCCTGCCGATGCAGGGGATGTGGGTTCGTGCCCTGGTCCGGGAGGATCCCACGTGCCGCAGAGCGGCTGGGCCCGTGGGCCATGGCCACTGGGCCTGCGCATCCGGAGCCTGTGCTCCGCAATGGGAGAGGCCACAGCGGTAAGAGGCCCGCATACCGCAAAAAAAAAAAAAAAACCAACCCACCAGACCAAACAAATGAAGAGGAAATAGGCAGTCTACCTGAAAAAGAATTCAGAGTAATGATAGAAAAGATGATCCAAAATCTTGGAAATAGAATGGAGAAAATACAAGAAATGTTTAACAAGGACCTAGAGGAACTAGAGAGCAAACAAACAAGGATGAACAACACAATAAATGAAATTAAAAATTCTCTAGAAGGAATCAATAGCAGAATAACTGAGGCAGAAGAATGGATAAGTGACCTGGAAGATAAAACAGTGGAAATAACTACTGCAGAGCAGAATAAAGAAAAAAGAATGAAAAGAATTGAGGACAGTCTTAGAGACCTCTGGGACAACATTAAACTCACCAACATTCGAATTCTAGGGGTCCCAGAAGAATAAGAGAAAAAGAAAGGGACTGAGAAAATATTTGAAGAGATTATAGTTGAAAACTTCCCTAATATGGAAAAGGAAATAGTCAATCAAGTCCAGGAAGAGAGTCCCATACAGGATACATCCAAGGAGAAACACGCCAAGACACATATTAATCAAACTATCAAAAATTAAATACAGAGAAAAAACATTAAAAGCAGCAAGGGAAAAACAACAAATAACACACAAGGGAATCCCCAGAAGGTTAACAGTTGATCTTTCAGCAGAAACTCTGTAAGCCAGAAGGGAGTGGCAGGACATATTTAAAGTGGTGAAAGGAAAAAACCTACAACCAAGATTACTCTACCCAGCAAGGATCTCATTCAGATTGGACAGAGAAATTAAAACATTTACAAACAACCAAAAGCTAAGAGAATTCAGCACCACCAAACCAGATTTACAACAAATGCTAAAACAACTTCTCTAGGCAGGATAAACAAGAGAAGTTAAAGACCTACAATAACAAACCCCAAACAATTAAGAAAATGGTAATAGGAACATACATGTTGATAATTACCTTAAATGTAAGGGGATTAAATGCTCCAACCAAAATACATAGACTGGCTGAATGGATACAAAAACAAGACCCGTATATATGCTGTCTATAAGAGACCCACTTCAGACTCAGAGACACATACAGACTGAAAGTGAGGGGATAGAAAAAGATATTCCATGCAAATGGAAATCAAAAGAAAGCGGGAGTAGCAGTTCTCATATCAGACAAAGTAGCCTTTAAAATAAAGACTATTACAAGAGAAAAAGAAGGACACTACATAATGATCAAGGGATCATTCCAAGAAGAAGATATAACAGTTGTAAACATTTATGCACCCAACATAGGAGCACCTCAATACATAAGGCAAAAGCTAACAGCCATAAAAGGGGAAATCGACAGTAACACAATCATAGTAGAGGCTAACAAATACACTACTAAATAACCAAGAGATCACTGAATAAATCAAAGCGGAAATCAAAAAATACCTAGAAACAAATGACAATGAAAACACGACGACCCAAAACCTATGGGATGCAGCAAAAGCAGTTCTAAGAAGGAAGTTTATAGCAATATAATCCTACCTCAAGAAACAAGAGACATCTCAAATAAACAACCTAACCCTACACCTAAAGCAATTAGAGAAAGAAGAACAAAAAAACCCAAAGTTAGCAGAAGGAAAGAAATCATAAAGATCAAATCAGAAATAAATAAAAAAGAAATGAAGGAAACGATAGCAAAGATCAATAAAACTAAAAGCTGGTTCTTTGAGAAGATAAACAAAATTGATAATCATTAGCCAGACTCATCAAGAAAAAAAGGGAGAAGACTGAAATCAACAGAATTAGAAATGAAAAAGGAGTAACAACTCACAATGCAGAAATACAAAGGATCATGAGAGATTACTACAAGCAATTCTATGCCAATAAAATGGACAACCTGGAAGAAATGGACAAATTCTCACAAAAGCACAACCTTCTGAGACTGAACCAGGAAAAAATAGAATATATGAACAGACCAATCACAAGCACTGAAATTCAAACTGTGATTAAAAATCTTCCAACAAACAAAAGCCCAGGACCAGATGGCTTCACAGGCGAATTCTATCAAACATTTAGAGAAGAGCTAACACCTATCCTTCTCAAACTCTTCCAAAATATACCAGAGGGATGAACACTCCCAAACTCATTCTATGCGGCCACCATCACCCTGATACCAAAACCAGACAAAGATGTCACAAAGAAAGAAAACTACAGGCCAATCTCACTGATGAACATAGATGCAAAAATCCTCAACAAAATACCAGCAAACGGAATCCAACAGCTCATTAAAAGGATCATACACCATGATCAAGTGTATCCCAGGAATGCAAGGATTCTTCAATATACACAAATCAATCAATGTGATACACCATATTAACAAACTGAAGGAGAAAAACCATATGATCATCTCAAGACATGCAGAAAAAGCTTTCAACAAAATTCAACACCGATTTATAATTAAAACCCTCCAGAAAGTAGGCATAGAGGGAACTTACCTCAGTACAATAAAGGCCATATATGACAAACCCACAGCCATCATCATTCTCAATGGTGAAAAACTGAAACCATTTCCTCTACGATCAGGAACAAGACAAGGTTGCCCACTCTCACCACTATTATTCAACATAGTTTTGGAAGTTTTAGCCACAGCAATCAGAGAAGAAAAAGAAAGAAAAGGAATCCAAATCGGAAAAGAAGTAAAGGTGTCACTGTTTACAGATGAGATGATACTATACATAGAGAATCCTAAAGATGCTACCAGAAAACTACTAGAGCTAATCAATGAATTTGGTAAAGTAGCAGGATACAAAATTAATGCACAGAAATCTCTGGCATTCCTATACACTAATGAGAAAAACTCTAAAAGAGAAATTAAGGAAACACTCCCGCTTACCACTGCAACAAAAAGAATAAAATACCTAGGAATAAACCTACCTAAGGAGACAAAAGACCTGTATGCTGAAAACTATAAGACACTGATGAAAGAAATTAAAGATGGTACAAACAGATGGACAGATACACCATGTTTTTGGATTGGAAGAATCAACACTGTGAAAATGACTCTACTACCCAAAGCAATCTACAGATTCAATGCAATCCCTATCAAACTACCTATGGCATTTTTCACAGAACTAGAACAAAAAATTTCACAATTTGTATGGAAACTCAAAAGACCTCGAATAGCCAAAGCAATCTTGAGAAAGAAAAACGGAGCTGGAGGAATCAGGCTCCTGGACTTCAGACTATACTACAAAGCTACAGTAATCAGGACAGTTTTGTACTGGCACAAAAACAGAAATATAGATCAATGGAACAAGATAGAAAGCCCAGAGATAAACCCACGCACATAAGGTCACCTTTTCTTTGACAAAGGAGGCAAGAATATACAATGCAGAAAAGACAGCCTCTTCAATAAATGGTGCTGGGAAAACTGGACAGCTCCATGGAAAAGAATGAAATTAGAACACTCCCTAATACCATACACAAAAATATACTCAAAATGAATTAAAGACCTAAATGTAAGCCAGACACTATAAAATTCTTAGAGGAAAGCATAGGCAGAACACTCTATGACATAAATCATAGCAAGATCCTTTTTGACCCATCTCCCAGAGAAATGGAAGTAAAAACAAACAAAAAAAAAACAAATGGGACCTAATGAAACTTAGAAGCTTTTGCACAGCAAAGGAAACCATAAACAAGACGAAAAGACCACCCTCAGAATGGGAGAAAATATTTGCAAATGAAGCAACTGACAAAGGATTAATCTCCAAAATTTACAAGCAGCTCATGCAGCTCAATATCAAAAAAACAAACAACCCAATCCAAAAATGGGTAGAAGACCTAAATAGACATTTCTCCAAAGAAGATATACAGACTGCCAACAAACACATGAAAGGATGCTCAACATCACTAATCATTAGAGAAGCAAATCAAAACCACAATGAGGTATCACCTCACACCAGTCAGAATGGCCATCATCAAAAAATCTACAAACAATAAATGCTAGAGAGGGTGTGGAGAAAAGGGAACCCTCTTGCACTGTTGGTGGGAATGAAACTGATACAGCCACTATGAAGAACAGTAAGGAGGTTCCTTAAAAAACTAAAAATAGAACTACCATACGACCCAGCAATCCCACCACTGGGCATATACCCTGAGAAAACCATAATTCAGAAAGACTCATGTAGCACAATGTTCATTGCAGCTCAGTTTACGATAGCCAGGACATGGAAACAATCTAAATGTCCATCAACAGATGAATGGATAAAGAAGATGTGGCACATATATACAATGGAATATTAGTCAGCTATAAAAAGAAACAAAATTGAGTTATTTGTAGAGAGGTGGATGGACCTAGAGTATGTCATATAAAGTAAGTCAGAAAGAGAAAAACAAATACTGTATGCTAACACATATATAGGGAATCTAGAGAAAAAAAAAAAAAAAAGGTTGTGAAGTACCCAGGGGCTGGACAGGAATAAAGACGCAGACATAGAGAATGGACTTGAGGACACAGGGAAAGGGAAAGGTACGCTGGGACAAAGTGAGAGAGTGGCATGGACATTATATACACTACCAAATGTAAAATAGATAGCTAGTGGGAAGCAACCCCATAGCACAGGGAGATCAGCTCGGTGCTTTGTGACCACCTGGAGGGGTGGGATGGGGAGGGTAGGAGGGAGACGCAAGAGGGAGGAGATATGGGGATATATGTATACGTATAGCTGATTCACTTTGTTATAAAGCAGAAACTAACACACCATTGTAAAGCAATTATATTCCAATAAAGATGTTAAAAAAACCCCATCAATATAATTCACCATATTAACAAAGCAAGGGAGAAAGTTATATATTATATCAATAGATAACCATTTAAATTTAAAAATCATTTGACAAAACTCAACTCCCATTCATGGTTAAAACTGAGCAAAGTAGGAATAGAAGGGGACTTCTTAATCTGATGACATCTACAAAATAAGTCTATGATTAACAATACACTTAATGGTGAAATATTGAACCCTTTCCCCTTTATTTGAGGAAAAGAGTGAGAATGTTTCTCTATTCATAATTGTACTAGAGGTTCTAGCCAGAGATAAGAAGGCATGAATAGTAAACAAAAAGCATAAAAATTGAAAGGAAAGAAATTCTGTTTATACAATAGGTATTATGAGAGTTTATGTAGAAAATCCTAAGGAAGCTACCAAAAAAAAAAATCTATTAAAATTTAGAAGTGAATAAAGTAAGGTCACAGGATACAAGGTTACAATAGCCAGTATGCAACATTTGGATAATGAAATTTTAAAATACCATTTACCATAACATCACGAGACATACAGCCCTTAAGAATAAAATTAACAAAAGATGTGCTGAAGATCCACATTGAAAACTATAAAATATTGCTGATTAAAGAAAATATAAATTAATAAAGAGATAAATGCCATTCATGGATTTGAAGAGTCAATATTATTAGTGTCAACTGTCCCCAAATTTTCTAATGAGTAAATGCAATCCCAATAAAAATTCCAACCAGACATTTCACAGGCATTAAGAATTTTACTCTAAACTGTATATAAAAAAACCAAAGGGCTAGAATAGCCTTTACAATCTGAAAAAGAACAAATTTGGAGAGCTCACGAGAACTGGTTTCCAAGCTTACAAGGTTTCACTGGGGCATTGATTACATAGGTATATATATGTGTATATATATATGTACATACATATAGATATCTTTCAAAACATGTTGAATCACCCATGAGAGTTGTGTGTACATTTTACCACAATAAAAATAATAATAATACTAAGTAATTATTATTTATACCAATTTCCCATCACAAGAAGGGCCGGGGACTTGGAGGTGAGTACAGGTGAGAGGAGGCAAGTGCACATGCAATGAACCTGCTTTTCTTTGTCTCCCTCAGTAAGTGACTGATGGATGATGCTGTGTCAACTTGGTGAAACTGAAACAACTGACCCCAGAATCTCTTGTCTGTATATTTGCAAGTTGGAATCAGTCAAAACAAGAATTTGCACAGGATATGGAAGGCAGGAGTGAACCCGTACCAATCGTCTATCCTCTCATCTACCGACCCTGCCGAGCGGCCGCAGACTCGTGCTCAGCACCTGCTGAGGACCCACAAAGGGGACAGCTGCAGAGAGCAATGCCTCCCCTGTGTTCCCAAGGCTGGACATAGTCTCAGGTGGTCCGGTTGGTTGCTGGCTCATTTTCTCTCCCTCCCACTCCCTTTCTGACCTTCGCTTTGCCAGTTCCTTCCCAGCTGTGTAAGATCTAACCGTCAAAATAAATCCCTAGTCACTGACACAGTGACCCTGGCTCCCTGCCTATGATCGAGCCACCCTTTCACCCCCAGGGTTAGGGTGGATTCACTTAATGAGAGCAAAGGGTGATGCGGGCTCAGTGCACTGCAAGCTGGAGGCAAACGGGGCACAGTCCTACAGGCAAACGACCTACTGCAGGGGTAGGAGTCAAGCAGGAGATTAGACTTCAAGTGAGCTTTCCTGTGTCATCAGAGCATCCGAAAACCGTAAGATGCAGCCTTGTATTAAAATATGCTACCCCATGAAGCCATCTGATACAGATTCTGATTTCAAAAAACAAGGTCCCAGGGCACCCTGTCCTGAGTCTGTGAGGAGGCCAATCCCCGTAGCTGAAAAGTCAGACAAAGTGTCAGAAGAGGGTATAGGTTCGTGTGCACAGAAGCATATGTTTGTATTTATTTCCAAAAAAAAAAAAAAGGAAAACCCATGCACACCTTTTTGGACAAAAAAAGAATCATAGAAACAATTAACCTGGCCTTTGTATTCAGAAAATTATAGAACCTTAGGAAAAGCATCTTACATTCTTATTTTATTTACCATAAAACTGGATATAAGACCAGTCCCAGCCCCTTCATAAAAGGGTAGACTGTAACTTGAGCTTCCACTACGTGCTAAGCAGATTTACTCTTGGCAATTGTCCAGTGAAGAAAGTGTTACTAGCCTCACTTTATAGATGAAACTGACTCAAGAGATAGCAAGTAACTTAATTAAGGCCACACAGTTAAGTGGGAGAGCCATGATCTGACCTCATGTCTGTCTGGTGACCCTGAGGCTCATGGTCTTTCCACTAAGCCACCTCCTGCTTGAGCCTAGACCTCCATTTTAGGAAAGGGGAAGAGCTGTTGTGTAGATGTTATCCCTTGGAAACTGTTTTGAGATAATTATAGAGGAAATAATTTTAAAACACCTCCAGACTTTTATATGCATGTATGTGCTCCTGGTCAAATTAGTCACTTTGAGAGAGTATAGGTATATCCCAGCGGGTTCCAACAATAATGCTATTTTCCAAAATATTTTTGGAAGTCCTCTCTCAGAATTGCAGAATTGCAGCACAGTTGCTACAAACATGTGTATATACATACATACACACATATGTGTGTGTACATTAGCATAAGCCAATTTCTTTTGCATTTACAAATCATTTGTACCCATAATGTATTAATATATTGCTATTAGGTTAATCTGTTAACCGAATGCTCCCTTCAGCACTGAGGTTTCACTGAACTCTAGACCTCGGAACTGGAGCAGCTTCTCTCTCCTTCCCCCACCTAGACTTAACCCCTCACCAGAAACTGTCTTTATAAGTCTTTATACACATACAAGGCCAGGAAACATGGTGAATTGTCTTTCAGTTTTGTTCAGACTTAAAAAGTGCATATATATATGCATGTGTGTGTGCTTCTGTGTGTATACATATTTACACATATATACACACATACCCATATGTATCTATATATACAATATAGATACATATACAAATTTTATATATTGATAGATGTATATGGCACCTGCCTTCTTCTGTACTCTCTAATGTACACGTATATCCAAGGTGACTTTTCTGAAAAACAACACTCCTTACAGAATGTTCAAATACACACCAGGCATGTTGCACACGGAACAGCTGCAGCGGAAAGAGAGTTGAACAGCATGGCCTTTAAGATCCTTTCCAACGCTGAGATTCCCTGTAATATAATTTGTTATGTTTGTTTAAAAACTAAAAAAGCATTCTATTACATTATGGTCACGCCTCATAAAAGGCACTATGCAAATGAAAGGTGGATCTTTGTTATGAATAATAATGTTACGATTGTCCTTTTAATAGAAGCTCTAATTGCTGAATGAATTCCACAGACTCTCACGGTGAGGTCAGATAGGCCCCTGGTGGGTGCTCCTACAGCACCCAGATCCTCTCTTTCACTTTGCAGGAATCATTCTTGTTTGTTCAGTGTCCAAAGTCTCAAAGTCTTAAGTTCCTTAACTGCTAAGGCATACCTGTTCATCACTGTCATTTGGACTGGAATCAGAGAAAAACCTAATAAATATTTTTCAGTGAACAATAAACATTTGATGCATGACAAAATTGTGGCTTGTAGAATCAACCTGCAAACTTTCCCCGTCCTTTTATTCCTGTGGGAATAATCTATGTGGCATTTACTCAAGGCCCCCACCATGTGAAAGGCAGGCAGAGGGTCTTGTGAGGGATGGAGAGTCCTCGCAGGCAGGGAGCACACAGCCTAGCAGGAAAGCCAGAAAGCACCCTGCCCAACCTTAAGTAAGCGAGCTGAGGAATGGCACACACTTCAGAGGGATTTGCTCCAGCTCGGGTGAAGGGGGAGGGCAGGTAACCATGGGGGAAAGGAAGCATTTCTGGTCCAAAGAAAGAGAAAATCATGAGTAAAGACACCAAAGCAGAAATATGCAAAACTTTCTGAACAGAGCTGAGCAGTCCAGTTGCCTAAGGTGTATGGTGGGAGTGGTGGGAAATCATATGGTGACATTGGTCAGGTGAAAAGAGCCTTCATTGCCAGGTGCGATAGGCTGGATGATGGCCCCAAAGATACTGAAACTCTGATTCCTGGAACCTGTTACTTTATTGGCAAATGTGACTTTGCAGGTATGACGAGATTATCTTGGGTTATGCCAGTAGACCCTAAATGTCTTCAGAAGTGTCCTTATAAGAGAAAGGCAGAGGGAGGTTTCAGTGTAGAAGAGAAAGCAATGAGAAGATGGACTGGAGAGACAACCAGAGATGCTATGCTGCTGCCCTTGAAGATGGTGGAAGAGGCCGTGAGCCAGGAATGTGAGGAACGCAAGCCTAAGAGTGGGAGAAGGCAGGAAAAAGTCTCCTCCGGAGCCTCGGGGGAAGCACTGCCTGCCAACACCTTGGTTTCGGCCCAGTGAAAGGCATTCCGGATATCTGACTCCGAACCGTAAGAGGAGAAACGTGTATTGTTATAAGCAACCGCGTTTGCAGTAATTTTTCTCAGCCACCATAGGAAATTAACACAACCAGAGTAAGACATCTGTGTTAGGCAATGAAGGGTC
The DNA here is from genome assembly GCF_951394435.1 of Stenella coeruleoalba. Lineage (NCBI taxonomy): Eukaryota > Metazoa > Chordata > Mammalia > Artiodactyla > Delphinidae > Stenella > Stenella coeruleoalba. Next base: position 104,870,369 of record NC_137154.1, on the reverse strand, counting down.
ATAAAAATTCAGGTGGAAATGGAGGGAGGGAAGGCAAATAGAAGGGGTGTGGTGAGAGGAAAAAGTAAGAAAGGGCAGCTTGATTTTAGAAATGGGTAAAATCTCCCTGGATATTCTGTTAGCAAAGCATTTTTGTATCCTCTGGGATGAAAGGTGCAGGAGAAAATGTAATAACACTAAGAAATATTCTATGATTTCCCTGGAACATGTCCTCGGGTGAACTACAAGGCAGCTCTAAATGTTGGGATCAGAGATGTGAGCGGCTCAGCAGCGTGGGGTCTTGAGGGTACCATAGAAACCATGACTGTGTGTGTCTCCGATCCCTGGGGACTGGCATCCTCACATGTCTTCCTCCCCAAACCGTAATTCACAGGAGCTCGGGGGGCGGCAGAAAAGGGCAGAGTCGAGAGCCGTTGGAGGCCACAATAGCAGGACCAGAGCGTCATGAATTATTTAGCATTTACCCAAGGCAGCTTAAGACCCATTCCAAATACTGCGCAAGCAAGCACTGGGTTAATCGGCATGGATTTGTCATGAGTGGTCGGCCTAGACCCCTGAAGTTTATGTTGGGGACACTTGTTCATGCTGGGGCCCAAGACCTGCTGATTCATCTCCCCCACAGGTCATAAACTGGCAGTTGGGGCTCCTACCCCACAACAGCTGATTTTTAAACCAGAGATTTGAGGTTCCCAACACTTCTGACTCTTCATCATCTTCTGAGAGTCCTTAAAGACTCAATGGAGGCCTTGACCTTGAAGGTAAAAGAGCCCCGCATTCCAAAACAGGGGTATTTATTCTCTCTTCAACCTGAAGGGAACCTTGGAGACCGTATCACACAAGTCTCTAATTCCACAGCAGAGAAAGCCCACGGTCAGGGAAGTCAAGTGACCCAGCAGAAAGGCCATCCAAAGGGATGTTGCTACTGGACCACAGCCTTGCAGTCAATTTCTCCTTGGGAGAAGGAGACTCATGCATCACCTGGGGCTGACGTTTTGAAGCACTATGGACCCATATATCCTTGCCCTCTGGAGGAAGAAGGTCCTGCTCTACAGGGTCCTGGCTTTTCCTTCTGCATTAGGGTCTATTTTGGAGCTGAGACCACTTATAAGCAGACTTAATGGAAAAGGGGCCATGAGCATGGAGTCAAACGGACCTGCATTTAAATTCCAGCCCTGTCACTTATGTGCTGTGTGATCACAGGCAACTCATTTGATCTCTCTGATCCCCAGTTTCCTTAGGTATAAATACCTCTGAGTTGCTGTGAAGATCCAATTTGGTGATACATCAAATGCAAAAGTGCTTAATAGAATACTGAGAATAACCTAATGCTGGATGAGCACTTGCTGGATCTGAATTTGAATGAGTTTTTAGGAACACAAGGATGAATACAAAGGCTTCCAAAAATACCTTCACTCACAGCCTGTTGTAAAGATCTAAAATTCTGCCACTAGCAATATAGATTCTAGAAGAACTGTCAGTCTTTGGGAATTCACATTAAAACAAAAATTACCCCAGAACCTCAAACCAATTATTAACACCTCAGCAGGAATTATTTGCTAGGGGGAAACAATCAAGGTCTTGCAGAAATAAGAGAAAAGAGGTAAAAGAGAAGGGAACAGAGAAGTGAGCTATGCTGAATGGAACCAAACATCTGTCAGATTCTGTTTTCTTTGGACCAAAGGGACATGGGAGCTAGAAATCCAATGGGATTTCTAAATTCTAAAACAATCCTAGAAGCAATGCTTGTTTTATTTTCTTGTTTCCATGTTTTGCAACAGTTAAGATTGTTGACAGGGAGAAAGGGCAAGGCCTACCCACCTCCCCTAGATCTGTCCGCTCGTTCGCACTTTGTATTCTGAAAGCCGGGAATCTGCTGCTTCCGCCATTTCTTCATTCATACACCTGGCCTGTGGCAATGTGACACACACTCACTGAACTCTTGAAGACAGAGTAATAAAGCAACATCGTTCACTTGAAGAGTTCACCTTTGAGCAGAAGACACAGATTTGAAGGAAGCAATGGTAACACAACGTGATCCTTGCTTTACAGAAGAACGAACGCTGGAGGAAGACAAGTAAGGAAAGGCTTTTTTTTCTGGCTTGGGAACAGCCTGGAAGGCTGCACAGAGAGGAGACATTGAGTGTTGATGTGGACCAATCTGTGGGTGGAAAGAAAATTGCAACAAGGTAGGATAGCATGAGCCCCAACTGAGAGGCACAGAGGCCAAGTGTATCTGGTGACGAGCATCCCGCCCGAGCTGCCGTCTCTCAGTGCGGAAGCACCATCCTTACCCAGCTACATGGGGCCAGAGCTGGGGAGCTGCCCGTTACCCATCTCCTCTGTCAGCTGGCTCCCTCTTAGGCCGCACCAACAGGGCACACGGGGGTGAGGCCGGAAGGCAGGGGCATGCATGAGACTCCTCCCTTCCTGTGGGCTTGTAGCAATGGCTCGTCACCCTGACAGCAACAACTATTCCAATCTCCAACCCTCTGACTGCTGGACTTGTTATATCCCTCAGAGATACAAGCCCCCCTCATCAGAGAGGTAAACCCAGGAGCACGAGGTACTTTCTCCAAACTCCTGAGCTACCGCCGAAGCTGAGTAAGCCCTCCTCAGCCCCCACGGGTGTGGGGACCGCCTCTGAAGGACCCCCTCTGAGCTCCTGAGGTTCCAACAGCTGTGGGGTAGCTCCCCCTCCTCCAAGGTCCGAGCCACATTTCCACAGAGCTCCTCGGAGCTTCCAGGTTCTAACAATCCCAATCTCTTCCCTTTGACCTTCCAGCTTTAGGATCATAGCTGCTTCCTGTAGTTCTAGCCTCTGTAATACCCCAGTGTCCCCTTTTTGCTTTTTTCAGTCCTCCAAAACCCAGCTAATCAAGTCCCTATTTTAAACTGTCTCTGTTCAAATACCTGGAGAGGTTTCTGTTTTCCTACCAGGATGCTGACTGATAAATCATCCTTGAGACACAAGATGAAGCCTGGAGATGCAGGATGGGAACTGGGTTGTGGAGGGCTCTGCATCTCATCAGGAGTGTTTGACCCCATTTGATAGAGAAGGAATGGGGAGTCCCTGCAGGTTTCCAGGAAAGAAAGGCTGTGTTGGCAGGGGTCACAGAGCTGGAGGAAGGGGTGGCTGAAGGCAGGGAGGTGAGGCAGGGGGACTTTCAATAATCCAGGCATGGCCTGTCAGGAAGCTGGCCAGGGCAGAGGAAATGATAAGAAAGGAGCATATCTGGAGACCACTCAGAGGCTTCACTCTGTTGGTAGGTAACACAGATGCCTTTGGCGGGAGCAAGGCTAGGATTCTCCACTTCATCAGACACGTGTCCCACCCTTTCCCTTGAAGTTCAAGAGATGCGGCATCTAAAAGAGAAAGAGGTTCTGGAAGAGGCAGCGTGACACCAAGGTAAAGAGATGGGTGCTGACTGGAACTCTGCTTTCACTATAATCTACAAGAAATATTGCATAAAATACTTAGCATATCAGGACTCAGTTTCCTTACCTTCAAAATGGAGCAAATTATATCTACATTAAATGGGTTTTTTAAGTGCCATGTCTCCCAAACTGACTGATCATTACAATTATCTACAGATCCTTTGGAAAATGTCCATTATCGGACTTTGCCCTAGACATAGTGAATTAAAATTTCCCAAATACAGGTCCTGGAAACTGATTGTTTTTTTTCAGTCTTCCAGGTGATTCTAGCAGGAAGCTATGCTTGGGATACAATACGAGTAATGCAAGTGACTGTCTTCTACCCCACAGTTTGCTGTGGCCACCCCTGCCAAGGCCCACGAGGCTTGCTCCTGGCCCTTACACGACAGTCCACGTGGGTGGCCACTCATGCAGCACCTGTGCCTCTGCGCGAGCGCTTCCTCTGGCCTCAGGAGCACGCTTGGCCCTTGGGGCTGACAACTCAGGGGCATGATGGGACAGTCACTTTGGGACTGAGTCCGAGCTGCTCGCGGAAACAGCCTCTGATCTGTCCCCTCCCGTTCACGCAAGCACTTCTCCACCTGCATCCTGGCATCACCTCCCACGTATACTCACACTCAGGTCCTTTCTGAAGGTCAACTTCCAGATGGGCCAAACCTAACACATGCATACTTGGTTACTGTCAGAGTCTCACCCCTTCCACCCCCTACAATCTTGGATCCATAGGGAGGAATGACCGCCCACCCCATGCTGATCAGGTCCCGTGGAGATCAGGTTCCTCTACAGACAGTGTTTATCTCCTGGGACCACTGCAGCAAATGTGGACATTATGAAGTACTAGTGTTCCATTTCCACACGAGGAAACTGAGACCCCAACTGTGAAATGATTCACGTGAGGCTGCACGGAAAGGAGTAATACCCAGGCTTAAAATTTAGGGGTTTTTTTTTTTCCATAATAGCAATGGTTCTGAGAACCTGATGAAATGTGTACATCCTCCCTTTACTCCTTCCCAGAAAAAAAAAAATGCAGATGCTGATCTACTCATAAATTTTCGTACATTTCAGGCTATTCACGGACTTCAAATGTGTCCACAGACCCCTGTGGGAACAGGACGCGAAGGTTAACAGACACACGGTAAGAAGCCGCGAGTTTCTGGCAGGCCCTCCGTTCACCTTTCCCCCAACATCTCACTCGAGGCCACACAGCCCACCAGAAGCTCCTCTCTGTGGTTTTGAGTTAGAGCATCAGTGGAAGGCAGTGCTTATCAACACCTGGTCGGTGGGGCAAACACAGAGGAGGAGAGAGGAAGGCGCTGCTAGCTGGGAGTATCTGTCAACGGACAGCATTGACAACCAAAAATCAAACTACAAGAACAAAAATAAACAAATAAATCTATGGCTAGATTCATTTTCCGAACCCAGGCTGCAACGATCACAGACACTCAATAAACAGAAGTCTTTCAATGCAGAGGGTGTTAAAGGGAGTTTCCTTTCAGAAATAAACAATACCTCTTCTGTATCCATCAGAGGAGACTTTCTAAAGGTACCAGCTCATGTGATATTTGAAACATGAACGTCTTAGCTGATGCTCTGACAGTGGCCGTTCGTCAAGAGGCAAGACAATAAATTCAGGAGCCGGAATGTCTGACCTAAATCTTGGTTCTTAGCTTGACTAGCAGGGGGACCTCGGGCAAGTCAGCGAAACCCTCTGTTTCACTTTCTTCATCTGCACAATGGAGATGAAAATAGTGCCCACTTGGTCATGCTAACATGGAGAAGAAAGGAGTTGATACCCACACAACACTAAGAACAGTGTCTGACTCACTGAGAACTCAGTAAGTGTGAGTTGTTTGTCTTGGCCTGGGTTCCCTGGGAAATGGATCGTGGGGCAAAGCTCAGTGATAACCCTCAACAGGGGAGGTGACAGGCAAAACGCTAGGAAACAAGAATGAGAGGAAAAGGAAGAGAAACGGGGAAGGAGGGAAAGCAAACCGAAGGTCCGAGATCGTGAGTTAACAAGATGGCCACAGCTTCACAAGGCAACACTGCTGGTTTTTCATCCCAAGGGTCACCTCCAGAGAGGCCACCAAGAACCACCACGTTGGTGGTGCCCACCATCCTGGCCACCACGGCCCCTTCATTCATAGGCCCATGGCTAATGTCCACTTGCCTGTCATTTTATCTCGGCAGTTGTTTAGTGCCTCTTCCCCGGGGATGACCTCAGGTGGCATTAACGTGCGGTACAAAGACCTTCACACATGGCTCTCACTTCCGTGTACCCATCCCCCCACCCTCCAATCTTCCCACCTTTATCATTCCAGGCCCCTGACCAGTCAGCCAGAATCCCAAGTGTTACGAACCTGGGCCCTGCCCGTGGTATAAAAGACTTGCCTTTTACCTAGTAATTGAAGCTCAACTGTTTTCTTTTTTCTTTTCTTTTCAACAGCTTTATTGGGGGTATAACTGACATACAATGAACTGCACATGTTCAAAGCATACAATTAAGTTTTGACACATGTATACACCTATGAAACCAACAGCACAGTCAAGATAATTAGCATACCGGAAAGTTCCCAAGTGCCCTCGGTAATCCCTCCTTCCCCTCTGTCTCCAGGCAGTCACCCATCTTCTTTCTGTCACTTTAGGTTAGTTTGCATTTTTCAGAATTTCTATATTTTGAATCACACATCGACCTGGGTGGTTAACCTAGTAATTGAAGCTCAACTGTTCTGCCCGAGAGCGCTGGCCCTGGTCCTCAACTTCCTCAGCCCATCTGCTTGACCTCTTTTGTTCGCAACCAAAGACACCCTCTGGCTTTCACACCTGGCTTTCCGTTGCCTGTTACTCTCAGCTGTTTCTTTTCATTCTGCAGAGCATCAATAACCCCTAGCAATAGCCATCCAGTCCTGCTGTCCTTAGAGCTAATATCTTCTCCATACATTTCAAACACCCGATATGTGGTGCCCACTAGTGTCTCCCCTCCTGCCAGTGCCCCATCAGTGAGGTTTAACCACTGGACCCTGACTTTGTGCTGGTGACTCTCTTTAGTCCACCTGCCTGCAGTGAAAGACTCCTCTTGCCGGCCAGAGAGTGAGCCAGCCAGCTCCAAAATTCCCCCGTAGACTAACTGCATCTTACTACCAACCTGGGTCAGCTGCAGCCTAGGCTGGATTCTCTAAAACTGACTCTGAGATGGAGTTCAGGGTGCAATATATTAGTCAGGGGTCAACATCTGTGGAAACAAAGAAGAGAATGGATTGGGAAGAGGGAAGTCCAACTGTGACGCAGACCTGACGAAACCTCAGCCAGCAGCGGGGGCTCCGCGGTGACAGCTGCCATCACCGTGTCCCTGGCCAGGCCAGGATGGCGGGGCCTCTCTATTCCTGTACCTGGCGTGGTCACCAGATCAGGCTGCTCTGGGAAGGGCATGATGGGTGAGGCAGTAAGGAGACCCAGAAGGGGCTGGGGGTCGGAGGCTGGATGCCGAGGGCCTTCCCCGGGCTGAGCAGCGAGCTCCAGGGACCTGGGCAGCCCTTCGCAGCTTCCCTGTGTCCCCCACACTCAGGAAGTACCACGTCCACATCCAGGCTTCACCGGGACCATTTCCAAGCTAAAGTAGGCCTGCAGTAGCATCGCTGTCTTCCCCCGTCCCTCTCTGTGCCTCCTTGTCCCTGGTTACACCTCACAGTGAGGGGGACCAGTCACCCTCTGTCCAGAATCCAGGGCCCTTGATGACTAGCCCCTGATTCTCAGCCCTTTGCTTATGCAGGGATCCCTTTATCAAAGGTTCTCCTCACCTTCAGGGCATGTATTTGTTATGAGGACATCTGTATACTCTGAATATTGCAGTCTGTGGGCAGCCTCCGGCAGGTGGCAAGCAAACTGCCATGTGCCCTGCGGGTCTTCATTTAGATAATAATTAACTAAAAGGGAGAGATTGAGGGCCTGCTGTGAGCCCCATAACTCCTGTTCTCTCTCTCTCTCTCTCTCCTCTCTCTCTCTCTCTCTCTCTCTCTCTCACACACACACACACACACACACACACACACACCACACTGCAGAGCCGGTGCGAATCGTGGCTTCTGTCTGTCCACTCAGCACTTGCAGGGTGACCATTAGGTGTTGGGAGCTGGGGAGACCAGTGGGGTCCCTCATGGAGCTGGTCGTCTCTGGGGGGGATGAATAAGGCAAGGAAGACTGAAATTGCCTGCGATAAGGGCTCCGACAGAAGGTGTAACACCTACACCTGTGGGGACAGGTGAGGCTAAGCCGAGGGATGAACGTGGGTCTCTCTAGGCCAGGATGGAGAGGGTGTCTCTGCAGCATGGCCTGAGGGAGCTGCAGGCCAGGCGAGGCTGAAGAACCCCGGGAGATGGGGCGGGGGGACAGAGCGCACCTCGGGAAAGGCCTGATGAGACATGCTGGGGTCTGCGAGTGCTTTCGAACAGGCGAGGGGCAAGGGCACGTGGTGTGTAGGCAGATCAGCCTACAGCCATGCTGTGGATGGAGTGAGATGTGTGTGAGTCTCAAGACTGGACACAGGGAGACAAGTGGGAGACCATGGCTGTGCTCCAGGCCAGGATGGGAGGTTTGGGTTCCAACAGCAGCAGGGAGAACAGGGAAGCCCAGACAGGTGGAGAGAGAGCAGGAAGTAAATTAATCAAACCTGAAGGCAGAAATTGGGAGTGAGGGAGAGTGAGGACTCAAGGACTCTAGGTCTCTAACTCGGACAAGAGGAGGTATAGAGAGAACGGGTTTGGGGCTAAGGCTGGGATCCAGTTGTCCACATGTTGAGTTGAAACTGCCTGTGTGCACTTAGGGGGGGGATGCCTGGTGAGCAACCGTGCACATGGGTGTGAAAGGCGGGTGTAATTTCTGTGTTAGAAATACAGATCTGGGGGTCACCACGTGTGACACCTGATGTGGTAGTTGCTACCTACCAGGTGGTACAGCCACCCCGTCCTTAGACCCTGTGTGGTAGGAGGGAGAGGTAGCAGGCAGCAGGCAGGCTGCTGAGATGAGGTCCAAGACAAGGCCTGGATTTTGAAGGAAGAGTCCAGACCATGCAGAGGAAGGTAAACTTACCATTCACGACAGTTTGCAAATCAAATCCCTCCCTTGGCCCTTCAACAGAGAGGAAGCAGAGAGCAAAGAATGGCAGAGGGCTTTTAAATAAATCATAATTAGTAACACACACATGGGCTCAGTGTGGGCGAGCAATTAGACAGCTAATTACATGGAAGCTGTGTGTTCACAAAGCCAGAGTCTCACCCCAAAACAGGGAGCTTCAGGCTACAGAAGAGCCGCCTGGAGAGACTGCGGCTGCCAGTGGGACTGGTCCAGGCCTCAAGAAAATAGTTGGTAAAGGTAGTGGGTGGGAGTGTGTGCGCACGCACATAAGGATGCTTGAATGAATCCACACCCAGAATTCTTGCGCACCTGTGATAGGAGCTGGGCTTCTGGCCTAACTGGAAGAGAAATGGATTCTCTTAACCAAGTACCACTCGAAAAATGCTGCCCACCCCCCACCCCCCCAGCTAAGGGCTTCGTTCCTACCCCAGGGCCCTGGGGGCTGGACTTGTGCGTAGCAACGGCTCCATCTAGCGATGGGCGCTGGAATCGTTCATGGCGTCTACTGCCCCGCGGACCTCGGGGGACCCCTTCTGGGGGTCCACACCCCAGAGTTCTGGGGTGGTGGGGTCTGCGTGGCATTAGGGGACTGGTTCCTGGTTAGCCACGTCCTGAGCCACTGCTAGGACAGAATGTTCATCCACAGTGGAACTGTAGAAACAGGCCAAGCACAGAGAAAATTATGGGGCATTTTTGCCTGTTTCTCAATTTATTTTTCACAAACCTTTTTGTCTTCAACAGCCTCAGGCTCTATGTGGGGCTTGCAGCTTAACTGTGGTTTTCTCTCCTTTTTTATTTCTTTTCCCTCACAAACAGGAGGAAGAAAGCCTTCCTCAGAAACAAAGGGTTTTGCATTCCAACAGGCTGGGTGCCAGGGGCAAGTATCCACCTGGAAGATTCAGTGATGGAGAAACCCCTGAAGGGGCAGAGGGAGAAGGGGTAGGGGACGATGTCCGCCCCGCCCCCCACCCCACCCCCGTGCCTCGTGCCTCAATTTCTCCCTTCGCCTCAGCCCTGTCCCCCACTACTCCTGTATCCACACACAGGCTGATCCCTGCCAAGGACACACTGAAGGAAGAGGCCAGACAGAGGCCAGAAAAATGGCGAGAGGACCAGTGTGGTCAGTGCTGCAGTGGGAGAAGGACAGTTGGGGAGTTGAAAACAGAATTCAACGGAGTGTATTTTAAAGGCCTTATGGTCTTGATTCATGAATCGGGTACCAGCTCACCCAGCAGATAGGAAGGAGCCCTGAAGAGCTGTACAAAATGGAAGACTTTTCTAGGTAAAAGAGGGCAGGACAAGGACGTTTCCAGCAAAGAGTCGATTGTGTCAGGCAAGGTCACCTTCCCCTGGGGCGGTGTCAGGGGTCTCCCAGGCAGGACCCCTCACCAGTGCTGACCAGGTCATGCCAGATGACCTGAAGACCCCACTCCCTGGAGAGGTTGAAACTGCAATTAGGTGAGGTATGAAGTCACAGTTTGGTGACTGAGCACAAGTGACTCCATTTGGGGCCTGTTATCTCTTTCGTAACTGGGGGAAACTTTTTTTTCTTGTTTCTGGAGAAAGGAATTTGGAACTGAGTGCCGAGGAGAGGCGACCACCTTAAGAAGAAGTACAGGGCAGAGGGCAATTGTTAGCAGAGAAACCAGCAATTAAGAATGCTGTGGGGTCTCGAGACGGGGGCTGCCAGCAGGTCTGGGAGCCGCAGCAATTCAGCAAAGCCGTGAGCCTTTAAGAGATCTCACCTTGGGTGGCAGGATAGCAATTTCCTGTGTATTCTGGATCTAACACACTAATACACAGAGCAAGCTGGCTGTCAACCCAGCTGAAGGTGATTCAAGGATAGAGAAGCAAACCCTCCCCTGTACGTACCACCCACTATGAAATCAGAGGTAAACACGCAAAAAGGAAGGGAGAGCTGAGATGAACGCCCTTCCCCGACATGCACGTCGCATCCCTGGCATGTCTGCCGCTGACACAGACCACATCCCTCAAGAACAGAACTACCCTCCGAATTCAAATGCGCTATTTTGCACATAGATGCAGAAACAAGGCTGTTGCCAACACTTCTAATGGAAAAATGGCAGTCTGGCTACAAAGGGAAAGCAGACTCTTTCACTCTATGAAATCGCCTATATGAAATCAGAAATAAAACTGCAAGAGAAGCAAGAAAAGCTTGAGCAGGAACTCTCCCCTGGGCATAAAAATGAGTTGAACTGAGCAAAATCATAAATGCAAACCATCCACATCACCTTTGCCACAGGGGACGATGCCCCAGAATAGAATTTAATGCCAAATTAAATGTTCCATCCACCTCTCCCAGCAACAGAGCTGTAGAAGGGGAAAACAAATCAAGGCTGCTGCTGCTCTCGCTGAAGGGTTGGCTGATGGCACATACATAAGCACAGAGGAAGCAGCTTATCTGGGCGTGGGATGCCTTGGGCCCAGAGGGGTCGGCGAATGGGGGGCAACCACCACAGGGGCCGTCCCATTAATTCTCCTCTGGCACCTCAAACGGCATTTCCCCTTTCTCTGCAGAGGTTTTAGAATCTCCCAGACTTCTGCTTTGCAAATAAGTTCATCTGTATCATTTTTCTAGATTCCACATATAAGCGATATTATATCATATTTTTCTCTTTCTGACTTACTTCACTCTGTATGGCAGTCTCTAGGGAACAAACGTATGGATACCAAGGGGGGAAGGGGGCAGTGGGATGAACTGGGACATTGGGATTGACATATATACACTACGATATATAAAATAGGTAACTGATGAGAACCTACTGTACAGCACAGGGAACTCTACTCAATGCTCTGTGGTGACCTAAATGGGAAGGAAATCAAAAAAAAAAGAGGGGATATATGTATACGTATAGCTGATTCACTGTGCTGTACAGCAGAAACTAACACAACGTTGTAAAGCAACTATCCTCCAATAAAAATTAATTAAAAAAAAAAAAGAACCTCCCAGACTTTACCCAATGCCCTGGGAGAGTATGGATTACAATCGGAGCACCTGGGTCGGGGGGAACAGCAGGGCTGGGGGTGGGGGCATTTCCATAGCAGGCATCGAATGCCAAATCCACAACGTGCCTCCCGCTTGCTTCAGCATCTATGGTACCACCATGGTAAGGAGACACGTGCATAGCACAAACCCCCCTGGGCTTGCATTCAGATCTGAATTCAGTGTGGGGTGGCCTTGATCAGTCCCTCCTTGGGAGCACTGGACCTCAGTGTTCTTGCTGGTTGTGCAGGCTGGGACTTGCACAAGGTATTCTCAACAATTCCTCTCCGGTGTGTTATTTGATGTGGGAACCCTTGCAGAAGGGTAGAGGGAGGCATGGCTCTGGACTCAGTGCCACGGAAGACAAACAATGGTCGGGTCCACGGACAGATCAAGCATCACTTTTACTCCTGGGGGGGGGGCTTATGTGTATTTCCACTGGGAAGAAGTATCATCTTTATCCTTAGAAAACAAATAACAAACAAAAACAGCCACTGGCCTCTAGTGAAAATGCATACCGTTGCTTCACTGTGTAACTGCATTCCTAGAAATCTTATACTAAAGCGGATTGTTATGAACCAAACACCATTTCCCTACAGGAAGACTGCTATAACTGGGACTTGTGTTCCTCATCAAGAATTTGGCATCAAATAAATCATAGACTTCGTTAGCAGTATGATATAAGGGGGGAACTATAAACTTCTATAATCATTTAAAATAGTAAAATTGAGCTCCAACTCACATAAAATGGGCATAAGTGTATTGTACATGTTGATTATGCAAGAGACCCCAATGTGCTATAAAGTACAGATAGAACACATAAAACTCGAAAATTAGTGTACCATAAATTCAACCTGAAACCAGCATACTAGCTATAATAAATTTCATTAAACATTAAATGAACAATAATTTGGTTTTCTTCCTTAGAACTTGGAAGGGCTGATTTGGCAAACCTGAATCTCTTAACCACAACCACAAAAGTTAGCTTATGTCCATGTGTTATTTTTCCTGTCGATGGTTTCTGCTAACAAGCAGAGGAGTTTGGGCTATTGCAGTAACTGTGGAGGGGGCCATGTCAAAGGAAGAGAGTAGATGCCGATGTACATTTGGTCTTTGAAGGTGATGATGATGGCATTTTTTCCCAAAATAGACATCATTTAAGTAACAGCTTATCTAACGTATTTCCCCTTCACCCCTTCTTGCCTCCTCCCTTTTGTTCAAAAGTTGTTCTCTGTATTGGATCAAATAAAGGCCAACCAATAAGAGAAGAGTGAGTGCCACTTAAATCACTCCACGACACTTTGTTGACAGCTATTAGAGACCTTCACACCTTATCGGGAAAAGGAAAACAATTATAAGTCATTCAAATGGCCTTTAGAAAGAATGTTAAAACATTTCTCTCTGACATAAGACAGTTGTAGGAATGCACATTGACTGGCCACAGCTTTTGTGGAACACAAAATAAATCATCTCTCATATTTTCATATACTTTACAGTTTAATACTATTATGTAGTTCGATTATCATAGCTATCTGGTTAGGAAAATATGTCAGGCACTATGATTTCTTATTTTATAATCAAAGAAACAAAAGTTTAGATAGCTGAAGGGACTTACTTGGGGTTACAAAATGAGAAAAATGTATTAAGAGCTGAGACATTATTCTAAAAGTATGGAGAGACGTTGTCCACAAGTATTTCATAAACATGAGTCCACGAATCCTAAAAGAACAATAATGATGGGAGGTAATTTAGAGGTACCACCCCATACAAGTGTCCCCTTTGTAATAGTGCATTTCTAATCACCCCATGGTCCACGGCAGTCCGTTCTGTTCTACCGGGACGCTCCTAAGGAAGGTTAATTATCCCACAAGGCAAAACGCTCCATTTTTTGACAAACTGTTTCAATTGTTAGAAAAGTCTTCCTCCATTTATACTAATGTTGCTTTATAGCATCTCAAAGACTATGCCTAATCCTTCTTCCACACAATATTTTAAACATTTGAAGGTAGCTATCGTGTTTCCCACTCATAAGGCATGACTTCTAGACTCTCTGTCCTCCTGGTGGCCATTCTTTGATTCATCCATGCCACTCTTAAAACCAGGTGCCCAGAAGTGACCATAAAACTCCTAGAGAACTCTGACCAGTATATAGTGCACTGAAATTTCTATTAATATAGCTTAACACAACAGTAACTTTGGGCAGATACATCGTGGTGTTGGCTATTATCAAGCTTGCATCCAACTAAAACCTCTGTTTTTTCCTCCATAATCTGCTATTGAGCCACTGCTCTCCCATCATAATCATATTAGGTTGTGACATTAGCAAATGGGGGAGGCTTATCTTCATGTGTTCAGTGTTTCTCAATATGGAGTGCTAATGGAATTTTGGTCAGGATAATTCTTTGCTGTATGGGACTGGCCCATACATTGCAGGATGCAATTAAGTATTAGTGACAACATTTGATTGTCTTTGTGACAATCAAAAATGGCCTTTACACCTCCAAAACTCCCTTAAGAAAGAGATTCCACTGAGACTCTTCATCAAACTATCCACTGACATGTTGCAATATGAAGAAAGGAGCCTTTGGTCAGGCAAGTATAGCCTTCCTTTAAGGTTTGACATGTATTTTATGGTGAAAACAAAAGACATATCCTATGTCTATGATTTTTATCCAGCTACACATCCACCTAAATGTACAACAGTAATCCTCATTTCTCTTTCTTATTAATGAAGACAGGATGAAAACGTTTGAAAATTACACTTCTGGAACAATAGCAGAGAAACTTAGCACCGGTAGAACAGGACAATAGTTGGCTAGAGTTGTGGGAGCCAATCTCCGAAGTTGGCTCCTCAGTGAGCCTTGCCACCTGGTGCTCGTGACCTTCTATTATCCTTTTCTTGGACACGGGCTGGCTCTTTGCACGCTTGAATCACTAAATGCAGTTTAAGCAACGCTCCCAAGGTTAGGTCAGCAGTCCTGAAGCTTCTGCTTTGCTTTTCTGGAACACTCTCTTTGGGAGCCCTTAGCTGCCATACAAGAAGTCTGACTACGCCCAGCTCCTGTTCTTGTGAGGCCATACATAGATCTCCCAACTGAGCCTGATCCCTTTTAGCCATGGCTTACAAGGTGCCAGTCACTGAAGCAAAGCCATCTTTAACTTTCCAGACAAGCTTATGTGCAAGCCGTATACCACTGAGGTGACTTCACTCAACGCCATGTGACGCAGAAGAATTGCCAGGAGTAAGTTTTCCTGTATTCCTGACCCACAAGGTTATGAGATGTAATAAAATTTGATAGAAGGGCTTGTATTCCTTCCTCCCTAAAATTCATATTCTGCAGCAAACTGTGCATTCATTTATTCACTCATTCATCATACATTTATTAAAACTCCTATTGTGTTCCAGCATTTTGAGTGACGTTGGGAATAAAGTAGGTGATAAAAAATCCACTGTCTCTGAGCTCAGAAACATCACAGTAGAATGCAGGGGATTCATACACTAATAATTAGAAGAGAATTTAAAGAAGCATGAGAGAGGTAAATGTGGGCTGCTGTGGAAGTACAGAGAAAGACCTAGAGTTGGGGGAAAAGATGTCATGGAGGCTTTTGGCAGTAGGGAGGCATAAAAGGCAAGACAATTATCCAGGCAAAATAAAGAGGGTTAAAAGGATTTTTCAAGCAGAGGGAGCAGCACGTAATGGCCAACAGTTTTGAAAGACACAGTGCATTGGAAGCTAGAGGCCAGAGTATGAGGAAGTAGTTAATGGTGATGAGGGAGATTGACAGAATATAATAAGAAAAGAAGCAGGAAAAGTAAGCAAAAGCAAGATCTTTGAAAGTCGCTAAATGCCGTGTATGGTACTCAGCCTCCAAGTGAACCCACCATGAACCCTGCATTCTAGCATCTAGACATTTGTGTGGTCCCCTCCTGCATGGAGGTTGGTCTGTATGACCAGAGCATAAAGCAGGAGTGATGGTGTGCCACACCTGAAATTAGGCTATAAAGCACTGCGGCTTCCATCTTTCGTGCTCTCTCGAGAGAGAGAGACCCATGAGGTAAAAAAGTGAAGATTCCTGCCAACACTCATGTGAATGAGCTTGAAGTAGATCCCACAGCCAAGTCTCCAGAGGCTGAAGCCCAGGCCAAAAGCTCGACCGCAGCCCCACGAGAGACCCTAAGCCAGGACTCCAGCCAAGCCACACTCACATTCCTATCGCTCGGAAGCCGTGTGACAGAGTAAACGTTTGCTGCTTTAAGCCGCTAAGTCTGGGAATTATTTTTTATGCAGCAGTAATAATACACGATGCTGAGAGGTTTAAACATTATCCTGAAATTGATAGAAAGCCTTTATAGGATTTTAAAGGGCTAGACAACTATTTGAACATGGGAAAAGTCACTGGGTTAGCAGTGTGGAGGGTAATATGAAAGAGAAAAAGGGGATCCCTGAAAAGAGACCACCATAAAGTAGTTCTGAAAGGATAAAGAACTGTACCAAAACTATTGAAAAGGAAGGAAGAAAAAGATAGAGATTTAGGCTATTCTATTAATAATCCCAGGTTTCCGGTTTAGACAATTGGGTAAGCAGAGGCACAGTCACTGAGGCAGAAGACAGGGAAGGGGTAGGACTTGGAATCTGCAGCAAAGATGATGTACTTAGATTTCAACATGTTAAGATTAAGCAGCCCATGAAACATCCCAGAGGGGCTGAAAAGACACATTGGATGTATGGACTGTGGACTCAGTGCTGCTCTGGGCCACGACAGTCACCAGCATGACATTGGAGACTGAGGCCATGGATTAGCATGTGCGCCCTGAGGAGAGGGTATGGGGCAGGAATAGCAGGAAACTGGCAGAACCAAAGCCTGTTTCCCAGTTGTACCCTGTCTCCTCTAAACCCTGGACTAGATGTATCAGGGATTTAGCCCCTTCTCTGTAGCCCAGGATTATAACAACTGTATTGTCAGATGAGAAAATCACTCTATTCCAAGTTCATGGAAGAAAGCAAATACTTGAGTATTCTATAATCATTTTTAGCTTGCTTATTCCTTTGCTTAAGTCAAAGGTGATTCCTGCAAGTCTGGATGCTCCCTGCAGAAATCCAAGGCTAAAGATATAGACTAATTTCTCCGCCAAGTCCCCAAGGAAACAGAGAGCAATGCTGCTGTGGGAGCACCTGATCATAGACAACGTGCACCAGGGGAAACGTGCCCTAAAAGTAGCAAATCAGATGAAAGAGAAAGGTGTAAAATATCTGTATTAATCAGGGTTCTCCAGAGAAACAGAGTCAACAGTGTGTGTGTGTGTGCGCACGTGTGTGTGTGTGTGTGTGTGTGTAGAAAAAGATTTATGATAAGGAATTGGTTAATGTGATGGTGAAGGCTGGCAAGTCCAACATCTGCCAGGTGGGTTAGCAGGAGGGACACCCAGGGGAGATTCAATGTTGCGGTTCTAGTCGGGAAGCCATCTGCTGGCAGGATTCCCTCTTCTTCTGGGAGCTCAGACTTCGTTCCATTCAGGCCTTCAACTGATTGGACGAGGCCCACCCAATTTACAGAGGGCAATCTGCTTTACTCAAAGTCCACCAGTTTAAATGTTAATGTCATTCCATAAAAAACCTTCACAGGAACATCCAGAACAATGTTTGATCGTGTGTCTGGCACCATGGCCTGGTCACATTGACACATAAAGTTAACCATCCCAAAATCTGTGGCAGGCAGGGGTGGGGAAGTAAAACTGATGTTTACTCTTGTTCACCACTGAATTCCTCTTTGCAGCCAACACAGTGCCGTGTATAGTGCTGAGCACATAGTAGGCCCTCAGCTAAATGGTTCGTGAAGACATTCACAATCCTGGACATGTCCAAATACAGCTCATTTGACAAAGACAACATCGAAGTCACAGAGGGACCTTATTCTCCAGTGTTTGTCGGAAAGGTCAACAAAAAGCCCACCCCAACCACCATGTGCTGTTCTGACTGTACCCCTTTCCCTGTGGTCTTCACAGCAGCAGGCAGTGGGTGAGGACGGTGACTGTTGGGGTGCCCCTCCCCCATCCCTAATGAACCATCCTTGTGTGTTCCTGATCAAGTCCCCCACTGCTGTCTAAAGTGAAAAGAAAATGTCCTGGAAAGAGGTGATTTGTCTGCATCTGGAAAGATACCAGTCATTTTGTGTGTATTTGTTTTGCTTTTCCTTCAGGAGACAGTGAGGGGAAACTAAATGAGCTTTTCTCACTTTGGAACACTGTGAAATTCAGAATGAAGCAGGCTGTGGGTGGCGCTCAGGGCACCGTGAGCTAGTGAAGAGAGCAAAAAAACTCAAGTCAGGGCAGATCTGGAGCAGAGCACAGGGTAGGCGGAGGCAGCTGGGCCGGAAAGACACACTCCCCCACCTTCACTGTGGAGATGCATCTGGAGGGATGGTCGAGATACCGGGGTCTCTGTAGCCCAATCGATCCCTTAAAAATGCTGGTTTATGGTTTTTTTGCTCACTAAGTTTCTTCCTAAGGAAGGACTACTTAATCTGGTCCACAGACCCCTCGGGAAGCCAAGGAGAGAATTCAGGGAGTCCATGAACTTGGATGGCAAAATAACATATATATTTTTTCACTACTCTTTAGCTGAATCGAACGTTTCCCAATAAGCTGAATGTACGCAAGGAACCCCAGAATTATTAGCAGTATCTGTTGCAGACATCTGAAAATATCTTTTATGCTCATCTCTTCTTCATCCTGCCGCAGCTTGGTGGTCCCTGCCCACACCAGGGTTCTGCAGGTCCCAAAATTTAAGGTGCCTGAATTTTCCTATGTTTTCCAATGTAGATGTACCAGTAAAAAAGCAAATGCTGCCTTTTGATCTCCATGTAGATCCTTGGATCCACTTTTAACTGGTTAGAAGTCAGAGAGCAAGCGGAGTGAGTAAGTTCTCTGGCCAAAAAACCTCCCAGGGCAGGGGGGGCTTATCATTCATTTGGATACCAAATTATAGAACCGAATTACGGGGTTGGGCCCCCTGATTCACTGTAGGGAATCCAGTCCCTTCCCCCGGCGGGAGTACTTGAACCTTGCACAAATCTATCTTCATGCTGCGCATCAGCTTTCTCTGCAAGTCACCGCCTCAGGTTTTTCTGCCCATTCCCTCCGATTTCTCACGGCTGCTTCTCAGCACCACCCCAGCCCTCCGCCACCTCCATCCCCCAAGGTGTAGACCTCGATCCCTCCATTACAGCTCTAAGCACAGCTCACCCAGAACTGCAGTAGTTTAAAAACGTGATTGAAGTTTAGAGGGGAAAGGAACTACAAGAATTAAAAGGGAGAATTAAAATTAAATGATGATGTATAATTCTCCCAAATCCACCGACAAGTCTCTCCACAGGGGTCGTGAATGGTCACCTTTTTTCTAAACCTTCTGCCATGTGACTGGCGCCCACTGACCACCCGGGTCAGGAGTCCCTTCAATTTGTCCTCCTTGCCTCAAGGTCAGGTTGCCCTTCCCAACTCTCAGGCTCCAACTAGAGGAATCAAAGCCCATGAACGTCATGATATTCTCTCCAAACGCGATAGGAAGACATTCTTATTTAACTATTAAATAGAATATCTAAGTCTGAAGTATGGGAATTGAGATCATGTCCCCCAGTTCCAGGCTTCCTAAGAACTCCAGGCAATATTAGCCTCAAAGCCGCGTGAATACAATGCTTGAAAAGGTGACCCTCCCGTTACAAAGGAAGCTTGGCAGGACACACCCAAAATGAACCATTTGGGGAATCCTAGGCAGCTTCTACACTGTTCTACATTGTTCCAATGTAGAAGCTGCATACAATTCCCCAAATGGTAAGTTTCAACAATCTTAAGGTCCATTTTCTACCTTGAGAATAGGAGCAACTATTGTTAGCACTCACACAGCACTTTGGGGGCAGAGGGAAGGAGGCATCTGTTACAGAACAGGGACGGAGGAATGGCTTGTTTATTCCAGTGCTCTTAGGGGAGATTACAGAAGGCTCCATGGAGGAGGTGTCTCTTGGATTAAAATGAAGGATGAGCGTACATATCTGTGGGCACCGAAGAACAGCCGGCCAGTGCACCGTGTGGGTGATACAGAATGGTGAGGATGGGCACCCAAGGCTCTGTGGGCCCCTCACCTCCACGACTTTTACTGAACCTTGAAATGGCTTTTGAAGTTAACAATCACCCCAGAGGATACAACAGTAGACACAGAGAATACAACAGTAGACACTCAAAGATATGAAGGTTTTGTTAAGTAGCCCCCAGTTAATCCAACAACACACCTCAGTCCTTGGTGGCCGTGTATAAACTCTACCAAGGGTGTGTGTCTTAGGTTCCCTAGGAAACGTCTATAGCCAGACAAACAGATAATGCCTAATAGAGATAAAGAGAGTCTAAGGAAAGCTATGAAATCAGCTTTTCAGGCAAGGTATGTTCATTTCAAGCATATAATTTTTTGTAAAATCCTCTCAGTATCGAGAAGGAAAGTGTCAGAGGACAAGTTAGAATGGGGGCGTGGTGTGGGTCTGCCGCAGCCTGTGTGAGCAGAAGCAGATCTGTCCGGTTTGCATCTGAATTTGTCTTTGCTCGGGGTACCCAGCTTATTGTCCCAAACTTCTCCAATCCAGCAAAGGAGCCTAGAAATATACTGTATCCTTTCGAAGCACAATTGAAAAAAAAAACCTAAGGAGGCAACTATGTGACTACTTCCTGACGGATACAGCATAGCATTCAGACTGCTTAACAAACCTCTGGAAGAGAACAATGTCTGAGGAGCTTTGAGTTTGAGTTCCGTATATTTTAGGAGAAAAAAAAGTTTTATTTAATTAAGTGATGGCTAATGAACTATTAAAGCAACACCCTTGCTAATTAAAGAAATAAATTGAACTTGCTGGACCTTTCAGCTGCTTGGAAACCCTCCGCTTCTAATGTTTTCTAGCTGAAAAGAAGGTTTCCATCCCAAAATGAGTCAACGAGTTAGAGAAAAGAGGTATCAAGGCCAGGTGGCTGGACGAAGCCTCCAGAAAGGGCAGCCGGATGTGCCTGCAGAAGTGATCCAGGCATGCTGTGGATGGTTTAGCTCAGGTAGATGCCTGTGTATCACTACTGTATCACCAAGCATCTAGAACAGCTCTGGTGCTAGTAGATGCTAAAAAACAAACAAACACACACACAGAAAAATAAATGTGTGTGTGTGTGTGTGTGTGTGTGTGTTGAATGAATAAATGAATGACTGCTTACCTCTCAAAGAGCCCTTTTGTTTTCAATATACCTTGGGGGTCTGACTTTTCCTAATCCAAAGTGTGAGTCAACCAGAGTCAATAGCAGGTGATATGTGAAGTGATCAATATTAACTTGGCAAAAGAGGTTAAGAGCCTCGTTCCGTGTCATAAACTAACATGCAGGCCAGGTCAACATACTCCCTCTCTGAAGACCCTATTGAGAGAACGTCTAAAAATTGGGCCCTTGATTCCCATCTTCCACCAAGGGAAGGTACTTGGTATAACTGAGGACGCTCTGCAAGCACTCAGAATTTCTGCTAGAAGTCATCACCAAAGCTGTTTGTTTCCTCCTGTAATTCCAGACTCAGTGCATTTGTCTCAGGCTCCTGGAGATCTGGGGCAACACATTATGTGGTGTCGTCCAGGGCCATGCCACGTAGCAAGTTTTGCTTATGTCAACATTATGCACTGCACACATTTTTTTTTCTTTTGCTGGGGGCAGCTGAAAGTAAGTGACACTAATTTCTATTCTGCAGTTACCCAAATATTGCACTCACAACACAATCCATAAACGTAATGACTGCTCATCAATAAAGCAGAGGAATGTCTGAGAAACCCTAACTGTCACCCCCCAAAAAAATTTAAAAAATAAAAACAAAAACGCTGCCAAATGGTGGGTCCCTTATCTTAATTACAGGCTTATTTGCATTAAAATGAAGGTTATTCTATAATTACTACCAAATGTTTCGTGTTGAGGTTAAAATACCTCTCTGCAGGCTGTCTGTCCGTTTCCTTTCCATTTTCCCTTGTCATTCGTCTCCTCTATAATCCCCTGACGGAGAGTGCTGCTCTTAATTCCCTTTCCAAGAGCATCACCACCTGAGGGCACCTTGTGGATTCTGGGGCACCCCACTGAGGTCCTTCTACAGGATGGCATAGAGAGAATTAAAGAAACCTTGGGACTTCCCTGGCAGTCGAGTGGTTAAGACTCCACACTTCCAATGCAGGGGGCGCAAGTTCCATCCCTGGTCGGGGAACAAAGATCCCACATGCCACATGGCGTGGCCAAAAGATAAAAAAATATACATACAATAAAAAAGAAAAGAAACCTCTCTCCACCCACAATAAACAACCTCAAGATGTGCCGGCTTGAGAGCAGAATTAGCATGGCCTGACTGTGCACTGGCTGTGATGCTGAGAATCCCCACTACCTCCCCTGTGCCCCTACCATACCCTCAACAAACTGCAACATTCATCAACAAACACAGTCTATTTTTTTTCCTGGCTGCGCCGCGAGGCTTGCGGGATCTTAGTTCCCCAACCAGGGATCGAACCCAGGCCCTCTGCACTGAAAGCGCGGAATCCTAACCACTGGACTGCCAGGGAATTCACTGGATGAATTCATTGGATGAATGTGTATGGCTCTGCAGGCTGCAGTGGCATCCACCCTCCTTAGAGAAGCGGCGGCTCTACAGGTTCGCCTCAGGCCCCCATCCTCCTCCAAAATGGTGAAGATGTTACTACCGTGGGGCACGCCTCCTAGAATTGCCGGTTTCACCGCAGCAGCAGGGCTCTGCCTGGCTCCCTCCTTCCCACTAAAGCACTGCCGGAACCTGAGTTCACCACCTCTTCTTCAAGTCCCCGTGGAATTAGCAGCAGCTGACGGGCTAGGTCGCTAAGCAGGCTCCACAGAGGTCTTCCCTGCACCTGGGGCTCCCTGACCCCAGCCTCACCTCCTCTGTGACTTCTAGCGTGCAGGGCCTTGGTGGTGTGGAGAGGCTGCCGCCTCCCCTGCTCTCCCCAGCCCCTGGTCCATGCCGGCCCACCCACCGGAGAGGAAGAAGGCTGTTCCCGTAGCTTCCCAGGGAGCAGGGCTTTGTGCCTTGTGCTGCCTCCTTTGCACGTGCTCCCCCTTATTAGTTCCTTCCTGCACACAGTCCCTTCATCTCCTCCTCCTTTGAAAGCAGCCTCGGCGAGTTCTCCCCTCGCCGCCCCGGATGGTGGGGGGACGACCCCGGCACCCCGCCGGGGGACCTTCGCTTTGATGCTCCGACTTTACTGCGCGTCATTTGTATTCCGTGCTTCCCGTTCCCGCTCTTGCCCAGTGTGTTTTGATGAGCTTCTCTCTGCACTCATATTGTCTCAGTCGTTAACCACCCATTTGCAAGTCTGTAATTTACTTTTGATCATTCATTTTATGAGGCGCACAGGGTAAAAAGCCGCCGACGCTGTTCTTCCCTTCGTTTCCCCTCCGACTCGGTCTAGTTTGCCGCTGAAGATTCTCTCCCAGTCCCGGACCCTGTTGCCGTATCATCTCGTAAGGAGGCCTGTGCTGCCTTGACCTTCCTAGGAGAGATCTGCCTTCTGCTTCGCCTTCTGATGTGGTTCATTAGCTCGTTTCCCCTCCCCTTAGGGATCAGCTTCCCTGGGAAACGGAGGAGTTGGTGCAGGCAATTCTTTGGGGGTCTACTGACTGACAGAAGGGGGAATCGCTGGCAGAACGATGGGATTGCACCAAACCCCCAGGAGAAGGAGTTACCGGCGAAGGCTCAGCAACACCTCCCAAACTGACATTTCACAGCCGTTTTCTATTTGGCAGGAAACAGCGTCAGCCCGGGAGGAGGAGGCGCTCTGAGCATCTGGCTGTATCTCCCTCCTTCCCGTGGTCAGCAGGATTTCCAGGGAATAAAACCTGCTGCCTCTCTCTCTTCCCAGAGGGGAGAAGAGACGCCCAGGCTCACGAAGCCCAGTTTGAAATGAGCTTCTCCGGTGTTCCTCCCATTTTGTGTTCTTCCTTTTTCTCTTTGGAAGCACACACTGTTCCTGAAGGAGAAATCAGCCCTCACAGGATTCCACACGGCAGAGCCTTCGTTAGCAACCTTTCTGGCTGGTGTGGTCACAAGAGATCCTTGGGCCCCTACAGACATTCCTGGGATACCCCCCAGGCTCTCCCCCTCCCCCCCACCCTCTTCCTCCCCTGGGGTCGCTCTTAGCACCTCTGAAGTTGGGTCATGGCGGGGAGCATATCTTTCAGGGATTTCATGGCATTGTACAAATTGGGAACGTCTGAAAGTGAAACCAGGCACTAGTCACAGGTGAGCAAGGACACAAGGTCTGAACCAGAACAGTCCCTGGCTGTCCATCTTCCAAATTCCACTCCCAGGGCTGAGTCTCGGTGTAAGAGAAAATGTGAAGACTCCCTCCCTTCCCAAAACTGGGCTGGGGGGAAAAAAATGGGTGCTTGCGGTCTTGCCTTGAAATTCAAAATGGGTTTTCACATAAAAATAATGGCATACGGGCTTCCCTGGTGGCACAGTGGTTGGGAGTCCGTCTGCCAATGCAGGGGACACGGGTTCGTGCCCCGGTCCGGGAAGATCCCACATGCCGCGGAGCAGCTGCGCCCGTGAGCCATGGCCGCTGAGCCTGCGCGTCCAGAGCCTGTTGCTCCGCAACGGGAGAGGCCACAACAGTGAGAGGCCTGCGTACCACAAAAAAATAATAATGGCATACATGGTGGTTAGAATTGTCCATTATGAGTTATGAGATCCTTCTTCCCTTTAGGACTTGGGTTGAGGTAAGGATTCTCAACATGGTACCACGCTCTGCTGTGAGTCAGCAGTTCTGTCTGTTTTTAGATCCACCAGTTCTTCCCAATGGTCTCAGATAACGCACTGCAGTCCATGCACACAGCTATAGTCATGAGCCAGTGAGTTGAAGGTAAAATCCCCGGCCAAAAAAATAATTTAAATGAAAGGCTTTCTTGTATTTCAGAAGACGCTGGGTGCAGTGAACTTCAGAGATGCAGTTCTGAGCTGCTAGAAGCCTCAGGGTCAGAGTTCCAATCAGCAAACAGCTTTCTACAGATGCCTTCTGACTTGGGAAGCCAGCACAGAGAGGTCCTTCCCAAGATGAGGGTGCAAAGGCCCCATGCATAGCTGGATTACGCCTCAGCAGGTAGCCTCCAAATTTTAAGTGGAGCAAACAGCTTACTCTCAATCCCTTTTTATTACGAGGCCAGACAATCTTTAAAGAAATTAGTAAATCTAACATATCTTCGTTGCTAATTAGTATCCCTGGATCCAAAAAATCTTAAAAGGAGAACATTATCGAATCTAGAACATTGTCAGTGTAATCGCCCCAAAATACAACTGGGTGGAATTGCCGGTCTGTCCTAAAACTTCCACTAGGCACGTCAAGATGGTTTCCCCAGGCTTACTGTTACCTGCCCTGTGTGACCTGGCCCTACTGCTCCAAGCAGCCCTGCTTCCCCGCGGGCTCAGCACAAGCTCCCCACGAGGCTCCTGCCAGCCCACCCCAAACATAGAGCTTTCTTAGTCCTCCAGCGTCTGGGTGTGTTACCCTCCAGAACACGACTCACCCACTTTCAGGACCCAAGGCGAATTCTGCTTCCTGGCCTCCCAACGATCCAAACACACGTTACCTCCCTCAGGAATCCTGCGGTGGTCCTATCACCCTCCTCTCATCTCTGCATGTCCACCGAGCAACCCAGGTACATAAAAAACTCCTTTGGTAGGGCCAAATATTGGCAATTCCAAATAAATAAAGCTAATTTACGTCTTTGTCTTCTGCCCAGTCACCCGTATCACTAGTGCTAGGCATGACACAGGGGCTCAATAGACCCGAGTTAATAAGTTAATTGATTCATCGTTTGAAAAACACCCTCCGACTAGTGCACCCACATGTATAACCTACTACTTAGTATGGACAGAATACTGCCCTGTGAAAACTTATGCTGAACGACAATACCCGTGTATCCTAATCGGCAGTGATTATTCAGCAGCTGGGCCCTGGGTGAGACGCGGGCTCCCAGGACTCCCAATGAAAGGCTCCAGCTCTGAAGGCAAAGAAGAGCAGAAAAAAGAAAGGAGAGTGAGCGGGTCTGGTGAACTATGTAGAAAATGAAGACGTGGGCAGACAAGTGGCCCAGAGACTCAGACCTGAGATGCTGTCCTCGTTCCCTCGCTGAACCCCGAGCATCTGTGGATCACGTAGCACATGCTGCTTCTTTGCTACGTGCTGCACGCACGTTGAGGGATAAGGCGAAGACTCTGGCCCGGAGAGCTCCCAGCATGTCCGGGAGATGTGAAAACAGCAAAGCCTGATCCTTGGTAAGCAGGGCTGTAACACAGATGCAAACAGAAGGCTATGGGGGAAAGGAGGTCGTTCATCCTTCCTGGAGGAACCAGGGAAAATGTCACAGGACATGAAACTCTGGAGCTGGGTCTTGAGGGATGAGCGGGTGTTTACTGGAGAGGAAACGAGGGGAGAATATTTCAGGCCAAGGGAACAGCTTGTGCAATAGGGAGAGAGTAAGATGGAACCAGGAGCAAGATGGGAACCCAGACTTGCACAGCCAGGGGCCAAGATGCTGAAGAAAAGCTTAGTTCAGATCTGGGATGACCCTGGGGAACAGGAGACAAACAGAATCTCAAGGAGTCAGGGAGAAAAGGGGCAGGAATAAGGTGGTTACAGGTGGCCCCAGAGTGATAGCTCAATATGACATCTCCAAACCAGGCCTTTGGTCTCCTCTGGAACTGACTGCCAAGCTGTATCCCGCCAAGCTCCATGTAACCTCAGGGGTGCCCTCACACCTGTATTCCTTCAGGAGTAGAAAATAGCTCCAGGTCACAACTATCCTTAAAAGCATTACTAAGTCCCCAATACATACCAAACACGTGTTAGGCCTAGAAATGCAAAGTCAGAGAAGACGAGAGTATGAACAAGGCCTGCTACCAGCTTACGGTCTAGTCCAGGAGACAGAGAGGTGATAGGGCTTGTGTAAGTATGTGGGTTAGGGTAGGTAGAATGAACGACAATGATCCAGAGGTGACTGTATCAGGAAGGAGCCTCAAGAATCTGGGGCTGGATCCACGCAGATTTGGGGGTATTTTGTTCTGTTTTTTTTAATAAATTTATTTATTTTTGGCCGCGTTGGGTCTTCATTGCTGCATGTGGGCCTTCTCCAGTTATGGGCAGCAGGGGCCACTCTTCGTCACGGTGCGCGGGCTTCTCATTGCGGTGGCCTCTTCTCTAGGTGTGCAGGCCCAGCAGCTGTGGCTCGTGGGCTCCAGAGCGCAGGCTCAGTAGTTGTGGAGCACAGACCCAGTTGCTCCACGGCAGGTGGGATCCTCTCAAGACCAGGGCTCGAACCCACGTCCCCTGCATTGGCAGGCAGACTCCCAACCACTGAGCCACCAGGGAAGCCCGATCCACAGTTTCAATGATCCTTTTGTCAGTGTAGAGACCCATAGCTTAAGCTGGATCCTCTCCCTTCTGCTCCATGGTAAGGTGTTGGTGGTCAAGTCAGAAGATTCATGTCTTTTTTTTTTTTTTTTTTCTTTGTGGTACGCGGGCCTCTCACTGCTGTGGCCTCTCCCGTTGCGGAGCACAGGCTCCGGACACGCAGGCCCAGCGGCCACGGCTCACGGGCCCAGCCGCTCCACGGCATGTGGGATCCTCCCGGACCGGGGCACGAACCCGTGTCCCCTGCATCGGCAGGCAGACTCTCAACCACTGCGCCACCAGGGAAGCCCCAGAAGATTCATGTCTTTTTAAAAACATTCTAATAGTTTTATCCTTGACATTATCTGGCTTAGTAAGATAGAACACCACTTAATCTTATTTTACCCCTGCCCCTTTTCAGCCTCCTCCAAAAGAAGAAAGAAAAACAAAAGAGTAAAACAAAACATAACACTTTCCTTGAAGGTTTTCCACGTACAGTTGTGTAGTTTGTGATTGGTGTGTTTCAGCTGAAGGACACCTCTTTCAGCCCCACTGGAAAGTAGCTTTTAGGAAAATGTATGTATATGTTTCAAAATTTTGTGTATGTATATGTGCATGTACCTATGAATCCCGGGAAAAAAATGGGAAATTATTCAATGTTAAAAAAAATAAGAGGGGGCTTCCCTGGTGGCGCAGTGGTTGAGAGTCCACCTGCCGATGCAGGGGTTCGGGAAGATCCCACACGCCGCAGAGCGGCTGGGCCCGTGAGCCATGGCCGCTGAGCCTGCGCGTCCGGAGCCTGTGCTCCGCCACGGGAGAGGCCACAGCAGTGAGAGGCCCGCGTACCGCAAAAAAAAAAAAAATAAGAAACAGGCTAAAAAAAAAGAAAGAAGGTTGAGATGAAATGATTGTGATGCCTTTTCCAACTCTGTTTTGGACACTGACGCTTGTCCTCCTCATGTACCACATTGTTTGAGTCTTTCTTTTCTAAAATAAAAGCGGGAGGAGGAGGAGTCATCATCACCTAGTGGCCTTGTCTCCTGCCCTGGCCTATGGTCTCCTCTCCCTGAAGGAGTAGCTGATGTTTCCTCTTTCCCTTCCTCACAAGGAGCCTGTGATAAACACTGGGCGACCACCCTGCCTCCACCTGTTCCTTTCTAACAGGATTCCTAACTGGTCCAGGTCTCAGGTGGCCACGTGCTTCCAGGCAGACTGGGTCCATCCCAAGCCCAGAAATAAGTCTTGTGTCTTTAAACCAGCACTTCCCAAACTTTTTGGTCTTAGGACCCCTTTACACCTTCAGAATAATCGAGGGCCTCAATGTGTTTTATGTGGTTTATATCTATTGATATTTAAAATTCTATAGATTAGAATTTTAAATTGAGAAATTTTTAAATGTGTATGTAAATTTTTCTAAAAGAACCCAGTACACATTAACATAATTAACATATTTTTAATGAAAAATACATGTTCCAAAACAGTTTGCTGAGACAAGTGGCATTGCTTTACACTTTTGTAAACCTCTTTCCTATATGGCTTAATAGAAAACAGCTGAATTTTCATCTTTGCTTCTACATTCAATCTGTTGTAATATTTGTTCTGGTTGAAGTATATGAAGAAAACTTAGCCGTTAATTACATAGGTATGCAATTTTTAAAAGAGAGGAGTATTTGCTTTTCAGGTAATTGTGGATATTTTTTGATATTTGAAAACTTGCAATTGGTGGTTTCTTTAAGCTTAGTTGCAATGTGGAATCTTAAACCAAGTGAATTACCTTTTCATATTGTATTGCACTAAAATCCACTGATTTATCTTGCTATTTGAGTGGACCATTTACCCATGTATGATTTTATAACAGCATGCCTTGGTCATTTGGAAAATACTGGTTCACTAAATTATGCAGATCTTCCAAATGTTCACTTATTTCCCTTATGCAATATCAAAAAAGAACACATTTGTTAATATCACCACTAATTTCATCAGAAAAAGTCTTTAAGCACTGGGACAATGTCAAGCTGCCAGTAACAGATACAGGTTTTTCCGAAACTCTAATTTTCATTTGAAAGCTCAAATTTTATCCTTGGCAACAAATACAGTTGGCCTCCTGTATCTATGGGTCCCACATCTGTGGATTCAACCAACAGATTGAAAATATTCAGAAAAGGTTTTTTCCAGAAAGTTCCAAAAAGTACAACTTGAATTTGCCATGATCCAGCAAATATTTACATAGCATTTACATTGCTTTTACAATTATTTTCATAGCATTTACATTGTATTAGGTATTATAAGTAATCTAGAAATAATTTAAAGTATGCAAGAGGATGTGTGTAGATTATATGCAAATATTATGTCATTTTATATAAGGGGCTTGAGCATTCATGGATTTTGGAATCTGCGGGGGTCCTGGAACAAATGCCCCACAAATACTGAGGGATGACTATACTGTCAGTTGTTTTCTTTTTGAAGTGACTCACTTCATTCCTTTGGGGGAAATTTTCTGCCAAATATCTAAGTCTGAATAACCATAGTTTGTCTGTGGTTCTTTCAACTGAAAGTGGTGTTTTGTGAAAAAAGTGGATACTTTAGCTTACTACTCAAATAATCACCCAAGTGTTTTTGCCTCAAGATAACCTTTATACTTCAGAATGCAACAGAAGTGCTTTATGTGTACTTCCCATTTTGTCACACAGAATATTAAAAAAAAATTTAATAAAATCAGAAAAGAAAGATGATAAATAACAACAGATACCATAGAAAAATAAAGACTTATAAAAGAATATCATGACTATCTATACACCAACAAATTGGACAACCTAGAAGAAATGGACAAATTCTTAGACTCATACAACCTTCTGAGACTGAATCAGGAAGAAATAGAAAATCTGAATAGACTGATCACTAGTACAGAGATTGAAACAGTAATCAAAAAACCTCCCCAAAAAACAAAAGACAAGGACCTGATGGGCTTCAGAGGTGAATTCTACCGAATATTCTAAGAAGATTTAATACCTATTCTTCTCACACTATTCCAAAAAATTAAAGAGAAGGGAATACTTTCTAATTCATTTTACAAAGACAACACACACAAAAAAGATTACAGGCTAGTTTCTCTGGAAAACATAGATACAAAAATCCTCAACAAAATATCAGCAAACCAAATTCAATAATACGTCAAAAAGATCAAGTAGGGTTTATTAGTGATGCAAGGATGGTTCAACATCTACAAATTAATCAACGTGATACACCACATTAACAAAATGAAGGATAAAAATGGCATGATCATCTCAATAAATACAGAAAAAGCATTTCACAAGATTTAACACACATTTATGATAAAAACTCTCAATAAAGTGGATATAGAAGGGACACACCTTGACATAATCAAAGCCATATAAACCCACAGCTAACATCATACTCAACAGTG
Source organism: Stenella coeruleoalba (assembly GCF_951394435.1). Taxonomy (NCBI): domain Eukaryota; kingdom Metazoa; phylum Chordata; class Mammalia; order Artiodactyla; family Delphinidae; genus Stenella; species Stenella coeruleoalba. The sequence goes on along the minus strand of NC_137154.1, from coordinate 104,839,911 downwards.
AGAAATTGAAAGCTATACCTCTAAGATTAGTAACAAGACAAGGATGCTCACTCTCACCACTCCTCTTCAACATAGTATTGGAAGTTCTGGCCAGAGCAATTAGGCAAGAAAAAGAAGTTAAAAGTCATCCAAATTGGAAAGGAAAAAAATAAAACTGTCAGTATTTGCAGATAGCATGGTTTTATATATAGAAAACCTAAAGACGCCACACACACACACACACACACACACAAAAATAACTATTAGAAATAATAAATACAACAAAGCTGCAGGATAAAAAATCAACACACAGAAATGTGTTGCATTTCTGTATGTTAACAACGAACTATCAGAAAGAGAAATTAAGAAAACAATCCCATTTAAAATTGCAACAAGAAGAATAAAATACCTAGGAATAAATCTAACCAAGGAAGTGAAAGATCCGTACACTGAAAGCTATAAGACACTGACGGAAGAAACTGAGGCAGACACAAACAAATGGAAAAATATTCTGTGCTCATGGGTTGGAAGAATTAACATTGTCAAAATGTCCTTATTGCCTAAAGCAATCTACAGATTCAATCCAATTCCTGTCAAAATCCCAAGGATATTTTTCACAGAAATGAACCAAAAATTCTAAAATTCACATGCAACCACAAAAGACTCTGCATAGTTAAAGCAATACTGAGAAAAAAGAACAAAGCTGGAGGTATCACAGTCCCTGATTTCAAACTATACTACAGAGCCATAGTGATCAAAACAGCATGGCACTGGCAGAAAAAGAGATACACAGATCAATGGAGTAGAATTGAGAGCCCCAGAATAAACACACGCATATATGGACAATTAACTTATGACAAAGAAGCAAAGAACATACAATAGTGACAGGATAGTCTCTTCAATAAAAGTGGTGGAAAAACTGGACAACCACATGCAAAATAAATGAAACTAGACCACTATCTCACACTGTACACAAAAGTTAACTCAAATTGGATTGAAGACTTGAATGTAAGACCTGAAACCATAAAACTCCTAGAAGTAAACATAGGCAGTACACTCTTTTTTTTTTTTTTTTTTTTTTGCACCACCAGGGAAGCCCTGGCAGTACACTCTTTGACACTGGTCTTAGCAGTATCTTTCTAGATAATGTTTCCCCAGGCAAGGGGAGAATAAAGCAAAAACAAACAAATAGGATTACATCAAACTGAAAAACTTCTGCACAACAAAGGAAACCATCAATAAAATGAAAAGACAGGGAATTCCCCTGGTGATCCAGTGGTTAGGGCTCTGTGCTCTCACTGCTGAGGGCCCAAGTTTGATCTCTAGTCAGGGAACTAAGCCACATGTTGTGGCCCAAATAAATAAATAAATAAATAATTTTTTAAAATGAAAAGACAACCTACGGAATGGGCAAAGATATTTGCAAATGATATATCCAATAACTAGTTAATATCCAAAATATATTAAGAAACTCATATAACTCAACAACAACAACAAACCCAATTAAAAGATGGGCAGGGCTTCCCTGGTGGCGCAGTAGTTGAGAGTCTGCCTGCCGATGCAGGGGACACGGGTTTGTGCCCCGGTCCGGGAGGATCCCACATGCCGCGGAGCGGCTGGGCCTGTGAGCCATGGCTGCTGAGCCTGTGCGTCCGGAGCCTGTGCTCCACAACGGGAGAGGCCACAGCAGTGAGAGGCTCGCGTACCGCCAAAAAAAAAAAAAAAAAAAAAAAGATGGGCAGAGGAGCTAACTAGACATTTTTCCAAAGAAGACATATAGATGGCCAATAGGCACAAGAAAAGACATCACTGATAGGGAAATGCAAATCAAAGTCACAGTGAAATATCACCTCACTCCTGTCAGAAAGGCTATTATCAAAAAGGCAAGAAATAACAAGTGTTGACAGGATGTGGAGAAAAGGGAATCCTCCGACACTGTTGGTGAAATGTAAATTGGTGCAGTCACTTCCTCAAAAACTTAAAAATAGAACTATCATATGATCCAGCAATTACACCCCCGTGTAGTTATCCAAAGAATACAAAAACACTAATCCGAAAAGATACCTGCACCCTCATGTTCACTGCAGCATTATTTACAATAGCCAACATATGGAAACAACCTAAGTGCCCACTGACATATGAATGAAGAAAATGTATACATATGTATACATATATACAATGGATTAATACCACAAAAAAGGATGCAATCTTGCCACTTGTGACAACATGGATGGACCTTGAGGTTTTCACGCTAAGTGAAATAAGTCAGATGGAGAAATACAAATACCATATGATTTCACTGATATGTGGAATATTAAAAACTAATAAACAAACCAAACAAAAACAAAATAAATACAGAGAACAGACTAGTGGTTACCAGAGGGGAGGGCATTGGGGGAGAGCAAAATGGGCAAAGAGAAACAACTGTACCCTGGAAAATTAATTTTTAGTGGTAAGCATGTTGTAGGGTATACAGAAGTAGAAATATAATGCTGTACACATGAAACTTATGTTATAAATCCATGTTTTAATTAACAATTAAAACAAGTTAAATTTTTTAAAAATATTTAAGGGACAAGATTTAATAAAATTAGTCATTTTTACTGCTTCATCAAGGATGTTTTAAAGTGAAACTGGCATCTTTCTAGACTATGAGCTTGTGGCAGTGGAGAACACAGTGCCTATTCGTGCAGTTTGATACCTTTGCCTTGATTCATGATAAGGTACCATCTGTTTTACCCATCGCTGCTTTTATACCAAATATCTACACAGTCAAAAAGACCAATAATGTCTTAATCTTATTACAAGAATTGTTTGATTCTGCTGACCCTCTGAAAGGACCTTGGAGGCCCCACACATCCATGGTCCACAGTTTGAGACCTGCTAATCTAAGCCAGCAATCATGGTAACTTCATTCTGCCTTGCCAAGTTAGCGGTTTAGTCCTGGGCATATGGGGCAACCTTGGCCTATGACTGATGAGGATAAGTATGTGGAAAGACTTCTTGGAAGGTCTTGCTTATTCTTAAAAAGGAAACAAAGATATAGATCTTTCCTTTTCTGACTCTGGACATTGACATCGTCTGTGATTCCTGGAAGTGCAGCAGCCATATTGTGACCAAGAGGGAAAAGTCAAGAAAATCAGAGAAGCGGACCCTGGAGCTCTGGATAACTTTGAAGCAGCACATTAATCAACATGGTCATACCGTGTCTTTGAACTCTTTGTGAGATAATAGGTGTCTTCTTGGTCAAGCCACTTTTAGTTGGATTACCTTTTACTTGAGATAATACAGTCTTTGATCTTGAAGAGTCTGCAGTCTACCTGGGTTGAAATTAGCACATACACTTTTATGAAGATCATCTTCCCAACTAGATAATAAGCTCCTTGAGGGAAAAGATACTTTAGAACTTCTTTACTAGTGATAAACAAAGGCAACAGAAAATCAGGACTAGAGTGTTGGTCAGCTTAACTTCAGAGCATTTTCCTGGAATTTCATGACCTGGTTTTGCTCTGTGGTCTTGCTGCCAGAGCTTGGATGAATTCCCTCCATTCTGTAAGACACATATTCTTCTCCTTATGAATCCCAATCATTGTTTTTCACAATTCGTCTCCAGAAACCTGTTTCATAAAATGTTAGTCTGACTTATCCTCCACATCTCCAACCCTCAGGCTAACGTATCAGGCAAGTATGCTTATAAAAAAGCAATAATAACAATATGACAAGTTCAGTTATGAAACACATACATAATGAATATTAAGGGAGCAGGTTGAATTGATCACAAATACATCTTGGGTGACTTATATCTGGAAATCCATTCACCTCACTCACGATCATGGGCTCTTGGTTTTCTTTCCTGAATACATACATGAGATTGAGGTGTCTTTGTTTCTATATTTAGGCTCTGGAAAACTTCCACGATGTCCCTCGCTCCATGCACTGAATCTTGAATGGAACCAAGAACTGGCATTCATCTCCATTCCCAACCAATTGTCCTAAATCTCAAATCTGACATTTACTGATTATGTGAACCGCATACTTATCTCAGCCTCTCTGTACCTGTTTCCTCATTTGTACAATAAGGATGATAATAGGATCTACCCCATAAAATAGTTGTAAAAATCAAATGAATTAATAAACATAATACACTTCAGAAAATGCCTGACACATCCTTAGAGTCCAACAAGAATTAGCTACTATTACTATTTTTATATATCATCATGATTGCTTTGCCTAAATGTGATGATTCTGCATGCTTTTCTATAGGACTCTAATATCGCCATTTCCAAGCTTCTGGCAAGTGTAACAGAGCTATTGGCAATTACCTATTTATCCTTTTCTTCCTTTGAGGTACAAAAAAAGTTATAGAAAAATAGTTTGTGCAATGTTTCAGGAAGAAGAGGAGCTCCCTCTTGTTTTCTGGTACTTTCCACCGTATCTACCTCCTTGGTCTATTTCTTTTTTTCCTTGACTACATCATCCTCTCTTGGATTCTCTCATTTCTTCTTCATCCTCAGTCTTCAAAGGCCCCTCTTACACATCTGGCCATATTTGAGTCCCATTCCATTTGTGTTCTAAGAGCATTTAAGGGAAGAACAAATTTATTCTTGTCATTCTTATTGACTTTGTGGTCAGAGCTGGGATCTCGAGCAACTGATTTCTGTTTGTGTATAGTTTTGATGTACTGCAGTTCAGTAATTTTCCAGACGGACACACGGCCTATTGCAGATGGTGGGTTTCCCCTGTCTGATCAAACACCAGCTCAACTCTCCTGTTCAAGAAATTGATGATTCCCACAAAGGCACTTTGGAGAACAAGAAGAATATGTCATCACTTCCTTTGACAAGGGGCCTGGTTGATCCTTTACCCAAACAGACCCTCAAGAGAACCAAAGGGACAAGGGTCTAGGAAGAGAGATCAAAGTTTCCTGATTAATAAACACCTTTAATGTCCAAACTGCTGAAGCAAAGAATTACTTTCTTTCCTCCCAAGGAGACTAGCCAGGGAAGTTCCCTACTTACTGTCACCTCTGAGAGTCTTTCTAAGTTTTACTTCCCTCGAGCCTCCTAGTTTTTGTCATTTCTTCTCTATCTCCAGTATTTTGCTTGATTATATATTCTTACTGTTTACCTGTTCTCTTAATAAACTCACTTTCCAAACCCTTCTTCATTTGGACGTAAAAATCGTTTCTCTAAACTTTCTGACTGTTGCTCATCTGGGGCTTAGGACAATTAAAGACAACAAGTAACCTGCAGGTAGGGTGACCACATAATTTGTCATCCAAATCAGAATACTTTTCAAAGTGAAAGGAGGCGCTCTTAATAATTCACCCAGGACATTGGATGTAACTGGAGACTGTCTCGGGCAAACCAGACTGCAATCCTCTTATGTGGAGACGGATGCTACTATCTCCAGGGTGTACTGATAACATAAGGCAAGTAACTGAGCTTTCTTGGTCTCATGCTGATGTTGGACCAGCCTCTTGGGCAGTTCAGTGAAGTGTGTATTCAAGCCTTCAGTGGTGGTCAATGTAGTTACACTAAAATCTGCCCCATCTGGAGGCCATTTATCTACAACAGACTCTCTGCTGCGCTCGTGTGGTATGTGGTGGTTTTGAGCACACTTGTCTGGGCAGGAACACCTTCCCTACCCTCCCACTCTGCATTCTGGAGAAGGACCTACAAGGTGAAATTAATGACTTCTGTGGGGAAGAGGAGAGAGGAGAGAGGGAGGGGACAGCAATGACTTTGAGATTCCGAGGTCATGCCTCCTTTTTTACAGACCTAAGCATAATTTTAGACCTAAGCCCACCCCTCTCTTCTCACAAGAATCATTACTGTCCTGCTGTTGGTTCCATTCCCAACACAGGGATGGGACTGGGGGCTGGAGGTCTGAGGCCTGCGTGGAACCACAGTGGACCACATGAGGTCAGCAAAGAGTTAATTTGGGGTCACCTCCTTAAGGACACAGCGTGGTGTGAACTTCTCGGGGGAGCCCTACAAGAGGACAGGTGGCTGGAATTGGGGCGGGGGTGGGGTGTAGACCTAGACCTGGCCCAAGGCCAGGATCTGGATGGGATGAGTAGGAAGATGGTGGGGCAACGACTGAGCAGAAGCAGAGGCTGTGCTGGAATATTCTCTCAGGCAGCTAGGCAGGTTTTCAGAGGGTCAGTGCCTGAGAGACAGGAGGCAAGAACTCCAGGCCAGGAAGGGACAGCCACAAATGCGTCTGACTGAGCAGCAGAAGTGAGTGTCACCACGTTCCACCGTCACTAAGGCCTCTGATGGAGGGCACCCTAGGTATTAAAGGGGTAGCAACAGGCTACCCTAAAAACACTTGAGGAGAAAGCACCATAAAAATCATATCCAGGCCTCCCAGCCCACAAAACTCTGATCACTTAGAATCAAGGCTTCAGGGTGCCTATACAATTCAAAATATTCAGAAAACAAAGAGATCATTCCTGTCTGTGTGTAAGTCATTATCCAGCAGGAGGTGCTTAATGCAGCCAGGGCTCCAAGAACAAGAGAAAAGAAAGTCGACGAGCCCTACCCTGCCTTCCTCTCTCCTCCAGAAGTCCCCCGTTTCCCCTCTACTTGATTGGGCCACTTGAAGCGCTTGAACCCAGATGCTGATGGCTGCCCTCTGAATCTTGGTGTTTAGGCCTCGTGGAAAATGACTTGCTTGTGAGTGGCTAATAATACACCTGCCAAATTGCAAATATGGCCGAGATCCTTCTGTTGGTTCCCCACATTCCAAGAGCCTTCTTTTCCTTCAAGAGCTATCTGAGATGTCTCTGTGGATTCGTGTTTACATGCAGGAAAGGCTGCCGTTACTTAATAATGTCAAGATCGCTGAGCCTCCCTAATGAAAGAGATACACAACATCAACTGTCATTTTAAACAAACATGCAATCAGGATAGCGGTGCTGGAAATATGATCTGCCTAATTTCATGGAGATGATGCAGGGACCAGGCTGCTTTCACAGTGTTTCCTCCGGCAAGCTCCATTTCACAGGATTTCAGGGGGGAAATGGTGGATTTTCACAAGAACTGCCAAATTGTCAGTTCTGTGAAAAAAGAAATTGCTTTAGCAGCTGGAATCCAGGAGGACAAATAGGTGCACTGATTATATCTTCATTGTTCACCAGAGCCGCAGCACTCAGCAAGTTGTAATTACGCTGTGAAGAGCTCAGTACTGTAGTCAAGTCTTTCCCCATGTGAATATAAACAGTATTGTTCAGTTTGCTATCAAAGGCTTGCAGCCAATCCTGCAGCACACACACACGCACACACACACGCCACCACATATGCAAACCTATAGAACTGATCTCCAGCCCATTTTGTCCAGACAGAGTGGAGCTGTGGACACATCAGCATTGTGTCCAATTGGGTTTCAGCACAGATGTGACCAGCTGCACTCCCCCAGTTCATTGGCAAGGGTCACGCAGAAGGAATAAAAGAAGTAGGTTAGAAAACAGAAATAGAGGTGAGTGAGTTACGGACTTGGATTATGCAAAATGATGGGAAAGAAAAGTCAACACAGTGTGGAGATGCCACCGACTGAGACCTGCATCTGAATAGTTCCTGCCACACCATCCGGCACGTAGCACACTCCTGCTGGCCTCATTTGTCAGTGATGCGCCCCCACACACAGATCTCTGGCAGTTACCATGGTGCTTCAATGGCCACCACCCTTGATTTCCGCTTTCCCTCTGATTCCGAGAATCTTACCTTCCAGGACCCGGCCGCCAGCAGCTCTGGATATTTGTTCCTCTCTCCCCTACTCCACTTCCTGGCAGACAGAGCCTCTTCATGGGTAGATATCCCCAGTCTTGACTGGGGCAGCTACTCATCTGACCCAGGGAATCTATCTTGGGATGTTATCAGACCTTATGAAATGATAAAATGCATGGCTAGACCCCCAGAAGAGTCCCAGAGCCCAGCTTGGAGGGAGAGAACCGTGACAGAAGTGTGTTTCTTTCCAAAGGACATTCCCTCCACGTACAGGTTGTGGTGATCTGTGCACCAAATGTCAGCCAATAAGTCAAGGGTAGTTTGCTGATCTCATATTTCTTCCATTTTTCTTCTCAAAGACCTAGCTCCTATTTGAAGGAAATGGAGAGGACAAAATGGAGAAAGTCAGAGTCTGGACACTTGTAGACCTAGCTTTAATTCATGTTAATAGATGTATCTAACATATGGTGAATTGGAGCCTTGTAGTTTTGAAATCCTACCGTACAAGAGGATGGCTTGAAGGTAAACTATGAGGACAAGAAGACAGACTGTGCAATAGAAATCATCATTGGTACTCAGCGTCCAAGGACAGAAGCTCACCACAGGGCAGCAGCCAGAAGACACTGAAGGGAATGGGAGGAGAGAGGGAGGGGTCTTTTATGTTCTTTTAAACATGCTGGGTCTCAAATATTTGGACAGTGTTCAAGTTAGAATTTGTGTAATTTTAACAGTTGAGTATCAATAAAGATGAAATATCGAGAAGGGATAAATGAATTGGAACTGTTTAGTATACATCACCACTACCACCCACCCACACCTGCAAAAAGAGGAGGGGAAGAGGAGATGAATCCAAGACGATGATCTGGACACAGTCCGGGTGTGGAGTCATGTGCACAGCTCAAGAAGAATGATATTTAATATATCTTAGGACCAAGGGCAACCGTGGAAGAATAAACATGCTGAGGTCATAGCCAGGAAGATAATAAATAACTCCACAGAGAAAGGAGTTGCTTGGTGTGCAGGAAAGAGCAGTGGATGTGCAATTAGAAGCCATGAGTCTTGGCTTGGATTTGCTGGTGATTGTTGTGTTATCCTAAAAACTGCAATGCCTTGGCTTTCCTCTTGATGAAAAGAGGAGATTGGGTTAAATTAGTCTAAAGTCCCAGCTCTAAAAGTTCATAACTGGACTGGACCACACATGTAACTGTAATCATACGATATGAGCAGAAATCAAATAGATTTTGCCCAAACAGTGTTGAGAACAGGAGGAGAGCTATAGACTACAGACAGTGCTGTCAGTAGACCGAGGGGTTAGAAGGACGGGAGAGAAACGAAGGCAGCCTGTGCTGAAGAAGGACCTCTAAGCTCTTTCAAAGTTGAGTCCCCGCCTGCCTTGGCACCTTAGGCTGCAGGTGATCTGATGGTACAGCAAAGTTGAATCCCCTCAACCTCATTGCTTAAACCTCCAAATGCCCCTCAGAACAGTTACAATGTTCACAAAAGGAGCTGTCATAAGGACATAGCTTCTTATGCGAGAAATCTCTTCCCCAAGGGCTTTATAGAAAAGAAAGGAACAAAGGATGGGATGGAGAAGACCAGGATCCGGGTGGCGGTGGGACTGGAATGCTTGGTCACCTCCCAGAAAGTCCATTCCATTCATCCCCACAAAAAGCCTCTTCCCTGGGTCGTAACAATGAATTTCAACCAACCTTGTAAACGATCAGTATACCCTGAGCCACCACCCTGAGGGCGCTGCGCTGTACTAGGACGATGGGCTGGACTGCGGCAGAGGGCAGGGGGCACAAAATAAGGACAAGGATGAGAAATTGGCCCTCACTTAGCTTTACGATCCTATGAGGAGAAGATGCAGATAAAAGCGAACCACATTTCCTGTGTGACTTTGAGCAAAGTATTAACCACTTTTGCTATTAAATTCTCTGATCCGTAAAGATAAGAGCTCACCCTACCTCACAGATTAAAACTCCAGTGCATCCCAAACTCCCAGTCTATCCCTGCCCGCCCCACAGCCCTTCCTCCCGGGGAACCATAAGTCCGCCTCTAAGTCTGTGAGTCTGTTTCTGTTTTGTAAATAAGTCCATTTGCGATTGACACGTACACACTGCTATATTTAAAACAGATAACCAACAAGGGCCTCCTGTATAGCACAGGGAACTCTGCTCAATATTCTGTAATACCCTAAATGGGAAAAGAATTTGAAAAAGAATAGATACGTGTATACATATAACTGAATCACTTTGCTGTACACCTGAAACTAACACAACATTGTCAATCAACTCTACTCCAATATAAAATAAAAATTTTTTAAATTAAAATTTAAAAAAAAAATTTTTTTAAACCCACTCCAGTGTAGCGAAGGGCAGTTGGGATGGGAGGGGGACATCATGTAAATTCTAGGTATCGGCTTGAGAGCGCTTTTGAGTAAGTGGGCAGGTTAGACGCACAGAGAGAAAAAGAGTTATTACAATAGGAGTACACGTCTAACAATCACCACCAGAGATCCAGGACGCCTCGGATTTGTGGGAACTGTGCTCAGGGCTGGCCTCATGGAACCAGTCTGTGCAGCCCCTCACAGCTCCCCACTCAGAAGGGCCCCGTGCTTGGTTTCATGTTCTGCTCTCATTGCCTTGAAATTCTTCACTTTTGAACAAGAGGCCCTGCATTTCCATTGACACTGGGTCCTGCAAATTATGGCCCCGATTCTGAGTGGACTCAAGGGCACAAATTATAAAATCATTTTTAACAAGGGATCTGACATACTACCCCAAGGCCAAAATAGCCCTTTATCCTGGTCAGCTTTCTTTCCTGTTCGGTCTCTTTATTTATTTAGCGTCTCCAGCTAAGTGCTTTAAATGTCATTCTTACATTCTACATTTCCTCACATCTAAAATCTTCATGGCTTTCTTCGTAGAGATCTAATCTTCCTACCTACGATATAATATGATGTAATTTAGGGGACACTGTACAGACCCCTCAAAACCTGAAACTACTGTGAGGGCACTAGTGGGTCTAAAGTGGCCAGAGACTGTGACACATGCAACTGGCAGTGTTGTCAACAACCAAAAGAAAGTCAAAGAGGGGATGAGCTCTTTGAAAGGTATATCAAATGCCCCCTCGAAGTTCTCTCCTGTCAAGAACATTACGGGCTATGAGTTGCTAAAGCAGTAGAAAGTTGAAGAAATAATGACATTATTGAACAGAAAATCATCTATAAATGTACTTTTGAAAGATGTGGAATAAAGAAGTGGCTGAGAAAATGGCACTTGTGGCAGAGCACTGTGTTCCGATTTGAACTGGGTTCAAATCCCAGCTCTGTCTTTTATTAAGGATTCGACCTTGGGCAAATTCCTTAGCCTGGGTTAGTTTTCCACTGCAGCCAAACAAACTACCATAAACCTAGCAGCTTAAATCATACCTATTTGTCGTCTTACAGACCCTGTGTATTAGGAATCCCAGCCTGGCTTAACTGAGCCCTGTGCTCAGACCCTCACGAGGCCGCCATCAAGGTCTGAGCCAGGCTGCATTCCCACCGAGAAGCCCGACTGGGGAAACTCCAACTCCACCTCATTCAGACTGCTGACAGGGCTCGCTTCCTTGCAGACTGAGGGTCTCTGCTTCTCACTGGCAGTTGGCTAGAGACAGCCTTCTGGCCCTAAAGCCCTCCAGCAGCTCCCTGCCGTGTGGCCCTCTCCATGGGCGGGTCATGGCTATTTGCCTCTTCAAGGCCAGCATCGGAGTCTCCTTCACTCCAAGCTGCTGAGACGAGGCTCAGATAAGGCAATGAGGTCCTACAAGCGACACCCCATCACCTTTGCCCTATTCTACTGGTAGAAGCAAGTCCCAGGCCCTGTCCCCCAACACATAAGGGGAAGAGACTATACAGGATGTAACACCAGGATGATGGGCCCCTCTTAAGATACTGCTTAACACAGCCCACCCTGCGATTACACTGTGGGAAGAAAGTAATACACCAAATCACTTTGGAGGAGGTGGAATAGAAGAGTGTGTCTAAGAATGTAGACTCTTGGGTAAGGCTCCTCAATTCTACTGAGGGTGTGGCCTTGGGCAACTTTCCTTCCCTCTCTGTGTTTGTTTGTTCTCCTATAAGATGGGAATTAGAGTAGTAATTACCTCCTGGGTTGATGGGAGGATTAAGAGCGATGATGCCTGTAAATCATTTAGGAGAGTGTCGGGCACTTAATAAATGCTCAGTCATGTTAACCTATAAGCACACTCCTCTCGGCAGCAGACTTGGAACAGTACAGTCTAGTTCTAGGTTGTTTGAACCAACATTGGCCAGTTAGGCGTAGAGCCACCGCTGACACCCAGGGCAGAGTTTAAGCTGTCAGCAGGGTAAGTCTGTTGTGCTTGCAGGACCCGATTCTGCCTCTGCAAGCTGGCCCTTCCCTGGCTGAAGGATCCTGCCCAGTGCGTGGGGAGGGAGGCCACATTTCCTTTAGAGTGGGTGGGTATGACCCAGGTGGCAGAACGAGCAACTTGGTGTAGGAAAGGTGGCTTTCCTCCTGGGATGAGTGGACGGACAGACCTGGAGGCTGATTTGAGAGATGAGGTCCAGAGGCTCTGAGGCTCTGAGAGAAGGCAAGCGCGTGTGGGTGGAGCAGAAAGGACATTAGGAAGACAAGGGCGACAGTAGATGCGATGGGCTGATATGACCTTGCTCTCTGCAGCAAGCTCAGAGCAGCAGAGGACGTGATGACTTGCAGTTTTGCTATTGGTCCTGCATGAGTCATTCGCCATATGACTGGTCCTGTCCATCTCCGTTTCCCCCATCAGTTTAAATGAACGTACTGCACATACAGATGCGTGTATGTATGTACCTGGATTGCTGCCAGGGTAATGGGTTAAGGCTTGTTCTGAGGACCTGAGACCCCTCTCCCAGGAATTAGGCATAAATTTGGACATCAGGGCTTCCCTGGTGGCGCAGTGGTTGAGAGTCCGCCTGCCAATGCAGGGGACACGGGTTCGTGCCCCGGTCCGGGAAGATCCCACATGCCGCGGAGCGGCTGGGCCTGTGAGCCACGGCCACTGAGCCTGCGTGTCCGGAGCCTGTGCTCCGCAATGGGAAAGGCCACAACAGTGAGAGGCCCGCGCTCCTCAAAAAAAAAAAAAAAAAAAAAAAAAAAAGAAAAAAAAAATTTGGACATCAGTGTGATAACTCGGCATTTTTATAAAATACTGCTTGTCAGTTCAAGGATCTTAGCAAATTTTAAGGAAATAACTTAAAAGATCACCTTCTCTGGCGTAGAAATTAATCTCTTAGATTGATGGAGACCATGGGGAAAAGCTGACGGTAAGAAAAAAGGGATGCAGACAGGACTCAAGTAAGAAGAAAATGAAATTAGTTTTACATTTGCAAAACAACTCACCATGAACCAGAAAGCTCTTCCATACAACGTCTCCTCAGCCATCATCAAAACAAAGAAGGAAAACGAGATGTTATCGGTATTTGCATGAAAGAGAGTCTCCAGGAGATGAAATAAGTAGCAGAGGAGGATTCTAGAATGCAGGTATTCAGACTTCTAATTCAGTATTCTTTCCTCTACAGAATTCGAAAAGGGACCCCAGCATGGCCTTCTTTAGCACCCAGATGTCTATGTAAAGGTTACTGTCTACATATTAATTGAGCAAAAGCTCTGTCCAGGCACTGCCAAAAGAGAGATACATAAACCTCTCAGAACCTGTTTTCTTGTCTGTAAAATATGGATATTAACAATATGCACCTAATTGGGTTTTTGAGGATTCAATCAGTAAATAATTATAATATGTGTAGGAAAGTATCTGCACAAAATGTGAAATTAAGCATTAGCTTATTGTTTTGGCCGCTTCTTCCTGCCTTTCCATTTAAAATAAAAATACTCCTTCAGGGAGGAATTAACACTAACTTGCTGAATGAATTAATGGATCAATGACAGGAATTGAATGGAGATGGAAGAGGACACAGCAAGAAGGCAAAACTCCCAGCGAAGGTAAAGACTCACTTCGTATTTCTGGTGACAGATTTTCCCAAAGCCACCTAATTGATGGCCCCAAACTCAGATTTCACTGGCATTTACAGCATAAACCCAAGTTTCCTAAATTCCCAGGGAATTTCTCCCTCTCTCCGTTTCAGTGTCACCTTCTGATTTAGGACTATAGCATCCTGCTTCTCATGCAGGATGCAGAACAGTTTTTTGTGGGATCTTAGTTCCCGACCAGGGATCGAACCCAGGCCCTCGGCAGTGCGAGCACCAAGGCCTAACCCCTGCACCGCCCCTAACCCTCTTCTGACACCCCAGAAACTCAGTTCCCTTTACACACTCTGACTGGTGTGCCGGTGAACTGGCTTGGGGCAGGCTGGCGGGGGGGGTGGCCTCCCTCCGGTGGCTGTGAGGGAGCCCTAACCGCGGTGTTTGTTGATATCCGAGGTGAAATACTCCCATTATGACTGATTTCCAGCGACCTCAGATTTAACAACCAGCGGGCAAATTCCTGACTATGTAACAATTGCCCTTGCACACAGCTGTGCCACTCTCCTCCCCTCTTCATTTCCATGAGAGGACTTGGTTTCAACCGCAAGGTCCACTAAGCCCCACTGGGTATGAGTTCTCACATCCGGCTCCCCAACACGGCACCACTATTCCTCACCACCTCTGCACCTTGGGACTGAAACAGAGCAGGACCCTAAGGTCCTGCCCCCCCCCAACCCTAACCCTAACCCAGTGTCCTCAGCCTGCCTTTTGTCTGTGGAAGAACTTTAGCCAAAGTTAATCAGACAAGTGAGAAAATGCAGAAACAAAGGAAAACAAAGGAGACCAAATAATAATAGTTTAGTCATCAAGGACCTTTAGTTCCTCCTTAAGGGCTATAGATACTTTTCTGAGCGTAACCTGTGAGCTGTCCTATAGATACTGAAACCCCCACCAGGTGGAAGAAGTTAACTGCATGATGACCAGGCTGTAGCCATGACATAAGCCTCCACAATTCCAAGAACTGGCCTCAAAAAACGGAAACAAACCAAACCTGGAACTGAAGATTAACTGTATCTAGAACAATCAAGGTGATGCTGGTCAGACCACGGATGACCAATTTCAAGCTGACTGTCAGAGCTACCTGTGCTGTTTCTGCATGTAGCCCCCTCCCTCTGTCTATAACGGCTCTCGCCCCCTGATTGTCGGCAGGAGGGCGGGAGGAGTCGGCCTTTGGACAGGCATCCACCCCACACCTCACCCCACCCCGGTGGCCAGCATGCAAAATGAAGCAAACTTTCCTTTCCACCAACCTGGCCTCTTTATTGGCTTTTGAGCAGCGAGCAGCTGAACCCCACTTTCGGTTACAGGAGCTCGCTGTACAGGGCAGAGAATGAGGACCTTGATCTTCCAGAAAAAGGAAGGGTAGGGAGGAAAACATTTCCCTTCTTCCCGTCGAGGTTCTTCGGCTGGCCTGGTAATTAAATTGATGCAAGACAGATTCGTGGGAGGAAAACAAATTTCACACGTACGGCAATCCGGAAATATATGAGACTCAAAGAAGTACCCAAAGCAGTCAGCTGGTATACCTTTTAGACAAAGAGGCGGGGCATTTGTGAAGAATTGACAAGACAGTGGGATTTGGGCTTGGGGTAGTAAATTTGTGGAGAAGTATCAAGGTCTGTTTGTACAGCCTTCTCAGCCTTGAATCTCTGGTGATAAGGCTGTCTCTCTTCCTCCTGGTACAGGAAGGGTATCGTTCACCGGGGAGATGCTTTGGGGGGACAAAGGAGGATCAGAGAGTCCTTCTGGCACCGGCTGCTTCTTAAGTAACTTTAATTCAACATAAATGGCATGTTTTGGAGTGGCTTATTTTTCTACCCTTCAGAAACAAACAAGCACGAGAACCTGAGAGGTGGAGTTTCTAAGTTTTATTCCAAACCATGGCATTAATAAGCGGTTTGAACTGAAGAAAAGCCAAGTTCACCTGGTCCTTATTTTCTCCACTCATCAGCTGGCAATGACAGCAGGAAGGAAGCTTCATTAGCTCACGGTTTTTAAAGGCTCAGATACAAAAGCCAGCGTACTAGGAGTGCAAACCCTCATTATTAGGTAATAACTCTCATCGGGGTGACTCAAATAGCAACTCTCTTCCTATCTAAACTTTTTCCAATTAACGTTGCTCCATCTTTTTCTTCTGTATATTTTTTAAAGTCATTTTGATGTGCCATAATTACTATTTCAATAAAAACCTCACAGAGATGATGAGTTTAAACTAAATGAAGAAAGCAAGGAAAAAACATGCCTCCCCACTCCAAGAAAAATTAACATCTCATCCCCTGTTTTATAAGCAGTGAAATCAGTGCCTTATTGGGAGGGTGCTCATTCAAGGAGAGAATCTTTTTTATGTGGAAATGATCACTGTACACTTCCCAGATAGTTAATTACATTAGGTTGTTCTGTCCACGATGGCAAATCAGCTTCATGCAGCAGGGGCTTGTGGTCAAGATAATAGCAAAAGATAACACAGTAATACAACTGTGAAAAGAAAATGGTGTAAAGCATAAATGTTGGAAATTGCCGTTTATTTTTATATATATATATATATGTATGTATGTATTTTTAGGAGGGCAGCAAGATGCTCTTTGCTGTTATCACAAGCATTAAAGTTTAATAGACCATCCGTGAGTTACTTACTGCTCAGAAACACCTGCTCAGTGAGATAAAGTAGCAGCTATCTTTCTAGTTTTAAAATTGACATTCAGCCAGTTATATTTCTGGTCTCTCTCATCACTTAGATGGTTGTTGATTTTTCTTAAATGTCAAAGGAGGTTTGCAACTTAATTTTATTTCCTCATGCTGGTTTCTTCCTTGGGCTCTCCAGATGCTCCGTGGCCTCTAAGTCAGTCCTAAGAAAGGGCTGCTGTAAGGAAATCTCTAGTTTGAGAAAAGCAGGTGCATTTACAAGCGTCTTTTGCACACATTATAAAGAAAAGGGTATTCGCCATGTCTCATCCACAATTACTCCTGCTTCGTCTTTCTACTGCATTCACGAGAACACGTGACACGGTGGGCAAGCGCAGTACATACATGTATCTAGAGAATCACAGGTCATAACTATGTTCTGTGTCCCTTCCTTGGTCTCAGGCCCTGCCTGGCTTCTCATGACCTCTCTCTCCTTTGCTGTCTCCATTCTCCATCAGCTCGTCCATGCTGTCCATACCCTACAATCCAAATTCTGGGAAATCATGGCCGATTAGCTTAGCACCCTCAGTTCCGAGGCTGAGTCCCTTACCTCAGACCATCTCACATAACAACCACCAGACTATGGCAAGACCCCTGGTGGGTAAGGTGTTCACATCGAGTCAGGCAGTGGACACGTCCGTGTAAGGACCACCCAGCACCACTCCCTCGGGCAGGGCCCACAGTGGCAGCGTCAGCCTAAAGGAGATGTTGGGTGTTCCACACGGACCGACCAGTGCTGTACAACATGCTAGGTGCTAAGGCAGCAGGTGTAACCAAAGTGAGGAGCTCCAGGGAGTGTCAAGGTTCAAGAAGGAACTGAGCTAGGAATTCTGAACGATAGAGATAGAGCTTAGCTGCTAGACTTAGTTCAAGTCCTGGTTTTACCATCTGACCTCCACAGGACCTCGGGCAAGTGATTTAACCTCTCTGAGCCTAATACCCTTGTACGTAAAATGGGGTTTATAACATACCTGTGTCATGAAGTGGTCATAAGGAGTCAATGAGATGACGCATACCAAATGCTGAGCCCAGCATCTGCCCAGGGCACATGCTCAGAGTCTGATGTGTTGTGTTCGGCTGTTTGTTTGATATTTGTGTCTGAGTCTGTGTCTGTGTCCACTGCAGGTACACAGAATTGGAATTAATAGTGTCCTTGGCCCATGACACATGCCCATCATTTGTCTATGCAGCACTCTCTTTTATTTTATGCATTTATTTATAATATAATGAACATCCAATAACCCGTCAACCTATAAGCTCCTCCCAACTCACTTCCCTCTCCCAGAGAGACAACCGCCCACCTGCATGCTCTATGGATCATTTCCCAGTTTTTCTGTTTTATTTGTATAAACATGTATATGCCTAACAATGTGCTGTTGAATTTTTAAACCTTATAAAAAAGAGTATTGTATGACATGTATGGGACCTGCTTTTGGCCCTTAAAATTGTTAGGGAGATTTGTTCATGTTATAGATGTTATTCCTTCATTTTCACTTCTGTGTAGTATTCTGTTGTGAGACAAATTATTTAAGGGCTCAATAAATGTTACCTATTAGTTTCAGCTATTAGTCAATACTAGTCACCTCTCCTTGCTCTTCACCAAGATATTGACCATCCTCTGCTAACTCCTAATTTCACCCTTTTATTCAAAGGACATCACCTTCCGTCTAGAACTGCTCTTCTGACCAGCAGTGGACCAATGTGGACACACCACCTGTTTTCTTCCTCCCTTTCTCGGGACTCTGCAACCCTAAATGGTACCCCCCTGCTATTTGGTCAGCTAGATTGCCTACAGAGAGAAGAGACCCACACACGTGTAACCAGGAGGAAGAGTGAATCGACTGTTGCCTTTTAATTTCTTCAGTGAAAATGGGAAGGGCTTTTATTGACAAGGCTGTTATGCAAATGCGAATCCATCCCACTGCATTATTGGCATCCTTATTATCTGGCACTACTGTAATCCTGCCCTGGTTCAGCTCCCTCCCCCCACTCACCTTCTTTCATCCTTTCACTGATGGCTCTAGAAGAAAATCTGCAGACTCCAATACCACGTGGAGTCACGGATAGGGAAGAAACTGCTGGAAGATGCTCCCCCTGTACTGTCTGAATACACAAACGGCAAATAACACAGGGGCTCTGAGTCCTGGCCGAGTTTCCTTTCTAGTGACTGCTGTGGACCCAGGAGAAAACTTGTGAAGTGACCCCTGATTAGTTTGGCCAAGCTCCCTCTCCAGCAATTACTGTAGCAAAACTCAGACCTTGCATTCTGAGTGATTCTGAAAGATTAAGCAAGAAAACGAAGGCATGATGATACTGTAGCCAGAAAAGTAACCCGGCTTGAAATTTATGCACAAATTCAGAAGAAAAAGGCAGGCTGCCAACAATTCACGCCAGGTTTATCTAAGTTACATTACATCTTTAATGCTTATTTTGACCATTTTCCCTCCCTCAGAAATATACATCCATGCTTCTGATTAACGACTAGATGCAGGAGGTTTAGCTTCATATTTCTTCCTCTCTCCAAATTGATCACATTTTTCTCCCATATTCTTTGAGTGTCAGAGGCAGGGCAAGAGGAGGGAAGACAGGGGAGTAGCATACCTGAACACGGATTGAAGAATTTCTCTGTAAACTATAACACAGACCGTTAGTGGTGTAGGGACCACATTTGAAAATGTTCTTTCATTAATTCCACAAGCATTTTCAATGCTTGCGTGTCTGATTGTTTGTAAGCTCTGGCCTCAAGAGACATACATGTGGGGACAGGTTGGCATGTCCAGGGATGAGCGCTGTGATGCAATGTGAACAGGTGGCTATGTTCACCGCGGCGGGAGAAGTCGTCTTCCGTGGATGGTGAGAACAAAAGCCATCCACACCCACACAGCTCACAGCTCACATCGTATGATGGGGCTACCATCGTACCGTATCATACGATGGGGCTACCCTGCCATCTTCCCCAATAGGACTCTACTCTTCCAGGAAACCCTTGCCCAGGAAGATACCTTTTGCAAATAGCTGAACATCCTTGCAAATCCATTTAAAATGGATCAACTTTTCAATAGATAACATCAAATTCATTGCTTATGATCCAAGTCACTTCCCATCCTGTCCTCAAAACCCTCACCTCCCTGTATCCACCAATCATAGACTCGTATCTTCACTGTTCTGCAATCCTAAGCAAGCTTCTGCATTTAAAGACTCGCCTTAAACAAGACTTCAAAACTTCATGAGTGTCCTGGCTTTGCCCTAGCCCACCTAAGACCCTCTGAGAAGTCTGTCAATGCAGTGTTCTTTCTCAGCACAGTAAGTGCCAAGCTCAGCTCGGACTTATCAACAGGCTATTTGGTGCCATGTTTGACAATGAGGAAGGAAAAATGAAAAGAGAGGTGACAAATGGGTCTTGAAAAATGACTAGGACTGAACCAGCTGCAGAAGACAGAGCATTCTGAGAGGAGACAGCAACTGAGCAAAGACAGGAAGGCTTACAACGGGGCCGTCCCACGCGTGCTGGGGCTTAAACTGCATTGTATCTGGGGGAACACTTTCACCTTCTCCCCGTACAGGACAGCGTCTTGGTAAGCACCCCCTCCCACGCCTGAGGAGTTTGGGGCTGCAATGTATCAGGTCATGTTTAGAAATAATGAGTGATTCCCAGTCACCCAGAGCAAACTGCTTCACTCCTCGGTGGTCCTCCCACCTCCTGGACTCTGTCTGCACCATACTACTGGCCAGAGTTCACCACTTCCCACTTTACCCCTGACCCAGAGGTCATGCTGATTTCATGTGGACCAAATCCAAAGCTGCTGCTCGGGGACCTCATCTAGCCAGGCACCCCGTCTTTATCATCATCATCATCACGTCCTCAGAATCTATGCAGGCAAAGCTGGTCAGCAGAACACATTTGAGTACTACATTGTCTCCTAGACCCAATGATTTCTTCTCTGTACCAAAATGCACTCCTTCCTAGAGGTTTTAATAAAGCCACAAACAGCCTCTTCACGGGCATATTTTCTTCCCAGAAGCCTCCGAGCCCTCTGCATGGTGAACGCAGACTTTACAGATTGGGCCCAGGAGCCTGACAGCATGGGCTCTGATTAATATGGTTCTCAGGGCTTCCCTGGTGGCGGAGTGGTTGAGAGTCCGCCTACCGATGCAGGGGACACGGGTTCGTGCCCCGGTCCGGGAAGATCCCGCATGCCGCGGAGCGGCTAGGCCCGTGAGCCATGGCCACTGAGCCTGTGCATCCGGAGCCTATGCTCCGCAATGGGAGAGGCCACAACAGTGAGAGGCCCACGTACCACAAAAAAAAAAAAAAAAAAAAATATGGTTCTCAGACCATATTGGCCTGGGCTGTAACCTTCCCAAGAGAGAAGCAGTTTGGGGGCTGGTCTGCATCCTTGACACTGGAAAGAAGCTATGATGCGGATGCACCCATCTCCCATAGGCCCCTTTTCCCTCTAACAATTTCTGCACCTTCCCTGGGACGGCAGCTGAGCTACACATGTGGAAAGATTTGATCTCCTTAAGCCCAGAGGAGTCCAGTGTTGCTGGGGGCGCAGGGGAAGAGCCAGGAATTTGTGGGCAGATACACCTGAGTTCAATCCTGCCTCTAACCCTGCGAGTTCAGATGAATTCCTTAAACTGTCCTAAGTAGACTACAGGGTAAAGGAGGAGAAAAAAGCCCCAATGCAACAAGGCTGTGAGGTTGCTAACAGAGGAAAAGTGCAGGCACGACACAAGTGTCCAGTAAACGTACATTTTCTCCCCTTAACCACCCTTCCCCAGCTCTTAGCCACAAGGCCTGATTCCTGTTCACCCCACTCTTAATAAGAGCCTTGACACTTTAAAGCAAAAATCCATGAATTAATACCTCCAGCAGCCGTCTACGGTAAGAGACCACAGAATTCTTTCCACAATGCCCACTTCTGCACTCACGTGGGTAACTGAATACTATCACTTCAAGGGTAAAAGGTGCCTTCTAATCTCTCTGGAAGTGCAGGTGTCTGCAAAAGTAGGAAGTGGTGGCTAAGCAGTGCCTTCAAGCATACAAAGTGTAAAACCTCCGGCGTAAGCCAACCTGTCACTCTCCATGTTGCCTATGAAGATGTCATGGCCTGGAGCATGTAAGCCACATCCCCTTGGCAGGGATCCCAAAGGCTTTAGCATTCATGACTGCCTGGCATTTCCCAGGCTTCTTGCGTGAGCTACAAAGATGTCCCTTAGCTTGCTGTCGAATGAAAATTATATTACTCCCCTGTCTTTCTGGGCTGTCATCTGCTCACATGCTCAGCTAATTTAGTCCTGGAAGCACACTTCTCCAAGACAAGCCATACTTAAACAGGGCTTGCCTGCTCCCACATTTCTTTCCAACCTGCAGAAAATAGGTTTGATTTCAAAGCCAAGTGTTCAAAGAGAAGAAGAAGCTGTGTCTGCGAGAAGAGATGGAGCTGTTTGCCTTGAACGCTTTCTTGTTAATTTTAGCTCCAGCCACTGTCCCCAGGCCTTTGGTGCCAACGAGAGAGAGCTCTTTCCTTCCTGAGAAAGTGCATACAGTATTTCCCAGTAAACCTTGAACCACTGGCCAAACCTCAGATCTCAAGGCTTTCCTAAGGTTATGCTCACCAAAGCTAAAAAGAGTAATGGCAAGAACACAAAACCGCAATGATCCAAGGATGCTGGGGCCGGGGTTGAGGGGGTACCCAGGAGGCTTCACACAGACCAACATCGCCCTCTGCTGGGGGCAGTCCTGTCACAGCACCAACGAACTTGCCCACCACATTCTGTGTTCACACAACTAACACCCTTACCTCTCAAGCCTTCTTCCTCTCCCCTCCTGGGACACAGACAGAATTCTTGTGCTTTTCGGCTACTTGCCTTTGACAGCCCTCCACCAAATTCCAAAATAGTCAAATGTTTACAAATAATGCATTTGGAAACTGTTATCTGGAAACGTCCATTATTTTTGGTATTGAGGTGACCTTCATTCTGAAAACAATGTGCCTTAGAAACTCTTTGGATTGATGGAGGATGTGAGGAGTAAGAGGAAACTTTTCAACAAAAATATGATAATGAGTGATTACATCTCTGGTTTATTCAGGAGTATTGCTGCAGATCTGTCAGTTCCATTTTTAAAATTTATTTATTTTATTTTTATTTTTGGCCGCATTGGGTCTTCGTTGCTGCACGTGGGCTTTCTCTAGTTGCAGCGAGCAGGCGCTACTCTTCATTGTGGTGCGTGGGCTTCTCATTGCAGTGGCTTCTCCTGTTGTGGAGCACGGGCTCTAGGCGCGTGGACTTCAGTAGTTGCGGCTTGTGGGCTCTAGAGCACAGGCTCAGTAGTTGTGGCGCACAGGCTTAGTTGCTTCACGGCACGTGGGATCTTCCCGGACCAGGGATCGAACCGGTGTCCCCTGCCAACTGGCAGGTAGATTCTTAACCACGGTGCCACCAGGGAAGTCCCTGTCGGTTCCATTTTTTCCTGGGAAATTCCGCCTTAATATTTTCAGAACTAATCTTATAGGTGATGAGGGAAAGGTGATGTCAGGTAAACAAGGAAAAAACCTTCGAGGTTGTAGTGGAATTCACAATTAAAACCTAAAGTAGTGTGCCCATTGCAAAAGCTATTTCAGGGAAAGATAAAGCTGCCATCCATACCTATACAGTTTGGCCTAAACGCTAGAAGTACTTGGAAGTAGAGAAGTCAATAGAAAATACGGAGTTGCCCCAATAAAGAAGACTAGATTTAGAGTCAGAAGACTTGAGATTTCTAGCTATCATTTAACATATCCGTAAGACTTGTTATTGTTCAAGGAATATCCGAACTCCTACTCTTTGCCAGACATCATAATAGGTCCTGGGTCACAAGAGTGAACAACACAAAGACAGTCTGCCCTCTCAAAACTTGCAGTCTAGCGATGGCAACAATTTAACAGATACTATAGCCTTCTGGGATCAGTGGTATAAAAGGATGAGTACAGGATGATCTGGAAGAGCATGGCAAGGGAGGATAACCCAGAGGATCAAAGAAAATGGGTGCAAAAGCATTTAAAGAACTATACGAGTTATTTTTCCCCAATTTTTTGCTTTTTTATTGGGGAAAAACATACACAAAATTTACCATTTTGCCCATTTTTAAGTTTGCAGTTCAGTGGTATGGTATTAGGTACATTCACAATGTTGAAAAAGCATCACTATCTATTTCCAGAATTTTTTCATAATCCCCAACATATTCATTAAAGAATAACTTCCATTCCTTTCTTCCCCCAGCCTCTGATAACCACCTGTTCTATATTTTCTGTCTCTGAATTTGACTATTCTAGATACCTCACATAAGTAGAATCATACAGTATTTGTCCTTTTGTGTCAGGTTTATTTCACATAGTATATGGTTTCCAAGGTTCTTCCATGTTATAGCGTCTGTCAGAATTTCATTTCTTTTTACAGTCGAGTAATATTCCATTATATAAATATATATTCATTGTATGAAGATATCACATTTTATTTATCCCATCATGTATTAATGAGCATTGGGATTGTTTCTACATTTTGACTGTTGTGAATAATGATATGAACAAGTATCTGAGTACCTGCTTTCAATGCTTCCACCTAGAAGTGGAATTGCTGGATCATATGGTAGGTCTGTGTTTAATTTTTTTTTTTTTTTTTTTTTTTTTGCGGTATGCGGGCCTCTCACCGCTGTGGCCTCTCCCGCTGCGGAGCACAGGCTCCGGACGCGCAGGCCCAGTGGCCATGGCTCACGGGCCCAGCCGCTCCGCAGCATGTGGGATCTGCCCAGACCGGGGCACGAACCCATGTCCCCTGCATCGGCAGGCGGACTCCCAACCACTGCGCCACCAGGGAAGCCCTTTTTCATCTTTTTAACCTTTGTTCTTTTCTAATATAAAGATTTAAGATCAGGAATTTATTCTAAGTACCACGTTAGCTGTATCCCACAAGTTTTGATATGAACTTTTTTTAATCCTTCAGTCTTAAGCATTTTCTTATTTTCCATTATATCTCCTCTGAACTTTCAATCATTTATAAATGCTTTATTTTATAATTTCAGAAATTAGTTTAAAAATTGTTTTCTCACAGTTACTGATTTCTGTCAAGTGACTTTTTAACTGAAGGAGAGTATATTTTGTATGTTACCAATTCCTGGAAGTGTTTTGAGACTTGCTATAGTGCCTACATGTTGTACATTTTCATGTGTCCCATGTGAATTTGCATAAAATGTGCCTCTTCAAGTTATTGTCGGATTTTAGAAGGCTGCCAACAATATATACTTAACTTTTCCACAAGAGTGCTGGTAACAATCAAAGAGTAAAACAAAAAGTTGACAGATGGAGTCCAAACTATCATTTCTATTACTGACCGCGCTGACGTTAGCAAATATGGCTTATATCCATGGGAAAGTAAGTGTTGTAACACTAAACCTCAGACTTAGGCAGCAGCTTCTATCTGGTCACAGAGAGTGCTGGGCTCAGGTGGCCCTCTCGGATAATTGGTGGTGGCTGTTATGGTCAACGATGGCACCGAGTAGCAAAGCAGAGTGTGTGGTCCCTGTTGGAAGCTTGGTTCCAGGGGAAAGAGAAGAGGAAGCATCTAGCATCTGTATGTCACATTTTTCCTTCTACTCTGAAGAGCCAAATTAATCCCTTAGCGAAGAGTGTGCCAGGACTGCAGAGAGGTCAGAGGTGTCACTCCAGTGGAATCTATCCCCTCAGGAAAGGACATATCAGGGGTATCCTCCTCCTAACATTGTTCTCTATATGGTCATCACGTCAAGCTTGTTCATTGCATTTCTCAAGTCTTTCAAATCTTTATTCTATGGCAGCTCAGCCAAGCATGTAAAATTTTTATATATATTAGCAAGTACTTTCAAGCTTTTGTATGCGTTGTACATCACACTGCTAAAATAAATGTTTACGTTTTATAGACTTTTGCCTTTTTCTTTATTAAATCTCCACCTCCTCTTCTGAAATAGTTTTTGTTGTATTTTCCTAATTTAAGAGGACTACTAAGTTCCTTTCAGTTTTAGTTTTCTTTAATAATAAAAGCATTTAATGTTATATATTTTCTTCTGAGCATGGTTTTTACCTTACCTCATGTTTTGTTATATTTTGTTCTTCTTTTCTTTGGTCTTAAGCATTTTTTAAAGGGGACATAAGGTTAAAATGAACACCAAGGGTGGTCTCTATGAAAAGAAAAAAAAACTGTTGAGTGACAACGAATAGTTAGAGAGTTATTTGTGAAGAAGAACCCCGTGCTATTAACCCAGGTGACAGTAGGGGTAACATTTGGTGCAGTGTAGGCTGTTTGTATCTGTGTGAGTCACCGATTTTTGTTTCGATTTACCTACCCCCTTTGACTTGACTACATTCTTCTGGATTCCTTCTTAAGTCAATTTCTAGATGCCTCTTTCCTGCATAAGAACTCAATTCTGTCTGCCCCCCACCATTCTCCAAGCATAGCACCTCCAAAGAAGGCAGTGCTCACGTGGTGAAGAAGGTTGGTACCTAGGGATGTAACAGTGAAAGTAACTCTCTTTTCCTGCATTATTCTATCACTCTACATGATTTGCCCATTCAGCAGGCAATGAGAAAGGAGGAGATGCTCTTCTCCAAGGAAAGAAGAAGTGTCAGCTGGGAGATGGGGGTGGGCAGTGAAGTGACAACAGGATTTCTGTAAGTGACTTCTCCAGTCCTGGTCATTTCTCATGACTTACGGCAGCATATGGCCCCTGAGTAAGTGGGTAACTCTAGTATAACAGACAACAATAAACAACAAAGGGGAATAATAAGTGTTAGCAAAGATGTGGAGAAATTGGAACCCTTGTGCATTACTGGTGGGTATGTAAAATGGTACAGCCACTGTGGGAAGCAGTGTGGCAACTCTTTAAAAAATTAAACACAGAAAAGATAAAATGAAAAGATTATAGAAAAAAGAAATAAACATTAATAAGTTTAAAAAGGAACATCAGAATAAATATGGAGAAAGTTGAAGGGCATAATAATTTAAAAGTAGCCATTAATGAAATAAGCAAAAAATAATAAAGAATTACTACAGCCATTATGAAAAACAGTATGACTTTCCTCAAAAATTAAAAACTGAACTACCATATGATCCAGCAATCCCACTTCTGGGGATATATCTGAAAGAATTGAAATCATCATCTCAAAAGGATATCTACACACGCAGGTTCATTGCTGTATTATTCACAACGGCCAAGATATGGAAACAACTTAAATATCTGTCAGTGGATGAATGGATAAAGAAGATGTGAGATAGATACATACACACATATATATATATATGAATGTTATTTAGCCATGAGAAAGAAGGAAATCCTACCATTTTGTGACAACCTACACAGACCGTGAAGACACTAGGCTAAGTGAGATAAGTCAGACAGAGAACAACAAACACTGTATGATATCACCTACATGTGTAATCTAAAAAAAATCTGAACTTGTGACAACAGAGTAGAATGGTGGTTACCACTGGCTAGGAGGTGGGGGAGTTGGGGAGATGTTGTTTAAGGATATAAATTTACAGTAAGTAGATAGATACGTTTTGAAGATCTAATAAAGCACAGAGTGATTAATCAACCACACTGTATTATAAACTTCAAAGTTGCTAAGAGACTAAATCTTAACTGTTCTTAACACAAAAAAGAGATGATAAATATGTGACATGATAAAGGAACTAGCTAACACTACTGTAGTAATTACATTGTGATATATAAATGTATTAAACCAACACATTGTATACCTTAAACTCAGACAGTGTTATGTGTCAATTATATCTCAATTTTTTAAAAATTTAATATAATGAAGATCAGCAAAGCCAATAAAATAAAATCAGAAAACACCAGTAAAATTCACAAATGTATAACAAGATAAAAAAGAGAAAGAGAGAACACCACAACCACCACTACCACCACCAACAACAAAATAAAATGTATAAAATATTAAGTATCTCTAGCTTGGTATAACTGGAGATATGGCAGATAATAAAATAATTATAGGTCAGTATTATCAAAAACTTCATGCCACTAAATTTTAAGGCATAAAGAAAAGATACCAGTTCTAAGAAAATTATAGATTACTATCATTTATGGAAGAAGAAATAGAAAATATCAATGGTCCTATAACCATTTTTAATTGAACTTGTAGTTAATCTTTCCATAATAACAATACCAAGTCCAGATAAATTTACAGGCAGGTTCTGCCTAAAATTCAAGAAAAAGAAAAACAAAGTAATGGTAGACAAATATTTCTAGATAATAGAAAAACACATCAATTTATTTTAGGCAACTGGCATATCACTTATTCTAAAACTTCACAAGGTAGGTACAAGAAGGAAAAATTATAGACAAATTTTAATTATGAATCTCAATGTAAAACTCCAAGGGCAAATGTTAGCAAATCAAATCAAGTAATGTATAATAGTATTAATATAATGGCCAAATTAAGTTTATCTCAGGAATGCAAGGTTAGTCCAACATTATTGGAAAAATGCAGATCTGTCATATGGCAGAGTAATTCGTATCAGGTTAACCATGATGCAGCTAACAATCATATATGCTGGAAATATGTATTAAAAATTTCTAAATAACTGAAAGATCAGAGGAAATTATAACAGCAAATATGAAAATACCTAAGACTGACTGAATGAGTCCCACTCATATTATAGAAGATAATCCGCTTTACTTAAAGTCAACTGACTGATCTTAACCCCATCTACAAAATACCTACATCACAGTGTTCGATTGAGTGAGTACTGTAACCCAGCCAAACTGACATACAAAAGTAACCAGCACATATGGCTTCTTATCTAAGGGCACTGAGGCCTTATGGTACATGGCCTCTAGAACCCAAGCAGAAAATCTCAGTTTTTTTAACTTGAAAAGTCATGGGACAAAGTTCAAGTATTCCAGAGAAACTGGAAATTGAAAAGAAAAATCCAGGAATGGAGAAAACTGGAGAAGAACAAGCCCTAAAATCTGTGTATAAACTTCACTCAGTCCTTGGCTGACCCATGAACGGCACATGCATGAAGAAGGCTTCAGTGAGTCCAGCAGAAAGCAACAGATGAAGACAAAACTGAGGAGACAATTCACCTGTTGCCCCCTACAGTGAAAGCAGAATTTGAAGTTTGAATCACACTAAATTAGAAATACTTAGAAACACCTTGGGCTTCCACTGAAATCCCAGAGGTATCGTATTTAGAAATAAAGGCAACATCCCAGAACTCAGAATGTCACCATAGGACTGAGGGCAAATACAAAACAGAACTGCTAACAAAGTGCAAAACTCGGCCTCCAAAATTTCAAGGTAATTAGCCAGTTATTTAACTGCCTATTAGAGTAAAAATAATCACTCTTCAGAAGAACATTAATGAATCCAGAGACCCTACAACATAACATTTACAATATCCAAAATATAATGAAAATTGTATCAGATATAGGGAAAAAAGAAACAAGAAATATGACCCACTGTTATGAGAAAAAGTAGTGAACAGAAATAGAACCCAAGATAACCCAGATAACAAGAACTTGAAAATAGATAACAAGAACTTTAATGCTATTATTGTTCAAGATTTCAAAGAAAAAGATGGATATAAGGAATGAACAGATGGGGGAATGTGCCAGATAAATGGAAACCACACACGAAAAAATGAACTAAATGGAAACTCTAGAACAGAAAAATACAACATCTGGAAAAACAACAACAACAAAGGACTGGACTGTCTTAACACTAGACTGAAAACTTCAGAAGAAAGTATCAATGAATTTGAGGACAGAAATATAAAAATGTTTTGAAAGTGAAGAACAGGAAAAACAAAAAGATTTAGAAATGAAATGATTCAGTTACCTATGGGAAAACATTTAATGATTGAACATATGTGTAATCAGACTTGGGCCAAAAGAAGAGGCAATAAAGCAATAAAAACATGTCTGAAGAAATAATGGTCTAAATATCCTATATGTTATTTTTTAAGAGCATTAACTCACAAATCCAAGATGATCAAAGAAGTTCAAGAGGGCTAAATACAAAGAAAACCAAAACTGGATGCCTTATTATAACACGACCATACAAATATGGAGAAAGCTGTGCATGCAAAGTACACCCCCCATGTTGTTATTCTCAGGAAGTATGAGCAGGGTAGGGGAAGGCAGAGCACAGAGGAGGAAAGGGCATTAAAACATGTATCCAAAACACACACATTAACAAAATCCCATTTATTTAAATTAATGTGTAGTACATATTGAAAAAAAAATGCATGTAAGGATGGTCACCAAAATATTAATGGTGGGTATTTCAGTGTGACCTTTACTTTCTCTTAATACCTTATAAGCTAATGGATTTATTATAATGATCATGTCGTATTAGTCTAATTAGGATTTTTAACATTTTTACACATTAAAAAAGAAAGCTTAAGTCAAAGGCCTACATTTTCACCAACCCCAATGATAATCGTGCATAATGTTTTTCCCCATCTATTCATTATAAAGCAGCACACACAGACACTTTGGTCTAGAATTCATGTGTACAACATAAAGAAATCCAGGAGTAGAGATCATATGCTGTTTAGGACTTAGATCAGTGTCACAGTGAAAAAAAGACTACAAAAATAGTAGATTTAGAGAGGAGAATTGGAAGTTTGCTTTGGAGCATGTCATGTTTGAACTGCCTGATATATATGCAAATTGATATGTTGAGTAGCAGCTGGATAAGAGAATGAAGTTAAAATGATAAGCCCAGTTGGATATCAAACTATGGGGCCAATAATATATGGATATTATTTAAAGACTGGATGGGGTCATAAGAGAAAAATGTAGATAGAATAGAAAAGAAAGGCAAGCACATGGCCCTGCAGCATACTGAGTTACAGGGGATGAGGCAATAAAGAGGCACTAGCAAAGGAGGTAAAGATCAGTCAATAATGTAGGAGAAAAGTCAAGATTGTGGTGACTTAGAAGGTAAAGAAATTTCTTTAAAGATAAAAAAGGTGATCAACTATGTCAAACGTTTCTGATAGGTCAGGTAAGATGATGACTGACCACTGAACATGGGATTTAGCAACATGGAGTTCTTTGGTGACCTTAAGAAGATCAGCTTTAGGGCTTCCCTGGTGGCGCAGTGGTTGAGAGTCCGCCTGCCAATGCAGGGGACACGGGTTCGTGCCCCGGTCCGGGAAAATCCCACGTGCCGCGGAGCGGCTGGGCCCGGGAGCCATGGCCACTGAGCCTGCGCGTCCGGAGCCTGTGCTGCAACAGTGAGAGGCCCGCGTACCAGAAAGAAAAAAAAAAAAAAAAAAGATCAGCTTTAGAGGAGTGACATGGTCAGATGCCTTGGCTAAAATGAAATTAAGAGAGGTTTATAGGAGACAAAAATGAGGAAAATAAAGATAACTCTCTAAACATTTGGCTGTAAAGGAGAAAAATGTTTGAAGGAAAGGAGGTTGAAAACTGAGAATCTAGGACAATGGTTCTTAATGGAGAGCAACTTTGCCCCCCAACCAGGGGACATCTGGCAATATCTGGAAACATTTTTGGTGGTTACAACTGAGGCTGTGAATGGTAAGAGGCAGGTATATGTAGGACTCTTGCACCCTCTCTCCACCCTCCTGCCAACTGAAGGAGGCATGGAGCCTATGAGAGGGGCATTATTATTCCAAGAGTACAGAACTCCTCTTGGTTTGCCCAGAGAACAGAACTAGAGCCAGTGAGTGAGTTTACGAGAGGCAGATTTTAGAATTAGTCAAGGAAGAACTTTCAATCAACTAGTGCTTTTCAAAGAGAAAATGGGTTGTTTTGGCTGTGAGGTCCCTGTCAATGGGAGCAGTCAAACAAAAATGGGTGACATATTTTAAAGAATATTTTTGCACTTGATAGGATCTGGGCTAGATGAGCTCCAGAATTGCTTCCCAAATTTAGAACCCAGATATGTTCAGACCTGAGACAAAGACACCAGCTAGACTTGGTAATCTTGATCTATCCCCCACTCTGCTTCATCCTCTCATGGTTCCTGTAACATTCCCTCATACAACCTGCTGGGTATCATCTCCCCTGGCTCAGTATACTGCCAAGTTGCTAGTCCCTTACTGTTTAGAACTTTTTTATTAAAGTTCCAAACATTCCCACATTTCCTTGTAAGAGCTCCACTATTGCCTTTGAGCATGTTTTCATTTCCAAAGCAATTCACAGAGATAGCCATTATCTTTTTAATATACCTAGTACCTCACATTTACTTCTAAACAAATATGCCTTCTCCAAGTTAAATATCAACCCTTGATGGTGTAAGAAATTGTTTAAATAGCCAGCTTCTAAGTAATTTAAAATCATAGCAGTACCTTCATTTCCTAGGTCACGGGGCACGTGCTATTAAAGGCACAGAGATGCACTCATCAACTCTATGTGGACTCTGCATCTGTATATGCCAGAAGTATTTATTTAGAGTATTTCAGCCTCTTCATTCTCTACATCAGCTCAGAGGTCACACCAAAAAAAGATGGATAGATTTCAACACTCTCCTCATCCCAATCACTAGTAAAGAGACTGAATTAGTAATCAAAAACATCCCAACAAAGAAAAGTCCAGAACTAAATGGCTTTACTGGTGAATTCTACCAAGCATTTAAAGAAGAACTAATACCAATTCTTCCCAAACTCTTCCAAAAAAATAGAAGAGGAAGAAACACTGTCAAATTCATTTAATGAGGCCAGCTTTACCCTGATAACAAAGCCAAACAAGGATACTATAATAAAACAGAATTACAGGCCAACATCCCGGATGAACACTGATGTTCAAAACTTCAACAAAATATTAGCAAACAGAATTGAACAGTATGTTAAAAGGATCATACACCATGACAAAGTGGGATTTATACCTGGGATGCAATGACAATTCAATATACACAAATTAGTAAATGTAACACATTACATTAATAGAATAAAATATAAAATCATAATCATCTCAATAGATGCAGAAAAAGCACTTGAAAAAATTCAATATCGTCTTATGAGAAAAACTCTCAACAATTTGGTAGAGAAGGAACGTATCTCAACATAATAAAGGCCATATATGACAAGCCCACAGCTAACATCACACTCAACAGTGAAAAGCTGAGTGTCTTTAGCATACAATAAAAGTATTTCCTCTAAGATCAGGGAAAAGACAAGAATGTCCACTTTCACCACTTTTATTCAACATAATACTAGAAGTTTGTTCCTAGCCAGAGCAATTAGGCAAGAAAATCAGAAAGGAAGAAGTAAAACTGTTTCCGTTTGCAGATGACATGATATTACATATAGAAAAGCCTAAAGACTACACCAAAAAAAAAAAAAACTGTTAGAACTAATAAACAAATTCAGTAAAGTTGCAGGATACAAAATCAATGTACAAAAATCACTTGCCTTTCTATACACTAACAACTAACTATCAGAAAGAGAAATTAAGAAAACAATCCCACATACAATAGCATCAAAACACAATAAAATACTTAGGAATAAATTTAACCAAGGATGTGAAAGATCTGTATACGGAAAACAATAAGACATTGATGAAAGAAATTAAAGAAGACACAAATAAACAGAAAGACATTCTGTCCTCATGGACTGGAAGAATTAATATTGTTAAAATGTCCATACTGCCCAGAGCCATGTACAAATTCAATGCAATCCCTATCAAAATTCCAATAGCATTTTTCACAGAAACAGATAAAACAATCTTAAAATCTGTATGGAACCACAAAAGACCCCAAACAGCCAAAGAAATCTTGAGAAAGAGAAACAAAGTTGGAGGCATCATACTTTCTGATTTTAAACTCCATTGCAAATCTTTAGTAACCAAAACAATATGCTATTGGCATTAAAACAGACATATAGATCAATGGGACAGAACAGAAAGCCCAGAAATAACTCATGAGTATATGGTCAATTAATACTTAACAAAGGAGCCAAGAACATGCAATGCAATGGGGAAAAGGTAGTCTATTTAATAAATAATGTTGAGAAAACTGGATATCCACAAGCAAAAGAATGAAACTGGACCCCTATATTACACCACTCACAAAAATAACTCAAAATGGATTAAAGACTTGAATGTAAGACCTGAAACTATAAAACTCCTAGAAGAAAACATAGGGGAAAATCTCCATGACACTGGTCTTGGAAATAATTTTTTGGATTTGACACCAAAAGCAAGAATAAACAAGTGGGACTACATCAAATTAAAAAGATTCTCCACAGCAAAGGAAACCATTGACAAAATGAAAAGGCAACCTATGGTATTGGAGAAAACATTTGCAAACCACATATCTGATAAGGGGTTAATATCCAAGATATACAAGGAGCTCATACAACTCAACACCAAAACACCAAAAAGCCCAATTAAAAATGAGAAACCCACATGAACAGACATTTTCCCAAAGAAGATATACAAATGGTCAATAGGTACATGAAAAAGTTCTCATCACTAATCATCAGGGAAGTACCAAAAAAAAAGAGATGTATCGCCTCACATCTATTAGGATGTCTATTATCAAAAAGACAAGAGATTACAAATGCTGGCAAAGATGTGGAGAACAGTGAATGCTTGTACACTGTTGGTAGGAATATAAACTGGTACAGCCGCTATGGAAAGCAGTATGGAGGTTCCACAAGGAATTAAAAAGAGAACTGCCACATGATCCAGCAACCCCACTTCCGGACATATATCTAAAGGAAGCAAAATCATTATCTCAAAGACATCTGTACTCCCATGTTCACTGTAGCATTATTCACAACAGCTAAGGTAAGGAAACAACCTAAGCGTCCATCAAAGGATAAATGGATAAAAAAAATGTGATACATACACACACGCATGCACTCAGGCACACACACACACACACACAAACACACACACAGTGGAATATTATTGAGCCTTTAAAAAGAAGGAAATCCTGCCATTTGTGAAACATGGATAAACCTGGAGGGCATTATGCTAAATGAAGTAAGTCAGACAGAGAAAGATAAATACTTCATAATAACACATATATGGACTCTAAAAACAAATTTTTTTTGAACTAATAGAAACAGAGAGTAGAATGGTGGTTGTCAGGGGTTGGGGGTGGAGGAAATAGGGAGAGGTTGGTAAAAGCGCACAAAATTTCAGTCATAAGGTGAATAAGTTCTGAGGATCTAACGTATAACACAGTTATTATGGTTGATAATACTGCACGGTATAATTGAAATTTGCTAAAAGGATAGAATTTGCGTTCTCACCCCTCCAAAAGAGGTAAATATGTGAGGTGTTAATTAACTTGATAGTAGAAATCCTTTCACAATGTATTTGTATATCAAATAATCACACTGTACACTTTAAATATATTATAATTTTGTGCCATTTTACCTCAATAAAGCTAGGGGAAAAGTAATGAGTATGCATTATAGTACTTATAAACAGAGGCAAATATGTGACAAAAGAGAACACAAATGACTGGGTGGAAAGTAAAAGTATTTAGGAATCTTAATCTGTAAAGTGTTACAATATTATTTTAAAGGTATACTGTGAAAAGGTAAAGACGTATATTATAAACCATACAGCAATCACTAATGAAAACACAAAGAGTTTTTTTTTTTACCTAATTAGTAACAAAAAAAATGGAGGTAACATGGAAACTTAAAAAGATTCTAATTCCATGTTATAACAGCAGAGTTGTGCATTTTCGGCAAAGACTATATGCTTCAAAAGCCTAAAATATTTACCAACTGGCCCTTTACAGAAATGATTTGTTGACTCTTGGTCTATACGTTCCTATTTAAGTCAAAGATTCTCAAATTGGACTTCAGAAAAATAGCTGAATGTGATATCCAAGGAACCCACCTCAAATATAAAGACCTGGGTAAGTTAAAAGTGGAAGACAGGAACAGTTATGTCATATAAACATTAATTGTAAGCAAGCTGGGATGGCTAAGACAATGTGAGACGAGGCAGACTTCATAGCAAGTATTACCGCCAGAGATAAAAAGTAAGGATAAAGTGATTAATTCATTAAAAAAATAGCAATTTTAAATGTGTTTACATCTAATAACAGATTCAAAATATATGAAGCAAAAACTGAAATGAGAAACAGACAAATCCACAATTATGAAAAGAGGTTTCAATACTCCTCAATCAGTAATTGATAGACAAGACAGACAGAAAATTAGTAAGCATAAAGAGCATTTCAACAGCATTATCAACAAGCTCGACATAACTGGTATTAATGAATATTACATCCCAAAACAGCAGAGTACACATTCATGTGTTGCCCGAACATACACCAATGTTAGTTTCAGTCAGCACAGTTATCAGTAGCAGATACTTGTACCTCAAAAGGGTCCTTGGGGTTTACAGACCGCAAGACTGTGATTTCCTTTTCACTTCCTGGAATTCTGTACTGTTTCTGTTGTACAACATGGGGGCAACCGGAAGCCTCATTGGTGGTCTGTCGTACCAACTATCATTTCTCTAAAAGTGACTCTTTCCATTGTGACTATCCCCCTTGAATTTTATGAGGGTTCATAGCACAAGCATGTAAAACATCAATACTAATTATACATTTAGCAGTAGGAGCAATAAAAATGGTGCACAACGGCGGTCCAAACAGCCCCACCCAGGTGGTTATGGCGCCGTCTGTCATAAGCAGTAAACAAGACAGTCTCTCCCTCTCTCTTCCCCGTCTCCTCCACCAGAGAGTGAGAAGTAGCCATGGTATGGTCGCGTACCTACCCGGTTGTCTATGTGACCAGGTACAGAAACTGCTCAGTTTGGGGATAAATAAGCCTTGTGGTTTGGCGCACTCAGCAGGAATGTTCAGGGATGCTCAGTGCCCATGGTAGACTGCCTGTCCTAACACAGAGTAATAAAGTAAGCAGCTATTGATATGAGAACTGATGGGCAAATAGGCCAATGGAACAAAAGAGCAAACTCAGAGAAGACCATGTATAGGTGAGAATTTAATATATGATAAATATAGAAATACAGCACCATGAATCAAAGGTGAAAGGGTGAGTTGTTTTGTATATAATATTAGGGAGAAACTAAAATTGTATCCCTAAATAGCATCACATATAAAAATACAATACAGATAGATTAATGAAAGATAAAATAGAAAATCCATAGAAGAAAGTGTCAGAATTTATAGTTGTGATTTAGAGGTAGGGAAGAATTCTTTTTGAAATACTTGAAAAGCAGAAATCCTCAGGCATAAATGTGTTAAGTATAATTACATCAAAACTAATTATTTTTGTTTAATGGAGAAGAATACAGATAGTGTCAATGGAGAAATGACAGATTGTAAGAAAATATTTGCAATATCTAAAACTGACAAGGTACAAATATATAAGAAGTTCCTTTAAGTCCACAAGAGACAGATAACCCAAGAGAAAAAATGGGCAAAAATATGAATGGGTGATTAAAATAGAATGAATCACAAGGACTAATAGGTCAGTGAGGAGAGGTTCATTCTCAGTGGTAATCACAGACACAAAGGAAAACAATCATGAAATATCATTGTACCTCTGTTAATGTGATTAAAATGTAAAACTAGGCAATCCCGACTATTGGCAGAACATAGGGATATAAGAACCAACATGTACTCCTACAGAGAGAAGAATGGTGAAGCATTCTCGAGAGCTACCTGTGGGCATTTAGTCAAATCAAGTTTACACACACTTTGTGACCCAGCAGTTACACTCCCAGGAATGTAGCAAATTCTTCCAGAGACCCACAAGCAACATACATTAAAATGTCCATCATCACCTTGCTTATTGTGATAGGGATTCAGAGCAAGCTGAGTGTCCATCACCAACCGAGTGGACAGATCGGATCTGGTGGATACACATGGGGTTTTAGGAAACTTTAGAAAGAATGGACTAGATGTTCACGGGACCCCATGGCTGGCATTTCATTGCTGAGTTAAAGAAGTAAAATGAGGTCTATAATTTACCATGACTTCCTTAAATTAAAAAAAACAGGCACCCAAAGCACAACCTATTTTGTAAGACTACATATAATCAAATGACACATATGAAATATATTCATATGTTTGCCAATGGTGAATGAAAAAAATGAAAGTTGATAATGTGGACAAATAAGGGAAAAAAAGACAGAGAAAGAGAAAGAAGGAAGGAAGGAAGGAAGGAAGGAAGGAAGGAAGGGAGGGAGAGAGGGAAGGAGGGAGGGAGGGCAGGAAGGAGAGGAGAGGGGAGAGGAAAAACGAAACAGAAAGGGAGGGAGGAAGGAAGAAAAGTCAAAGAAAGTAAGTTCTTTTTCTTTTGAAATAGTTTGAGGGAAATGGATTCAAATAGAGGTAACAACATAAGGGAAAGCACACAGGCAGGAAGGCATAAGTCTGCAAAAACAAAGGCAATAACCCAATTTGGATGGAACATCAGAGTGTTTCAAGAGGAGCGGCAGAAGATAAGCCTGGAAGGGTAAGTTGGTAAGCTGAATTTGTCTATTTTTATTTGTTTTTAATCTAAAAGCTAAGATATATGCTTTACTCGTATATAATATATGGATTGACCCTGGAACTCAGGCTCACAATTGAAGATATCTGTGATCCACATGAAAGGAAATTTTTAAAAAGAGCCAAATTCTGTCATTTCTCCTAAAATCTATCCTAATTCTCTTCTGTCTCAGTGCAGCTAATATCTATGGCACTTCCTATGGCTCTGTGATGTCATTTCCTTTTGCAGCTATTAGTTCCCTGCAGTGTTTGTGCTTTACTCAACACAGGCTGTCTGATAACAGATGTGATGCCCAGCTGTGTCTATATACCAACCACAGAGCGTTCATTAATAACAATTATTAAGTACTTTATGATACAAATTGAGCCTGTAGCAATAGAGAAAACATCCAGCCATTTGTTTTATGGCCTCTTGTCAGGGTGAACTATAAATCCCCATTATCTCAACATTATCAGCACTGGAAAATGGATCTAAGCATGAGTCATAAATAAAACTACCAACAGCTCAATCATTCTGGAAAGAACAGAGCATAAATTTACACTTGACGATGTAATGTTATATATGAACTTAAATAATAGCTCAAGCCTTCCTGTCGGCTAGTTACGCAAATTATTGTTTTTAAGACTTACATTGGTAGTTGCATGGCTGGCATATTCATTTGGGCACACAATTAGAGTTCAATAAATATGGAGTCCAGACACTGCCCTCCCATAACGCAACAGCTCCCACTAATGATGTATGAAGAACAGTGAAAATGATGAGAGAAAATTTCAACTGACAGAATGTCTCTTAGGATTACAGGGAGTAGGGAAAAAATCACATTTTCTCTGAATACTACATCTCATAGGAGAAATCATTAAATTTGGGAAGATGGATAGAAGAGGAGCCACAAAAACTGTATGCATTACTGGTTCCTGGGTGGTAGTCCAATGGATTTTCAGTCAATCGTAAAAATATTTATTTAGTTACCGCTCTGTTTTGGGTCCAAGCTATCTTAAGTGATGAAGACAGAAGAGAAAGATAAACAGAACACATGAATGTAAGTTTTGAAAGAAAAATAGCCAATAAACTCTCTAGGAACCAAAGACATGCAAATGAAAACCATGAGATATTATTTTTCATGTTTTAAAAGTTAATTCCCAGTATTGGGGAGGAGACAGTGAAATAGGAAATCCAATCATTTGCTAAAAGGCATCCAAAGGGGTTCAAACCTAGACGGCCATTGGGCAACATCTACAAAGGGCTCTAAAAGTGTTCATTGCTTTTTTAAAATTAAGGTATAATTGACACACAACATTACATGAGTTTCAGCTACAACACATGGTGATTTGACGTTTGTATAAACTGTGAAATGATCACCATCTAGCTGACATCCAAATATATAGAACATTTAACGAACGTGCATGTCATCCTTGCACAAGAGCCATGCTTATCTGTGTATTGTTCCAATTTTAGTAGATGTGCGCCAAAGTGGGCACCAGTGTCCACCTACCGCTGACCAGTAAAAGATTCTAATTCTGAAAAATTTATGACGTACCAAATTGGCGCCATTTATAATGGCTAAAAAAGAAATAGCAAATGATAAGATTCACTAGAGAAATGGCAGAATAGCTAAAATAAAGTCTGTAAGGAAAGGGTTAAATAACTCATGGTTCACCCGTATGATGAACTACTGTGTTGCCCTCAACAATTATTTTGTGAAGATTATTTAATATGAAAGTGTCCACCGAGCACTTTAAATATGTTGTAAAATGTTATGTATATTATAATTTCAATCAAATCAATTAAATATTATGTTTAAATATGTTGTAAAATGTACAACTTTAAATATGTTGTAAAATGTTATGTATATTATAATTTCAATCCAATCAATTAAAATATTATGAAGTTTTTACACACGTTTATACATGCACCCATATAAAAGGCTAGAAGAAACACCCTAAAATAGTAAAAGTTTTTTTCCACTTGATGGTACTATGAATATTTTTTATCATCTTAATAATTTTCTATATTTCTAAAAATTTTTTTCAGCAGGACAGAGCATTTACAGCACATCTGGCGAGTAAGGATTTCAATTCACATTCTTTCCCAGGCCTTCTATAACCTGTATCTAATGGACCCGTCCAACTTGTCTTTCACAAAGTTTAACATAAAACTGGTCAAATGCATTTTCTCACTGCCCCCAAATCATGCTCTGCTTTCCAAATCAGCCGTCATTCAAGTTCCATTTCACATGTGTGCTCAAGGCAACAAAACGATATGAACAGCATGAAAGCTGGAATCTTAATGAACTCAGTCTCTACCTGGAATCACACAGAAGCAGAAATACCTCACCCATCAAAAGTCATTACAAACCCCCACCAAAAAAACAAAACAAAACAATCTTTTCCTTACATCTCTTCAAGCACATCAAAAGGAAACCCAACCCTCACCTACACCCACACCACTCAGAGCGCACTGCGCCTCCAACAGCTCCCGCAGGTCCCGGCTACGCCAGGTCTCTTCCCCATCCCCGCACAACTTTCCTCGCCGCCTTCTAACTTCCTCTTCTCTAAGATTCCTCTGACCTCTTCGTGTATGTCCTCTCTCTTTCCCACATCACATCTTTTGTCTCTGACCAGTCTCCAGATTGGCAAAAGCAGAACTATGAGGCGGTGAGCCTCTGTTTCCACGTCTGCAAAGAAGGTAAAATAATAAACCCTGTCCTACCATATCTTAAGATGTAGGTTCAAATATTTTAAAACTGGAAAGCATTGTACATGTCGTGGCTATCATACCCCCTTTTCTCATTCATGCAATAAGCCTTACTAGTATGCAACCGGTACTCTGCCAGCACTCTGGAAGTTATACTTGATTATTCTCTCTGTATGCCTTCCTTAACTGAATCCATCGTTAATTCAATTTTTTTCCTCCAAAATACATCTCAAGTCACCCATGGTTCTTCGTGTCCATTAGCACCAATCTAACCCAAGTACCCGTGCTCTCTCACTTAGACTACTGAATTGACCCCTGACTTACCTTCCCATCCACTCTTACCCCTCTACCATATTACCTACCCCTACAGGAGCCAAACATTTTCTTAAGCAAAAGTAATCATTTCTAAGAGTCAGAATGTCCATTGGTTTCTTTAATAGACATGATAGGTCCAGTTATTTGGGAGCACACACATAATGAAACTCATACATAACAGCATAAGAGTACAAAAGAGAAACTAGAACCCATGAAAGGGATACTTACTTGCCAGAGAACTCTGCAGCTCTGTGCAGTGGGAGGAGAGACGTCTACGGAGAGCCCCCTCTGATGCACACAGGTGCGTTTCCTCCTTGGATGTGTGACATACAGGAGACGCCTATCAAAGCAATTCATTGAATACACTGAAATTGACAAATTGCTTATTCAACTTAACAAAAGACATTTGAACACATTTAAATTGTTTTTCCCATGGATGACTACACTAGTGACGTTCGTAAACCAGGCATGCACTCTGTTTGAACTAAGTGCCTCAACAGCTTCTTACTGTGCTTAGAATAAAATCTTCGCCCCTTACCGTTGACCTCCAAGCCTATGCATGACACGGCCCCTTCCTGCTCTCCAGCCAATCTCTCCATGACTTATTATGCTTGCTGACTTGTTATTTCTTTACTGTTTCAGCTTTTCCCGTACTTGTGTGGTGCCATTCCATCTGCCCTATTCTTCACCTGAATAATTTCCACAGGAATTCAACTATGTTGAAGCATGTATGTCAAACTGATGTTAGGATTTGACAGGAACGTATTTGCATACATAGCTGAGGAGGCTCCTGGGACAATGCTCCTATTAGGGTAGGAAGCATCCAGCTACTGAAATGAGCTCAACACATCAGCACTATTCACTGAAATAAAAAAGTGATTCTGAGACTGGCATGGGTCTATTGCTAGGATTTGTTTCATTTCAATCCCACGGACTGAGAGACCTGTAATTTAAAGATTGTTGTGAAAAATCAGTAATGGCTTTTTCTCTTCTGAGAAACAGGTTCACTATATAAAGAAAAATAAGTTGAATCCCTACTGTGTTAGGTACTGTTAGTCGCTTGTTCAATGCTCACTTCCCCCTTCTTCTTTGCTGACTGAACTTTGATTTTATTTGGGGCGTCACTGTGTCTGGCTACATGCTTGCTTCTGCATCCTCCCTGAAAGCTCATAGTGTCTGGGTGGCTGATGACACACATGCAGGACGTTCCTGGGAGAGATAATGTTTTTTGGGGGGAATGGAATGGATGTACCTAACAAAGTCTTTCCCCCTTTCCCATGCTTTCCTCCCTTGAATGTGGACATGATGTCTGGATCCCCCGCAGCCATCTGCTAACCATGAGATGACAAACATGAAGCAAAGGTCAAGAGATTCACAGAGATGTTGACCTGATGCCACCAAGCTCCTGAACAACTCTATCATGCATTTATTTCCAATTCTCCATGACCCTCCCCCATGTATTCTTGAGAGAATCAAACATGTTCATGAAGTCTAAATAGCTGCTCTATTTTTGTCTTCAAGGACCTACTGCTGCGTATGTGACCGCATGCTCCAGCAAAGCTAGAAAGCCCTCAAAGTTCCAAAACCTCATGGTGATTTGTGAAGCAAAAGGGACTATCTCTTTCCTTACATGTCTCATATTAAGTGTAAAATGGTAATTGAGACATTTTCCTGAAACCTTCATTTCCAAATAAGCAGCAATTATAGGAAGGGCAGTGTCCAGCTAAGAACAAGGTAATGAATTCTGGAAGTGGAGACATGACCAGAGCCCGTAAGTGAGGGAAGTTTTAGTCCACCCCCATCCTCAGTCCATGAATCATCAAGTGATGGAATATAATCAGTAGTGATATCAATGTCCTAAATAACACAAATAATAGGGTATCTCTAATTGATATTTATTAAACTCTTTATTCTTAAAGAAGTGTCCATGGGGCTTCCCTGGTGGCGCAGTGGTTGAGAGTCCGCCTGCCGATGCAGGGGACAGGGGTTCGTTCCCCGGTCCGGGAAGATCCCACACGCCGCGGAGCGGCTGGGCCCGTGAGCCATGGCCGCTGAGCCTGCGCGTCCGGAGCCTGTGCTCCGCAACGGGAGAAGCCACAACAGTGAGAGGCCCGCGTACCACAAAAAGAAAAAATCAACAAAAAAAGCAAGAGACAACAAATGCTGCTTAGGGTGTGGAGAAAAGGGAACCCTTTTCTGTTGTCAGGAATGTAAATTGGTGCGGCCACTGTGGAAAACAGTATGGAGGTTCCTCAAAAAAATTAAGCTATGATAATTTTTATTATATGATCCAGCAATTACATTTCTGGGTGTATATCTGAAAGAAATGAAATCATGATATCAAAGAGCTATCTGCACCCCCATGTTCATCACAGCATTATTCACGATAGCCAAAATATGGAAACAATCTAAGTTGTTCTATGGGTATCTATATTTCAAACAGTCATTAAGTAAAAAATGATGACATTCTAAGGTATAATTTTCAGAGGCTGCCATTATGTGTGGAAGAATTAGGGAGGTGTGACAAGATGTTAAAAAGATCTTTCCTTGTGGCTGAATGCTCAAAGCTTAGGATAAAGGTAACAGACGCCCATACATTCTAGAGAGGCGCTACACACACAGCACGACTCACTGAAAAGTGGCCAAACTGGCCTTATGACCATCACCCTCAAAAGCCTATAGAACATAAGGCTAGAGATTCATCGAAGGAAAAAATTCTTCGAAGAATATTCATAGGAGAAGA
This sequence comes from Stenella coeruleoalba, assembly GCF_951394435.1. Classification (NCBI taxonomy): domain Eukaryota; kingdom Metazoa; phylum Chordata; class Mammalia; order Artiodactyla; family Delphinidae; genus Stenella; species Stenella coeruleoalba. Next base: position 104,796,220 of record NC_137154.1, on the reverse strand, counting down.
GAAAGTAATGTCATTTTCCGTTTCTCCCTAGAGCTAAAAGGTATTGACCCAGCAATTAGTGAGCACTCATCACGTGTTAAAATTACACTAAGTTCTGTAAAAGATTTATCTCATTTAATTATCACAGTACTACTATGAGGTGAACACCTGCACCTGCCTGACCCTGAGAGCGAGCACCTCTGTAAATTTCATGCCCCTGGCTGCCTCTCTGCTTCACCCTGGTCCTGGCCTCACCAGAGAGAAATGAATACTAAAATGAAAACAAAATCCCACACTCCCCAATCTCTCAGACTCTGCACCCAACTTAGGTTCTAGCCATTGGATCCACTGGAGTGATACTTGGAAGATGGAAGTGAACAAAGGCTGCTATACTTTGCTGTTTATGCTGGCAGGTAACGTCCTGAACATATGAGAATCAAGATGCAGTGGTGGCAGCCAGACTTGGCATCCCAGTGCCTAGTCCCCAGCTCCACGAGTGTCAAGAGGCATTTGTGACAAAGACGGTGGCTTTCTGATCCCTGGATTGCAGCTCTAGTGTTGTGCCCTTGAGCTCAACAATTTCAACCCTCAACTCCATTCTGCAGCAATTCCAATTATTTTGAAGCACCTAATTTTCCATATTAAGTCCCTTTCTGCCTAAGAGACCCAGAGTGGTTTCTGTTTCATGCACTGAACCCTAACAGCAACAATGGATAAAGAATAACACCGGTATTTGATTTTTTTTTTTTTTTTTTTTGCTTTGCCCTAATAGACACATGAAATGCATTACCTACATAGAGTCAAGCCTTTCCCATCTGGAACTCACTCTGTTATCATAAGCCAAAATAGCTACGGAGGGAGGGGCAGGTGGTACTCAACATCCAGGCACCAAGAGCTGACATGTTCTTAGCTTTCCATTAAAGGCAGCTCTAGGGAAAGATGCCATCCTGATGATCTAAGTCAGATCACCCTGAAAACTACTTGCTCCGCCCTCAACACCAGTGCCACACACACTTTCCCAAATTACTGATCTTCAGGTGTCCTTTGTAAAAAATTAATAAACAGAAATCTCAATTAAGTAGAACTGGGAGACCAGAAGGGGGAGCTCTCATGCCCTGTGACCATAGCAGAGCCCAACAGGAAGATGAAAGACACTTCTTTCCTGGTGAGGACTCAGCCAATGAAAAGCCATGGACTCTCTGTTTACTCCAGCCCTCCCAGCTTCCTTTTTTTTCCCCCCTATAAAAGGGTTCTCCTTCTCTTGAAATGGGGGGACATGCACATGGCTCGCCATGGTTGCAGCCCCTTAATTGCAATTCTCTACTCATCTTGAATAAACCCATCTTTGTTGAAAAAATATCTGGCAGTCGATCTGCTTCAGGTCAACACCATCTTGGCCATATCTCTGATCCTCCCAGGGTCAGCTCTTAAGTCTCCCTACTGAGCACCCTACCCTGTACTTGACCCTGGCTGTCCCTTAGAACTCTACCTCTTGGGCACATATAAATCCTTGTTCATTCACTGCTTCTATTACACCCAACCCTGTGCATCCTAGTCTTTATCCTGCCAACCTGCATGCTGAGGCAGTAATACTCCCATTACTACTTTTGGTTTAGGAAGGGAAATCGCCAGAAATTTGTAATAAATAACAAAGCAGTCATGTTTTTGGCGGGACTTCGGCCTTCTCTCAGCAGGCTATTTTTTTGCCCTGCAAGGCAGTTTAATCATAACCTTAATGATGTCTCCCCACTGCTTAATGTGGGGCTGCCCTTGTCTCCAGAGCCAGGTGCAGTGTGGACACATGGGCGCCCTGGGGCTTCTACATGCTTTGAGTTGTCAAGCTCAGTTCTTGGAAAGCTGCTAATTTCCTCTGAGGTAATTTGACTGTGATTAAGTTAAGCTGCCACCAGGTGGACATTGGAGCCTTAGTTAAGCGGTTTTAATCTCAGTAGCCAGAGTCCCGATAGGCATAATAAAATGAAGAGAGAACGTAGTTTGATTTCCACTTAATTGTGTTTAAAAAAAATAAACAAAAAAGAAAAAAACGGTAGTTTAGCATACTACTTAAACAGAATTAAAATAGAGTAGTATAAATATATCTCACTCATGTATTTAACCAATATTTATTGAGTAACTGCAATGTGAACAAGATGGCTCTAGAATCAGGGATGGGGCAGACAACACAAAAAAACCAAGCACCTGACTTCACAGAGTTTACGTCATGGGGGGTAAAACAAACAACACACAAACAGATAAAAATACATATTTCTCCTATATAACATTATAAATTATGATACATGATACCACAGTATATAATGATATATTATGATATAATGATAATGATATACATAGTATATCCCCATGCACACCAGCCTATAAAGACAGATAAGATCACAATAATGATAACCTAGATTTTACTGACCCTCCCTGACCCACAAATCTATCCATGAAAGATCTTATTACTCTATAGAATTCCCTTTGTTCCCAACCCTGAAGTTTTTCTGGAATTTTTTAGTACATATCTCAAATATGCTTGTACATTGTCTGGTCAGTAATTTCAGTCAGCTACCACGTGGTTGACACAAGCCACAATTAATGTTTATGCTGTGTACCCATCACCCACCAGGCACCATTGCCCCTACCACACACAAATGCTTTCATCTTCTCCTATTTACTGGTCAAAAAAACATTTACTAAACACCTACTTTGATCCAGTAGGAGAAAGGGAACCCTCTTGTACTGTTGCAGGAAATAAGACAGCTATGTCTCTGTCCTCATAGAGCTTATAACCTTGTGGTGAAGAAAGACAAGGAAAAGAAATATACTATGAGTGAGTGCAGCTAAAAGTACAGAATACCATGGAATCATCTAAAAGGGGAAGTTAAAAAAGGATAGATGCTCATAGAGCAGGCTTCTAAACAAAGTCACGTGTAGATTGAGACTTAGACGACTAATAGGAGTTAACTAGGTGAACAGTATGTGCAAGAGTGTTCTCTGCAGAGGGAACAGCATACGTGCCATTCTGAGACACGACCCATTCCAGGCAGAGTCGTCTCCTGCCCCGCACTTCTGTCCATGTCCCAGAACACTCCAGACATGAACCATAAGCCTAGAAGAAGTTAACAGCAACTGGATATCACTTCCCACCTAAAACAGATAAAGATCAAGACAGATAATGAAATAATGGTCCTAAAGACATTAGGCATCAAGGGACAATGACTGCTGAGTGATGAGAAATAAACAAGCTTAGCCCTATTATTGCTCAGTCTACTTCCTGGAGAGAGCTCGGGGAAGGAACCCCAGCAGAGCCCAGCACCCGCCTTGAATTAAGGAAACAGAGTTAAATAAGAGATGGGAGGGACAGAAAAAATATTGGAAGAAATAAGGACTATACATTATCCAAATTTTATGAAAACTACAATTCCACTGCTCCAAGGAATCTCAACAAATCTTAAGCTCAAGAAATGTGAAGAAAACTACACCATGACAAATTGCTTAAAACCGGTAAGTAGAAAATCTAGCAGTTATATACAAAAGAACATATGTCATAAGGATGACAACAGATTATTCATTAATAACAATACAAGCCAGAAGTACTTCAAAGTACTGAAAGAAAAAAACTTTGATCCTACATTTCTTTACCCAGTGAAAATATCTTTCAAAAATGAGTATGAAATAAAAACTATTTCAGACATTAAAAATCTGAAAGAATTCATTACTAGAAGACCTGCTCTACAAGAAAAGTTAAAGAAATTGTTTCAAGCAAATCAGTAAAAAAAAAAAAAAAAAAAAAAAAAAATCCAGATAATAGTCCCAATCCATATAAAAAGCACCAGAAATGGAAACTATATAGGTATATGTTAAGATAATTTTCTTATTATTTAAATACTTTTAAGAAATATGATACTGTTTAAAGCAAAAATAATAACAATATACTACGGGTTTTATAACATATATAGAAGTAAAAAGTTTGTTAAAAATAACACAAAGGCTGACAAAAAGCACATGAAAGGATGCTCAACATCACAAATTACCAGAGAAATGCAAATCAAAACTACAATGAGGTATCACCTCACACTGGTCAGAATTGCCATTATCAGAAAATCTACAAACAATAAATGCTGGAGAGGGTGTGGAGAAAAGGGAACCCTCTTGCACTGTTGGTGGGAATGTAAATTGATACAGCCACTATGAAGAACAGTATGGAGGTTCCTTAAAAAACTAAAATTAGAATTACCATGTGATCCAGCAATTCCACTCCTGGGCATATACCCTGAGAAAACCATAATTCAAAAAGAGTCATGTACCACAATGTTCATTGCAGCTCTATTTACAATAGCCAGGACATGGAAGCAACCTAAGTGTCCATCGACAGAAGAATGGATAAAGAAGATGTGGTAGATATATACGATGGAACATTATCCAGCCATAAAAAAGGAGGAAATAATGCCATTTGCAGCAACATGGATGGACCTAGAGATTATCATACTAAGTGAAGTTAAGTCAGACAGAGAAAGACAAATATGATATCACTCATATGTGGAATCTAATTTTTTTTTAATGATATATGGTAACTTATTTAACAAAACAGAAACAGACTCACAGATTTCGAAAACAAACTTATGGTTACCAAAGGAGAAACGTGGGTGGGGGGAGGGATAAATTAGGAGCTTGGGATTAACATACATACACTACTATATATGAAACAGATAACCAACAAGGACCTACTGTAGAGCACAGGGAACTCTACTCAGTACTCTGTAATGATCTTTATGGGAAAAGAATCTGAAAAAGAATGAATACATGTATATGTATAACTGAATCCCTATGCTGTACACCCGAAACTAACGCAACACTATAAATCAACTATACTCCAATAAAATTTTAAAAAATAATAACACAAAGGCTGAGAAGAGAGAAATGGAAATATACTGTGGTAAAACTCTTATACTCTACATATAATAGGTTATCACTGGAAGGTAGACTATGACAAGTTAAAGGTTCATATTATAACGCAGCTAAAATAACAAAGATATATAGCTAATACATTACAAAGATATTAAATGGAATTATAATAAATACTCAATTCAAAGGAAGGCAGAAAAATATGAAAAGGGGGAATAATTGATAGAACAAATAGAAAACATATAGTAAGACAGTAGATTTAAATCCAGCCATCAATAATTAAATTAAGTGTAAGTGGTCTAAACACCTGAATTAAAAGACAGGGATCCTCAGATTGAATAAAAATGAATAAAACAAGAAACAACATATTATTCAGTTATCAAAAAACCTTAACTATAAAACAAAAGTAGATGAAAATCAAAAGGATAGGAAAAGATATAACACTAATCAAAAGAAAGTTGGAGTGGCAATATTAACATAAAACAAAGTAGATTTCATAGGAAACAATATTATCAGAAATAAAGAGCTCATTTAATAATATTAAATGGATTAATTTATCAAGAGGATATAAAAATCCTAAAAAATTCTTATGCACCTAAAAAATTTTCCAAAACTATAAAGAAAAAAGCAGAGAGAACACAAGGATGTATAGACAAATCCACAATTATACTTGGAGGCGTCAATGCTGCTCTCTCAATAACTGATAGAACAACTAGACCAAAAATAACTAAGGATATAGTAAGGATATAGCAATCAATTTGATCTAATTGACATTTATAGAACACCTCACCTAACAACAGCAGAATACATATTCTTTCCAAGTGCATACAGAACACATACCAAGGCAGATCATATTCTGGGCCATAATATGATAGATTTTAAAGTATTCACAGCATACAAAACATGTTCTCTGACCACAATGAAAGTAAATTAGAAATGAATTGCAGAAAGATATATGGAAAATTCCCCAAATATTTGGAAGCTGGTAACACACTGCTAAGATGTACACTGATCAGGGAAGGAATCAATAGTGAAAATAGAAAGTATTTGGAACTGAAAGTATTATATATAATGTATCACATATATAATACACATACACACATCATATTATATCAAAATTTGTGAGATACAGCTAACACAGTAGTAAGAGGGAAATCTATAGCACTAAATATCCATCTCAGAAAAGAAAAAAGTCTCAAATCAATGACTTCAGCCTCCACCTTAAGGAACCTGGGGCTCAAAGCGTTTGCTCTGTGCTCCTACAAATCCATGCAGCAGACAGTACATTGTACTCAGAATCACTCTCCTTTCAGACCCTGAGGCTCTCTTTCTAATTCAGGTCAAGCTTGTAGGACAGGTTCCCTTTCCCTAGGGATGAGCACCCTCTGGGAATCCCTAACATTTCACACTCCAAGCTACATCTCACAGTTTCTTTACTAGGTTGCCAAACATTGAATGACTTATCTGAACTCCTCGTAAGACTCCTACCTTCCACATTTTTTTTCAACATCTTTACTGGAGTATAATTGCTTTACAATGGTGTGTTAGTTCCTGCTTTACAACAAAGTGAATCAGCTATACATATACATATATCCCCATATCTCCTCCCTCTTGCGTCTCCCTCCCACCCTCCCTATCCCACCCCTCTAGGTAGTCACAAAGCTAATCTCCCTGTGCTATGTGGCTGCTTCCCACTAGCTATCTATTTTACATTTGGTAGTGTATATATGTCCATGCCACTCTCTCACTTCGTCCCAGCTTACCCTTCCCCGTGGTGGCACATATATACAATGAAATATTTCTCAGCCATAAAAAGAAATGAAATTGAGTTATTTGTAGTGAGGTGGATGGACCTAGAGTCTGTCATACAGAGTGAAGTAAGTCAGAAACAGAAAAACAAATACCATATGCTAACACATAAATACGGAATCTACCTTCCACATTTAAAGGGAAATGCAATTAAAGAAAACTTTTTAAAAAATAGAAATAATTACCCGCTAAATTTATCAATCATTGTTTAATCTACCCCTGGTTTTCCCTGCAGGCTTGCACTGAATAATTTCTTCACTTCAGCTAAATCTGTAGACCTCGGTTAAAAGGCCCTCTGTGCATAGATGCACGATTCTGATTTTTTAGCATTTTCATCAGTTTTCTCTCTTCAGTCTTTCTCCTTTAGAGCCTTTAATTCTCCTGATAAGAGTATATAATTTTGGCTTTTGTTATGCATCCTTTCCCAAGAACTCTGAGACCCAGGTTGTGGAAGGCTGGGATGGAATCCTGATAGACAATGAGGATGGCTCTTCAGGTGTGAAGGGGAGAGGGCAGGAGGACAGGCCATATTCACTCCCATGGGAAATCTCATCTTGTCTCGAGAATTCTAAGATATACGTAGCAAGTAGACAGCAGGGATCCATTGCTCTAGTTAACCACTTGCTAAGTCTCCATTTCCAACTGGGAAGAGAACACAGACTCTTAACCATGCACTATAATCCTTCCTTATAACCTCAAAGTCTGCCATTAGTCTGTTTATTACAAAATTCTGATTACCTTCAGATACTGATAGTATCAATCACATGCCAACAAATAACCTTAACTTCATATGCAATTGAATGTGCTACTCATTACAGAAAACATCTGAGATCCACTGAAAAATTCTGTTTTAATCTGTCTTCATCTTTCATTCTTTTTCATAATTTTTTTTTTACCCAGAGATCTCTTGGGTTTTAATCTGTAATATAAATTTTCTGTGCCATGTAATGGTCTGATGTGTAAAAAATACTCCCTCAGTTAATCCTAACATCCCCCAGAAATCTGATTTCCCTGCTTTCCTTGGGTGTCTCCGTCTTCCCTGGGCAAACACAAAGACTCACCACCCTAGCCTAATACCTCTTTTCTTCTCCCCTTCACCCTCATAACACTTGCAGCAGCCAGACCAATCTACCAGCAATGAATAACCTTCAGTTTACCATCACAACCAACACTGTAAATGGATAAAAGACAAACATATCATAATATAATACCACAACAATCCCTTCTTACGCATGTTTCTTTGGACGGAGGGAAAGCCAGCCTCTTGTTCTGCCCAATAGTCCACCCTCTATGCCCCACAGTCCCCATCAGATATGCGAAATTTCAATACGTTGCTTAAGTTTACCTTTTAAACATTAAAAGTGCAGCTCCCTGGTAATGTTTACTAGATAATGTAAAATAGATAGCTAGTGGGAAGCAGCTTCTTTTGAAAAGTTATGTCCTTGTTCTGTTACAATTCAAGGTTATATGAATTTTAAAACAGATTTAAGTGGAACATGAATATACTTTGAAACAAACACAAACCTCAGGAAAGGTCTGAAAGAACCTCAGAATCTTTATATATGTAACCTCAAAACTAACCCACTGGTAATGGTTAATCAGAACATGAAACTGCAAGCTGACCATGCCTGGGTGTCTGGCACTGTGGACTGAGCAGCCTCAACTTTTTCCAGTACCATAAGGACTCTGGTCCCAAGATTCTGGCCTTAGAATCTTGATATTCAAGAAAATTCCTTGACAATATGAATATTGAAAATCTAATAGAATTTTCCTATTAGAATCCGTTGCATTTCTATACACTAATGATGAACTAAGAGAAAGAGAAATTAAGGAAACAATCCCATTTACAATTGCATCAAAAAGAATACTTAGGAATAAATCTAATTAAGGAGGTAAAAGACCAGTACTCATAAAACTTTAAGACACTGATGAAAGAAATAGAAGACAACACAAACAGATGGACAGATATACTACGTTCATGGATTAGAAGAACTAATACTGTTAAGATGACCATACTACCCAAGGCAATTTACATATTCAATGCAATCCCTATCAAAATGCCAATGGCGTTTTTCACAGAACTAGAACAAACAATTTTAAAGCTTGAATGGAAACACAAAAGACCCCAAAGAGCCAAAATAATCTTGAGAAAGAAGAACAGAGCTGGAAGAATCACATTCTCTGACTTCAGAGTATACTACGAAGTTACAGTAATCAAAACAATATGGTACTGGCACAAAAGCAGAAATGTAGATCAATGGAACAGAATAGAAAGCCCAGAAATAAACTTACACACTTATGGCCAATTAATCTATGACAAAGGAAGCAAGAACATACAGTGGAGAAAAGACAGTCTGTTCTTTAAATGGTGCTGGGAAAGCTGCACAGCCACATGTAAAAGAATTAAATTAGAACAATTTCTCACATATATAAAAGTAAACTCAAAATTGTTTAAAGACCTAAATGTAACACCGGAAACCATAAAACTAACAGAAGAAAACATAAGCAGAACACTCTTTTACATAAATCATGGCAATATTTTTTTGGATCTGTCTCCTAAAGCAAAGGAAACAAAAGCAAAAATAAACAAATGGGACCTAATTAAACTTAAAAGCTTTTGCACAGAAAAGGAAACCATCAAGAAAAGGCCAATCCTATTTACAGATGAGGAAACTGAGGCACAGAGAAGTTAAAGAGCTTTCCCATGGTCATATAGATAGGAAGTGTAAGAGCTGGGATTGAAACCCAAACCGTCTTGCTTCAAAGCCCACATGCTTTCACATTTGACCTCTATACTGAACAATATGATGACCAAATTTTTAATGGTACAGACAAGAATCAAAGACAAAAAGGAAGGAAAGAAGGAAAGAAAGGATATAGGAAAGAAAGAAGTCTAAGTAGGAATTGAAAGTCTTCAAGGATTAGAAAGAATCTGTAAGGTGAGGAGTAGAAATCGAAATCAGATATGAGGGACCAAGACCACCCAGGAATAAAGGAACAATGTGCAGAGACACAGAGATGAGAATAGATAAGACATGTCCCAGAGACAGAACTACCACATCAGTGATACACTCACTTGAAATGAATTTTGACCATTTGGATCAGTCTGAAGAATCGGTGCTCCGTCTTACCTGTCCTCTCTCATCCCTCCACCATGCCCCAGAAACATACACACCTGATTTCCCATGGAAGTTACGCAACCATGTTCACAGTTCACTGGGAAATAGAAGAATGCAAATTGTTGATAAACACTGCCCTGTAAGTCAAGGCCAGCAGAATCCAACAGAGAACAGACACTAACTCACAACTCTCTCCTTCCACTTTAGTAGAAAAACTGGATTACGTCTCCCATATTATTGGCAAGCTGATAGAGCTTAAATCTCTATTCTCTCTTCTGAATGTCCTGGAGCCTAGATCTTTACTGACTTTTAGCCTGGAAATGACAGCCAACAGCTCTGGCAGTCATGTCATCACTGGGCCTAGAGTAAGTATAACCAAGTTATAAGAGAGTGATCTGGTTCACTCACTGAATACAAGGGTAGAGAAGAATTAAACCAGATGATTGAATAGAATGAAATATTAAAGTGCTTGGTATAATGACTGGCCCATAGTAAGGGCTCAAAAATGATAACTGCTATCATTAGCAACAGCAGCTAGATAACTTGGGAAATTCAACTCATGAAATCATCACCATACCATCAGCATTTTATTATCCAGCCCACAGAATACTGAAGTTCTTATAGAAAAATAACATTCAGACCACTCTTGGAAGAAGGCATATTTGCTTCTACCTTGGACACTCAATTCCTATCCTTCAAGATCCTTTCCAATGTGCATGCCTAGGATGGTACCCAGGACAGCAGGTTCTGTGACCCCTCAAGTTACGCCATGGTGCTCTGCTTCATAACTCAGGACTACCTAGCACAGATGAATGGCTGCAAAAAACCGATTTGGTCCCAGGCTTGGAAGCTTCTTTCTTTAACCACAGGTTTCAATTCCTGATTTTCTTCTAATAAGGGGGAGTAGAGAAGAAACCGGGAGCTTTCAAGTCAAGCAGATGTGGATGAAGCAATTACACTGAGGAGTGTCAGGATGAGTGTGGCAGGAGAGGATTCCGCTTGGGCACAGGCACAGCTGCTGCTTTAATTGTATCTGCAAAGCTACCAGAGATCACACGCTACAGTTAAGATTCTAGAGCTTCCAGAGAAACGGGCACTGGTCCTGTTGAGGGACTGAGGTGAGCTCGTCTACGAAAGAGCTTTCCTTTAGTGAACTGGACACACCCATGCTCCTCTGATACAGTGCTTTTTGGATCCCTAAGACCGCAGAAGACTTCTCTCAAGCCCTGTGGAAGAGGGGGTCCCAGAAGTCCTGGGCTGTGTTGTGCTTGAACGGTCAGGGTCAAACTCCAGCTCCAGTACAGATTTTGGCTTGAAAGTTGCCAGAAATATCTACAAGGGTCTCACATAGGCTGCACTGATGACCACACTCCGCACTGGAGATTCCTACCAGGGAGCACGAATCATTCCATGGGCATCGGATGCTAAGGAGACAAGAAGAAGAAATCTGTGCTTTCCATATGGATGAGGCCCTTTCATCAGGTCTTTATAAATTAATGATCAGCATTAAGTCAACAGAGTGAGTGGAGTGGCTGTTCTCCAGTGTGGAACCGGGTAAGCAACCATTCATGAAGTCTGTTAGATGTGCGGGCCTCTGACAAGTTTTAGAGGAAAAAGTGAGGAGATGCAGTGATCAAGGACTTTAAGATGGGAAAGGCTAGTGTGGAGAGGATGAACAGCTGTGTTCCATTTCCTCTGATGACACCATCAGAAGGATGGGCTGAGCTTCAGCAGGAGTGCCCAGGTGAGTATCCCAGCAACTCCAGCAAGCCTGCATCCCTGCCACCCCTCAACTCCGCTGTGTTCATGGCTTCCTTGAATGCCACACTCATTGCCTCTCTCCTTGCAGTGATTCCTGCTGGCAGGGCGGTGAGAAGCCCCCAATGCTGAGAAAATGTCAAGGAGAAATCTACAATTATTGCGTTTCCAGGACTCTGGCAAGTCTGTCCTCCAGATCTCCAGCTCTGATGGTTTCCCTTTGGAGATGCCCAGCACCTGGTGGGCAGGTTCCAACTAGCAGGTGATCCAACTCAATCCATCCGGATGCTGCGTTCTCATGCTGCCTCCACCACCTACCAGTTCTATTCCCCCTGAGAACTCCGTGCTCAGACAGGAATAACCAGCTGTCAGATTGGGTTTTATACTAGTTATAAATTAATGTTTTAATTGGTTTTATTTCCAGTCGAATGTGGAGAATGGGGCAAGGGATGGATCCCAACAGGATTTCAGAAAATCATTTTATTTCACTCTATCACAGCATCGTAGAAGAGTTACACTAAAATAAAATGCGGACACCCCATCTCCCCTGCCTGCATGGCATGCCTGCATATCAAAGTAATAAACTTTCCATTTCAGTGGGGGAATGAAGCTATTTGTCAGTTCCAATGTCAAGAATGAATGCAATTCAAATTCTCCAGCCATTTATTTCAACAATTCTCTACTCTACAGCTGAAATAACTTAACATAAGAAATAGCTGCTCACTCAATGTAAAACTTGCAAACCTGGTTCCACAAGACATAGTTCTAAAAAAAAATAGTGAATCTGCAAGGGCTGCTGGGTAAGACACTCCATCCATCTTGGTGCAATGGTAATGCCCAAGACCACTGGAGCCACGCCACCACCATCCTGGGCTGGGAGAAACATCCCAGTGGGCCAATCTCTTCACTTCCCTCTTCATTACCATCATGATAATTGCTGCCATTTCCTCATAAACATTCACGATTCATCATCTTTCCTCGTTAAACCTGATGCGTTGATGACACCCACATCCAGAAGAATTAGAAATAATGATAAAATTTTTCATTTCACCCTTGACAAGTCCCTATTGCAGATGGCTACAGAAGATAAACCTGAGTGGCAGCAGGAGAATGGCTTTGTGTGGCTGGTGGGGTGAGGAGGAGGCTCCTGGGAAACCTGTTGATAGAAAGTATGAGGCATCCATGTTCCGTCTCCGGCCTGGGGCTGAGCACCACACCTAGATGTTTGGAATGATCTTCCAGTGTTCAGGAAGCCTCCCCTCCACTTCCCACTCACTACCTTAACAGGAAGCATTTGAAAATGAAGAGTGCCCATATGGGAACATATGTATATGTATAACTGATTCACTTTGTTATAAAGCAGAAACTAACACACCATTGTAAAGCAATTATACTCCAATAAAGATGTAAAGAAAAAAAAAAGATAATGAAGAGTGCCAAGAGCCTGAAAAATGTTGTCTACTGAAAAACCAAATTTTTCACTTCTCATTAAAACCAGTAGCAAACATTCATATACTCTATAGCACATACTATGTACCAGATTCTAAAGCATTTTACACATATAAACTTGCTTAGCCCTCCTTACAATCCTAGGAGGTAAATGTTATCAATATTCCCATATGAGAAAACTGAGGTTTGCTGACCTGGCCAAAGGCCCAGAGTTTTCAAATTATGGCACTGAAATTGGATCTCGGGTACCTGTCCCAGAGCCTGTGCTCTTAACCAGCACAGTAAGTGCCCTCTCTCAAAACTGCATCTTACTGAAATTCCCGGAGGACATTTTCTGAGAATTGGGTGTTCCTGGCAGTCGTTTCAGTGAGGTTCTGCCTAAAGGTAGAAGAGTAATTCCCAGTCACCTACACATGTTTAAAGCTGTTTTCCAAATACAGTTAACCCTTGAACAAGGCAGGGGTTAGGGGCGCCAACCCTGCGCACAGTGGATCCGCGGATTTCACCAGCCTCAGACAGTATAGTACCGTACTATTTACTCTTGAAAAAAATGTGTGTAGTGAGGTGGGATGAATTGGGAGATTGGGACTGACATATACACACTACTACGCATACAACAGATAGCTAATGAGAACCTACTGTATAGCACAGGGAACTCTACTCGATGCTCTGTACTGACCTAAATGGGAAGGAAATCTAAAAGAGAGTGGCTATGTGTATACGAATGACTGATTCACTTTGCTATAGAACAAGAAACATTACAACATTGTAAAGCAACTATACTCCAATAAAAATTAATAAAAAATAAAAATAAAATAGATAACCAACAAGGACCTACTGTACAGCATGGGGAACTCTGCTCAATACTCTGTAATAACCTAAATGGGGAAGTAATTTGAAAAAGAATAGACACGTGTATATGTATAACTGAATCAATTTGCTGTACACCTGAAACTAACACAACATTGTTAATCAGCTCTACTCCAATATAAAATAAAATTTTTTTTAAAAGAAATACATACAAAAAATTTTTTTAAATGTGTGTATAAGTGAACTGCAAAGTTCAAACCCACGTTGTTCAAGAGTCAAGTGTACTACCAAAGAACAAAAGACCAGTTCCTCTCTTTCTAGTACACTTGAGTTCTTTAATTCCCTTTGGGTAAGATTAAGGGAGGAATGAGAGGACCAGGGGAGAGGGTTAAAGGCCAAGAGAGTAGAAAGGCGCCCGAAAGGGAGGCATCGTGCGTGTCAGGAAAACACTGAGGAGGAGGCCTCTGCAGGGCAGGATTCACGCAGGGAAGTATAAGGAGGTGCAGCTAGGTGGAGAGATGAACTGGAACAAGACACATAGGGCCTTGAACATGACAAGAGGAAAGACTTAGGCAAGGTTTGTCTGCAGGGCCAGTGGCACGGACAGGAGGAACAGGCAGGGACTACGCCTGAGCTTCTGACACTCTGAAACTGTCCTCCCAAGGCCCTTTCACTTTGCTCTCAGGGACCTCGCCATTGCTTCTGCTTCCCAGTGAAGCCCAGAAGACGTGCGAGGCCCCCACTTGCAAGCCCAGGCTGCTCGTGAAGGAAATTTCCCACAGCCGTTTGCCTGGGCTCAGTCAGTGCCGGCAAACAGACCCAAGCAGAGCTAAGGGCCACAGCCTCTTGCTTGTCTATCATCAAAGACGCCTGTCCTTCACGAGGAATTGACTTCTGCGGGTCCATTCTCATCTCCCAAGGAGCTCCAAGAGTAAATGCTGGGCACATTCCCAAGTCTCTCTCTCTCTCTCTAACTTTTGGCTCCAAAGAAGTCTTTTATCCACTGAATGATTAGCTCACAGACAGCCAGTGCGGAATATACAACTCGTGCAACTGGTCTACTTCCTCCTTCTGTACATTTAACCCCTTCTCATTGGTGATCAGCTGTCATAAAAGTCTAGAGTATGTGGGATAGAGAAGAAAGGGGCCTCGTTGTCACTCTTACTCACCCACGTTTCTGGCCATCAATAGTTTGGCCGGGTAAGGGGAGATAGAGTGAGACCAGGCACGAAGATGGAATGAGTATAAAGGCATGACAGTCTTTTTGTCTCACCCAACTTAAGGGATGGGGAAATGATGGGTATGTCACTGCCTGCCAAAGCCAGAGATAATAAAGCCTCAATCAACCTGGGCATTAGCCTAAACCCTCAATTAACTAGATTTTTTTTCTCTTCTCCACTTCTGGCATAAAAATGCAAATAATCAGATTTCAGTTTTATATCAAAGATATGAAAACAAATCTATGTCATGAGATTGAGAAGATAAGCCACAAACTGATAAAAAATTTTTCAAAAGATATATCTGACAAAGGACTGTCATTCAAAATATACGAAGAACTCCTAAAATTCGACGATACGAAAATGAGAAACCCAATTTAAAAATGAGTAAAAGACCTAAACAGACACCTCACCAAAGAAGATATACAGATGGAACATAAGCAAATGAAAGGATGCTTAACATCATATGTCATTAGGGAATTGCAAATTACAATAACAGTGAGATACACTACACACCTATTAGAATGGCCAAACTCCGGAACACTGACAACACCAAATGCTGGCAAGGATGTGAAGCAACGGGAACTCTCATTCATTACTGATAAGAATGCAAAATGGTACAGACACTCTGGAAGACAGTTTGGCACTTCCTTACAAAAATAAGCATACTCTTACCATATGATACACCAATCCCACTCCTTGGTATTTACCCAAAGGAGCTCAAAACTTATGTTCACACAAAAACCTGAACACATAAGTTTATTGCAGCTTTACTCATAATTGGCCAAACTTGGAAGCAACCAAGATGTCCTTCAATAGGTGAATAGATAAATAAACTATAGTGCATCCAGAAAAACAGAATATTATTCAACATCACAGAGAAACAAGCAGTCAAGCCATGAACAGACATAGAGGAAACTTAACTATGTTGTTACCAAGTGAAAGAAGCCAATCTAAAAAGTCTACATATTATACGATTCCAACTATGTGACGTTCTGGAAAAGGCAAAACTATGAAGACAATAAAAAAATCAGTGGTTGCCAGTGGGGATGAATGGGTGCAGTACAGAGGATTTTTAGGGCAGTGACTATTCTAGATGATACTCTAATCGTGGATACTTGTCACATTTGTCAAAACTCATAGAAAGTACAACACAAAGAGTGAACCCTAATGGAAACTATGGCCTTTGGGTGATAATAATGTCAGTGTAGGTTCATCGATTATAACAAATGTACCTCTGAAGTGCGGGAAGTCGGGATGTCGACCGTGCGGAGGGCTGTGCATGTGGGGGGCAGAGAGCATATTGGGTACACTCTGTACTCTCTGCTCAATTTTTCTGTGAACCTCAAACTGCCCTAAAATGTTAAATCTATTTTCTGCAGATTGAATAGCGAGACCCTCTCTGCAGACCGATGCTTCTGAAGCCTTGATTCCTGGATGATTAAATTATGACTGACTGAAGCAGCAAAGTGTCATAGCATGTTGCAGAAAATCTTTCAAAAGTCATTTATCTGCTACTTCGCCAACCAGTTATTGAGGCACTGGACTAAGCTCTGAGGGTCTAAAAATAATACAACCCTGAGCCTGGCCTTGAGGAGCTCACAGTAAAGTGGGAGAGACAGACCTGCCAACAGTTGTACTGAGTAGTACTGCCTTAATGCAGTCAATGTAAATTGCTGTGGGAACTCAGAGGAAAGATAAAAATTGACCTGGAGGAAACCTCTGGTTAACATTCAGTGACCCATCATTCACCAGTACCTTCATAGGTGCATTTGGTGACAACTCTGCTGGGTATCATACAGGGGAACAGGGGAACAAAAGGTGAGCCAGATGACACAGCCCCTGCTGGTCAGGGAGATTACAGTTTAAAAGGCCCTATTTCAGTTACTGTAGAACATGATATTTAAGCTGAACCAGGAAAGCCTTTCCAAGAAGTCAATCTAATAAGAAAAAAATTCTGTATGTTCAAATCACAGACGATTATGAGGAATATCAGGGGTGGTCTGTTACCATGGTTCTCAGACCTAGTCACACATGAGCACTGCAGGGCAATCTTTTAGTAAACACCACACCCAAGTTTCAACCCAGACCAGTTAAATCAGAACATCAGGTAACTGGGAGTAGGTACTGGTGTTTTTTTAAAATCTCCCTAAGTGATTCTGGTGCATAGTTAGGAATGAAAATGTCTACTAACTTAATCCTGCCTTCCTACTGATTATGAATCCATGTCCAAAGGTTGAGGTCAGAGCTAGTCAATACAACAAATCCATGATCCACTATACAACTTAAGAACTATAACATCTATCTAATGCACTCCTCTTGGTCCTGATCCCCCAAATAGTAACCACTATGCTGAATTTTATAATTGCCTTTTTTGTTAGTTTATCCCACACATATGCACAATTTACCTAAATAACACACTGCTTGGTATATCTTGGTTTTGTGCTCCATAATGAAGGTATTTACTATATGTAGTCTTAGGCCCTTGCTAATCAAAAATGTGATCTGCAGACCAGCAGCAACAGCATCACCCAAAAGCTTGTTAGAAATGCAGAATCTGGGGCACTGGCCCAGATCCACTAAATGAGAATCTTCATTTTGACAGTATGCCTGCATAACAAAGTTTGAGGAGCACTGTTCTAAAGACTTGTTTTGTCACTGACATTTATCCAAGCTGTTACATGTAGGTGTACTTCTGGGAATGAGTACCTAAGATGTGTCCAATTTTTTTTATATTATGAAAACTACTGCTATGAACAATCTTATCTGTCTCTCAGTGTACATGTGAAGAGTTTTTATAGGATATACACCTCGGAGGGGGATTGATGGGAAATAAACTACATAAATGTTCCATTTCACTGGGCCAATTTGTCTTCCAACGTTCTTTAAGAGTCACATACCCACCAGAGTGTGTATGAGCTCCTATTAATTTACATCTTCTCTAATACTGAATATAGTTAAATGCTTTGATTTTTGCCTATCTAATGGATACATTTATTTTACTCTTAATTTGTTTTTCTGATTTACTAATAAGTTTAAAAATAATTTTAAATGCTTTCTCACCATATCTTCTCTTCTATGGAATGCCTATTCATTTACTTTGCTAGGTTGTTTATTGGGTTATTTGGGTTTTCTTCTTGGTGGTTTATAGTTTTTTATGTCTATAGATAGAAATGCATTTTCAAGTATGTGTTGCAAATAACTTCTGCTAGTATATGGCTTGCCTTTCCACTTTCTTCATCATGACTTTGATGAACAGAAATTCTAAGTCTACTGTAATAAAATTCATCAATCCTTCTATCTTGATTAGTGATTTTTGTCTTTTTAAAAGTTATTCCTCTACCCTGAGATTTGAAATACATTTTCCCACATTTTCTTCTAACAGTTTTAAAGTTTCGCTTTTGTATTAAGTCCTTAATGCATCTGGAATTGATTTTTTCTACAGTCGAGATCTTATACCATTTTTTTGGTGTGGAAAAATCAATTGTCCCAGAAAGATTATTGAATAGTCCCTTCTTTCCTTTTTCCTCCAGTTAATCTAGAAGCTTCTTGGATCATATATATTTATCAATCTGTTTCAGGCTCTTTCTTGTTTCATTGGACAAGGTGTCAATCCTCACACCAATAGCACAGAATCTTAATCACCATAGTTTTATAATAAAATTGACATCTGGTAGGGCAAGTTCTTCTACCTTATTCCTCTCCTTTATTATTCTGACAATTCTTGACCCTTTTAATTTCCATATACATTATAGAATCAATCTGTCATGTTTCATTCAAAACATTGTTGGGATTTTTATTGGGATTGAATTATAAATTAATTGGAAGAGAATTAATATCTTTATAGTATTGAGAATTTCTTTCCATGGACACTGACCATTAATGTCTTTCAATCAAATTTTATAATCTTCTCCACAAAGTTCTTACAAGTTTGGTTAGATTTATACCTAAGCATCTTTTTAAAAAAATTTTGTTATTGTAAATTTTATTTTTTAATATTATTTTCTAACGTTTTATTGACTATATGTAGAAATGTAAATAATTTCTAGATATTGTTCTTTAGACAGTCACTTAGATAAACCCTCTCATTACTTCTAATAATTTGTCAATAAATTATTTGAGGTTTCTATACTGAAAAGTCATTACATCTGAAAAGATAAGAGTTTTGTTTCTTATTTCCAATCTACATGTGTGGCAGAGACAGCTAACTATACCATATATATATTTTTTTTTTTCTATTTTTAGTAATAGGACACTATGAGTTTTATCTGGAATCATTGCTACCTTGCAGCTAGGTGTGACCAAATGACCAACTTCAGGGCAACGGGCTATGGGGAGAAATAATATGTGAAACTTCCACATCATAACCTTAAAGACAGGCTGCAATCTGGTTGACTGAAACTAGGATTTGGGGTTGGGCTGTCTTAGAAAAATCAACAGACTCTGTATCCCCAAACAACAGGCAATGAGATTGCTACTCAGAGCCTTTCTCAAGAATCTCCCATTAACTGTTCTCACCAACTGGAGAATGGGAGATAATCTAGCGGCAACACTCAGACTAAGGATGATGCCTTTCCACACCAGACCACCTTTGCAAATGTTTTTAATACAGCTACCATTAAACTGACTGAGAGAGTTATGAGCTGAGCACAAAAGCTAGTAACTAAAAGAGATCTGATGGATGTAAAAACTACAACCTGAAACAATCATTGGATATGTTTACTTTTACGTGGAGCTGATAAGAAACGCAAAGATTGAAGGCTATTTAGTTTGTGAGGCATTATATTAATGCAAAAACCAAACCCTTGCCTTTAGAAATGTAAGAATGTTCAACCCTTAAAGCTACAGTTGGGCCCCAAAACTGTACTAGCAGGAACTCGGCTGTGTAGATAATGCAGTTCCAAAAAGGCACATTTTCCAATACCTTTTCTAGATACATCTATGGAGAGCAGTGGGAAAGGAAAAAAAGAAAAGCAAAAATAAAATCAGAGGACAAAGACAAGGAACAATGGAAACTGGACTTACTTCCAGAGAGTAGCACCAAGGGCAGCCAGCTGGGCTAGGCAAGCACCAGCGCTCCTGCCAGGGTGGGAGCTGTCACAACTCATGCCCAGCAAGATCTGACGACCTTTGGTGTTCCTCATTCTTTGCTTTCCAAATACGAGTTTCATTCTAATTATCTTTTCTTATCTGTATTAGTAAAGATAAAGGCTAAGCTGTTGAGGCTTCCGGGAAGATGGCGGAAGAGTAAGACGCGGAGATCACCTTCCTCCCCACAGATACACCAGAAATACATCTAAACGTGGAACGACTCCTACAGAACACCTACTGAACGCTGGCAGAAGACCTCAGACCTCCCAAAAGGCAAGAAACCCCCCACGTACCTGGGTAGGGCAAAAGAAAAAAGGAAAAACAGAGACAAAAGGATAGGGACGGGACCTGCACCAGTGGGAGGGAGCTGTGAAGGAGGAAACGTTTCCACACAGTAGGAAGCCCCTTCGCGGGCGGAGACTGCGGGTGGCTGAGGGGGAAAGCTTCGGAGCCGCGGAGGAGAGCACAGCAACAGGGGTGCGGAGGGCAAAGCGGGGAGATTCCCGCACAGAGGATCAGGGCCGACCGGCACTCACCAGTCTGAGAGGCTTGTCTGCTCACCCGCCGGGGCGGGCGGGGCTGGGAGCTGAGGCTCGGGCTTCGGTCGGAGCGCAGGGAGAGGGCTGGGGTTGGCGGCGTGAACACAGCCCGCAGGGGGTTAGTGCACCACGGCTGGCCGGGAGGGAGTCCGGGGAAAAGTCAGGAGCTGCCGAAGAGGCAAGAGACTTTTTCTTTCGTCTTTGTTTCCTGGTGCGCGAGGAGAGGGGATGCAGAGCACTGCTTAAAGGAGCTCCAGAGACGGGCGTGAGCCGAGGCTAAAAGCGCGGACGCCAGAGACGGGCATGAGACGCTAGGGCTGCTGCTGCCGCCACCAAGAAACCTGTGTGCGAGCACAGGTCACTATCCACAACCCCTTTCCGGGGAGCCTGTGCAGCCCGCCACTGCCAGGGTCCCGTGATCCAGGAACAACTTCTGCGGAAGAACGCACGGCACGCCGCCTCTGACGCCGCAGGCCCGCCCCGCACTCCGTGCCCCTCCCCCCGCCCCCGGCCTGAGTGAGCCAGAAACCGCGAATCAGCGGCTCCTTTAACCCCGTCCTGTCTGAGCGAAGAACAGACGCCCTCCGGAGACCTACACGCAGAGGCGGGGCCCAATCCAAAGCTGAGCCCTGGGAGCTGTGAGAACAAAGAAGAGAAAGGGAAATCTCTCCCAGCAGCCTCAGAAGCAGCGGATTAAATCTCCACAGTCAACTTGATATACCTGCACCTGTGGAATACATGAATAGACAACGGATCATCCCAAATTGAGGAGATGGACTTCGAGAGCAAGATTTATGATTTTTTCCCCTTTTCCTCTTTTTGTGAGTGCGTATGGGTATGCTTCTGTGTGAGATTTTCTCTGTGTAGCTTTGCTTCCACCATTTGTCCTAGGGTTCTATCCGTCCGTTTTCTTTTGTTTTCTTTAATTTTTTTTCTAATAATTATTTTTTTTATTTTAATAACTTTATTTTATTTTACTTTATATTCTTTCTTTTATTCCTTCCTTCCCTCCTTCCTTCCTTCCTCCCTCCCGCCCTCCCTCCCACCCTTTCTTTCTTTCTACTTCTACTAATTCTTTCTTTCTACTTTTTCTCCCTTTTATTCTGAGCCATGTGGATGACAGGCTCTTGGTGCTGCAGCCAGGAGTTACTGCTGTGCCTCTGAGGTGGGAGAGCCAACATCAGGACACTGGTCCACAAGAGACCTCCAGCTCCACGTAATATCGAACACTGAAAATCTCCCAGAGATCTCCATCTCAACACCAGCACCCAGCTTCACTCAACGACCAGCAAGCTACAGTGCTGGACATCCTATGCCAAACAACTAGCAAGACAGGAACACAACCCCACCCATTAGCAGAGAGGCTACCTAAAATCATAACAAGTCCACAGACACCCCAAAACACACCACCAGACATGCACCTGCCCACCAGAAAGACAAGATCCAGCCTCATCCACCAGAACACAGGCACTAGTCCCCTCCACCAGGAAGCCTATACAACCCGCTGAACCAACCTTAGCCACTGGGGACAGACACCAAAAACAACGGGAACTACGAACCTGCAGCCTGCAAAAAGGAGACCCCAAACACAGTAAGATAAGCAAACTAAGAAGACAGAAAAACACACAACAGATGAAGGAGCAAGATAAAAACCCACCAGACCTAACAAAAGAAGAGGAAATAGGCAGTCTACCTGAAAAAGAATTCAGAATAATGATAGTAAAGATGATCCAAAATATTGGAAACAGGATAGGCAAAATGCAAGAAACATTTAACAAGGACCTAGAAGAACTAAAGATGAAACAAACAATGATGAACAACACAATAAACGAAATGAAAACTACTCTAGATGGGATCAATAGCAGAATAACTGAGGCAGAAGAATGGATAAGTGACCTGGAAAATAAAATAGTGGAAATAACTACTGCAGAGCAGAATAAAGAAAAAAGAATGAAAAGAACTGAGGACAGTCTCACAAACCTCTGGGACAACATTAAATGCACCAACATTCGAATTATAGGGGTTCCAGAAGAAGGAGAGAAAAAGTAAGGGACTGAGAAAATATTTGAAGAGATTATAGTTGAAAACTTCCCTAATATGGGAATGGAAATAGTTAATCAAGTCCAGTAAGCACAGAGAGTCCCATACAGGATAAATCCAAGGAGAAATACGCCAAGACACATATTAATCAAACTGTCAAAAATTAAATACAAAGAAAACATATTAAAGCAGCAAGGAAAAACAACAAATAACACACAAGGGAATCCCCATAAGATTAACAGCTGATCTTTCAGCAGAAACTCTGCAAGCCAGAAGGGAGTAGCAGGACATACTGAAAGTGATGAAGGAGAAAAACCTGGAACCAAGATTACTCTACCCAGCAAGGATCTCATTCAGATTTGATGGAGAAATTAAAACCTTTACAGACAAGCAAAAGCTTAGAGAGTTCAGCACCACCAAACCAGCTTTACAACAACTGCTAAAGGAACTTCTCTAGGCAAGAAACACAAGAGAAGGAAAAGACCTACAATAATGAACCCAAAACAATTAAGAAAATGGGAATAGGAATATACATATCGATAATTACCTTAAATATAAATGGAATAAATGCTCCCACCAAAAGACACAGATTGGCTGAATGGATACAAAAACAAGACCCATATATTTGCTGTCTACAAGAGACCAACTTCAGACTTAGAGACACATACAGACTGAAAGTAAGGGGATGGAAAAAGATATTTCATGCAAATGGAAACCAAAAGAAAGCTGAAGTAGCAATTCTCATATCAGACAAAATAGACTTTAAAATAAAGACTATTAGAAGAGACAAAGAAGGACACTACATAACGATCAAGGGATCGATCCAAGAAGAAGATATAACAATTGTAAATATTTATGCACCCAACATAGGAGCACCTCAATACATAAGGCAAATGCTCACAGCCATAAAAGGGGAAATCGACAGTAACACATTCATAGTAGGGGACTTTAACACCCCACTTTCACCAATGGACAGATCATCCAAAATGAAAATAAATAAGGAAGCACAAGCTTTAAATGATACATTAAACATGATGGACTTAATTGATATTTATAGGACATTCCATCCAAAAACAACAGAATACACATTTTCCTCAAGTGTTCATGGAACATTCTCCAGGATAGATCATATCTTGGGTCACAAATCTAGCCTTGGTAAATTTAAGAAAATTGAAATTCTTTCAAGTATCTTTTCTGACCACAATGCTATGAGACTAGATATCAATTACAGGAAAAGATCTGTAAAAAATACAGACACATGGAGGCTAAACAATACACTACTTAATAATGAAGTGATCACTGAACAAATCAAAGAGGAAATCAAAAAATACCTAGAAACAAATGACAATGGAGACACAACGACCCAAAATCTATGGGATGCAGCAAAAGCAGTTCTAAGAGGGAAGTTTATAGCAATACAATCCTACCTTTAGAAACAGGAAACATCTTGAATAAACAACCTAACCTTGCACCTAAAGCAATTAGAGAAAGAAGAACCAAAAAACCCCAAAGTTAGCAGAAGGAAAGAAATCATAAAGATCAGATAAGAAATAAATGAAAAAGAAATGAAGGAAACAATAGCAAAGATCAATAAAACTAAATGCTGGTTCTTTGAGAAGATAAACAAAATTGATAAACCATTATCCAGACTCATCAAGAAAAAAAGGGAGAAGACTCAAATCAATAGAATTAGAAATGAAAAAGGAGAAGTAACAACTGACACTGCAGAAATAGAAAAGATCATGAGAGATTTCTACAAGCAACTCTATGCCAATAAAATGGACAAGCTGGAAGAAATGGACAAATTCTTAGAAATACACAACCTGCCAAGACTGAATCAGGAAGAAATAGAAAATATGAACAGACCAATCACAAGCACTGAAATTGAAACTGTGATTAAAAATCTTCCAACAAACAAAAGCCCAGGACCAGATGGCTTCACAGGCGAATTCTATCAAACATTTAGAGAAGAGCTAACACATATCCTCCTCAAACTCTTCCAAAATATAGCAGAGGGAACAACACTCCCAAACTCATTCTACGAGGCCACCATCACCCTGATACCAGAACCAGACAAGGATGTCACAAAGAAAGAAAACTATAGGCCAATATCACTGATGAACATAGATGCAAAAATCCTCAACAAAATACTAGTAAACAGAATCCAACAGCACATTAAACGGATCATACACCATGATCAAGTGGGGTTCATTCCAGGAATGAAAGGATTCTTCAATATATGCAAATCAATCAATGTGATACACCATATTAACAAACTGAAGGAGAAAAACCATATGATCATCTCAATAGATTCAGAGAAAGCTTTTGACAAAATTCAATGCCCATTTATGATAAAAACCCTGCAGAACGTAGGCATAGAGGGAACTTTCCTCCACATAATAAAGGCCATATATGACAAACCCACAGCCAACGTCATCCTCAATGGTGAAAAACTGAAAGCATTTCCACTAACATCAGGAACAAGACAAGGTTGCCCACTCTCACCACTCTTATTCAACATAGTTTTGGAAGTTTTAGCCACAGCAATCAGAGAATAAAAGGAAATAAAAGGAATCCAAATAAGAAAAGAAGAAGTAAAGCTGTCACTGTTTGCAGATGATATGATACCATACATAGAGAATCCTAAAGATGCTACCAGAAAACTGCTAGAGCTAATCAATGAATTTGGTAAAGTAGCAGGATACAAAATTAATGCACAGAAATCTCTGGCATTCCTATACACTAATGATGAAAAATCTGAAAGTGAAATCAAGAAAACACTCCCATTTACCATTGCAACAAAAAGAATAAAATATCTAGGAATAAACCTACCTAAGGAGACAAAAGACCTGTATGCAGAAAATTATAAGACACTGATGAAAGCAATTAAAGATGATACAAATAGATGGAGAGATATACCATGTTCTTGGATTTTAAGAATCAACATTGTGAAAATGGATCTACTACCCAAAGCAATCTACAGAGTCAATGCAATCCCTATCAAACTACCACTGGCATTTTTCACAGAACTAGAACAAAAAATTTCACAATTTGTATGGAAACACAAAAGACCCCGAATAGCCAAAGCAATCTTGAGAATGAAAAACGGA
This sequence comes from Stenella coeruleoalba, assembly GCF_951394435.1. NCBI lineage: Eukaryota > Metazoa > Chordata > Mammalia > Artiodactyla > Delphinidae > Stenella > Stenella coeruleoalba. The sequence continues at coordinate 104,770,394 of NC_137154.1, read as the reverse complement.
GCTGGAGGAATCAGGCTCCCTGACTTCAGACTATACTACAAAGCTACAGTAATCAAAACAGTATAGTACTGGCACAAAAATAGAAAGATCAATGGAATAGGATAGAAAGCCCAGAGATAAACCCACGCACATATGGTCACCTTATCTTTGATAAAGGAGGCAGGAATGTACAGTGGAGAAAGGACAGCCTCTTCAATAAGTGGTGCTGGGAAAACTGGACAGCTACATGTAAAAGTGTGAGATTAGATCACTCCCTAACACCATATACAAAAATAAGCTCAAAATGGATTAAAGACCTAAATGTAAGGCCAGAAACTATCAAACTCTTAGAGGAAAACATAGGCAGAACACTCTATGACATAAATCACAGCAAGATCCTTTTTGACCAACCTCCTAGAGAAATGGAAATAAAAACAAAAATAAACAAATGGGACCTAATGAAACTTCAAAGATTTTGCACAGCAAAGGAAACCATAAACAAGACCAAAAGACAACCCTCAGAATGGGAGAAAATATTTGCAAATGAAGCAACTGACAAAGGATTAATCTCCAAAATTTATAAGCAGCTCATGCAGCTTAATAACAAAAAGACAAACAACCCAATCCAAAAATGGGCAGAAGACCTAAATAGACATTTCTCCAAAGAAGATATACAGACTGCCAACAAACACATGAAAGAATGCTCAACATCACTAATCATTAGAGAAATGCAAATCAAAACTACAATGAGATATCATCTCACACCAGTCAGAATGGCCATCATCAAAAAATCTAGAAACAGGGCTTCCCTGGTGGCACAGTGGTTGAGAGTCCGCCTGCCGATGCAGGGGACACGGGTTCGTGTCCCGGTCCAGGAAGATCCCACATGCCGCGGAGCGGCTGGGCCCGTGAGCCATGGCCGCTGAGCCTGCGCGTCCGGAGCCTGTGCTCCACAACGGGAGAGGCCACAACAGTGAGAGGCCCGCGTACCACAAAAAAAAAAAAAAAAAAAAAAAATCTAGAAACAATAAATGCTGGAGAGGGTGTGGAGAAAAGGGAACCCTCTTACACTGTTGGTGGGAATGTAAAGTGATACAGCCATTGTGGAGAACAGTATGGAGGTTCCTTAAAAAACTACAAATAGAACTACGATATGACCCAGCAATCCCACTACTGGTCATATACCCTGAGAAAACCATAATTCAAAAAGAGTCATGTACCAAAATGTTCATTGCAGCTCTATTTACAATAGCCCAGAGATGGAAACAACCTAAGTGTCCATCATCAGATGAATGGATAAAGAAGATGTGGCACATATATACAATGGAATATTACTCAGCCATAAAAAGAAACGAAATTGAGCTATTTGTAATGAGGTGGATGGACCTAGAGTCTGTCATACAGAGTGAAGTAAGTGAGAAAGAGAAAGACAAATAGTGTATGCTAACACATATATATAGAATTTAAGAAAAAAAAATGTCATGAAGAACCTAGGGGTACGACAGGAATAAAGACACAGACCTACTAGAGAATGGACTTGAGGATATGGGGAGGGGGAAGGGTAAGCTGTGACAAAGCGATAGAGAGGCATGGACATGTATACACTACCAAACGTAAGGTAGATAGCTAGTGGGAAGCAGCCGCATAGCACAGGGAGATCAGCTCGGTGCTTTGTGACCGCCTGGAGGGGTGGGATAGAGAGGGTGGGAGGGAGGGAGACGCAAGAGAGAAGAGATATGGGAACATGTGTATATGTATAACTGATTCACTTTATTATAAAGCAGGACCTAACACACCATTGTAAAGCAATTATACTCCAATAAAGATGTAAAAAATAAATAAATAAATAAATAAGGCTAAGCTGTTATAGAAAAAAGACACCAAAATAGAAGTTTATTTTTTCCTGAGCTAATACTGTAAAGAAAATGGACTCTAAGAGGCAACCCAAGGTCTTAGGCTGGCAGAGTAGAGCTGTCATCCTTAATACATGATTGTGGCCTCTTTTTCTGATTCTACAAGGAATTTGTGAATTCCTTGCTAGTTAGAAGTCCAGAGTGAGTATTTTCTCTTTAAGGAGGTAATGCATAAGGTGCACACATCACTTTTACGTATATTGCATTGACTCCATGTTTGTCATATGTCCACACCTCCATGCAGGGGAGTTTAGAAAATATGGTCTGTAGCCAAGCAGCCATGTGCCCAAGTAAAACTGTACTACTGAAAGGAGGAAAGGGAGAACAAATTCCTGGAGACAATTAGCAATCATATACCCATTATTTCATATTGAATGTGAAGTACTGGTATGAAGGTACTTTGCCTTTTATTTTCTCATCAGTAAACCACAAGAAACTAAAATAAGACCTGATGGAGAGGAATAAGCATCATCCAGATACCTGGATTTTGAACCAGGTGCATTACCTGAATGGGACTTCGGGTTATTAGAGAAGAGTTTTGCTCTATGTGTGGGGGGACTGTGGCAGTTTTCTCACTTAAGTCTAGGAGGGAAAATGTACAAGGATATTTGTCATTGCATTATTTGGTGATAGGATATGGAAGGAAATCTCTCTTTATCTCTGGGAGAGTAAATACATGAATGTGTTAGATGCATACAATGGTTTACTACACAGCAGAAAGCAGTAATAGATTAGATATATGCGTGGTAATATAAGTGAAACTTAAACACATAGTGCTAAGCTAAAAAAAAGTGATTCATGCCTTAATACCATTTGTATAAATGTAAAATACACAAAAAACCCAACATACATATTTGCATGAACTCCAACAAAAATATACAAATTAACTCGTTAAAATAATTACTCATGGTAGGGGAAATAATGAGAGTAGGAGCCCAAGGAAAAACGTGGAAAATTAAAATAGAAGATCCTCATGTATACCAATGTTACCTGCCATGAATTGCAAAGAATGATGAACCACCCTCTGCATCTGAGGTCCTAATAGAAAAAAGAGTGACTTATGAAAGAGGAGTGGGAAGCAAGTGGTAATTCCACAACTGAAAAAGATGGAGTAAGACGGGTCATATCTACCCTCCCTCCTGAAATAATAAAACCAGAAAAAAAATGTATGAAACAATGTCGTCCAAGACACTGGACATTAGTCAACAAAACAAAGTGATCCCTGAGAAACAAGAACAAACAAGGTGACATCTACACTCGCTCTACTAATGAATGGCCTAAAGAGGGTTTCCAGGCCACACTGCAGACAAACAGGCGGTCTGAGTTGAGACGATATAACTGGAAGTCTCAAGGCCAAGATGGCTAGAGCTTGCAGGACAGAGTACTGCAGAGGAGAAATCTGGACAGAGAACACTGAATATCTGCAGAGGATTCCTCTATAACCTTCAACTTAGTACTAATCAGCACATGCAAGGGAGGACACTCCCCAAAACCAGTGGGTGAAAGACATTCAAAAGGAAAAGAAGAAATGGTATCCAGCACTGACACGGGATGAGAACGGTATTGTTTGCTACCAGCCAGACTAGAAAATCTAACAATTCAAAAAACATCAGTTGTGGTACCCAGAAGGATTTAGCCTAAGTAGTAGGGCAAAATTAGCCCCAAACCAAACATTGTTCTGGTTCCACCCAACAACGCTGACACATTAACCCCCAAAAGGATCAATTGTTTCTAAGTACCTTAACTGTGTCTTGGAACAAAGCTCAAGACTATTTATAGGAATAGAAAATATCTGGCATACAACAAGACAAAATTTACAATCTGTGACATCCAGTATAAAATGACCAGCCATGCAAAGAAGAAGAGAAATCTGCTAAACATAATAAAGAAAAAAATGAATCTCAATAAAAACCATCCAGAAATGATACAGGTGACAGGATTAGCAGACAAAGACACAACTGTATTCTATAAGTTCCAGAAACTAGAGGAAATATTTAACATGTTAGAGATGGGGAAAATTTTTTTTAATTCCCAAATTGGACTTCAAGAGATGATAACTACAATTTCTGAGATAGAAAATACAATGAACAGATTAACAGTATATTAGATATCACAAAAGAAAATATTAGTGAATTTGAAGACATAGCAATAGAAACTATCCAACACAAAACATGGAGAGGGGGACTTCCCTGGTGGCGCAGTGGTTAAGAATCCGCCTGCCAATGCAGGAGACAGGAGTTCAAGCCCTGGTCTGGGAAGATCCCACATGCCATGGAGGAAGAAAGCCCGTGCACCACAACTACTGAGCCTGCGTTCTAGAGCCCGTGAGCCACAACTACTGAGCCCACGTGCCACAACTATTGAAACCCGCGCGCCTAGAGCCTGTGCTCTGCAACAAGAGAAGCCACTGCAATGAGAAGCCCACACACCATAACAAAGAGTAGCTCCCGCTTGCCGCAACTAGAGAAAGCCCGTGTGCAGCAATGAAGACCCAATGCAGCCAAAAATAAATAAGTAAATTTATGTTTTAAAAACACATGGAAAGGAAAAAGACAAAAAAAAATGAGCAGAGACTCAGTGAGCTGTTTGGCAAATTCAAGAGACCAAATATATGTATTTTTGGAATCTGAAAAAAAGAGGATAAGGGGCAGAAATACAGGTGAAAATAATAGCCAATATTCCCAAAACTGATGAAAACTATACATCCACAGACCCAAGAACCTCAATAAACCTCAAGTACAAGAAACATGAAGAAATATACAAGAAAGAACATCATAATCAAATTACTAAAAACCAGAGCTTAAGAGAAAAATTCAAAGCAGCCAGAGATAAAAGGTATGTTTCATCAGAGGAACAAAGATAAAAGCGGTAACAGATTTCTCATCAGAAACAGTGGAAGCCAGAAGAAAGTGAAGCAATATCCTTAAAGAACTGAGGAAAAAAAAGAAACTGTCAACAACCTTGAATTCCATCCCCAGAGAACACACCTTTAAAAGGTGAAATAAAGACATTTTCAGGCATTAAAAAATGTGGAAATTTTTATTACCAGCAGAATGGCACCACAAAGAATATTAAGGAATCCTTCGGGCAGAAAGAAAATGATTCCAGAAGGAAATATCTTCTCTACCAAAGAAATGAAGAGCACCAGAGATGGTAACTACATCGGTAAATATAAAATATATTTTTATTACTTAAGTTCCTTTAAAAGGCAGTTCACTCTTTAAAGCAAAAATAATAAAATATATTTTTTAAAAAAATAATAAAATGTATATTTTTCAGCATTACAAAATATGCTGAAGTTAAATGTATGACAGCAATACCACCATGGTCAGAAACAGAAAAATGGAAGTAGACTGTTGTAATATTCTTAAATTATATGTAAAGTGGTATAATATTACCTGAAAGTAGACTGTATTAAATTAACAATGTGTCTTATAAACCTTAAATGAAACACTTAAAAAATTATAGCAAATGAGGCAATAAAGAAGAAGATATAGAATCGTTAAAATGTTCACTTAATCCAAAAGAGGGAAGAAAAACAGAAGAAAAGAAACAAAGAATAGATGGGACAAATGAAAAACGAATAGCAAGATGGTAGACTGAAACTCAACCATATAAATTGGCACATTAAATATAGATGGTCTGAACATCCGCATAGATAAAAAAGCAAGAACTCTATGCCTACAAGAAACCGACTTTAAACATAACACAAATGGGTTAGAAATAAATGCACAAAAACCACATAATCTTTCCAACACTAATAAAGCTAGAACATAGCTTGAAAGGGATCTTGTTAGCCAAATTTTTAGCAGAGCATAAAAAAGAATAATGGCAGAGAAATAGAAAATAAAGAACTTCTCAATTCATTCGTTAAGGCGACTATTCCTCTGACACCCAAACCTAAGACATTACGAGAGAAGAGAACTACAGCTATACATATCCCTCATAAATACAGATGCAAAAAGTCTTAACAAAATTTTAGCCAATCAAATCGAATAATATTTTTAAAAAGAATAATATATTGTGACCAAACGGGGCTTGTCCCAGGAATCCAAGGTTGGGTTAGCATTAGAACATTAGTCAGAGAAACTTATATATTAACAAACCATATGATTATTTCAATGGATATAGAAAAATTATTAGATGATGTGAATGTTAGTTTTGATGCCTCGACTTGGCTAGGCATAGCACCCAGTTATTTAATCTACACTAATCTAGGTGCAGCTGTGAAAGTATTTTGTAGGTGTGGTTAACATCTACAATCAATTGACTTTAAGTAAAGGAGACTGTCCTTGATAATGTGGGTGGGCCTCACCGCAACAGTTGAAAGTCCTTCAGACCAAAATCTGAGATTTTCCAAATGAGAAATTCTGCCTCAACACTGCAGCATCAATTTCTGCCTGTGATCTGCCCTACAGATTTTGGATATGCAAGCCCCTACAACTGCATGAGGCAATTCCTTGAAACAAATCTCTAGACAGATAGATAATTTATACATATATACATTTATTATTTAGTTAATATATTCATAAACATATATTATTTAAAATACTATAATAAACGTATATTTGTTATGTAAATTCTCTATATATGCAGGACATATATAAAGAGAGAGAGAAACAGAATCTTAAGTATAAGTTTTCTGAATTGGTTTGGGATCTCTGGAATTGGTTCTCTAATCAGACTATATTTAAAGGCATTAATGACATCACTTCCAGTGGTAAAAAGCACTGATAGTCTGTGGTGTGATGTGGCAAAAAATATACAAAATATCATCACTGGATACTCTAATCAAATACTTATAAAAAGCAAGGTGCTGGGTGACTGTATATGATACCTAGTGTAGTTAAAATAACAAGGATAATGACATTGGCTGGTTGCTCCTAAGTGCACTGGAGAAAGTAGGAAAAGAAAAGGAAGAGTTCAAGCCCTCAAGTTCCCAGCTCAAACGCAGCGTCAATTAACTGAAAGTGTCTATGCCATCCGTGAAAGAAAACTGCATCTCCTACAGGGGCAGAACTGAGATTTCTGAAAGCCTAACTCAGAGTCTCATCCTACGAGTAGCTGAATTACAAAGCAAACTGAGTTCTCAACTTCACAGGGTATACACTCTGTTAAACAGAGAGCACTGTCTGGGAAGGAACAGGATCCTGAAGATTGGAATGGGGACATAGGGGCAGATCCTGATGCAGCTGGGGATACTAAACCCTTAAATCCCGCTGCGTCTTCTTTGCAGCCCTTCTCTCCCCGTCTGAAGAGGTTAGCCCAGCTTTGCCTGAGGAAACTGTAATGACCCGTCCTGAGTAGCTGCCTTGCAAGATGCTGCTGGTTCTCCTCGGGGCCCACCCCCCAGGATGACCCATCTTTGTTTCTAGACCTATAGCAGGATTCAAATCCCAGCAGGCCCCCACTGGTGAGACACAAAGTGTGACCTGTTAGGAGGTGTACTACACTCGAAAAGAACTGCATGAGTTTTCCAATTTATACAGACAGAACTCTGGAGAATATGTGTAGTAATAGAAATTAAGGGTGTGGGAAAAATGGTAGAACTGGATCAGGTCAAATTTATTGATATGGGCCCACTAAGCAGAGATTCAGGATTCAATGTTATAGCTTCAGGGGTGTGAAAGTTCCCTAACTGTTTGTTTGGTTGATTAGCTGAAACACGGACAAAAAGTTGGCCAACACCACGTGAAAATGAAATGCCAGAACTGCCTTGGTGTACTGTAGAGGAAAGTATCCAAAGGCTTATTAGGGAGATTAGAATGTTACAATGAATTTATCACATAAGACCTGCTCGCTCTGTGTGAGAGGGTCCAAGTGACATGCCTTTCGCCACAACCAGGGGGAAATAAATGGTGAGGGGAGCCCTGGCAATCTTAACTGTGGTCACTCTTCTCTGTAGCCCAGAAATGACAGCAGGATCTACCGTCTCTGAATAAGATACTTAATTGCGATAGAGATAATTGGATCCCATGGTAGCAGGGGTCATGTGGGAGCACTTAACCGTCAAAGACAAGGTGGGTGTGATTACCATAGGACAGCCGGGTCAAAGAATCTGACTCACAGGGTCCTATGGCATTGGCTAGTTGATCATCATCCCTAGAGGAGAAATAGATGGGCAATCTGCTAAATGAAGCAGAAGAGCTCTAGGTCAAGTGTATAGAAGTCTAACTTGAATCAACAAAACAGAAGGTGATGCCCCTTCAATCAATTCTCAGACTTGAACGTGTTTCACCAGGGTGACTGTTCATTAGGGAAAAGGAAAATAATCAGACTTTGGGGGATTACTGAACACAGGTTCCGAACTGTCATTAATTCCAGGAGACCCAAAATGTCACTGTGGCCCATCAGTCAGAGTATGGGCTTGTGGAGGTGAGATGATCAATGGGGTTTTAGTTCAGGTCCATCTCACAGTGGGTCCGATGGGCCCATGAACCCATCCTGTGGTTATTTCCACAGTTCCAGAATGTGAAATTGGAGCAGACATACCGAGCGATTGGCAGGATCCCCACACTGCCTCCCCAGCCTGTAAAGTGAGAGCTATTATCATAGAAAAGGCCAAGCGGAAGCCACTAAAACTGCCTCTTCCTAGGAAAACAGTAAACCAAAAGCAACGCCATGTTCCTGGATGGATCAGAGATTGGCACCACCATAAAGGACTTGAAGGATGCAGGGCCCGTGACTCCCACCACATCCGCGTTCACCTCCCCTATCTGGTCAGTGCAGAAACCAGATGGATCTTGGAGACTGGCAGTGGATCATCATAAACTTCATCAGGTGGGGACTCCAATTACATCTGCTGTTCCAGATGTAATATCCAGATGTGATTTCACTGCTTGAACATATTAACACATCCCTCCTACCTGTTATGCAGCTGTTCATCTGGGAAAGGCTACTTTCTTCATGGCTATAAGTAAAGACCACCAGAAGCAGTTAAGCTGGCAACATGCCTTCACTGTCCTAACTTAGGGGTACATCCGTGCTCCAGCTTTACATCATTAAGTTCGTCCACAGAGACTTGGCTGCCTTTACCTTCCACAGAACATCACGCTGTTTCATTCCACTGATAATATTAATGACATTGATGAGCTAGCAGGCTAGAACTGGCAACTATTCTAGACTTATTGGTAAGACATTTGCACATCAGAGGGTGGGAAATAAATACAAGAAAAATTCAGATGCCTTCCACCTCCGTGAAATTTCTAGAAATCCAGTGCTGTGGTACATGTTGAGATATTCCTGTATATCCCAGGCACAATGCCTAGTGGCCCACTTTGGATTTTAGAGGCAACCTATTCCTCATTTGGGTCGTGACTCTGGCCCACTTCCAAGTGACATGAAAAGCTGCTAGTTTTGACTAAGGCCCAGAACAAGAGAAGGTTCTGCAACCGGTCCAGGCTGAAATGCATGCTGCTCTGCCACTTGGGCCACATGACCCAGCAGATCAATGGTGCTTGAATGTCAGTGATCAATAGGGATGCTGTTTGGAGCCTTCGGCAGCCCCCATAGGCATTTTTCTAAGAGAAATGAAAGGATATGAAAGGATATCTCCATACTCTCCAAAGACTTGCACACAAAAGTTCACACCAGCTTCATCTGTAATAGTCATAAACTTCAAACAATCCAATGTCCACCGATAGGTTAATGAATAAACACGTTATCATATATCCATACAGTGGAACACACGTCTCAGGTATAAAAAGGAATAAACAATTGATCCACCTCAAAATAACTATGCTGGGTAAGAGAAGCCAGACACACCAAAATCCATTGTGTATGATTTCATATATGTGAAGTTCTGCAAAATTCAAACTATTCTAAAGTGAAAGAAAGCCTGGGGGAGGGGGCAGAGCAATGCTGACAGGGCAGGAGGGAACTTGTGAAGATGGCGGATACGTTATCATGACTGTGGTGGTGGTTTCATAGGTGTATACATATGTCAGAGCTTATCAACTTGTGTGCTTTTAGTATGTGCAATTTATTTTATGTCAATTAGACCTCAATAGATCTGTTAACATATTTAAATAGAATGACTGCATGGAAAAAATGCTTTTATGTTTCCCATTCAGAATGATATTGTAAGTCAAGGAAACACCCTCCTATCATGGTTTGCTATGAGGTTTCTCTGTTTTGCTTTTGGTTTAAAGTCACGAATGAATATTGAATATTATTACATGCTTTTTCTGCATCTGCTGAGATAATATGAATTTTCTCTTTTAACTGTTAATGTAGCTAATGACTATGGAATTTAATGGAGTGGGCCAAGACAGTGTACCTTGAACTCATCACATACTTCTCATCCTCTTAGGAGCCCAATGCATCAGAAAGTGTTTTCTATAATAGGGACCTAGTTGTTCTGCCATGGGAGAGACTGTTAGAACACTTAGTATTTTGTACAGCCAGACGTAGAATTTAAGCCTAGGTCTCGTTAACTTGCAGGTCATTGTTATTTCCATTTTTATGTGCCATGAAAACAAATCTTGAAAACTATTAAAATTATCATTGTTGGGCTTCCCTGGTGGCGCAGTGGTTGAGAATCTGCCTGCCAATGCAGGGGACACGGGTTTGAGCCCTGGTCTGGGAAGATCCCACATGCCGCGGAGCAACTAGGCCCGTGAGCCACAACTACTGAGCCTGCGCGTCTGGAGCCTGTGCTCCGCAACAAGAGAGGCCGCGATAGTGAGGGGCCCGCACACCGCGATGAAGAGGGGCCCCCGCTTGCCGCAACTAGAGAAAGCCCTCACACAGAAACGAAGACCCAACACAGCCAAAAATAAATAAATTAATTAATTTTTTCAAAAAAAATTATCATTGTCTTTTTCAGTATCTTGATCATCAAAATGTGACCATTCAGAGAACCCACAGATAGAAAGGAACTGTTAGGGACTGAATTGTGTGCCCCTAAAATTCCTATGTTGAAGTCCTAACCCCTGGTATACCTTAGAAGTGACTGTATCTAGAAACAGGGCCTGGTAACAGTTAATTTTATGTTAACATGACTGGCTACAGGGCGCTCAAAGTAAACATGATTTCTGGGTGTGTCTGTGAGGTGTTGCTGGAAGAGATTAACATTTGAATCAGTGGACTCAGTAAAGTAAAGCATCCTCCCAAACGTGGTGGGCCTCATCCAATCCCCTGAGGGTCTGAACAGAACAAGAGGCAGAGGAAGGAGGAAGAATTTACCCCTTTTCTCCTGCCTCACTGACCAAACTGGGACATCTCATCTCATCTTCTCTGGCTCCTGGACTGGGATTTATACCACAGCTCCCTGGTTCTCAGGTTTTCAGGCTCAGATTAAATTACACCACCAGCTTTCCTGGGCATCCAGCTCACCAATGGCACATCCTGGGACTTCTCAGCCTCACTGGCAACTCCTCATAATAAACGTGCAGCTACATGTACAGATAGGTATATGTGTATGTGTTCTGTTTCCCTGGAGAACCCTGACTGATACAGGCCTTTAAAGGGTGACCAAGGTTAAATGAGGTTACATGGGTGGACCCTAATCCTACATGACTGGTGTCCTTAAAAGAGAGGGAGACACCGGGGAGGCACCACAAAGGAAAGGCACATGTGAAGACACAGCAAGACCGCCATCTGCAAGCCAAGGAGAGAGGCCTCCATAGAGGCCAGTCAACAGCTTAACCTTGGACTTCCATCCTCCAGAACTGTGAGTCAATAAATTTCTGTTGCTGAAGGTCTGTGGTATATATATTGTTATAAGAGTCCCAGCAAACTAGTTCGGGAGCTTACTCAGTACTCCTTATTCCTGAAATGACCAGTTCCTCTCATCTTCATGGGAAATTTAGCCATCCTCCAAGGCCCACTCAAATGTCACCTCTTCCATGAAACATCCCCTAATTCTCTGCATTCCCATGTTCTGACACATTTTTTTATAGAACTTTACACATTGTGTCAGTGCCTATCACTAGACTGTGAATCCTTTAAGAAAAGCAACCATATAAAATCCAGCTTTAAATTCTCAATATCTGGTTAATGTCTGTTGGATGAATGGATGGATGGATTTATGAATAGAGAGTGAATGAATAAATAATATGCAATTTTTCCCTGCTGCTTTCTGGTGCCTATTTATTTTTCAACACTGCGTCTAAGGCAGGGTGTGAGATGTCACAGCAATGTCCCAGCCCCTGCATAGCTTCTTTCAGATGACTCGTTTTCTAATTTATGCAAAATCTCCTCCTCCTTTTTTGGTATTTCCATACTTTACTCTTCTCATTATATCATCCATCAACCTCCTGGCCGTCCTTCTCATTTACTGAGAACATGTGTACCAAGACCACGGTCCCTCTCCCTAGCTTAGCATTAGTGACTGCCAATCCTGTGTGGATCAGCCTCTAAAAAACAGATTCAGAGTTTCTTCCTCAGCCCTAATACGTTATCCATACCCTACTTCAGGAACTCATTACTTTGCCGCACCCAGACTTCACCATCACAGAAACATTTTCATCTCTAGATACGAAGGTTCTGTAGAAAGTCAAATAATGGATTCCCAAAGATGTCCTCACCTTAATCCTCAGAACCTGTGACTATGTTACCATACATGGCAAAAGAGATTTTGCAGGTGTGATTAAGGTAAGAATCTTGACATGGGAAGACTCTCCTTGGTTGTCTGGAAGGGCTCAATGCAATCACAACGGTCTTTGTAAGAGGAAGACAGGAAGGTCAGAGTGAAAGAGACGTGACAACAGACGCAGAGGATGATGTAACATGAGGCTGTGAGCCAGGGGATGCAGACAGCTGGAAAGGGCAAGAAAGCAGACCCTCCCTTAGAGCCTCCAAAAGGAATGCCACCCTGCCAACTCAGCCTAGACTTCCGACCTCTCGCACTGTAGGAGAATAAATGTACTGAGTTTGTAGTAATTTGGTAGAGCACCATCAGCACACAAACCCAGGCTCCAAGAGACAAATCTATAACCACAGACTCCCGTTCTTCTGGCTCGCTCCCTCTCTCCCAGGACCCCTAACCCTGTTCTCACAACTCATTTCCCTCTCCTATTGCATTTCCTTCCCTGGACACCCAGATACCATGAATTTAAATCTGAACAGCTCTCTCCTCAGGATGTCAAGGTCTGAACACCTCATCCTTTCACTTCCTCTACCCAGACACCTCAAATATCACAGCAAACCAGCCTCCTTCCTTCTCCTCTCCTATACTGAGAGTGCTAAACACCTCGGGAGAAAACAGCTCAATAACACATACTGGCACCACTACAAAGTCATGATATTTAACCTCAGCTTGGCCCTTGGTCCCCCTTCCTTTTTCTCCATAACCTTCATTACTTCCTTCTAATTCTTGTAGCAATAATTCCAAACCATCAACTCTTCCCAAGTCACCTGTCCCGTCACTACCCCTCTTTTCCCTGCATTACCATGACTCCTCTTTTTGAGAGAAAATCGAGGTGGGACATGAGCTGCCTCCGTCCTGTCCTCTTGCTACAGCACCCCTGCCTCGTCCCTGCTTGTTTCTCACGGCTGCCTCTGCCTAAGAGCCCCCCCACCATTCCCCTTGCTCTCTGTACCCTCCATTCACCTAAAATAGCTTACCTCTTTTTCTTTTTCCAACTGAAGAGTAAACTTTCTATGAAGACTTTAATGGCATCACCCAATTCCCCAGTTGACCACCCTCCTCTGAGTTCCCAGGTTATTGTACTTCTACTGCAACTAGCATACCCCACGGGATAACATTTAGTTATATTTATCTACTTACATGTCTGTTTTGTTTTGGGGGCAAAATTAAGCTCAGAGACTGAGCTTGTCTTTGCCAATAGTTTATTGAGCACAGGTTCACTGTGGGAATTGTACAAGCAAAGAGCACACAGGGTAATGTCTCTTAATAAGCCCATAAAGAAATAATAGACACCAAACAAATGATCAATTTCACTCTTGTTCCGGGCAAGGGGAGATGAAAGAAATAAAGACCAAATGTAGTTCAAGCTGTACCTTTATACGAGCTGGTACCTGGGAAAGCCACCAAGAGATGACTTCCAGCTGCCAGCTCACAACTAGAGTCCGTTGTTGCTAGCGTACGTTGCTAGGGAACGAGGTGCGGGTGCTGGGGCCAGGCAAGGCTGCTCCAAGGGTTATCACTCCAGGGACCTTCTCAGTGCTGGCGCCACTGCCCAGAGGAGCACCCGTCTGGCAGGAACGCTGTCCCCTCTCTGCCTGAGACCACTGCACAGCTTCCCACCACTGCCGGCCCAGAGCAGCCTGGCCACGGCAGGAGCAGGTGTCTCAGGATCTTCAGAGACCTAGATCAGCAAACGGTGGCTTTTGCCCACGCAGAAACTCTCAGATATTCCTCACAAACTCTCAGTATTTAGAGTCTCAGTGTCCCCTCCCCAGGGTTGCTTCCCCACATGTTCTTATTGATAAGCCCCCAGGGGTTCCCTCAGCAGATGAGCTGCTAAGTGCTTATCAAGGTCAAGTGATGAGATGACGTCACAACATACTTTATTCTTATATCAAAACAACTTTACTTCTAAAAACAACTTTTTTGGGTCTTTTGTCATAAAGAAGTGGATTAAGTCAACTTAAGTCACAAACAAGTGGATTCGAAACCATACCAAAACAATACACATGAAAATGACTATACTACCCAAAGCAATCTACAGATTCAATGCAATCCCTATCAAATTACCAATGGCATTTTTCACAGAACTAGAACCAAAAATTTTCAATTTGTATGGAAACACAAAAGACCTTGAATAGCCCAAGCAATTTGAGAAAGAAAAATGGAGCTGGCGGAATCAAACTCCTTGACTTCAGACTATACTACAAAGCTACAGTAATCAAGACGGCATAGTACTGGTACAAAAACAGAAATATAGATCAATGGAACAGGATAGAAAGCCCAGAGATAAATCCACGCACATATGGTCACCTTATCTTTGACAAAGGAGGCAAGAATATACAATGGAGAAAAGTCAGCCTCTTCAATAAGTGGTGCTGGGAAAACTGGACAGCTACACATAAAAGAATGAAATTAGAACACTCCCTAACACCATACACAAAAATAAACTCAAAATGGATTAGAGACCTAAATGTAAGGCCAGACACTATCAAACTCTTAGAGGAACACATAGGCAGAACACTCTATGACATTATTCACAGCAAGATCCTTTTTGACTCACCTCGTAGAGAAATGGAAATAAAAATAAACAAATGGGACCTAATGAAACTTAAAAGCTTTTGCACAGCAAAGGAAACCATAAACAAGATGAAAAGACAACCCTCAGTATGGGAGAAAATATTTGCAAACAAAGCAACTGACAAAGGATTAATCTCCAAAATATAAAAGCAGCTCATGCAGCTCAATATCAAAAAAACAAACAACCCAATCCAAAAATGGACAGAAGACCTAATAGACATTTCTCCAAAGAAGACATACAGATTGCCAATAAACACATGAAAAGATGCTCAACATCTCTAATCATTAGATCAAATCAAAACCACAATGAGATATCACCTCACACCAGTCAGAATGGCCATCATCAAAAACTCTACAAACAATAAATGCTGGAGAGGGTGTGGAGAAAAGGCAACCCTCCTGCACTGTTGGTGGGAATGTAAATTGATACAGCCACTAGGGAGAACAGTAAGGAGGTTCCTTAAATAACTAAAAATAGAACTACCATATGACCCAGCAATCCCACTACTGGGCATATACCCTGAGAAAACCATAATTCAAAAAGAGACATCTACCACAATGTTCATTGCAGCACTATTTACGATAGCCAGGACATGGAAGCAACCTAAGTGTCCATCATTGGATGAATGGATAAAGCAGATGTGGCACATATATACAATGGAATATTACTCCGTCATAAAAAAGGAATGAAATTGAGTTATTTGTAGTGAGGTGGATGGACCTAGAGTTTGTCATACAGAGTGAAGTAAATCAGAAAGAGAAAAACAAATATCATATGCTAACGCATATGTAGGAATCTAGAAAAACAGTACTGATGAACCTAGTGGCAGGGCAGGAATAAAGACGCAGATGTAGAGAATGGACTTAAGGACACCGGTGCGGGGGGCGGGGGGGGTGCTTCCCTGGTGGCGCAGTGGTTGGGAGTCCGCCTGCCAATGCGGGGGACACGGGTTCGTGCCCCAGTCCGGGAGGATCCCATATGCCGCAGAGCAGCTGGGCCCGTGAGCCACAGCCGCTGAGCCTGTGCGTCCAGGGTCTGTGCTCCGCGATGGGAGAGGCCATAGCAGTGAGAGGCCTGTGTACCAAAAAAAAAAAAAAAGGACACCAGCGGGGTGGAAGGGGAGGCTGGGATAAAGTGAGAGAGTGGCATTGACATATATACACTACCAAATGTAAAACAGCTAGTGGGAAGCTGCTGCATAGCACAGGGAGGTCAGCTTGGTGCTTTGTGACAACCTAGAGGGGTGGGATAGGGAGGGTGGGAGGGAGGCTCAAGAGGGAGGGGATATGGGGATATGTATATATGTATACATATCACTTTGTTGTACAGCAGAAACTAACACAACATTGTAAAGCAATTATACTCCAATAAAGGTGTAAGAAAAACAATACACAACAGTGTCTTTCTGGCGGTCCAGTGGTTAGAACTCCGTGCTTCCACCATAGTGGGCATGGTTCGATCCCTGGTCAGGGAACTAAGATACCACATGCCACATGGCCAAAATGTAAAAAAACAAAAACAAACTCACAACAACAGTGTCTCTGTCCTGTAACTAGACTGAGTCCCCTTAGGTGAATTACAGTGTCCTATGTGTCCTGTTATCCCCAGCACTCTGGCAAGATGACTAGAATATTTTGAGAAATGATAAGAAGGAAAGAAAGAAGGATCTCAGAGATAGTGAATGATATGGCCAAACAGCCAGCCTCCCCCGCCATGTCCACACACCGTCACCACCACCAGACACCAGTCCTGCTCCCAGCTCCCCCCAGTGATTAATCTGTTTGGAGACTGAGGCCCTTCGCCCCAGACCCCCAGGCAGCAGCTCACACCAGTCAAAATGACAAGTGCGCTGGCACGTTCATCTGCAGATGCTGCTTCATCGTATCCACTTCAGAAGCAGGAAGGCACTCTCGGCTACCTCAGTGCTCCAGACCATCTGGTCAGGTGGCACAGCGCCCACTTACAAGGTCAGTTTTTCCTGCCCGGAGCATTCCAGATTCTGCTGCAGAGTAAACTTCCTCTCTGAACCATCTTGGGGAATTCTTCAGACTCATCCTCAGTCCCTCCAACATCCACTTCTTTTTTATATATATATAAGTTTATTTATTTATTTATTGGCTGTGTTGGGTCTTTGTTGCTGCGCGCAGGCTTTCTCTAGTTGCAGCGAGCGGGGTCTACTCGTTGCAGTGCACAGGCTTCTCACTGTGGTGGCGTCTCTTGTTGTGGAGCACGAGCTCTAGGCACACGGGCTTCAGTAGTTGTGGCACACAGGCTCAGTAGTTGTGGCTCGCAGACTCTAGAGCACAGGCTCAGCAGTTGTGGCACATGGGCTTAGTTGCTCCATGGCATGTGGGATCTTCCCGGCGCAGGGCCCGAACCCATGTCCCCTGCACAGGCAGGCGGATTCTTAACCACTGCACCAACAGGGAAGTCCTCATCATCCAGTTCTTATTTTAGTTCTTGGCTCGGTGGCAGGGACATTTCTCTGTGATCTTCTAACTGCCCCTGAGGACAATGGAATTGTCTGGGAGGACAAAGACAGCAGCACTCACTTCTGAGGCTCCTTTTCTGTGAGAAGCAGAGCACCAGTGAAGTGGCCAGCGTTCTGGGAGCTCAGGAATGTGCCCAGTTCGCTTTGTGGGCACTTTGATGCTAAATCCAACTTTTGCTTTAGAAGTGATAGTCATGAACTATGCCCCACATCTAAACAATGGTTCCCTTTGCATTCAAAAGAGATCTTTACCCCAATAGCTGAAACGGAGATGAGAGGAGAAGCCACAATGTGCTTCCTGTTGGCACAATTTTGGGTTGGAGTTTGCCTGAAGATTCCTCTAAATATGTGGGGACTAAGGCCATCATGATGAAAAGCTGCTAACAGCACAGAGAGTGCTGAAGACAACCATGAACAGCCCTGTACAAATGATACACGTCCCGTGCCAAAATAAAAAGGAAAGCCACATGCACACAGAGCTCCTGGGGGCCAAAATGCAGAAGGAAGCCGGCTTCACATGAAACTGGCACCAACACTCTTACACCTGGTCAGTGCTACTGTCGAATACTTAATTTTCCTACAGGTAATTCCGTCTGTGTGGACAACTGAAGGCAAAAAACCCAAAACCAATCAAACAGAGCACATTCCCAAGCAAATCTATCAGAAGACTGTCTGAACATACATCTCTATTTCTGCTTTCTTTTCCTATATATTTGGGGAGGAAAAGGGAAGAAGAGATGGAGGGGAATAGAAAGGCAGCAGAAAGGCTCCCTTCTCTTTGAGGTCTCCCTTAACCACTACAACCCACGGTGACCTTTCCTTCCCCTCATACGTATAATAATTTGCATTTGACCATATCCCATACTGACGTGCATTATTAAATATGCACTCATGACCCAAGAACTCGTCTCCGCAATTATCTGCAAGGTCCTTGAGGACAAGGACCGCTTCTACTCCTCCACACTACCTATCACAGGGATTGAACCTAGCAGATGCTCAAAAGATTTAATTGCTCGGACAATGCCACCAGCAAATAACCCCAAATCACAAAAAAAGATTTTATTATACGGTATTATGAAATTTTAGGAATAAATCTATCTCTGTGTTAATGTTTTATGCCTTGTATTCAGCAATTCCTGAGCACAAGTTCGCTGAGCTGAGCTGGGTGTTGGGAGACGGGCGCTGGGGAGTGGGGGGTGAATGTTAAAATGTATCACCAGGCCAACTAAAATATGCCCAAATGAGATTAAAGTAATTGGACTACTGAGTTTGCTTAAACGGTACCCGGTGTTTGCAAACTTCATTTAATCCCTAGAGCGGGAAGTGAGTCTCGGAGGGTCCTTACCTGCAAGCCTGCCCGCAGGTCCCCATCTCTGGGAAGTGGGCGCACGCTTGGCTAGCTCGCGCTGTGCGGTCACGGAGGCTCCTCACCACCAGGGGGAGCCGGGCCGCGCCGGGCCGCGCCGGGCCGCACCGGGCCGCGGGGCGCGCGGCGCTCTCCCGACATGCCTCGCTCCCGCCGACCCGGAAGTGGTCGCCGGTGCCGGGCCGGACGGCCGCTTAGACAAGAGCCGGGCTGCGGAGCGCCGGTGCCCGGCGGTTCCAGCCCGGCGAGGAACCCTGTGAGGCCGCGGAGGAGACGCCGCTAAGTTCACTGCAGGTGGGACTCAGCGGGGCGGGGCGCAGCGCGAGCCGTTCCCGGGCGCCCCGGTCCTCGGCGTCCGTGAGTGTTCTGTGGGCCCATGGCCCTGCCCACCCTCTGAGGTCGCGGGCCGCCGCCCTGGTACCATGAGGGCCGAAGGGTTTTCCTCGAGGGCCGCGCCCCGGCCGGAGGGGGCTGCGGAGAGGCCGAGCCGCCGAGCCACCCCTGTCGCCGGGCCCTGCCTGTAGGACGTCGGGGCCCGCCGCCCGACTCTCGTGTCCGCGCCGCAGTAGGCGCCCCATCGCCGGCTCTGACATGGAGGAGGGGGCAGCTGGTCCGGGGAGCCCCCTCCCACCCGCCATGAAGGCAGAGACCGCGACCGCGGCGCAGGAGCCCCCGGCCGGGCCCAGCGTCAGTCACCTGCTGAGTAGCCGGAAGCTGGTGGCCCTGGGGGCCGTGCTTGGCTGGCTTCTGGTCATCCACCTCCTGGTCAACGTGTGGCTCCTGTGCCTTCTGTCTGCGCTGCTGTTGGTGCTGGGAGGATGGCTGGGCGCCGACGCCATCGTGGGGCCTTCGGGTCGGCTGCACCTGGAGCGTTTCATCCCCATGGCTGTCTGCCCCCCAAACCCCGAGGCCGAGAGGCAGCTGGAGCAGGAGATCGACCGCACCATCCGGATGGTCATGCGGGACTTCGTGTCATCCTGGTATCGCACGGTGAGCCAGGAACCTGCCTTCGAGGAGGAAATGGAGGCAGCCATGCGAGGGTTGGTCCAGGAGCTCCGGAGGAGGATGGCCAGGGTGGACAGCCATGCTCTTGCCCAGAGGGTTCTCACTCTCTGTGGTTGTCACTTGCAGAGCTATCTTCAGGCAAAGGAGGCCACGACGGGGAAGCAGAGTGGCACAGCTGAGCCCTCCCAGCTCTGGGAGGCTTACTGCCAGGCCACCGCCCCACATCCTGCAGTACAGAGTCCCAGGACTGAGGTCGCCTACACACGTGGCATTGTGAACGTGTTGCTTCAAGGCCTAGTGCCAAAGCCCCACTTGGAGACCCGGACCGGCCGCCATGTAGTGGTGGAACTCATTACTTGCAATGTCATGTTACCACTGATCAGCAAGCTCTCAGATCCGGACTGGATACACCTTGTGCTAGTGGGCATCTTTTCCAAGACCAGAACTGGCCCAGCAGGAGTGGGTAAACCACTCTGCCCAGCCAGTGCCCTGGAACAGCCCTCAGTGCCCACATCTCTGCCACTGATTGTGGAGGTCCAGAGTCTAGCAGATGCGAGAGCCCCTTCTCCAGCCCCAGTGCTCCTAAACTATAGTGAGCCTTCACACCCCTCCCCAGAAGTCGAAGAAGGCCATGAAGCACTGGAGGGAGATTTGGGGGGAGTGCTAGAAGAGAGAGAAGTAGGAAACAACTCTTCTCACTTCCTGCAGCCTCTGTTCTTGTCCGAAGACGCAGAGCTGGAGTCTCCGTTGTCTGAACTGGGCAAAGAAACCATCATGCTCGTGAACCCAGGCACCTTCCTCTCTGCCAGGATTCAGGACTCCCTGTGTGCCCTAGGGGGTTCCCAGGCTCTGGAGTCTAAGGATGAAGAGGGATCTGAAGGAATTGAAGGGGCAGAAGCTGAGGAGGGTCCAGGAACAGAAACAGAGACCGGCCTGCTTGTCTCCATGCTGAATTCCTGCCCAGAGATCCAGATTGACACAGCAGACAAGGACGTAGAGCAGGGAGATGTCACCTCTCTTACAACTTTGCTGGCCAGTCCAGAAAGGATGTGTCCCCCACGACCCTCGTGCTTAGAGAAAGATCTCACCAATGGTGTGAGCTCCCTAGATCCTAGTCTCCCACAGGTACTGCTCTCCTCCTCTCCACCTGGTCCCCTGAGCTCAGCCACCTTCAGCTTTGAGCCCCTGAGCAGTCCAGATGGCCCCGTTATCATCCAGAACCTTCGTATTACCGGCACCATTACTGCTCGAGAGCACAGCGGCACCGGATTCCACCCATACACGCTCTACACGGTGAAGGTAACAGGGTTAGAACTGTGGTTGTCCACTCTGGTCTGGGAATGAGTCGGAAAGCAGAGTCAGTGAAGCTAGTGTTTTGAGAGGGAGAGGCTACTCTTACTTAGTCTGCTATGGTTAATTCAGCCAGCATCTGTATGTGAATGGTCTGAAGCTCATTTGTGAAGCAGAGTAGGCCTCTGTCTGATACCCTCACAAACAACCCTAGAATCTTGGTATACTGAGAGTCATATTTTTCAGTGGTTCCCAATGGATACAGTCTTGTCCAGAGATTCTTTCCAAACTTCTTCCCTGCTAATTTCTTTCTTTTTTTAAGTACTGGTATCTTTCATACTTTTTGTTTTAGGAAGGAAGGTTATTTACCTATATATACATCGAAAGGTAGCAAGTTCTTCATTCCTAGAGATGTTTAAGAGCAGTAGTAGGAACTGCTTGGCAGAAATGATATGAAGGGGGTTCATGGATCAGGTGGCTGGTTCGATTAGAGCAGCAGCTCCCTAAAGCTGGTTTGGGGATAAGCTGCCTCCAAGTCAACTGGAGAGTTGTATTTTTAAAAAATACGAATCTTGGGGCCCATTCTTGGGAAATTCTCATTCAGAATCCGTCAGCGCCTATCAGAATCCGTATTCTGACAGCAGAGTTTGTAGCCCAAGTGATTTTGAGGTGCAGCCAAGCTTGGGACCGTGTCAGTATCAAATAGTGTCCCTCAAGGAGCAGACTGTTCCACAGAGAGCATCATAACTCCCAGGTGCTCCAAGTCTGAGAGCTCTAACCTGAATTCCACCTGCATGTCTTACCTAGACCCTTCCTTCTCAGTACTGGTCTCAGGGACTACTTTGCTCATTTCAGCTCATAAGGAATACCTCTCTCTGCCTCTAGAAAAATTTTAAACACCAGCCTCAAGTCCCACCAACAAGGAGATCGTTTCTTCCATCACTTGCCACAGTATAATACCTTAACCAAACAATAACAGTAACCTACTCTTAATGAGAACAAGCACATATATTGTTCTTGCACAGAATTTATTATATCTTAACTACTCTGTCAAAAAGTCTCCCCCTGTAGGTATGAAGTTGCAGCTTTCATGCTGTTCAGGGTGCTCGCTCTGGGGGAACTTTCAGCACCGTTGTCATTTCCCACATGCCAGCTCTCCAAGCCTATGAAGGCAGCAGACTCTGACCCCTTAAAACATCTCTAGTCTCCACATGACTTCTCATCATACAGATGACCTGTGCTCGGGAAGAAAAATTCAGCGTCACTCCCAAGAATGATAATTAATTTGCCCAAAGCAAAACAAAAACACATGTTCCTATCGGCTGTTTTGGATTATTTGTTCTTCCCCCAACTAATATAGATAATCACTGCTTGCGTGTAATGACAAGATGGTTATCCCCTTATAACATCCAACCCCATAATTAGGGATGAAAGAGGCAGTGTCATTTTTATCAGTGTTGTACCTTCTTTTTTATCCTGTGTCTTTGGGATTTGAAAAGAGTTATGAGTAAAGAGAGTGTTTGCAGGGAGAGCTTTGAGATGGAAGAAGGAGTGGAGGGCAGTAAAACTCATTTTTCACTTCCTAGGCCACGTCTGTTCGGAAATGCATGTCGTTCCGTAATTCACTCAGTTTGAGTTACTCATTACAACTTAGAGCAACAGTCAGATCTAACACGTTCAGGAACAGAATAGGAGCATCTTGCTCCCTTTACCCCTACTCTACTCTTATTGTGTGGCCAGTAAGCTGATGCAGTAAACAAATTTGTTCACCCGGCAGTATGAGACCGCCCTTGACTGCGAGAGCAGCAGTGGCCTGCAGCAGCTGGCCTACCACACCGTGAACCGCCGTTACCGAGAGTTCCTGAATCTGCAGACCCGTCTGGAGGAGAAATCCGATCTACGAAAGTTCATCAAAAGTCAGGAGTTACCCCAGCCCCAGAATGCCTGCTTGCTGTTCACATCCAGCCACCCTGATCTGAGAGGCTGGAGGCCTGTTGGTTTGTGGGGAGGGTGGAGGGGGAGAGTGCAGCCTCAGGGATCCTGTGCTCCCCCAGTTTGCTTTTGGGTATTTTGGGTTTTAGTGCTGGACGGTGCTAATGACATTCTTTCCGAGGTGCTTCTTTGCCACCGAATGCTTTGTTCTGGGGCCCCATCTAGTTTAAGCTTAGGAAGGAAACTTCCACAGTCCACCTTTGCCTGTGAGGTAGTGTGAGGTGTTAAATTAACTTTTCCAAATTCATAGGTCGATTGCTCTTAGATATTAAAATATCATCTAGAAATCCTTGCCAGCTTTCCTTTAACAACAGGCTTTTTGGTGTGCTGTTTGGTACTTGTGAGGCACAGGAACAATAAGAAAACATAAAATTTTACTCGAAAAATAAGCTAGTAAGCAGCTGCTTTGTTTTTTAAAAAAATGCCAGCGATCACTCAAACATTTTAATAAGTTTTGGCATAAATTGTGTATTTCAGTTGCACATTTTCTTTCTTAGTAACAATAATTGATACCGAAAATATATGCCCAGTTCTCTACTAAGCACTTTATACTTATTAGCTCTTTTAGTTCTCATAACAGTCTATAAGATAGATACTATCATTATGCCCATTTTACAGAAAAGAAACAAAGAAAGATTAGGCAAGTTGCCTAAGGTCATTATTATAGTAGGGCTTGGAGCCAAAATTTAAACTTCCGGGCCCTTATTCATAACCACTATAGTGTTTGGCCTCTTATACCTTAATATTATCATTAATAAGAAAAGTAGATTGTCTGTATTATATCCCTGGGGTATATTTGGAACTCCTGAAGTAAAAAAAATCCGAAGGAGGGGAGGACCCGGGGAGGGACTCTGAAGGGATGAGCCCCAGGCCTTGGGACCCAGCCCCCTCGCCAGCCTCGGGCCGCCTCTCAGCTCCAGCCGGCAGGTGAGGGAACACAAATCCCCGGGAAATGCATTCAACAGTTCTATTTCCTTTACACACAGGACGCTTTTTATATGGAATGGCTCGTAGTGAATGTTAATGAATTAACTTCGGGCTTTTTTTTAAGATGTGAAGGGTCCTAAGAAGCTCTTTCCAGATCTTCCATTTGGAAACATGGATAGTGACAGAGTGGAAGCCCGCAAGAGCCTCTTGGAATCATTCCTGAAGGTCAGCACCCTCTGCTCTCGTTCCAGCCACCAGGCAGACACCCAAGCCAAGGTGGAGAGAGCTGGGGACCAGAATTTCTCTTTGAAGTCCTTGTGTCTCTTGCAGCAACTCTGTGCCATTCCTGAGATCGCTAACAGTGAGGAGATGCAGGAGTTCCTTGCTCTGAACACAGATGCTCGTATTGCCTTTGTCAAGAAACCGTTCATGGTCTCCAGAATAGACAAGGTACGAGCGGGGCCGCCGTGCTCAACCTTAGTTTCTCATCAGTGTGGAGGCGGGGGTGGGAGACGCAGCACCCAGCAGTAAGTGGAACACGCACTGGGATTTTCAAGACCTGTTGCCAGTATTGGTTAGGTCGTCTACTTGCCGGACAACAGTGAACAGCTAATGAGGATACGATACCCCGCCACAGTCGGTGTACACACGTCTCCCAGGGATGTCATGGCGTTGCGATTCCAGGGGAGGCATGTAAGGGTGCTTCTGCATCTCCACAGATAGGTGGGGCAGCAAGGTCTCTCCCGGAGACGAAGGTCATTCCCAGGGTCGGTCACTCAGGAAAGAGCCCTAAGACAGGACACCGAGCTGGACTTAGGTTTGTGTAGTGATTCTCTGCTGGAGAACAGAGTGTGAGAGAACTGTACCTTCTTCGAGATGGTAACTCAGAACCTTTGGAGACGGTAGGAGAAGGACATTTGAGCACCACACTGGAGCCTGTGAGCAGAGGTTGCCAACTGATTTTAGCACCTCCAGGGCAGAAGGCTGAGGTTTCTGCTTATCAAAAAATGCATATGTTTTAAGAGGTTAGAAAACACTGACTTTTGTGGCAGAAGAGGCCACTCCCTCTTCTCATCTAGACTTCAGGGGATAAAGTGATACAGTGGAACTTCATGTGGTGGGAGTTAGGAGACATTCACTGCTGGGAGGAAAAAACTGCAAATCAGAAAGGGATAGACGAGGTAAAATCCCCAGAGTTCCCTGCAGGTGTGTTCCTCCATGCTGACGTGTTCCTTCATTGATTTTTTCAACATCTGCCCCCTGCATGCCTACTTAAAGCCACGTACTGTATGCGTTGCTGATGATACAGGAGTGAACAAGACAGATACGCACCCTCACCGCAGACTACCGTCCTGTGAGCCGAGAGAGCGAGTTGTATTTTCTCAGCTACGTTATCCGCATTCATGCGGTTCTCTGTGTTCTTGCCCTGGGTTGCTGTCCCCCAGTCTTTACTGTGGTCCTGCTTGACCATTTCAGCCTTGCCTCGGCTGTGCTGGCTGTGCTCGTGGAGGACTAGCACAGAAGAAAGTCAAGCAGGTGCTGCGCTGCTCTGAGCCAGCAGTGTTCATTAATGAGCCAGAGGCACCAAAGGAAAAGTAAACGTCTCCTTCCATTTGGATATTTTAGGGTTTCATTTGTTTGTTCTTTTTCCTTTTTAGCAAATGTCTGTATGTCATTTTCCCATTCTGAGAAATAGAAATAATTTTTACTCTTCAGTGAGGATTGTTTCATTTCGTCCTTATGAGTAGAGAAGTTTATATCAATTCCAGATTCCTTAACTTTAACCTGAGTGGTTTTTGTTATTCTTTCTCTAGTTAAAGAAGAGAAATTGTTCGAATTAACTGAAAAACCAGATTTTTTACTCTATGTGAATTGCTCTGAGCATTTTTATATCACATATGTTTCTAGAGGGTATTTCTTAATCTTTATCACTCTTTCTTTTCTCCATATATTCCTGTCTGTATTCCTTCCACTTAGTCACATCTTGGTGAAAGTATTATCAGTTTGGAAATGAAAAATCATTCTTCTGTATGAGGACTTTCCTGGTGGGTCAGTGGTTGAGAATCCACCTGCCATTGCAGGGACACAGGTTCCAGCCCTGGTCTGGGAAGATCCCACATGCCGGGGAGCAACTAATCCCGTGTGCCACAACTACTGAGCCTCTGCTCTAGAGCCCGCGAGCCACAACTACTGAACCCTCGTGCTGCAACTGCTGAAGCCTGCATGCCTAGAGCCCGTGCTCTGCGACAAGAGAAGCCACCACAATGAGAAGCCCGCGCACCACAACGAAGAGTAGCCCCTGCTTGCCGCAACTAGAGAAAGCCCACACGCAGCAACAAAGACCCAACGTGGCAAAAAAAAAAAAATTCTTCTGTATGAAAAGAAAAAAATTGAAAATGAAAAGTATTTCACCAGCCTGTAGAACTTCCAGATTATTATTTATCCCATTGTTTTGGCTTCTTTTCCCATGACATTGTTTGTCTTAACTCTGTGAGGAAGACTTTTATGGCCAGAGAGAAAAGGGGAGAGAGTTTCCACTAAGTCATTAGCTAGTGTCTGTGTGGATAGCTAAGGCTCTGCTAGATAGGCCAGCCGTCTACTTGTCCTGGGTGCAGAAAGCACCTTTGTGGTTTCTGTCTGACCCTGCATCTCTGACCCCTGCAGGTGGTGGTGAGCGCTATCGTGGACACCTTGAAGACAGCATTTCCTCGCTCTGAGCCCCAGAGCCCCACAGAGGAGCTGAGTGAGGCCGAGACAGAAAGCAAGCCCCAGCCAGAAGGCAAGAAGGCTACCAAGTGAGAAACCATTCCCAGTTCTCAGGTTGATCCCCAGTTTTCAGCCAAAGCCCATTCCCACACTTAGGCCCTAGAAGAGAGGAGATGGGTCATACCTACCAATTTTTATACAAAGCCAGACCACAGACTGAGCCTGAGATCCTGCACAGGCACACTTGCTGAATGTTTGTCTTGCCATGAGAACCCAGGGCCCCAACTCACCAGAGAATTTTGATTAGAAGGAAAATTCTGGAATATGGATATTCTCCTTTTTTATTCCCCTGGAAAATTGAGATGTTTCTTTCCCTTTAAGAGTTAAGGCTTATGACTGATCTCTGTTTGTCATCGTTTCTGGAAATCTTGGCTCAGAAGTTGAGTGTACTAGCAGTAAACAGAAATGGGCTAGAATGGACACCTACAGGGCCGATTTTAGTCACTGGCTATTGCTGCTACTCTCTCCTGCACTAGGGTCCCAGGTGCTCTCTGGCAGCACTCAGAGCCAGCACGTGGAAAGGAAGGGCACCACACTTTCCTTCCTGGACACTTCGTATCTGTATCTGGGCCATTACGAAGGGAGAGAGAGAATGGGGGATGGGGGTTGTAGAATGTGTGTGTGTCTGTCTGTCATGTGTCATGTTTCATGGGCCGGCAATAACACTCACAATCCTTAGCCTTTTTTTTTTACTGGGCCCATTTTTGAAGGGTAACCATGGTGCCTGTGCTTATAAGAACGCTGTTCCTTGAAACATTGAGGTTAGCACTTGTGGTTCTTTCCCTGGTTTTATTTGGAACACAAGGGGAAGAGTGGATGTGCAAAAAGGTGTGAACAACAAGGACAACCTTGGTCCGTGCCACTTGTCTGTTTAATCTTCAACAAATGTTTAATGAGTGCATAGTATGTGCTAGCCACTCTTCTAGCCTATGGGAATACAACCGTGACAGACTGGTCCTTATTTTACATTAGCAAAAGTCCTTTCACAAATGCAGGGTAGGCATAGCTTAGTGCAAGTGTTGCATTGTATATTAAGAATTGCAAGAATATATATTGTTTGGGGGTTTTCAGGGCTAGGTCTCTCTGACCCTGAACCATAGTAAGCTCCTAAGAATAAGTATGGGTGTTCTTGTCTTGAGGTATTAATACCTGTCAGCCCTTTTGTATGGGGATCAAGACCATGAATTACATACTGTTTCTGCTCTTCGTTTCTGTACCAGGTCCAGACTGAGGTTCTCATCCAGTAAAATTGCTCCAGCACTGAATATAACTGAGACACACGAGAAGATTCTCTATTGTCTCCGGGAAGGCAGTGTGGTAAGAAGTCCCTGGAGAATTCTTGGACTTAATAGCTGGGATGTTGCATCTGCAGTTATAGGCAGCTGAGACAGTCTCCAAAATCAGAAAGGACTTAGGTGCCTTCCTAAAGGACTTAACCAACATCTGGGTCTCTGATTTTTATTCTAGGAGTATTTTCTCAGAGTGGTTTGGAATTCCTACTAGTTCTGGGTTGGCAGGTTGGCTTCTCAAGAGTTGTGGGCTTGGAATAATGGATGAGAGAATGAGAAAGCCAGTTCCTGGAAGAAAACCCAAAGTTTTTGTGGCAAGTGAGACTACAGAGGCATGGTTTTCCTTGCAATTTAGGTTAAAAAAAAAAAACTTAGGTGGTCACAGAGTCAGTGGGTCCTCTACTTATGACACTTGCAGGGAAGGAACAGAGGAACCACAAGTGCTGCAGTTGGCCTGATGCTTTCTGCATTCTTCATGTGACATGCCACTGGCTCTTTCTTCAGGAGTCAGAGATCCTCTCCATGTCTGGGATGGAATCCTTTATTGAAAAGCAGACAAAGTTACTAGAAACGCAGCCAGCAGAAGCCCCAGGAAAAGATTCTGAACAAATCTCCAAGGGATGTGTGGATGACTGCGTGTCAGGTGCAGCCATGCCAGCCCAAGACCTCAGCAACAGTGATCCAGGTAAGTGACAGAGAAGGGAGCCAGGGTACAGTCCACCTGGGACCTGGGACTGTTGGGATTCATTGCTTCAGTTTCTCATCTGTTCAGCTAAGCAAGCCAGGTGTTAAACACTAATGTTTGAGGTACTCTGCTGGGATACGGAGAGGAATACGACACAGTCCCAGAGCTGAGTCGAGCAGAGGAGCGTGGCTCGTAAACGGGGAGTTCCAGCAAGATAAGATCTACGGTTATAATACCATCATTATTTATTTTTGGCATGCTTTGGCATATCTTTGGGCGACTCCCTTTATTTAGAAATTTTCTTCCCTTGATGTCTGTGGTGCCACTTCCCTGGTTCTCTTTCTGCCCCTCTTGTGGCCCTGCCTCAGTCCCCTTCGCTGGCTCCTCAGCCTTCCAGAGCTTTATTTTTGTCTCTCTGTTCTTACTCTGCACATTCCTGGGTTATCTCATCTGTTGGTTGGTTTCAGCCCTAACACATATGGTGGTGATGCCTCAATACTGGAGGTGTATTTCCAACTGCCTACTGGAAGTCCACACGTAGATGTACTATAGGGCAGCTGAAATACAGCATTCACAGAATGGAATTTATCTTTTCCCCTGGATCTGTTCCTTCTGGTTTACTTACTGCTGTGGCAAATGACACCACCAAGTTACCCAAGGTAGAGCAGAGAGGAAGAGATGAGGACACCACTCTCGCCTTGTAAGCATATGAGGCAGGGCAGGTTTACTTCCCAGCAGTGCAGATGTTTTCTACAGAGTAAAAATTGGGAGCCCTGGATATTAGTAGGTTTGCAGAACTAGAACATTTTATAAGAAGGAAGTTTTTCAAATCCCCCAAAACAAAGGCTCCCGCTGAAAATAAAAGATCACAAAATCTTGGGTTCAGAAAAGGAAAAAGGACTGATTTCACCATTGTTTCTCAGGTGCCCACAGTCACCTGACCTCTGCTCTACGGACCTCAGCTTAACTCTGTGAAAAATGGAGTTTACAACCCCATCTCTGTTCACAGAGCTTACATCTCACTGGTTAAGTAAATGAAGTGTTAGGACAGCAGAATCATCAGAGAGCTCTAGGAAATTACAAATAAGATGGGATGGGTAAAATAATATAATTCTAGCCAAAATCAAGTCTTTAAATTTTGAACGTTATATCTCTAAAGGGATAATTTATGCCTGAGCCCTTCTGCCAGCCCTGAGAGACTCAACATGCTCATGTGGTAGATAATTTACCACTTTTATCAAGAGGACCCGGTGCCTTGTTTGCTTTTGCTTATTTTTTACTGCTATGACTAATTGTCACCACGTGATGGCAGCTCTGGGTAAATGCTAAACCTGAGAAAATGATAGAATTGAAGAGGGTGAATAAGGAATGCTCTTTTCCAAGGAACTGATTATCCCATTTTGAGCAAATGACTAGAAAGCAGACATATCAGCTCCCATGCCCCCTTGAAATACAGTACAGAAAAAAGAAAATATATACTGGATGGGATTAAGAAGAAAGTAAGGTTCAGTTCTAGCAGATTTATCCAAATTTGAAATCATTCATGTTCTAAAGAACCCTTAAGCAAGGAATGCTGGGGCAGGCTGGTGCAGAGAATACCCTTTGGTCCTAGGCTAATAAAATGATTGTTGGTGATTAATTATAACATTAATCACAGCTGTAGCTGTGGTTATAGCTGAGGTTTATTCAGGAACAGTATGTATTTCTGGGGCAGTTTCCTGTGAAGCAAATCAGAAGTGACATGGAACCCCATGAACAGGGTTAGGGAACAGCGCTTGCATCCATAAAATACATCTGTTTAAGAGAGTTCAGCTCAGCATGGGTATGAGCGTATTTGTGGTCCTTCCAGTCTTTGAAACAGGAGAGAAATGAGTAATTGTCATAGCATTTTACCAAAGGTATAGTGTTTTTCCTACAACCACATATTATCTCAAAATGGAACTGAAATCTCCTGGATCCTAACCCGTCAGCTCTGTGTAATGGAGATGCTTTCAAAGCAACGTTTTTTACAGAAAAGTGAATCCCAGATCTGCTCACAACATTTCCTTGCTACTTTGTGGAGGCTGGTGGAATACAAGGATGGAAGGGAGTGGACCTTGCCGGTTCCCGTTAGTCACCAGTTGTGAGCACTTCCTTGGAACAAAATGTATTCAGCTTCCTGGGGGAAGTACAAAAGAAACAGAAGCTAGGGAGGCAAAATAATTATATGCAAAATCTTTTTAAAGATAAACAATACTTACTAAGTGACTAAGGAACATAAAAGAATTGTAAAGAAATACAGAGCCTGTTACTGAACTTGGTAGAAATGAAGTAAACATCTCTTGAAAACAGATAGATTACAAAAATTTAAGACGACTGATATAAAGATGGAGAAGACCCAGTGCACTGAAATGTGTTCCTCAAGTATGGGTCTCTTCTGAGTTACTCTTGATGCCTTTTCATTCCCCAGGAACAGAGACAGAGTTGGCTGACACAGCCCTGGATCTGCTTCTTTTGCTGCTGATGGAACAGTGGAGATGGCTATGTACGGAGAACGTGCAGAAAGTTATTCATCTCATCTTTGGGACCCTGATTCAGAGGTAGGACTGCTTCACATTAGAGTCTCAGGTTGGACAGGGGTTGGATGTGATGCCCAATTCTCCACTAGAAAGGGAAAGTATAGAGTCCAGGAAACCTGTGGCCATAAGAGAAGATAAAATCTCTGTTCTAGGGGTACAGGGATGAAGAGTGCCTGGAGAGTATCACCTTGTTGTCTAAAGTGTGAATGGGTCTGCTTCTGTAAGACTTCTGGCATCATCCACTGAATGACAGGCACTACCTGTGATCTCAGATACTTCAGCTGAACTCTTCCTCCTCTAGGATCAGTTCTCCACCCAGTTTTATCCCCGGGCCCTATACCTTCCACCTTGTTACAGTGGATGTGTCTCTTAACTAACAGTGTATAGTCACTGTGACGATAAGCAACAAGAAAGACAAGGAGAAAACTGGTCAGTGCTCAAAATAAAGATTATTTTCTCCGGGAGGGGTGTACATATTCACTACTGAAGAAGCACTTACTGACACAGGATGGTAAGGAATAGAAAGATACTTGGATTTAAAACTTAGATTTTATAATTCAGGCTTTGTTATCCCAACACCACTTGAATCTCCTGAAAGATTTGTACATAGATGGAGTTTTTAGCTACTGACTACCTAACCATGAAACTGATGCAAGCTTTGCTGAACTGAAGGCCAGAGACACTGTCTCTGAACCAGACAGACGCAATAGTGCTTTGAGCTTTGGCCACTGTTGCGTGAGACATCCTGGCAGATCCCAGAGTAAGAAGAAGCCAATTCCTGAACTCTTCTGTTAGCATGTGGCTCATGCTAATAGGCCACTCAGAAAATAAAAATAAAAACTTAAGAATTATGTATCTATCCTGCAACAAGTAGGAAATCCATTAACAACAAGCAGTTAAATTGCCCCTTCCACACTTAAAGTTACATAGGATCAGGGAGTCTTAATAAGGTTTCATCGTTAGGAAACTAAGTGAAAGAAGAGGATGCACGTTTATATTTGCTGAGTGTTTATCATTTCCATCACCTGACCTCTGTTGGCATATATTTTCTTACAGCAACCAAGTGAGGTAGGTAGCCCCATTTCACAGAATAAGAAAGTAGAGCTTGGCAAGTCAGGCAACATACCCAAGGTCATAGTAAATGACA
Organism: Stenella coeruleoalba; assembly: GCF_951394435.1. Classification (NCBI taxonomy): domain Eukaryota; kingdom Metazoa; phylum Chordata; class Mammalia; order Artiodactyla; family Delphinidae; genus Stenella; species Stenella coeruleoalba. The sequence continues at coordinate 104,737,814 of NC_137154.1, read as the reverse complement.
CAGTGGAATTTGAAACTGGATGTGCACAACTCCAAAGCCAACGTGCTTCTTCCTACGCATCGCAGCCTGAAGACTGGTCTCCGTGTGAAGCCCACGTATAAAATGCTGACTGGTCTCTGTGCCTCGCTTTCACCCTTGTCCCTCCTCCATACTCAGCTCTGCCTCAAGGCTGCTTTTTCTGAAAAGCAAATATGAACATATATCCTGCACTTAATATTCATCAGGGTGCTCTGTTGCCTACAAGAGTGATTTTCCCAACATGCTTTCCAGAGTTCTAGGGTTCCACAGAGGCGCTTCAGAAGCCAACTTGGAAGCCACGGGGAAAACCGAGTGGACCATTTTGATCAGTTAAATAGACTGGGGGTCTAGATAAGGTTTTGTTTGAAAAAGGGCTCCACTGTGTTTAAAATATATATTCATTTATTGTAGTAAAATTCCAACTCCTTTCTTGTGTGATCTGGTCCCAGCCTCACTTCAGTTCTCCCCATGCACGCCACCCACCGTGGCCTCAGTGCTCTGTGGATGCTCTTCCTTCAGGCCTCTCTTCATCCTCTGGTCTCTGCCTGATTGTCTTCTCTACTCGTTCTTTTCCTGCTCTCTCCCTGTGTCCTGAACTTCCCGTCTTCTTGTCTTCTTGGCCTACTGCTGAATATTTTTTAAAAATTAACATTCAGTGTCATTTATTCTGTGAAACTTTTTATGGCATCCTCTCCCATTTTCCCCTGGATCTAAGGAGTCTTCTTCTCTAGTCAAAGTTTTGATAATAATACTTAACACAGTATATTAGAGAAATGGTCTACTTTCCCAAAACTAGTGAACCACCCAGCGTATCAGTTTTCCCCCACGGTATTTGGCAATATCTGGAAATATTTTTGGTTGTCACAACTGGGAAGGGAGGCAGGATGTGACTAGAGGCCGGGGATGCTGCTAAACATCCTGCAGCCAGGAGAGCACCCTCTCCGCCCCAAGCAACAACGAGTTATCCTACGCTGAATAGGATGTATCTACATCCTCAGTAGTGCAGAGGTTGAGAAACCTTGCCCTAGACCAGTGGTTCTTTAAGGGCCAGAACTGGCTTATGTCCCCAGCAGCTTCCACAGGGCCTGGGACATAGAAGATGCTCATTAAATATTGGACAAAAGAATAAACATTTCCCTTCTCAATACCTTTATACTGGAAAGTAGAGTCTTCGTATGTTTTGTTCAGTCATGTGTGAATGTTGCTGATTGAGGCTTCATTTCTCTTCCTTTGTTAGGCTTATCTTTGCTCACCTTCCCCCAAAATGGGAACATCCTAAACGAGCTAGTGTGTCGTCGTTGACTCCCCACCTCCTGAAGTCATTTACATGATAAATTGGTTTCAGAACACAAGAAATTACTCAGTAGTAACAGAAAAGTACAGATGAATCTGGAGAAATTCAAAAAGGATTGAGATTCATATATAAAAAAGGTAGGAAGGTTACCTGAAGTTTGAATGACCCAGAATATTAAAGAGCTTGGGCCAGAAAGGAGAGAGAAGTGTATTTGGGGAATTACAGGAAGGTCATTGAAGAAATGGTATTTTATGTAGCTAGGGAGCTTTAATACAAGAATTTAATCCGGGGGAATTGCAGGCTGTGAGAATTCCAGGCCGGGCTGCATTACCTCAGTGGGCGATGATCATAAATTGCCTCGTGATAGGGAGGAGACAGTAAGGTGGAGGGTGGGGTGTGAAGTAAATAGACGGTGCTCTCTGGTGTAAGTACTGACTTGACCCGACCATAGACATGGGTAAGCCTGCATTGTGGCAAACATCCCACTTTACCTTAAAATACTCCTCTCTCTCTCCAGCTGGGTGATTGTTTTGGTCTTATTCCTTTATTCACTGAAAAAATATTAAGAGCTGGTCAGTATAAGACATGATCCCTACTTTTACATATTTTACGGTTTAGCAGGGGTGAGAACTGAGGACCTTATCCGTGATCACAAAATGAATGCTTGGTGAGGGTAGAAATCAAACCCAGGTATTCCAAAGCCCAAGTTCTTATCCACTCCAGTATACTACGACTCTGCTGTCTTTAATCTCTCTGGGCTTCGGAACAGTAATGATGTCTATCAGTAGATATCTAGGTGCATAGAACATGTCCAGTAAATGTTAGCTCTTCATATTTGCGCTTCAGGAAAAGGAAAGAAGGGTAAAAAGTGCATTCTGTTTCTGATTCCTCCAGCTAGTGGCCCCAAAGTCTCTCCCCTGTTCAGGATGCCCCACCCAGATCAGTCTCCTTCTGCAGCATCCACTGCTCTACTGTGCCTGTCTCTGCGATTGCACAGAACCCCTGTTCTTCTAAACAGGACCGCGTGTGAGGCCTTTCAAGGTGACTTTATACCAATGGACTCACTTGCAAAGGCGACAACCAGAGCATCCCCGCATCTGACAGCAGGCGGCAGACCACCTGGTCTCCCTGCAGCACAGACAAGCACAGGTTCTGTACAGGGTGCAGGTTTACTGGTGCTGCTGGAATCAAGTCGCACCTTTCCTCACGAGAAGAACTTGGAGTCAGGCTAAGTTCCTCCCCTTTCCGTCCCCATACCCTGACAGTTCCACTGGAACCACACCTGGTTAGCTGGGTAGATGGCTGTCTGGTGAAGGTAGCTTATGCCATAAACAAAATCAGGGAGAGGGCTTGTGGCTGAATTTCCCTTGACTTTCTTCTCTTTTCACTTTTTTTTTTAATTGGGCGGCATCTTTTTTTGTTGTTAAAGGGAGAAAATTCTGAATGTTTATAGTGAATTTGAATGAAGCCAAAATGAATACTGTGCAAGAACAGAATTTTGGGGCTAGTTACTTTTGGAAAACTCTGTAACTGTGGTCTGTTCACCTCTGTTCATCCTAGGTATTTCCAAGTGATGATGTTTTGTACTTGTTGACTTGCCCCATATTTCTTCCTGTCAGAAAGTTCTTATAGCTAATAAAACTTTATTCTTAAGTCCATTTTGTTTTGTATGAGCAGCAACAGAAATAGGAACACAGCTGTTGACACCCTCCTTGCCCTGAGCCTCTACAAACTAGAATTAAATGAAGAGTCTCACTCCTCCCTGTTCAAGGCCTTTCACCTTTCTCTATAAATCATTACTCCCAGCCTTTTTAATGATATACTTGGCCCTCTTCTCCACTATCTTGTGCTGGGTTCGCATTGTTCTTGAAGCTTGCTTAAGATAGCAGTCAAGAAGTCATGGACATCGGAGAAGGAATCCCAGTGCCCCCTCCAGAGGCTCAGAGGATCTGATGCCTGTGGCCCATGGTCTACACCAGCAAGTTCCATGTGCATGGTACACATGGAAAAGACAGGTCTTAGTTCAGGGTTCAGAGTGTAGACATTAGTAGTCTTATCAGCTGCAGGATTTACCATGCAGCAAGCTTTTGTTGAGAGTTTACTTTGTGCAGACACTGTGCTGAGCACTACAAGCATATCACTGAATGCCCTCAAAAGCCGCGTGAAAGACCCATTGTGATCCCATCTCAGAGATGCGAAGGCTCACAAAGAACTGTGCTTGCTCACTCAAGATCACAGAGCTAATAAGTATACGACAGGCAGTCTGAACCCAGGTTTGTCTGATGTTCAGCTATAGTGACTGTCTCTCAGGATCACATGTTTGCCCTATGATTTGAAAGGATAAAAGCCAGCCCCAAAATCTTTGACTCAAAGCAGTATACATTCCCCAAGAGGAGACTGCCAGTCAGTTTGTAAAACAAAAACTGCATTTCTACATACGCCCACTCACATATAACACAGAGTACTCTGCAGCACCCTAAAGTCAGCCCATGTTACTTGTTCCCTGGGCAGCTTGCATTTTTATTTTTAAAAAGAGGTTCATGCAGGGAACATTCTTGGGCGTTATTTGCTTTGGTAAGCAAATATGCTGGAACGTGATACCTCCCCAAAGCCGAAGCACCTCCTGCCCCACCTGTCCTCACTACGCCAGAGAGGTGTGGGTGGTCGCAGCCGGTTCAGTGCTGGCCTCCAAGACTGTCCCCTGACTGCTCCTCTGGAGGCAGCATGTTTGTTCCCTCCCTGAAACCACTTGTGTCTGAGCCATATCCTTTCGCAGAATACTTGGATTCTCTTTCTTTAAGTTCTCAAGAGAAGGAGAGTTGGTGTTGATGCCACAGGTAGCTACCGCCACTTCTCTGGTTATCCTGAACACACTGCCATCCCTGATGGCATCTAGACTTAGACGCATCTCCTTTTAAAAATGTCATCATTTTCCGACCTCCAGCATTATCATCTCCAAGAAGATAAGTTAATTTCTTCGGCTTCCAGCTTTCCTTATTCTCCTTGCTTCCTTAACAGACCTGTATGCATAACTAACTGCCTGGGATGCAGGGACTGCTGCCAGATCAGAAGCATGCGCTCTCTCACTTTTTCTCTCTCCTGCACAGGCTCAATCTCTCTCTCTCTCCCTCACTCCCCTCCCCTCCCCCCTCCTTCTCTATCTCTGGCCTGCAAGGGAAAAAGAAGAGAGAGAGTAAATTCAACCTTCTGACCCCTCGTTCCAAGCCAAGGTTGGAAGAGTTCTGATTTGAGCCAGGCTCCATAAATCTCCCTTGATTGGTGGTGGTGTGGAGAGAGAGGGGGCAGGGAGCTGAAGAGAAGTTAGATGCCCAAAAAAGGCATCGTTAAGTCAAAGGGAAGTCTTGCACACACGCGCGCCTGACCTCGTGTGTCAGCTTCTGTGCTGGGAACGTCCAATTATGTAAGAAGGAGCACTCCTTATTTGGACTTAGAGTCTAAGGGAGGGGAGAGGAGTGGGGGTAGAGTCTAAGCCAGGGAGTGAGTGCAGCTTGTGTACGCTGCTCATGTCCGCAAACAGGAGAAACCGACAGTATCCCTGCATGCGTGAGAATCAGGTTTAGGGAACTGGACAAGCACTCAGACACTGACTGGGTTGGAGGGAAGGAGGAGAGATGTACTGTGCTCCATTGACGGTAGAAGGTTTGGGGCAGGAAGACCCAGCCAAGGTGAGGGGTGAGATTATTATGGAGTCCTGATGTAGAGTGAAGGAATGAGAAGAAGCTGGCCCGGTTCCCTGCCTGGATGCCCAGAGCAAAGCCACGATAAAAATACGAGCCAGGCTAGCAGCAGAGTACACGAATGCCACGTCCTGTGGCTCTGCCCTCCCCATGGCCCCGAAGATGGCATCAGACTCTGTGTCAAAGGGCAGCAGACACATTCCTGGCATCTGTGTGAGGATTTCTTAAAGAGTGAGTGTGGGTGAGTGAGCATGTGTGTGTGTTGAGGGCACGTGGGATTGGAGTAGCATGGCAGAAGAGTTGGGAAAAAAGAGAAAGTTCTGCGATCTATGGGTATAGGAGAGTAGAAAAGTACATGAAGTCAGGAAGCAGACAGAGAGGAAAAAGAAAAAAAAAGAATATGTCAGGTTAAGTTGTTCAGCAAGCAGTGGGTCCAGGAGAAAATTAAATGGCAAGCTCTGGACCTTGTGCCAGGCCATGGAATCGTTTTCTTAGAAAAGAGGTCTCTACAAACCATCTCTCAGGAAAGGTCAGGAGAAGGTTTATGGACAGTGTATGGGACCATTGGAGAGGGCTGTGTTCGCAGGTGGGAACATTCATTTCCCTTAAGGGCAATTATGAACGGATGACCGTGAGCTCTTCTGCCTCTGCCATTCTCTTCAGTCACTCCAGAATCTTAGATGTTCTCTGAGTGGAGTCCGTTCAAGGGCCTCTTTCTCGGTGGGCATGTCTAAGTAGCAGATAGTTAAATGGTCTTTCTGACGATGGTTATATCTTACGGGAAGCTCCGGGCCCACCACTAAAAGGTCATGAGCAATTACAACAGAAAAGGAACTGACATTTATTAAATACTAACTATATCAGGTAAGCAGCTGTGTACTTTATATACTAAGGTGCAGTTCAATTCTCTGAGGTAGACATGTATTTTATAAGTGAGGAAGATAATACTCAGATTAAATAAGCTTCCCAGAATCATAGAGCTAGTAAGGGCTACATCTGAGATTCCACTTAAGTCATCCTGGCCTGCAAGCCTATGCCCCTCCTCCCACTGCATACGGGCCTCCCCACTGAGCAAGCTTTCTCACGAAGCAGTGGCTACTAGAATTGGCCTCACCTGAAAGTCCCTGTGCACTACTTCCATCTAATCTCTCTTACTTTCCATCTGACCGGCCTCAGAGACACACGTATTTGATGGTAGCATATAAATTCATTTCCATCTGTATTCTTAAAGCACTTCTGGATCAGAAATTATATAGTCTCCCTATGGTATCTCTTTTCTAAATCCTTCATCCAGTCAGAAAAAGATTATCAGAGTTACGATTCAGAGTTTCTCAGGAAACATGGATTATGGTTTCTTCCTTTGCTCCATAAATTTCTCTTTCAATTCAGCTCTGCATTTCCTTGGGACTCTTATTTGCTAGGGCAGTCACACGTCTGATGTAGGACATAATGTGTTTACATTGCAGTGGTTTTTTGGCGAGGTCTTTATAGTGAGCTTGCTTTGTGATCTGTTAGTAGCAAAGACCCCATGAGACAGATGGCCTTTTCTGCATCCTTCAGATCAGGGTCTCTTCCCTCATGTTAGCTATCTCTGAACGCCATCCTGTCCTCCTCACATACTTAACATCTCCCCAAGCCATACCCAGAGCAGAAACTCAGAGCTTCAGAACCAGGGAGCTGCCCCTTAACCCAGGTACTCCCAGCCCTCTTCCTTTACTTTCTAGGAAACTCACTTCATTTGGTTCTTGTATGGTGATCTCTTTACAGATAATTTTTGAAAAGTCTGTGTAAGATTTGATGCCTGTGTCTACTTAAGTACTTGTTGGGAGCTAGCTCTTCAGACCTACTATGGCATCATTTCTATGTTAAGGTCCTTTCAGCCTAAGAGAAGAGATAATCCATAAGAATCAGAAATACTGAACAGTGTGAGGCCAAATGACACAGTGTAGACCATAAACACAGTAAAAAAAAAAAAAAATCGTGAGGATTCTTGGGGGTAAATGTTAGAGAGGAAGGTGTTTAAAGCTAGACCTTGCATTATAGGAATCATTTAGACCGGTTTAGGGTAAAGAATGTCCCAGGCACTGAAACGTTTTTAAAGAGGGAAAGGGACATTATTTTTACTTTTACAATTAAAAGTAACCTTTAAACATATTTTGAATATTTTCAGCCAGCCCCTTTCTGAGTGTCTGTTTGCGGAGAGAGAGATCCTTTTGTTTTGTTAAATACATTATGGAAAGCCCGCCTGCCATTGCTGCTTGGGGGAGTTAGGATGGGACTTCTCCCTGGGCACCAGGTGGCGCTACAGGTTAAACGATACCTATTTACCTTCTTTGAGGGAGCTGTTTATTCTGCAATTTTAGGTCCTTGCCCTGGTGGTGATAGTAATGAAACCATTCGCTGTCCCACTCCATGATTCAGAGGCAGCTTATCTGCCCTCTCCTTCGTGCCCTTGACTCTGAGACCAGCCCAGTTTCTTTTATCCTTCCCCCTCCTCCCGTTTTGATTGTCCTTCAGCATGCACTTCTCTGAGCAGTGTGTGCTGCCAGGAGATGCCCCTTGGAGCAGCCCCTTGGGGATTCAGTGCCAGAGCTGCTTTGTTGAGAACAGTTTTGACTCAGGAGCCCAGAGTGAAGCCCAGGGAGCCCAGGGTTGACTCAGGAGCCCAGGGTTGTTATAGCTGATAAAATCAGCTGGACATCTGAGGTTGAAAAATTTTGTCAATACTCTCTGTAAGCTAGTTGGTCCTATGCTCAAGAAGGCCTTTCTAGGATACCAAAGTCCTAGATACACATGTCACTGAGGTAGAGATTGTCAGGTTGCATTGCTACTGGGAACCTTATCAGCCTGTTGCTTTCAGCCACGGGTGGATATCGTTTGGCTTTTTCCTATCAGCTTTGGTTTGGAGACGGAGCCAGTGTTAATGCCTCAGTTTTGACCTTTACCTCTGTCTTGAGACAGAGACTTCACCAAGTGTCCTGCAGCCTGTCTGGTACTGGAGCAGGGGGGGGAGTTGAGGTGAACTGGTGGGAAACATACTTTTATCTAACACTGATATAATTATAGGACCAAAGGTTTTCTTGGGGTGATATAACCCCCATAAATACAGAACCTATGTAAACACAGTGTGCTTGCTGTGTAAATGCAGCTTCAAGGTATTCCCTCTGCCACCTCTTCTCTCCCTCTTATTTTCCAACCACAAGTCGGGCCCCCCAAATCTCTGCTGTGTGGAGACTCTGGAGTTGTCACTGCTGTGTCTTGTATTCTTAGTGTCAGGATGGATAGCCTCCTGTTTGGAAAGGTTTTTTAAATTCTGCCTGTAGACATTTAACTTAGAACAGATACCTTCGGGTAGTTCTTCTCCAAGGTGATTCTGTTCATTATACTCACTTTCCTTCTTCCCCATCTTCTGCCAATGTTTGTCCTGCTTTCTTAACTTCCACATCTGCTTCATCAGAGAACAAACGTTCATCCTTTGTTCTCTTCAAGGCTAGTCTTTTCCAGCTTACTCTCGCCGTTTTCACAGCGTAATTTGAAACTGCCATGTCTGCTTGTTTACGTACATCCCTCATTCTTCTCTTCCACATCGTGGCTGAGCGTACTCTAAATCTGTGATCGCTAGTGTTTGTGGACGTTGGGAGCCGGCGCATCGAGTGGAGCACACGCTTCCTCATCACCTCTCCCTCCTCCAGAAATCCCCCTCCTTTCTCCCCTCCTGTAGTGACCGTCTTTGCCCAGAGCAGAGCCTGGAGATCTCCCTGTGAGGTGGAGTCACTGGGAACAACAGGGGTCTGGTTGTCAAGACAACCACTAAATTCCCGCTGCCGCCCTCCTTTGTGTCTTGCCCTTCTTCCCAGTGCTCCAGCTCTAGTGTTTCTCTCCCTCTCCCTGACCTTTACCCTCCACCAGACACAGGATTCTCCTGAATGCGTGGCCATTTTAATCAGCCTTTCCTTTCCCCACCCACCTCCCTACCGTAGGTGCTGAGAAAGGAAAGGGTCAGGAAAACTACCTGGTGACTGAGAACCAGCCAGGCTTGCTGTTCACACGGGACCAAGGAAAGAAGGAAGGGGAGTCACTTTGGATCCTGCAATCCCTGTGGTGATTGTTTCATAGTTTAGTGTAGATAGGTCTCGTTTTAGGAAGGATTCTGAAATAGTGTCCTCAAGTTACCCATCACCCCAGGGAGCCCCTCCTCAACCTTTGTAGACAGTACCAAGATGGTTTGCCCTTCTAATATTTACATCCCTGAACCTGCCAGGAGGAGAGTAAGTCTTACAAAAGGAAAACTAAAGCATGAAGTGCCAAGTCCCCTCAGCATCCTGCCATCATTTAGTCCCTTGGATCTGCTAGAATTTTTCAAGAGGATCCAAAGGAGTCTTTCTCTGACACATACACAAACGCACAAGCACTTTCAAAAATGCTTTCATTTTTCTCCTTTCATCTCGATAACTTTGTGAAGGAAGCAAGGCAAGAATCAGTCTTAAGAAGGAATCCAGAACCCAGAGTTGTGTGGCTTTTCAGTGCTGTTTTCACTCATTACAGCACGCTATGTGCAGCCTTTGTGGCTCTTCTGGCTACTGAGGGTTTTTTGCCCTGAAGGGTATGGACCAGTTTTATGTGCAGTGTTGGGGTGAAAACTGTGATGGCCTCTTCTGGACAGGAATCTCTCAGACTTGGAGGAGAGACATGGTGGTTCCAGAGACTCGGAGGGAGTCACTGATTGTGAGACAGATGTCCTGCTGCTGCTTTTACTTGGGTCAGATGAAAAACGGGCGGACATCCAAAACGTGTGACTGATTTTGCCCAGCTTTGAGGTCTGTCGGTCCCGATTTTTCAGAGCTGGTTTATGGTACATTTATGGCCACATAGTGTGGGGCTGAGAAAAGTTGTCCTGAAGGCCTTCAGAGGGGCATAGATTTGTGTAACCATCTTTAAAACTGGAATCCTACAAGTGTCACACTGCTCAAGTCTAGAGCACATTTCTAAACATTTCCACTTGCCATCAATCTCATTTATCCCATGAACACAGAACCCCCAAGCGACTCCGTCTCATTCTGTATTTGTTACGAAGGTAGGCAGACCTTTGCTTTTGGCCGTTTGTACCCAGACATTCTGCTACCTTATATTCTTCTTACTAGATTCACGTAATGGGTTGGAATCAGCCCGATGCTGCCCCATCCATCAGGAGCACTTCCCAAAATACAAGTGTGACTCACAGCCCTCATAACCCCTTTGCTTTTGTTTGACTTTCAGTCCCTTCTGTCCTCTGGGCCTATTTGCCAGGAAAACTAACAAAAACACAGACTGCTGGCAGCTGTCTCTCCTCTCTAGGATTTACGGAGTGTGCCAGACACGAAGCCCAGCTGACCCACTCCCTTGCCTTCCACCTCTCTTCCCTTCCGGGGGAGTACATAACCAGGTGTAAATTGCATGGATTATTCATGACGAATTCATAATTGTAGCTCAGCGGACTTATTACCCAGTATACTTCTTACAGTATCCACCCTACAGCTAGTGTATTGGCACACAGTTCAATTTTAATATTAGCCTAAACAAAAAGTTCTTAGGAAAATAAATCTGCCAAATGTTTATGTAAATACATCTCAAATGCCAAATACAAAGGATTCTAGATTGTCTATTTTTTTTAAATTATTGTCCTCCTCCATAAGCACAAATAATTAAGAGCTCACTATTCTTTTCCTGCTTTAAGTATTGGGAGGTTTGCCTTCTACACAGCTTAGGTTGAGCTGTGCGCCATGCTTTAAGACCAGTGTTTGTCCCATTTACATCATTAATTCACGTAGTAACTAATATTTATTGATTACCTACTATGTGCCAGACACTATGTTAAGTGATTAAAATACAAAAAAAGACCCCAAATTCCTACCCTGCAATCTTATAAATAAAGAGGTATAGTATAAAGTTAGGACTTTAAAAAGAACTCTACACATGATTAAGAGAAGGGACTAAGTAAATTATGAGAAGCCCAGGGAAGGCTTATAGAGGAGATGACATCTGAGATAGGATTTAAAGGATGAAGGGAAATCGAGAGCTGACATTGTAGAAAAGAGCATTGAAGGCAGAGTTGTGAAGCAGTGTGGCCTGTTTGTGGTACTCGGAGAAGTCGGGTACGATTGGGAATATACGACATGCAACCAGAGTGGCCAGAGATAACACCGAAGAGTTCAATAGGCACCGACCCATACAGAGCCCTGTGCGCTGTTCAAAGAATGTAGGATTTGACCCCATTTATTAGGAAACCATGTACAGAATTTAAATAGATGATGACATGATCAACTTTGTAACTTAGAAAAAGCACTTAAATAGTGCTGTCGAGGGTTAATGGAAGGAAGAAACGTTAGAGCCGGGGAGACAAATTATGAAAGAGTTACACTGACAGAAATGAAAGGTGATGGGGACTGAAACTAAGATGATTGCTACAGCGAGAGTAAAGGGGTGATGAATTCATGAGAAACTGAGTACTGAGGAGGTCACTCAACTAGATTCAGTAATTGTTGCAATAATTATGTGGTCTTGCGTGGGGCACATGGACTAGGGATGGAGGAGAGGAGAAGACTCTGTCTCCTACCTGTGGATTGAGAAGCATAACTAACAGAACGGCATAGTATCCTCTCAACAGGATGTCTGACTTGTGATACTGAAAGTTTCTTGTTGCTTATTAAATCAATAAATCAATAGATTATTACCTACCTTTGTGTAAAAAGAAATAATGACACACGAGGAAGCATGGACTATATCTCTTAACAATTTTGAGATTTTTAGTAGAAAACTTCAGGACTTGGAGGCCTAGATTTTCATCCTTTCTTTTAGCCGTAAGCTCTGTCTTTGGAAGAAAAAGGAAAATGTGGAATGAATAGTTAATTGTGTAGCTGGTACAGAGGAAAGGTTTTTAAATTTTCTTCCTCTGGCAAATGATGCTCACCTGGTGGACTCCTGACTGCAGTTAAAACATAACTCAAGGGGAGTAGGAAGAGTATACTTGACAGGAGACCCGTCAACTCAGCAAAGACGAAGAAGCTGCAAGAAAAACTCAGATACAGCTACAAGTGGATGTAATGGAAAACAGCTGACAGAGAGAGGAAAGTAGAGGTAGGTGAGAGGTACTAGAATTCACAGAAGAACATAACAAAGAATCCTGTCTTATATGCCATAATAACAAGTGAACTTAAAGTTTTAACACTGGAAGTTATCGCTGAGAGTTTTGGAATAAGGATGATTCATTCAGTATATATTTGATGCCTTATTATGTGAAGGGCACTCTTACAGTAAATGCTGAGGAATATACCAAAATGAGTTGAGATCCCTCCCCTCAAAATTTTGCAGTCTTATTCTTTTGGCACTTTTAAGAAGCTCAACCAGTATGTACTGAGTGAATGGAATAAACAAACACATGACTCCAGTGAGAAAGGAAAAGAATCAGCATCAGATGAAACCAGAGTAGTTAACTGAGCACATATAAAAAACAGAGAAAGGAGAAACATACTGAGTAATGCAGACAACAGAAACGAAAACTGGTAAGAATGGCGTCCAAAAAGCTTGACTCAGAAGGAGCTGACATTGTGGATAAATGTTAGTGGAAAAGATTTTTTTTAAAAAGCACATGTTAAAAACAAGAAGAATAAAGAAAATACAGGTAAATTGTTTGGAACAGATGCTGTAGTATTAACTGGTTACATTGAGAAATCATTTATTCAACAATGAATTGGTATACTTTTTGCCTAGGGTATTTAATTTGTTTTTTTCTGTAAAGGAAAAGGGTCTAACAAGAAGAATTGAGCAAATGTGATTAAACTAGAATTGAAGACTAAAATAGGAATGAAAATAATGAGAGCATTCAGTCTGCTTTAAAACTCATGTACCTGACCCAGATGAATTCTGTTCCATGGAACTGAAAGAATTTGTATTTATCATTGAAGACCTAAGATCATTAAGAAAATTTCCATATAGAGATGTGTTGTGTTGGAGATGGACAAATATCTGGCCTTTTAAAAAATGGACACAGGCTCCTGACCCTGACATTTATCTCTGGAAATTTCTGAAGTAGATTATTAGGTAGATGTTTTGTGAACACGCGGGAAGAGAAGCAGCAAGCCCTGGAACCCGGTGTGCGTTCAGTGGGAATGCGCCTGCCTGATTAGCAAGGTTTCTTTCCTGGCTTAGCAAGACTATCAGACCGTTAAGTCAAAGGAGTGCATTGGTTGTTATATTGCCTGTGAATTTCCACAAGCTTATGCCATATTTTCCTAATAGCCGTATGGACACACATGGTCTGGACTGTGGTACTTTTAAGTGGTCCATGGCTAACTGAGTGTCTTTAGCCCAAGTAGCTAATAGATTGATAGCCTGGAGGGCATTTTCTAGTGACAGAGCATTGAACTTATCCTGTTGATCAGAAATTTGTAAGTAACTCTAATCTTAGAGGTATAATTAATACTCTGGGTGACAGAAGTCAAGATTCAAAAGGATTAAAAGAATTAGAATGATAGTCTAAAGCAAACAAGATGGAATTTAATAGAAATAAATATTATAAATCATAATTTAGATTTAAAAAAAAATTACACAAGTACAAAAGGCCAAGTCTAGGCTTAACAGGCGCATGTGATTTTTTGTTAAAGTACATACGTGGACTTAGGGTTCTAATTGACTGCAAACTCAGTATGAGTCAGTGCTTTGATGTGTGTGCCCAAAAAGCCAACACAGTCTTTGACTATATTAATAGAAGTATGGTGTCTGGATCAAGCAAGGCACTAATCTGCATTTTTTACTGGTCAGGGCACATCTGGAAGTTGTGTTTGGTTCTGGGCACTCCGTTTTAAGAGAATAACAAAGCAGCCCACACCCAGAGGAGGGAACCAGGATGAGGAATAGTTCATTTCTCTCCTTCATTCGTCTGATGTTGAGTGTGTTCTGTGTGCTCAGCCTTGACGTTGGCAGAATCAAAGATGTATACCTTGTGGAGGAGACTTAGTATAATAGCTGAATTTAAAAATGCATAGTGTTGTCTTTTGAAAGAGATTTGACCAAGCAACTTTAATACCTCCTGTTAAACTTCTGAGGGTATAAATAGGAGCAATGACTGGAAGTTACAAGGAGGCAGATTTTGGCGCCAGTATTTAAGAAGCATCCCTAATAAATTGAAATTACCCTCTTCAGGAGTTAAGCAACTTCCCCAAAGTCACATTCCTCATTGGTGGCAGAGCTAAGATAAAAGCCCAACTTTCTGGAGTCAGAGGCCAGAACCCTTGGCTCTGCCACGATATCACACAGGGGATTTCTACTTTGGGAGGAGGTTAGATAGGGTAACCTCTTTCCTTCCAGCTCTAAAGTTGTATGTTTCTATAAGCCTCTTGCTATGAAATGCTTGTTTTTTCGCAGTGTTTTCATTCGTGAATTGGTGAGATTGGAAAAGATAACCTCTAAGGTTCAACAGAGGATTTCTTTAACCTCCCTGGTTAAAAATATTTCAATTATTAAAGCATATTAATTTTGTATCTGCAACTTATATGTTACTAATCAAAAACAAAAACTTTGTGGCTAGTTATAAAACTATAGAACTCAGATTCTTAAATCATGATGTTCAGTCAGTAGTCTTCCTTTGAAGCACATGTTTTAAAGATGTGGATCCATGATTTAAACCATGAAAAAGCAAAAATCAAAGAAGAAATTGTGTGAGACTCTGCAAGCCACTTCAGATTTCACAATAGTCACGGGGAGGAAGAAACAGGAGTTTCTTGCCCTTGAAGTTCATTTCCTCCTCATTCTTCTCCCCACACAGGGCAGGAAAGGATGGTGAGCTAGATACACACTCAGAGGGCCTGAACTCTCTCAGGCACAGCCGAGCAACCTGGGTCTGGCTGCTGTAGGACTGGGAAGCCTAGAGCTGAGCACAGACCGGGAGGGACTGTCTGTAAACACACGAAGGGGCCATAGCAGGAAGGCAGAGGCCTGGGAAAGGAATCAGAGGGAAGGGAACTGTTACTTTTATCAGGTGTGAAGTTGGCAAAAACAACTTGTGTAAAATGGGAAATACCTTGGATCCGCACCGTCATCCTCAAGATCTCCTTTCTCTCCACCCAGTAGATCGGGCCTACTGATTCCATGAGCAAATGCTCAGAGCAGTGTGCTAGGACTGCGGTACAGAACACAGTGTTCGGGTTTATGCCGCTTGGGGGCGGGTGGAGGTGGGGACTGTCTCCAGGAGGCTAAAGATGTGGCTTGAGCTTTTCCCTCCTTCTCTTGGAACTCTTAATTCCTTGTACCATATCGATGTTTTTCAAACTTTTTTTAAACTTCATCTCACAGTAAAAAATACGTTTTACATCATGACCCACTCTGAACACACACACGCACACACACACACACACAAATACAGATCTGCTATATCCATATATACATGCATAAGTAAAAGGGTCCCAAAACTTGAGGTGCACTTTTATGTTTTCTGTTCTTATCTATTTACATTTAGGTGTTCTTTTAAACGTTGTCACAAACCACAGAGTAGACGCCATGACCTCTAATGCTGTTCAGCCACAGTTTGAAAAACATCCTGTGCCCAACAACCCATTTAGATGACTGGTAACCCTGCTCTAGGGTGACAGGATGAGTGGACACCTGCAGTCTGTAGGTCTGTTTAAAGTGACAGAAGCTTTAACGTCATCTTCTTTTTCTCTCTCTTTCTCTTTGACCTGTATTTGGTACTTCCGGTCGGTTGTAAGTGGCTGAGGCATCATCGCCCTTGTGTTGGATACAGAGGTACAGCCCAGTGGGTGAAGAGGATTCAGGAAGCAGTCTGTTACTGTCTTTCATTTAGACTGCACCAGGCATTTTTGTTAGAATATAGTTATTGCTCTTGTGAATATTTTCGGTTATTATTTCACTGTCCTTCTCCCCCTCCCTCCCCATTAAGCCATACTCATTCAGGGCCTTCCTACTCAGCCATAGCAGCAATCTTAGAAAGGAAGTGAGGGGAATTTGGCTAATTAGATGTGGTCCCTTAAAGCTTTCTCCCCTTCCTCTTGAGATTTGATTCTGCTGTTTTGATGGAAAATGACCTTCTGCTAACCTTGAAGTGCCATCTTAAGCCCTCGTATTAAACTGTCTCCTTTATAGCCACTGCTTCATCCCTCTGCGTATAGCTGTTTCAGACCAGGTTCCTTTGAGCATGGACTGGACATGCGCGCCCAGTGGAATGGATGCCCTGATCTCTGCATCCCATGTCTGGCATCATAGAGGCTCTTGCATGTCTCAGTTACATCTGTTGTTGTTTTTTTCTCATTTTATTGCCTATTCTGGGCCCCCTAGTAAGGCTTCTTTGTGCTCTGAATCATTCAGAGATGGCCAGACGGAACAGATGTGGTTTGGCTTTTTTTCTTCTTTTCTTTGGGAAAAAGGTAGGATGGTAGAAGAAGATACCTAAATCGAATATCAGAACTAGAATAGTAGTAGAAAATAAAACCAGTGCTATTTGAGGCTATTCTCTACCGTATTTATTTTAGTGTATTTACCTCATGCATCTTGTATTACGTAAACAATAACATTTGTATTTAGTAGATGATTTCTTATAAATAATTTGTAAATAGTAAATAGTCCAAGGGATATGTGTGTGTGTATCCCCCTTGAAACTTGAGCTGTCTGTTAGCTTAATAGTGATAGCAGCAGATTCCAGAAACTGATGCTGGGAAACTGTTGTGACACACTGGACTGCAGACACATAAGTTCCATTCCTTTTGCTTCAAGACACAGATTTCTTTTTAACCTTCCCACTCCTAGGTTAAGAACAGCTTACTCTTAACTTTTTCACGCTTTGGTTCTTCTTCCCAATGCCCCCATTTAGAGTTTGATGAGGTACAGTCTAGTATATTTGTATAAGTTTATATTTTGCCACGTGCACACATTTGTTTTGCATCAAGGATGTGTGCATGAGACACTCAGTCACTGTGGGAGGGAACAGAGAGGACCTCCTTGCCCAAATGCAGCTCGAGGTCCTGTTCCCATCGAGTGAATGACCATTAATTCAAAACCGTGAGACTCATATGTTGTAAAACGTGCCCTGAAGGTGACCGAGGTGCCCAGGTTTGCTGTCGTATGCTATGCTTAGCTGAGGAAGGGTTGAGTGGATGTTAAGATCTCTCTGAAGAGTTGAGTCACAGGTACTACTGGCTCCTGAGGACAAAGAGAAGGGCAAGCCAGCCTGTTGTATGCGTCTGTGCATGAGAAGCTGAGCTAGAGCCAATGCTGGCTGAAGCCTTTTTGTTGAGGATTCTCCTGGCTCCTTTGGAGGACTTAAATTTTTTGACTCTCAGGTCCTTGCCCCTCTCCCTCAAATCACTTAGGTGAGACGCTGGTGCAGGTCCTTCACCTTAGCTAAAGTCACACAAGTGTATGTGACTTGAGGTGAAGACGAGTTGGGTCACTTGATTCCCTGCAGAGAACCTGATCAGGTCATCGCATCCACCTCCCTTTGGTGACCCTCTTCTATAAACAGGAACAGGAATTCTTGCTACTGGATCCCTTTCATCAGGCGTCTTAGACTCACTGAATGAAAAGCCCTGTAAGAAGGAGATGCGGCCCTAATAATAACAATACAATTGTGGTGGCTATTTTAGGCAGGGGCAGCTTTGTGCCGCTCTTGATGTCCATCGACGTCTGCCATTCTTGCCCTGCCATTACCTTTCAGACTTCCTATTCTTAGAATCATTTGTGAGCCCTGGGCTTGGGGGATTGCAGCCCCCAAAGCTGGAATGCCTAGCTTGAGTGGAATGCAGACTGTCTGGCAGAGTGGAGGTTAAATAAAGTTTGCGTTGGCAGCCCCCTCTGCTCTTGGATGGGCGACAAGTAGCTCGGGTTGAGAGTGATGGCATGAGCTGCATGTGGTGCGGTACCAAATGGAGTCTTCTGTGCGTGAGTATCGTGGCTGATGGTTCATTCATCACAGCCACAGCCATGCCAGTCTCAAAACGGGACCTGCGAAGGAGGCCTCTGCAGTCTTAAACCCCAGCTAGTGACCGTATCACTCTGAAAAAATGCAGAGACAAACGAAGAATTAACGTTGAAACGCCTTGCAGGAACTGCAGGTTTGGTATACCTGCCCCCTCAGAGTTACTGACTCGTTTTTGAAAGCAAGACAGAGGGTAAATTGTCATTGTAATAAGAACAATTGCCAGTCAGTCAACCACTATTTCACCTGGGAAGTTTCTGTTATGGGGACTCTTGTGGAGCTTACAGTTCAGCTGGAAAAGTCAAGCTGTACATACATGAGAAGATAATTCATGTTCCAAAGTGAAATTCTGGTGCCAAATCTGTGTTCTAGAACTGAGTGCCAGAGGAGGCCTGAGGAGAGAGAGCATTTCTGGCTGGAATGCTCAGGAAGGATTTCGTGGAGGAGGTGGAGTTTGAACAGGTTTTGCCAGAGGGACAGATTTCTGTTACTGGAACGGTGTGTAAGGAGCAAGGGGCAGACGAAGGGAGTCCTCAGGACAGGTCCTGGGGGCTTGAAGAGCAACTGGATACGGACAGGGTGGCTGGGGAGAGGAATTTGTACAAAATCACCAAACCCTGCACTCTGAAGGCTGTGTGTACACGTTACTGAGAAGTTCTGGTGCTTTCCACTGGAGGACAGTTGGAAAGGTGCAGCCTTCCCCAGAGCCACAGGCCCCTTTAATGTTCTGTTCTAAAGCCCCTAATACTACACGTGCCTCATAGCAGACACTCAGTGAATAATTATGATAGTATTATTACTCATCTTCAAATTCTGTGATCCCAAGTTGTGGATTGGCTTGGTTTCACCTGTGAGAGTCGGTGCTCACTTGGCTTTGCTCTGTTCTGATTGCTCACATGACTCACACCTCGCTGCATCCTTTCCTCCAGGTTTACCTGACCCTTCTGTCTTCGACCACAGGTGGCTAGAGGTGCAGGTAGCTACTCTGACGTGTCCTCAGCGCTGGGTGCAGTACCTCCGGCTTCTTCAGGAATCCATCTGGCCTGGCGGGCTTTTGCCTGAGTATCCTCGACCCGTAAGGACCCAGGAGCAGAAGGCGGCTGCTGAGAAACAGGCTTTGCAGAGCCTGATGGGAGTCCTGCCAGGTGATTGGACAGTGAGACTGATTATACCAATAACTGTTCCTTCCCCTCCGCTTCACCACCATTAGCCACACCCTTCCCCGTTTTTTAAAAGGGCCTTGACTGTGGCTAAACGCAAAAATTTGTTGACCCACCATTTCTGAGGCAAACAGGAAAATGATCAGGACTTCCAGTGATGCTAAGGGAATGGGAAGGCTCACTTTAGGGCAGGTCTCTTCATTTTCCCACCAGATGAAGACCTCTGGGTCTCTGCTTTGGACCAGGGAAGAAAATGATACAGGTCCTGCAGAAGCTGAGCTTGGTAACTTGGGGCCAGTGAGTGAAGGGCATGGTCCTTAGCGGTAGATAAAAACAAACTCTGAAGAAGGTTTTTTCCCTTTGCTTTATATGGTCTTTTGGAGGGCGGGGAAGGCAGTTTGTTGCCTCTGGTTGTGCTGGGGGAAGCAGGGTACAGTAGTGAACTCTTAGCCTTGGACAGTGTTATTCACTCTTACTTACCTCTGTTCTCCAGCCTAACATGTTGTATCAGAAGTACCTGCACTTTAGTGACGGGTTACCAGATTGTTTCTTGAGGCCCATTCTAATTTAGATACCTAAAGTTAAGAAACATTTTTCTTGGCTTTTCCCTATTTTCTGACGATTTTAGTTTGGCTGTGTGGTTCAGAGGTGTGCCAGAAGTACCCAATATGATTAAAGACAGCAGATATCTTGAGGAGACAAACCCCTTAGAAGCTAAAGCTTCAGCAGTGACACTAAAACCACATCTGTCTTTCCTCTTCAGATATCGTCGTAGAAATCCTTGGGGTGAACAAATGCCGGCTGAGCTGGAGTCTTGTCTTGGAGTCACTGCGGCAGCCCCTCATCAACCGGTAGGCACGGCTGATGCCGTCTCTGGTCTGAGGCATCTCGGGTTTCTGGGCGAACAGCTTCACTGAGAGGAACGGTGCCGCAGTCTCTCCTTGCCCTGGGCCCTGGCCCCAGAGTGTGATGACCAGGTCCACACACACTGGGTAAAACCCACTGTGCTGGCTTCTGAGCAGGTGTCAGGTGGTCGGAAGCTGGTGGGACCAGCCACCGTTTACATTTGGAAGAACTCGATGCAGGCCCCGACGTGAGCTACTGAAAAGGCCCTGTCACCCCCAGGCCTGTCCTTCCTGACACCTGCCTGCCCCTGTGAGCATCTCGAGAGCAGCCCTTGGCCTGGGCAGTACTTTCATCATGGGTCTTTGCCTGATGTGAGGTAGACAAGATGATGAGTTGGCCTCTGATAAGGGGACCAGAAATGCTGGTGCACCTCCTTGAATAGTGCAGAGAGGTCAGTGCTTCCCTGGCTGGTACCTTGGGGTGGAATCTTCTGCACGTGTTGAGTGCTCGCCCACTCCCCTCTCACCCCCGTCCTGCAGCTCACCGTGTCTGCTCACTCTCGCACCTCAAGGCTCCTGGCTTTACCTCATCACAGGTAACCTGAAAATTCTTAGTAAGTTGTTATCACAGGGATTTTTCCCTCCTTCAGAGTTCTTCAGAGCAGTGCCAATGTGCTAATGTAGCTAGCTATAAAGCAATGTGGAGTTTCCTAACATCTAGTCTCGAGTACCATCTCCACCTTTACTGGGGTCATAGCCTTTATGAGTTCAACAGACTTTCATTTCATGACAGAGGCTTTGTCCAGCTGTTGATGTTTGGAGTCCACTAAGGATATCAGTAGAGGGGAAAGGGAGAGGGAAGATAAATGTCATAAACAGGATCTGGTGTCTCTAGACCGAGCCAGACCCTCCTCTGAGTTGTTTTGTTCATTTGTTTCAGGCATTTGATTTACTGCCTTTGGGACATCATCCTGGAATTCTTGGATCTCAGTGCCTCTGCTGAGGAGTCCGCCATAACCAGCTCTGCCACAGACACCCCAGGCAGCCCCAAGAAGATGGGCATCTCCCCTTAGCCAGAGGTTATTTCACCCATTTCTTCGAAGGTTAGGAAGGGAGCATTACTCTGCCACCCAGAGACCAGTCAGGAGGGCTGTGTCTCTGGAACTGGGCTGTGGCTCAGAAGGCCTGGGGTCTCAGTGGCACGGTTCTCCCCCAACTTATACTCCATTTGTACCAGGCGATGAGGGGGTATATGGACCAGTTGCATGCATACCCATTTCCATGCCTCTTTGGTGGTGTTTGGACTGTTGCTGGTGGGCGGATCCTGCTTCCTTTGGAAAAGGAAGCTGTGAGGTAGAGGAATGAGCCCCTTTTGCCTCTCCTTTGCCCTCCTCCCTAAGGTTGTTTGCCGATAGCCTGGCCCTATGCACACGTGTGCCTCACCCACCAGTGCAGGCTCTAGGTAGACCAGGAGAAAAACCATAGCCAGATTTTCTTAGAGAAGACAATCTTCTGAGTTCGCTGTTCCCACCAGGAAACTGAAAATTCATTTGGGACCACTCTGGAAAGCCAGACCCCTGGTCCTACGTAGCTTCCCAACAGCCCCGCAAGAGGGAGGGAAACCTTTCTCAAGGCGTGCTTCCAGCACATCGGCCCCGTAGAGGGTGTCACTGCGGGCTTTCTCCCTGGGTGGCTGTACTCTTCCTGTCCCAAAGACCCCAGCACAGACTGACAACACTTCTGGTAGATCCACCCAACCCTCCGTACCCTCTCCTGAGACAGCTGCACCGCAGGTTTTCTTTACTAGCTTTCTAACCCCCTCCCCAAGAGCAAGTGAGTTTTGACCTTTGTGGCCTCCTCAGTCTTCCTTCAACCCAATCAAATGGCAAGTTGCATATTCAGCCCAGAGCTGCCCGAGGGAAGGGAAGCACTTGCCTCTTGGCTGAGAATGCCCGGAGGGAGGAGTGAGGGTTCTCTTCTCTGCAGGTCTCTGGCAGGCCACTTTAGCTCTAAGCCACGAACATTAGCAGCTTACCCAGAAACCGCTTTTTACTTCCTATTCCTTCAGGATCTAATTAGTCTTGAAGAGCACCAGTGGTGAAAGCAAAGGCATGGCGTCCATTAGAAAGACGGACAATTCGTAGAAATTGGTGGAAGGAAAGGAGGGACGGAGAGCCAGGAGGTAGGCGCTGCACATAGGTCTCACCGCGGGGGGTTCACTCACCCTCGTCCCTTTAGCTTGCGCTTGCTGGGGCGTGCCTGATGCCACTGAACTGGGACCCTTCCACTTGGAAGAGGGTCTTGGGGTTGGACTGGCGAGAACAGGGTGGGTCTAGGACAAGTGTCAAAGTTCTCTTAGATTAAAACGGCTCACGGGAGAAACCTGTGAAATCTTTCTGCTTCCCCACACCCCACCCCGGAAGGCTTTTAACCATCAAACATGTAGTGAGGTAATTGGGGGCTTTAGTGGTACTGTTAGTGCCTAAAGGCAAGGGGATGAATAAGGTCATGTCACTTGGTTCCTTCTGCCTTAAAAGTTGATTGTTGGGCTTCCCTGGTGGCGCAGTGGTTGAGAGTCCACCTGCCGATGCAGGGGACAGGGGTTCGTTCCCCGGTCCGGGAGGATCCCACATGCTGCGGAGCGGCTGGACCCGTGAGCCATGGCCGCTGAGCCTGCGCGTCCAGAGCCTGTGCTCCGCAACGGGAGAGGCCACAACAGTGAGAGGCCCGCGTACGGCAAAAAAAACAAAACCAAAACAAAACAAAAAGTTAATTGTTACACTCACTTTATGGCTCCAGAGTTCTCAGAGCATCTCCCAACCTGGGGCACTCACAGGAGAAGCCGCTCAGCATTTCTCCCTGTGGTAAGTGTCTGCAGGGTGAGGGACTGCAGGGGGCCCAGCGACACTGTGCTGCCCCTCCCTCCCACCGCCAGGGCCAGGGTGCTCTCCAGGAGAGGTGGGGGGCAGCCCCGTGCTCTGCTGCCCTTCTCTCCCCATGCTTTGCTCTCATGTGTACTTGCCACCTATGTTGCTTTGAATCTCTGCTACTAGTTCTGGCTCAGATATGACACAAAACCAGTACACAAGCTGACAACACCGTTAAACCCCTATAACGGTAAATCCTAAGCAATCTTTTGATACTTCCAGCCCAAAGAACACTTCCTTGTATTTCGTGTTCTATAAGAGACCCCACCTCCATACTCTCTGCCTCAAGAAGATCAGCTGTCTGCAGACCCTCCTCCTACCCAGAAGGGAAATAATGGATATCGTCAAGGAAATAATCAAACCCCATCTGGCTCTGAAACGACCTCCCATGTTTAGGTAGTAGGTTCAGACAACAAGGGAGATAAGCATTTGGGAGCGAGCCACAGGTCTCAGGAAAAGATACTCCAGCTGAGAGAGAGAGTGATGAATGAAGAATTGGACCTACACTAACCTGGAACATTCGTGATTCTCCAGCCCATTCATTTCCAGCTTCCACTCTTCCTTTGCTCATGGCACCCAACAACAGTTGTTAGGTCCTGGGTGGAGTAAAAATATGTGTCAGCATGGTCCCTGGCTATATGAGTTAGGTTGCTTTAGCCTGAAATTAAATTACTAGAAACATTTATCGTCTTCCCTCAGATCAGTACCTGAGTGGGTGAGGCCCAGGGGTTGATGGATTCAACAACTCTGACCTCATAGAGGGCCCAGATTCTTCCCATCTTTTTGCTTTGCCCTTGTAAACATGTTAGCTCGTCCTCAGACTGCCTACCTTCATAGTTGCTGCGCTTCAGGGCATCACATTCACATATAACAAATATCCATGAAAGAACGGGGGCATCTCTCCCACGTTTTCTTCTAAAGAATGAGGAAACCGTTTTCCAGAAGCCCTCCAAGATTCCTCTTCTCCTGACCCGTTGGCCAGAACTGCCCGCCCCTAAGCCAGTACACTGACATTGAGGATGCGTGACCACGACTGGCTCGTAGTCGTGTTTGTCGCCCAGGGAGGAGGTCACTCTCCCGGAAGGTTAGATACCTGAAAAAGTAATTAGATGTTAGCAAGGAAGAAGCAGAGAATGGGCGTTGATAAACAGTGTCAGGTGCAGGGGCCATCCTGCAAGCATCACCAAAGTCCCCGGTGCTCTAAAAATAGCGAACCAGCTAAGGGTAATGTTTGCGGAAGGTGCCATGTGAAGCCCTTCACGTCCGTTACCTTACGTAACCCACACATCAGCCCTGTGAGGTAGTTCTACTCTCTGTCCCCACTTTATAAGGGAACACGAGGCACAGAGACGGTGACCTGCCAGTCACTTGAGGGAAATGGCAGAGCTGAGATACAAATCTTGTCAGTCTGCCCTCAGGCCCACACACATAACCATTGTGCTAATCTGCCTTTCTTACAAAGCAAAACAAGACGGGTTCTCACTTTGAAGGAGCCTATGGTCTAGTAGATGTCTGTGGTAAAGGGCCAGGGAACACGTATTTTAGGCTGTGTGGCCACATGGTGGTCTCTGTTGCAGCTGCTCAGCCCTTCCACTGTGGTGTGAAAGCAGGCACAGGCAGTGTGTATTCAGATGACCGGCTGTTGGCATAAAGCTTTGTTCACACAGAGGGCGGCCGGCCGGGTTTGGCCCAGGCCCCTCATCCAGTGAGAACAGTGCTTACTGAACTGGAGTGTGCGTGAGTGACCTGGCGCCCTGGTAAAGGCCTAGCGAACTGCATTCTCACAAGCTCCCAGAGGTAGCCAGTGAGAATGCAGGCCCTCAACCGCACCTCAAGTATCAGGGGCTTAGGACTCGGTCGCCACCTCCAACTGGGTGCAGCTAATGCACCACTAAATATACAGGAGGGGCACTTAATCGAGGCTGGGGGGCCAGGGAGAGCCTGAGGTGATAACATCTGAATTGACTCCTAAAGGATTAACGGGAATTAGCAGGTGAAACAATGGGGAGGCGTCCAGGTGGAGAGCACAGTGAACCAGGTGGGTAGAGTTACGGGGAGTCCCCAGCATACACATCCTGTCTGGCCTCCTATCTGAGGTGCCCCGAGCGGCCAGGCCCACAGGACAGATGCAATGGCGGTCGAGGGCCAGGGGTGGCCGTGTAGCGGGTGCGGAGGTTCCGCCTCACGGGAGAGGAAGCAGTCCTGGAGACCCGTCTACACCAGTGTGTTTGTAGCGCTGCTAAACTGCACGCTTCGAAGTGGCTGAGACGGCCCGTTTTGGTGTATGTTACAGCAATCCGGACATTTTAAAGACAGCTGCGTGCGGCCCAGCACAGGGCGAGCCCGGGGTGTGGGGAGGGAGGGGTGAGAGCCGAGGCGGGAGCCCCGGGGGGGTCAGGCGGAGGGGGCCTGTGAGCACGAGGGCCCAGCGGGTGAGGGACCTCGGTGGGTTGCCTCTGCACGGCGGGGGTCAAGGAAGAGCCCCCCTGAGAGCGTCTGTCATCTGCAGGCCTGCTACCGGGAACCGGGGGCTCGACCACACGCGCGCGAACCGCCCGGCCTGGTCCTGCCCCTGGGACTCGGCTCCTGCCTCAGCCCCTCCTGACCCCCTTGCTCCCTCCCGGCCTGTTCCCGCCGCTGCCTGCATTTGAGGTGGCGGAGTCCTGGCCCTGCCACCTAGTCGGCTCTGAGGACGCCATGTGGTTGGGTAACTCACCTGCACCGGGACTCAGGTCTCTGGTAGAAAAAGGGGCGAAAACGTTACAACCCTTTTGAGAGTCAATCGAGATCACGTGTAAGAGCAGGTTTGTCAAGCGCCGGCGCCCTGCTGGGACGCAGCGGTGCCATTACTGGCCCCTCCTCAGCTCCTGGACGGAGCCGTGGAGCAGCCTGGCTCCGGACCCACGGCGGCCGCGCTCTGGCCAGACCCCGCCGCCGCCGCGGCCCGGGAGCCTGCAGTTGCTCCTCGCCGTCCTGCGCGCCGCAGACGGGAGCAGGAGCCGTAACGGGGGAGAAGGGAAAGCATGATGCTGCGCTCCTTGAAGCCCCGCTGGGCGGGCTCCGCCATAACGCGGCTCCTCTGTCCCCTTTCCACCGGGAGAGCCGGAAGTCACAGGGCAGCGCTTGCTTGCACTGCCTTGGTGGGCCAGAGAACAAAGCGCTGGAGGCGGAAGGGTTTCCAGCCAGCAAGCCTCCGTCGCTCCTCTGTGGCGTAAAGGGTGAGGAGGCCGCTACACAGGGAACACTGGCAGCTACCCCAAAGCCCCTCCCGCACCCTGAGACTGGTCTGCTACTTCGTAGTGCACAGAGACGGCAGGGTCTGGTTTTCTTAAAAACAGGCGGGAAAACACGAACTCAGAAGAATGTGTCAAGCAAGAAACAAGTGAAAATCATCATAACGTTTCCCGGCCGTGAGCCAGGAGCAGCGGGGTTGAAGCAGAGGCAGCACGAAGCGGTGGAGGAAGTTCGGGCGCCAGCAGCCCCCGTGGCACGTGCACTGCGCTCTTCTCAGATTCGCTGAGCCCTCCTGCCGCGTCCCGCGCACTCCCATCTGTCTCTGGTCTGAAAGTACCTGTGAACTCGGCTTTTCTGGAAGTGCACACAAGCAAGTGATAGGATACAGAGAACTACTCCTGGCTTTGACATCTTCACCAGCAGGACAGAGTCTGGTTTCCCCACACATCTTGACCCTGCAGACCTCACCCACAGGCGCTTCTCTAGGGGCCACTGGCACACTGCTTCTGGGTGTGGAGGGCTGGAGGGGAATGAAAGAAAAGTAATAGAATCAAGATCCAAACTTAGAAAACGTTTCCTAAGTGACATTTTAAGTGTCACTAACGGGTAGCGGGCAGCTCTGCCATTTCCCCCAAGTGACTGGCAGGCCTATCCCAGATAGGCCTCTTTCTCACCAATGTTCGTTTAGGAAATGCAAGCTAATTTTGGTATTAAAGTGCCACAGAGGTTAAGGAGGTAAATCTGCGGCTTATGTATAAATAATCCGCACTTTGACTTTTTCTCAATTGAAGTGTAGTTGATTTACAATGTTTGTTAGTTTCAGGTATACAGCAAAGTGATTTGGTTATACGTATATATGTGTATATCCATTTTTAATGTTTCGATTATTTTCATTATAGTTTATTACAAGATATTTAATATAGTTCCCTGTGCTATACAGGAAATCCTTGTTGTTTATTTTACATGTGGTCACGTGCACACTTCGACGTTTTTTTCTTCTCCATATGTTCCCTGTTACTGTTGCACTATATTATTATGACCAATGGAGAGTGGGTCATACTTACTTCCAGACACTTGGATTAATCAATGGGGGATAAAGACCAAGACAGATAAACACAAAAGTCTGAGGTTGCAGATAAAGGCACTATCGTGACCACAGAAGCTGTGACTTCTCTGTGCTGGGTATAGCATTGTGTGGTGATCTGTAAGCTTGGGGCATCAGCCCTTTTGTCTGTGCCCCTTGATAAAGAATCATTCTGCCCCTGTAGCTGTCAGAAAGATTTACCATGATTTAGCAAAATGTCTGCACTTCATTTCATATCTTGCCATTAGGGAGGACAGACCTTATTGAGGGAAAAAAACAGCCCTTTCTTTAGAGTTTATATCCTTTACAAATACACAGAGTCCAAATTCAACATAGTGATGGCAAACCAGATTCTTTCAAGAACAGTGAGGACACCGTTCATTAAGGCTTCATGTGTCTCTAGGAGAATCATGTGGGCTTGGTTGGCAGTAGGACTTTTACTTGGGGACAGAATGTATTATGGAGTTGGTTTAGCCAGGAAGTTGGATGAGATAGTTTCACAGAAGTCTAGGGGCCAGTGTTCTGCTCTCTCCTGCTTCCGTCCTTTGGCCCATGCCCTTTCTCCAGGTAGATTCCCTTCCTTCCTCCAGCTGTGCGTGGGTGGGCACCCTCTATCTGTCAGAGCCATTCAAGTTCAACCTTCTCCTTAAAGCTTTATCTGATTGTGCCACTCAGAGTTACCTATCAACACGCTGCCTCTCAGGTCCTTGTGCACACATGTGGGGTCTTCAGCAAGAGGTTATAATTCTTCAAGGGCAACGAACATTGTATCTGTTCTACTCCCGTTATATCCCGGTGCCTTCTCAACCCTTTTATCTACCTAGTGCAAAATAAATACTGAAGCTCGTTTAATTAAAGACTATGATGCTTATCAACTCTTAGGAGGTAAAGTATGTGAATAAGTTGAATGAAAGAAGAATTTGCTGGGGACAAAAGATGGAGAAAGGGATGAGGCGAAGCCAGGTTTTCCTTTTTAGGAGCTTATATCTTTATTCTAAAGCAAATATCAAGTGAAAGAAGTTCATTTTTCTATCGCCAAAACCCACACAGTTTTATAAGAGTGCTGTTTGCCATCTAAGTATGTAGGCCGTAAGGTTCTAAAACTATACGCTTTTTAAAGAAAATTGGTCCTGATTTGAAAATGGATTCTGAAATGATCCAGCCACGAAAACACCCAGCGTGCCCTGTTTACTTTCCAAGTCCCCACCTTCACCTACTCTTTACCGCACTGGGATCAGAAGACAAAACAAAAATCCGCCTGCAAGAAATATTCTCAACTTCTTCCTGCCCCAGACACAAATTTGTAAGGAATGCAGTTTCCATGAAGAGAAAGACAACTTTCTCTCCCATTTGCTTTCTGGAAATCCTTTGGTCCCAGATCCAAAATTCTCTATTTCACACCTTCTCTAATAGTTTAAGTCATGTCTAAGATACGGCAAGGAAAACTCTTCAGAGACACAGTAATAACCAGGAAGAAAAGGAAGCCTAGCATAAATGCCGCTTCACTCTCACAGGTGTTTGCTATCTTCCCCACCAAGTTTGCTGCTGCAACTATCTGCCCAAACACAGATCAAAACTGGGCAGCTGCCATCAGAATGAAAACTTAGGAACCTAAGACATCCAAATTAGCTGCAGGTCAACATGAAAGTCGCCTGCTGTTTCTGGGCCCCAGAAGGAGCCTCCAGGCCATGACTTGAAAGAGGGCAAGTGCAGGTAAAGGAGGAAGAAGTTCAGTCTGAGAATTAAGACAGTGATGCATTTCGTGAAAAGTAGGAAGCTCTAGACAATGCAGTCCTTGGGTCATATATTATCTTAAGAGTCGGCCCACGGAAGAAGGATCCCATCTGCTGAGGAATGAAGTCCATTCCTGTGCCAGTGCACATTTGCACAACACATGATGTGGAATAGTCTCTGGAGCCAAGATTGGTTGTGTATCCACCCCAGGGCAGGTTGGTCAGTCTCCAGTGTAAACCTCCTTGGGATTAAGCACTTATTCCAGTGTAGAGCACTAGGTAATTAATACCAGATCTGTTCCAGACAGCTTTGTATATCCTGCATATGGGTGAGGACCCAGAAAGTTTCCTTTTCAACGATCTGTTTGGATGAGATAGAAGCTGTTGTTTTAATGTTTGAAACAGAATTTTCCCCCATGTACAGGTGTGTGCCTTGCACAGATATGGGCTTGTGAGTGGCATACGGCATTTGCTTACAAGGCGAGAGCTTGTCTGGACGCATAAGAGGGGAGATAAGTATGCATGTGTGGAGACGGCAGTAATACTCGTGGCCTCAGTGCTTGGAGAGCAGGGCTGTGCACCTCCTTCTAGCAGTCTGGAGAGGATTGAGGTGAGTGAGAGCTTGTCTTTCAGCAGGCTCCGCGTCCTGAGGTTTGGGATGTGGAGAATGCCCACTGCTGGAGTGGAGTGACCTGAGATCTATATAAGATTAGGGTTTCTGTAGATGTTTCCCAAGTGATAGAAATTTTCCTCATCTAGTCTTGTTCATAGCAGGCAGCCTTGGACCAATAGTTTGCTTCACCCAATCCTTTCCTGTGTTTATTTCTGAAACCCTTTTCTTAAAAACCAAACTAAGTAAATAATAACAGGAAAAAAAAATTTTATAAAGACTTCATAGCTCTGTCATTTTTCCTTTCTTATGCAACTCAAAAATTGCTGTCTCTTTATTCCTTAAATTTTTCTCCTGTATCAGCTTACCAGTCTTTGTGGGTTGACTCGGCTGTCCCACTAGTCTAATTGTCTCTATGATAAATTAATATGGACATCAACTTAAAATTACAGGTAAACCTTAAATGTATGATATTTCTTATACTTGACTCCATATTTGATATTCTATGAGGAAGATTGCCCTAGTGTTCCCTTCTGTGAAATCAGAATAACCATCAACCCTAAGATTAAACATTTTCATAAATGCTTTCTTTACATGTTCCAAACTATTCGCACAATGTTGTAGACAAAATGCTTGTGTCCCTCCCACCGCAGAATTTTTATGTTGAAGCCCTAGCCCCCAGTGTGATGGTATCAGGAGGTGAGCCAGGGGGAGGTAGTTAGGTTTAGACGAGGTCATGAGGGTGGAAGCCCCCATGATGAAATTAGTGCCCTTGCATGAAGAGACACCAGAGCTTCCTCTCCTCATGCACATGAAGAGGTCACGTGGGCCCCCAGTGAGAAGGTGGCCACCTACAAACCAAGAGAAACGGCCTCAGGATGAAACCTACCTTGCCAGCATCTTGATCTTGGACTTCTCAGCCTCCAGAACCACGAGAAATACATTTCTGTTGAAGCCACCCAGCCTGTGGGATTTTGTTATGGCAGTCCAAACTGACAGGACAGATGACTAGAAAGGTTAGCCATGGGAATCTCTTCCCCTGACTTTAAGTCTGGGTTCTGAGACTCAGAGAGTTTAGTGACTTGTTGAGTTTTCCATGGAAAACCTGTTGTAAAAACTTCAGACATTAGAAAATGCAAAACAGCCTCTGGAGATACTGCTGAAGCTTTCCTCTCCCTTAAATCATCTCTGTAAGTTCAACCTCCTAGAGAAAACTTTCTGAAAAGCAGGGAGAAAATGCCAAATAATTAATGCTCAAGTGGGAAAGATGCCATGTAAAAGCAGAAGTGGTTGCTGATTGTATCTGTTCATAGTTCTGTGTGCCTTTTACCTGCTGCCCTGAGAAGCAATGTGTAATGAAGAGGTTCCTTTTTAAGAACTGAAACGTAATGAAACAGAAGTTTCCCTTGAATTGGCTGGGCTCAGCACACCTTGCTTGGACTGTATCCAGCTGTGCTCATGGAGCTGCACCTGGAGTAGGTCTGTCCTGACCTGCCCCTGAGGACGTGCCTGTCTGTCCTCTCCAGCAGCTGTAGAGCCCTTGGGGGCAGATTGTCTTGCATACTGTGATTTCTCCAACTACTACACCGTGGCATCTCCCTAGTTTCCCCTTAAATATTCTGTCGTCTCACAAATTCTCAGAGGCCATGGCTGGTTCCTTCATCCTCTCACACGGGCTCGGGACAGACTTTGCCTGCACACAAAGTCCTGCATCTGTAAGTGGAGTTGGCAGCCTTCTTGTGTCAGTGAGTAATGTCTTTCTTTCTCTTCTGGTAGACTTGGAATCCTCAACACCATCTGGCAATTTTCTCTCCATCTTCCTGCCCACAATGGAGCCACACCCCTGCAACCCCCCTTAAATGCCAGATGACAGCAGGAACCTTCCACTGAGCAGAGGTGAAGCCTTAGACGTCTGTCAGCACCCCCGCTGTAAAGATCTGCCAGCTTCTCAGATCAGTGTGGGAGGAGGCTGTCTGAGTAGGTTTCATAGCTGCAGCAGTAACACCGGGCCCCACCTCCCATGCCTCTCAGGCTGACCGTCTCATCGGAGGTGCCGACGTCCCCAGAAGCAGGCCCCAGACTGGCGGCCCTTAGCCAGGACCCATCTCAGAAGCACATGCCCAGCTGGAGCCTCCTGGTTGCTGGGGTGAAAGGACCTCTCTATCACCATAGGAGGAATCTGATGAATTCTGGACTAAAAAGGGGTGTTGCTTTCCCCCAATGACAGAGGTACTCTCTAGTCCCCAACCCAGCCCCTGGTGAAAGGTATTTTTGTTTGTCTTTTTTACCTTTTTATTACATCTTGTCTTGTTTATAATGCTGAGCTGAAGTGGGAGGGAGCGGTCACACCAGAGGATGTGAATTATCTTGCAGTCAGGGGGGGAGATTCGGCCACCAGCACGTGATAAGGGAAGGTGAGACGGGAGAGGAGCGGAGAGTCAGCTCCACGGGGACCGGTTAGGTGTTCAGTGGCCGTAACTGACTGTTTCACCTCACAGGAACACACAACTCCGTGTACGTGGGTGCTGATCTCAGTCTTACAGGGAAGCACTCCTTGACACGGGAAAGCAGGCGATCGATAGTCCATGAGACCCCTATGTAGATTGTTCCTATTCAACTCTTCAGGCGTATACAGGCAGAGAAAGAACCGTTTCAAAGGTGAGCTTTAAAAACATCACCTGGCATTCTTTGGAACTGTTGTCACAGGGCAGTATATGGATTGTGAACAAATTCCCCCTCCCTCACCCCAAATCCACCCAGAAGGGAATGTCTGAAATGGGGAGGAAACACACATCTGCCTGGGCACGTTGACCTTGAACAAACCTCTTCACTTCCCTGGACTTTTCTTTCTTTCTTTCCATACAGAGGATGGGCTGGGTATTGGATGAAACCCTGTCCAGCTCTGTCACATCAGTTAGAGAGCAAAGACTGTGCCTTCCAGTTCCTGGCCCGTTTCTGGAACAGTGATGACGCTTTCTGAGTGTTTGTCATCAAAACGAATGAATGATTATATTTCATCTTGACTCTTATCTCAGTAGAGATTTTCTTCCACTTCATTTGGGTCTCAGTTTGAGGAAAGAAGGAAGGAAGGAACGAAGCATGATGAAAGTGAGGGAGGAAAGAATGTAGCTTTGACTCTGAAGGACTGTCTTGACTTTCTCTGGGCTCCTAGAGTAAAAGTCCCTGTCCTCCATTCTCCCTCTCTAAGCCTTCCAAAAGCACATGGATTAAGGCTACCATACAGCTTTGAGGAATAAGCCACACCCCCAGACTTCCATGGAGTCCAAGGACCTATTCATCCCCAATTAGCCTGTCTCGGGTTGATCATCAAAGTACACACTTCTGCTTTTCATTTTTCTAGAGTCTTTTCCATCAGCTCTTCTTCCATTTTATCTTTTCATCATTCCTCTGAGGAATGTAATACTTTACACATGTATAGGACTTTCTCAGTTATGAAGTATTTCATATCCAATGTTTTATTTAGATCTTGACAATCACTTTTTAAGGTAATTTGGGGGAGTTATTCGTGTCTTCATTTTACTGAAAAAGAAACTTTTGCCCAAGGTCAGTCACCCATTTTTTCAAGAGGCAGCAGCACAGGGATTAAATAGTTCTGCCGACCGACAAGCAGGTGTGAATCCCAGCCCCACCACTGATTAGCTCTGTGTCCTTCGGTAGGTGATTTAAAATCTCTGCGCCTTAGTTTTTTCATTCATTAAATGGGAATAGCATGGAGCTCTCCTCACAGAGAACAGGCGGGAGAAGGGGTTAGATCCTTAGTACAAGCTCTAGCACCAGTGCATAATAAATGTTTGTC
This sequence comes from Stenella coeruleoalba, assembly GCF_951394435.1. NCBI lineage: Eukaryota > Metazoa > Chordata > Mammalia > Artiodactyla > Delphinidae > Stenella > Stenella coeruleoalba. Next base: position 104,704,433 of record NC_137154.1, on the reverse strand, counting down.
GTTTTCATTGCCGAAGCCAAGACTAGAACCCGAGTCCCCCAGCTTCCAGCTCAGGGATATTTCCACTGCCCCCACGGGTGTCATCCTCAGCGTGCAGACCAGAACCTAAGACCATCCGCGTTTCAGTGAAAAGCTCATCCAAGTCTCCGTTTATTGGGTCCAGAGCTAACATCTCCTGGAACTCCATTAAACAAAGCTGCTTCCCGTTGCTCTGGGCAGGGTGTCAACCCTCTAAAGTTTCAAAAGTGTATAAACCAAGCTCTCTCATCCAGTATTACTGACAGCCTGAAGGCAGACACTCCCACCGTCCTGGGGAAAGGCCTTCTTCCTTCAGTCTTAAGAGACAAGGCTCAGGGTGACTTGTTGCTATGGTGATTCTCCCTCCTACCTCCCAGCATTCGCTCAGGCCAAGTGTCCCCTGGAAAAGTCTCTCTTCTCTTCCTTCCTCTTGCCATTTTCATTGGTGCCAGACTAGTTGATTCTGGACCATTGGTTTCTGACTCTCTGCGTACAAGTTTTGTCTTTTGCACTTTTATTATGTACCTCTTGCGAGTACGGCCTATGTTGTCTGTGGCTTTGTACTCTCCGTTGCACGTAGCAAATGCTCAGGACTCAGCAGGGACATAAACAGTGCTTAATTCACGAATGGACGGACTGTCTGAGGGATTGGTGGTGGACTCTCCGAGTAGGTGACAATCATCCCCACGCCTTGGCTGCAAGTTCAGGTGGTCAGAGAACTTGCCCAGGTGGCGTTCAACACCACAGTGCTTGAAAAGGGGAGAAGTTTCAGGAGTTGTCTTGGGGGAGGGAAGAGAGTTCTCTGTATACTCACACCAGGCCGGCTGCCGCTGAGCCTCAGAACCTGGGCTGTGCCACCGTCTGAGAGCAAGATGTGCTCACGGAAAACGCAGACGGAACCACAACTCGGGGAGCGCACCCAGCCAGACGTGACTTTATTCTTCAGTTAACGACAAGGGAAAGTCATCTGGCCCAGGGTCACTCGGCACCAAAGTCCCGCAACAGAAGGGGCTCCACTTAAAGGGCAGCGCAAATCCAGGGCATTAAAATAACCTGAATGGTGTTGTTTTCTGATCAAGTGCCTTTCCCTCTCGGGTTTGTGATTTTTGAGCCTAAGAATGTCTCCTCACAGCTCAGGTTTCTCTGCTGCCACCCTGGTCTCAGGCCTGGAATGTGCGCACTGGCCGTTGAGGTCTGATGTAACTATGTCACAGTCCCAAAATGGAGAGACATTATCTCATGGCCGGTGGCAGCAGGCAGGCACCGGCGTGCTGCTGGCAGCCCCGGCTCAAGGCGGCTGGTCCCGGGAGTGTTGCATGTCCCAACTCTCAGCGGACAGACGGCCGGAGGCCCTAGGCTCCGATCTGTGCCCAGTAAGTTGGGGTCCTGCAACTCTTCCCGCCCAGAAGCAGACACGGGGAAACACAGGCCTAGGTGCAGACAGGCTCACTTTTGGACAATCACGTTGGTTCACAGAAAGGCGGTCCCTGGTCGGGAGGCCCTTGAGCATCTGGAGGGCTCAGTCAGATGCAGGGAGCGGCCGGTCACACGATGAAATGCGTGGGCTCACGGCCACGCTGAGATGCTATCCTTCCTTAGCTGGGCCCCTGGGGGCGACGGCTTCACCCGCAGGGCAGGTGGGGCCTGGTGGTCTATGAGGAACCATCCCTTTCAGCACTTGGAGGGGCCGAGGCCTCAAGGGGGACCATGCACCGCTTGTGCACAAGAGAGGGCAGCAGAGCCTGGCCGCTCAGTCGTGATGACCTTCTGGGTGGGGATCTGCCCCTTCCTGTGCAGCTCGGGGAGGAGTGCGGGCGGGCCCTGGCCTCCTTGGCCAGCCTGCTCACTCACTCACTCCGCCACGTCTGCCGTGAGAACCGCTGTGGCAGCCCAGCCATTGCCCACACGGGTCCCTCCCACTCCTGCCTCTGCCCCACTGACTCCTTCCAGACGGCTGCTCGAGCCGCTTCTCGGTGGTCCGGGCCATGCCTCCTGATGGGCACAGCACGGAGCGCCCAGCCTCCAGGCCCTAGGCAGAGCTCCTCGAGGGTGGGAGCCTGCACCGCTGCTTCCATCCCGCTGCTTCCATCCCGCACACGGTTCCTGCCACCGCCCGTTACCGCCACATGTGGGCACCTGGGTGCCTTCGAGGCCCTTGCACGCGGAGACTGTAGTTTACCTCTCGGCGCCCCCAGTGCCGGGAGGCGTGCTCACAACACTGACTCAAGAATGCACCAGCTCCAATGGCATCCATCACACTTGGTATCAAAACCCAAGATGGGATCCAGGGATGCAGCCTCCTTTCCCACGTGCAGCCTCCTTATCTCCCCCCGCCAGGCCCAGCACACTCGCGTCCGGCCTCTGTGCGGCCCTCCTGCCCGCGTGCCTGCCCGGACGTGCAGTTCTCACGCCCTCATTCGTTGTCTCTTGCCAAATGCCACCTTCTCTTCTCAGAGAGGACTTTCCTGATCACGCTGTCTAGAAAACAGCTTTCCTCATCCCACGACCCCTGTCCGCTTTGTCTTCCTAGCACTTATTACCAGCTGGCTGTCATTACGTTATCTCGTGCTGTAGGACAGTACACAACGCTATACATTTTTAGATTTTTTTTTTATTGTGTGTGACTGACCCACACAAGACTGCAAGCTCCAGGTGAGCCAGGACCTCGCTTTATTCCCAGCTTGTCCTTGGTGCCCACAGCAGTGCCAGAACGTTGCAGGCACTCACTGTTTGCTGAATGAATGGGTGGGGAAATGCATGAGCAGATGAACATTCCTTGGTAAAGTAAGGACCATTGTGCATGAGAATGTGATGGGTAGTCAACCACGGCATGATATGAGGCTTCGTTTTAAAGAACCAAAGAGCATCAGAACTATAAAGGTCCTTGAAAGTCAGTCAGCCCCCAACTGTACAGAGTAGGAAACTGAGGCCCAGGGAGGGAGAATGAATGCAGTGAACACTCACAAAGTCAGTGTCTTTGACTTCTAACCAACTGTCAGCTCTTCCCAAAACAGGGTCTGACGGGACGATTCATCTGAACAGATTCTGAGCTATGAATTTTCTACTAGTTTTGCATTCAATTAAGTTGTATGAGGATGAAAAACAAAACAAACACGAGAACAAGGCCAGCAGCGTCAAATTTCACCTCCTCACACCTTCAGGTGTCTTAAGAGGCATGAATGGAAAGCAAGCTTCTCTACCAATGTTGTCCAGACGCCCTTCAGTCACCTAAGACCTGCACAAACACTGGGACATTGCTTCTGCATTCTTCCCGACCTTTGTGTGCTAGGCGGGACCCTGCAGGACTGTCTGCATTTGGAATAGAGGAAATCCAAGCCTGTGCCCACAGCTAAGCTGGGGCTCTGGGCCTCTGTTCACCCTTCTCCCTGGACACCTGTGGAATCTGACTGCAGCCACTTTAGATGGACAGGACCCACTGGAAAAGTGTCCTGCTCATCGGACATCAGCCATTCCAGATGTTCCTTTAAAAAAAAAATTCTCCAGGGGCTTCTAAGAAAGTCCCAGCCAGTCAGAAGCCTTCTTTCCCAGCTGGCCCTCCAGAGTGACTGCCCCCTTACTCTCCGTGTAAGATTGTGTTTGACAGCAATGGAAACCAACGGTTCAACACCCATCATTTCTTGGCAGAACAGACTGGCATGAGACTTGTCCCAAAACAAAATAAGCCCTTCAGGGAAGTATATTTCAAGCTGGGCTCGCGTTCCCAGGCCTCTGAGATTCTTACATGGCTGACACAGGAGCCGAGGGCGGCTGAGCTCCAGCAGAGCCAACAATGATCGGCAGTAATAGGACAGCGACAAGGGGACACTCAGGGCCGGGTGTGTTCCTGAAGGGCTCAGACAAGGGTAACTGGACATGCTGCAGACCTCCTCCTGGGGAGAGGCTGTCTACACTGCAGCCGGCTCTTCTCAAATGGCCTCCTTGGTGATTTCAGTCCTGGAGGAGGGGTGTGGAGGTCAGAATAGCACCCCTTCCTTTCCCTCCACTTCTTTTTACTTCCCAATTCCTCCACAATTCTTTCTCACCACCACCGCCTTTCCCACGGCTCTATGTGCCACTTGGGGGAGCTGTGTGGACCTTCTGTCACCAGAGAGCATGCCATGTCATCTGTGTCTGGAAACTTGTTCCATCATACGGCTCTGATCGTCTGCATCCTAAGTTGCTATAAAGCCTTGCTTTCTAGGCTTGGTTCCAGTGCGGACCCATAGCATGGCTCAAACATCAAAGGTGGAAAAGGCCCCAGGGACATCATGGTTCTCGGCGCCCTGGGGGTAACCAGGCCACTTTTGCGCTGCATCTTCTGAATGCCCACCAGAGGGCGCCCGAGACTTCCGGAGGGAGGCCGCGGCCGGGGCCTCAAGGCCAGCAGGTGGCGCTGTTGCCTCATCCACAAGCAGGGAGAGCGGTCCCAGCTGGGCGCGAGGGCAGCGTCCCCGTGGCGAGCAGGTGGCGCCCCTGAAGGCGGAGGGCGATCCTAAAGGAGATGACGCCGCGGCCCCGCCAAACGCGGCTTCCCCGCCCCAGAAGCACAGCCAGGCCCCAGCTAGCCTGACTCGATGGAAAGCTCCAGGTAGGAACTTGTTTCTCGGTTTGGGGTTCTGGCTGCGCAGCTGCTTTGCCAGGAGGCCTGGAAGGAAGTCCATTCATTCTCTCTCCCCGCAGCTTCTTCGACCTTTCATGTGTTCGCCCAACATAAATTAAAGCCATACTGTGGGACCAGGTGGGCTCAGGACTTAGGAATGAAAAGGACAAGCCCTGTGCTAGACGGCGTCTTGGTGGGCAGGATGGGGAGGGGCGTGGGGAGATTCTAGACGGTCTGCAAGCTGATGTGGGCAGAGGGGCAGCCAGGGCAGAGGCGGCCAAGGCAGCCTGCAGGCTGAGCGGGCGCGTGTGAGTGACAGGTGGCAGGAGAGGAGCCGGGTGAGGACGAGGAACCAGACGGGGGCTTCAGGCTGGGTCCAGATGTCCCTCCCCGGGTGTCAGGGTCCACATGCTCTGGGCAAGGGAGAATCGCTGAGAGCATGACTTATTTACAGGTGCATGAATCTGCACTCACTAGTTGATAAATAAGTAATCCCCAGGGTGAAGGAGAAGGGGGAGACACCCTCACAAGGTCCACCCTCTGCTGGGTTTACCTGGACCCAGAGCCCTCTCCAGGCACTGTTCTCTCTGCTTCCAACCCGACCAAGAAATACAATAGACTCAGTAGGTTGTGGACTTGTCAGGATCTAAAACTGAAGAGCCGCCGTCTATTTATTTAGCAAGATAAATATGCACATTCATTATTTATGCAGGATAATAAGTAAAGAATTTATAAAGCCCCATATTGTCATTTATTCATCACAACAAAGGTGCAGACCCACATTTTATAGGTAAGAAACGTGAGACTCAGGTCACAGAGTTCATAAATGGTGGCACTGGCACTCCCGTCCGGGCTTTCCGATCCCTCCTCACCAGGGTCCTTATGGAATTGAGCACCCAGCTGGGGAAGTGAGGTCTGGCGTCTCTGGTACCCAGAGATATCGGATCCCTGGTTTCAGTTTTCATTCTAAACCCCCTTTCCATCCAATATGAGCACCAGCTGGTCCCCAGCACTGAGGATCGCACTGCACCGTGAGTTCTGGAGAGACTGGAGGGATTTTCAAGTGTCCCACTGTATGGGGCACCGTGGCCAGGGCAGTAGTCAGGTGGGCCGTACAAAGCTTTGTTGGCATCCAGGACAGTGTTGGAGGGAGGGCCATCCATGAGTGTCTGTGATTTTGTGGACCCAGACACTTGGTCTCCAAACAGAAAACAGGCCTGAAATTTCATTTTCTTTTTTTTTTTTTTTACATCTTTATTGGAGTATAATTGCTTTACAATGGTGTGTTAGTTTCTGCTTTATAACAAAGTGAATCAGTTATACATATACACATGTTCCCGTATCTCTTCCCTCTTGTGTCTCCCTCCCTCCCACCCTCCCTATCCCACCCCTCCAGGCGGTCACAAGGCACCGAGCTGATCTCCCTGTGCTATGCAGCTGCTTCCCACTAGCTGTCTACTTTACGTTTGGTAGTGTATATATATCCATGCCTCTCTCTCGCTTTGTCACAGCTTACCCTTCCCCCTTCCCATATCCTCAAGTCCATTATCCACAGTAGGTCTGTGTCTTTATTCCTGTCTTACCCCTAGGTTCTTTACGACATTTTTTTTTTTCTTAAATTCCATATATATGTGTTAGCATGCGGTATTTGTCTTTCTCTTTCTGACTTACTTCACTCTGTATGACAGACTTTAGGTCCATCCACCTCATTACAAATAGCTCAATTTGGGACCTAATGAAATTTCATTTTTTGAAGTTTCTGCTACAGAGATCCCTTGCCAGTGTATTGAAATTAATAGAGAAAATGTTTTTAATCAACTAAGTGCACTGAGTGCTGTGTAAAGATCCCGGAAGGAATAAAGCCCACCAGTGAGGCAGAGAGAAGTGGAATTCTAGCAAAGACAAGTGAAGGACCCCATACTCAACATCACTGGAAGGAAGCTAAACCCTGCAAGAGGACAGTGATGGGGGCAGACCGTAAAAAAAAAAAAAAAGCAGTTAACAAATGACATGAAATGGTCCATAAAATAACATGTAAATTAACATCAGATTTCCAAGAATCTTTGGGTTGAGCACTTAAAAGACCACCTCTCCGAAGCTCACAATCTGGGATGACAGTACTGCACCCCATAGAGGGCAAACAACTTGCTCTCATAGAAATAGCTGCTGTCAGCTTGGGCTCACAGCAGGTCCGGCCCTGGTTTCTGTGCTCTATATGAATTAACTCATTTAATCCTCCCAAAGAGGGCCTGGAGGACGGGGGTTTCCCCCATATTTTCAGATGGCGAAATGGAAGCTTGGGAAGGTTAAGTAACTTGCCAGCTCATCTAGTCATAAGTGGCAGAGCTGGGATTCACATCCACGTGGTCCAGCTCCTAGCCCATCCTCACAATCACGTTGCTTTGTCACTGGGTCCAAGAACCAGGGCAAATCAGTAGCAGAACCAACGAAGCTCTGATACTCCACTCCTAGATCCTGTTCTCTCCACCGTGGCACTCTTCCCTGGTCCTGCAGCCCCTCTGTCCGGGATGCTCTTCACCCAGCTCCCCAAGGGCCTGCTCCCTCAATTCCTTCTCTGACCACCCCAGATAAAGCAGCTACACCCTCCCACCCTGCGCACCCCGGCACACCCGACACCCTTGGCTCTGCAGTTACCACCACCTACTTGTGCTTCATGTGTCTTCTCCCCTAAAACGCATCATCTGAAGGCAGTGTCTGTTGTTCTCAGGGCCACAGCCCCGGTGCCCGGCACACAGGAGCGTTCAGTAACCAGTCAATGAATAAACAAATGAGCAAGTTGTAGATAAATTCCCAGGCCCGCAGCGGAGAACTCGGGTGCTCCGTGCCCCATGCTGAGGTCGCCCTTGGCTCCTTGTGTCTGAGATGCTACCCACACGCCCAAACCAGGCCAGATGCTGCCTCCTCTGGAAACCTGAATCCTTCCACCATCTGAGCTACCGATGAGACTCATTCCTCGAGGTTTACTCTCACATCTCCATGAATCTTCTCTTCAACTGTGGGTACGTCTGAAAGGGAGAACGTAATACGTCAATGAATTATCAGCCGTGGACACTCCTGAATGTACTAAGATAGTACGTAAACAACATTTTATATGTAACAGATCCAAACTAAAATCTAGCTAGCCTGGATGCAGCCCTTAGAGCGCACCCATCACAGTGCCAGCCGCTTTACACGCTGCACGGGGTGCCAGCTGTTTCTGGCTCTCAGCTTTCCTGGCACCCGTGGGGACTGCACTTCCCAGAACCTTTGTGGGTGGGTAGGTGGCACCGTGTGACTGGTCCTAGCCCATCCGATGTAGGTGGGCCTGTTACCCATTTAAAATGCTAACGAGAGACGCTTGGGAGCTCTCTTTCCCTTTTGGTTCAGCCACCCGGCAACCTCAGCCTGAGGCCCTGAGTGACGATGTGGAGCAGGGGCCCCATGTCCCCAAGTCTCTGCACAGCACTCTTTGGGGGTGGTCTGTGCTGTCATCGTTGTGCAGATAAAGAACAGGCTCTGAGTTATTAAACGCTTTTCCTGAGATGACACATCTAATAAGTGACAGAGGCAAGAATGGAACTCAGGTGTGTCTGATGCTCAAACACATAACTTTCACCTGCTTTTACTCTCGCTTCCAAATCTTTATTAAATACACAAGGAATAGGACAATGGGAATACCAGCTATTCCCTGGAAAACAGAAGCTTTGTCAGGGCACCACGGCTCTGGGAAGTCAGGAGGGCACTGGGGGCCTGGGAATCCAGGGAAGCCCTCGTGTTTAGTTTTTAAAGAGTGAGGATACAAATGCATTCTCACCAATACTGAGGCTCTTTAAGAGGAAGGGGGGGTGGAGGGGCTTCCCTGGTGGCGCAGTGGTTGAGAGTCCGCCTGCCAATGCAGGGGACGCGGGTTCGTGCCCCGGTCCGGGAGGTTCCCACATGCCGCAGAGCGGCTGGGCCCGTGAGCCGTGGCCGCTGAGCCTGCACGTCCGGAGCCTGTGCTCCACAACGGGAGAGGCCACAGCAGTGAGAGGCCCGCGTACCGCAAAAAAAAAAAAAAAGAAAGAAAAAAAAAGAGGAAGGGGTGGGGAATCAGACACGGAAAAGAAGCCACTATAAATACTGTGACCAACGGAATTCCTGTGGCCTGATGGCTTTGACAATAACCCCCTGGCTAGGTGTAATCACACCTCCTCACCACACGAGATTAGCTAATACGGGTGAAGCACTTGGAGTGCTTCTAAAGGAAGCAAAATACTGTCATTGTTAGTATGACTCTGTCAGATGCCTCCCTCTTGAGATTCTCAGCGGATTCGCTCTGTGCAGCTCGGCTGCTTCTTGCATCGCTGCTTCTAGAACCAGGAACAAGTTTCTCCGGATCAGATGGGCTTCCCTGCTACTTCTTTGGAAGTTGTGTTAAAATGAAGGTCCTGGGGCCCCAGGAGCAGGTGGAGACCAGCAGGGGGAGGAGTCAATAAAAGGGGAGAAAGAGAAAGAAGGGACAGTAACAGCATCTCAACTCTCTCTTCTTCCGATTAAGGCCTTTGCCGAAGCACCGCATTTGTTTAGAAGAGCAAATGAGGTGTAATTTGTTACTGAAAGCGGAGCTTGAAGCTCTCACTATAAATAGCATATAATAAGCAAAATCCTTGCTAGCTCAGAGAAAAAAAAGGGACCCTAAAAAGAAAAAGAACACTGATGCATAGAACAGACCGTTATAAAAATGGGAGAGGAGAGACCTTCAAATTGGTGGAAGAGTAAGAGGTGGAGATCACCTTCCTCCCCACAGATACATCAGAAATACATCTACACGTGGAACACCTCCTACAGAACACCCACTGAACGCTGGCAGAAGACCTCAGACCTCCCAAAAGGCAAGAAACTCCCCACAACTTGATGTATGCTGCATCGGTGGAATACCTGAATAGACAACAAGTCATTCCAAAATTGAGGCAGGGGACTTTGGGACCAACGATATATATATATATATATATTTTTTCCCCTTTTTCTCTTTTTGTGAGTGTGTATGTGTATGCTTCTGTGTGTGATTTTGTCTGTATACCTTTGCTTTTACCATTTGTCCTAGGGTTCTGTCTGTCCATTTTTGTTTTTTTTTTCATTACTTTTTACTTTTTTTATTTTTAATAATAATTATTTTTCTTTTCTTTTCTTTTCTTTCTTTCTTTCTTCTTCCTTCCTTTCCTTCCTTGCTTCCTTCCTTTTTTCTTTCTTTCTTTCTTTTCTTTCTGCCTTTTCTTCTGAGCCATGTAGCTGACAGGGTCTTGGTGCTCCAGCCAGGTGTCAGGCCTGTGCCTCTGAGGTAGGAGAGCCAAGTTCAGGACACTGGTTCACCAGAGACCTCCCAGGTCCACGTAATATCAAATGGCGAAAGCTTTCCCAGAGATCTCCATCTCAACTCTAAGACCCAGCTCCACTCAACGACCCACAAGCTACAGTGCAGGACACCCCATGCCAAACAACTAGCAAGACAGGAACACAACCCCACCCATTAGCAGAGAGGCTGCCTAAAATCATAATAAAGTCACAGACACCCCAAAACACACCACCGGACACTGTCCTGCCCACCAGAAAGACAAGATCCAGCCTCATCCACCAGAACACAGGCACTAGTCCCCTCCACCAGGAAGCCTACACAACCCACTGAACCAACCGTAGCCACTGGGGGCAGACACCAAAAACAATGGCAACGACGAACCTGCAGCCTGAAACTACAAAGCCTCCAGTCTTTGATGGAGACCCCAAACACAGTAAGTTAAGCAAAATGAGAAGGCAGAGAAACACACAGCAGATGAAGGAGCAAGGTAAAAACCCACCAGACCAAACAAATGAAGAGGAAATAGGCAGTCTACCTGAAAAAGAATTCAGGGTAATGATAGTAAAGATGATCCAAAATCTTGGAAATAGAATGGAGAAAATACAAGAAACATTTAACAAGGACCCAGAAGAACTAAAGATGAAACAAACAATGATGAACAACACAATAAATGAAATTAAAAATTCTCTAGAAGGAGTCATTAGCAGAATAACTGAGGCAGAAAAATGGATAAGTGACCTGGAAGATAAAGTAGTGGAAATAACTGCTGCAGAGCAGAATAAAGAAAAAAGAATGAAAAGAATTAAAGACAGTCTCAGAGACCTCTGGGAAAACATTAAACACACTAACATTTGAATTATAGGGGTCCCAGAAGAAGAGAAAAAGAAAGGGACAGAGAAAATATTGAAGAGATTATAGTTGAAAACTTCCCTAATATGGAAAAGGAAATAGTCAAGTCAAGTCCAGGAAACACAGAGAGTCCCATGCAGGATAAATCCAAAGAGAAACATGCCAAGACACATATTATCAAACTATCAAAAATTAAATACACAGAAAAAATATTAAAAGCAGCAAGGGAAAAACAACAAATAAAATACAAGGGAATCCCCATAAGGTTAACAGCTGATCTTTCAGCAGAAACTCTGCAGGGCAGACGGGAGTGGCAGGACATTTTTAAAGTGATGAAAGGGAAAAACCTACAACAAGGATTACTCTACCCAGCAAGGACCTCATTCAGATTTGATGGAGAAATTAAAAGCTTTACAGACAAGCAAAAGTAAGAGAATTCAGCACCAGCAAACCAGCTTTACAACAAATGCTAAAGGAACTTCTCTAGGCAGGAAACACAAGAGAAGGAAAAGACCCACAATAACAAACCCAAAACAATTAAGAAAATGGTAATAGCAATGTACATATCAATAATTACCTTAAATGTAAATGGACTAAATGCTCCAACCAAAAGACATAGACTGGCTGAATGGATTCAAAAACAAGACCTGTATATATGCTGTCTACAAGAGGCCCACTTCAGACCTCAGGACACATACAGACTGAAAGTGAGGGGATGGAAAAAGATATTCCATGGAAATGGAAATCAAAAGAAAGCTGGAGTAGCAATTCTCATATCAGACAAAATAGACTCTAAAATAAAGACTAAAAAAAAAAAAAAGAACAGGAAAAAAAAATAAAATAAAATAAAGGCTATTACAACAGACAAAGAAGGACACTATATAATGATCAAGGGATCAATTCAAGAAGATCTAATAATTGTAAATATTTATGAACCAACAGAAGAGCACCTCAATACATAAGGCAAATGCTAACAGCCATAAAAGGGGAAATTGACAGTAACAGAATCATAGTAGGGGACTTTAACACCCCACTTTCACCAATGGACAGATCGTCCAAAATGAAAATAAATAAGGAAACACAAACTTTAAATGATACATTAAACAAGATGGACTTAATTGATATTTATAGGACATTCCATCCAAAAACAACAGAATACACCTTCTTCTCAAGTGCTCATGGAACATTCTCCAGGATAGATCATATCTTGGGTCACAAATCAAGCCTTGGTAAATTTAAGAAAATTGAAATCGTATCAAGTATCTTTTCCAACCATAATGCTATGAGACTAGATATCAATTACAAGAAAAAAATTGTAAAAAAAAAAAACACATGGAGGCTAAACAATACACTACTTAATAGCCAAGACATCACTGAAGAAATCAAAGAGGAAATAAAAAAATACCTAGAAACAAATGACAGTGAAAACACGATGACCCAAAACCTATGGGATGCAGCAAAAACAGTTCTTGCAGGGAAGTTTATAGCAATACAATCCTACCTCAAGAAACAAGAAACATCTGAAATAAACAACCTAACCTTACAACCTAAAGTAATTAGAGAAAGAAGAACAAAAAATCCCCAAAGTTAGCAGAAGGAAAGAAATCATAAAGATCAGATCAGAAATAAATGAAAAAGAAATGAAGGAAACAATAGCAAAGATCAATAAAACTAAAAGCCGGTTCTTTGAGAAGATAAACAAAATTGATAAACCATTATCCAGACTCATCAAGAAAAAAAGGGAGAAGACTCAAATCAATAGAATTAGAAATGAAAAAGGAGAAGTAACAACTGACACTGGAGATACAAATGATCATGAGAGATTACTACAAGCAACTATATGCCAATAAAATGGACAACCTGGAAGAAATGGACAAATTCTTAGAAAAGCACAACCTTCCAAGACTGAACCAGGAAGAAATAGAAAGTATAAACAAACCAATCACAAGCACTGAAATTGAGACTGTGATTAAAAATCTTCCAACAAACAAAAGCCCAGGACCAGATGGCTTCACAGACGAATTCTATCAAACATTTAGAGAAGAGTTAACACTTATCCTTCTCAAACTCTGCCACAATATAGCAGAGGGAGGAACACTCCCAAACTCATTCTATGAGGCCACCATCACCCTGATATCAAAACCAGATAAAGATGTCACAAAGAAAGAAAACTACAGGCCAATATCACTGATGAACATAGATGCAAAAATCCTCAACAAAATACTAGCAAACAGAATCCAACAGCACATTAAAAGGATCATACACCATGATCAAGTGGGGTTTATCCCAGGGATGCAAGGATTCTTCAGTATACACAAATCAATCAATGTGATACACTATATTAACAAACGGAAGGATAAAAACCATATGATCATCTCAATAGATGCAGAAAAAGCTTTCAACAAAATTCAACACCCATTTATGATAAAAAATCCCTCCAGAAAGTAGGCATAGAGGGAACTTACCTCAACATAATAAAGGGCATATATGACAAACCCACAGCCAACATCATTCTCAATGGTGAAAAACTGAAACCATTTCCACTAAGATCAGGAACATGACAAGGTTGCCCACTCTCACCACTCTTATTCAACATAGTTTTGGAAGTTTTAGCCACAGCAATTAGAGAAGAAAAAGAAACAAAAGGAATCCAAATAGGAAAAGAAGAAGTAAAGCTGTCACTGTTTGCAGATGACATGATACTATACATAGAGAATCCTACAGATGTTCCCAGAAAACTACTAGAGCTAATCAATGAATTTGGTAAAGTAGCAGGATACAAAATTAATGCACAGAAATCTCTTGCATTCCTATATACTAATGATGAAAAATCTGAAAGAGAAATTAAGAAAACACTCCCATTTACCACTGCAACAAAAAGAATAAAATACCTGTGAATAAACCTACCTAGGGAGACAAAAGACCTGTATGCAGAAAACTATAAGACACTGATGAAAGAAATTAAAGATGATACAAACAGATGGAAAGAAATTAAAGATGATACAAACAGATGGAAATGTAAGGCCAGACACTATAAAACTCTTGGAGGAAAACATAGACAGAGCACTCTATGACAGAAGTCATAGTAAGATCCTTTTTGACCCACCTCCTAGAGAAATGGAAATAAAAACAAAAATAAACAAGTGGGACCTAATGAAACTTAAAAGCTTTTGCACAGCAAAGGAAACCATAAACAAGATGAAAAGACCACTCTCAGAATGGGAGAAAATATTTACAAATGAAGCAACTGACAAAGGATTAATCTCCAAAATATACAAGAAGCTCATGCAGCTCAATATCAAAAAAACAAACAACCCAATCCAAAAATGGGCAGAAAACCTAAACAGACATTTCTCCAAAGAAGATATACAGATTACCAACAAACACAAGAAAGAATGCTCAACATCACTAATCTTTAGAGAAATGCAAATCAAAACCACAATGAGATATCATCTCACACCAGTCAGAATGGCCATCATCAAAAAATCTAGAAACAATAAATGCTGGAGAGGGTGTGGAGAAAAGGGAACCCTCTTTCTCTGTTGGTGGGAATGTAAATTGATACAGCCACTATGGAGAACAGGATGGAGGTTCCTTAAGAAAGTAAAAATAGAACTACCGTATGACCCAGCAATCCCACTACTGGGCATATACCCTGAGAAAACCATAATCCAAAAAGAGTCATGTAGCACAATGTTCATTGCAGCTCTATTTACAATAGCCAGGACATGGAAGCAACCTAAGTGTCCATCGACAGATGAATGGATAAAGAAGATGTGGCACATATACACAATGGAATATTACTCAGCCATAAAAAGAAACGAAATTGAGTTATTTGTAGTGAGGTGGATGGACTAGAGTCTGTCATACAGAGTGAAGTAAGTCAGAAAGAGAAAAATAAATACCCTATGCTAACGCATATATATGGAATCTAAAAAGAAAAAATAAACGGTTATGAAGAACGTAGGGGCAGGACAGGAATACAAGCGCAGATGTAGGGAATGAACTTGAGGACACGGGGAGGGGGAAGGGTAAGCTGGGATGAAGTGAGAGAGTGGCATGGACATATGTACACTACCAAATGTAAAATAGCTAGTGGGAAGCAGCCGCATAGCACAGGGAGATCAGCTCAGTGCTTTGTGACCACCTAGAGGGGTGGGATAGGGAGGGTGGGAGGGAGACACAAGAGGGAAGAGATAGGGGAACATATGTATATGTATAGCTGATTCACTTTGTTATAAAGCAGAAACTAACACACCATTGTAAAGCAATTATACTCCAATAAAGATGTTAAAAAAAAAAAAAAAGGGAGAGGCCGATGCATCCCCTGCTTGCATGCCTCCCCAGGGGCTGAGCACCGGGCCTGCTTGGGACCTGGGACTGTTCTGGCTGCAGAAGGTCCTGCACGGTGGGACCCCTCAGTCCCCTCTCCCAGGACGGCTGGTCACCCGCCCTTGCGTGAAATGCCTCTCCCATGCCTCACCTCTCACCTTACCTTTGGCAATGGTGTCAAACTACTTTTTAAAAATCTCCAGGCAGCTGCCTGTGACCCTGGAGCAGACACGCTCTTTCCTCTGTGTCACCATGGCGAGTCTGCATAACACGACAGCCTTGGTTAATGAGTTGTATGGTGATCCTTTGTTTACTGCTAAAATCTGTTTCTCTCTGATAGAGTTTAAACTACTCAAATGCAGGACTCATATCTCTTTTTTTAAAATTAATTTACCTTTTTAAAAATTTTTATTTTATTTATTTTTTTATACAGCAGGCTCTTATTAGTTATCTGTTTTATACATATTAGTGTATACATATCAATACCAATCCCCCAGTTCATCCCACCACCACCGCCGGCCCCCACTTTCCCCCTTGCTGCAGGACTCTTATCTTACTTACATTTGAATATCTGGTATCCAAGTAAACAAATGTTTGACTTGAGAAAACTGTATTTTATTCACCATTTAAACATCATAAATTCCTTGAAATATCCCCACGTGTACCAAAATACATGGAAGTGATAGAAAATTCGGAAGGTCTGCATCGCAAAAGGACAAAACAGGGGCCCCCTGCAGTTTTTCACTCTCTGCTGACAAGGTACCTGAAGTTTTCACCATCAAAAATCTATTCCCTTGGATTAAGACGGCGTTCTCCTCCTGCCTGGGACCTGCCCAGACTATCATGTAACGTCTTATTTTGTCCTGCTTCCAAATGACTGGCCTGAGAACTCCTAGCCTCACCCCAGCCCTGAGGTCTGGCTGAAATAACCCAGAGAGCCTGGCGACACAGGCATGGCTATGCTTCTCAGTGATAAATATCTCAGTTACAAGAATGAAAATGTTCTCTAAGGCATTCTCCTCTTAAGTGGTGGATTGGTCCCAAAGGAACTCAAGTAGAGGGTTCATTGCTATTGTTTGTGTTTGGGGTTGGGGAAGGCCAGGATCCCATCTTCTCACAAAGACTAAGTCCTAAGAATTGTTGCTGTCCTGGGCAGAACGCAGATTACCAGCAACAGTGTCTATCACGGGCTCTGGGAGATCAACGGATCCCCTAAGCTTGGACGTAGGTGGTTCTGCGGGAAGTGTGTTCCTTTCTGAGGCTGAGTGGCGTGGAGAGCTGAGAGCCACGGTGGGCACCTTTACAGAGAAAGACAGCTAAGGGCCTGCAGAAAGATAAGTAATGGAAAGTTCTGGCAAACGATGTAGCCTCAGAGGGGAGGTTTAAATGGCCAGAGGGAAAGAAGGGTTCCTTTGTAGCTGGGGAGGGAAGGCATCAGAGTTCAAAGAGAAAGACCTTGAGAATAAATACCCAGAAGCTGACTTTAGAAACCACGGACATGTTAGGATGGTCCAGAGCAACACAAGCATGTATTTATTGACTTAACCCCGACGTGAAATTGCATAATTTGAGACCTAGTTCGTTTTGAAAGCTCTGCCTTTTGGGTCTCTTTAGTTTATAATCCAAGAACATCTTGTGAAAAACTTTGAACCTGGATTTAAGTTGAGCATGAAACACAGCTGAGTGTGGGAAAGAACTGTACACAGATCTGAAAGAGAAATCATTTTAAATCATTGCATAAACCCCTAACCAGAACAGCATGTGAAAGGGCAGAACAGACTTTGTGCCCCGTGGGCCCTGCTCGGCGCCAGGTAAATGAAGGCTCCGCGGGGAGCGTGAACCCCGCTCTTTTGGTGTCATCAGTGAGGCTGATCCCCAGCCAGCGCCTGAAGGGATGTCGTGTTGTGTGTGATGTTTTCCGTAAAGAAAGGATGAGCTCTGGGGTCACACAGACCTGGGCATGTTTACTCCCCTGGGACTGGGGGTCAACCGTGGAACCTCCCAGAACCAGAGTCACCTGCAAGTGACACAGGGGTGACCTGCGGCTCACACACACTTCCTGCAGGCGCAGAGTGAAGGATGGGAGTCAGGTGTCCAGCAGGGAACGCGACTCACGAGAGGCACTACATCCATCCCTTCCCATCCTACAGGGACAGCAGTGGACCCAGAGACGCTGGTCACCTGTGGACTTCTGGGCCCCTCTGGCCGCGGCCTCTCACCCACGTGACCTCTCGGCCTCTCCGGGCTCCTCTGCCTCTGCCCTCGCCCCCGCCCATCAGCCAGCCCCTCGGCAGCCCCAGAGCTTTTTCCAGATCGCAAACCTCGTTTCAAAGCCCTGTTGGGAACCCTTCAACGGCTTCCCGGGCCTACACCCTCCTCAGGATGGATGAACCTTTCACGAACTGGTGCCACTCCCCTCGACGTTCTCTTTCATAAACGTGCTGCCTTCATTCACCCCCTGTCCCCAGACCACACATACCCACCCTTCCTGCCCTCCAGCACACGCAGGACATACTTTCCCCAAAGGACACGCCTGTGCACAGTTTGTCCCTTCTGCCTGGACGGCTCCCCAGATCTGACTCCCACGAGCCCCTACTTTATTTGGAAAACTCCTCCCCAGTCTTCAGGGTTCAGCTTAGATGTCACTTCCAGCTTGCTCTCACCCTCTTATATTCTCTCCATTGTATGGTGTCCATACACCTGTCCTAACTTACTGTCTCTACTAAAAATACCTGCTTACTTGTCCTTCTGCAGACAGAGCTCCGAGCCTCAGAGTTGCGTCTGTCTTGTTCACCAAGATCTCCCCGGCCCAGAGAACAGCCCAGAATAGGTAGGTGCTCAGTGAATCTGTTTTTTAAACTTCTTGTTTGAAATAATGATAGACTTAAAGAAAAGTTGCAAAAATAACACAAAGTTCCTATACATCTTTCACACAGCCTCCCCTTATGTTAAAATCTTATAAAATAATAGTAAAATGATTGAAAGGAAGATATTATCATTGATCCAATACTCTTAACTAATGTACAGACCTTATTTGAACTTCACCCATTTTTCCACTATAATAATGTGATTTATAATATGAAATATATACTTGGTCTTGGTGTCCATTCCTAGCTCAGGGCTCCTAAAGCCCTTGGAATTTTCTGCTATGAAAGCAATCAAGGTGTCTTTTGTTATGTTAATGAGGTGACTTTGGAAAGCCCCAGGTCACCTTAGATGGGGGCTTGTTGCCAGGGGAACCAACCTTGGTGATTAGATGTTTGTCACTTTCAGACCACCCCCACCCCTAACTCCAGGGAAGGGGAGAGGGGCTGGAGATTGAATTTCATCACCAATGGCCAGTGGCTTTGACACACGCCCCTTGGATTAGGGAAGAGCATGAAAGAAAGTCTGAAGGAAAAAGGCCGTCTCTGGCTTGGGGGCTTGAGGGCCGTGTTGGCTGAATGAAGAGGAAGCTGCATGGACCTCAGCAGCGATACCAGAGGCGGGACACAAAGACCTGCTTCCCAAGGTCCAACTACGAACCCCAGGGGAGAGACCAGCCATGAAGCAGCTTGAAAACCTTTCTATCCAAGGGGGCCACCGAAGTTGGGGTGCAGGGTGGGTGACCTCAGCAGAAGAGGACTGAGGTGAGCTACCAGCCGCAGGCTAGGAGGATGTTGTGAGCAGCCAGCAAAGGCAGGCAACACCCACACCAGAAAACAGCAGTTGGACATGCCAAGTGGGAGGGGCTCAAAGAACCTAGAAAAGCCCCGTGAGAGGAAGAGGCAGCCTTGGGTCCTCAGCACAGAGGGCGCTGCTGCCCCATCACACCTGTACCCATCACGTAAGGAAGGCCCTTCTGCCACCACCTTGCGCCCCCCAAAAGCTGATGCAACAAGAATCGTGGGAAGGACAGAAAGACCAGTGAGGGGGACGGGTCTCTGCAGGCTTCCCAGCCCCCAGGCCTGGCAGGGGAGGCAAAGGCAGCGATCAGAGGCGAGTTTGGAGTTTGATAAAAGACAGCACTGGACTTTTTGATACCTGAAAATGACCTGAATATTCTACGGGATCTGCAGGAGGGAAGAAGGAATTGAGAAAGAATTTAACACAAAGTGGAGGAAAAATGTTCCCTCTGTTTTCACTCTGCCACGTCCAGTCATTCAGAATTGAAACAAGACGGTTACGTACAGGTGTGCTCACCTGTCCAGCCATGCGGGGCTCAATGCTCTGTGGGCACCACCTTGAAATTCTTAACAATTTTTAACAGGGGGGCCCGACTCTTCATTTTGCATCAAGCCCCGCAAATCATATAGGCAGTCTTGTTTATATATACAGGAGGGACTTAGCCGTGTTCTACGTAACTCCAAGGGGTACAGCAGGTCTGATCAGTGGAAGGTAGAAAGAAACAGCTTTTAGCCCAATATTAGGAAATGTTTTCAAAACTCATGGCTGCCCAAATTGGAATTGGCTATGTAAATAGGCAGAGCTTCGGAACGCCAGAATCCTTACAGCAGAGGAGGGTCGGCTACTTGGAGAACTATTAGAGACACAATACAAGCTTTGGACTCTGTGGCCTCCCAAGTCCCTTCCAACCTTGGGATTATCTAATTCTTTGATTATTGAACCTCCTCGGAGATGTCTACTTTACCAACTTCACCAGGAAATGAACTCACTAGTGCTGAGACAGGTAAGGATATTTCCAAGTCCAGCCTGTAACCCCTCCAGGGCTGGGAGTTTCACTGACTCCCTGGGTTTGTGTCCACATCATGAGCTGTTGTTTTCCTCTATGAGGACGTTACTGCCATTACTCACTGTATTTTTTTGTGTGTTTAACTCACTGTATTTTTTATCGTCGTAAGTTGGATCTTGTTATGGCTGGCACGCTGTGACTTCTAGCTTCTAAGAAAAAGGCCTAAGAAGTCTCAGAAACTGTCTTGGGCTTAAAGCCACTTTCGTTGATCATCATTTTGACAACAAGGCATAAACAGACCTAACAAATATTGATTAAATGTAACATTAGAAATCTATGCATGTGTTTTGGTTATTGCTGTCATCCTCATGATTATCATTCTTGGGGAAATGGTTCTCAGAGAAGGAGAGAAAGTCCAGTGCTTTCGGAGATCTTCCACGGATAACCTCTCAGACTCCACCTTCATGGTGCTGGTCTCTGGGGTCACAACTTGAAGGATCGAAGCTCCAGTGCAGAGACCCACCATCGAGGACAATCCTGGGGCCAGGAACCAACAGGAAGCCGTGTACTCGGTCGTGCCCAGTCAACCCATATTGGAAAACCTTGAGCTTCTTTCATACCATATTTTGGCCTTGACCTTTCTAGCGTTTAGCCTCCCAACAGTGGAGTCTGTGTCTGCACACCCTCCGTGCAGGCCCCCTAATTACAGCCATCCGTTAAGCTGTCAAGAAGAAATCCTCAGCTCAATCACGTCTTTATCAGACTCCGGCTGCCAATGGGGTCAAGATAGGCGTCAAGTCTGACCCGCCCAGAGCCCCTGTCCTGTGCTGGTCCCCCTGCTAACTGGGGCCTTTGTGACTGGGCCGCCGGACAGCCACCTGGGTGCCCCAGTTCAGTCCCCTCCGACGCACTGCAGACAGGGTGGACCCAAGAGAAACAATGGGACTGACTCAGGGAGGGCCCCTGCTCTTAGACTTTATCTTCGGGGGATTTTGCACACAGCAGTTGTACGGGGTTGTCAGAGCCCTAAACTGGAAGTGGAGACTCTGCTGAATGTGGTGTCAGGGAAAAGCGATTCCTCAGTTTGGACCTGCTCTCAGAGACGGCACAGTCATAGATGTCATCACTGCCAAGGAACTTCGTGACCATCCATCTCATCCTTTATTTTACAGATCAGTGCAAGTGTGGTCAAGGGACTCGGGTTTGACGTTCACTGCTAAGCCTGGTTTTCCTGAGTTTCAGGTGAGTAATATTTCAAGTGAGCCCCACACAATGAGAGAAACAAATCCAGGGTTGTTCCTATGCGGCTGCATGTTATTTGCTGTTTATTTCATGCAAGTATGTTTTTTCTCTCACACGAGGTCATAGAGTTTCTCCAGGACAGTTATTTCCTCTCTATTCTCCACAGAAAAGTTCTAGCAAAGAAAGTACTCACAAGTATTTGCTGAGACTCAGTTCAGGATCATTTCTCGTTTTTCTGTTTGAGTGTGTTTCTGTGAGTCTGTGTCTCCAAGATAGGTGATAAACACCACGTGCAAGTTAAAATAGAAGCCCCACATTTGATTGCTCGTCCAGCCACCCCATTTAAAAGATGAGAACACTGAGCTCCAGAGAAGGGAAGTTACTTGCACAAGATCACTCACTAGTAGATGATTTAAACGCAGGTCGACGCGGTTCATGCAGTGTTTTTCCCACAACTCCAGGTTAGCTGCTTGTGATCACATAGTAATAGATACAAGTTGAAGGGCACAAAGGAAACAAGGCATCAGAACACATCCTTAACTGATAACATTAGCATTGTTATTACTAATAATCCCTGAAATGTGCAGAGCAGTTAGTTTACAAAGATAAATTTACAGTTTCTTGTACATCCTTCAATAAACAAAAACAGAAAACAAGTCAATGCCCCATCTCTGCATTTTCACCTACACAAGAGGAATTCACCACACCTGTTGCTCTGCACGTCGCTTTTTTCACTTGATAGCATTACTGAGGGATATTTCTACACCAACCATGCAGGTCTGCTTCATGCTTCTTAAAAGGCACTTAGGGTTGGATCTACCACAGCTTACTTAACCAGCCCCCTACTGATGGACAGTTCAGTTGTTTCCAGATTTACGCTAAGAGGTGTCTTTTCTTAACAATCTCTCCTGGAGAGTTTTAAGTAACTAGCTTGACCTCAGAGCAGCATTTTGGGATCACCAGTAGGTTTGTATACTTATTTGAACAGATGACAAAATTGAAGTCTAGAGATGTTTGGGAGCTTCAACTCTTAGGGGCAAACCCCTAATAAGTAAGACCTGGTGTTCCTGCATCCTCTTCCACTAGTTATTCCAACGTGCTTGGGCCACTTAAGGGCACTGGGCGTGCTTGCCTTGGCTACTTGTAGAGGCCGTCAATAGCCACCACCAACCTCATCTCCACGGAACATCGAAAATCTGGCCCAACAGAGTCTTTGTTAAAAGAACCGATTCATCCAAAGATTCTCATCATGGTTTAAATTTTACTATTTTACCCAAAGATCACTGAGTTAAACTTCCCATTTCAGTAGATGAACCCAATTGCTTTGAACAAAGACGTAATTCAATGAAACCTTAATACTCTCATAAAATCAAGTATTCTCTGGTTCCCCAATGAACTCCAAAACATATCGATTTCTTCTGCACATGATGTGAGATAGGTTGTTTTCCCTAAACTAACCCCATTATGCCTTTTAAAATATATTATTATTTAAATGTTCAAATTTCTCTTATCCTGCAAATCTACAAAAGAGCAATCATAGAGTTCCTGGGAAAGAAAGAGCTGGTAGAGGGACTTTATCATATGGGGAATTTTAGGACATTCATTCAAGAATTAGAAACAAAAAGCAGATTGGGGTTGTACATGTGTAGCTCGTGAATGGTCCTGGGCAGTGGCTCCTTCTGCCAATTGCCAGATGAGGTGTTTATCACAGATTGAGGAAAAGGGGGCGTTTAAGATTAGGACTTTCTAAGGGTGAGAATCTGAAAACTACACTGACTTTTCAGACAGACTGCTTTTTGCTTGTTCATTGTAAAGAACCAGCATTTCTTTATGAAACAGCAAAAACCAAAGTTTCTAGTTGGGTTTCAACAATGAAAATAAAAATAGCTATCATGAATTAAGCCCATGCTCTGCAGGCACTGTTTTCAGTGATCACAATTACACACTTTAGAACAATCTAAGAGACAAAGAGAAACACTCGGGAACTTCTGGACACCAGTTTCTTAACGACTTCCCAGCAATCACCATGTGCCCACAGAGTGTGTCCCCGCGCAGTCCTAGGATTACGTAGGGTAGTTTGAAAAGCGATGAGCAAAACTTCAGGGCACCGATGGTTGTCCATCATTCCTTCTGGATGATCAACGGGAAACAAGAAGGTCATCTAACACAGCACCTTGGGCCGGAAGACGGGCGTTTGCCTCAGAAGGGATCCTGGCTCCTAGGCTGAGGCTGGCCAGTTTCTTGATCTTAACCCTAACCCTGCCCTGTGGTCTCCCCTGGCCTGGGTCTCTTCTTTAGAGACACCCCGCTCCCTGGGAAAGCCCCTTCTGTTTCTCCCCCTCTTTCAGCTGATCTTCCTAGAACAGTTTGTTTTTGTTTTTTGTTTTTTTTTTGCTGTACACGAGCCCCTCACTGTTGTGGCCTCTCCCGTTGCAGAGCACAGGCTCCGGACATGCAGGCTCAGCGGCCATGGCTCACGGGCCCAGCCGCTCCGCGGCATGTGGGATCTTCCCGGACCGGGGCACGAACCCGTGTCCCCTGCATCAGCAGGCGGACTCTCAACCACTGTGCCACCAGGGAAGCCCCCTAGAGCAGTTTTTATCTAATCTTTCAGGTATTGTTTTTGGTCCTTTTTAGGCTCTTTCCAATATGTTACTAAGTTTCCAACTTTAGTCACTCCTTTCTTCCAAGTGAGTTTTAAGATGATTTTCTCATCTACGAGTCTAAAAGGAGAATTTTAGAAGACCAGGAATTCCACTGTACTCTGTATTTGACTGTCAGATTTAAAGGAAAAAAAAAATTACTGGGAACAAATACCATATCTGTTATTATGTGCAAATACTTCCATGATATACATGCCTTATGACTTTCTCCATATTACATCTATGGACTCAGAAACAGGAATTTCTCTCTTAATAAAATAACTTAAGACACGCTCAATGCCCATGGAAACAATTATCCTCTAAGTCAGTAGGATTTCTCTGCTTGCTTCTGTGCCTTTTCTTTTAAGCCAAAAATTCTATCTCTGTTTTTCCTCTTAGCATTTCTTCATCTCTGCCCCTTAGTATGTTTTGGAAACCTATGAAGTAAACATAATATTCTGTTGCTTTATGGGCTCATTCATCTAGTTTCTTCCAATCAAAGTTATCCTGGTAAATTAAGATCAAGAACAGCATGAGCACTTCCCCAGATTTTCATGCTTCTAGAGCAGGGGTCAGCAAATCTTTTCTGCAAAGGGTCAGATAGTAAATATTTTAGACTTTCCCAGCCATACAGTCTCTGTCACAATTACTCAACTCTGCCCTGTAGGGTGAAACCTGCCCTACGAAATATGTAAACAAATGGACATGGCTGTGTTCCAATAAAACTTTATTTACAAAAACTGACCATAGGCCATAGTTTACTCATCCTTGTTCTAGGTGAGGAGGAAAAAAAGAGGAGGATATTGATGACCAACTACAAGGAACACCGAGTGTGCTCTCTGTGCACAATACTGTGCTAAGTATTCTACAAGAAATTCTCTCATTTAATCTCCGTAATTCCTTAGGGTACATACAGTCATTGTATCCATTTTATAATTGATGAAACTAAGCTTTAAAGAGGCTGAACAATTTTCCCACAGTCGAGAAACTAATAAATGGTGGAACCGAGGCAGGAAAAAAGTGGGCTTCAGACTGGACACTTACAATTAGCCTCCTGTTTGCACTTCCTGAGACAGGAGATAGGTAGGCTCCAGGTTAGGCATTTACGACCAGCCTCCTGTTTGCTCTCCGAGATGGAAGCAATGACAGAGACAGGGTAAACAGCCAGGATTTGTCTCCTGTAGATGCCTTAAGATAACAGTCATGGCAGGGACAGAGAGGGGCTAAACCCTGTTTGAGTAAAGGATCAAGCGGTCATATATTTCCCATCCTTGGGGCAAGGGAGACATTGCACATGCGCAGAAAGACAGGTCAGATGTGGAAAAAGAAACCAAAGGTAATTGGCCAAAGGTAAACAAAGACCCGGAAGAACTGCCCTATACAAATGACTTAACAGTCTCTTTACTGCGCTCCTCATTAGGGAGGACGCCCACACCCTTTCTCTCCAGTGTGCATCTCTGCCTTGCTTCTGTCTTAACTAAACAAACTGTTTCTCTGTGTGCTCTCCCACTTGTTGTTGTGCTATGTATTTAATAATAAACTTTGTACCTGTTTTTATAGTTTCCGTCTCCGTGAGAAATGCATTTTTCACTAGGGGCAAAAGCCACGGGATCTGGTGGCTAGGATTCCTGGTTTTCATCCTGGCTACCCAGGTTGAATTCCTGGGCAGGGAACTAAGATCTCACTCCACGCCACCACTCATTGCTGCCTCTCCGAGATCAGAACCAGAAACTCAGATCTGACACCAAAGCTCATGCTTTCTATCACTACGCTGTGCCGTAAAACATACACCTTCACCGTCTGAAGCCTTTTGATCAACTTCTCTTAAAAACTATCTCTGAACACAATGGGTGGGAAAGCTTCAGTCATTTAAATTTGCTTAATCCAAGTAGACTTTGGGCTATTGAGATATTTAGTTGAACAAACATTCATTACACCACTACTGTAAGCCTCAAATTACAATAGTGATTCGAGGAGGAAAGTAATAGAATATAGTTGTCTTACCCCAGACACACGTAGGGTCTTTGGTGGAGAAACCCTTACCTCTCCTTTCTCCTCACAGAGTCCATCTTGGTTTGAGAAAGCAAACCCACAGCTGGCATTGCTTAAGGAAGGCAACCAAAATTTATTTGCAGTTGTCTACAGCCACAGTGTGTTTGCGTTTTCAACCTCCTGTGATTAATGTTTTCATGTAGATTATTTTTGTTCCTTTTATTATCGTGAAATAAGCAGTTTCTAGGGAATTTGAAGTGAACTTACAAAAAAAATCTTCTCCCAAGATTTAAAGCCCCATGTCTTGACAACCTTTCCCAGAACATCTTAGCCTAGATATTTACCGCTAAATGTCCAACTCCAGCAACCATCCCAGACTCTCTGACCCAGTGTCCCCAGCTGTCTCAAGAACAGAGCCTCTCCTCCTAACCCTCTCCTTTCACACAGCCACACTTGTGCAACCGCAGGGTGTTTTGTGTTCTAGTCGTGGATTACTTAGTACAGAATCACATAAGTAAGAGTGAAAGTCCCTCCTCTCATAGAGCTGATGATTCCTGATGGTTCATACCTCTGGCAGGTCTAGAAGAGGTTCTCTCTGCTGTCATTCACAGAATTTCTTCTCTCTTTACCCCCTCTCCTTACTCCAAATGAAATGCCTCTTTAATTTCCTTCCCCTCCAAATACATCTGTCAAATTGTTATTATGCCTCATGTGCACCAAATCCAAACGCAAAGCAGCCTGTGGTGGTGGGATTTGGTGTTGCTTCTCCCTAAAGGTCAAACCTCACACGGCTCTTCAGCGTGAACCGTCTCCAGCTCCCAGCAGCTCCCCAGCGTTTATGTTATGTTAGTGATGTTCTCTAGCTGCAGAAGCCAGAGAGCCCACTGTTCAGCCGAAAGAAATCCTAAGGGAGAAGAGAATGAATGGCTGCAGATCACACGCAGGGCTGTTGGGCACCTCCTTTGTGCTTCATTTCCCATATAGAAGCCAATACAGACCAGTGCAGGGTCACTAGTCAGACCCATAGCTGTTGGGGAACCCCTGATCCCCTGCTTCCTCAACACCCAGAAAGTCACCTTGGAAAGTCTAAGAATACGCTAAGGATTTTCCTCTGGGATTGAGATGTATATCTGATTACCAGCCACTAGGAAACTACGAAAACAAAGGGAAAACTTGTATATCACCAGTGGCTTGGAAAAGCATAGGGTTCGTTTCTCTATATTATGGTACTGACACCTTTTTTAATGGGTGAAATTTGACAAGGATAAAGGAGAGAAGGGAAAGAGCAAGGAGCTAGAGGAGAAGTGAGATGCTGCATTTGCTCTGTTGAGTTCTGCTTGACAGAACAACAAACATACATACTTATGAGGCTGTAGCATGACTGCCATGTTGCAGACACCTTTGACCCTGCCCAACCCCCACCAGCATCCTCAGTTTTCACGGAGTACCACTTGAGCCAAGTCACAGACACCCTTGACCAATGGCAGAGTCCACTGCTGCCTTACGGGCTGGGTAATACCTCAGAAATAGACGGGAGCCCAGGAAATGCAGGACACGTAGCTCAGAGGAAAGATTTTGTGTCCCCAAGAACAACGTTTTACAATTAATAAGTACTCTGGCTCCCCAGCCTTCCTGTGGGCAATTCCTGGGCTTGAATGGCTCTGTCTACTTCTTGGGAAGTCCAACAGAATTGAGCCCCCACTGGCCACAGAACTTTCTCATATTGGCTTTTTCTTCTGTTTATCACCCTCTCCCATCCTCATTTCTGCAACGTGGAATCACCTCCCAAATAAACTATTTACGTGGATGCCCCTGTGTCCAACTTTGCTTTCAGGGAAACTGAGTCTTTCCAGAGCTGCTTGTCTAAAATGAGACACACATTGGATCAACCATGGAAGAATCACCACCTGGTCCAGTTATACTAGGATAGAGTTGTTTGATATTTGGGAATAGTAGTTGAGATGGGAAGAGCTAGCCTTCCCAAGGCCTCTGTTTCTCATAGCTTGTTGCTCCTAAGTAGCAGATACTACCCATGGGAGAAACTCATCTGGTATCACACATGTGACCCTCATCTGCCTTCCTTTTGGTCTGTCAGGGATATGCGTCAGCCAGGGGGTGTCATAAAAATAAAAGTCATAAAAATAATAATGGAGAGAAAAACCAGCAAAATAAATGGCAGACTAGGAAACTCCCTTATTTCCTCATGGAGACATCAAAAAAAAAAAAACAACCAAAAATTGGATAAAATAACCTTATATGAGTTATGGAAAAACAATCCAAGGTCTACAGCAACCAAGAGAAAAACAAATACTGTATGCTAACACATATATATGGAATCTAAAAAAAAAAAATCGTTTTGAAGAACCTAGGGGCAGAACGACGGGAATAAAGACACAGACGTAGAGAATGGACTTGAGGACGTGGGAAGGGGGAAGGGTAAGCTGGGACGAAGTGAGAGAGTGGCACGGACTTATAAATACAACCAAATGTAAAACAGATGGCTAGTGGGAAGCAGCTGCATAGCACAGGGAGATCAGCTCGGTGCTTTCTGACCACCTAGAGGGGTGGGATAGGGAGGGCGGGAGGGAGATGCAAGAGGGAGGGGATATGGGGATATATGTATACGTATAGCTGATTCACTTTGTTATAAAGCAGAAACTAACACACCATTGTAAAGCAATTATACTCCAATAAAGATGTTAAAAAAAAAAAAAGAAAATGCCACATTCAAAGAAATTGCCGCCCTCAAAACAGTAGGAAATTCTGTGGTACTTTTGCTTGTCCTTTCCCTGCCCTCTCCCTGGTGTGGCCTGGTCTTGGTTTGGAGGACACAGCTGTTCCCAGTCCCCTCCCTTGAACAGGAGGGAGCAGAGCAGATTTGCAATGTTATAACCTATCTGGAGGCTGCTTGGAGGACTGGTCTCTGTTTCACCTAATTCAGATCTGAGGCAGAGTGAAGCACCTGGCACTGCTCAGGAAAGCTGCAGGGAAACTACAGACCTGCAGGTGTCTGGGACAAAGGATTATGGGTGGAGACACACAGTAAACCATCTAAGGCCCCAAGGAGAAACTGAGGTGAGACTCTGTGCAGTTAAGACATTTATAAGCAACTGTGTATATGGGGTAATTGAAAAGCCACACACAGGCCCACGCAAGACACATGCTCAGAAAAGACCTGAGAAGGCCCGAAGCTTTCTCTGTGAGCTGACGCAGTGGCTCAGAACATGCCTGGCTAATTACTTAAGGATTTCCCCAGCACAGAGCCAGTCTGCACTGGGAGAGGTAGCTGTTTTTTCAAATGCTCAGTTTTCAACAAAAGAAAATCACAAGCATACAATAAAACATGTAAGAAACGGTAAAACATGGCCCATTCAAAGGAAAAAAATTAAATGGCAGAGACCATCCCTGAAGCAATACAAACATTGGATACAAGACAAAGACTTCAAACAATTGTCTTTTTTTTTTTTTTAAACTAGGTTGACCACTGAGAAAATTACTGGTTCTAGGAGTTACTGATTAACTTCCAAAGAGACATGTAAGTAAGTTATGTGTTTCTATGAGGAGTTTCTTTGATACTTAAAGTACGGCAAGTAGAATTATTTTTGCACAATGCTCTATAGAGAAAATTAGTTATTGGCTTATTCATTTTTTCACCCATTTGCTCACTCCTGCCAGGTTCTGTAACAACTAGGTTACAGAAGAGAACGGAGCAGACAGGGTTTGTGCTATTAAGCCCCTGGGAATACCTGTTCATTCTATTCTGTTTGGCAGAAAAGTTTGAAAATCACTGTCACCTGACATGTGAATTCCTTCTAAAACAAGCCTGCTGGCTTCCAGTTATTCCTTAAAGGAAATGAATGGCTGTGGGAGAAAAATTCAGAGGCAATACCCCATCCTTATCTAGAATAATTAAAGTGGAAGAAAATTCCTGTTGGTGAAAAGCCTGATGATTCTATAATTTTTGGAGAACTGTATTATCTTTCTTTCAATATTAAAGAAACTAACTGGATTAATTGTTAAAAGAATATGGGTAGCAGATGTCCTGTGATATCTGCAATGAATATGTACTTTGTTAAGATATTTTTATAATTTTTAAAATAATATATGTACTATATAGAAAGTATTGAAAATGCAAAAAGTATAAATAAAGTACTCAGAGGGTCCCAATACTCAGAGACAACTGCTTTTAACACATATCCACATCCTTTATCTGATTCTTGGAACCAACTGTGTTTTGGAATTCAGAATTTCTCAGATTTTAGTAAGGAAATTCAATGTGTGTACCAAAGATTTGATTTGATTTGATATTGAGACATGATTGACATATAACAGTATATTAGTTTCAGGTGTACAACATAATGATTTGATATATGTATATATTGCAAAATCATCACCACAGTAACTCTAGTTAATATCCATCACCAGACAGAGTTATATTATTTTTCTTGTGAGAACTTTTAAGATCTTAACTTTCAAATATACTGTACAGTATTACTAACTCTAGTCACCATGTTGTACATTACATCATCAGGACTTATTTATTTTATAACTAGAAGTACATTTGACCACCTTTACCCATTTCTCCATTGCCCCTGGCAACCATCAATCTGTTGTTTGTATCTGTGAGAAAATAGTCATCTAAAATATTCTTAAAGAGCTAAAGGAAAGCATGGGCAAAGAACTGAAAGGAATCAGGAGACAATATATGAATAAAATGAGAATAGAGATAGAAATTACATAAAGGAACCAAACAGAAATTCTGAAACTGAAAAGTACAATAAGGTTTTTCCCACTCTCTGAAAGTACAGCATTTCTGTGAAACTTTTTGTAAGCCAAAATGGCATAAAGTAAATAAGAAATTACCTTAGGATACATGTAGCTAATGGATACACAAAATAAATCAGGATAAAGCATAGATGCTCACAGACAGAGTTCAAAACTATGGTGACTTGATGCTGAGATACTGAGTCTAGTTCCTGAGGAAGTACTGTCTCTAAAATGGCTCACTGCAAAACAAATGCTGAATGCTATTTTCACTTTTTTCTTCTGATTTCTTTTGGTTAGTAAAAACAATTACTAATATAGGTCTTTTGTAAAACTGAAGTGGCATAAAGCAAACTTTCAAAAAGTGTGGGATATCTGTAACTAAACTGAAAAATTCACTAGAGGGGCTCAACAAGAGACTTGAACAGGAAGAAGAAAAAAATCAATGAACCCAAAGACAGGACATTTGCAATTATAAGTTTGAGGAGCAGAAGGAAAAAAGAATAAAGAAAAGTGAACAGAGCCTACGAGACTTACAAAACCTCATCAGGCAGACCAATATATGCATTATGGAAGTCCCAGAAGGAGAAGAGAAAAAGGATCAGAGAGCTTATTTGATGAAATAATGGCTGAAAACTTCTCAAATTTAAGGAAAGGCATGAATCCACGAATTCAAAAAACTCGATGAATTCCAAGCAGGATAAAACCAAAAAGACCCACACTGAGACACGTTATAATTAATCTGTTGAAAGACAAAGAGAAAAATCTTGAAGCAGCAAGAGGAAAGTTACTCATCATGTACAAAGGATACCCTGTAAGATTATCGGCCAAATTTCTTACTGGAACACTCGGAGACCAGGAGGCAATGGGATGATATATTTAACGTGCTGAAGGAAAAAAATTGTCAGGTGAAAGTTCTATATTCAGCAACACTGTCCTTCAAAAATGAGGGAGAAGTTAAGGTACTCCCAGATAAGCAAAAACAGGGAATTCATTACCACTGGTTGTGCCCTACAGGAAACGCTGCAGGGACTCCTTCAGGTTGAAATGCAAGGATGCTATAATGCTACTCACAGCCCTAGGAAGATACAGACCTCTGGTAAAGGTAAATGCAGGGACAAATATAAAAGTGAGTACTATTCTAATTTTGCTTTATAATTTCACTTTTTATTTTCAACAGAATTTAAAAGAGAAATGCATAAAAATAATTATAAATCTATGTTAATTGGTATACAAGATATAAAGATGTAATTTGTGGCATCAATAACATAAAGTTGGGGTCAAATGGAATTGTAAAGGAGTAGAGTTTTTGTATGTAATTGAAGTTAAGCTGGTATCAATTCAAAATAGATTGTTATAACTTTAGGATGGTTATATATAATCCCCATGATAACCACCAAGAAAACCCACATAGAATATACACAAAAGGAAATAGGAAGGAAATCAAAACATGTCACTACAAACAAAAAACGAACAAAAAACAAAAAAACCCACAACTAAACACAAAGGAAGGCAGTAATAGAGGATATGAAGGATAAAAGGCTATAAGACATACAGAAAACTAACAAAATGGCATAAGTCTTTCCTTATTACTAATTACTTTAAATGTAAGTAGTTTAAAATTTGCAATCAAAAGACAAACACTGGCAGAATGGATAAAAAAGCATGATCTACCTTTATGCTGCCTATAAGAAACTTACTTTAGATCTAAGGACACATATAGATTGAAAGTGAAAGATGGAAAAAGCTATTCCATGCAAATAGTAACAAAAGGAGAGCTGAGGTGGCTATACAAAAACCAGACACAATATACTTTAAGTCTAAAGCTATTACAAAAGGTAAAGAAGGACATGATATATTGACAAAAGGGTCAATTCACCAAGAAGCTATAACAAGTATAAACATATATGCAACAGGAATCAGAGCTCCAAATATATGAAGCAAACACTGATAGAAACACTACTGTATAACAGTAGGAGACTACAATATCCCCTTTCAGTAACTGATAAAACAACCAGACAGAAGGTCCATAAGGAAATTGAAGACTTGAACAAACCTAGAAACCATCTGCACCTAACAGACATATTCAGAACACTCCACCCAACAACAGCACAATACACATTTCTCTCAACTGCATATGGAACACTGTCCAGGATAGACCATATGTTAGGCCACAAAACAAGTCTTAACAGATTTTCAAAAATTGAAAGCATACAAAGTGTCTTTTCCAACCACAATGGAATGAAACTAGAAATCAATTGCAGAAGGGAAACTGGAAAATCCACAAATATGTGGAAATTAAACAACACACTCTTCAACAACCAATGAGTCAAAGAAAAAAGCACAAGGGAAACTGTAAAATATCTTGAGACAAGTGAAAATGAAAACACAACATATCAGAACTTACGGGATGCAGTGAAAGAAGTGCTAAGAGGGAAATTTATAGCTGTAAATGATGTAGAAAGACCTCTAATGAATGACCTAACTTTATACTCTAAATATCTAGAAAAATAAAAAATGTTAGTGGCTGATAGTTTATGTTCCAAGGTCTCAAAGAGACCACACTTCCCCTGTGGTATGACCTACCCTAACTTCAGAAGTCCCTTCAGTGTTTCAACATCTATAGATCCAAACTTTCCCCAGCCCACACTTCCACATTTTGCAAGATATTTTCACCCGAGTGTTGCGTTCCACACATCCCAAAATGAACTCTTCACCTTCTCCACAGAACTTGCTCTGCCTCTGTGGCTCAGATCCCAAGTCTCCTCTGGTCCCTTTCTCTCCCTCGCCACACCCAGCCCACATTATGCTGAAGACCCTGTGGTCACTGTACCACTCCATCAGTCTCCTTCCTTATAAAGCCACGTACAGTTAACCAGATTCATCCTGAGTACAAAAAGAATGGGCAGCATTGTGTCCCCTTTTCTGTTTTTATCTCCTTAATTTCAGACTATTGTTGAGCACCTCCTATGGGTCAGACTCTGTCCTGGGCTTTGGAAAACCAAGATGAATATCACTTTCCTGCCCTCAAGGAGATGCCAGTTTCCAAATGGGGTAGTCAGGTTATATAAACAAAAAGCCAACAAGCGAGGAGACTGACAACAGAGAAGTGTGTAAGACGTGTGCAGGGACACGGAGGAGAAACTGACGATCAAGGCTGGTGAGCAGAGAAGGTCTTAGAACAGGTGATGTTTGAACTCAGTCCTGGAGGATTAATTGGAGTTAAAGTGGACTAGAGGGGTGGCATAGGAAGGAAAGGACAGAGCAATGCATGGGCTTGGCACTGTTTAAAGGAACTCTTGCTAATTCTGTATGACTCATGCTTTTGCAACAGCCTCAACACATTATTACCACGACAGCCCTGTGAGGCAGGGAGTATTAGCAGCCCCATTTTACAGATGAAGGATTTGAGGAGAAAAGACATGAAGCAATTTGCCTAGTGTTACACTGGTGCTCAGAGAAGCACTCACTAAGTTTCCAACCTAGGAGGAGGGGTGTGGAGAGCCACTGCCCATCTCATGCTCTGAGCAAATACAGAAATCTTTTGACCAACCAAAGAGCTCTGCTGAAACACTGCATTTCCTCTTGTGAACCAAAACTCAGACCTGAAGTTATATTTTTACCACCACTGCCCCTACCCCCATGCTTTAACAAGACATGGTATCTTGTTTCTAAGGGTAAAAGAAATGCTTATAAACAAGACTACAAAAGGCATCTTAAGACAACAAATCACTCATAAAAAAGGGAACATTCTGATGAGTTAAGTGTAAATGAATCAGAAACATATGGATTCAATCTACTTTAAAAGGCCCAGTGGAGTTCCAAGTGAAGGGTAAAACCCTTGGAGGAGATTATACTTGGGGATGTTTCCAAACCCAGGGCCATTACTTCTGGCCAGGCCCAGAGCTAGGCTGGTAGAGGGATCTCCGAGGAAACCAAGAGAAAGAGAGAAAGGTAGGAGGGTCACTTTATCCCAAATCCTCAAGCCCAGACTTGGAAATTTTCAGAGCAACATGCCTCCTAGAAACACCTTTCCTGAACATCTCATTCTGGCCCAGGGCTGGGACTCTGAGTCCAGCCAACAATTTCACTTTAGAAACTCAGCTTGTCCAACTCCAAAAGGGTGTAGAGGCTGGACCGAAACCCTTCATCTTTCCCAAAGATTCTCTCCCTTTGACGATGAACCGTGTCCAGACC
This sequence comes from Stenella coeruleoalba, assembly GCF_951394435.1. Lineage (NCBI taxonomy): Eukaryota > Metazoa > Chordata > Mammalia > Artiodactyla > Delphinidae > Stenella > Stenella coeruleoalba. The sequence goes on along the minus strand of NC_137154.1, from coordinate 104,669,793 downwards.
ATGGCTTTGGAAGAGGAAATAAGGGCCATGGTTCTCTTTGGCAGCATCAGATGAGAGATGAATATGCACAGAAATATTGAACACGTTCAACTAAACAGGAAACAACATAAGAAAAAGAAAGATTCAGACTCATCCGTCTGCTTGGGTTGCATCAGCCGTGAAAATAAACAAAGGCCTAAAGAGATCAGGCTGGTTTAATGGGAACCAGGCAATGAGCAGGTATGTGTCCCTGGGCGTAATCATCACTGGGGCTCCCTGTGCTCTCGTGCCTTTTCTGGGGTCCCATATGGGATGAAAGGTCAACCACCAGGGAGTGTGGTGGGCTCAGGGCCACCCAGTGTTTGCTCGGCCTCTGTTTCTTTACCCCACAAGTGCCCTCCTCCCGATGGGAACCCAGGCCTTTCTTTCTTTCAGTGGATGAGAACAGGCCTTTCTCATCCACTGCTGATCGAATCAAGTTTTGCAGGGAGGACTAAGAAAAGCGAGCAAATGGAACAGTATTCTCCCCAAATGCCACCTTAAATTGAAATCGTCTGTTCTGGAAGCCCAGGCTCCCGGTCCCCAGGCCACACCCAGGCAGCTGGGAAGGTGAGCTGGGGAGCCGCCCTCGCAGACCGCTGACCCCTGGACTGGCTGCAGTGAGGGGCTGTGTTGAGCAGAAAGGCACCCCTGGGCTGGGAGCCGGGGAGCTGGGTCTCATGGGAATTTTCTGTGCCCCTGAAGTCCCCATTGTCACCCCCTCCCCAAGACAGGCCTTCCTCTCTCCTGTTGACGCCTGAGATCAGTCATCTTAGAGATTTATTTCTTTGGCTTAAGACTTTGACACTTAAGACAACCGAGGTGAGACCGAATGTGAACATCTTAACATCAGAGGGTGGAGGAGGGGAGGGAAGCTGTGGGAATGGGGTGGCAGGGCGGCGGGGTGGCAGTGGGGTAAAGGCGGGCAGGGATGGCGGGGTGGGGGTGGGGTGGCTGAGAGCCTTGGAGACACACTGCGCCCGCTTCCCTGGTCCCCCGCCCCAACCTCCAGGCCATTCTAAGACTGAAACAGAAAGGGCCCTGGAGCCCTGAGAGCCCCTGCTGCCCCTCTCCGTGCTGCCCGTTCCCAGTCGAGGCGGATTTGCCAAGAGGCCACCATGTGCCAAGCACAGCTCTAGACCCTGGGGTACAGCAGTGGGAAAACAGCGGCTGCGGGGACCCTGACACTGCTCAGAGGAATTCAGCAGTGGTGTGGAGCCTGGGAACTAAAAGGGACCACAGCTGTCCCTGTCACCTCCTCCCTGGCTGTCCCAGGGCCCCTCCAGTTCCAGACCCTTCTTCAGCTGGTCCTGCCTTTGCAGGGGGAACCGAGTTGTCGGAGGACTTTCTTCAGATGCAGCGCTGAGCTCGCCAGAGCGCAGAGCCTGAGGGGGTCCTGGGTGGATGCCGGGTTGCCCACAGCCTCCCTCAGCCCTGCCTCAGTTTCCACATCCGCCGCCACGGCCAAGCGTCTGCTGCACAGAGCAGGTCGGCAGCCTGGGGAATGCACGCCATCTCCTCGCACAGAGGGTGGGGCCTTGGCTGAATCTGGCCCCGCCTCCCCGGGGAGGGAGGCTTCCGGAATCCCGTTAGCCCTTCCCCCAGTACCCAGACTCTCCAAAGCCACAGGACTGAGCCGGTGCCTCTGGAACTGGAGGCCTGTTGGCCGACGCTCTTAGCCGCCTACGGACGGATAGAAAGGTGAGGAGGAGAGGACGAGAGAACAGGGACTGCTGGGAGTGCAACAGAAGAGATGGGGTTTGTTGGCGGGCTTCCTGCCAAGCTTAACTGTCTTCATCCTCAGAATGATTCCAAACAGCTGGGCCAGCAGTCATCCTGCTGGTGTTCTCTGGGCAGCTCGGGGCCCAGGGAAGCCCAGGGGCCTGGCAGAGGCAGTGCCTGCCCGACAGCGAGCTTAGCGCAAGGGAAGGGGTGAGAGAAGCCGGGCGCCCACGCTTGGGGATGATTTCTGTCGGTTGAGGCTTTCGGGAGGGAGGGGTCGGGGAGGGCCCGAGCTGAGCATGGGTTCCTCTGCTAGGGCGTCCTCCCCCGCACAAGACTCCCGGGACGGTCACTCGCAGGCCCTTCCCTGGACACCTGGCCTGTGACTTATCCTGTGATTTTCTGTCGTCTCCGGCCACTTTCTCAGGTGGCCAGAGCCTGGGGCCAGCAAGGCCAGGGGCTAAGTACAAATTCCCATGGAGACTCATCTGAGCGGCGTTCTGGGCTGGGGCCCCGGGGTGTGCCCCACTCCTGACACACCCCTGGACTCAAGAGGAGGCGGGCGGCGTAACCCAGAGCCCGGCACCGCTGAGCCGTACATTTGAGCCCGAGCGCGAACCGTAGAAAGGACGCAGCTGGTCCTTGCTCACGGCCTCGCGGTGGAGTTTCAGTCCTCGTGCCGGCTTCTTCTGGGCCGTCTTGGTCACGTGATTTGAGTAATTCCAAAAGTCCCCAACGTGTAAAACAGTTGACAAACACCAGGGTTAAAGATAAGTGCCAGAGACAAGGGGCCCAAGTCTACGCCCGGGGGCAGCCGCCAGTCTGATGCCCCCTGGATTCCGCTCTCCTCTACCAGTGCCTGCTGGGCGCTGCACAGTGGGAACGAGTCAGCCAAACACTGTTATAAATGCAACGGCCTCAGAAGCAGGGATTCTCGCTGCCTCCATTGAACAGACAAGTACACCGAGGCCCAGAGAGGGCGGCTGACGCGGCCGCCACGTCCCAAGGCTGAATGACAGAGCAGGGATCCGAACCCAGACAGTCAGGCTCCAGGCTGCACCCCCTGCTCCGCTGACCTAGTCTGTCCACTTGGGCAAATCTCTGTGCTGGGTTATGTGAGGGAATTCAAGTAAATATGCGGTGTAGTCACGACCCCTGGGAGCTCGACCGTCGCCAAGACTGAAGCAGCCTTCCCAGACTGGCCTAATGAATCTGCTGCCTGCGCTGGATTCCTCACGCTCCGCGTATGGCTTTGGGTCTCTGCACTTCAGTGAGACCTTCAGCAGCCCCCTCTCCTTTCCCTGCACGTCAAAGCCCCACAGGGGCTGAAATCCCACCTTAGGAGCCTCAACCTAGTCTTCCAAGACAGGCCGGCCGGAGCACCTTCCCTCCCAGAGCATGATTCTGGAGTAACAGGAAGGAGGAACTCGGCAGTCCTTGCTAAGCTTCATGACGAAGATGTTGTGTGGGACCAGAGGATACAGCTGAGTCGGGCCTGCCGTCTGGGCTCCGGCCTCAGCCGACGGTGAACCAGGTCAAGCCACAGAGTAACGGGACACCCTGCACCGCCCGAGCCTGCCAGGCCCCACTCCATCAGCAAAGGCACCCTTGGCAGGCTGTCCCCTTGCAGCCTGGTCACTTGGCATTTTAGAGACGCGCTGGCTACACTCACCTGGGGGACTGGGGGATGGCGCCTGGTGTTTGGTCCAGAACCCAGTGCCTCTGGGACCCCAGGGGCTTTGAAGGGGTGTTATAAGTTAGCAAAAGTCAAAGAGAGGATTTCATCAAGAATTTGAGTATTAAGGCTGCAATCAACGTTGAGTGAAACAGGGCTAGAAGGAGCCTGATGCCACGGTGACGGAGATACACAGAGAGGGCCCACGGGGCACAGGATTCCTCCTGGAGCATTCAGCCCACATGGGGCTGTTAGAAGCTGATGCAGGATGCTGAAGCAAGGGCCAGATCTCCTTCCTGGGGGACCGTTAGAAAACAGCTACATTTGGAGACAGGGGGGTGGGGAGAGGCTCCGTCAGCCTTGCTTCTGGCTCTGGTGTCACTGAGTGTCTTTCCGAAGGGCCGGTGTCTCTCCTTTCCCGTGGGGCAGGCCATGTCACGGGCATACCAGGGCATGGGTGCAGCTTGTAACAACACCTGGGCTCTCGACCAAGGAGATGCTGCCTGGGAAAAATGCAGTGGTTTTAGCAACGTGGGCATGATGTGCACGAGAAGGAAGAACATGATAGATCAAAGGTGACAGGAAGGACATCCTCTTTCTTTTCTGCAATCCAGCTGGTTTTGAAAACCTCCAAGCGGGTTCAAGTCTCTTCCAGGCAGGAAGGCAGCCTTTACCAAGGCAACGCTGCCCTGGCATGACACCGCCCCCGCACCCCCCGGCACCCAAAGCTGAAACGACCTCCGGCGCCAGACTCCAGAGTCACGATCGCTAACATGGTTACTCCCCACACCCTGCCCTTCCCTGCAGTGCCCACCCCTGCCTCACAAGGAAAGGCCCAGAACCTGGGGGGCTGGCTCAGGCAAGTTCCAGGTGGCGGCAGCCACGTGTAGGATCCAGCCCAGCACTCAGGCCTGGGGACAAGCCACCAGGGAGAGTCAAAGGTCAGACTCATGGCCATGGCGAACCCCAGAGAGACACTCCCTGTGCATGGCAGATGCCTTCTGCTTGCACTGCCATCCCAGGCGTGGCCCCAAATTCCCCAGGAATTCCAGCTTCCCTTCAGAGTGACGCTCCTTTCTCAGAGGGAAGCGATCCTGGTGGCAACTCACCCACCAGCATTTAACTCTCGCCTCTTCAACCTGAGAAAAGGAAATAAGAATGAATTAAGACCTCAGAGCACCATCTGAAAATGAACCATAGACCAGGACAAGGACAGTGTGTGTTTTCCAGGGTCGCAGAAGCGTGTGTAACCTCCCTGTGCTTATAAGGCACTGGGCCCTGTTTGCCCAGAGTTTACCAGATGACACACTCAAGAGAGAAGGTGCCTCCGATGGTTTTCCAGAGGGAGCAGAGACGGGCAAGGCCTTGGAAACTTTCTTCCCCACTCCACAGAAAGTTGTATGTGAAAGGAGCCCTCAAATTAAAATTGAGTGGTGGTGGTTTTTAAGATAAAGTTGCTCAATGTTTCATAGCATCTCAAAATCATAAAATTAGCTGGGACACTGGGTATCGTGCAGACACACTGTGCACCCTGTGCAGGCGTCTCTCCTGCGCCGTGACCAGCAGGAGGTACAGATGCTGCCTGTCTCCTCCAAGGAGGCGGACTCCTCCCCTCAAGGGAGCAGCACACGTGTTTCCAGACAGCTGTATGTTTTAGATAATTTTTCCTTACATTAAGCCAACATTAATTTTCCTGTAGCTTCCAGCCAGCATTGTAAACTGTGTTCTCTGAGGTCACGATAAACGCCTCCACCTTTTTCCTTCTGTGACACCCTTCAGATCTTGAAGATCCTGTAGCGTGCCCCGCCCACCCTGCCTTCTCCTCTCCAGGCTAGATCCGCTGGTTTGTCAGACAACCTCACTTAATAAGCCATGAGCTGCCTGCATGTTTTCCATTTAAGGGCTGTTTTTGGCAGGGCCGCTGCTGTGCCCTCTCCAGCAACATCTGCCCACCTCCTGCTGTGCCCCATGGTAGCTGTTTATGGACAAGAGCCCCTCCATCAGGCCTCGGGGGTGGAGTTAGCTTCCCGCAGTAGAATGACTCACCTCTGGGGGCCTTGCCCAGAGAGGCAAAGAGGGTGGAAGCCCTGTGAGGAGAACAAATACATTTGTCTTTACACCGCTGTGTCGCCAGGAGCTGGCACCTGGCAAACGCTGGTATTTTCTTTTTCTTTTTTTTCTGTAAATAAGATTTAACAGATAATTTAAAAGTTTTACATTGTTAAATTTAATATATGTCTATAAAGCAGTAGTTATAGAATAATAGAATAGGACATCCTCTACTCTTTTTAAAGATGGTTACAAAGACTAAGTGAGAACTTTCCTCACCATGGCTACTTTTTAAAAAAAATATATCTTTATTGGAGTATAATTGCTTTACAATGCTGTGTTAGTTTCTGCTGTATAACAAAGTGAATCAGCTATACGTATGCATATATCCCCATATCCCCTCCCTCTTGCGTCTCCCTCCCACCCTCCCTATCCCACCCCTCTAGATGGTCAGAAAGCACCGAGCTGATCTCCCTGTGCTATGCAAAACGCTGGTATTTTCTGATGCATGAATGCAGAAGGGAATGAAGGAAGCAAGAAGGGATGAGATGCAGAGACAAAGAAAGGCCTTCATGGGTTCAAAACCTTTACCTCAAATGTCCTGAGTCCCCTGCTCCAATCCCGGAGCCTGTCTAATCCAGTCTCCAGGCTCCAAGGCTACATTCTGCCCACAGCGATACCCACCCCCACCCCAACAACTTCCACCCTTAATAACCGTGCTAAACTACCACCAGCTCCTCCTCACACCACTCGACCTCTCCCCATCTCTCCCCCAGCTCACAGTCCACAAGCCTCACCTACAAACGTCCCAGGACGCTCTTCTCAGACACAAATTCCAAAGACATCCAAACAAGAAGAAGGCAAATGGTGGAAGACAGTGTATTGATTTGGGGGCAGCAGCTGATATCCTTTGGTCCCAGACTGATTTGGGAAGGATCCCAAAGGAGCGCTCACGCGCCTGGCCTCGTGGGGCAGAAAGGCTGCTGGGGCTGTGCCCATTGCACAGAGATCCCTGGTGACGAGGACACAGCTCCAAGGCATCCCGGTGCCAGCTGCTGTTGAGCAGCACGAGATGCCTTGAGCTGCTAAGTGGGCAGCTTCAGTTTTACTTTTCCTCTCTGGAGTAAAAAGAAAAAAGAACTCTGGCCACGGGTGACATACAAACGTCAGGCCTGAGTCTATCTACACATGGAAATAACTCCCCAGGCCTCCCTTCTCCACCCCCATCTCTGGAGATAAACTGTAATAAAGTATTAACAACTGGCTCTGCTCTTCTGATAGACAAGGGATGACTCTCTTTTAAAGACCTCTGTGCTCTGTTGTTGCCAAAGCCATTTAAACTGTGATCATTAGCAGCTCTGCCTACAGCGCAGGCCGAGGCGGATTTCTCTGGAGAGGTTCCATCAATCACGTGTTCCTGGTGGGGAGCAGCTGTCTGAGGCTGGGATGCAGGAGAGCGGGGGCGACGCTTCACTCGCCCGGCCCAGCAGGAAACTTGGTGTTGGCTTTGGGCCTCGGGTGCACCTGGCTGGGAGGTGCCTGACAGCACAGCGGCGAGGCGGGAGGCAGATGGGGTGGATGCCTCCCCGTCCCCAAGAAGCCCAAGGGGAAGTTGCTCTCCGGCTCTTACTGAGACAGGCTGGGACCTGGGACCCTTTGCTGCAGTGTTTGCACCTGGACACATCTCTCCTGGAGCAACAAAATACACAGAAGCTCTATGGGACTAAAAATAACTGCGTGCATGTGCAGTTGGGACGAATTCTGGACCCCAAAGATATAAAGAGACCAAAAAACCCAACTGCCACTTTTGAAGAGCCTGGAGCAAAAACAGGGTGTTGGGAGCAAAAGCGGGGTACTGTGCATGCCCCCTGCACTCAGCACCACCAGAGCGGTGGGTGAAACACGCAACCCCTCCAGCCTGGCACCTGGACACACCCCTACCCTCACCCCATGTAAGGAGCAAGCTTCCCTCCCCCACCCAGGGAGGGAGCAAGGGAACCTGTTGTCTGTTCTCCCGCCACGCTGCTGTAGCAGGAGCCCCCAGTAAAGCCTTGCCTGAATTCCTTGTGTGGCCTCTGATCAATTTCTGTTGATTGGGGAAAGCCAAGAACCCTGGTCGGTAACATTATGAGGGATGGCAGTGGCGCATCTGCAGAAGGAGAGAGGTGCACTGGGCCTGAAATATTCTGAAGCCCTTGGGGAAAGGGCTGGGAAGGGAAGGAAAGTTCAGGGACAGCTGAGTCCTGTTCTGTTCCCTTTCAAGTCTTGCATGTTGCAGGAAGCACTTCAGATGGTGAAAATGGAAGGAACAGGAAGCTTGTGGATGGGTGTGTGAAAGGGCAGGGAGACAGAGTTAGGGGGTTGGGGGTGGGGAGACAAGGGGGAGAAGCAAGAGTGGGGAGAGGACAAGGGGGAGAGAGAACCGAGGCACAGGAGAGTCAGGGGAGGCATGTTTTGAGGGGTGAGAGCTTAAAAACACAGATTCATGAAGATCAACTATACTACAATATAAAATAAAAATTAAATTTTTAAAAAAGGATGAATGAAGAAGAGAGGGACTGCTTCCCTTCTTTTTCCTTATTTTCTCTTTCTTTTTTTCTTTCTTTTCTTTTTTGGCCACACTGCGCAGCACGTGGGATCTTAGTTCCCCAACCAGGGATCGAACCTGTGCCCCCTGCAGTGGAGGCGTGGCATCTTAACCACTGGACCGCCAGGTAAGTCCTGCTTCCCTTCTTTTTAAAGGCTGAGTAATATTCCCCTGTATGTACATTTCGTGTTTTCTTCACCCACCCATCTGTTGATGGACACTGGGTGCCATTTGCGACAACATGGTTGAACCTAGAGGATAGTGTGCTCGGTGAAAAAAGCCAAACACAGAAGGGCATGTACCGCGTGATGCCCCTTATATGAGGAATCTCAAATAGACGTAGAAGCAGAGGGTAGAACAGTGGTTACTGGGCAGGGGGGAGGGGCGAAGTGGGGAGTGGCTGCCCAACTGGTATAAAGTTTTAGTTACACAAGATGAATTAGTTCTGGAGATCTGCTGTACCGTGTAGGGCTTATAGTCAACAATACTGTGTTGTATACTTAAAAATTTGTTAAGAGAGTAGGTCTCACATTAAGTGTTGTCACTACATTACACAACCATCAAACGGGACATCAAACAAGGACACCTGCAGAGGTGATGCTATGTCGATTACTCTGAAAACGGTGATGGCCTCACAGGTGTTCACATGTGTCCAAACTCATCAAACTGTATTCATTAACACGTGCAGTTTATTGTGTATCAACTATACATCAATCAAGCCGTTAGACAGAAGAAGGAAGGGACTGTGCTTAGGGAAGGCAGTCTGAGTCTTTGGAGAGAAAGTTTAAAAATTAGCAGCTCTTCCTGAACCTCTGAAACTCAGACACATTTCCTGGATGAAATTTTTCCAAAGCCAAGAACTTTGCTCCCCTTTTTTCGGCTTGGTTGCCAGAGAGTTTAAAAGTCAAACTTATTGCCTAAGTTTTGTGATCTGTTCAAATCAGGTGACTGAAACATCTCCATCTGCTTCTCGGAGAGAGTCCTAGAAGTGTGATGCTCCCCACACGGCATCCCAGGCTCTCAGCCAGCATAAGCCCTTCAGGAAGTGGCGGGAGCACAAATCTTGAATAAAGGGCAAAACATACACTCAAGGAACCAGGAAGATACATTCTCCCGACCCATCTCATCTCCGGAAGAGAATAAGACATGTCCCGCAGCATTCAGATGCAGCTTGGCCGTGAGCGGGCTCAGGGGGAGAGGAGGCCCTGGGACAGGCAGGGTCCCTAAGGAGCAGCCATCCAGACACAGAAACCAGAACGACCAGTTGGCCAATTAGGATTTTTTTTTTTTTTTTTTTTGCGGTACGCGGGCCTCTCACTGTTGTGGCCTCTCCCGTTGCGGAGCACAGGCTCCGGACGCGCAGGCTCAGCGGCCATGGCTCACGGGCCCAGCCGCTCCGTGGCATGTGGGATCCTCCCGGGCCGGGGCACAAACCCGCGTCCCCTGCATCGGCAGGCAGACTCTCAACCACTGCACCACCAGGGAAGCCCCCAATTAGGATTTTTGCAGTTGTTTTATTGCTCTGATTTAGATTTAATTACCTAATAGTTTAGTTGGCAACATGAGAACAGGGTATAAATTTCCAAAGGTCCCAAAGGCTATGCAGCGAGAAGTCAGTTGTTCTCCCAGACTTCCCCTCCAGCTACCGTCCCCCTGCCCCCACTCAGGTAAATGCTGCCACCAGATCCTCTAAAAGGAGACTGTCGGGTCCTCCAACAGGCTTGACAAAGGACCCTGGCCCATCCCAGAGATGGGGTTCAAAAGGCTCCTCTGTAGAAACAACGCTTGAGCTGAGAGGTAAAGGACAAACAGGGGTGTGCTAGTGAAAGAAGGAACGGCATGTGCAAAGGCCCTGTGGTCAGAGTGGGCACAGCACTTTGGACAAGATGGCAAGGAGGTAGGGTGGCCCATTCCCGGAGAGTGAGGTGGGGGTGGGCAGGAGCAGTGGGCAGAGGTGGGCAGGAGCAGTGGGCAGAGGTGGGCAGGGCTCCCTAGGCCATCTTAGGATTGAGATCTTTATCCATAGCACTGATTTAAGCCCTGGGGGTTCAGAGGGTATATGTGACAGATCCATTTAACGTTTTGAAAACGTAATCACTGTAGCTCCTGTGTAGAGAAGAGCGAGCACTGATAAGGGTAGAGATTGTACAGGAAGAGACTGTACAGTTAGGAGATTGTACAGGAAACCTTAGCTGCCTTGCCCCACACCTGTTCAGCACCCCCTTTGAATTCAGCCATGGCCATGGCCATGGTGGACTCTCCCAGGTGGGCTTCACCTCAAATGCCGCCTTCCCTGGGGCCTCTCCAGTGACACCGGTGCCAGGGAAGCTGTTGGTGCACATGTAGGAATGATCTGAATGTGCAGGAGAATTTGTGCTTCCAGGAGCAACCCTCAGCCAGTGGAGAATGGGAGCCGTTGGATAAACACTCCTCATGGGCAATCAGGACCCACTCTTCAGGTCCCAGGTTGGGTTTAGGTCCCACGACTGCGACCTCACTTACGCACTCTTATATAGACGTTCCTTCATCTCCCACTCTGCCTGTCCCTCACTGCTGATTCCTGGGATTACTCCTAAATAAGCAATCTGCAAAGAAGTCCTTTTAGGCTCTGCTTTCTCGGGGTATCTCAAGTAAGACGGAGGCATTTGCAGCTGTCTAGGTAAGACAGGATAGGAGCCTGGCTTAGGGCGGCAGCTGTGGGAATGGACAGATTGAAAAGATATTTGGAAGGTGAAATCAAGAGTCCAGTGCAGCCACATTCTCCAACACCACTCTCTCTTCTATTCCCTGTGGCATTTGGTCTGGCCAGTCCAGGCTCACAGCTTGTTACCACTGTGGAGTAACAAGTGGTACTTGTTGGAGGAGGTGTTTCACAGCTGTGCAAATGGCCACCACATATGGAGGCAGAACTCAACAGCCCTTGCAAAACGGGTTACAGGACATGAAGAGGGTATTTCCAGGCAGTCCTTAATTGGTTGAATTAAAGTGGGGCCTTTGGCAGATATCCCTGGCATGAGCATCTCCTTCAGGCAAGATGGCACAGCCACTGTAGCAGAGACAGAAGTAGCAGTAACAACAGAAGGGCGTGGAGGAGGGGTGAAGGCTGCGTGTCCAATGAAGATGAAGAAATGGGGACTCAGAGAGATGGGTCGTCTTCCCAGGCTCCCCTGAGCAGTGCCTGATAAAGCAGGGAAGCACATCGTGGTCCAAATGGCTCCAAAGACCATGCTTTTAACAACGATCTCCTTTTCAATTTCCCTCTGCTCCAAAGCAGCGGGGGAGCCCGGGCAGAGGCCAGCCATCTCTATTTACGCTGGCTCATTGGACCAGTTGACTGTCAGATTCTGTTACTCAGTAGACGAGGCTCAAGACTTTTTTTTTGCACATAAAGGGTTTATTTTATTTTTATTTTTTTTTTTTATTTTTTTTTTGCGGTACGCGGGCCTCTCACTGTTGCGGCCTCTCCCGTTGCGGAGCACAGGCTCCGGACGCGCAGGCTCGGCGGCCATGGCTCACGGGCCCAGCCGCTCCGCGGCATGTGGGATCTTCCCGGACCGGGGCACGAACCCGTGTTCTCTGCTTCGGCAGGCGGACTCCCAACCACTGCGCCACCAGGGAAGCCCTAAAGGGTTTATTTTAAATGTTTTAAGGATAGGATAGCGTTACATCATAATTACAAATATTATGTACAGAATTAACAGATTTATGTTGTTTATACTTCTAAACGCAGAGAACAGGGAACTGTCTATACATTGTATAAAATCAAATTAAAACTAAAAATGAATTCGAGCTTGAAAGATGAGGTCATTTACCTAATTTTAAGATGCAAACATGAAACATATCACACTGTGGTGATAATCATGTCTCAACATATAAATACATCAAACCAACATGTTGTATACCTTCAACTTATATATTATATGTCAATTATATCTCAAGTTTTAAAGATCAATTAATTGATTGTTTAATATTTTAAAAAAAGAGGCCCTTTGGCGGACGTGGAGAATGGAGCTGCCGCTGAGTGTGGCCTTGGCTGGACGGACTAGAGGCAGCAGTGGGCGCCTCTCATTTATTTATTTCACAAACAACAACTGCCAATTCATTTAATCCTTATAACAACCTCACGATGTAGATTCTGCTATTTCCCCCCTTTTATAGATGAAGAAACCGAGGCAAAATAAAATGACTTAACAACTGTCCTAGGGCGACTCCGTCAGTAAGCAGCAGAGCTGGGGTTTTCACCCAGGAATTCTAAAATCTGTGTCCTCACTCATGGCTCCACGCTGCCCCTCCTTCACCGATTCACCCTACAAACACTGCTGGTCATTTGCTCCATGTCAGGGTTAGTTAGATGCTGTGGGAGTGGAAGCTGGGTGAAATACAAAAATGAATCAAGCATGAATTCAGCCCTCAAGTAATTTATTCTCTCACTGATGTTAAGTGTTTCCATAAATGATGATGAGAAAATGTAGAAAGTGACAAATGTCCAATAAAAGATACTGACAAAATACTATGGGGCTTCGAAAAAGGAGAGCGATTCCAATGTGGAGGATGCAAAGGGATGGGACATCAGTTTGGTTTTGCTGCATAACGAACCGCTCCAAAATTCAGTGACTCAGAGGACACCTACCTGTTGCCTCTCACGATTCTGCAATGGGCCAGTCGGTTCTTCTGTTTGCGGCTGGCTCAGCAGTGCCAGGTGACCTAGGAGGGCCTTGCTCACCCATCTGGGATGGCTGGGATGGAGGGGACCTCTTGTCCTCCAAATGTGGTCCAGCCTCACTCTCCTGGTGGAAAAAAGGTCCCTAGCAGCAAGAGAGAGGAAAAGCCCTGATGCACAAGCACTTTTCCAGCCCCTCCATATGTCACGTCTGCTGATATTCCATTGGCCAAAACAAGCCCAAGGTTCAAGGGGTAGAGAGATCGGCTCCCCTTCTGCTGGGATGTGGCAACAGCGCATTGCGATGAGACATGCTTAGCGGGGTCAGAGGGGAGTGGAGTTTTTTGTTTTTTGTTTTTTTTCAATCAATCAGGCAGGATCAGAGAAAGCGTTACAGAAAGAATGAGCCTTGAAAAATGGCTGGGGCTGGGGATTGTGGCAGGGTTCCCATATGTGGAGAAAATCCACAGAGTCGAAAGAGCTGAGGGTCTGAGACAGGCTGGGACCTGGCACCCTCTGCTGTGGGGCTTGCACCTGGAAACACGTCTCCTTGAGCAACAGGATACAAAGAAACTTATAAGGGACTAAAAATAACTGCATGCATGAGCAGCTGGGGTAAATTATGAACAATAAGATACAAAGAGACCAAAAACCCAGCTGCTGCTTCTGAAGAGCCGGGAGCAAAAGCAGGGTACTGCGCATGCCCACTGCCCTCACCACCACCAAAGGGGTGGGCAGACCACCTAAGCTGCCCCTCCAGCCTGACCCCTGGACCTGCCCCTACCCTCACCCCATATAAGGAAGCAGCTCGCCCCCACACTTAGGAAGCAAACACGGGAACCTGTTACTTGTTTTCTTGCTCCCGCCTGCTGTAGCAAGAGCCCCCAATAAAGCCTTGCCTGAATTTCTTGTCTGGCCTCTGATCAACTTCTATTGATTAAGGAGGCCAAGAACCCTGGTCTGTAATAGGTCCTCAAGGACCAGCAAGTGCTTCATTTGGGCTAGAAGGAAGGTCAGAAAAGAAAGTTGGAGCTGAATCATGGAGGGATGGAGTGATGTCTTTCAGATCTGGGATGGCGGCCAATGGCCTATTAAGAGGTTGATCTCTACTTGCAGGGCACAGCCCCTCTCAGAGAACATGCTCTACCACATGCCTGGCAGCCGTGGCAGCACAATTCTCTTGTTCCTGGAGCCCAAGGAGCAAGCAAAGGACCTGGGGCAGCCAGTCTACAGGCTGCCAAAGCTCTATGATGGCCGGAAAAGGTGAGTTGGGGGACTGAGGCATCAGTGGCCGAGGTCAAATGAAGGGCACATTGAGGTTGAGTCAAAGCTGGGGCATCCAAAGCTGGGTTCAAATTGCCACGTGGGAGCTAAGGGTGAGGAAGCCAGCTGGTAGAGACAGGAGACAGAGTTTTATGAAGATAAAAACTGACACAACGAGGGAAGACTAGTCCCTGGAGTAGCCTCGGGTCTTGATGACCTTCCCATCCACGTATAGGTTTACAAGTAATTCTCTTTCTCTGCGTCATGATTCTGTCTCTGCATCAGGTGATGATGGGTGGTCTGTGTTGCGTCACACGATGGGTGGTCCTCTCCTTGCATCCCTGTTTAGAACACTGGTTGGAATAAAATTTTGAAACAAGGCAGGGCAACCGGGATAGAAGCATGTCTTGGTCAGGTTGCAAAGCAGGGCGGATATTCAGGACTGGAGTTGTTCTTAAAAGGAGATACTGTTTCTCTACCTCTCCCAGCAACTAGACGTACCAGAAGTGAAAACTGACGCCATGATATTTTCAGAAAGATTCTTTGATTAGGTAAAGTCTTGAAAGCCTCAAGAACATTAGTTTGTAGTCTTTATTTCTTTAGTTTTTATTTCTTTCAAAAAATTGATCAGTTCTCACTCTAAAGAAGCTAGAAGCCATTCCACTCTGCCTTATTCCTTTTGGAATTTACTGAGTACATCTCAGCAGTGGCACGGAAAATATATTTCCTTGGAAACCAGAAGTCCCACAATAGTCCTCACCCTTCAGAGCCCCATGGGGTAGAGAAATCCCCATTATACTTGAAATCCGATTATTCTGCTTTTATGTCACCTCCTTTGCTATAAATGAGGGCCAGTGCAGCTGCCAGAGCACAGAGTGACACAGATACAATGTGATGTGTCAACCACTCATGTTTCTCTTTTATGAGATCAACTTTTTATAACTCTGCAGTCAGTCCACTAACAGACTATAAAACTTGGCTTATTGGAAACAGATACATCAACCATGAGACATCACTTGTCAGAGACTGATCCAGCCTCTTCTGGACACGAGTCGGTCCTTAGAGAGAAAGCCATTAGGAACGGGAGCCTGAGTTGCATCTCAAGCTGTGTAGGCACCTGTCTGGGTCACATAAATATTGCTCCTTGTGAAAAACAGCCATGCTGAGTCCCACCATAAAGTGCGTGACATTCATGGGTTAGCATCACGGCCTGACTGCTCATGAATCTTATTCCAGGAGAATTCAGAGTCCCTGAATCCAGCCAAATGTTACTGTCAAAAGCCTTTTCTAATCTATTTGTGGCAACAGAAATGTCTCCTCTTTTGAGAACCCAGAATGCTGGCAGCAAGGGCCAGCTCCCACTTCAAAGGGAGAGTTCAAAGCAGACGCCTCTTTGGACTTGAGCACCAGTGGGAGGAGTCAGTCTCCTACGCCTGGTCTTCACGCACGTTCCACTCTACCCCGTCTCTGTCTTACCTTCACTGCAGGCTCAGAAACCACTGCTGTCCCCAGATGGGTCTCCTTATGCACGGGGACTCTGAGGTCCGCCGATAGAAAGGGTTTGGAAAGTCTCCCTGGTGCCATGGCTTTTTTCCCTTTTGGGGTGTGTCTCAGTTTGGGGCATGACTTTCTTCCCTCAGCATCCAGGGGCTCAGCTGCAGATGAGAAGCAGCACAGTGAAGTGTCCTGATGCAGGCATCACTGGAAAACATGTCTCCATGGAAACCCCAGGGTTACCTCACCCAACAGCATTCAGCTGTGACTGACCACAGAAGCATTGTTTTTTCAATATAGAGGAAGTATCAGCTCTGTCTACAGAGCCAAGAGGGTTTCGCATTTTTTTTTTTTTGGTTTGTTTTTGAAGTTATATCCTCCTCTTCGGAGTTTTTGGGATAACGTCACATGTTTGGGGAGCATTTTGTGTATAGACAGCATTCTCCCCCGTGCCTCTGCACACAAAGATATCATTCCTATGAA
Source organism: Stenella coeruleoalba (assembly GCF_951394435.1). Classification (NCBI taxonomy): domain Eukaryota; kingdom Metazoa; phylum Chordata; class Mammalia; order Artiodactyla; family Delphinidae; genus Stenella; species Stenella coeruleoalba. The sequence continues at coordinate 104,653,842 of NC_137154.1, read as the reverse complement.
AATAAGAGGGATTCTTCTAGGGAGACATGTCATTATTCATCTCTGCTCTAGTCATTGCCTGTTGCCAAAGAGTTGTTTTAATGTTCTGAATCCAGAACGCCTGTTTTCTCACAGCCTCAGCAGGATCTGGCTCACTCAGCACTCGGTGGGGTTTGTTCATGGGAAACCCAGGAGCTGGGGGTGGGAGTGGGAGTGACTGCTGTCACGGTGACCTTTCACACCTCCACCCCCAGACGGGAATCCTTAACTCAGGGCACACATGTGGTCCGCACTCCTCCACTCTGTCAGCCTGCTGGGGATCGGCATCATGCGGAATGATGCCTTCTGTCCCTCTGGGCTCCCCAAAGAGCGAACTTAATTGTTGGGAAACATTGGAGAAAAGAGATGTCATTCCTCTACCTCATTGGTTCTCACCATGGGGGAGAGGCGGGATTTCGTCCCCTGGGAACAATGGGGCAGGGTCGGGAAACCTTTTTGGTTGTGTGACTGGGAGAGGGGTGCCAGAGGCATCTAGTGGGTAGGGGCAGGGACGCTGCTGAACATCCTACGATGCATAGGACACCCTTCCCCCAACAGTAAACGATCCAGCCTGAAATGTCACTGTGCTGAGGCTGAGGAACCCTGGAGCTCCAGCAAGGTGTGGCTTCAGGGCAGTTCAGGTCTGTTACTAGCCATGGGAGGACAAGCTATGGACCAGTTACTAACTGTATGAATAAATGCATCCAATGCACTCACTAGGGCACTCCAGTACGCAGAGGACTTTCTTGTGACTGGAGTTTGCAGTGTATGTGAGTCCTTCCTGGAAAGCCTTTTCTTCTCTGAATTATGTTCTCAGTCTATGTTGTCTCCCACTGCCTCTCTATTGGTTAAAATTCCTTTCTGCACAATTCATATGAACACAAATCCTTCCTTTAAGGTCTAACCAATTATAGAAAAGTAGATCCTTCACTTAATTACTTCCAATCTCTCTCTCTCTCTCTGGAAATCTTAGGACAGGTGGAAACAGGGCAATGGATGAAGCCCCTCTCATGGCCATGTCTAAGATCTATTGTTAATGCTTAATAGGCATTTCTTTGTTATCACTCGTTTTCTAGTCATATGTCCTAGAATTATTACCTAAGATGTGATTTGTATGCTGAATCATATGGCCAACGTTTTTGTGTGTTCCTCAAAAATGGGATTAGGAGGAAGCATGAGAGATCAGTTCCTGGGATCCACCAGCATCTAAGCCAGCAAGAGATACAGAACCGGACAAGTGCTCAGAGTATCGCTCCCGTCTCCACCTCCGGCTTTCTCACCAGGACCACTTTCGTTCCAAAGCACGAGTGGCTAAGTCATATCAAGGCCAGTTAGGTCAAGATTACAAATATCTAGGCCCTCTGAATGTCACACCCACTTGCTCACCGCCATCGGGAGGATAATGTCAGGCCAAGGGAAGAAGCTTGCTCCATGGGCTCTCAAGACAGAGTGGACTGGGCCGAGGTTTAGGGCTCCAGGCCACCAAGATGGCGGTCCTCTGGGAAGCACCACTGATTGGAGAGGATGATCTAGAGGGTTCCACAGTCCTTCTGCTCCAGCTACTCAGACTTGTCACATTTAAGAAAATGTTCAAACGTTTGTTCCCTACATCTGTGTCCATACATTTGTGAGAACAAACGTATGGACACCAAGGGGGGGAAAGTAGGGGGTAGGTGGTGGTGGTGGGATGAACTGGGAGATTGGGATGGACATATATACACTAATATGTATAAAATGCATAACTAATAAGAACCTGCTGTATAAAAAATAAAATTTAGGAAGTTAAAAAAAAAAAAGAAATTACCCAGTCCATTAAAAACTAACCACCCTGTACCCTGGGGCCTCTTGACTTCTGAGATGGCCCACACTCTGGCTGTAGAGTGTGTTTCTCTCTAAATAAATCCACTTCTTACCTAAAAAAAAAAAAAAAAAAAAGTGCTCAAGGTGTTAAAGCAGAGAAAGCATTTTAGAAGCCGATACAGATACGAGAGCGAGCTGGACACATGCACGGAAGAAAGTGGTCTCAAGAAGCCACAGCAGCTGAGCCTCACCTCGCAGTGCAAATCTTTTTTACAAGATCATATTAGTGGACTGCAACTGCATGCTCAGATCACCTCTGGGGCTGAGGTGTGGATGTAGCCCAGCAAGGCCTCCCATCTGTACAAGCTCTAGGACTCAGCACGGCCACACCTGAGATGGGGGGCGTTGCCCACTGAGGTTCAGGGCAGAGTCTGGGCCTGACAGGCACACCCTCGAGTTCTCACTTCCCAAGATAGAAATCGATTGGTTTATCGCATAACTTGAGCAGAATTTGTTCCTTGCTCCAACGATGACCCAGGCAGCAGGTCTCACTCAACACCCCCCTACCCCACTCTCCCAACCCGCCTTTTCTCCCCCTGCCCGGCCTCCATAGCCACTTCCTGTAGCAAGAACCTCCTGGGCCCTGTCATCTGGGGGTGGGGCAGGACCTGGGTGCTTAAACCAAGGTCTGGTTTAAGGTCTTCACCACTCAAGCTCCTCACTCCTCACCTGAACTGCCGTTACCCCCAGAGGATGCTCTGCAGCCTGGTCTGGAAGGACAGAGCCCCTTGTAACAGAGGGAGAACTTCTTGTATTTTCCTTGCAGAGCCTGTCATCAGCTTTGCTGCACACGGCCCTGGAGGAGCTGAGCTGGCCCTTGTTTAAGGAAAGCCAGCAAATCCACGCAGATGTTTTTCTGAGAGCTGTTCCGACCAGGGCTCAGGGATTTCGCCCTGCCTGGTATCACATAGCACGCGGGAGGATGGGACTTCTCACTGTGGAGCAGGAAGTATATTACAAGAAATCAAAATGTAAGTGGGTTCTTTTTGATTAGGCCATGTTTTTCTCTTCTGTTTTTCTTTACATAACCTTATCACTCAGCTCCTTTATTTTTCCCCTCTGCCCTCCTTGGCTCTCATGCCCACTCTGGTCTGCAGGACAAACTCAACCCACCAGGCGCTCTGGGTGGCACGGTTTCTAGCTCCACTCCAACCTCATCAGAGGCTCACTAAGGCTTTAATCACCTCATTTTCTTATCTGACACAGAAATCCTACTCCACCTAGTTTTTCAAAGCCCAGGAGACCTCTGACTTACAACCCAAGAGGCCAGAGAGAAGGATGCTTTGTCCAGAGCGCAGCCTGATTCCTGCTCCCAGGACGGTCAGCATCGCCTCCCTCCTGCTGCCTGCCCCTCTCAGTTGCCCACATCCCCGGCCAGAACCTGCTCTGCACACAAGCATCTTATATGCTTTAAGGGGTGAAACAGACTCCCCACACCTCATATTTCTTTAACAGTGTACAAGGCATTTCATTTCATAATTTGGGATGAAACAGTCAATGCAAATCCCCTGCGAGAGGGATGGGAACCGAATTCAAGGTTTGGCACCAATGGTCTCGTCTCAGCTCAAAGCAGAGGTTTGTTTGTGTTTGTTTGCAAGCCTGCTTGGGTTTAGCTCTGGGCTTCTGTTTAAGAGGGTTGAGGGCAGTGGGACAAGAGAACAGCAAAGAAGCACTGGTTCCTAAAAAGGAAAGGCCGATGGGAGACAAGTCCCGTCTCCTTCACAGCTTTGATTAGGTCTCCTCTGCTAACCCTCCCATCCGCAGGCATCTCCTCGTCCACCTCTGCATCAGCCCGACCTGCGCTGATGCCAACACGGGCTCTTTCGCCCTGTCTGCCTCACAACCAGCCTCTATCCATTCGTTAGTTTCCCACGAAGTGCTTTCCCCAGAAATTGAGAAATGAGCCTGTGTCCCAGAAGACAACGGTTTTGCTTCTTCATAACCAAGAAATCTTGAAAGGATCAGAAGTAGAAGGAAAACACGGCAAAGGAGGGAAGAGCCCTGGTGGGGGAGGAAATGAAAGGCAGGGTGAGACCCTGTCGAAAACTCAAAGTAGCTAAACCGTGCTAAATGAGCTTAAATAACGCGGCAGTGCACCTTTGGGCCGGTCCTGGGCCTGCTTGTCGACTCATGCATTGTTCCTCACACCCCATCTGCTCCGTCTCTCAGGGGCCGACCCTGCGGGCTGTGTTTCTCAAACTGCTGTAGCAGCAGGGTTCCGCTGAGTTAAGCCATGGAGGCCGCCAGCCGGAGACAGGGCGGCAGGGCTGGGGAGAGGAAGGTGGGGAATCTCCTCTGCCTTCTCTGCCTCGTACAATTTGTATGTCAGTATTTCTTACTGTTGGCCCCAAAACAAAACAAATCTACTCTACAGGGAGCTCAGGCTTTTATGACCCACATCTTATAGGAGGGATGGAGAGACCTCCAGAGAGAGCCTGGTCTCTGTCCTCACATCTTCCCCAAACACTGACTGGAGAGGAGGGCGCTGCCCAACTGTTCTCACCTGCCTCCTTTCTTTGGGGGTTTTTGACGGGAAGGTGACTGAAGGTCCTGAAGGTGGTGAAATCAACCTTCAGTTCCACCTGGCATCAAGGCCACATTATGTGGGCTGCTTTGGTTCCCAATCAAATGCCGTGAGTGACCTCCGGCTTCCTGCTTTATAAAATCTAACATTTGGATGCCTCTGCTTCTTCCTGTGATGCCGCTAGACCTGCGTGTAGACATTCATCCTATTATAAAATGTGTCCTGCTTGTACGAGTCTACCAGCTAGTCTGTACTCATTAATCCACTCATAACAAATAGGTCATTTTATCACTCCCTAAAGAAAAACGTGATGCTTTCCAAATTTGCTGCCCTGTTAAACGCTATTCAGAAACCAAACAGCTGAGTGCCTCTCATTATGGTGATTAGCTCCCGGGGCCTGGACTCTAGTCTGGATGTTGTAGTAAATTGGAGAGAGAAATCTCAAGTCCGAGCTCCCCCACGTTAAACTCTCAACCCAACCTTTTATTTTATTTGACTTTCAAGCTCTGAAGTAGTTTTGTACGCTAAACAGCTGACTCACTGTACGTGATGCCAAGGATGATTTTTCAGAGCAGGGGTCCTGGGGAGGAGGAAGGAGGAAGTCTGAGAATGCAGAATCCCATCCCGTCCATCCCATCATCTCGGCATCTCTGGTCCCATCGCGGCTGACAGTTGTTCAAGGAGCAGATTGTAACCTAGGGAGTCAGATTTGGGAACATGTACAATGTCACTCCAACCCTCCAACTGCCTCTCCCAGCCTTCGATCTTTTCTGCAAACAGTGGCGTGGACAGTGAGACAAGAAGAAAGCTAGAAGAGTGGGTTAGGTCAAGGGTCTTTCAGAAAGGAGATTATTCCTAAACCAGCTTTCCTCTCTAGTGGCCTCTCTCCCCTTCCCATCACTACCAAGGTGCTAAACAGTGCAACCACCCGAGGAGCCCTCACAGCACCCACTCTTCCCCCAGCTCTGCACCCTGACCCCCACCACCTGCTGGAATTGCTCTGTCACAGGTCACCTCCCACTGTCCGGTAATTAAATTCAGGGACATGTCTGCCTTCACCTCCCAGATGCAACTGCAGGATTGGACCATGCTGTGTGTCTCCCTCCTTCCTCTCTCCATTCTCTGCTCTCTTCCTCCATCCCTGGGCAAATGCTATCAGAGTCGACTGCAAATGCCTCTCCCCCTTCCCTATTCCTGTTGGCACTGTGGGGAGCGAGGCATTAGGGAATTTGAGCCCATTGTCCGCATTAGCCTTTTACTAGCTCCCAGTTAGAGTTTTGCTTCGGTTCGCACCCACCTGGGACACACACCTGTGCCACAGTAGAAGTCATACATTGTAACTGCCCTGCTCAAAAATCTCCCACTCTGCTTTGTGCACAGAGTACAATAAACACGACCAAATCTGGCCCCCAAGCCCTCCTCAGCCTCCGTTGCAGCCCTGCCCCCTCACACAACTAGCTCCCGGCTTGCTCACCACATCCTAACGAGCTCATCACTCTCCACCAGCTCCTGCATCCTCTTTCTGTCATCTCTGCTTCAAGTCGTAGGGAGAATCCTGCCTCCAGCGTGAAGCTTGTCCTGAATCCCTTTAACTGAATGTGACTGCTTCTTTTTTAAAAACCGAGAGAAAATTTCCCCCTTAAAATGAGCAATTATATGTTTAAGTTTGCAATGTAAAATAAACATTGTTTAAAAGGAAGGTATAGCTTAAATCCCACTTGACAAGCCCACCCAATCCCAGACCCCTCCTGGCGCATTCACACACACCCGTGGATATAAAATCTGCAGTCGCCAGATGGGGGCTCAGGACCCACTCCTTGTGCTGGCTGCCACTTCTACTGCCGGTACCATCTTTACTTGGTTGGAGACCACTCCTCGGAATGTTGGGGGGTCTGGCTCTCACTTTACTTTGCTTCTCTCTATCAAATGTCTTTTAGAAATTCCTAATAATTTCTTGTTAACCGAAGTCATCTCTTTAATTTGCAGTCCTGTTAGGAATTTTCGTAGTTGGTGATAGTACACCTTTCCTGTCAGTTTTAGGACAGGAAAGAAACGGAGCCACAGGGGTTCAGTTTCCCATCTTGATGGTCTGCGCACCCCTTGTTTTAGTTCAACATTTTGCCTCAAAATATTTGCTGCTCACAGTCCTCTGGGGGGTCTCTGGGCTTTCTATGATACCTAGCTAGAGTGGCTGGCAGGAGCTCAGTAAGTACACACAGTTTCAATAAATGGTAGGAACATTTTTTTTTCGCGCCCACGTGACTCAAGATCAACAGCACAATGCTGGGAAGCTCTGATCGCTGCTGGGGACTCATTTCAACATGGATGCATTCTTAGCGCGTCTTCCCTGCTTACCTTTATAACTGGAGGTTTTGGTCTCTTTGATCATAGAACAGACGGCGTTTTATGGGCTGTAAATGGAGACAAAGTTACAGGAATGAAAGGAGTAGCCAAGAAGCATAAGAGGCCTTTTTTTTTTCCTTTTGGCCTTGCCACATGGATTGTGGGATCTTAGTTCCCTGACCAGGGATTGAACCAGAACCCACAGCAGTGAAAGCGCTGAGTCCTAACCACGGGACCACCAGGGAATTCCCAGAAGCAGAAGAGGCCTTAACAGCACAAACTCCACTCTGCCCGCTCCCCAGAAGTTCAGAGAGATGTTGGGGAGAACTTTGGAAATCCATAGGCAATGGGGTTGGAAAGTTCCTGCTCATTGTGCCCAATCTCAAAAGAGGCAGGGAGGCCTCAGCTGACAGTCGAAAAACAAAAGCAGAATGCAAAATTATAAATACACACAATTTATCCATCTTTTTAAAAAAGCTGATGTATCACAGCTTTCCTATACATAGATATAGACCATAGACACACACACACACACACACACACACACACACACATCTCAAAAGACAGGATGGAACGCTGTGAAGAATAAATGCCCATGGTTGGATAAGTCTGGCTGAACAAGTACACTTTTCAGCCTTCCTTCTCCAATCCCCCCAAAATGTATGTTTTTAAATCTAAAACAGTACTAGGGGAAACAAGAAAGAAAGAAGAAATAACTAACATACAGGAATAAAGGAACTTTTTAAATAGCAGCTAAATATAAACTAGAGTAGAAAGGATATAAAGCTGTGAAAATAGTCAAATTCAATTAACAGGGAGAAAGATGAACCACTTTTAAGGGAGTGAATTTAGGGGAATATATTAGTAATAAAGTATTCTAATTATATTTAGGAAAAATACATTTATATCATCAATGTGTTTAATGGCTTTAAGGTAAAGAAAATTTGTAAGATTTGTGTGTTATTATGCAAAGTTGTAATAGCATATGAATTGAGTGATCTACCTCTGCTTGTCAGTTACTGAGCCCCTGGTGGAAATTCCAGCAGGATGGACCCGGCCAGTCATCCCCATGCTTTCACAATCAATATTCTCCCCTTAGCCAGCTCCTCTAAATTCTGATATAAAATGGGCTTGAATGATTCTGAGAAAGGCCAAAATAAATATCCATTGTAGGTGAGATTTCTAGAAACTTGGGTAAGAGAGAGAAGGCTCCATAGCTTCTTTTTTTAAAACATCACCCATCTTATAAGCCTTTACCACCTTCTTCCCAATTCTCCTTCCGGAAGGACCCTGATAACGTGTTTCAAGCATGTGTCATACCCCTAAGCCAGCACTTCTCCAATCAGGCCTCAGGCTGATGTGAAAGCAGCTTGTCACCAACAGGAAGGCAGAAGGTTCAGGAGGAAACCAAAGCTTCCATGTGAGTCGTCCAGCAGCCTCAAGCCACTTCTGTGACACACATACCAGAAGTCTTCGAGAAATCTTCTCTCCCTCAGCGCTTTCTGGAGTTTAAAGGGTTAAGTCAAAATGTGCTGATTTACGCTGGCTCTGGGTGTTGGAAGCATGTAAAGTAGAAGGGATTCTAAATTGGGTGTCAGCCCAGGACCCGGTCAGCTCACAGCAGCTTTCTGACATAGACAAGGAAGTTTCCCCAGGCCTCAGGTCCTCCGTCTACAAAATGACAGGCTGAATTAGATGAAATCAGAGTTGTATAAACAAGACTCTGGCCAAATACCTCATGGTCATTGTGACAATTCATCTGCAGCCCAATTCTATGTGGTGTGTATATTATCTCCATTTTACAGAGCATTTCTTTGGGGTGTTCCTTTTTGAAAAATGTTTTGAGGGACTTCCCTGGCAGTCCAGTGGCTAAGATGCCACTCTTCCAATGCAGGGGGCACAGGTTCGATCCCTAGTCAGGGATCTAAGGTTCCACGTGCTGTGCTGCATGGCCAAAAAAAAAAAATGTATTGAAGTATAGTTGAATACAGAGCATCTCTAACATCCTTACTCATTCTAGTATTTTTAGACTCTAGATAATTAAGGTTCATATCCATTTGGATTCTTATTTTTCTGCAAAGTTACTTGAATTTATTTTTTAAGGGGTTTATTATAGGCACTTCTAAAATGAAGAGAAGTAATTACCCAATGGACTCAGGAAATGAGATTGCTAATTTGGATGCTAAAATGGTTTCTGATTACACTGATGAACTCTCTATTCTTCCTGAATTCACCAGTAATTCATTTTTTCCAGCTCGAGAGACTTGATTCATCTGCACCCTCCACAGACTAAGCTTCAGATGTATCATATGCTGACTTCCGCTACAGCTCAGGATCATTTTGGACAGAGGTACGATGAGGTGATGAGGTCCAACCAAGAGGCTACAGGACTGGGCTTCTCCCCATCTCCAGAGTCCCACTCAGCACAGGGGTTTATGTTGGCCTCTCCCAGAACCGTGGAAGGCTACCTAATGTTTCAGTCAAGTGCAGCTGACTGGGGTCTTTAACTGGTGGTTGGTCATGGCTGGACCGACCGCGGATCCTCTGGTATTTCCAGCAGGTGCAAAGTGGGAATAAGCCATCAAGTCTGAATTAAACGAGAAAAGCCCCAGAGATGAGGCAAACGTTGCTCAAGTTTTAAAAGACGTTTATTTTGAAGGACCTGCAATTTGGAATGATTTGAAGGACTTCGGTTTCAGGCTCCTCTGCAGCCCAAGTCCAGTAGGAATCCTGGGGACTGTGCAGCCACTTGGAAGGTGATAGAAATTCTAAAAAACTTATTCTTAGGAAAGTCATAGCCAAAAACCCCTTCCAGGCATCTCTAGCTGTGATTCCTCTTAAAATCCGGGGCAGGTCCATGACCATCTGGCTTCCAAGATAAAGAGATCACAACTGTATCTAAAAGATACCAGGGCAGCGAGGAAAATGTGAAAGGTCTGGTCAGTGAACCCATTTGTTGTATCTTTGTGACATCAACCAGTGTTTCATTTCCCCGGGGTAGCCCTGGTTTTGGGGAATCAACTTCCAGCCCAGTTCTGCCACTTGCTAACAGTGAGATTTGGGGGACACCAACCCCCCATATCTCTGGCTTCGGTTTCCAGACCTAAAACATCAGTGCTGGACAGGTTGAGGTTCTTTTAGCCATAGCAAAATTGATTCTATAAAATACACCGTTTTTTCTGTTGTCATGGAGACAGACTGGAGCTCCATTAAGCCCACCAGCTTCCTCACAGGACTTACCTGAGGCCGGTCCCGTCTTCAGAAGCTCAGGGCAGGGAATCTGTGTGGGACAGGAGCCTGCAGCCTGCAGGCGTCAGGGCAGCTTCACCTCGGGAGGGTCTGTCCTCCAAGCGCACACTCTTCTAAAAGGAGAGAAGTGGATTTAGTAAACTTTGGGGAGAGGTGAGTGGCCGCGTTCTAAACACTAAATGAACAGAGGGCTCAGGGACCAAGTTGGCCGACAAGAGTTGTTTTTAAATCAGTATTCTGCAAAAGGGGTACAAGAACATTTTCCCAGGGGCTCTTCAGGCATTGACAGTCTTGAGGAAATTAATTTTCAGATGCTCGATTTAAATTTGTATTTTTTTCTGCCTAAGAATAGACCTGTACTTCACACTTCTCAACAATTTTTTACCCCAGCCATCCTTCTCCCACTTTATAAAAAAACTGCACACCCCTCACCCATCCTGAAGCTCACAAGGGTGAAAGCCTCCAGGGCACCACACCTCTCCTTCCAGAGAGCCCCTGACAGGGACAGAGGGAAATGTCCTTAGAAAATACTGGAGGTAGAGGCCCCTTACTTCACCCAGGCGACAAGGTCAGATGAAGGTCTTATGATTCTCTGCAAGAATCGGGATTCAGAAGTGAGACAGTTGTCACAGGGATGCAAGGAAACTTATTCGAGTTCAAAAATGAAGTCAGGGTTTTTCTGAGAGGAATTGGCTGATTTGGCTAATTGGTCTGAGGAGTCTCTGCCTCTAAGTTCTGTGCTGGATATTGTCCACGAGGAACTAAACCTGCAGATGAAAAATTTTCACAAACATATATTAAAGCACATGAAAAAATAATAGCCTCCTTTTTAAAAACCGTATTTGCAAAAATAACAACGCCAAACATGAAGAAAAGCTGTGAAATACGCAGAAGGACTGTCAGGTGGCATCAGCCCCCCGGCCTCTCCATCCCATCACCTCTGCCAGCAGCCCAGGCCCGGTTCAGCTGTGTCCTCAGCTGGTCAGACCCCGAGGGAATTCACTCCGTGTGGAGTCCGTTGGTAAACCCTGTGGCAGAGGCCTGAGCCTTCCAGAAGTGGTCCACACGTGTCCAAATAGGGGCGCACGGAAATCAGCCTGTGCCCCACCCAGGTGGGCGACTCTGACACGCTTTCAGGTTAAACCTCCCAACGGGTTTTAAGCCTATTTCTTCTAAGGCTGTCTGGGCTTCAGGCGTAAGGAGGATCAGCAGGGATCTGAAAAGGAGGTTGAAAACTTGAACAATTGGGGAAAAAAAATCAGTCTCCTTAATTATTTGCTTTGCTTTCATTTTCATTCATTTTTTATTTTATTAATTGATTTTCCTTCCAAACAGATAGCTCCTGGCCTAAGATATCTTCACCCAAGTCACCTTGTTGGTGATTTGGCTACACCTTAGAACCCAGGTCTTCTCCTGTGTATTTACCAAGTGTCAGAGCCCCTGGGAATGGGATCATATCATAGAGACATATACTCTTAGGATCATTAAAATCTGAGAGGTGGAACATTGCTCCCTAGGCCTGCTGCAGGGCCTTTGCACATGCAGTTTGTCTGTCTGGAATGCTCTCCTCCACCCATATCTCTTTCTGGCTAATTCCTTTTTATCTTGGAGAATCCACAGGTCAGATCAGGCCCCTGTAACTTGCTCTCCTAGCAGACTTGCTTCTTCTTAGCACCAATCAGAACTGTAATTAAATAATTAATTAGGTGTTTATTCCCAGGATCCCTCTTTGGAATGTAAATTCCAGGGAGACAGAGACTTTCAACTGTATAGGCTGAACACTGTGTCGTAAGCGTGTGATACCATCCTGCACATAGTAGATGCTCAATAAGTATTCATGGCATAAATGCAACTTACTTCCTCTCACCTCACCTTTTACAATATTTTCAAAATTTTGTTCCCCCTTTCAGGCCAAGGTTAAATGTTATCTCCTCAGTAAAGCCTTTTGACAACGATCCAACACATAAATTAACCACTCATTCCTCTCTGTTCCCATAGCCTGTTATACATAAGACACAATAGCATCTGATTGAACCATACGAAATTGTCGGTTTTTAATAGACCAAAGTGGTTGAATGTCTGCAATTTCATGTGATTAAATCTAACGGTTCATAAAAAATCAACAAACAATAAATACTGGAGAGGGTGTGGAGAAAAGGGAACCCTCTTGCACTGTTGGTGGGAATGTAAATTGATACAGCCACTATGGAGAACAGTATGGAGGTTCCTTAAAAAACTAAAAATAGAGCTACTATATGACCCAGCAATCCCACTCCTGAGCATATACCCAGAGAAAACGTTAATTCGAAAAGATACATGCACCCCAGTGTTCATAGCAGCACTATTTACAATAGCCAGGACATGGAAGCAACCTAAATGTCCATCAACAGAAGAATGGATAAAGAAGATGTGGCACATATATACAATGGAATATTACTCAGCCATAAAAATGAATGAAATTGGGTCAGCTGCAGAGACATGGATGGACCTAGAGACTGTCATACAGAGTGAAGTAAGTCAGAAAGAGAAAAACAAATATCATATATTAACACATATGTGGAATTTAGAAAAATGGTATAGATGATCTTATTTGCAAAGCAGAAATAGAGACACAGACGTAGAGAACAAACGTATGGACACCAAGGAGGGGAAAGGCCGGGGTGGGATGAATTGGGAGATTGGGATCGACATATATACACTATTGATACTATCTATAAAATAGATAACTAATGAGAATCTACTGTATAGCACAGGGAATTCTACTCAATGAAAGAGGGGATATATGTATACATATAGCTGATTCACTTTGCTGTACAGCAGAAACTATGCTCCAGTAAAAACTAATTTAAAAAAATCGAACAGTTCATGCTTTCATCTCTCTTACTAATACATGAGTTCCTTGAAAACAAGACCTGTATATGTTCACCTCTGGTATCTGACATTTGTTGCATAGGGTCTAGTACACAACAGATGCTTAATAAATGTTGGTTATAAGAATGCCTGAGTGGCTGACAAATCACTCCTCTGGCTCCACAAGGATTTCCAAAGCGACTTTTATCCACTGGACTCTTCCAAATACAGGGCACTCCCTGATGACAAAATGTCTTTATGGACTAAATATTTTTTTACTGTTTCAAACTGGACACCTTCACTCAGAGTCAAGGAATTCATTCCCAGCTTACAGAAACCACAAGCCATGGAAAGCTAAGGTTATTGCTTGTTGAGAGAAATAACATCAAGATGGATGAGATCAGTCTAATGGCTCAGGTTATGCCTGTCAAGGGGACTGTGAAATTCCATGAAACACTCCACCTTCCTCCACCCACCCAGAGGGCCAGACGGCTCCAGTGTCCATCTAGCCCTTCCCCAGACAGCCATTCAAAGGGGAGCTGGAACAACCATACACACGAGCAATTTCGCATGGCCTAGTTGGCCTTGCCCACTTACCTTTGATGACAGGTGAGGCCTCCACACCTGTTGCTGGCACACCTCACCACAAACAGCTCTAAGTCACAGCAGAGACAGCAGGTGTCACTGAACTAGCCCTAGTGCATTAGCTCTTCAAGAACTTAGAACTAGTTGTCTGGCAGCTAAACTTTCCCTAAGGCACTTGACATATTAACCGTTCATGATTGCTCCAAAGCTGCAGGAACCTATTTCCATCAGCTTCAACCTTAGGAAAAAAATTTTTTTTGGCCACGCTGCATGGCATGCGGGATCTTAGTTCCCCAACCAGGGATCGAACCCACACCCCCTGCAGTGGAAGTGCAGCATGGAGTCTTAACCACTGGACCGCCAGGGAAGTCCCAGGAAAATCTGTTCTTGAAGGTAAGAAATCACATAAAACTTGAAGATAGATGAGAACCCTCCAGAAATAGAAAACTGAAATCGTCCTGTCTCTTTGTCACCCCTTAAGGCTGAGAAGAAGTAGAGGTCATAACAACTCAACCAACAGTAAACAAAAGGGCAGTCTGACCGATTCCCCAGGAACCAGATGGGCTAAGGGCATGTGAATTCAGCCCCTCATTTTATAGCTGAGTCCAGTAAAAGTCACAAACGTGAAGCTTCACCTAAAGTCACAGGTATGTTAGAGATTCTCTTCCTGTCACTTTGTCTCCTATGCAGGTAGGTTGAGCTAAGATGTTTGAAGAGATTCCATTTGCTTTATTAAAAGAATGAATTGCAGTCATCTTGTGTCTTCATCTGCTGGGGCTGCCATTACAAAAATACCACAACTGGGTGACTTAAACAACAGACACTTATTTTCTCACAGTTCTGGAGGCTGGAAGTCCCAGATCAAGGATCCAGCTGATTCACTTCCTGGTGAGAGCTCTCTTCCTGGCCTACAGACAGCTGCATTTTCACTATGTCCTCACCTGGTGGGGAGAGAGAGGAATCTCTGTTGTCTCTCTGTATAAGGGCACTAACCCCATATGAGGGCCCCATCCTCATGACCTAATTACCTCCCCAAAACCCCACCTCTCAATACCATCACATTGGAAGTTAGAGCCTCAGCACATGAATCTGGGGTGGGGGCAAACTTTTAGTCCATAACAGACTGTCTTAAGTCCATGACTCAGAATGCATCTCTTGGTGTCTTCAGAAAAATAAGCATATTTGTGTTTTTGAAAGAAAAGAAATTACGTTTTGGGGAGCCATACTATTACATTTCCAATAAGTTAAATACACTTATAACTGATAATAGTTATAAAATGCTGTAATTGAGATAGTCTCTCTGTATTGTCCCAGTGTGAGTAATTTCCCTCTAGGTCATTGGAATTATCCATTGTGGGTAATCATCTGTACTCTGAATGGTAATAATGCTATGATCTCAACGTCCACAAAGGTTTCCTCCTAAGGTATCTTCAGCATTTCCAAGGAAATTCCAAGAAACATTGACTGAATCCCCCTCTGTCCTCCCACTTTATCCATCATCTTGCAGTGTTAGAGGTCATTCCTGATTCCTGTAAACTAGAGTGAATTTCCCCAACTGCCCTTCGGACGTGGGTACCGAAGAAAATGAATTTTCTTCGGTAGGAGTGTGAGCAGTTGAGCCTCACAACCACCCACCCCTCGTCAGCCGCATCCGTCAAGGCCTTGGGCCTCCAGATTGTGTGTCTCTGCCCACTGTCCCCAGCCCTAAAAGAAGTGTGCTTTTTTATGTTTAAATTATAATTAAATTCCTTGAGGATATGAGCTGGCTTGCACCTTCCTTCCTCCCTCCCTTCTCTCCATCCCTTTCTTATCCCCATTCTTTTATCCTTCCTTTCATTTCAATCCATTCTTTGCTGATTCTCATCTTACCTGGCTGATGGACAGCAACCCTTGACTTGATGCATGGAATTGAAGGATAAAGGTTTTGCTCCTGAGTTTGGCACGCCAGGCTGTGTTTCTGTCCCAGGCTCATTTTTGCCCCCGTCGCCCCTCTTTGCTCTCCCCTATACTCAGCCCCACATGAGAACGGCTGTGGGGTCAGAGTCCATAGTCAGTGGCTCTGGACTCACATTTCTGGATAGAGAGGTGACGTTAGAGAAGGTGGGCAAGTTATTTAACCTCTCTAAGCTCACTTCTCTCCTCTCTTAAAAGGAAATAATAATGCTGAAAGAAATAACATATAGAGGCTCAGGGCACATATGAAGAGCTCTGTAAATACTAGCGATTTTTATCCCACAAACAGTGGGTACCAGAAAGGTACGGTCTGCATCTGCTTTGTTGTCGTTGTTGTTCGGGGGGCACTTACGGCTTTATTGGGGTGTAACTGACGTGCAATAAACTGCACATGTTTAAAGTGTACAATTTGATGGTTTTTGACATGTGTGAAACCACTGCCACAATCACGATAATGAACACATCCATCGCTTCCAACAGCTTCCTCATGCTCCTTCAGAACCTCCATCCCCACTCCCATCTCCTGGCAACCACTGAACTGCTTTCGGACCCTATGGACAGGCTTGCATTTTCTAGAATTTTATGTAAAAGAACTCATGCAGCACAATTATTTGAGATTTATCATGTTGTGTGTATCAGTATTTCTTCCCTCCTATTGCTAATTACGACTCCATTATATGGATATACCACAGTTTATCAATTCACCTATTAATGAACATTTTGAGAGGTTTCTGTTTTGGAGGTATTAGAAATAAAGATGCTATAAGCACCCACATACAAGTCCTTGTATGAACGTGTGCTTATTTCTCTTAGGTAAGTGGAATGACTAAGTCATGTGAAAGGTGAATGCTTAACTTTTTAAGAAATCACCAAACTGTTTTCCAAAGTGACTACATTAGTCAGAGTTCTCCAGAAAAACAGAGCCAATAGGGTGTGTATACACAGAGAGGATTATTTCGAGGAGTTGGCACGCGTGATTATGGAGGCTGGCATATCCAATATCTTCAGGGTAGTCTAGAAGCTGGACACCCACACAAGTTTCAAGTCCAAATGCCGTCTGCTGGCAGAATTCCTTCTTGCTCAGGGGAGGTCAGTCTTTTGTTCTAGTCAGGTGTCTGCTCAGCTGCTACAACAAAATACCATAGATGGGGTGGCTTAAAAAACAAGCTTTTCTCTCTCACAGTTCTAGAGGCTAGGAAGTCTGAGATCAGGGTGCTAGCATGAGGGTGAGGGCCCTCTTCCTGGCTTACAGATGACTGTATACTTGCTGTGTCCTCATTTGCGGAAGAAAGAAAGCCCCGGTGTCTCTCTTATTACAAATCTCATCATGGGATTATCTAAACCTAATTACCTACCAAAGGCCCCACCTCTTAAGACCATCACATTGGAGGCTAGGGCCTCAACATACATATTTTGGGGAGGACAAATAGTCGAAAACATCAGGCCTTCACCTCATGGGATGAGGTCCACCCACATTATGAAGGACAATCTGTTTTACCCGAAGTCCACCAATGTAAATGTTACTCTCTCCAACACCACACTCCCAGAAACATCCAGTGTAGTGTTTGATCAGATATTTGGGCATTGTGGCCCAGCCAAGTTAACACATAATATTAACCATCACAAGACCACCCCTTGTCAACCTGACACTCACACACATCTCTTTAAGCCATAACTAAGCTCCAAATGAAGACAATAACAAGATCACCCTTCCATCTAATATGATACAGCGATCCTGCCTAGAACTGAAAATGCACTAACTGTTTCCCCAGAAGAGGATGTAAGGTCCTTGGGTGATGTTTACTCTTCTCCTTGATATCCTGCAACTTAAATACTATGATGTAATATTATTAATACACCAACACTATGATACATCTTCCATATCATGTAACACACACACACACAAACAAGTATTCGTAATAGAATAAGGACAACTCAGTGGCTGCAGTTTCTACTCTGAGGTCAGCCCTTCAGAGAAGAGCAATCACAGAGCTCTCCAAGGATGCCAGGGCTCTGGTCACACATTTATCCCTCATAACAGTGGTGAAAGTATGTCTTCTGGACTCTCAAGGGGGGGTGAGTGGGTCTTAAATGACAAATCTATCTAACATTTCTATCTCCCTAAGCCACTGCATCCATTCTTCCACATTAAACCAAGGCAAGTCTGGCATTTCCAGCTCGCTCCCCATGGACCACCTTTTGATCCATGTTTCATCCGACCAATCAAACTGTAAGATAAAAGCCCTTCCTAACTCCTTAAGCTGCAACATCAAATGCAGAACTTCAGTTTTGTGAGCCTCATCCAATGGGAATAACTGGATCCGATGTCCACCATGACTAAGGTCCCACAAGCTGCGCAGTGTGGCCATTAAAAAAAAGAAAAAAGTTTACATACGGTACGATTCCATTTATATGACCTTCTAAATGCTTTTAACAGCCTCTGGTAGGACATTCCTCTCTGACATCGCCAACAGCACATTTGGTGAAAGGATTTGCTCCCAGTTCTGGGTGTTGGGGTGAGGAGATTGGGTTTTTTGTTTGTTATTTTTTCTTTTTCTTGTTGTTGTTCTGTTTGTTTTTATTTCCTGCTTACTGTTTTTTTTCCCATCTCTGTATATTCGGAATGACTGGCTCTGTAACGTTTATAAAATATTGCCACTGCAGGAGCTCCAAGGAGAGTGTGACAGTGCCGCTCCTCTAATGCCCTGGCTTCTAGCCCTGGTTCTGCTGTGATAAGAGCGGGTGCCCATTCCACAGGGTAGTAGCAGCTGTGAGGGGAATATCAACTGGAGAAAACTTGGCCTCCGGAGATTTCAGTCTGGGCATTACCTCTTTGTGCCACCTAGAGAGCTTTATTCGTAGGTAAGGAATGTGGCGGCCTGCCCTCTGAGGAAATGCACCGCCCAAACATTTTCATGCAGATCATTCAATATATTGCGTGGGATTTGCTGAGTATGGCTAAGAAAAACATCTTTTTCCTGGAAGGCATTACAATTCTCACATTTGAAATGTAATCATTTGAGAATCTCAGGGGTCTCTGATGATGTGTTAAAAGACAGGTTACAGCATCCAGGGCACGAGTAGTAGTAAAAAGCCTAACCTGGACTCTGAGAAAGGTTTTACATGAGGACTTTGGTGCTGCAGAAACAGCACAAAGAGAGCTGTACTGGATTCAAAACAGACTTGGGCAGCAATGCCGCTTCTTCAAGGACAGACTTTAATGAATATTCATTGCAGGCTGCAGTAAGTACTGCTGATGGTTCACAAAAGTGAAAGCTTGGTTTAATTCTTAAAACTGAAAGAAACAAAAAACTCCCCACCAGTCTTATCAGCAACCTGCCTCCATATTCATTTTCTCCTCTTTCTCCTGATATATGGATGGGGTGGGCTGCTGGTCTGCTGAGGGGCTTTGAATGGGAAACACAGACCCAGGGCTACCAGGGGCTGGAGGGATGCCTGGAGGGATTTTGGAAGAACTTATCCTTTGTCTCTGGATCCGAAGACTGGTGTCTCCCTGTCATGTGGGAAGCCCGAAGGTGGGAGGTGGGCTGGTGCCTCCTGTGATGCAAAGACACAGGCAAGGAATTGCAGGGGAAGCAGCTCCGTGTCCGCCAATAGTGATGCAGCCTGACTGAGCTTTCCCTTTGGCTGAGGGGTCAGCACTGAGGCGTCAGTTAAAGAGCGGCTGCCTTCCAGGGTGAGGTGACCCAGAGGAAAGGGTGTGGGGGGCGGGGTGCAGTGGTGTCCCAGCAGAAAGTCAGCACTGGGGTGTCTGCCACACAGCATTCACCAACCCCAGTGTCAACAGCACCAGGCAAGGCCACCCTCATCTCTTCCTTTCTTTCCACCCAAACTCATCGGAAGGAAGGTGGAGCAGGGGACAAGGACAGCCCAGCAGCCTGCTGCAGGTTCTGAGCCTTCTGTGGGCAAGGGGAGAAGCTTCGAAATGGGTAAGAGATTATATATATATATTTTTTATTTTATCTTTTTTTTTTTTGGCCGCGCCGCACAGCATGTGGGATCTTATTTCCCCAACCAAGGATCGAACCCATGTGCCCTGTAGTGGAAGCACGGAGTCTTAACCACTGGGCCACCAGGGAAGTCCTATATTTTTTAATTAGATGGAAAATGAGACTATGCCTGAAAGTACCTAGGAGAGCAAAGGGATCTGCCAAGACTTCCTTCGGACTTGGAGCAGGGAGATTGGATGGAGAAGGTTTGATGGGCAGTGGTGTAAATACACAATTAAGGTACTCCCACTGGAAACCTCGAGCCGAGGTTCCCCACTCCTGGGCCTGAGCAACACGCGTTAGGATGAGCTGAGATAATAATTCCCTCAGCTCTCAGGGCAACTGTGTGAGGCCCGGAGAAGGCAGAGCCCCCCAGGGGCTAAAGTATCTGGATCTCTTTGGTAATAATACAATTACTATTTTCTACAATATGCTGTGACCTGGACGGTATCGGGGCCTTGCTTTATCGCTCTTTCAGCAAACTGGTTACAACTGGCAGCAGGTAACTGGGTTACCTAAGGCAGTGACACTTCCCATCCATCACCTCAGCAAGTACCCAAGGAGTAAATAAATCCTTGTTCAACCAAGTGACAAGGAATAAGCCTCATACTCTTCAGGTGGAAATGATGTCTTTTTCCATCTGCTATATGTGGAAGATACAGTATGTGCATAATGTGCTCAATTCTATTAACTTATGTCAGAATTTCAGAAGATTCTTAAAGCCTCCAGAGGAATGAGTCAACAAAGGGAATTTGAGGAAGGGGGTAGTGCCGAAAAAGCGAAGCAGAAAAGATTTGATCAGTCATTGAGAAAAGGAGCTGTCCATCATTTCTGTCCAGCAAATCAGGTCCCAGTATATTTGCTCACAACAAATTAGATCACAGGGAAGGAGAACCTAATGGGTGGTGGTAAAGGGAAGTCAAGGTCTGAAACGAGGAGATGTAAGGCAGCCTGTGGCTGTCACAGAGGCCAGAGCCTACTGCTATGTTCGATGATGGATGAAGACCAGAAGCCTTTGAGAAGGGGAGAACAAGTGTTCATTTCTGGCGGGTGGACGTGCTTCAGCCAAATAAAAATTGCACAGAAATAGAACAGGCAGAGAGGAAAGGATCAAAAGCAAAGGTGGAATCTGGAACCACGGAAAACTCCAGGAGAGAGGTTAGAGGGAAGGCTGGCTCAAAGCCCAGAGACAGACACAAAGGGTCCCTCTCACTTAAGGGACCAGAACAGGGTGGGACCTAGAGGGAGGGTCCAGAGGAGATGGACACCAGCCCTCAGCTGGAAAAAGGGCTGTGGAGAAAGTTCCAGGAGGAATTGAATTCTTGCCCAACTTGGCAGCTGGGCCAACCCAAACGTGCCATGAGTTCGAAGTTGTTGACTGTCCAGGTCGTATCAAGGACAACAAGGTAAGGATGGGGTACTTTTTAAGCTCTGGCAAAACTACTTTTGCTCAATTGTTTCTATATTTGTGTGTGTGTGTGTGTGTGTGTGTGTGTGTGTTCCTTTTGAAAATGTTAAAGGAGGTCTTAGCTAAACATATTTAAGAAGCGTCAAGAGATTATACATCAATACTGATGAGAGGAGACATCTGGGTGCCCGTAGCCCTTAGGTAAGGGAGAGCTATAGTCTCAGCATACTGCACCACCCCTTTCCATGCACACAAGATTGAAATTGGAGTTGCAGAGAAAGCAACTGATTAAAAGTTTGTAAAACTGTCCCCAGCAACTTGAAATCTGGAGATAAGCCAATGCTCTTAAAAATAAATGGACCAGGCTGTTGGCAGAAATCTAATATCCCCATTTTTTTCCTTACATTTTTTTGAGTTCAATAGTCACAGAAATAATGATAGTTAGCAATTTTTCTCTGCCAAGCCCTCTTTTAAATGGACTCTCTCATTACATCTGCATTGGCCCTTCATCACCCTTGCGGGAGGCATTTTTTCAAAAAATTAATTTATTTATTTATTCTTGGCTGCGCTGGGTCTTCGTTGCTGCGCGCGGGCTTTCTCTAGTTGCAGCGAGCGGGGGCTACTCTTCGTTGCCGGTGCGCGGGCTTCTCATTGCGGTGGCTTCTCTTGTTGCGGAGCACGGGCTCTAGGCGCGTGGGCTCAGTAGTTGTGGTGCACGGGCTTAGTTGCTCTGCGGCATGTGGGATCTTCCCGGACCAGGGCTCGAACCCATGTCCCCTGCACTGGCAGGCAGATTCTTAATCACTGCACCACCAGGGAAGTCCCGGGAGCCACTATTTTGACCCTTGTTTTACAGATGAGGAAACTGAGGCCCAAAGAGGGTGTGTCATTTGCACAGTTGAGAGCTGTCTGACTCCCGAGGCTGCATTCCTCACCGTGTGTGTCGGAGACCCAGGTGTGACCTTCACGTGGTGCCAAAGTAGGTCAGTTCAGTCTCTGGAGAGCAGGGGGCACTCAAGGTGTGTGAGGGCAGTCATCCGTGGTCTAGAGCAAAGAACTAACTGTTGAGATAACTTTGTACTCTTCAGCCTGTGGTTTTCTCATCATATGGACAGCCCCTCTGTAGGAGACAGATGTACTGGGAAGGGAGTGTGCCCATAGGGGAAGAGAGTGGGTGGATCTGGAACTGGTGTTGCCGGTACACAGTTCACCTCCATATAGAATTACAGGGGCTTAATTTCTTAAAAATTAAAAACATTGCAAGGATGACTTAAAGGAACTTGGATAATTTTGCTGTGGACCAATGAAGCTAACAATTTGTGGGCAGGTCACCAAGACAGGGAAGATTTTTCATTTTCTTCCTAAAAGAACCCTAAAATAATATGAGTCTAGTTTATGTATTTCTCAGTTGAAGGAGGGGACTAGGTAGAATGATACCGTGAACGGTGCCCTGACCCAGAAGCCGGGAGGACAGGGCCAGGCTCCTCCTGAACAAACAATTTTAAACTCTCAGCCTCAGTTTCCCTTCTGTAAAACAAGCCCACTGGATGATTTCTAAAAATGCATTCAGCCATAAAATTCCAAGATTCTCCAACATGTTTGTCGCAGTGACAAATAACATAAGTACTTTTAAAGTAGTAAAAGTACTACTACCGTTATTTACAGTACTTACAGTACTTACTGTTACTTACAGTAGTACAGCTGTGAAGTAGCAGTACTTTTCCACTTCATCCTGCCTCCCCTGCCGCCCCCCGGCTCCACGTCTCACTAGCTGCTACTGCTGCCTCCGAAGCCCGAAGCAGGAACTCAACCTCTTCATTAAAGACAAATGGAACAGCTCCCCTTGGATGTAGCCACAAGGTGTCGGTGAGAGATTGTCTACCCAGGAGGAGTTCCCTCCCACCTTGAACAGAGAGCTTGGAAGAACACTGGGAAAGTGAGCGCTTTGATAAGAAAGGGGCATTGAAGAGGAGTATTTATTGGAAAGCAAGTCTCCCTCTGCTACGTGAAGTTTGCACCACCCACAGTGTTTGTGGACCCCGTGTTCCTGCCCATGAGAACGCAGCGTGCATCTTCCTGCCTTCCATGTCTGCTGCATCAACAGGCCAGTTACCAGCTCGGAAAGCCTCAAGGTGTGGCCCCGGTTCAGTCCTGCCTGTCATTTCTACCGCCTATCTTTCTCTTTCCTGAGGCCAAGTTCCCGTGGATCCTGGCCATACGTGACGTCCTGGGGTTTACGAGGGAAGGGAGCGTGCCCACAGGGCACGGGAGCATTGCTCAGCTTCTTGGGCATAACGCGGCCCTTTCTTTTTCTCACACATCAGTCGCCTTGGGGGGCTCCCAGGATTGAATGTTTTGTATCTGCCTTTTCTCTGCAGCTTCACTATTCCCCGCTGTTATCTTTGGCTCCGTTGCTATGGGCGGGAATATTTTCTTGTCCTTGTTTAATAACTGCTTGGCTGCCAGACGGGCTCATTTCTCATTGTATCGGTGCAGGATTAGCCGAGATGTTTGGGAAATATTTCCTGTATTAAGCAGCAGGGGAGAGCTTGCTGGGCCCGTACCTTCTTTTGACATCGCGTCATACTTTTTCTCCACTTTTTCCCTTGGAATGTGCTGAGGCCAGTTCTTTGCATGCAGAGCACCAGCCCCTCCCTGACACTTTGCAGAGCTCCGTCCCTTTCCAGGTGCCCTGTGTAAACACTCCTCGGGGAGGCTGCAGGGAATCGCAGGCGAGCATCTCAGTTGATTTTTGGTATTTGGGGTCCAACAGTGTCCCGCACCACCAATCTGTTTTCCAGGTTTAAAATCGCCTTTAAACCTATTTCATACTTCAGATTCTTTGACAATTAACTCATCGGGCTTCTATGGGAGCCGCCAACTGATCGACAGGGATCTTAAAACGGGTATTCTTCGATGTTGCCTAGAAGCGATAGCAAGTTTACAGCTCTCTCTGAAATTCTAACTGCTCATAGAATTTCTGGTATTCTTGTGTTTGCTTGTGACAAGCCTCAAAGGACTGAGAAAAACTGTCCCAAAAAGTTACCGAAGGAGGACAAAAATCTATGACTTTTTGGCTCTCGATTAGATTGAGATAAAGAAGAATATGTGCTCAAAACCTGGCCCAAAGTCATAGCCATAAGTTTGGTTGCATCGCAGTGGAAATGACACAGGCTGGTCTCAGGGTGGGACTCTCGGTTTTGAAGTCTGAGGTCACCTCCTCAAAGCCCTGGGGACTTGGGTGCGTCTTATCTGTAACATGGGAGGATTCTGACTCACACGGTTGTTGTGGAGAATGAGTGTGAGAACACCATGTAAACGACAAACACAATATTACTAGAATTATAGGAAAACGGCTGTGAAAATACTTGTAAAATGAGGAGAATGGCGCAAGAGCTAATGCTGCAGAGGCTACAGTGAAAACCTGATGGAAATGGAAACGCGTTTCAAAGGGTGGGAGAACCACTTCCTCTTCGCCGTGGAAAGTAACCCTTCTTTTTAAAGATGGATTCCCCTTCCTGCACTGGACGAGGCAGAGCCCACCTCCCACCAGAGAAGTGCAGCTGCCCAAGGCTCACCGCCCCGGTCAGGGCAGGACGTGGGGGCCTGGTGACCCAGGCTCAGCCAATCCCGCTCCTGCCCCAGGCTTTGCTCTAGAAGCCAGTCGTCCGAAGAAGCTCCATTCTGGCTGCAGAGGACGGAGGTTACCGCTGCATCTGGTTCCTGGACACGGCAGTAGTGGGGGACCCAGAGGCTGCCTCTGTCGGTCACCCTCCTGTGGATGGCTTGGGGTGTCACTCCTGGATGCCTTACCTCCCATCCTGGTTTGGTAGACAACTCAGAGATTCCCTGAGCTCCCCAATATCCTTTCATATAAAACTTTGTTGTGGAACGTTTCAAGCATTCAGAAAATCGAAGGGAATAGCATAATGGACCCCTGTGCTGTCAATATTTAGCTGATTATTTCACCCATTTCTGCTCCTCCCCTCACCTCTTATTTTGTTTTTGGTTTTGGCTGAAGTATTTTAAAATAAATCTAAGATACCATATTGTTCCACCCGTACATATCTCAATGTGCATTTCTAACTGATAGGGTGTGGAGAAAAGGGAACCCTCCTACACTGTTGGTGGGAATGTAAACTGATACAGCCACTATGGAGAACAGTATGGAGGTGCCT
This sequence comes from Stenella coeruleoalba, assembly GCF_951394435.1. Taxonomy (NCBI): domain Eukaryota; kingdom Metazoa; phylum Chordata; class Mammalia; order Artiodactyla; family Delphinidae; genus Stenella; species Stenella coeruleoalba. The sequence goes on along the minus strand of NC_137154.1, from coordinate 104,628,864 downwards.
TAAAAGACTAAAAACAGAACTACCATATGACCCAGAAATCCCATTCCTGGGCATATATCTGGAGAAAACTCGAATTCAAAAATACATACACCCCAATGTTCATTGCAGCACTATTTACAATAGTGGAACATGGAACAGGACATGGAAGCAACCTAAATGTCCATCAACACAGGACTGGATAAAGATGTGGTACATATATACAATGGAATATTACTCAGCCATAAAAAAGAGCAAAATAATGCCATTACAGCAATGTGGATGGACCTAGAGATTGTCATACTGAGTGAAGTAAGTCAGACAGAGAAAGACAAATATCATATGATATTGCTTATATGTGGAATCTAAAAAAAAGGGGTACAAATGAACTTATTTACAAAACAGAAGTAGAGTCACAGATGTAGAAAACAAACTGACGGTTACCAGGGGATAAGGGGGGGCGGTGGAGGGACAAATTAGGAGATTGGGATTGACATCTACACACTACTGTATATAAAATAGATAAGTAATAAGAACCTGCTGTATTGCACAGGGAACTCTACTCAATCCTCTGTAATGGCCTATATGGGAAAAGAATTGAAAAAAAAAAAGAGTGGCTATATGTATATGTATAACTGATTCACTTTGCTGTACATCTGAAACTAGCATAACACAACATTGTATATCAACTATACTCTAATAAAAATTAAATAAAACACCATTTTTTCTAAAATAACCATAATGTCATTTTCCCACCAGCAGGATTCACAGTAATGCTCAGTACGTCCCAGTCGTCATTTCTGCTCAGATCAGTAAGAAATACTTTGTGTTAATTATAAGACCCTGCCTAACACCCTCTCTCCCTCGGTTCTGTCCTCTGGGCCCACAAACAGAAACTCCACCTTGGGAAGGTACTGAGGGAATACATTCCTCTCCCCCACGTCCCCTCTCTTGGTGGAGGAGCGACTTACCCAACAGGTGGATTGGGAATGAGGAGCTGAGTGAGAGGCTGGGCTCCTCCAGGCGTCTCTCTGGGATGGGTGTGTCCCCAGAGCAGCTGCGTCCACCCAGCGCAGCATCCACAGCGCCAGAGCATGTGGCCCTGGCCCTGGCCCAGGCCCAACCTGGGGGGTGAGTCTGGAGGGTTGTCTCTGCCTCAAGGAGTGAGGAGGTGATTCCGGGTAAACAGATCTGCTCTAGAAAACCCAGCTGTCCCCAGCTGACTCATCCCAACAATGGTCTTGGAGCAAAGCCCTAGGAAACCTGGTTTGACCGGCATCTATGCTGCAGCTTCTAACTTCACCAGCAGTAAAGCTGGTATTTTGGTCTCGTCCTCTGTTTGATTTCAGCATCAGTCTCCAATGTTCCGAATTCAGTGGAAAAGAGAGAAAAGGTGATATTATTTGTAAGCCATCAACTTCTACATATCAAATTAATTCAACCATCATTACTATAAACCAAACCCAGCACTAAGGACCAACGATGCAAAGATGAAGAGCGTCCCTGCTCTAAGGCGCCCATCGACCACAGGGGTGGTTACAGTCAAGCAGAAGCGACTCCGAGGGATTCTGGGGTGCAGACGCGGGGGCTTCAGATGAGCGAGATTTCCTCAGAGAGACTGGGGGACGCAGGCATCCAGAGGGAAGAGAGACGCGCAGAGGCCAAGAGAAAGGGGGAAAGAGCGCAAAGTGCAGGGACAGGAAGGGCTGGCCTTGAAGGAGGTGGGAGGCCGGCCGGGTCAGGTGCTGACACCTGGGTCGTGCCCACCTGGGACACGTGGCCCCATTTTAAAACCAAGGGGGTGACATGGAAGATTTATGAAGAGAGGCAATTGTGAAAAGATGTTTTTAGCAGCAGTGTGGCGCCTGAATGCACAGAAATGAGACACGAGTCTGGGGGAACACTTAGGAGCCTACAGGGCTGCAGGAAGGCTTGAGCCACGGGGGCAGGTTCAGGAGATGTTCTGGACGTCTGATTTCTATGCTACTTACTCCAAAACAGAATGGTTCCGTACACACACACAGAACACAGGAAGATACTAAAAACCAGAAGCAGACAACAAAGAGAAAAAGAGCCTAGGGTAGGGATCAAAACTGGAGGCAGGCGTGAGATGAGCACATTGTGTGTGTCTGTGTGTGTGCCTGTGTGTGTGTGTGTGTGTGTGTGTGTGTGTGCACGTGTATGCATGTGTTTAAATAAGGAGAAGTGAGTGACAAGGGATGGATCACGAATCTGGCTCTCAGCTACCCAGCAGTCAACACCAGCAGGGAAGTATCCTTTACACGTGTCACAATGCTTATAAGATAAACGTCAGCCAGTTGTTCAGGAGAAGAACAACGTTCCTGAATCTAAGGCCAAAGCACTTTTCCTTTGAGTCCTCACACAGAGGATTCGTACAGTGTAGCTAACAGTTTCCTCATTGCAGACAGGGGGGATTGCAAAGGGGTGTTTCCTCCAGTGATCTCTAGTCTCCAACCAAAGGCAATAAACTGGAAGTGTGCTCTTTTAATGACTGGCTTCTTCCACTGAACATGAAGGTTTCGAGGGTGTCTGCACTGCAGCGTGTCAGCTCTTCAGTGCTCTTTGTTGCCAGATAAGATTCCCTTGTAATCGAGAGTATTCTGGTCTCCTCTGGTTCCAACAGTCTCACTGGGGTCACTGAGTCTCTCAGGTAAAGTTCTGTCCTCAGGCATCCGCTCCACGGCTTGGCCTCTCCCGACATGGGGTCTGGGTGTCCTGGAAGGCTGGGACCCACGGGTCTCCCTCCGGGCTCCAGGCTCTCTGGGTGCCTGGCAGCGTTCCTCTCCTCCCTGAGCACTGAGAGCCCGGCCGCCTCTGCTGCTGGCTGCCCCACCTGCCTCTGTTCTGCTCACTTGACTCAGGCGGGCCTGGAGATGTCCCTGTCTGACCAGCCCCCCTTGCTTCTTGTGCCACATCTTCCATCTTTCCCCCTGATGGCCTGCAACCTGCACAGCACACAGGGGTTTCTGCCTCCCTCCCCGGCACAGAGGAGGCGATGCCCGGGAGCGATACCCCAGGCACGCTCACTGCCCACTGCGGCACGGGGCCGTCCTTACTCTGCTGTGGCTTCCCTGCCGGCGCAGGGCCACGCGGGGCTCTCAGTGAGGGGTGGGCACAGCCCTCGGGGCCTCACGCCTTTCCCTCCACTCCTCTACTGACCCCACCCTCTGGGGCTTCAGCTTGCTGGGCAGAAGTCAGGACACATGGGTCTGGCTGACCTCTCAGGCCGTCTCCCCCTTCCCACTCCTCACTGGACACAAGGGTTGGGCTTTCTTTCCTCTCATAGACGGAGGGAACTTTCTTTAGGATCCCGAGACTTCTCTAGCCTTGACTTATGGCAAGTTCAAGATTTAGCCCCCCAGAGCTGACTCTTGATATGTTATTGGTATTTTAAGGAATGTAGAAAAAAGGTGTTTCTCTCAACGAATCCTGCTTTGAAGGCTAATCTTATTAGAACTCAGAAATCCTAGGTTGGTAGTCAGACACTGAACACTGACCCCTTTTCTCCATTTTCTTGTTATGATAGAATGTCCCTCCCCACTACCGCTTTAGAGATAGAAGATCGTAGCTGGCTGGATTGGGAGAAATCCCACGCATAGGGAAACGTGAAAAAGAAAAGGCAAAACATTTCTACTGCAAACTTCTCCAGCGTAGGAAAGGGGCCATATCTGATAAACGGGATCCCGAGGCTCTTGTTTAGATGCGTGAGGTTAAAAGTGACCCCCAGTCTCTGATTTAGGTGATCAGGTGAATACACTGAACCAGGACAGGAGATATGAGAAGAGGATCAGGGGAAACACTGGGTCTACAGCAGCAGAAGTCGGAGGTGAGGCACTTACTGGACATCCGGGGGGCGATGCTCAGATAGCTTCTGGAATCATAGGCTCCAGAGAGGATGGGCTGGAGATAAAAATGTAGGGCCCAGTACCGCTAAGGTGATCACTGCTGTGAGGAGTAGAGATTTCCCAAGGGGAGGGCTGCTGGTTACGGTTTAGGCAATGTCAAGGCTTTAGGGGTTGTTGGGTTTACACGCATCTTCCCAAATTGCTTTGTTCTGGCATTAAGAAGGGGGCTTACACAGACATAGAAAACAAACTTAAGGTGACCATAGCGGAAAGGGGAAGGGAGGGATAAATTAGGAGGGTGGGATTAACATTACACACTACCATATATAAAATAGATAAACAACAAGGATATATTGTATAGCACAGGGAACTGTACTCAATATTTTGTAATAACCTATATGGGGAAAGAACCTGAAAAAGAATATATATATATATATATATATATATATATATATATATATATATATATATATATATATAACTGAATCACTTTGTTTTATACCTGAAACTAAACACAATATTGTAAATCAACTATACTTCAATAAAATTTAAAAAAAAAGAGAGAGAGAAGGATGAATTGGAACCAAAAATATAAAAATAAAAAATAAAAAAGATTTAGGCGTGAAAAAAAAAAAAGGTGTGTTAGTAGTGTGGAAGTAAATCCCATCTGACATTTTGTTAGCCTACCTTGTACCCCAAACACGTGTAGACATGGGTTCCACATTTCCCCACTGCTTCTGAACTACACGAATCCCTAAATTCAAGGTCCTCCCCAATATGATTCGACCTCATTTTTATAATCCTGTCCCCAGTTCTTCCTGATACATACTCTATATTCCAAACAAACAGGAGGATTCATCTCCAATCCCTGGAAACCCCCGTCCATGCCTTTGATTTTCATAGCTCTTCTTTCTGGGATACCTTCCACCCCAGGCCTTGTCTCCTAAAATCTTGTTCATTTAAAGAGGCCTTGCTCAGATGCCATGTCTATGACTATTTCCCCCACCATTAAACTTCTGCCAACATTTGTTAAGAACATAATACGTACAGGGACTTCCCTGGTGGTGAAGTGGTTAAAAATCCGCCTGCCAATGCAGGGGACATGGGTTCGAGCCCTGGTCTGGGAAGATCCCACATCCCACATGCCACAGAGCAACTAAGCCTGTGTGCCACAACTACTGAGCCCGCGTGCCACAACTACTGAAGCCCACGCACCTAGAGCCCATGCTCCGCAACAAGAGAAGCCACCACAATGAGAAGCCCAAGCACCGCGACAGAGTAGCCCCCGCTCGCCACAACTAGAGGAAGTCCAAGCACAGCAACGAAGACCCAATGCAGCCAAAGATAAATAAATAAAATAAATAATTTTTTTTTTTTAAAAAAGAACATAATAGGTGCAAAGCACTGCGATGGGCACCGAGAGGGATGCCCACATGAGCGGGAAGCAGCTCCCACCCTCTTAAAGATCAAATTCAGCCATCTATGTAACCCACCAACTCTACTATGAAGTCCTCCGAATTTCTCAAAGGCAAGCCCACCCACCCCTACAGACAGTTAAAATTCGGCTTCTAAAGCCACTTCAGCGTGGCGCTCAGAAACGTGAATTCAGGGGGTCACACATCCCTCGGTGGCCTTTATGCCATGGTAGAATATTTGCCTTCTTTTCTGACAGCATAACTGTTGACATAAAGATAAGACACATGGGACTTCCCTGCTGGTCCAGTGGTTAAGACTTCACTTTCCAATGCAGGGGGTGCAGGTTCGATCCCTGGTCGGGGAGCTAAGATCGCACATGCCTCGTGGCCGAAAATACAAAACATAAAACAGAAGCAATATTGTAACAAATTCAATAAAGACTTTAAAAATGGTCCACATCAAAAAAATCTTAAAGAAAAAAAAGAAAAGACACATGTGTGGTGATGCTCTGAAGGTGACACAGCATCATTTCAAGGGACTATGGGCGGTATTATGCAACCAAAGTGCATTTTCATTTCTGTTCAGAAATCCTGTACCTTCTGTCCTTGACCTTGGGCTCACCTCTGCCCCACCCTGAAGGTAGCACACATGGTTTTCCAGGGATTCATACTGTCTGTGGGACAGAGAGGCACGTGCAAGTGTCAGGTATTACTCATATCTTTACTGTAAACTCCACCTGGAACCTGAAAGCCTGGTTTCACTCCAGTTCCTTACATCACCACCAGCTTCGATTAGGAGCCATCAAAAATAGGAAGCTTCTGGGGGCTTCCCTGGTGGCGCAGTGGTTGAGAGTCCACCTGCTGATCCAGGGGACACGGGTTCGTGCCCCGTTCTGGGAGGATCCCACATGCCGCGGAGCGGCTGGGCCCGTGAGCCATGGCCGCTGAGCCTGCGCATCCGGAGCCTATGCTCCGCAACGGGAGAGGCCACAGCGGTGAGAGGCCTGTGTACCGCAAAACAAAAAAAACAAAAAAACCACGAATGGACAGTGAGGCAGTGCTTAAACCGAAGAATGAATAACTGGTGGTGGAAATGGACCGAACAAGGACAAGTAAGTGAGGAATATTTTCAGCTGGAGAAATATTCTATACCTGCCCCCAACTATAGCACCACAGGTTACCTCCCACCACTGTAGGTCTTCCCAGAACCCACCCTGGTGGCTGGAGCATTGGTCATTCACTCTGGGCACCAGGGCATCACCTGATGGGCGGGCTCCTGAACTCATTAAAATCCAGAAAGGAGAAGGACCATGAGAGTGTTACTGCGAGCACATCTCAGGCTGTGGCTAATCTGGGCTTGGGAAATTTTCTGGGCTGGCCTGGCTCCAAGGCCACAGAGCACTGCAGTTAATCCTCCAGGACTCGGGCGGTGGCCAGAATCCTCTCCGGTATGAGCTGACGGCCTGTTCTAGGCGCAGCCGGCCTCCACCCATATCCTGGTGGGACACAGTAGGCCAAAGGCCATGTGAAAATGGAGCTAGTTTAGTAAAGGAGAAAGGATTTTTAGCTGATACTCAGGGAAACCTGGGGTCCAGACCCACTGCTGCTGCTATTAAACTTGGTCACCAGCGGCAGACGATGTCCCCAGTGATGGGCTCCCCTTCCTCCTGGAAACAGGAGTTATTAAGGTTAGGTGCGTCAGGATGAAGACCCATGCCATTTCTGAGATGCGATTATCCTTTGTACCAAAATGAACCACAGAACTTCACACATCCTCCATCATGAAGGGATATCGGTCATTACGTGGTCAGGAAGCCAACATTTCCACAGCATCTTGTACCTCTGCTTCTCACAGTGCAATGCCTGGAACCAGCAGCATACGCCCTCAGAGCTGGCGCAGAACCCCAGGCTCCAGCTACTGAATCATCTGCGTTTTAACAAGATGCCCATGTGGTTCCACGGCCCATTAGAGTTTCAGAAGGACCACTTCAACATGGGCAGTACCTGTCTGAGCGTCGTGGCACCTTAAAGCGTGTATTGGCTCCCTGTGACCCCCGAATAAGCCCAAACTCCTCAACAAGGTTGGAGACGGCCAGCTGGTCTCTGCCTCCTGGTGGAGCTTTGGCTCCTAGGCTCCCCCCAGCTCCCTGTGCTGCTCTCTCCAGCGCGGCCACGAGGACCTCTTTTGCTGGGCTGAGCACATGGCCGTCAGATGCAAAGTTCTCTCGGCCTGGCATCTCCTCCATAGAGCCATCCCCTTTTGTTCACTCCTCTGTTATCCCTTCAACAAATATTTAGGGGGCATTTGCTACGTAAGGCACCCTCTGGGGACAGTCCTTACATTGCAGGCCCCCCAAATTTCACCTGAAGTCATCTTGCCAAGGATGGCGACCCCGACGCCTAGAGAAGGTGAAATCCCTGAGTGCTGTACTCACAGCCACATGCACACCCCGTTCGTAACACGTGATATCTCACCCTAGTTCGTGGCTCGTGTCTTCCTTTCCTGTTTGTCTGCAGCCCCATGAGGGCACGGCCTGTGTGTCTGGTTTGCAGCCTCTCCTTTAAGCCCTACCTCACACAGAGAGGGGCCCCGTGAACATTCACTCAATACAGGAAAGGTTTCTGAAGTCAGGGAGGGACATGGCTAAGAGGTGAAGAAAAAATTAGGGCAGTGACAATGGGATTCTGCTGGCTCTCATCACAGGCACGAGAGAACGGCTTTTATCTTTGACTCTTATTTCTTTGATCTAAACTTCCAAAGAGATGATCTGTGCCCGCAGTGTGTACCCTTTGAAGAGAGGAAATCTAAGCTGGCATCCACGGTGGAATTCCTGTCTGCCTAGATCTGCCTGAACCCAGGCCTCACTCTCCCTTCCAAGGAGAGAACTGCAAAGGCTGCGGGGGTGGAGTCGGGGTGTGTGTCCAGCCGGGGATCTGGACCGTGTGATGCTGTGTTCCCACCCCAGGGGGATGCACTGTGGCTTCCCCAGGCAAAGGAGGTGGAGGTGGCTCTAATGTGTGGGGGACAGGCCATCCCCTGCAGGAAGGACAGAGGCCAAGACAGGAGCACAAAGAGAGAGGTTCAGGCATTTTTCAAATCAAACTTTATTCAGAGATAGTGGAACATAAAGGCTTATTCTAAATCAGTGGATTGGGACAGTCAGTACAGGAGAGAATATTCCTTTTCTCTCTCCTTTCGTAGGTGGCTACAGTGCAAGGAGCCGTAGAAACCTAAGGAAATTCAGACTGGTCATCAGAGACCACAGGGGCCGACTTTCAGAGTCACTTGACTTTACTGCTCAGTATCAAAAGATGATCACCAAGTAACAAGGTTGGCGCCTTTTTCAATGTGCTTCTCATCTTTCTTCATGCGTTTCCGAGGCAGGAAAGGCAGATGGTGTGGATCCCAGGTTGGTCAGGGACCGGGCTGGGCTCCAAGAGCTTCGCTGACCTTCCCCAGGTCACTCGGACTCCTGATTCCAGCTTGCTGTGATTCCCATTATATGCTCATGCCATGGCATGAAAACGGCGATGAGGTCAGGCAGATGCTCTGTAACCTTGAGCTCTGAGCAAAATTGGTTACGACTGCAGCTGTCACATACAGCCTGATGCAGGCCAGCAGCCCAGGCAAGCAAAAGCCACCCTGAGTCAGGACAGGGCTGCACTCAGGAAACCTTCGGATAAATTCCCTTTTCAATAACAACTTCCCTTATGTAAACTAACCAAAAGAAAGCAAACCCAAGTCTCTGCATATTTGAATTGTTTTGTATTATTTTAGCTGGTCTTAGAGGGCTTATGAGTCAGAAGCAATTTCAGGAAATACTGCCCATATCACCAGCTGGAATCCAGGGTCTTGTTTTCCAAGAGCCCTCAGACACATGGACATGTGTTTCTGGGTGTGCACGCACACACACATACACACACTCACTAAGCTCACACACGCCTACACTCACTTTCACTAACTGACAAACTGGCATATTCACATACACTCATATACACTCACACATAAAACTCATATACGTGCACACCTTCCCACATGCTCTCTCACACACTCATATTACACACAGACTCACACCCAGACAGCCGCATATATACACATGCATGCTTACGCACACAGACATGCACACACACGCACACACACTTGTTTCTGGCCAAGTCTCCCTGATGCTAAATATATGCACGGTGGACCCCTCACAAAAAGCACTTGTTGCATGAGAATTAAAACTGAAGAATGCCCACCGATCATTTAGATATTTCCAAATGTCCGCGTGTTTTGCTTGGTGGACAGCAGGCTGTTTGTCCAAGGCAAGTTTTTCTCTGCAGCTCCTTCTCTCTGGGGATGTGTGAATCAGTTATTCCTGGTTATCCCTCCCCACCGAGGCAGAGCAGTGGGAAAAGTGAGGGCAATTAACTAACTCTGTCTCCACTGCAAAAGACAGATGGTAGAAAGCCAATGCAGAGGACCCGAGGATGGAAGGGACTTTGCAGGTGACAACTCCAGCCCCTCGTGACTTCTCCACAAAGGTCCAGGAGCCCCTCACACCTTCTACCCTTTCCAAAATGGTACATTGCAGGTCGTACCCAGCTTCCTCGGGGACTTTCAATCCCTGCCACGTCCAGGGAGTCTGGGACAAGGAGGTGGCCCCTGTCTGTGGGAACAAGGCTCCCTTCTGTAAATGTGACAGGGCCCCTACACTCTCGGCTTTCGTACAAAGCCAATATTTGTTCTTAACTATTTGTGTTTGTTCGCTGTTTGTTATTTAGTTGTGCCTGTCTCCTCTTGGCGTCCAGCAGCCTCAGTTTCTCTCCCTCTCATTGTAAACACACAGAAGAGGGAGACTTTCTCTGAGCAATGGTGAGTATAAGATTCCCGGAACCAGAGCCCTCAGTCAGTGCCTTTTGAGGGTGGTGGGAACGGTGGAAGGTTGTGACAATGAGCTCTTACGGTTTCTATACACGTCCAGGGGATCTTGTTTCAGGTGAGGGGGGCCACTGATGGGCTGCATGCACTTTGTCTCGAGATGCTCATTCAGACCCGAGTACCAAGGTGATGTGTCAGTGTGGACAGCAGGGGAGCTTCTCCCTATGATATTTTATGCCGAATGTAACGTGAAGAAGGCTCACTGGCTGAGTGGGGAGGACACGGAGACCCAATCCTGTTAAAAGGCCTCCATCTTCCAAGTGGGTTCTGAGGACTGGAAACAGAGGAAGGGTTTCCTGATGCTTAATGACAGGACGTATCCCCACCGCAGGGTGAGACCATGGCAGTGAATTCCTGAAAGATGGTTTAATCTTATACTCACTCACCACTTAGTAGACCACCTAGCACATAGTGGGCCATCAATATATGCGTGGAATGAATGAATGAATCCATCTTGCTTCCTTGGCACTTGTAGGCCTATTGCTTAGATGTGTCCAGATGTCTCATCCGTACACGCAGCCATGACCCCCCAGTGATAAGTTCCATAAATAAGTGTGTCCCTCCCTCTGCCACCATCTCCCTGTAATGCTGTCTTGGAGCACGTGATGTGAGCCCCTCCTGAAAGGAAAGGATGTTCCCTTTCTCACCTGCAATAGCATCCCTCTGAGTGCAGCTTTCTCTGATGGAGAGTTCCAGAGTTGTTTCTCCACTGGACCCTTCACATGCACTCTGGCATCTAGACTGTGAGCTCCTTAGGACAGAGCCAGACTCTTATTTATCCCACCTCCAGCTTCAGCCCACTGAGCACATTCAACCAGCAACAATTAATTATGAACGTGTCATAGAGCAAATCTAGTAGCCTGGGAAAGGATTTACCTATGTTCAGTCAACCTAATGGCGTTTATTACAAAACCTCGGGAGTTCAGAGGAACAGGCTCCATGTCCTGGAAGCTGGCAGGACAGAAAGCCCACCACCAGCCTGCAGGGATTCAGCAGGTAGCCGGCTGCCCAGCAGAGACAAGGCGGGGCAGGAGTTAAGAGCAAGGGCTCCTGAGCCAACCTGCCTGAGCTTGCAGCCTGGCTCTGCCCCAGGAGTCCTCTGGCCTTAGGGAGGCCATATGATCTCAGTGGGCCTCGATTTTCTTTTCTGTAAAGTGGGGGAATTATCATTGAGGAGGCTAAACAAGCTCATATTGGTAAAGGGCTCAAACCATTGCCTGACACACACTTACTCTGCAAGATATTAGCTACGGTAATTTTCTCATCGTGAATGAGGGACGTGGTCTTCAACGCCACGGAAGGGAACTGTTAGGTCTGAAAAAGAGACTTTGGGTTCAACCTGCTGAACCCAGTCCCACGTGGGGCTCTGATCAACCCTCTAACAGCCCCCACTCTCCACATCACATGCTCCGGCATGTCTAGGACCAGCTTTCTCAGTGCACATCTGGCCCCATCACCGGCCCCCTCAAGGCTGCTGGCTCGGCACCCTGCCTGGGGTGGTCTCCGTCACGGCTCCCCATCCACCCCTTCCCTCATCCCAGGCTCCAGAACACGTGGCCTCCTGAGCTTGCACACACACAGGGCACTGTCTGGACTGGCTCCTTCCCCACCCAGCCTCACCTGCATCTGCTTGCATGGCCAGCGAGCCCCTGTTATTCCTTCAGAGCCCACTTAAGGTGTCGCCTTGTTTGTGACACTGCCTTAAATGCTGTCATGGGCTGAACTGTGTCCCGCCACATTCATATGTTGAAGTCCTAACCCCCAGCACCTCAGAATGTGACTGTATTTTGTACTAGGGCCTTTAAAAAAGGTGACTAAGTTAAAATGAGGCCGTTAAGGTGGGTCCTGATCCACTCGGACTGGTGTCCTTACAAGAAGAGGAAATTTGCACACACAGAGGGACGACCATGAGAGGACACACTGAGAAGGCGGCCCTCTGCACGCCACGGAAGGAGATCTCATGAGAAAGCAAACCTGCCAACATCTGGACCTTAGACTTCCAGCTTCCAGTACTGCAAGAATAAATTCCTGTTGCTTAAGCCACCTGGCCTGTGGCATTTGGGTATGGCCGCCCCAGGGAAACGAATTCAGATGCCCGAAGAACAGCCTTGGTTTGGGTTTTCAACATGCACATACCATCTGTCACACTGGCAGCTCCCATCAGGCCGGGCTCAGAGACTCTCCTGGCTGTTTACCCTGCACCCATGCGGCTATTGTAAACGTGTCCGTAAATATCATGGTCAGGAACTTCTCAGCCTTTTCCACCAAAGGACCTGCTGGAGGCACACGAGCACGTTGGCTGTCGGTGTCTAGGGGCGTATTCTCCTCCAGACTGCATTATTTTTAAATGTGTGTAAATGCTGCATTCTACTCTACAGAAGGTTTTGCTATAAACACGCTTTAAGTGGGATGTGACTGGTTAAAATTACTTAACTGGTTAGAGTCCACACACTTGGAGTACAACTGGCACTCTGAGGACCTGTGCCAAGGTGTCCTGTGACTTTTAATGCCTCCTGACAGAGGACATGCTTATGAGTATGAGTTCGTGGGCAAGCAGTCCCAGTGGACGGAAGGTGGAGGGAAGGACGTGCCAGTAACTGTTTACGGAGAACATGGGCGGGGGGTCTGAGGACACCCGGATACAAGGCTATACCACATACGCTGCGGAGAAGGTGGGAAGACCCCTGCGTTGGCAGACGCTGTGCTTGGGAATGGTTGCCAGCAAATGGACCGTGCTTTACAGAAGAGATGGGGAAGGTGCCAGGACGCCCCCAGTTCTGGGTGCCTACCAGCAACCCGTGACCAGGCAAAACCAGACGCTGAGTGCCTGGAGAAAGTGGGTGACATTGCTAATCTGTAAAATGTGTAGAATAACACTTACCTCATAGGATTATTTTAGAGTTAATTGAAAATGCATGCAAAAGGGCTTAGCACATTAGCACTAAATAGTAAGTGGGAATCGTTATTATAATCATTATTACCCTATGAATATTCATCATTTTTACCGCCACAAATACTCAGAAGGGAATTGCCCTTGTAGAAGTTGCTGTGTTCGGTGTAAAGAACGTGACTGTCCCGGGTAAAAAGAACTCAGGAAACCGAGCCCTAAATAACGTGAAAGACAAATTTCCATCTTGACCAGAAATGATCTGGGGAAGAATGAAAGGGAAGAAAAATGCTTGAAATTATCATTGTGAAATGGCTTGAAATTTCCAACACCTACTTTCATAAGTGGAAAGAAATCCGCGTACTAACCATTATTTTTATTTAGTATTTGTCAGGCACTTTGTAAACACTCTGTTGTTCAACCACAAGACCCTACGAGATAGGCATTGCTCTCAGAGAACTGTGTAGACCCTGTCAGAATCACTGCCCTTATCAACCATGGTCATTCACTCAGGCTTCCCCTTAGCGCCTGGAGCTGGGGCCCAAACCCAATAACGGGGTGCCTGATGCCGTGGTTTTTTCCACCCCAATCCAGAGCAAGGAAGCTCGTATGACCCCCTCCCCATCCTGCCCTCTGTTACCATCCAGGAGGCAGTGGAGCAGAGAGCAGAAGTGACTGGGCTTTGGGTCAGACTTGGCCAGGGGTCAAGTGGCAGCACGACCTTGGACAGGCTGGCCCCGCTCCCCAAGCCTCAGTCTCCTCACAGCTAAATGAGGAGGACAGTGGGATTACCTTCCACGTGAGCTGCATTTTTTATAGCATGACATCCAACTCTACGGCTGGCACATAATAAGCATTAAAAAAGTTAAAGCGTCGTTGTTATTAAAATACTGTAGAATAACCAGATATTTATGTAACCAGAACCTCTTCCTCGGCACCAGGCCCCGCAATGAGCTCTCAGATCTGATGAAGCTACATTGCAAAATATCTTCTTGACTGCCACCCATAAGGGAGTCAGAACTCATTTCCAGGTGGCTCTGGCTAACACCTATTCTAATTGCCTTCAGACTATATACCTCCCAGGTTTAAAAAGTTGCCTAAGGTCTTACACAAAGTCCAGGGCCAGGTACTGTTATGAAGGCCAGGTGGTCAATTACACAATTATTTTAAAATCTGGCTCTCACCCTCCTTGCCCACGGCAATGTCGAAGCTGGGGATAACAGGCAGGAGAACAGAAGATTTTAATGACAAGGCAGGAGAACCTCATGGTGACATTTCCTGTTTGTTTCTTATTTAGGAATTTTTCTAGCCATGCATCCATCCTGGACTTTCAGAAATTGAGAAATCCCCCTGGACGTCCCTGGCACTGTGATACACCTCAGTCCCCCTTGCACCAGCATTTACCAAGTTATTTCTGGGAGGGTTTCTGTGTGTATTTCCCTGGGTACCATCGAGATAGTCAGCATACACGGGTGGCCTTCAGAGGAAAGGAGGGCAAAGAAAGGAAGAGAGGCTGGGTCCAGGGAAGAGAAGTGGCCCGTGCAGAAAGAAAGCCAGGGAGAGACACATAGAGTTCATTGTGAAAGAAGCAAAACTCTTCTTCCACGATGTAAATACGGGTGAGTGCTGAGGGCACATCTGAGGCAACCCTTTTTCTATGCACCTTGCAAATTATTCCGTGGTTTCTGCAGTTATCCTGTTGGGTGAGAGTTTTAAGGACCACCTAAGCCCATCCCAGCTCAGCTCCTGGGAAGGGATGAGCACACTGGATGAGCACCACTTTGTACAAGTTCCATCCATCCAAAGAATGAAAGCTGGGACGCTTCTCACACCCAAACACATCCCTGCACATTGGCTCTGCTGCCACGTGCATCAGCTGGCGATGACTGGGGAAATAATCCGTAAAATAAGTGACATTATGTAGACAAAAGAGCGGAGTTAATGTTTCTCTTTTAAACATCATGTAAACCCAGATTTAGTCAAAAGGCTTTTGTTGAGTCCCTTCAATGCACATAACATGGTGCCCTTCTGCAGGACCTGCCCTCAAGGAAGGGGCTGGAAGGAAGGAGCCTCAAGTCGGGTCCAGCACGCACGCGCCACACAGACAGCAAGCGATCACGTTGTAATTACAAGCGTGTGTTGGGGGTGACCTGTGGGATGACTGGTGGGCACTTTCTGTCTCCTTCAGTGTATAAGAATCAATCAAAAGTAAGGAGAGAGGGGACACCGGCCAGCAAAGGCACCCATGTCCGGCATCTTTCCTTTGAAGCCAGAACTCCTTTGACCTCGGGAGTCATTGATTTGCTGTCAAGCCCCAAAGGTGTCACAGAGGGGTCATCAGAGATGGCTCCGAGGGGAATGTTTTCTTAGCCGGTAAATTTATCAAGACTGGGAAACCGAAGCAGCCCCAGAACTCAACGTGGTCTTCCGCGTCCCCCTTTCACCTGGTTCCCCTTTGAAGGTAAATCTATAGCAGACATGAAATCGGTTAGTGGGCTGGGAGAGGAAGAACATAGGTAAGCCTGTGTTTCACCCCTTGGAACAGGTTTTCAAGACTTCTTAGCTGAGATGAAGGGTAACTATAAGGGAACAGAATGTTCCACCAGGGCTTTGAAGCTGGGTTAGAGGTCCAGGTCGGGCAATGTGTGAATATCACACAGCAAAATGCAGCCAGGAGAGAAACCACAGTGCTCACGTGATGAATTATCAGAAGAGTAGCAGGTGAGGCAAGAATACGGAGCTGGGTGCCTGCAGAAACAAGGCTCCCAAGAAAATGTGTGAAGTGCTGAATAGGAAACCTTCGTAAGTGAGGCCAGAACTGAAGTGCCTAGAGGAACTCTGTGGAAGGTTTGGGGCTCTGACTAAGCATTTCCAAACCTCAAGTCATAAATTCTTGTCCATCAAAAACCCAAGACGCGAAAGTAAGTCATCTGACTAAGCATTTCCAAACCTCAAGTCATAAATTCTTGTCCATCAAAAACCCAAGAGGCGAAAGTAAGTCAGGAATGACCCACACAAAGGACTACACACTCGCTTGGTTCCCAGACGCTACATAAAGCTAAGCTCTATGGATTCCATTCAGTCAATCTAGAATGGAGGGCCTGGTACAGGCACGAGCCTGAGTTACAAGGGAAACTATGGAAGAAAAGGTCTCTGACTCTCAGACGTTTAAAACAATATCTCCATCCAGACTTCCTAAGTGGCCATTCCAGAGCAACAGATCCTGATGGAAAACTGTTGAACACGATTAACCTTTTAGTCCCAGAGCACAATTGCATTGTTTTTGTAACCCTAAAGTTTTTATCATCAATGTGAGAAAGTTAATTTTTAAAGGGTATAGATCCCCCATTCCCTATCCTTCTGAAGGATGTCACGTCAGATTTCCAGTCTGCAGGAGAGGGTCGCAAACCCAGCCCTGAGCCAGCACGGACCACTCATCCATTCAAATGAACCGAGGCCGCGATCCCTGAGGAATATTAACTTCCTGGGTTGAAAAGGAGATACTGCCAGTTGCAGGCATCATGTAACGTCTTCCAGTAAAGCAGCTTTCCCCAAAATGTGTTCCACAGGTATTCTGCAATATTAGCATTCTACCATCAGACAAATTTGGGAAGCATGGGGTTAGACTGAGTTCAAAGTTTTCTTAGGTGTCATTAATGTATACTGTGACTCTCCAAGCAGAGCAGGCAGCATCTTTCAATCTTACGTGACCAGGGAACCCTTTCCTAATAAAAATGACTCGCAAGGACAAGGGTTCCATGGAGCGCTCCTGCAGACCCCATGCCTCTGACAGGAGAGGGGGCTTCACAGGGACCCCCGATGAGCCAGCCCCTGGCAGCCCTGAGTGACTCTGAGAAGTTTTCCTTGTTACAAGCATGTCCATGGCGAATGTTCAGAATGTTTTCTCCAAATACGTTTTCTCGTGTTCTCGAGACTTCTTTTCTACTCAGGTCCCTCGTGAGGGAGCAGAGCTTGGTCTCTGGGGTCCGTCTGCAGTCCCGTGTCGCTTGTTACTTTATGTCACACGTAGCTGAGCAGCCAGCTGGGAACAATTCATTCTTCGCCTCTGAGGGGACGATGTGATGTGGGATGCAGACTGGATCCTCCAAAGGGCCACTCTGTACAGAGAAAAACACGGTCCTAAGTCCCACACTGCTGAACCCACAATTCTAAAGAAGAGCCTGGCCTCCAGGGGTGACGGGGGCAGAGACCACTGGTGACTGAGCACCTCCTGTAACCAACCACCCCTGGAAAAACAGCTCCAGGCGCCTGCTCCAGATGGTGGGTCAGCACGTGACGCTTAGTCAGCCCCTGTCCCGAGCTCTCTGGCTGAAGGGACAGTGGCGCTGGGAGGGGACGGGGAGCTGCGGCCTGCTCCCCAGCTGGCAGCTCCGGCACTGCCTCTTCTGTGAGGACTTTGCCAATGTCAGAAATGCAGAACAGGTCCCAGAGCGTCAGATGGGTTGACTCCTGGTTTCTATCATGATGTTGGAGATGTGAAGTCTGGAAACCACAGCCCATCTGTTTCTCAGTTTTCTTGTTTAAAACAATACCTTGTCCAAACATGAAATGAGAAGAGAAGAGAGCAGCCTGAGTATTCTGTAAGTCAGAGACCTGAGAGGGGCCTGCACTTGAGCACAGACTCCACGTGGAGGCCAGAAAGGGTGACCCCAGGTGAGACGGAGCATTGCCCCAGGGGCCGGGGCAGCTGCACAAACACCCCAGATCCTCCGCAGAGCCTGGAGAGCCTGCCTGGGGAGATGAAGAGGTGAGGTCGTGCTGGCAAGCCTGTGTCACCTCGAGTCATTAGGACCCCCGTCCGGCCACCTCCCAGACCCCGCCTCGCACCCCACAGGTGTGTCGTCCTTCTCCAGCTGGCATAACAAGGCCGTGCCAGCTCTGAGGCCGAGGCAGCCCAGGGCCATCCAAGACCAACACGGCCAGGCCGCAGATGCCAGCCGGGAAGAGGAGGGAAGGCTCTTCTCTACAAAATGAAGATAAATTGCAAAATGGCATCGTGCGTGTGGTTGCCCCGGACAAGGAGCATCCAGAGAGGAACAAACATAGAGCGCCGTGAGAGCTCCTCAGAGAGGCCCGCTTCCTCAGAGCCAGGTGGTCCCAGGGCAGGGGCGAGTGTCAGTGGCTGCGGCGCCGGGATAAATGGGGCAAAGAACCAGCCGCACAGCTTGCCGGGGACCCAGCCTCTCCCGGGGACCTCCGGGTGCTGGGGACACACGCTGCAGCACTTTGTACGCAGATTTCCCACTCACACCACCTCGTGTGTCGCACAGGTGGGATGCACTAAGCCCATTTACGGACGAGGAGACTCAGGACTCGGAACAGGGGGGCTTCACGTGTGCTCCATCCCTGCCTCGCCACATCACTGCTGCTTTGTTGGCCCCTCAGTGGTTCAGGCCACAGAAGCCTTCGGTGGAACAAGCTGCCTTCTCCTGTCTGTGCGGGCAGTGAGGGACGGGGGGAGATCTGTCTCCTAACACCTGTTAAAAGGAGCGTCTCCACACTCACTCTGTTCTTAGCCCAGTTCTTCACCAGCTTGGGCCAAGAGGACAGGCAATGTTCGAGGATGCAATGCGATGGGTGAGGGCAGATGGGGTTCCTTCTTCCCCACTTGCTTCTGCCCGACCCTCCCCTTCACGCCCTGCCTCAGTGACTCTACAAGTCACATCGCCCCCAAATCCCAAGAAATGGCTTGGGGGTGCACCCCGATGAGGCCAACCAGAACCCAAGTACCTGCACTGCTACGATACGCACGGTCCAACCCCATACTCAGGTCACTCCGGGTGGCCAGATGGCTTGGTGCGAAGCATTTCAGGCTTGGAATATTTTTGCTGACCGTTTTTGCAAGGAAAAAACCATACTTGTCTTTGTGTCCCCTCTGAAGCCCTCGGTGGCTCTTCCTGAGCTACTGCAGAGCCCACCGACACCGCAAAGGTGCACACAGAGACTTGGCGTCTGGTGGGTGCTTTCTGTACGTTTAGGCTGTGAGCGCACAGCACAGCGATGACCATCTATCCCCTGGGAACACAGCTCCCCTTCACGCCCCTTCACGCTCGTGAATTAACGTCGGCTGGCTGCTGGCTACTCTCATTGTCCCTTTAACCAGCTCTACCTTTTATCTCCATTACCCCTGTTCTTTGGAAAACGTTTCTTCTTCTATATCGCCCTTCCCACTCCTCTCCACTCTGTCACCTACTTTCACTTAGATACAAGTGCTGTTACATCATTACCATTGACAACTAATCACAATTACATTCAGGCTCCTCAGAAAACGCACCAATCCTGCTGCACTAGCAGAAAGCGTCAGGGTCCTCAGGTGACAACCCAGCTCAGCAAAGGTGTGCTGAGCACACACTGGTCACCGAGGGCCTGTGAGGGAAACAAGATCAAGACCGGATCCCATCTAATGGCAGAGAGCAACCCCAAGTCTCCCACTGTCACTTCCTCATCCCAAGAAGGCTTACTCTTTGCATGGCATATACACAGTGGGCGCTCAGTACATGCTTGGATGAAATAAATATGCTGCTCCAATGATTCTGATGAGAGAGCTGTTCTAAAGCCTGAAAGCTTCCTAAAAGATGGGATTATAAAAAGACATGCTTGACTGGACACAGAGAACGAGACAAAGGCCTTTACAGGATGAAGTAGTTATAAACTGTGGACAGTAATAGTGACCACTCACCTGCAGTCTTCAGACTTCCTGCAGTGTCTCAGGCTCAGTCTGCCTGCAGCCAAACAGGGGGAGAGCTGGCCAACTAAGGGCAAGGTCATGCTCTAACCCCCAGCCCAGTCCCTTGAACCACAGGTATCTGCCTTTCTCTCAACACCTGAACAGGATGGACTCAGGTGGGGGATGAAGGAGAGGAACGCCCACTCCGTACCTTCAGCCACATGATCTGTCCCTGTTGCACACACCAGGCGCCATGTGACGGAGGCACTCTTGCCCACGATTGCGACTCACGGACCTGGTTCTGAGCCCAGGACTCAAGTTCTCACTGGCCCCGCCTCTGATGCCCATCGGTCATGCTTATCCCTCACCTGTGCTGTCCCTGACACTGGCGCCCATCCCTCCACACCCCCCCATGATGACCTGGCCTCATTCACATCAGCAACTCTGGTTTTTCACACCCTCTTTGATTAATGTTCTTCACAATTCAATTGTGTTTCCTAAAGCCCACCTCCTTGGTGCTCTCTCTACAAGTAATAACCTTTCTTCTCCCCTGGTGACCTGGACAGACCAAT
Organism: Stenella coeruleoalba; assembly: GCF_951394435.1. Lineage (NCBI taxonomy): Eukaryota > Metazoa > Chordata > Mammalia > Artiodactyla > Delphinidae > Stenella > Stenella coeruleoalba. The sequence continues at coordinate 104,608,539 of NC_137154.1, read as the reverse complement.
GAGGACATTTAAGTGGCGACGGGCAGGGCCTTAGGTTTGCAGCCGGCCCCCTGCACTTAGGCAGAGGGAGCTGGTCCACTGCCCGGGCCTGTAAACTGGGCTTGATAAGTGAACATCTGAGAAGACAGCTTCCTCTTCTCTCCTCCCCCCACAGTCTGGGACCTCTGATAACCACACGTCTCCCCTTGTATTTTGGCTCAGCCCTAGAATCCCCTGAGAGGCCTTTGGAGGTCAATGGTGTCAAAGAAAGATGATCAGGCAACGCAGAGAATGAAGCCCAAAGGTGAAGAAGAATAGACTCAGGTGCAGATAAGCCACATAAATGCAAACCAATCAAGCCTTGGGCGTAGCCAGGACTGCCAGCTGAGCGGGCAGAAAGAACAATACGGAGCAGTCAAGGGAACTGAGATAGCAACCGTGGATGTGACACCGCGTCCCACTGCCCTCCCATGGGTGTCTATTTCAGGAACAGGCACCCTTTGAAAAGTGGGTATTTTACAAAGAAATTAAAAAGGCAAACCAGGGGCCCGGGCGACCAGAGAGAAGAGCTATTCAGAGGGCTTTGTTTCAGGTCATCCGGCCCAGGAGGCAGAGGAGTAGGGAGCCCCACTGAATCTCAACAGGGAATCTGGCCTTGGGTGCAGCCTCACCAGCGCCTTGTCCTTGGGAATTTATAAGCCAGAGGAAGCCCCAAACAGAAAAACCCAGTATAGTCATAGTATTGTTTCCTTGTTAACAGTGACCAAAGGCTTTGTTGGGTCCTAGAATGAATTTTGTGTCTGTGGTGATTATCTTGATAAAGCATTTTATGTTATATGTTATGTATCAATATATATACAAAATGCAATGATATACGTTTAAAGTCTTAAAAACCTTCGACAAAGAGATACCAACACTGAACCAATGAAGTCTAGGATCTATTCATACAATAAGACTTTTTCTAGTTTGTAACAATGGTCTTTCTCGACAGTGAACACATTTAATATTCATCTTTAAAGCCGTAACTTTCCCTTTAAGCCCTTCTTTAGCTGTATCCCATAAAGTTTTATATATGCTGTCTTCATTCTATTCAAAATAGTTTCTAACTCCCCTTGTGATCTCTTCTTTGATCTGGGTTATTTACAAATATGTTGTTTAATTTTCAGATATTTGGGGAATTCTCAGATTTCTGTTGTTGCTTTCTAATTTAATTTTATTGCACTTGGAAAACATGCTTTGAGTAACTTCAATCCTTTTACAGTCATGGAAACTTGTTTTAAGGCCTATCATATGGTCTCTCCTGGAGAATGTCCCACAAGCCCTTAAAAGAACGTATTTTGCTTCTGTTGGGTAAAGTGTTCTATAAATGTCAGTTAGATCATGCTGGTTAACTGTTTTCCAAATCTTCTGTATCTTTATTAATTTTCCATCTACTTGTCCTATCAATATCAAGGGTCTTGCAATTTTTTTTTTTTTTTTTTTTTTAGGGTCTTGTAATTTTGAACTATAAATATTGAATAGTCTATATCGCCTTTCAATTCTCTCAGCTTTTGCTCTTTGTATTTTAGGGTCTTGTTAGGTGCACATACATTTAAAATAATTATATCTTCATGATGTAGTGACCTTTTTATTATGAAATGTCACTGTTTTTCTCTACTAATATGTATTTTCTAAGAGTCTATTTTGTTTAATATGAATTACTATAGCCACTCTACCTCTCTTTTGTTTACTGTTTGTATAATATGTCTTTTCCATTTTTTAACTTTCAATCTAGCTGTATTTTTTGAATTTGAAGTGTGTCTCTTGTAGTCGGCACATAGTGTAATCTTTCTTTTGTATCTAATCTGATAATATCACTATTTTCATTGAACTGTTTAGTTTATTTAATGGACTACTTAATGTGATTTTTTTTTTTGCGGTACACGGGCCTCTCACTATTGTGGCCTCTCCCGTTGCGGAGCACAGGCTCCGGACGTGCAGGCTCAGCGGCCATGGCTCACGGGCCCAGCCGCTCCGCGGCATGTGTGATCTTCCCGGACTGGGACACAAACCCACGTCCCCTGCATTGGCAGGTGGACTCTCAACCACTGCGCCACCAGGGAAGCCCTAATGTGATTTTTGATATGATTGGATTCGCATCTGTCATTTTGCTTTTTGTTTTCAATATGGCTCTTATCTTTTTTATTCTTCTGTTCTTCCTGTACTGCTAGCTTTTGGGTTGAACAAACATTTTTGGTATATCATTTTAATTCCTCTATTGATTTGGGAGTTTTTTGTTTTGTTTTGTTTTTAGTTATTTTCTTATTGTTTGCTCCAGGGATTAAAATACACATCTTAATTTATCAATATAATTCATATTAACATCGACTTAATTTCAGTAGGGTATAGCACCTTTATTCCTATATAGCTTCATTTCCTCCCCTCTCCTTTGTGCTATTACTGTCATATATAGTAAATCTATATTAATGCTATAAACCCAATAATATAATGTTATAATTACTGCTTTATACAAGCAGATGGATTTTATATTTACCTACACAATTGCCATTTCCAGTGTTCTTCATTTCTTCCTGTGGATTTGCCTTATTGGTTCATTTCCTTTCATTTTCTTTCCTTCTTTCTTGGGCCACACTACGTGGCTTGCAGGATCTTAGGTCCCTGACCAGGGTTTGAGGGACTGGATCAAATCCAGGTCCCCCGCAGTGGAAGTGCAGAGTCCTAACCACTGGACTGCCAGGGAATTCCCATTTCCTTTCATTTTCTATAGAATTTCTTCTAAGGCTGTTCTGCTAACAATAAATTCTCTCAGTCTTTGTTTATCTGGGAATGCCTTTATTTCATCTTAATTTCTGAGATATAAAATTCATGGTTGACTACTTTCTTTCATCACTTTGTTTCATTCCACTGCTTTCTGGCCTCCGTTGTTTCAGATAAGAATTGGGCCATTAATTGCATTGTTTTCCCCAGTTTAGAATGAGTTTTTCTCTTGCTGCTTTTAAGATTTTCTGTTTCTGTTTAGTTTTCAATAATTTAACTATGATGTCTGGGCTGGAGACTTTTATGTTTATTTTACTCAGGGTTTGTTGATCTACTCAGGATGTGTAGATTAATATTTTACAGCAAATTTGTGACATTTTCAGCCATTACTTCCTCAAGTATGTTTTCTGTCATTTGTTTCTTCTCCTTCTGGGACTTCCATTACACATTGGTGTGTTTAATGCTGTGTTATAGGTCTCTGAAGTTCTGTTCATTATTTTTTCAATCTATTTTCCTCTCTAGTATACAGATGGGATAGTTTCTATTGATTGATCTTAAAGTTCACTGATGCTTTATTCTGCCATCTCAAAATCACCCATTTAATTAAATTTTTGTTTCAGTTTTTGTGCTTTAAAATTCTAGAATTTCCACTGGTTCCTTTTTATTGTTTCTGTTTCTCTACTGAGAATTCCTATTTGAGGGTCATTGCCATCATACTTTTGTTTAATTTTTAAAATATATTCTAGGAACTGCTTTGAAGCCTTCGTGTGCTAAATATAACGTCTGGGTCCACTCAGTTTCTACCGACTTTTTTCCTGAGAATGGATCACATTTTCCTGTTACTTTGAATATTTCGTGATGTTTTCCTGAAAACTGACACTTTAGACCATATATTGTTACATTTCTGGATTATATTTTTTTCCATGAGGTGGTGGTTGTTAGCAACGTACTTGGACTTAATCTGCAGAATCTATCTCCCTGGGACATGCAGCCACTGATGCCTCTGCCCAGTTGTTTTTAAATTCTTGCTTTGTTTTTCTGCCTAGCTTCCTAGGGGTTGTCCTCTGTCTGCATAGCTCACAGGTAAGTGAACTGTTCATAAGAGGTTGTGCCCAAGAACCTTGAGCCTATAAGGCTTCCACCCTCTGCTGATAGACCTGTGTGCATGTTAAGGGAAGCATTCAAAGTTCGGCAGTTTTCCAGTCTGCCTGGGCTTTACTTTCCTCTGGACCTTCTTGGGTGCCCCGTAAAGATGAGCGTTGTCCCCCATTCATCCAGGGAGGTATGGAGAGCTTATCTATCCCTTCTATGGTCCTCTCATTTCCAGCATCTCCCTGTTAAAGTTTTGACTGGTCTGTCACTTGCCACAACTGGGACTACAAACTCAGGTTAGCAAAGCTATGGGAATTCCCCATTCACTTCTATCAGGTGTGATACTTTTACTGATAATGCTGCCAGGAATGGGTTTTGGCCTTCTGTCCAAATCAGGTCAGCCCCCTCCAGCAGTGAAGCTGCTGGTTCTCACGAGCAGGCCTGCCCTTGTGAGACTACTTTGCTGACCAAGCTTTTGGAGGGGGTTCGGGGGAGGAACAGCTCCATGCAAAAGGGCTGTAGATTCTCTGTAGACTTCCACTTTTATCATCCAAAGTTCTAGCAGATTTTCATGAATAAACACTTCTCAACTTCTTGTTTGTCCCTGGTTGATTATCAGAGCCCTGAAATAGTTGTTTTTGATTGTTTTTCCAGTTCTACCTGTTTTTTGGGGGAAGAAGATTTGTTGAACTCCCTACTTTGCTTTAACAGAGTCCTGTCTCTAAATAAAGCCTGTATATCAATTGCTTCAACATGTTTATCATGGTGGTTTTTTCCCCATTTACCCTGTTTTGTGCTCTCAAGAATTTTTATATTTTTTCTGCCGAAAAAATTTCTTAGGCTTATTTTCATTTTTCATGGCATCTTTATTCTAATGACGAAAAAGACTTCTGAAGATGATTATGAAAGCATCCTAACATTTCATCTCTTTTTGAGATTTTTCTTATATTTCAATATTCACACAAAATATACATTGGTGCTGTGATGTCTCGAACTCAGGGTGTTGACCATCTGTTGTTTAAGTACTCCTTTTGTCTCAAAACATTCAGGAATATAACTGGTTATTGTATGCCAAGTTTCAGCTGCACACTTTGGCATATGATTTCTTCAGTATTATAAAATATTTCATTAATTAAAGCCCTATGTATACTGAAATAAATTTCACATATTTTGAAAAAGAACACAGAAAAGTTATATAAGTAGCAAACAGAGATAAGAAAATTTTCACACCGCTAATTGCCGGGGAAATATAAATTAACACCACAATGAGGTACCACTGCACACCCACTAGAGCACTAATCTGTGGGGCACCTGGAACCCTCACAAATATCTGTTAGGGCTGTGAAATGATACGACTACTTTGGAAAACATTTTGACAGTTTCTTATGAAGTAAATGTATACTTATCATATAACCCATCTTTAGGTGTTCGCCTGAGAGAAATAAAAGCATACGTCCACAAAAAGACTTTCATGAGAATGTTTATAGCAGCTTTATTCATAATTGCCCCAAACTGGAAACAACTCCCAAATCCATCAATCACGGAGTAGATAAGCAGATTGCGGTACAGCTATACAACGGAGTACTAGTTAACAGTAAAACGCCACAAACTATTATACACACAATTATCTGGAGGAATCTGGAAAACATGCTGAGTGAAAGAAGCCAGACACAAAAGACTACATACGGCATGATTCTATCTCTATGAAATTCTAGAGCAGGCAAAAAAAAAAAAAAAAAAAAAAAAGTCTACTGATAGAAAGGATTTCGGCGTGCCTGGGCACAGGGAAAGGGGATTATCTGCAAAGGAGCATAAAGGAAGTTTTTAGACGTGAGGGGATAGAAATGTTCTGTACCTTGATCACAGCAGTGGCCACACAGGTCATACATTTGTCAAACTCATTGAGCTAACTACCCCTTTAATATGGTCGCTTTGTAGTACACGTAAATTACACCTCAGTAAACTTGATGCGCGCAAAGCACACTTAGCACCATTGGTAGCACACAGTAAGCACTTCGCAAATGTGCTGACGACGTTTGTGATGAAATAACAGTAGGATGGGAAGACTCATTCTCTTCTTGGCCTGAAGAGCTGGAACTGCAAATTCTCCAGCTGCTTCCCTTTACATATCAAGGACTTAACTGTAGGGACACGGCCGGCAGGTAGAGGCTTAGCAAGGACAATTACTTTTAGAAATAGCCATGTAGGCTGTGGGGTACTTTTGTTGCTGCTGTTACATTGGTTTATTTGACTTTGTCCTTGTTTTTTGCTAAATTGGGGTGGTTATTATCTATGTCTTTGAGGAAAAAGATACTGCCGTCAGTGGAAGTTTGGAGGTTTGGGCCCTAGTCCGGCGCTGGAATCCTGCCCAAGTCAGTTGACTCTTTGAGCCTCACTTAAAAAAAAAATGGATTGAGTTT